>NC_133399.1:2132332-3517332 GCF_047511655.1 Castor canadensis
GCAGGCCTCTATTTCCTCAGGATGCAGGAATGATATTGCCCTCCATGGGGAATGGGATACTCACTCATCTGTGTTAGGGTCTCCAGACCCAACAAGACTGTTAGGTCCCTGGCATTCTTGGGGCAGGCGGGAGGACCCGAGGCTACACCTTAAAACCAGACCCCCTGATTTATGACTGCTAGTTTCTCCCTGCCTTATTGTTTCTTGGCTTGCAAAACAACTCAGGAACTTCCAGTTACTCAACTAGCCAGGCATGTTGACCTGTTCCATCTGGTGATTGCAGATAATGGGAGACCAGAGACTCTCTCCCTCTCCCATGGCTTGGCCCTTCCTATAAAGGCCACTACCCAATTCACCCAAGCAGCTGCTCCCTGATCTCGGGGGTTGGGGTGGGGGGGGTGTGCAGCCCTGTGGTCTGGATTTCTAATAAATCTTTCCTTTCCACACATGGCATGCTCTTAATTTGGCAGTACCTTACAAAGACCACAAAGATCCTAACAATGGTAGCTCCTTTGTGTAAACCTAGGTATTTGGCAGACTGATCAGGATGACAGTCAAGGTCAGCTAGAAAAACTACTTTAGGAGACCCCATCTCCAAAATATCCAGAGCAAAATAGGCTAGAGATATGGTTCAAACAGTTAAGCGCTGCTTAACTAAGTCCCTCAAAACAAAACAGGAGAAAACTGTTCTTGCCAATCTCCTTATCTGTCCCCTCCCAATGTTTCTTCTGTTTTGTCCTCTCTTTGATGGCAAATTTCCCTTCTGATTTGAGATGCCTACATACCTTACTTTTGGGGCTTTCCCCCTAAAGTAATTCTCTTAAAGTCATGATCTAAGTTAATTAGGATTTCACTATAAGACCATATTCAAAAAACAACCTGTGGAAAATTAACAATGAAGTCAGGAAGGGCAAAAAGTGCCCCTCCACTCAGAAGCCAACCACGTGCACATGTGGATTTGCATTTTCAATGAATCTGGCAACGTGCAGGATTCGTGGAAATTTAGGGACTGATTAGCAGCACTAAGAAGCACTACATTGAGGGGACAGGTCGTGGAGTTTAGCCCAGGCTTCCCTTGATCCTGATGGACTCAAAAGGAAGCCAGGTCCCAGTGTTGTGTCTAGAGACCTAAGGCACATGAGTGAGTATCCCATGCACCACGGAGGGCGGTATCATTTCTACATCCTGAGGAGATGGAGGCCTGCATTCCTGCATCCTAAAGGAGATACAGATCTGCCACAGGGCTTATTTGCAAAATGCTTTCAAGATTGTTCCCTTCCCCCAATAAAGGTGCTAACCAAACCAGTACACCTGAGAAAGCCCATTAATCCATGGCCCATGAGAAAAACCCACCTAACCTAGTTACAACGTCCACAAAAACCCCAGCCTTCACCTGTGCAGGGAGCCACCCGTTTCCGGGCTCCGCTGCAGTTCCCTAGCTGTAGCCTTTCCTTTCTCTCTAATAAATCCTACTTTATATAACGGCTTTGGCTCTTCATGCAGCTGCCTCACAGTCAGTTCTCTGGCTTGTGAAGGCAAGGACTGTCGACATAGCATGTAACACCAGTAAGGATTTATGAGGCCACTGCACAGGAGCGCTCTGTCCCGGCACAAACTCCTTAAGTACCCAGAGATTCCAAGCCACCTCAGTCTGTGGGAAAGGAATTTTCAGATAGAGACTCCCAGCAGGGCTGTGGGCTGAGATGAAGCCACGTCACAAGGCCACAGGATGGGGCTCAAGGCTCCCAGTTCATCGCCACCGTCCAGTTGCCCCCGGACCTATGGACCCAACTATGTGATCAGGTCGCAGACTCCAGAACAGATGGGGCCCAGTCAAAACCTCCGCTGCTTCTGGATCCAACTGTCCCTCCACCCAGCACTGCAGATGCCCAGCCCCCTCTCACCATTTCCCGCTCTGACGCGACCAGGTGACCTCACTATGGTCCTGCAGTCAGAAGATTTCACACAGCTGCTGGAGCTGTGTAGCCTGAGCAATGTCCCACCAGCAGTCTCGTGGCAAATATGGCGATAATGAGGAAGGCAACGTGAATCGCCTAACACCGTCGCTCCTCATTGGACGGGAGGTGCAGACGATTGAACAGCCGCTCTGATTGGCCAATGGGTGCAAGGCCCAACCCCTAAGCCCCTGAGTGATGGAGTGGTTAGGATGTGCTAAACTGGTGAGTTGAAAATGAAAGAATCCAGCAGCCCTTGCCAATCAGACTTCCTTTGTTGGAGGTATATTTTGCTTTGTCAGACAATTACATTCAGCAGAACTTGTCCTTGCCCTCTGTACCCAGCGCCTGCCTCTTATCACTGTGACCTTCTTATATACTCCTCCTGAAAATGGGACAACAGATTTACTCAGAGAATTCTAGACTCAATATGGCTTGGAGAAAATTCATCATGTCTGTTAAGGAGGGGAGACTCAGGTAGGCTAGGACACAGGTAATTGATGTTGGGCTGATGGTCAAACACTGGAAACTGGAATGAAGCAGATGTCCAGGGATTTCTCAAACTTCATGTTTCAACCTAATCATTTGCATCTAAGAAAATAAAAATACATTGCCAAAAAAAGTAACTTAGTTATTTCATGTATGGACCCCATCTCCAAAAGTACCCGATAAAATAGACTGGAGATGTGGTTCCAGCAGTTGAGCACCTGCTCTGTAAATGCCAAACTGTGAGTTCAAACTTCAGTCACCAAAAATAAAACAAGGAAACAAACAAGACCAAGATGATCATAGGAGAAAACTGATTTTGTCAATCTCCATGTCTGTCTACACCCAAATTTTTCCTTCTCCAGTTTTTTACTCTATTTGAGAGCAAATCACCTTTCTTTTGTTCCTTTCCATCTAGAGTAATATTCTTAAAATCAGTCTAAGTTAATCAGCTTTTCATTACAGAAAAATATTCTAGAAACTACCTGTGAACAAATAACTGTTAAGTGAGGAGGGGCAAAAAGTGTCCCAGCCACTCAGAAGCCAACCATGGGCACTTGTGGATCTGCATTTCCAAAGAATCTGACAATGTGCAGAATTTTTGGAAATTTATGAACTTATTGGCAGCACTAAGAAGCACTGGCTTTAGGACACAGAGCATACAGTTTAGCCCATGCTTCCCTTGAACCTGAAGGAATCAAAGGGAAGGCAGGTCACAATAAGGAGTTACAGGGACACTGCAAAGCAGGGCCTTGGCCCAGCACAAACTGCATAAGTACACTGTATGCAGTTTGTAGTATCCCCAGCCACCTCAGTTAGCCAGATAGGGAGTTGCAAGCAGAAATTCCCAGCAGGTCTGTGAGCTGGAGTGAAGTCACTTCACAGAGAGATAGGACTGGTTAAAGACCCCCAGTCCACCACCACCCTATGGTGGCAGAGGACCTAAGGCCTCAACAGTGTGATCAGGGTGCAGTTTGTGGAACCCACAAGGTAAGGCCCACTAAAACCACCACTGATTCTGGATACAACAGTCACTTCACCTAGCATGGTAGATGCCCCACCACACTCTCATCATTTCCCTCTTCTGATGCTTCCAGGTGACCTCCCTATGGTCATGCAGTCAGAAGATTTCACACAGCTGCTGGAGCTGGGTAACCTCACAACTCTCGAGCAGACACATGGCAAATACGGCAAAAATGTAGTAAGCAAGGCAGACTTCCTACCACTGTCTCCAAAACAGCTAAGATTACAGGAGGGAGCCTCCAGTCCCTGGCTTAAGTTCCAATTTAATTGTGCTTTCCCTGTATTCCATTTTGTTTTTAATATTAGGATATCAATTTTTTTTACTTATTTTTATTTCTTATGTTCTTTCACTTTGCAATGTATATTTGAAGTTTATGTTAATTCAGTTTGTTTCTTTTGTATGTGTGTGTCTGTGTGTGTATTACTATGGGTTTAGACCAAGACCTTGTAATTGCTAGGAAAGCTGTCCAGTTTTCTTCCCCAAAACCCATGTCTCTCAGACTGCGTTGACACTTAGTTGATTGGGATGGTCATGGGAAACTACTGAGTGTTTTTGAAGTTTTAGAGGGTTGTGGTGCTGCTGTGCTTTTCCCATGTCTCCTTTTCCTTTATTTGGACCTTGTTTCCTTTGGGTTCCTTGAGGTTCAAGGGAAACATGGGCTAAATTCTATGACTTGTCCCTTCAGGCAATGCTTCTCAGCACTGTCTATAAGTCCCTGGATTTCCACAAACCCATCACATTGTCAGATCACTGGAAGTGTGGATTCACATCCATGTTGTTGGCTTCTGAGTGGAGGGGACACTTTTTGCCCTTCTGACTTAATGGTCAATTTTGTACATGATGTTTCTAGACATTGTTTAGAATGAAATGCTGATTAGCTTAGGCCATGATTTCTAGAGTATTACGTTAGGGTCAAAGCCCCAAAGGTAAGATGTGCAGGTGTCTTAAAGCAGAAAGAGAGGAGAAGACAGCAGTAGAAAGAAATTAGGAGAGCACTGACATGGAGTTTAGCATAATCAGTGTTCTCCTGTAATCATCCTGATCTTGCTTGTTTCCTTCTTTGCTTGTTTTGGTTTGGAGACTGGGGTTTGAACTCAGAGCTTTGCACTTGCAAAGGATGTGCTCACCTGCTTGAACCACATCTCTAATCATTTTCCCTCTGGTAATTTTGGAGATAGGGGGGTCTCAAAAAATATTTTCCTTTACTGACCTTGACAGTGATCCTCCTGAACACAGTATACCAAGCACCTGGTGTTATTGGCATAAGCCACTGGAGCTAGACTCATCATGGTCTCTTTGGGATTTTTGTTTGTTTGTTTATTTCTGGCAGTACTGGGGTTTGAACTCATGAGGTCACATTATTTTGGCAGGTACTCTATCAATTAAGCCATTCTGCCAATCTTGGTTTCATTTTGGATTTTTTAGATAGGGTCTTATGAACTATTGGCACAGACTGGCTGCCTCCAGATTAACTAGGAATACAGGCCTGTACCACTGGTCTCCGGCATCATTTTTGTATATGGTGACACTAAAGAAGGGTTTTTCTGCTGACTCAGTTTGAAGTTAGTCAAATGTCACTTCAAAAATGTTTTCATATCATTTTAAAGATATATGCACTGACCTTTCCACATAATCAGTTTTGAATAAAGAAGTGGACATTTAGAATGTGCATGTGGAATGTCTGATGTTTTTAAGAGGATAAGGGAAAGAGGGTTGGTTCTATGCTTCTTTCCACCACAGAAAAGATCGGGAAGTCAGGGTTAATCACAGCTACTTATGAGCATTACAATATTTAGGATAAATTATTTCACCAGTTTCCCTTTGAAATCAGGTAGTTGAGTAGACAGTATAATTTGTGCCAATGAAGACAAGCCTGAGAAACTCAAGCTGAGAGAAAAGCACTCATATATTTATATTTTTCAGGTTTTAAAATAATGTTTATTTTTTAGTTGACATGTGAACTACAGGAAACAAACACATGAAGAGAACATTATCACCCATAGCCACAAGCAGTACAGGTGGAATGTCCTAAATCCTACAAGTTCCCACATGATCCATTTTATGTAACTGAGATCATATAGTCTGACATGCTTATCCATACATTCTGAATGCTCACCAACTCAAAATTCCAAAGCTACATGAATATTTTAATAACCAAGTATATACAACACCAATGCAATCTATTTGAAACAAATTATAATCCTTCCTTCCTTGGGCAAAAATTTCACTGAAGACATAAATAGAAACGGGCCTCTGTCTCGACAGAAGTATTGGCAGAAGCTATAATATTGCATTCCCATAATGCTCCATTTACTGTGAGACATAAAGGAACAGATTACACTAAGCATAGTTTCTAACACAGCTCATTATCACACCTATACTATGCAAATATGAGCAAGAAAGCATGTTCCTGTGACTTACTGCATCTCTGTAGTACAGCCAGAATTTAATCAATGGCTCTCATCAAACTGTAAATCTGAGCACAACTGCACATAACTCTCCCGGAGACTTCTTTCTGCCCCACTGCTGCCACTGTAATGAACAAGAACTACTCACACTGCTGTAGGTAATGACAATTCCATGTTCAAGATGCATCTTTTCTGTATTTACCAGTTGGCTAATTTATTAACTCTACTTCTTATCATACTCTGTCACCTCAGGACATGTGCAAAGCTTACATGTTGTTGTAAAAATGAGCTTTGTGCACAATAAACCCAAGTATTTAATAAAAATGCACATATGAATTTGGGTATAATGAGATTCATCTAGATTTGAAGACACTAGGAAAGGGCCCTCCCTCACCCATCCAGTGACTAACTTAAGAAAGACACTGGCTCCATTGGATGTATTCATAAATGGTACCACTCCTAAAACCTAACAAAGGGACATTTATGTAGTAATTATTCCCTACTTTTAATATATTTGGACATTACAATTATCCATTAATAACCAGCAATATGAACTGAAATGCATAAGAAATAATGCCTGGACAACCTGAACCAACCTAACAGGAGCAGAGCATATTCTACACATACTTCTTTTCCCCCACCCCAACCTGCTGCCACACAGTAAGCCATCAGCATACACGCCAAGACATCAAGTTTAACAATTTCATTCCCAAATGCACCCATTCCTATGAAGGAAGGATTAAGTATGAAATACTTAATGGGCATTGAGCTAGCCCTGTGTTTTTACATTATGTACTTTTACACATCTAGAAAAGCTGGATGTTCCTCAAAAGGACTCATGCTTCCCACTATACACACAGTAGCATGTAATTTGAAAGGAAAAATCTAGCTTAGAACCTTCCCATCTCTGTCAACACAGTGATCAGCTTTAGGTATCTGTAATGTTCCAAGGGATTTAATAATTTCACTTCCTAAGTGGTTTTAAGAATGTTTTTCTTATGATCCTTAATACAAAGTGTACTAATTCTACTTTTGTCATCACTGACAACCTCTTTAACATCTAGAAATCAGAGTAGATGTTGTATATTGAGACCCACCTGTCCTGTATTTACTCTATATAAATAGAAAAATAAAACAAAATGCATAGATGGAAGGGATAATCAATCTTGCTTCATGAAACACAAATTGGTATAAATCCTTTTGTACTTTTTCTCCCTCCTTCTCCCAGCCAGCACAAATATAATGTGTTTTGCTCCAAAAAGTTGTTTCATTATTCTATTTCCAAGGTACAATATTATGAATTTTAACAAAATGATATGTACATTAGAGATGAATCAATTTGGGTTGTAACACATTTGTACATGGAAGCAATGCTAGGAATCTCTCTGTATAGGTATCCTTAATTCAACTAGCAAAAATGCTTTGACTTTCTTATTGTGCTTATGTCTTCTCTTCAACAAAATTAGAGCAAAGGGCAGATCAGGTTTGGCCTGGAAGTGAGGGGGGTTGGAAGGGAGAGGGTGGGGACAGGGGGCAGGGGGGAGAAATGACCCAAACAATGCACACACATGTGAATAAATGAATAAAAAATAAATAAAAATAAAACATAAAAAAATTTTAAACATTTAAAAAGAAATGATATCTGCAAAACATGTATTTATTACTTGTGGTTTTAAGAAAGACACTTTCATATTCTTTCTCATGGGGCAAAGTGTTTCTGTATTTGAGATATGATGTAGTGGTGTAGTTCAGCTTAAAGTTTTCATTATTTGAGACAGTTTCTAGCACAGACATTCTGAAATCAATTGAATTTCTGAGACTTTAAGAGTGTATATGTTTGTACTTCATAAGACCCATTCAGGCAATGTTTGACATTATTCTAACGGTTTGTGTCAGGGTGCTACCTCTCTAAATATTCAGGGAAGTGACTGGTGACCAGAGAGAGTAAATATATTCTATAACTTGCTGTCTGCTTTGAAATGATGTGCAAAAATTGTAGTGAGATCACTAAGTGTGGGTGCTGGCAAAGTTGAATTCCATGAGATGCAGTCACAGTTTGAAAATTTGTTGATATTAATGACAACACATATTTGTTGTCAGAGTTCTGGCAAAGAAATACAGCACAGATAACATTCAGAGACTCTGAGACGGATGTTTGGTAATGTTTCCAGAATATCCATTCTTGGTACTGAAGTCTTTCAGGATTTTTGGTACTGATGTCTTATGTGAGATGAAGTCAGGCATAACACAAAAGTAGAGTCACAGTGAAGCAGGATTCATTAAGGAAAGAGTATACTTTGAAATAGACTTCATAGGTAGCAGTTAGGCAGTGACCATGTGCATATACAAAGCAAATCTAAAGAGGTAAGTAAACCAGTGAGATTTGATTAGCATGTACTAGTTGCTGAAATTGATTCGTTTCAGTATAACATTTTCCTACATGTGTATAATGTAATGTAGTCATATGCACTCTGTTACTACACTCTCTTCCTGCTTTTTCCTTTCTTTTCATAAATAGTTCACACCACTTTCATGTCTTTTTAAAATACAGCCATCAAAGAATAGACAAAAACTCATCCTATATAGACTTATATACACATTATGTACAGATACAAGGAAGTAAAAGTATTCTGATAATTTACATTCAAAGATACTAGTTTAAATTTATGTAGTGTAGATACACATAAAAGGAAAGTAATACCTGTGAATATATAAAAATATAAAAATACTTGTATAATCACAGAGTATACATGTAAATATATAAAGCAAATTAATACACTTTCAGAATATCATAGAAAAGAAATTTATGTGTACAGTCATATGTAGAAGAAGCTGTCCAGATAATTCCTTCACTTGATGCATCTCTTCCACTGTGGACTTTGAAAAGTATGAGGAAAAATATGTTTCTTTAAAATTTTCCCAATCAGTTACATTCTGATACTAGCAAGAAAAAATGGTGCAACACAAACATGGTATTATATCAGTGTCATCCAGAAACTACAAAGAAAATTACTTGTGCCTGCAAAAAAAAAATGCTTTGCTATTCATAAATTCTGTCTTTAAAGATGATATATCCTAGGAAAAGACCACTTTCTGAAATGAGAGAAATGTGTATAAAAGTAGGGTAAGTTGTAGGAAGGATATATAGGAAAGGAAGATCATGAATATTCTCATGAGTAAATTAGAGGAAGGTTACACAAGGAGCCATAAATGGAAGAAGTTTTGGCTACACATGATGGGGTTGGGGACTCTGCTTAGCTAGGAAGCTGAAAAGCCCATGAGAGAAGATGATCCTACTGCTGACAATGTTGAGATGTTCAGGAGAAAATGGAATGTGATGGATGAAAGACTGGAAAAGAAGACCACAGAAAGAAAAGCTGTGTTGAAAATGATCTGTACACTCATCTTCTCAAGTTCAGAATTTGGTAGGATCAAATTGTAATTTCTCTATGTGAATAAAGTCTGTGGAAGTCAGGTTTAGAGAAAGACTCATGGAATCAGGCTCATGATCAAATGAGTTTATGAATATGATGCTTTCTTTGCTTTGGAACTTCAAAGTGACTCCATGTGAGAGTCCCTCTATTAACTATTAAGGTGTTGAAGCAGAGAGCATTAGTACCAACAAGGAAGAGGGGACAGCAGGCATGTTGAGGCCCCAGAGTTAAATCCTTAAGTGTCCCTTCCTCAGTTTCAGACACTGTTGCTCTGTGGGGCACCATTTCAGTGTTCAGTCTGGCTCTCAAGCTTGGGTATATTTGGTACCCTCTGGAGGTTGGTTGTCATTTTAACTTTGTGTCTAATAGTGTGCTTTCTGAACTGTTTCAAAGCATTTTTTTGTTCATTTATGAGTGTTTGTTTATTCTTCACTCTTGAATTACAAGAGAAAATTACAGTTTTTCCTTGCAATTAATGATTGTGTTCTTTTGTTGGTATGGTCTTACTTTCTTGGGTAATTAATTGTTGATTGAGACAGCAGGTGTGATAAATCCTCATTCATCAAGCCAAGTGCCTGATCCCGGTTTCCACCCTAGCATGGAGACCACACTAATCCCTCCTCACTACCATTGGCCATTACAAACTGGCAATGTCTCTCCCGTCCCACAGGTTATCATGTGCTTAAAATTCTTTGCCTCATGCCAGTGACTCACACCTGTGTCCTTGCTACTGAGGATGCAGAGACCAGGAGGATTGTGGTTAGTTCATGGGACAATATCCAAATATAACTAACACAGGAAAGGACTGATGGAATGACTTCAGTTTAGAGCATCTGCCTTCCATGCATCAGGTCCTGAATTCAAACCCTAGTACTGTCCCCCTAGCCCCAAAAGTCTTCAAACACAAAGGCCACCTTATTTGTCCTCTGCTTACTACTACTCTCACGCTTGTGTCAGAGATCACAGGGCCCAATGGGATTCCCACCCTCACTTATGATAAAGTTCTTCAGTACATCCATGTGTTCTGCCCAGAATCTGTCACATCTGACATGAGGAATCTGGTTGTCTTTTGACCAGGGAACATGCAAGATTGCAAAACCAGGCCTTTCCTGCTGGTCCAGTGAGTCCTCACCTAGCATGTCCTTCTCTGAGGAGATCTGTCCTATTGGGAAAATGAGCATGGAATTATCTCAGCAATATTCCTGGCCTCATTTCCCAGTGGAAGAAGCAGGGTCCTGTAGGTGGCACCAGGAAAATGGGCAGAACTCAAATCAACACAGATGCCTGAAATGGTGAGTTGATGACTGGTGTCCCCAGCCCTGGGAGGATGAGAAGGCTACAACCATCAAGAAATGGCTACTAAAGAACCCAGGACTCCCCTCTGCACCTCTGGAGTCCATGACCATTGGTGCAGCTTTGCACTCCTTATCTACCAGGAAGGAGGGATGGCAGATGGGCAAATTCTGGCAACCTGTCCTCTATGTGCAGGTGGCTTTCCCAAGGCCCAGAGCTGTCTCAGGGCACTCTGCACATAAGCACCACAACTTCCCAACAGGAAGTAGGCAGAGATTGTGGGTTCCTGCATGGGAGGAGCTGTCGTCCTTTGGGGTCCCTGCTACTTTACTGTCCTCAGGACAAAGCTGATTACCTGAATCTGCTAAAAGTTTGAAAATAGGCTCTTAAGTCTAGGGCTATTATAAATCCCTAAATTTATAGCTATCATCACATTACCCAACTAATGGGAAAGGCAATGCATGTGTATTTGAATTTATGCAGAAGGTGAGATATTGGGAAGAAGTGGAGGGTTTCATGTTTTTGCTCTGACATAAGTTTTGGTGTCTTGACCTTGGTCTAGACCATATGTTAAAAAATTCATTGTAGATGTAGACAAGATCTAACCTTATGGAAGAGGTGTTACGTTGGCAGTTTGTCACTAACTGCAAGATCTGTACGTGCCTCAAGGGTGAGGCATGACAGGGCTGTGCTTTCTAGGAAGGAGAAAAAAGTTTAAAGAATCATGAAATGAAGTGACTTATACCAACTCACTGAAGTGTGACAAGGCCAGGCCTTTTTACCTGTTCCATTGAGGCCTCAACTGGCCTACCCTAAACACTGCTTCTTCTGTGAGAACATGGGTCATCTCCTCGGACACTGAGTGGGGAATTCTCTCAGCAGACCCCTGACTCCATTTCGAGGTCGAATTAACAGTGTTCATTTGGAAAATTCAGGAGCAGGATCTACTTAAATACAATGACTCCTCAGGCTGGGCTCAGTAGTGTCCAGGGAGAAGGCCAGGTCTCCTAAGGTCTGTGGCTGAAATCACTTATCTGGTCCTGGCACTTTACCAAGTAAAACATCATTTTTTCTGTCACTTAGTTCTTAAGGGACAGGATCCTGGTTCATTAGGCAATGAGAAGTTCTGGAGGGAAGGAAGTGTATAAACTTACCACTCAAATTCAGCAGGAGGAAGAACCATTTCCCTACAAATGCCTTGCTGACACCAGCCATATTCAGGATCAAACAGATTTCTCTGAAATCAACTCTGTGGACACCAGGCTCCTCCCTCGTGGTCTATGTGATAACTAGGGTGAGGGCAGAACCGCAGTCATGGCAGAAGGCGAAATGGTAGCATCATGGCCTGCGTCCACACTCCCTGGGACATGAAGTGATTGGAGCCACCCTGAGGAAGCTGTCCTGAACCATTGCCTCTCCACACCGGCTGTGGAGCCTGAGCCTTAATTTCCGCACGGGTGGCACTTGGTCTTCTCTGTGTGTGTGTGGAGCAGGGTGGATGGGCAGTACTCTGGCATCCTGTCTCTGCCACTCTGTGAGTGCACGTGGGCGGCTGGGCCGTGGCAGGGAAGGGGACACCCAGACTGCAGCTGCAGCCCCGCCTTTGTTGCAGCCGGCCAGTGGGAGGCAGGGGAGGCTAGCAGAGATGGAGTCTGCAGCCTGCCCTCTCAACTTGACCCTGAAAGAAGAACAAGAAGAACAGATTTAGAGCCGAGAATTGGAGGACTGCTCACAGGGCACGTGGGTCCCAGCCCTATCTGATGAGGTGGCCATATATTTTTCCGATGAGGAGTGGGAAGTTTTGACAGAGCCACAAAAGGCCCTCTACCGGGAAGTCATGAGGATGAATAATGAAACTGTCCTGTCGCTGGAATTCCCAGTCCCTAAACCAGGCACGACCACTCGATTGGAAGGGGAGGAGGAGTCTCATAATTCTGATGAGTGGCAGCTCTGAGGAAGAGTTACAGAAAATGAAGACTCTGACATAAAGTCTCCAGATTGGTCATCTCCGATGATTGCCTCCTCCCAGATCCCGCAGCCTCAGCAGCTGGACAACTTTGGCCTGCGTCTGCCTCGGGGCATCGCATTGCTGCCTGAGTGGAGTGAGGGGTACCCCTCCTCCATGGCCATGGGCTTCCCAGAGGATGACCTCTCAGCTGATGACATAGCTGGGAAGTTTCAGTCCAGCCGAGGCGTGTGTCCTAGTTATGATGCAGGGCTCAAGTTGATGGTGGTGGAGTATGCCGAGAGCACCAACAATTGCCAGGCAGCCAAGCACTTTGGAGAGTTGGAAAAAAATGTTCGAGACTGGCACAACGTAAAGCTGCAGCTCCAAAATGCCCAAGCCATGGGGTGGGCATCTGAGGCCCCAAGAACAGAAGGTTTGCTCTGGTGGACCAACGTGTTGCGGGGTATGTCAGATACATGCAGGCCAAAGGGGACCCTGTCACCAGGGAGACAATGCAGCTGAAAGCCCTTGAAATTGCCCAGGAAATGAACATTGCAGAAAAAGGGTTCACGGCAAGCCTGGGTTGCTGTTGAAGAATGAGAAGGTATGACCTGTCTCTGAGGGATGAAGTGCCCGTGCTCCCACACCTGCCGGAGGACCTGACTGCAAAGCCTGTCACTTACCAGCAGAGTGTGCTGGCTCTGCGCAGGGCACATGATTATCAGGGGGAATGCAGACAAGACGCCAATCTGCTTATGTTGCGGGAAATGGCGACGGAAACAAAGTCACTGAGACCACTTTGCAGGACGCAGGAATTTTATTATGCTAGTGGACTCAGGGCAGATAATTTGTCAAAGCCCTGAACCCCGATCAGAGTCAGGAGATGAGTTATATACTCCCCCCCATCCCCCAGGTGGTTTATGTAACCAGGGGGTTTTTGCAGTAGATGGTTCATAGGTGGTCAGAAAGACAAGCCAGTTACAGAGAAACAAGCTGGTACAGAGTTGCCCCCAACCCCCAGCAGACTCTGGTCACAGTTACAGGAAACCTTGCAGAGCCTAGCTGGAGGTCTGTGACACTTTTGAGCTTGCAGAAAGCTGCTTGTGGCCCCAGAGTAGGAAATCAAGGTAAATGCTAGAAACACAGTAAATCCCAGAAAAATAGCCACATTGGCTCCAACACTTAGAGGTGCCATCCAGAGTGACTGTTGACAACCAGGGTGAAAAGCCCATCTTGGTCAAGACGCCAGGCAGAGAGAAAGCGAAAATCACGGCGATGCTTGGTGTCTTGGCTGACAGGAAGAAGTTACCTCCATACATCATTTTGAGGGGAACGTACATCCCCCCAGGGAAGGTCCCCAGTGCAATGGAAATCCGCTGCCACCGCTATGGGTGGATGACTGAGGACCTAATGCAGGACTGGTTGGAAGTGGTTTGGAAACAGAGGATGGGAGCAGTGCCCAAGCAGTGGGGGATGCTATCCTGAATGGCTTCCGGGGCCATGCCACTGATTCTGTGAAGAGCTCCATGGAATGCATGAACACTGACATGGTGATCATCCCAGGGGACCTGGCCTCGCAGCTGCAGGTGCTGGACTTAGTGGTCTACAAGCCAGCGAATGACAGTGTGTGAGCCCAGTACTCCAACTGGCTTCTGGCTGGGAACCTGGCACTGAGCCCCACTGAGAATGCCAGAAACCACCCCTGGGCCTTTTCCTGGAGTGGGTCATGGTTACATGGAACAGCATCTCAAGTGAATCTATTGTCCAAGAATTCAAGAAGAATCACATCTCCAACAACTTGGAGGAGGAGGATGTCCTGTGGGAAATTGATAGCAAGTTGCCTGGAGGAGGAGAGCCAGCAAAAGAATGTGATACCGAAAGCATGTCTGAGGGCAACTGAAGGAAGAGTTCAGCAAATGGAACTGTGATTAAAACAGCTGGGGAAAATCCTAAAGAAGATGATTCTTGAGAAGCCTGGATGCATAGGGAGCACCAGGATCAACACTGGTTCTCAGAACAGCCCAGGTCTGGATGGCAGCACATCCATCCCAGGACACAGCCCCAACCTATGAGGTGTCAGTGAAGTCTAGGACCCTTAAGTTCAGCAGAAAGTTTCTTTTCTTTCTCCTTCATTTCTTGTTTTGGAGATGACTCCATCTGTCCATCAAGAAACCTGTAAATATGAACAAACAAAAGGTATTTCCTGGAGAAGAGACCATTTGTTTAGCACTGACAAGAGTCTTGTCACGTGGGCACAACTCTAGCGGTGTCCTTTCTGTAGAGAGAATCTCAAGCAGATGTTTTATTCCGCCTTGGAAAATGCTTCCAGAAGTAGAACCTGTCCCCATACAGGTCAAGCCTATGGAAAAGGTTTTGTAGAATGTGTCACTTACACACACCTGCTACTTAAATATTTCCTCTTTTGGGAAAATCAGATGCTAGTGAAAACAGCAAAATTAAGACATACCAGCCTAGTGCCAATAGATGGCTTTTCTATAGATGACCTAGCTAAGCATGGAAGATATAGGTGAAAATAAATGATGCTGTTTTACTTCTTTTCCCAGTCTGGGTGGCAGCTAAATTTTTTGAAGAGTCTTGTTTAATGGCCCTATTTTTTGTCATATTTAATGATAAGACAGCACTCAGTACAGGAGCTCTTCTTTTTCTCAAGATGCTTGCAGAAGAAGACACTAAGTCTGCTGTCTACATGGTATGAGGCCCACTGACTCATCTTATACTTGTATTCTTTACTATTTTTGTCACAGGGCAATTGAAGTGGTTGGGCCTTTTAGCCACAGCTGTTTCAAGACCAATCTACCCTGCCAGCAAAGGGGGGAGGCCATCGATTCTTACATGGTATTAATTTGCCTTCCAATGTTAATCGAATGTTAGGAAAACAAGGCTCTCTGTGCCACAAAAAATATGCCAGAACCTCAAAGACAAAGCCATTGGTAGAATTTTCATTCCAGTGTCAAGTCTGGATAACAGGCTAGCTACCATAACCACTTTCCTTTCCTGTACACTCAGCTCACATGAATATTTACAAGCTGTTGCTGGCATCCTGAAATACTTATTTCTACTCAGATACTCATTTTCTTGTGATTCATCTTTCTTACCTTTCTAAACCAGTTCCACACACACAAGGGGGGAAGTTTCACTTCTAGTATCTGAATAACTTTTGTTGAGTTGTTTCCCTATTTGCTTTTTACCTGTACTATTTTCTTGATCATCCAAAAATGGCATCTGAACCCTGTTATTTTCCAGTCCTTATGTTTCCATTCCCTTCAGTTCTACTTAGTTTATTTTGACTGTTCCTACTTTCTGGTACTTTCTTTTCCATGTCTTACCTATTTTGCTTTGGGAGCTTAAAAGATGCCACAAGACCTAACTTGGGGTTCCTACACAGGAGTCAGTTATCCTGCCAAGAAGAGTAGAAAATAGGATCAACTCCTGTTTCATTCCACAACCTCAAATCTCATTGTCAGCAAGATGCCTTATACGTTGCATAGCGCTGGAAATTTCCTAGAGTGATGGCTCTGCTGTCAGGGTCTTCAGGCTCATTCTTCCACTGATGTAATATGGCCTGTGCCTAACAGAGCCTTAGTACAACTGTTTGTGCAGAATGTCTATTACCTTAGATCTTCTATAGCACATTGAGACATAGTTAAACTCTCTAAATGATGGGAACTGACCACAACAATAAACTTTGATAATAAAGACCAAAAAAAAAAAAATAAGTTCACTAAATTTGTCTTAGAGACCAGAGTACTTTGGATAAAATGCCTTCCCATAGCACTACTCAGGATTAGGACTGCCCCTCAGAAGGACATTGGCCTCTCCCCTTATGAAATGCATTATGGGCTTCCTTACCTTAGCTCTATTACTGATGTGCCTACCTTTGAAACTAAAGACTATTTCCTCAACAATTATATACTTGGGTTGTCTCCTGTCTTGCTTTCTCTTAGAAAAAAGGGGTTATTAGCACAGGGTCCTCCACTTGACTTTCCTGTTCACCTGCACCAGCCTGGTTTTATGTGCTGATCAAGACCTGGAGAGAAAATAAGCTTGAGCCAGCTTGAGTAGGACCCTTACTGGTCCTGCTGGCCATGGACACAGCTGTCTGGACCACAAAGAAGTGGTGGGCTTACCACACAAGGGTAAAGAAGGCACCCCCACCTAATCAAAAGGAAAAATGGACCATGAACTCACATACAGGCTGCACCAGAATGAACTTAAAAAGATTAAAGTGAACATATTCTTTCTCTCTCATTTGGGAAATGTTATGTTTATCATCAGTTTAACTCAGAGTACTTTTCCTGTTACTGTTGAATTCAATGTATGCAAGATCTTTCATTGTGGAGACCTTCCATTCCAACTCCAGATCCAAGGATAATCCTTTTTATGTGGCCCATCCCAGGACCCACAGAAAAGCCTGCTATCTGTCCACAGTGGACAGATGTGGGCTGGAACAGTGGGTATAAAGGATATCCTTCCCCTTTGTATAACAATCCTAAGGGTTGAACTGGCTCCAGGTCACTGGTCAGAATATAATTTCCACCATCCAGAACAATCGACAGTCATTTATCAGACTACAGTCAAAATTACAGCTGTTTTGGACACACCCCTCTCCTTCTTGCAAAGATAAACAGTTCAACCCATTTAGATTCGTCGTAGAAAGCTCTTGGAGTATGACAAGAGAACCATCCATATTTTGTAAATATGGGTTGGGGCAGATGTTTTGGGAATAGATCCTTTAGGTGTCTTTGAGATTTGTCTAGCTTCCAAACCCTCCCAGGGGACACCCAGTTCTATCTCTGCTTCAACATTGCCTCCACAGTTATACAACAATTGAATTCAGGTAACCATAGTAGAAGTCAAGGACCTAAGACTAACTGTGGCTATTGAAATCGAGTACAGGGATACAAATGCTTGAATGGGATTTATTAAATAGTCTGACTGCACATTACTTAAAAATGATTGTTACATTAGTGTTACTGGAAGGCCAGATTCTCAGGTGGTCCTTTTTCTGTTAGGATGATCCTCAGATCCAGATGGAATGTATGGCATGTTGGTGCTATTTCAGGATACCATGGCTTGGGGTAACAAATACTGCTGGATGCTACTACTACTATTCTCAGAGGTCAGAGGTCCTGTAGGTGAGCCCCCAAGGACTGTTGAACTACCTGATGCAGACATCAATTATACCTCATGTCTTCCCAGGCAGGGAGGATGATTGACAAATGTGGAAAACCTGATGGTATGCAGTGAAAGCAGGTCCTTCAATAGTCTCACAAACAAGTCCACACTGTAGGTGGACAGAGCTGTTGTCTGATGGTACTATAGAGGACATTTACTTGAGACTATCCAAGTAACTGGGCAGGCACCTGTGCTTTGGTGCAATTGGAAAACCCTTTCACCCTAGCATTCAGATAGGCAGTTCATGCCACAATGCCTAGGAAAAAGACAGACATAGACATAGATGCTGCAGCCAGCATCAGAGGCTCCTTTGATCCCCATATTTACATTGATGCCATTGGAGTTCCAAGGGGGTTGCAAAATTAATTAAAAGCCAGAAATCAAATTGCTGCAGGATTTGAATCAGTACACTTCTGGTGCTCATCATAAATAAAAATGTCAATTGGATTAATTACATTTATTATAACCAACAAAGGTTTGTTAACTATACCAGGGACACTATCAAAAGAGTAGCAGAACTGTTGGGCCAACTGGTCACATGGCTTGGGAGAACAGGCTAGCATTAGACATGATGTTGGTGCAAAAGGGAGGAGTTTGCATAACAATTGGAGTTTTGTGTTGCATATATATACCAAATAATACAGCCCCCAATGGAACTATTACTAAGGCCCTACAGGGATTAACTACCCTACTCAAGGAACTAGCTGAAATTTCAGGTACAAATGATCCCTTCACTGACTTAATGGAAAAATGGTTTGGGTGAGGAAGGGCTGGATGAGCTCATCTTAACCTCTTTTGTCATAGTGCCCACAGTTTTAATTTCAAGAGGATGTTGCAAAATTCCTTGTGTCTGAGGACTAATGCATTTTGTCTGAAATTGTGATTTCAGGCACTTCATTTTGGAAAAGTTTACAAAATCATATTATAATTGACAATTTTCAGAATCTGTTTAATGCTACCACAAAAATATATTACACATTTTTGGGTAGAATTGGATTTTCCACTCAGGGATTTGCACTTGTAAAGCAGGTGCTGTACTTCTGAAGCCAACCTCCTCCTCACATTTAAGAGATGACTTGGATTTTGTGAATCTTCTCTTTTGGCAGCTCTGTGTGGTTGCACACCTCTTCTTAAAGCAATTGAAATGATTCATTCTGAATGAGAGAATGAAAATTGAATATTATTTACAGAATATATCACATGTGCACTAGTATTGAAAAATTGCAATGAATTTTTGGATAGAAGGAAAAGGTGTTTAGAAATAAAGGTCCCAGAAGAAAGAGAACTGAAAAGAATTAAGTGAAGATACACCAAATCCTTTCTTTTCCTTGGGCACACTGCGGTTTAAAGTTAGGGACTGAAATTTGCTAAGTACATGATCTAACACTTGAGCCATGCCTCCAGTCTGCAAAATCATTATTCACATTTGTTATTATATATAAATGTAAGTACTGGGTGCTTACAGTTGCTGAGAAGAAATGATGGAGAGCAACTGAATATGGTATGGTAGGGAAGACCCTGGAGCATCCCATGATACCTGCATTGACCCTGAACCTGTGTAATGTTATTTGACAGTGTAGTGCAGGCCATTGATGTGCCTGCTGAGGGAGTGCTATGCCAAAGTTCAAATATCAGAATCACAAAAATGTGCATGAAAGACTCAGTTGTGTTGCTACACAACTAAAATCTCAGCCACTGGAGGGGGGATGTTGCACAAAGATTTTCAGTTGGATGCCAGTCAGCGTTATTTAGTGAGATTCTGTCTCAAAAGTATGTTGGGATGTAGCTCACAACTGCACAGCTTTACTAGCAATTATAAGGTCTTGGTCTAAGCCCATAGTAAAACACACACACACACACACACACACACACACACACACACACAGAAAAGAAACAAACTGAATTAACATAAACTGCAAATATACTTTGCAAAGTGAAAGAAGATAACAAATAAAAAAAAGAAAAAAATATATTTGATATCCTAATAGTGAAAACAAAATGGAATACAGGGTAAGCACAATGAAATGGGAATTTAAGCCAGGGAGTAGAGGCTTCCATTTGTAATCTTAGCTATTTTGGAGACAGTGGTAGGATGTCTAAGTTACATAGTACATTATCACCATATTTACCATGTGTCTGCTGGAGAGTTCTCAGGTTTCCCAGCTCCAGGAGCTGTGTGAAATCTTCTGATTGCAGGACCATTGGGAGGTCACCTGGAAGCATCAGAAGAGGGAAATGCTGAGAGAGTGTCTTGGCATATGCTGTGCTGGGTGAAGGGACTGTTGGAACCAGAAGTGTTTTTGACTGGGCCCTGTCTTGTGGGTTCCACAAACTGCACCCTGATCACACTGTTGGGGCCTGAGGTCTTCTGGCACCTCAGGGTGGTGGTAGATTGAGAGTCTTTAACAAGTCCTGTGTCTTTGTGAGGTGACTTCATCCCAGCTCACAGACCTGCTGGGAGTTTCTGCCTGCAAATCCCTATCTGGCTAACTGAGGTGGCTGGGGATACCGCCGGGTACTTATGCAGTTTGTGCTGGGCCAAGGCCCTCATTTGCAGTGTCCCTGTAACTCTTTACTGTGACCTGGCTTCCCTTTTAGTCCTTCAGGTTAAAGGGAAGCATGGGCTAAACTCAATGCTTTGTGTCCTAAAGTCAGTACTTCTTAGTGCACCAATATGACCCTAAATTTCCACAAATTCTGCACATTGTCAGATTCTTTGGAAATGCAGATCCACATGTGGTTGGCTTCTGAGTGGCCAGGACACTTTTTGCCCTTCCTGACTTAACAGGTAATTTCCCACAGGTAGTTTCTAGAATATTTTTCTATAATGATGTGGTGATTAACTTATACTGTCATTTTAGAAGTAGTACTTTAGATGGAAAGGCACAAAAGAAAGGTGATTTGCTCTCAAATAGAGGAAAAAACAGAAGAAGAAAGAGATTGGGTATAGACAGACATGGAGATTGGCAAAGTCAGTTTTCTCCTGTGATCATCTTGGTTTTGTTTGCTTCCTTGTTGTATTTTTGGGGACTGAAAGTTTGAGCTCATAGCTTAGCATTTACAGAGGAGGTGCTCAACTGCTCCAAACACATCTCCAGTCTATTTTATAGAGTTCTTTTGGTGGTAGGGTCCATACATGAAATAAGTAAATTACTTTTTTTGGCAATGTGTTTTTATATTCTGGATGCAAATGATTAGATTGAAACATGAGGTATGAGAAATCCCTGGCCATGTGCTTCATTCCAGTTTCCAGAGTTTGACCATCAGCCCTATATGGACTCCTGTGTCCTAGCCTACCTGAGTCTTCTCCTCCATGATGAATTTTCTCCAATTCTCTGAGTAAATCTGTTGTCCCATTTTCAGGAGGAGTATGCAAGAAGGTCGCAGTGAGTATGATGAGAGGCAGGTACTGGGTACAGAGGTACTGGATACAAGTTCTGCTGAAGTAATTATCTGACAAACGATAATCAATCAAGTCTGATTGGCAAGGGCTGCTGGATTCTTTCATTTTCAACTCACCAGTTTAGCACCTTTTCCCCACTCCACTTCCCATCACTCAAGGGCTTGGGGGTGGGCCCTGTGTGCAGTAGCCAATCAGAGCGGCTGTTCAATCGCCTGCACCTCTCGTCCAATGAGGAGCGACGGTGTTAGGCGATTCACGTTGCCTTCCTCATCATCTCCATATTTGCCACGAGACTGCTGGTGGGACATTGCTCAGGCTACACAGCTCCAGCAGCAGTGTGAAATCTTCTGACCGCAGGACCATAGTGAGGTCACCTGGACGCGTCAGAGCGGGAAATGGTGAGAGGGGGCTGGGCATCTGCAGTGCTGGGTGGAGGGACGGTTGGATCCAGAAGGAGCGGTGGGCTGGGTGTGTTCTGGATCAGGGCAGCAGCCGTGATCGTGTGGTTGGGGCCTTAGGTCTGCAGGAAACTGGAGGGTGGCCCTGAACCGGTAGCCTTGAGCCCCAACCTGTGTCTTTGCGAGGTGACTTAATGCCAGCCCACAGCCCTGCTGGGAGTCTCTATATGCAAATTCCTGTCCCGCAGACTGAGGTGGCTTGGAGTCTCCTGAGTGAATATGGAATTTGTACCGGGACAGAGCGCTCCTGTGCAGTGTCCCTATAAATCCTTACTGGGACCTGGCTTCCTTTTTAGTCCCTCAGGTTCAAGGGAATCCTGGGATAAACTCTATGCCCTGTTCCCTCAGTGTAGTGCTTCTTAGTGCTGCTAATTAGTCCCTAAATTTCCACGAATCCTGCATATTGCCAGATTCTTTGGAAATGCAGATCCACATGTGCACGTGGTTGGCTTCTGAGTGAAGGGGAGACTTTGCCCTTCCTGACTTAACTGTTAATTTTCCACAGATTGTTTATAGAACACGGTTTTATAATGAAATACTGATTAACTTAGACCATGACTTTAAGAGATTTCTGTAGGTGGAAAGCCCCAAAGGAAGGTATGTAGGCATCTCAAGTAAGGCAATTTGCTCTCAAAGAGAGGAGAAGAAATAAATAGGGAGTGGACAGACATGGAGATTGGCAAGAACAGTTTTCTCCTGTGATCATCTTGGTCTTGTTTCCTTGTTACTTGTTTTATTTTGGGGGACCTAATTTAAAATCATAGTTTTGCATTTACAGAGCAGCGTTCAATCCCTTAAACATATCTCTACTCTATTTTGCTCTGTATATTTTGGAGATGCTGTCTCCTAATGTATTTTTCCTAGCTGACCTTGACTGTCATCCTGATCAGTCTCCCAAATACCGAGATTTACAGAAAGGAGCTAGCAGTGCTAGGCTCTTTGTGGTCTTGTTGGGTTTGGAGACCTAAGACAGATGAGTGAGTATCCCATCCCCCATGTAGGCAATATTATTCCTGCATCCTGAACAGATAGAGGCCTGCATTCCTGCATCCTGAGAGGGAGCTGTAAACTGCATTTCTGCATCCTAAAGAAAGATACAGGGTCTGATAGATCTGCCATAGGGCTGATGAGCAAAATGCTCTCAAGATTGTTTCCCCAACCCCGATAAAGGTGCAAACCAAACCAGTTCACCTGAGAAAGGCCGGGAATCCATGGCCAATGAGAAAAACCCACCTAATCCAGAGTTGGAACGTCCATAAAAACCCCAGCCTTCACCTGAGCAGTGAGCTAAGGGCTTTTGGCTTCCCTGCAGTGTGTAGCTGAAGCCTTTCCTTTCTCTCTAATAAATCCTACTTTATATATCAGCTCTGGCTTACCAGTCAGTGTCCTCATGAGGCACTTCCTGGCCTGTGAAGGCAAGGACCCTCAACACTGGCCCACAGCACATCCACAATGGCATATAGCAGTCTTTTTTTTTGACTGCACTGGAATTTGAACTCAGGTACTCACACTTGGTAAGCAAGTGCTTTTACCACTTGAGTGACAACACTGTCCTTTTTTTGTAATGTGTTTTCCTCAAGATACAGTCTCAAGAACTTTTTGCTTGTACTGGCTTTGTCCCCTAAGAAGCTAGGATTACAGGCAGGAACCACAGGACCTGGGTTCTTCATGAACTTATGGTAACATGAATGTGTGATTTGTTAGATGAGTCAGGCTAAGTTTCCTCAAATTCACCTTACAAGTATTTACAAATCCTTTTGAAGATATTTGCAATGATTACTTCATAATCTTTTTTGATGCTAAAAAATGGGCATTTGGGAAGTGTGTGGGGGAATGTCTGAGTTTGCAAAGGAAGTAATGGGAAGAATGTTGGTTCTGTGCTTCTTTTGTAGTGCAGAAATGATTGGAAGTGTGAGTTAATTGCAGATATTTATGAGTGTTATAACTTTACAATATATCATTTCACCACTTTCCTTTGTGTTGAGGTACATGGTTAGACAGAGTGTAATTTGTACCAATAAAGAGAAGACTGGGAGGCCCAGGCTTAGAGAATGACACCTTTATATTTTTTCTGATGGGACAAAAAGTTGGTGCATTTGGAAGGCAATGTGAGTGTGTAGTATAAATTAAAAATTTTAGTCCTTGTGTCAGTTTCTAGCAAAGAGATTCTGAAATCCTTGAAATTTCTGAGGCAATAGGATTGTATTTGGTTGTTTTCCTAAGCCCCATTGAGGGAATGTTTGCATTTATTCTAGTAACTTGTCTCAGGGTAGTAGATCTCTATGACTTAAGAAAGGTGACTAGTGTGACCAGACATAGCAAACATGTTCTAAGGCTTGTTGTCTGTTGACACTGCCCAGAAGTTGGAAGGACTGTGCAACAACTGGACATTGTCAGATTTGAATGGAAGGAAAATTAGTCAGTGTTTGAAATTTGGTTGGTTTTAGTAACACCACATATTTGTTATTATAAGTGATGACAAAGAAATACAGCACAAATAGTAATATTTGAGGTCAGTGGGAGAATGTTGGTAACATTGCCATAGTGTCCATTCTTGGTACTTAATGTCTTGTGTGAGATGAATTCAGGTAAGGCAGTGGAGTTGAGCAAAAGTGAAGCATGGTTCATGAAGGAAAGTACACATTGAATAGACTTCATAGGCAGCAGTTAGGCATAAACCATGTGGATACACTAAGCAAACCTAAAATGGTGGAAGTGATCAAAAGGTTTCTGAAAATAAACATTGCAATTAATACATCTCAGTGTACATTGACAAAGATTAAGATAGCTCAGTAAGGTCACAGGATGTTAGAAGATGACTGAGTATTTCCCTCACCTTAAAGTGGGTGCATGACAACAGTTTCTGGAGTAATAGATCTTTGACAGAGACTCAAGCTCACAAATCATATCCATTGTGGTGAGGTTGACCCATAAGCTTTTGCTCATTTTCATTATGTAAAGTTGCCCTAGTGTTCTACACTGTTAGCAGAATATTCCTTTAGGGTGGAGATTTTAGGATTGGTGCTCTGTAGAGTATGGATAATTTAAATTTTCTAGGGAATTTTGATAATGTATGAATTTACCTGAACTTTTATGGATGTTTTCTTATTTTGTGATTTGCCAGTAGGTCGAATGTTCTAATTTATTACATGTGTCCATTTGGCATTGAACAGCTTCTTTATATGGTGATGCTTGTACCATACTGATGACCTGTGGTGTTGAACATTTTCCTACTTGTTCCTTCATGTTACTCTCACCACCATCTTACCCCTTCCTCTCTGCCTATCACTTTTCTTTTGCTGTTTTTTTGTTCTGTGTAATGGTATTCTTCTATTAATGTGCAGATTGGATGGTTATTTTAAATTCTGCAAAATGATGTGCTGTGCATTTAGCTGGTGTAGTACAATCTTGCTGTAATCCTTTATATAACTATTTACTCATTTTTTACTCAGGCTCTTGTGAATGCTAAGGCAAGCACTACACCACTTCAGCCTGTCTGACAGGTGTGGTCCTTTATTAATTATATTACCACATTTTCTGTTCCCCTTTATGATACCAAGTATGTGTAGAATGTATTGTTAGTAATTTCTGAATAAGAAAAATTCTTTCTGAATAAGATGAATGCATTTCAACTAAAGATATGCTGCCTCATGGACAGGGCAGGCATATTGGTGTGTTCCCTACTATGTTCTTCCCATATAAAACTGCTCCCTCATATAACCCATACATAGCTGTTTTGGGGAATTTTTCCTAATTCAATTTCAATTACTTTACCCAAATGTTTTCCTTAAATTCCAGTAGTGCAGAAGAAAGTAAAGAATTTTCATTCATTTCTTAATTTCCCAACCCTGTTTGTCTCTATGTGATCTAAATTCTTAGTTTACATGTTTTTGTTTCTCTCTGGAGATCTTTCAACAATTTACAAAATTCAGATACTGGTGACACATTCTGTGAATTTTAAAGGGTTTTCTTTCTCTTCTGACTGCATACTTTCAATCACATTAACCTTAATTCTTTGTTCTTGTCCTCTGTTCAGCACCTGTAGTAATGGTTTCCTTGAATTTCTTGTGTATCCGTCTTCATACTTTCTATGCAATCCTTTGATGATTTCTAAGTGTGTTGATATTAACTTCTTTGTACATAGTTTTTCCACTTTGGTGTTTATTCAACATGCTTGCCTACAATCCTTTGATTGTAGACAGTCCCAAGAAAGGCTTTGTGAAATGAGTCCACTGCCTGAGATTTTTCAGCAGTCAGTATTCTCTTTCTGAAAATAGAACTTTGGATCCAGGGCCCAGGCTCCTCAGAGTCCACATTCTTGGTCCAGCTAATTACCCTTCAGTTTCAAATAAAGGAGCATGGTGAAGGCATGGAAAGGAGAATTACTACACAGCTAGGAGATGTGCTGTGGGATGAGTCAGCATAAGCACTGAGCTCATGTTCACCATCTGCAGGGTACAGACATGAGATATAGATTTAAATAGGCAAAGAATTGGGAGCAGAGACCAAACATCTGCATAGTTTAACAGTTACAGTCACAGGTGTGGTCTAGTTATAATTCAGTTGTAGGTTTGGGAGAGGTTCTGGAGTTGTTATTTGGAGCATGGTCCATCCAAGAAGGGTCTATTGTTGGGGGAAGATTTGTTTTCAGGTCATGAAGAAAACATCTATCTTCTCCTTCCTAGATTCCAAGGGGGTTGCAAGGTGACTGCAGAGAATGGCTCAGAGAAAAGACTGATTGAAAATGGAGAGGTGCCATGTTTTTTCCTGCTTTTGGTTAATTCATGGGGCGAGTATGGAGTCCATGCTTTTTAGCAAAAGCAGTCTGAGGAACTGCAATGCTTTTTGACTGACGATCCACATTTCTCTCTCTTCATATTTGTTGTTATTTTTTCCTTGTGTGTGAAGAGAGGACATGATATGATCTTCATGCAACAGTTTTTCCATTTTCCTGTTCCTTCACCATCTTTCTCTCTCTCATGAGGAAAATTTGCACTATCATATTGAACAGGTATTTCATGATTTCTGGTTTATTGTTTATAGTGGTCCTATGGTTTGAACTCAAGGCCCTTTCTCACTTAAGCCACTCCACCAGCTCTGTGATTTCTAAAGTGTTCAAATTTTATCTTTCCCATTTCAGTGTTTACACAGGCATTTGATATCCACAGCTATAGACTTTATGTGGTGCCCACAAGACCTCATTCAGGAAAAAGGATGAATGCTCATGATTCATAGTGTCCTGTATTCTGAAGTTACTCCAGTTTACTTCTTCCATATTTATATTAGGTCTCAGCATCTAAAATATGAAATTGCATGCAGTAGGCTGTATTACTGTCTCCAAAATAATGTTTTTGCAAGCATTAACAGTAACCAAAAACTAGATCTTAATATTTCATGCTCTGTATCTTGAATTTGAGTATATTTGTCTCATTTTCCCCATGACTCTGCCCAACTTATGTTAAAGAAATGCCAGTTCTCCACAAACTGCATATTGTTACTTTATCACAAAAAATCAGCATATTATTTGCTGTTTTTACCACATGAGCATTGCCATGTATTTTGGACTCTCATCCTACAGGATCCCTCTAAGGAATGTAGGAGAAACATGGAAATAATCATAATTATCACATAATTTTTCTCCATTAAGTCTTGCTTTGAGACAGGCTGTTTTCCCATTGCAGACATGGGAAGACCAGGAGAGGGAACAGGCTATATCCAGGTTGATGGAAGTTGTGACCTTTGGCTGGCCTGTTCATTCTTGACCAAGGCACCATACTGTAGGGATTATGGACCCATGCCCTCAGCCTCACTTGAACACAAACTGTAGTGACCAAAGGCAGAATTTTAATTCTATGTCTAATAATGCCTCATGTATTTAACTTTAAATTTTCAGGTTTCAATGTTATGGCATTATGAAAGGCAAAAGGACAGCCTTTTTAAGTTCTGCTATGGATACAATAAGGCATTGGAATTTTTTTGCACCAGGCTTCTTACCTAAAATTAACCCTTCAGGTTTTAATTCATTCTACCTTTTCCATGCTTTCTATCACCAGTTACAATGGAGATGTAATCCATTTTACCACAAGTCTGCCCTTTTCTCAGTCTGTCATACAAATTCTAATTTAAAAAATTTTACTATGAAATATGATGGTGGATTTGTGCATCCACTAATCCTTTGTTAATGCAAGTATATGGGATGCCAACCCTACACACAAGACTGGGCTCCCTAAATTTACTTTAAAGATTTGCCTAATAACAAAGCTACTGTAGCCCAAGGTAAACTATTATTAGAGATTATTGAAAACACCCTCACGTGGTAAATGTAAAGCCTTCAATATCTTTGAGTGTACTCAGAGTTAATGTAATTGTTTTGTGTGCCATTGGGTGAATTATGTGTATGTTTGTTGTATGAGTAACTTGTTAGATAAAAAAAAACCTGATAGCTATGGTAACAGTTAGATCTATTAACAAAAGTATTTAAGTTACTTATAGATAAACAGTTTAAAGTCACCTCTCTTCATGGGTCTGCAGAGTAAAAACAAGGGTAATTGGAAAAACAATTTTATTTAAATTTAAAAATTTTTATAAAATTCATTTAAAAATATGATTACAAAGTCAACAAATCAAAAAGTAAAAAGGATATAAATTGTATTGAGTATGTATTTTGAGGGAAAAGTTTAAAGGAAAAAAGAAAGTAAAGTTGAGTGTAATCTAAGAGTTGCCTAAAAGATTTTACAGGGTCATGTTAAACTAAACTTAATTCTCTATGTCCATAGAGACAAGGCCTTTTTTAATATTATTCTGCCCCAAGTAAGATGTGTAAAATGTGGTTGAAGGGAAAGGTTTTATCAAGGTAAATCCTTGTTTTTTCTGTTGATCTTGTGAAGCTTTTAAACACTACCAAATCAGAGTTCATTTAAATACTTGTTTATGTGAAGGTCTCTTAAATGACCACCCTATACCTGTGTTCTGTGTCTAGACTTTGTCTAAATACTACATAAACATTTGCAAAGTTAAAACTGTCAGTTCATCTAAAAGGACCTTTTATTCAAGTGTGACAACTAAATTTTGGCATATAAATTGGTTAATGAAACTTTTGACAGTTGTGCTGTTTGTAGTCACAAAAACTCTCACATTTAGGCAATCCTGCTCTTTAAAGACTGGCCTATATTTGTAACACTTATTTGGCTGTATATTAGTTATAAAATGTATAAGAAAATAAGGCTATTTGACATCATAGGCATTGTCTCCCTAACTTGGAAGAGATGTAAAGTTAATGATGCTAGACTTTTGCAAGCTTGTGTCCATGTTTTCCTAATTGTAACAAGGAACATTTGGTACAGCTGTTTTAATGCTGTCAGTCACAATAATTTTGCTAAAAATGATGTCTGCAATGGAAATAACTAATTGTTCTCACAATTCCCAAACTACTTTTCAGTACTTTAACGATAGCTCTTCTACGTGTTTTCATTCACATTGTGGGTCCTTCTTTGGAGAACTTGCAATTAAACCCCAAAAAGGACTCTTCCAAATGCCTCTTTTTCAATGGAGTCAGCATTTTACATATTTGCTTTTGTCGACTCTTTGTAAAACTTTTACCTGTTGTCTGTTGACATTCTGCAGCATATTTAAGTTGACAGGATATCATCTGAAGTCCAGACAGATCTAAAATGGATGCCAGGTAAGGCCACTTCTTCTAAACCTCTTTTGTCACTTATGATTTGTCCAAGCTTGTCTTAATTGGCACTGATTCCCACCTGACCTGCCTGATGCTTCCTCTCCATTGTGGGACATCCTAGAAAAGCTCAACAAGGGACTTCATTAACCAGAATGGTTAATTGATGAAATCATCAGAAGAGATTCTTCACAGTTTGGAGAAAAGAGGGGAAAGCTGTCTCAATCCAGATGAAGTCACCTGTGCCAGACCTCACAGATGTTACTAAAGCCAAGAGGTTTTAAAGGTGTGATCTTACACAGGGATAGTGGACATCCAATTTCTTACAGGCACCTCTGATAAATGGTAAACTTGTATTTTTGCTAAGGCCTTCTATTTAAGTAAAGACAAATTATGTTTTTGTAGTCCATGTTCATGGAATTATTTTAACCTACCGGGTCTATTTAACTGGGAGTATTCTGAATTTTACTTACTCTGTATTCTACTTAATAAAGGCATTTCTAGTTTCAGACTTAAATAACAAGTACTTATGGCTTAAATTACTTAGGTGGAATACCCTCCAGATAACCACTCTGGAACCTGTCCCGGAACAGGGGCATAAATGGTGACCAACCATGTCACACCTGTGGTTGGAACCATTTGCTATGCATGCCTTTGTCCCTTGCCCTCAGTTCTTTTGTCTACTTAAACCCACAGCCAGTGTCTGTACCAAATTCCATTGTTTTTCCTTCTCATGCTGATGGCCATTGGCCTGTGTGAATTTAACTGCATGTCTGGATTTATTTCCCAAGGCCTGAATTGCTTAATGCAGGTTGACACCTGAAACATTGTACAAAGAATGCTGTTTTTATGTCAATGCTGCTTTAATTCGACCGTACCATAATCATTCATGATGCCACCATGAGACTTCCAGAATGTGCTACCAATCTCCCACAACAAAACATGGACAGCTGGGGACAGTGGTCCTCCTGGGCTAAGTGGATGCCCTGTGTCCTCCCTCTGCTGGGACCCTTTGTTCATGCCCACTGTGACCTTCCCTTCTTCAAACACTTTCTCACTTTGTTTCCCAGAAGCTCTAGGCTTTTGTCCAAATTAAACCTGTGCTGGCATTAGCGCCATCTCCCTGCATGTCCTTTCCTCACAATTCTTTCATTTCTTCCACATCTCTTTACCAATTTTATACCATTGTCTTTATGTAATATAAGTTCATAGCTTCTATTTTTTCTCCTCATTAGAGAATGCTCGTTAACAACTTACACCAGGTGTCTTTCTATGAGGATGTGTGGGCAATTTCTAGAAATTGGCTAAAGGTGAATTTTTGTTATTCTTTAGGGCCATGTGTAGAGTTTTCAGTAAGCCAACTCTGATGAGGAAGTTTACAGTCCTCATGTGGTGTCCCATACTCAACCTAACAATTAGGATTACATGCTTCAGCCACCACCATCTAGCTCTCACTGTGAGAGTTAATAACATATAAACCTTTTCCAGGAATAATCATCCCCATCTGTACAGACTACAAGAAAAGCTTGAGTTCTCAGCACCCCCAGTCCAATATTCCTATTTGACTCTTCCCACCCTCCTGCTAGAGGGTGCACCTTTGATTTTCTTTCTTTGCATCACATAAACAAACCTGCCCAACTCTCATATCAGAGATACAGCAGGACCACCCTGAGTTCAGTTGCCCACTGCTTCCCAAATAAACCTCTTCCTTATCTTAATTTCTTTTCTTGGTGAATTCTTTTACCAAGGAGTGGCACCAAAAATCTCCAACTCTCCTTATATGCCCTTTATCTTGTGTACATGTGTGACCACATGTGCTGTTTGCTGATGACATTCCTCTATATTCCTGTTAGCAGTTTCTGTTTGCATTTAGTTTAAGCATTTTTTTAAGAAAATAATTTGGCTACCGTTTCTGTCCTATTTGTAGTGTTTGCCTATTAGCCAGAAGGTGTGGTTTGTGTGCATATCTGATTGTGTTTATTCTGAGTTTTTCTGGTTCACAGAACAGGTAAAGCATAACTGAGCTCTCCATCTGCTTGTTCTAGCTTCAATCACCTATAAATGTTTGGTCATGGCACTAGGAAGCCCTAAGGGGAGATGCAATGAGAAACATTGCAAGCCATGGCATCCATAACTCTGAAGACTTACTACTTTCTACAACTTGACTTGCACACATAGTCACTTTCAACTGTTTATCCTACCTCCCCACATCTCAGTGAACTTCCCTTCTGATGCCCCAAGTTGGAAGATATTTTCTCTATCCCTTGTGCATCTGAACACAGATGTTTAATGTTACTGAAATCCTTCACTGTACAGCTTGACCTACCCTCCAGGCCAGCACTCACTATTCCAGCCCCTGACATTGCTGGAGTCACTTAAGGTAAGAACATTGATTTCTAAAATGTTCTCCCACTACTGTACTTCAAATGAATGCCAAGAAGAGCAAAATTTCTCTGAGCCAATTTGTTATGCAGACTGCAGGTGTCCTTAGAGTAAATCTTTTCACAAATTAACACAGTTGTTTTTTTTTTCAAATCTAAGGTTCTTTTTCTTTCCTCTGAGGCCCTACACTATGCCACACACTAAAACTCTCTTTGTCTCTCAGTGTGCATTAGGACATATTTGTGTATTTAAAAAATATTTTTGTCCATTTCCTATGAAACTGTAGTGCCTGTTTTCTGAGGTTCTTTCTTTTATGTTAGTCTGTCTTCTGTCACTGTACATTCCCCATGCTTAAACTTTCTCCCTCTCCTGGCCACATTTTTTGAAGTTTGTAGATGGTTTTGTTGACTCCTGAATATTCAATGTCTTCTCACCCTCACACATCATAAAATTTGCTGCTCACTGTATTTAGCCTCTATGTCTCAGGAATACTGGGGAAAGCTGACGCCACTAGTCTACCACCTTCACATTTATTAATGCCTGTTATGTAGTTATGCCTTCCTTTCAGTCTTGTGCTCTTGTGCCTTTTTTTCCCTACTGGTATATTTTGATTGCTTTTTTCTTTGTCATTTGTGCCTGTATTAAAAGTTTTTTTTCTGCATTTGCAACAAGTTTTCATAAAACATTGTGGTTGTGTTCTTACAATTTTAGGAAACAAAAGTTACTTATAATTGCAAATAAAGTCTCTGTACTTTTTTCCTTCCCACTGCACATTTAATACTATTCATGTTATACTTAAGGTTCTGAACTGAAGAAATTGTCATTTTCATAAGTTCTTACATGAAATGTGTAAATCTCTTTCTATATGCTTGTCCTTCAGAGATTTGTAATCCTATAGGTATATGATCTGATTCCTGGAATCTATGCATGCCAAGATGAACAGTTTTGAGAAATCAGCTCCATGGTACTGAGAGTTAAAACCTCAGAAATGAAAAGATCACCCCTTCATGTCAATGTGTCTGTCTCCTTCTTTCCAGTTCTCAACAGTTTCCCATTGTCAGCACTCCTTCTGTAGCTGTTCTCAGCAGCTGCAGGAGGGCAAGTGAGCAGAAACCACCAGAGGGGACTTCTCATCCTCTATTCACAGTCCAAGACTGACTTCAGTTTACAGTCATTGGCCTCAGCCCTGTACTCTCTATCGCACCTTATGTATGGTCATCACACCAATGCTGCTGACTTTTTTTTTGGTGGCACTGGGGTGTGAACTCAGGTTTTCATGCATCCAAACCAAGTACTTTACTGATTCAGCCACACTCCCAGTCCATTTTCCTCTGGGGTCTCCATCCCTTATTTGCTTAGCTTAGCTCTGGCTGCAATCCTCCTGATCTCAGCCTCCCACGTTACAAAAATTATTGGTATGAGCCACCAGCAGCCAGGTCAACATTGATCATTTAATACAGACAAAAGCCACAATTGTTGCTGTGGTCTGGTGTCAGGTGTGCTAGAGTAGTTGCCTGGAACATTGTCTCATGCAGTCAAAGAATGATAGTCACAGACAACAGGGTAAGCAAGAGAGTAGGATTTTATGTCAGAAGAGAGGAAAGAGGAGAAAAGCTCCTATATACACAGGAGGGGTCTCAGAAAGGCAGAACTCATGAGACTAATTGAGTAGTGGTTTCTATAAGAAGTTTTATTTCCTAGTTGAAGGAAAACTGCTTGTGTCTTTGTACTACTGGTCCATTTAGGGGTTGTATGCCAGCATCAGCCAATGTATTTCATGGTTACACTGTACTTGCCCCTCTTTACAATGCCCATAGCCCTAAAGAACTTGCATAGTGGGCATGGCTTACATACCAGCATTTTTTTCACCTTAACATGTTCTTTGGTGAGACAATCAAATATTAAGACTTCCCATCCCACTAGTTCATTGGATCCCTGACTTTCATTAAGTTGGTTGTCACCAGATGATTTGTCCAAGCAAATTTACAATCCTACCCCTGTAGGATAAATCCATTCATTTCTGTAGATAAACACCAAATGATGTGTAAGGTGTTTGCCTTTAAAAGACTCATTTTTATTTGTTTTGGTGATACTGGGGTTTGAGCTCAAGACCTCATGTTTGCTAGGAAGGTGCTCTAACACTTGAGCCACTCCACTAGCCCTATAAATTGCTATTAATTATAGGTTGGCTTAATGACCAGAATTTCTCTATTGTCCACCAATATAAACATACGTATTTTTCTTTTTTATGCTTCCCTACCACTGGCCCAAATGGGAAGAGATTTACTCTGTTCCCTTCATATCTGACCAGTTTCCAGCACATGAACCTCTGGCCATGATTTCACTTGAAGCCTTGCCCCTATAGCTAGACCAGTACTGAAAGCCCACACTCTCTGGTTCAGCAACTGACAGTTTCTGGGAGTTCCCAGAGATAGGACAATGATAAAGTTCCAGATTCAGGAGCTTATTAAAATGGCCTCCCACCATTGCACCTTGATTGAATGCCTAGAAGAAGAGAGAACTTTCCTAGTTCCAGCATGTTATACAGACTGCATGTGTCCTTTGACTCTGTGCTGAGAGCAGTGTTTATTGTGGTTCCTGAGTCTCTAGCTTCTTTTATTTCAACCCATCCCTGTGCTACATGCCTAGGTGTTCTTTCTCTCCCAGCGTGTACTATGTATGTACTGTGATGTTAATATATTTCTATTTTTCATGAAACCACACTGCATATTTTGTAAGATCGTTAGTTTTGTATACTAAAGTGTGCCCTCTGACCCTATGCATTCTGTAGGCTTACACTTGTTTTTCTCCCTCTCTCCTGATGTGCAATTTTGTAGTTTGTATAGCGTGCTGTCAACAGCTGAACCTTCAGTGATTTCCCTCCAATGCCCATCTTGAAAGATAACACCTCAACAGCTGTCTGGCTTTATGCCTCAGAGGTACTAATAATTCACTGCTGCCACCAGTCCACACCACCATCTTCACATTTATTAATGACTGTGTAGATACTGATTCCTTCATTCAATCTTAGTTAAATACTCTGTGTTTTACGTATTACTGATCCGATATGGTTTCATGTGTTTTCTTTGTCATTCTGTCTCTAATAATCTTTCTTCATAGTCAAAACAAGGATCATATAAAATATATTATGGCTATTAAATATTTAATGAACAAAAACTTACCTATAGGTGAATATAAAGACAATTTATATTTCTTTTCTTCCCACTTCACATTCAGTATTATTCATGTCATACTTTACATTTCTCTGTACTTTATATCCATTAAGAAATGTTATATTTTGTTTGTTTGTTGCTCACTGAATTTAAAAAATATTTGGTAGTATGGGGTTTGAACTCAGGGCCTCACATTTGGTAGGCAGGCACCCTACCACTTTAGCCACTCCAGCAGCCCTGAAGTTAAACAAATGTTTACATTTTGTCTTACAGCATTTCAGTATTCTGAATATGATGAAATTTACCTTTACCAAATGGGATTAGTACTCATATTTTCATGCCATTAATAGGTCACTTTGATTACTTGTAAGAACTGTTACCATTTTACTTAATCCTGATATCACAGTGATGTGCATCTTCATCATTTTATGTGAGACCTGTATCAGCAAATGAAAGAAGTCCTAATGTAATACTTCTGGTAGCTGCAATTAGAAAATTGGCTTCATGGCATAGATTTTCAGATACCTCTTTAGACAGTCTTCTCATTTTCAGACAACAAAATTAAATGTGCCAACACAGTGGGTGTATGATGCCAGCAATATTCTGCACAGGAATCAAGATGGACTAAATCTAATTCTTTTTGTAGCTCAGAAAAAGTGACTGCTTTATCCAAGTCCACAAGAAAATGCCTATTCTAAGGTTAGGCATAATCCATAGCATTGCACATTGCTTGGAAGCACCCCATAGAGAAGTCTCTTGGTTGTTTTAGTAGCAGGTAAGGATTTAGCCTGGGCGTTTGCCATAGCCTTGTGCCCCTCCTTCAACACTGAAATGATCTCTCCTTCAGCACCTTACTATTTGCCAGAAGGGAGATGTCACATGAAGTCAGTTTAAGGTTATGACCTGAACAAACTGCCAAAAACATAAGACCTTTTTCCTGAAGCTGCCTAACTCTGTTTTAGTCTTAAGCCTGTTCTTCAGAGAATTTAATCATAGAAATCTTGCCGTGTGATTCAACCAGCACTATGCATGGAAATGCAGATACTGTCCAGGTAATAGCTGCAAGGCATTGGACTCTCTGAACTCTCTGTACTGTCCATGTGAAGTGATTCATCCTACTCTACTGTCCTTGCTGGACACCTCCACAGGAAACATGAGGCTACCAGTATGGTGTTTCAGGGTATTCATTTGACACTCTGGGCTTGTTTATTTAGTTTTTGTGGGGAAGGAGCATTGCAATGCAGTGAATACTCTCTGCTCTTTCTCTAAGGTGAGTTTCTGCATTTCCCATGAGGCTTCCAGGTTCAGAGTAAACAGTACTTAAATCCAGAGACTGTCATCTGAGGCCCCGGATTCTTAGTGACACCACTAATCCCTGATTGTCTACATATCCCCCATATTACCAGAAAGATTGGAAATGAGTGAGCACATGCATACATGGTTGTTCTTGCAGGGGAGAGGGGACTTGGTCCCTCCTCTCACATACCTGTTACTGTTCTCAGACTGTTTCTCATTTTATAATGACATGGTTAATGAAGGACATGATTTCCCCAAAAGTAAGGTATGCAGGCACCGCAATTGTTACACAGAAGAGCTTTGCTGTTAAGGAGAAAACAAGACTCAAAAAAATTTGGAGTGCTTGTGGAGTGACTTAAGTGGTAGAGTGCCAGTCTATCAGGTGTGAGGCCTTGAGTTCAACCCCAGTACCACCCCCTCCAAAAAAATTCACTTGTTGTAGAGTTGCATTGTTTGCACTGATTAATTCTGTTAATCATTGTTGAGGCAAATCATGAGCCTTTGGGGAAGTGTGGGAGCATGTCAGAAATTGTAAAGGCCAGGCTCCCATGTTATTTAGTGCTATTTTAGTTATTTTTCAATTAGGGTCTCCCATTTTGTCTATGGCTTCCTCATACTATAATCTCCCATGTAGGTGGAATTATTTGCATATACCACCATACAGAGTTATTGTCTGAGATGATGTTACATTAACTTTTTGCCCAGATTGGTGTCAAACCAGTATCCTACCAATCTTTGTCTCCTGAGTAGATGAGTTGACAGGCATGAGCCACCACAAACCGGCACACACTATGATATTTCTGAATTATAATTTTATTCTCAGTGTCACGATTATCAGTTTATAAAAAAACTCCATTTTTTTGCGTTGTGTCTGAAATTGTGATTTCAGGCACTTCATTTTTGAAAACTTTACAAAATCATATTATAATTGACAATTTTCAGAATCTCTTTAGTGCTACCACAAAAATGTATTACACATTTTTGGGTAGAATTGGATTTTGAACTCAAGGCTTTGCACTTGTAAAGCAGGTGCTCTACTTCTTAAGCCACACCTCCTCCACATATTTAAGAGATAACTTGGATTTTGAGAATCTTCTCTTGTGGGAGCTCTCTGGTTGTACACCTCTTCCTAAAGCAATTGAAATTATTCATTCTGAATGAGAGAATGAAAATTGAATATTATTTATAGAATATGTCACATATGCACTAGTATTGCAAAACTTGAAATGAATTTTTGGAGAGAAGGAAAAGGTGGTCAGAAATAAAGATCCTAGAAGAAATAGTACTGAATAGAATTAATACAGTAAATCCTTTCTCTCCATTTGGTATACTGGGGATTAAAGTTAGGGAGTGAATTTTGCTAAGCACATGATCTAACACTTGAGACATGCCTCCAGAGTGCAAAATCATTTATTCACATTTGTTATCATATATAAATGTAAGAACTGGGTGCTTATGGTTGCTGAGAAGAAATGATGAATGAGAGACACTAAGTATGGTATGGGAGGGAAGACCCTGGAGCATTCCATGATACCTGCCTTGACCCTGAACCTGTGTAATGTTATTGGACAGTGTAGTGCGGGCCATTGATATGCCTGCTGAGAGAGTGCTATGCCAAAGTTCAAATACCAGAATCACAAAAATGTGGATGAAAGATTCAGTTGTGTTGGTACACAGTTAAAATACCAGCCACTGGGCGGGGGTGGGGAGATGTTGCACAAAGATTTTCAGTTGGATGCCAGTCATGGTTATTTAGTGAGATTCTTTCTCAAAATAAAAGTATGTTTGGGATGTAGCTCACTACTGGACAGCTTTCCTAGCAATTACAAGGTCTTTGTCTAAACTCATAGTAACACACACACAGAAGAAACAAACTGAATTAACATAAAGTGCAAATATACAGTACAAAGTGAAAGAACTAATAAAAATGTAAATAAATTTATTTGATATTCTAATAGTAAAAACAAAATGGCAGACAGGGTATAAGCACAATGAAATGGGAATTAAAGCCAGGGATTGGAGACACCCACTTGTAATCTTAAGTATTTTGGAGACAGTGTTAGGAGGTCTATGTTACAGAGCACATTATCACCATATTTGCCATGTGTCTGCTGGAGAGTTGCCAGGTTACCCAGCTTCAGGTGCTGTGTGAAATCTTCTGACTTCAGGACCATAGGGAGGTCATCTGGAAGCATCAGAATAGGGAAATGGTGAGTGATGGATTGGCATATGCTGTGCTGTGTGGAGGGACTGTTTGAGCAAGGAGAAGTAGTGTTTTTGACTGGGCCCTGTCTTGTGGGTTCCACAAACTGTGCCCTAATCACACTGTTGGGGCCTTAGATCCTCTGCCAACTTAGCATGGTGGTGGACTGAGGGTCTTTAACCAATCCTGTGTCTGTGTGAGGTGACTTCATCCCAGCTCACAGACCTGCTGGGAGTTTCTGCCTGCAAATCCCTATATGGCTATCAGGTGGCTGGGGATACCACTGTGTACTTAATGCAGTTTGTGCTGGGCCAAGGCCCTCATTTGCAGTGTCCTCCTAACTCCTTACTGTGACCGGGATTCCCTTTGATTCCTTCAGGTTAAAGGGAAGCATGGGGTAAACTCTGCTCTGTGTCCTTGTTATGAGTATTATGTTTGCTGTGCATTAAACATTGAAAAATTATATAAAAATATATAACATTGTAAAACCCACAGGAAAATGATGTATGTGCACTTGTATGCCCTAGGATATAAACAAATATCATGTGGTGCCCCATTAGCAAATCAGCCAACCCTAAGCTGGTGCTGATATGCAAATCATCTAACCCTAAGTTGGGGCTGATTTGCAAATCAGGTAACCTTAAAGTGGTGCCCATAAACCAGTCTGCTACAAATATTTAAACCCCATTCACCAGGAGACCAATGCCACTTCCTCCTGACCAGCAACACACATCACAGGTCAAGAGCAGACCCAGACAAAGTGGACCAAATACCCAAATGGCCTGTTGGATTCCCTGGGCATTCTAGAGTCATGTTGAGACAGAACTACCCAGGACCAGTTAGGAGCCAGCTGCCAGAGGTGTAAGATACACATGGCAAGGTGAGCACAGCTTGAGGAAGGCTGAGGGGGTATGAGGCACAGGTTGTAACCCCCTGCAATAAAGTGTGTGAATGAGCAACTTACCTCCTGCCTGAGGTCAACTGTGCACAGTCGCCTGCTCTCCACAGTCGTAAATCCAGTACTCCTTAGTGCTGCCAATAAGTACCTGAATTTCCACAAATTCTGCACATTGTTAGATTCTAGTAAATGCAGATCTACATGTGCCTGGTTTGGCTTTGAGTGGCCAGGACACTTTTTGCCCTTCCTGACTTAACAGTTAATTTCCCACAGAAATTAGAATATTTTTCTGTAATGAAATGGTAATTAACTTAGACTGTGATTTTAAAAGTAGTACTTTAGATGGAAAGGCACAAAAGAAAGGTGATTTGCTCTCAAATAGAGGGAAAAACAGGAGAAGAAAGGATTTGGGTGTAGACAGACATGGAGATTGGCAAAATCAGTTTTCTCCTGTGATCATCTTGGTTTTGTTTGCTTCCTTGTTGTATTTTTGGGGACTGAAAGTTTGAACTCATAGCTTAGCATTCACAGAGGAGGTGCTCAACTGCTCCAAACACATCTCCAGTCTATTTTATAGAGTTCTTTTGGTGGTAGGGTCCATACATGAAATAAGTAAATTACTTTTTTTGGCAATGTGTTTTTATATTCTGGATGCAAATGATTAGATTGAAACATGAGGTTTGAGAAATCCCTGGACATCTGCTTCATTCCAGTTTCCAGAGTTTGACCATCAGCCCAACATCAATTACCTGTGTCCTAGCCTACCTGAGTCTCCCCTCCTTAACAGACATAATGAATTTTCTCCAAGCCATATCGAGTCTAGAATTCTCTGAGTAAATCTGTTGTCCCATTTTCAGGAGGAGTATGCAATAAGGTCACAGAGAGTACAAGAAGCAGGCGCTGGGTCCAGAGGGCAAGGACAAGTTCTGCTGAATGTAATTATTTGACAAAGCAAAATATACCTCCAACAAAGGAAGCCTGACTGGCAAGGGCTGCTGGAGTTTTTCATTTTCAACTCACCAGTTTAGCACCTCCGCCCACTCCAACTTTCCATCACTCAAAGGTTTGGGGGTGGGCCCTCCATCCAGTAGCCAATCAGAGCAGGTGTTGAATGGTCTGCACCTCCCGTCCAATGAGGAGCGACGGTGTTAGGCGATTCACGATGCCTTCCTCATCATCGCCATATTTGCCATGCGCCTGCTTGGGGGCCATTGCTCAGGCTACGCAGCTCCAGCAGCCGTGTGAAATCTTCTGACCGCAGGACCATAGTGAGGTCACGCGGACGCGTCAGAGCGGGAAATGGTGAGAGGGGGCTGGGCATCTGCAGTGCTGGATTGAAGGGCTGTTGGATCCAAAGCAGCGGTGGTGTTGACTGGGCCCGGTCTATTCCGGTGTCTGCGCCCTGGTCACGTGGTTGAGTCTTTGGGTCCGCGGGAAACTGGAGGGCGCCGCTGTACTGGGAGCCTTGTTTCCATCTTGTGTCCTTTCGAGGTGACTTAATGCCAGCCCACAGCCCTGCTGGGAGACTGTCTGCAAATTCCTATCCCGCAGACTGAGGTGTCTTGGCGTCTCATTAATACTTAAGGAGTTTGTGCCGGGACAGGGCGCTCCAGAGCAGTGTCCTCATAAGTCCTTACTGGGACCTGGCTTCCCTTTGAGCCCATCAAGTTCAAGGAAAGCCTGGTTTAAACTCTATGCCCTGTCCTCTCAATGCACTGCTTCTAGTGCTGCTAATTAGTCCCTAAATTTCGGCGAATCCACATGTTCCCGTGGCTTCTGAGTGGAGGGGACACCTTGCCCTTCCTGACTTAAGTGTTAATTGTCCACAAGTTGTTTTTTGAATATGGTTTTATAATGAAATGCTAATTAATTTAGACCATGACTTTAAAAGAATTACTCTAGGGGGAAAGCCCCAAAGTAAGGTATGTAGGCATCTAAGACAGAACGGGCTATTTGCTCTCAGAGAGGAGAAACAAGGTGAAGAAATAAATTGGGAGTGGGCAGACGTGGAGATTGGCAAGAACAGTTTTCTCCTGTGATCATCTTGGTCTTGTTTCCTTATTTCTCGTTTTGGGGGACCTACGTTTAAAATCATACTTTTGCATTTGCAGAGCAGTGCTCAAGAGCTTGAACCATATCTCGAGTCTATTTTGCTCTGGATATTTTGGAGATGGTGGTCTCCTAAAGTAGTTTTCCTAGCTGACTTTGACTGTCATCCTGATCAGTCTGCCAAATACCTAGGTTTACAGAAAGGAGCTACCAGTGCTAGGATCTTTGTGGTCTTTTCGGGTCTGGAGACTTAAGACAGATGAGTGAGTATCCCATCCCCCATGGAAGGCAGTATCATTCCTGCATCCTGAGCAGATTGAGGCCTGCATTCCTGCATCCTGAGAGGGAGCTGTAAACTGCATTTGTGCATCCTAAGAAAGATACAGTGTCTGATAGATCTGCCACAGGGCTGATGAGCAAAATGCTCTAAAGATTGTTTCTCCTCCCCCAATAAAGGTGTAGCCAAAACCACTTCACTTGGGAAAGGCCAGGAATCCATGGCCAATGAGAAAAACCAACCTAACAGAGAGAATGTCCATAAAAGCCCCAGCCTTCACCTGTGCAGTGAGCTATGGGCTTTTGGCTTTGCTGTAGTGCTCTAGCTGGAGCCTTTACTTTCTCTAATAAATCCTATATTATATACAGGCTTTGGCTTATCAATCAGCTGCCTCATGAGGCAGTACCCAGGCCTGTGGAGGCAGGGACCCTTGACCCTGGCCCACAGCACTTCCACACTGGCATGTAATAGTCTTTTTTTGTCTCCACTGGAATTTGAATTCAGGTCCTCATGTTTGCTTGGTACCACTTGAGTGACTCCACTATCCTTTTTTTCTGTTGGGTTTTTCTAAAGATAGGGTTCAAGAACTTTTTGCTAGCATGGGCTTTGAAGAAAAACCCTCCTGATCTCTGTCCACTGATCAGCTAGAATTATAGGAAGGAAGCACAGGGACCTGGGTTCTTCATGAGCTTATGGTGACACAAGTGTGTGATTTGTTTGATGAGTCAGGCTCAGATTCCTCAAATTCACCTTACAACTACTAACAAATCATTTTGTAGATATTTGCAATGATTACTTCATAATCATTTTGATGCCAAAAAGGCATTTGGGAAGAGTGCAGGGGAATGTCTGAGTTTGCAAAGGGGGTAATGGGAACAATGTTGGTTCTGTGCTTCTTTTGTAGTGCAGAAATGGTTGGAAGTGTGAGTTAATTGCTGATGCTTATGAGTGTTACAAGTTCAGACTCTCATTCCACCACTTTTATTTGTGTTGAGGTACATGGTTAGACGGAGTATAATTTGCGCCTATGAAGACAAGTATGGGAGGCCCAGGAATAGAGAAAAACACCTTTATATTTGTCCTGACAGGGCAAAAAGTTGGTGCATTTGGAAGGTGATGTGGGTGTGTAGTATAAATTAAAAATTTTAGTCCTTTTGTTAGTTTCTAGCAAAGAGATTTTGAAATCCTTGAAATTACTGATGCAATAGGATTGCATTTGGTTGTTTTCCTAAGCTCCATTGAGGCAATGTTTGCATTTATTCTAGTAACTTGTATCAGGGTGGTAGGTACCATGACTTTAGGAAGGTGACTTGTGACCAGATATAGCAAACATGTTCTATGGCTTGGTGTCTGTTTCACACTACCCAGAAGTTGGAGGGACTGTGCTAAGTCTGGACAGTGTCAGATTTGAATTGAAAGACAATTAGTTGGTGTTTGTAATTTGGTTGGTGTTGGTAACACCACATATTTGTTATTAGAAGTGATGACAAAGAAATGTAGCACAAATAATATCATTTGAGGTCTTTGGGGGAATGTTTGGTAATGTTACCTGAGTGTCCATTCTTGGTACTTATGTCTTGTGTGAGGTGAATTCAGGCAAGACACTGGAGTTGAGCAAAACTGAAGCATGGTTCATGAAGGAAAGTACACAGTGAATAGATTTCATAGGCAGCAGTTAGGCATAAACCATGTAGATAAGCAAACCTAAAATGGTGGAAGAGATCAGAAGGTTTCTTAAAGTAAACATTGCAATTAATACAACTCAGTGTATGCTGACAAAGATGAAGATAGCTCAGTAAGGTCATAGGATGTCAGAAGATGACTGAGTATTTCCCTCACCCTAACATGGGTGTAGGACAACAGTTTCTGCAGCAATAGATCTTTCACAAAGACTCAAGACCATAAACCATATCCCTTGTGGTGAGGTTGCCCCAATAACTTTTTCTCTTTTTCATTATGTAAAGTTGCCCTAGTGTTCTACACTATTTGCAGAATATTCCTTTAGGGTGGGAGTTTTTGATTGGTGCTGTGTAGAGTATGGATGACTTAAATTTACTAGGGAGTTTTGATAGTTCATGAATTTACCTGAAGTATTATGAAAGTTTTCTTATTCTGTGATTTGCCAATAGGTCGAATGTTCTAATTAATTATACTTGCCTATTTAGCATTAAGCAGCTTTTTTATATGCTGATGTTTGTACTATACTGATGACCTGAGGTATTGAGCATTTTTCTTACTTGTTTCTTTATGTTACTCTCACCCCCATCTCACCCCTTCCTCTCTGCCTGTTATTCTTCTTTTGCTGTTCCTTTGTTCTGTGTAAATGGTGATCTTCTATTAATGTGAAGTTTGGATGGTTATTATAAATTCAGCAATATGTTGTGCTGTGCATTTAGGTGGTGTAGTACAATCTTGCTGTAATCCTTTATGTATCTATTTATTTACTTATTTTTTTACTCAGGGTCTTGTGATTGCTAAGGCAAGCACTACACCACTTCAGCCTGTCTGACAAATGTGGTCCTTTATTAGTTATATTATTACATTTTCTGTTCCTCTTTATAGTACCATGTATGTGTAAAATGTATTGTTAGTAATCTCTGAATAAGAGAAATCCTTTCTGAATAAGCTACATGCATTTCATCTAAAGATATGCTGCTTCATGGATATGGCAGGCATATTGGTATGTTCCCCACTATTGTTATTCAATCCATATATAACTGTACTTACTAATTTTTCCTATTACAAGGTATCACCTAGTGCATAGTTCACTTTTGATGTCTTCAAGCAAAGGTTTTCCTTGAATACCAATAGTGCGGAAGAAAGTAAAGAATTTTATTTCTTAATTTCTTAACACTTTTTCTTTTTGTGATGTAAGTTGTTTGCTTATATTATTTTGTTTCTCTGTAGAGAACTTTCAACAGTTTACAAAATTCAGATACTGGTGACACATTCTGTGAATTTTAAAAGGCTTTCTTTCTCTTCTGGCTGCATACTTTCCATCACTTTAATGTGATTTCTTTGTTCTTGTCCTTGTCCTCTATTGAGCACCTATATGGATGGTTTCAGTGAACTTCTTGTGTATCCATCTTCCTACTTTGTATGCAGTCCTTTGATGATTTCTAAGTCTGTACTGATATTAACTTCTTTCTACATACTATAACCACTTTGGAGTTTGTTCAACATGCTTGCCTACAATCCTTTGATTCTACTTTAGACAGTCCAAAGAAATGAATTCCACTGCCTGAGATTTTTCAGCAATCAATATTCTCATTCTGAAAATAGAACTTTGGACCCAGGGCCCAGGCTCCTCAGAGTCCACATTTTAGGTACAGGTAATTACCTTGAATTTCAAATAAAGAAGCATGGTGAAGGCAGGAAAGGAGAATTAATTCACAGCTGGGGCTTATGCTGTGGTATAAGGCAGCTTTAACACTGCCTCTTCCCACCATCTGCAGGGTACAGACGTGAGGTATAGATTTAAATAGGTGAAAAAATTGGGGCGGGGACCAAAGATGTGCATAGTTATATAGTTCCAGTCACAGATGTGGTCTAGTTGTAGGTTTGGGAGAGGTTCTGGAGTTGTAATCCAGAGCATGGTCCATCCATTCTCTTTAGTGCTCTGTATCTTGAATTTGATTATACTTGTCTCATTTTTCCTATGACTGCCCTATTTATGTTAAAAAATTCTAGCTCTCGAGAAATGGCATATTTTTACCTTAGCACAAAATTTCAGCATATTATGTGCTCTTTTTACCATGTGAGTGTTGCCATGTATTTTGGGCTCTCTTCCTGTAGGAACCCCCTAAGGAACATAGCAGAAAAATGTAAATAATCATAGTTATCACTGGGAGTGTATATTAGTTTACCATCCTATAGGCTTCATGTCATGAACTTTGTAGAAATGGCAAATAATAATTTTTATAGTGGAAGCAAATTCATTACCTATAGTAGGCTGTTGTTGGCATAAATTGCTTCTGAACACTTTCTCCCTTTTACAGTTAAATTATTCAAGTTCTTGCCAAGAATGGTTCCCAGATACCAGTAGACATGGACCTTTTCTCATGAATTAATAACACTATTCAGTCTTAGGATACTTGATGTTAGTTTTATGGGAACAGGTAGTAGGAATGTGCAATGGGAAGTGCTAGAATCCCACTGTACAACATGCAATTGCTGGAAACAACTACCAACTAGGTGTTTATGTTCTACTCTCAATTTAAAAAATAGTTCCAGTGAGGTGTCAGAAGTACTGTGTGATTTGTGAATGTAGATGGAGAATGAGATCATGATGACTCTGAAATGAAGTATTTGATGGATCCATCATCATGTGACATTCTTGCAAAGACAGTCTCTTTCTCATCTGGCATGATTTTCACAATTCTTCTTGCAGATGGTTTGGGATGGAGTAGGAGCCAATGACTTTTGCGAATGTGTTGCTCCTTGTCTTTGGCTTGGTTTCATTCACAGATATGATCAATATAACTCTTGTTAGATAAGCTTGAGGTTCATGGCTACTGTCTTTTTAAAAAAAGATACAATGCTTCAGAAATTTGCATATCATCCTCATGCATGGCCAAGTTAATCTTGTCTGTTGCATTCCATTTTCAGTCTATGTGCTGTTTAAGTGAACATGATACTGTTTTATTCAGATCAGATCATTTGATTATGTGTGGGGAGCAGATTAAAGCCTATGAGAACTGGATACAAGCAAGATGAGATGCAGTTAAGTGCTTTTACCTGTAGGCCAAGATAGGCACAGCTTCCAGCCATGAAACAGGGAAAGGAAGAACAACTTGTGTCTCCTAAGTTGCATTCAGAGAAGCAAGAAGGCAAGTTTGTCCTGTTGCAATGTCACTCCCCTCCTCTGCTCCACCCTGTTTGCTGCTGTTTATAAAAACCCCTGAAGGAGGAAGAGGGGCTTTTGCTGGGCCTTTTGGTTTTCCTCTGGTCAAGAATCATGTACTTTGGGCTGTTTGGTGTGGGAAGCTTTTGAAAGGGAAAAGAATTGTTGAAGGGAAAAATTACTGAAGGGAAAAGAGTTACTCAAGGGAAATTGCTGAAGGGAAAACAGTGGCTAAAGTGGGATTGATAGAAAGTCTGCACTGAGATCTTTAACATAGGCTTTAGAAAGCAAAAATAAGAAAGAACTTCATATATGGGCTTTAGGAAAGCTAAGCTAAAGAAAAGCCAAAGAAAACATGGGACGGTGCACAGTGGAAGTCTAAGGACCAAGAATTAAGTTTTGCATATGCACATTGTATGCCTGGCTGTTTGCAAGTTTGAGCACCAAGGCTTTGAGAGAGTTGAAGAGGGAAGGTATAGTGCAAGCATGGGGGGAAAAGACTTCAAAATCAATTAAGCTAAAGGTATACTAAGATCAAACATGGATCAGTGCAAGTCTAAGGAAAGAGGTTTTAAGCAAGGTTTTAAAGAACTTCAAGGAGTAAAGCCTTAAAGCATCAAGATAGAGCAAAGAAGCAATGAGGGTTGTGTGTCTCCACCCAAGCACTCCACACACCTGACCCCACTGTCTGTCTGTCCTGTGTCTTTTCTGAAATCTTCAGTTGCCCCCAGTTAAGCCCTGTTAGGTCTAGTAATAACCAGGAAGGAGAGAGAAAACCTTGTGAGAAACAACACTACCTTCAATAAGGTGTTTCTTCTTTGATTAAAATTTGTATTGGACTTATGAGTGAATTCAAATACATTTTTGAAAATTTTCCATCAGACTTTAATTTGATGCAACATTTGAGAATTTGTCCTTAATATGTTTCCTTACCAATGACCCAAATGGAAAGAGATTTCCTCTGTCTCCTGCATATCTGAGCAGTTTCCCACCACGTGGAGCTCTGCCTGATGTCACTTGAGGCTTTTCCCCTATAGCTAGAGTAGCACTCAAATGCAGCAGTCACTGGATCAGCAATTGACCCTTGCTGGGAGTTCCCAGAGATAGGACAATGCAGGGACCTTTCAATGTTAATGTTCCAGACTCAGGACCTCATCAATATGGCCTGCCACCACTGCACCTTGACTGAATGGCTACAAGAAGAGAGAACTTTCCTAGTGCCAGCATGTGATGAAAAGTCCATGTGTATTTAGACTCTATACTGACAGTAGTGCTTATTGTGGTTCCTGAGTCTCTTTTTTCTTTTATTTCAGCTTCTTCTTTTTTGCTACACACTGAGGCTCTCTTTTTCTCCCAGTGTGCACTCTGTACATATTGTGAGGTTCATATATTTCTGTCTATTTTCCCTAGAACTTGCATGCATTTTTTCTGAGGTTCTTGCTTTCTGTTTGTTAAGTCTGCTTCCTGAGCCTGTAGATGCCACAGGCTGATGCTTTTTTTCTGTCCCTTTCTTCTCATCCTCAGTTGTCTACTTTGTATAGGGTGCTGTCTATTACTGAATCTTCAATGCCTTCCCATCGTTGTCCAATTTGAAAGATAATGCTTCACCATCTTTCTGGGTCTGTGCCTCAGGGGTATGAATAATTCATGGACATGCTTGTCCAGTCCACCATCTTCACATTTATTAATAACGTGCAAATACTGATCCCTCCCTTCAATCATATTTACATGCTCTATGTTTTATGTGTTATTGATATGATAAGGTTTCATTTGTTTTTCTTTGTTGCTGTGTCTCTGTTAGAAATCATTTCTTCACTGGAGGAATGGCTGAAGTGGTACACACCTGGCTAGCAAGCCTGCAGCCAGGAGTTCAAACCCCAGTACTGCCAGAAAAAAAATTTTTTTTTCTTTGTAGTTGCCACAGGGTTACATAAAATATATTATGGCTATTCAAAATTTAGGAAACAAAACTTAGGTTTAGTTGAATATAAAGAAAATTTACTTTTATTTCCTTCCCACTCCACATTTGATATTATTATAGCTACACTTCACGTCTCTCTAAACTTTATATTCCTTAAGAAATAGTATATGTTCATTTATTTTAATGTTTGTTTCTCACTGAAGTTCAAGAAAAAAAATTTGGGTAGTGCTCTTGTTTGAACACAGAGCCTCACACTTTCTAGGCAAGCACCCTTTCACTTGGGTCACTCAGTCAGCCTTGAAGTTAAAAAATGTAATGCTGCCTTACAGCATTAGAACATTCTAAATATGACTAAGGTTTACTTTTATCTAGTGGGATTAATACCATTTTCATGCCATTTTAAAGTCATTTTGTACAATTTTTGCTTTTGTCATAAGTAAGCTGTCTCACCACATCCTTAAGGAGGACACGCAGAGAATATTCTAAACAAATCATCAGCTTTGATAAATGCAGGGTCATCGCACAAGCCTGAGGAATCCATTCTTCAATAAGGATGAGTGGGTTTTAGTGCTGTCATCATCTAAGTCAGAGTTTCATGGTCTTTCTATTTGTGTATAATTGCTCAAAGCACAATTTTTGTTGATTTTTATTACCTAGCAATACCACCTCATAGAAGAAGTATTCACCTGTTCCATTTATTTTCTTATTCAATGATTGAATCTTCATGTACTGTTAGAAAAGGAACAAAAACCACTGAGATTTTATTAGCATATGTTAATTATGCAAATTAATGTTTCTGAGAGCTTTGCACTTGCTTGGCAGGTACTGTACTACTTGAGGCACACCTCTAGCCCTTCTTTCTTTGGCTATTTTTTGGGAGCAGGTGTTTCCCATTTTTTGTTTTTCTATTTTTTGACCTAAAACTGGCTTGGATCCAGTCCTTCTCATTTCAGCCTCCCAGGTACCTCAGGTTACAGGCAATGGCCATTGGTGCCTGGTTCAGTATGACCTTTTCATACAACTATGTGGTGTTCTGTGATCAGAAACACTCTTCTGCTATGGATACAATAAGTCATTGTGATTTTTTTGCACCAGGCTCCTTACCTAAAATTAACTCTCACGTGGTAAATGTAAAGCCTTCAATATCTTTGAATGCACTCAGAGTTAGTGTAATTGTTTTGTGTGCCATTGGGTGAATTACGTGTATGTTTGTTGTATGTGTAACCTGTTAGATACAAAAATCTGACAGCTATGGTAACAGTGTTATTGGTAACTGAGATTGACTCAAAACACTTTCCTAGAATTGACTCTTGCTTTAGCTATCAAACTGCCCAAAATGAGTCCTAAAAGAACAGCATGGGACACCTCTCAATTAGCTTCTAAAAAACTGATCATAGTACTTGTGGCCACTTAGTTAATTTTTACATGTTCTTCAGCTCTATGCATAAATTGGCATTTACCACATACCTGATTTAAACCTTTCCTGCATGTGCTTGTACAGCTTTAGGGTGATTGATATTATTAGGTTAATGTTAAGACATGAAAGGCTTCTGTTCTCTTTTCTCCCCCACCTCTTCTGCTGCTACTTTTAAGAATAACCAGTTTTTCAAAGTTTTATGTCAATCAGGTCTAACTAAAATACAGGCATTTTTTTTGTGGACAGTAACATCAATCCATTTCATTTTGTCATGAGTGTAATTTAAATTCAATTCTTTTATAGTTAGATCATTAACAAAAGTGTCTTTAAGTTGCTTATAGATAAACAGTTTAAAATTGCCTTTCTTCATGGGTCTGCAGAGTAAAAATATAAGGGTAATTGGGAAAACAATTGTATTTAAATTTAAAATTTTTATAAAATTCATTTTGAAAATGCAAGTTACAAAGTCAACAAATGAAGAAGAAAGGATATAGAAAGTATTGAGCATGTATTTTGGGAGAAAAGTTTAAGGGAAAAAGAAAGTCAAGTTGACTGTAATCTAAGACTTTCCTAAAAGATTTTCCAGGGTCATATTCTCTGCATCCATGAAATTACAAGGCTATCTTAATATGGTTCTACCCTGAGTAAGATCTGTAAAAAATGGTTGTACTGATAGGTGTTATCAATGTACATACTTGTGTTTTCTGTTGATCTTGTGAAGCTTTTAAACACTACTAAATCAGAGTTCATTTAAGTATTTGCTCAGGTGAAGGGCTCTTAAATGACCACCCTATACCTGTGTTCTGTGTCTAGATATTATCTAAATACAGTACAAACATTTGCAAAGTTAAAAATGTCAGTTTATCTAAAAGAACCTTTTATCCAATTTGTTACACCTAAATTTTGGCATATAACTTGGTTAATGAAACTTTTGACAGTTGTGCTGTTTGTAATCATGACATTCAGAAAAACTCTCCCATTTAGGCAATCCTGCTCTTTAACGTGTGGCCTATATTTGTAACCATGTGTTCCTAATGTAAGAAGGAACATTTGGTGTGGCTGTTGTAATGCTGTCAGTCATAATTATTTTCCTACAAACGAAGTCCACAATGGAAATAAACTAATTGTTCTCACAACTCCCAAAATACTTTTTAGAACTTTAACCATGGCTCTTCTTAGTCTTTTCATTCACAGTGTGGGTCCTTCTTTGGAGCACTTCCTATTAAACCCTAAAAAGGATTCAACCAAGTACCTCTTTATCAATGTAGTCAGGATTTTCCATATTTGCTTGAGTTGACTCTGTAAAACTTTTGCTGGTTGTCTGTTGACATTCTGTAGCATATTTAAGTTGTCAGGATATCATCTGTAGTCCAGACAGATCTAAAAATGGATGGAGGTAAGCCCACTTCTTCTAAACCTCTTTTTGCTTATAATTTGTCAAAGCATGTCTTAATTGGCACTGATTCACACCTTACTACTCTGATGCTTACTCTTCATTGTGGGGCATCCTAGAAAAGCCCAAGAAGGGATTTCATTAACCAGAATGGTTAATTGATGAAATCATCAGAGGAGACTCTTCACAGACAGTTTGGAGACAAGAGGGGAAAGTTGTCACAATCCAGATGGAGCCACCTGTGCCAGACCTCACAGAAGTTACTAAAGCCAAGAGGTTTTAAAGATGTGATTTTACACTGGGATAGTGGACATCCAGGCCCTTACAGGTACCTCTGATATAAGATATGTAAACTCATATTTTTGCTGAGGCTTTCCATTTAAGTAAAGACAAATTATGTTTTTGTAGTCCATGCTCATGGAGTTATTTTCCCCTACCCAATCTATTTAACTGGGAGTATTCTGACCTTTACTTAGTCTGTATTCTACTTGAAAATGGCATTTCTCGTTCAAGACTTAAATAACAAGTACTTGTGACTTAGACTTAAATTGCTTAGGTGTAGTACCCTCCAGATAACAACTCTGGAACCTCCTTCAGAGTGGGCTGATGGTCATTGGCCTATGTCCATTTACATGCTTGTCTGACTTTATCTTCCAAAACCTACCCAGGTTGCCACTCAAAACCTTGTACAAAGGATACTGTTTTTATGTCAATGCTGCTTTACTTTGACCAGACCATTCATAATGCCACTAAGAGACATCCAGAACGTGCTACCAATCTCCACTAACAAAACATGGACAGCAGCGGGGAACAGTGGTCTTCCTGGGCTAAGTGGATGCCATGTGTCCTCTCTCTGCTGGAACCCATTATGTCCTTTGTGACCTTCCCTTCTTCAAAAACTTTCTCACTTTGTTTCCCAGAGGCTCCAGGCTTTTGTCCACAATAAACTTGTGCTGGCATTAGCGCCATGTCCCTGCGTATCCTTTCCTCACAATTCTTTCATTTCTTCCACATTCCTTTCCCAATTTTATACCATTGTTTTCTTTATGTAATATAAGTACATAGCTTCTATTTTTTTCCCTCACCAGAAAGCTGTCATTAACAATTTACACAATTCATACACTGGTGACATACTGTGAATTTTATAGTGTTTCTTTCTCTTCAGGATGCATAATTTTAATCGTTTTCTCTTCATGCTGATTTTTGGTTTTCCATCTCCACTTCACAAATGAACACAATGAAAGTTTCATTGAACATGTTTCACATACATCTTCATTTTGCCTTTTTTTTTTTTTTGGCCCTACCCGGGGCTTAAACTCAGGGTCTACACCTTGAGCCTCTCCACCAGCCCTTTTAAAGTTACATATTTTACAGATAGGTTCTCATGAACTGTTTGCCTGTGATGGCTCAATCTGTGATCCTTCTAATCTCTACCTCCTGAGTAGTTAGGAGTACAAGTATGAACCACCAGTGCCAGGCACATCTTCATAATGTCTATATAATCCTTTTGGTGATTGCTACAACTTTGTAGATATTATCTTCTTTATGCATTTTTTCATGTTTTCCTTTTTCTACATCATAGTTCCCTATGACCTTTTGATTCTACTTTAGACATTTTCCAGAAGGTCTTTGTAAAATGAATCCACTGCCTGAGATTTTTCACAAATTGATATTCTCCATTGAAGAGCCACATTTCTCTGTCTCCTCATAGTTCTTGTGATTTCTTATCACCACTTTGGGAGAATGGGCATGTCATTCCTAGTGATACAGGTGTCAGGTGTGGACTGAGTTCTTGTTCAAAATCAAAGAATGAGTGCCTCATTAGTGACTAGATGCAAACTCACAGGTCTTCATTAAGGGAAGAAAGGGTCAAGACTCTACAAGGGAGGGACTGGAATAAAGCGATCCAAGACATAGCAGGTGGGCTAGTTAAAGGTATTTATGCTACTTTTTGGGCCTTTTGAGGCATTCAAACTTGACAAGTCTTTCTGACAGGTGAATGTTTGCCTGGCTCTTCTTGACAGGTACATTTTCAAAAAAAAAATCTCTTAAGTGCATTGGTCACAAAGGTTTGGCACTAAGGACATCATTTAGCAGCAACTCCCTTCTACCTTTCTGTATCTGTTTCTTAAATTGTGTGTTGCCATGCCTGCACTTGGGTATTGTTTCACAGTGACTCCCTTCTTAATTCTCTACTGTCTCTAAATGATGTTTGTGTTGTGATGCACCTTTCTGGCTAGCCTTTGACCTGTGCTTCAGTCCCCTCCCTGTCTATCCCAGCCTGACTTCTGTCACTAGGTGACACATATCACTACATGTAGTTCTCTTTATCCAGAGTTGTGGTAGTGATACTAGAGTACAGTTCCCACTTTGCCTTGAAGTTTTGGTTGTACAAAGGTACACAGTGATGACTTTGGGAAGCAGATTTTTCTCAAAGACAGAACTTGAGCAAAATTTAAAATTTCAAAATGGACAACCCCCCACCCCCTCCCCCAAAAATCTAGTATCAAAAGTCAGAAGGTTTCTTCTCTGAATGTCATTGGGTCATCCTGTTAGGTTTTTCTAGGTGAAACTAACAAATTTGTACATTCTGCTAAAGCCAGCCCCATAGAGATTTTGGCTTGCAAACCTAACTACACTCTGCATTCAGCCTTTCTTCATTGACACTTTAGTTTTCTGACCTTTGTTGTTTGGGATTTCTGGTGAAGCAATTTAATGCTTCTCCGGAGTGCCTCTTGCCTTCAGTTCAGACACAATGCATTGTCCATTCATCTTAATTCTTGCAGTCTGGAAGTGTGGATTTTATATTTCTTATTTCTTTGGTCTGTGTTTGCAGATGTGTCCTCCTATGTTCTTCTATGCTGAAATCTGAAGAAGAATGTGAATCAGTTTTTTCATGGTGATCATGTTGTATTACCTTCATTGCCCCTTCTCTTTATGAAAACTGGAGAGCAACCTGTCAAATACTGTGAGCAGCTCAGAGAGTCATCCTGACCACAGTTCTGCCGTTGGGAGTAAATTTTCACCATACCTTCCCTATTAACCTCAGTGTAGCTCCCAGGGTAGTCTACGTCCCTTGCTGCCTTAAGATAATTGCGAACTTCATAAGTGGACTTCATGGTGTCTGTGCCCATTCACTTATATAAAGAATATGCCTTTAAGTGTCCTTTTCATTTTTTATTGCTCTATTGGTATCAGGATACCTTAGGTGAGAATATGATATTCAGAGAACAAATGAAATCTATGTCAATGTTAGATGTCTTTTTTCAGTGTGCACACTTACTTCTCGCTTATGTTAATCAAGTCAGAGGAATGAGATGGAGTAGTATGTGAGTTAAATAAACTTGAGTTGAAAATACATCGCTTATTTTCCTCCTGAATAAAGGAAATGTGATTCATTCCCATGTCACCAAATTTATATGCAACTCATTTATGATATTATAAACTATTTTAAAAAGTTAACAATTTCAAGTAATAGCATAAGTTAGCCTTTCTCTTCATTTCCTGCAGTCTCCCTGACTTGTGTATGCCTTTTAAAATGTTTTACACACTCTGTGTAAGAGAATGGGTAAAGCATTACCAAAGTAATATGTGCAAAAACCTTTTAATCCCCCACTCATGTAAAAAGGCAGCAACTCAGTTACAGACCAAAAATGAGAGTAATCTCACCTTGTATCTCATTAGATAGCAAAATGGATGGAATCATGGCTGCTGTCGTGAGACTGTCTTGGCAAAGAAGCAGGTAGTCTCTGATGAGGACTAAGGAAGTGCTTAGGAAACCTGATGGCTGAGAACTATGGCTTGTCTGTTCATAAGGAATCACATTCTAGACTGGACACCTAATACTAACAAATGCCTGTGACACACAGAAGGGTGTTCCTGACCTGAAATCATGGGAGCCTGCCAAAAACAACAGCTTCAGTCTGACCATCCAACCCCAAAATCTGCCCCTAACCCAGCATCTAGAACAAGCTGATGACATGAGACAAATTTTTGAGAGGCTTTTTTATGGTATAAGAGGATTGGAACTCAGGGCCTCATGGTTAGGCATGTGCTCTACCAGTGGAGACAATGCACCCATCCTTTTTTGTGTTTGGTGTTTTTATGATAGAGTCTCATGAATTACCTGTCCAATCTGGCTCCAATCTGCAATCATCCTGATGTCTGACTCCTGAGTACCTACTGTTAAGCAGAAAAGTCATGTTGGACTGACATGTCTGCAGAGATAGAAGAGGAAACAGACATGTTAGAAAGCAGCACAGATTCTGCTGAATATATTACCACATGCTTTATTGGGTGGGGGAAGAAATCTTTGGAGGAGGTCCCCAGCAAAAGAGCTGGAGCCTACAGCAGCTTGCACAGTGGGGATAGATATAGGAAGTCAGTGGGAGAAGTCCCAGGAAGACTGGAGGCCCAGAGAGGACTTCCAGGAAGGTCACTGGACAGGAGTGTCTTTCAGCAGCCTTCTGATACTCCTGAGATAATGGGGTCTTTCTATGAAGATGGGTGGGAAATTTCTAGGAATTGTCTAAAGGTGAATGTTTGTTATTCTTTAGGGCCTTGTGTAGAGTTTTCAGTAAGCCATCTGTGATAAGGAAGGTTACAGTCCTCATGTGGCTGTCCGATACTCAGCCTAAGAGTTAGGATTACAGGCTTGAGCCACCAGCATCTAGCTCACAATATGAGAGTTAATGACACATCAACCAATTTTCCAGGAATAATCATCCCTATCTGTACAGACCACAAGAAAAGAGTTCTCAGGACCCTCAGTTCAATATTCTTATTTGATTCTTCCCACCCTCCTGCTAGAGGGTGCACCTTTGATTTTTCTTTTGCTTCCCATCACATAAACAAACCTGCCCAACTGTCATATCAGAGCAGCAGAACTACCCTGTGTTCAGTTGCCTACTGCTTCCCAAATAAACCTCTTCCTTATCTTATTTTCTTTTCTTGTTGAATTCTTTTACCAAGAAGTGGCACCAAAAATCCCCAATACTGTCCTTATATGCCCTTTATTTTGTGTAGAAGTGCGACCACATGTGCTGTTTGCTGATGACATTCCTCCATATTCCTGTTACTAGTTTCTGTTAGCATTTTGTTTAGGCATTTTTCTTAAGAAAGTAATTTGGCTACAGGTTCTGTCCTATTTGTAGTGTTTGTCTATCAATCAGAAGATGTGGTTTGTGTACATAACTCATTATGTTTTCTCTGAGTTTTCCTGGTAATACTGTGCTTGACCCTCTTTCCCTTCCCCATGGCCCTGAGAGCTGGTATACAGGGTATGGCTTACATACCAATATTATTTTCACCTTAACCTATTCTTAGGTGTGACAATCATTATCATCCCCACTGGTCATTGGATCTCTGACCCTCATTATGGTTGTCATCAGATGATTTGTCCCAGTGAACTTACAAGTGCTTTTGTATCCATTTGGAATTTTTTAAAATCTGAATCCTACCCTTGTAGGATAAATCCATTCAGTTCTTTAGATAAATCCCAAACTATGTGTAAGGTGTTTACCTTTAAAAGACTCATGTTTGTTTGTTCATTTTGGTGATACTGGGATTTGAACTCAAGACCTCATGCTTGCTAGGAAGATGCTCTAACACTTGAGCCACTCCACTAGCCCTATAAATGACTCTTAATTATAGGTTGGCTTAATGACCAGAAGTTCACTTTTGTGTACGAATATAAACTTATGTATTTGTCTTTCACATGCTCCCCTACCACTGGCCCAAATTGGAAGAGATTTAGTCTGTTCCCTTCATATCTGACCAGTTTCCACCACATGGACCTCTGCCCCTATAGGTAAACCAGCACTCAAGGCCAGAACTCACTGGATTAGTAACAGACAGTTTCTGGAATTTCCCAGAGGTAGGACAATACAGAGATCTTACAATGCTAAAGTTTCAGACTGAGGAGTTTCTCAGTATGGCCTGCCACCACTGCATCTTGACTGAATACCTAGAAGAATAGAGAAGTTTCCTAGTGCCAGCATGTTATACAGACTGTATGTGTCTTTTGACTCTGTGTGAAAGCAGTATTCATTGTTTAGTGTTCCTGAGTCTCTAGATTCTTTTATTTCAACCCATCCCTGTGTTACACCCTTAGGTTTTCTTTCTCTCCTGGTGACCAATATGTACATACTGTGATGTTTATATATTTCTACTTTCCATGAAACCACACTGAAAATTTTGTAAGATCCTTGCTTTTGTATACTTGGGTGTGCCCTCTGACCCTGTGCATTCCATAGGCTTACATTTTTTTTCTCCCTCTCTCCTGGTCTGCAATTTTGTACTTTGTATAGGGTGCTGTCCACAACTGAACCTTCAGTGACTTCTCACCAATGCTTACTTTGAAAGATAACACCTCAACAGCTGTCTGGCTCTATGCTCAGAGGTACAAATAATTCACTGCTGCTACTAGTCCACACCACCATCTTCACATTTATTAATGACTTGTGTACATACTGATCCCTTCATTCAATCTTACTGACATGATCTTTGTCCTGTGTATTACTGATATGATATGGTTTCATTTGTTTTCTTTGTCATTCTGTCTCTATTAGCAATTTTTCATCATAGTTACAGCAGGGATTACATAAAATATATTATGGCTATTCAGTATTTAACAAAAACATACCTTTAGTTGAATATAAAGACAATTTACATTTATTTTTTTCCCACTGCACATTCAATATTCAAGTCACACTTTACATTTCTCTGTGCCTTATATCCATTTAGAAATATATTTTTATGTTTGTAATGCTTGTTGCTTGCTGAAGTTAAAACATTATTGGTAGTACTGGGGTTTGAACTCAGGGCCTCACATTTGGTAGGCAGGCACACGACCTACCACTTAAGCCACTCCACCTGAACTGAAGTTAAAAAATTTTTACACTTTGCCTTACAGCTTTTCAGTGTTCTGAATATTATTAAATTTACCTTTTCCCAGTGGGATTAATACTCTCACATTTTCATGCCATTTCTAGGTCACTTTGTTTACTTATAAGAACTGTTACCATTTCATTTAAGGCTGATATCACAGTGATGTGCATCTTCATCATTTTATGTGAGACCTGTACCAGCAAATGAAAGATGTCCTAATATCTTACTCATCATTTTATGTGAGACCTGTACCAGCAAATGAAAGATGTCTTACTTCTGGCAGCTGGAATGAGAAACTTGGCTTCCTGGTGTAGATTTTCAGACACCTCTGTAGATAATCTACCCTGTGCCAACACAGGGGATGTGATTATTGCATACATGTATGAATGGGAGTTACATGTCAGCAATATTCTACATAGGAATCAAGATGGACTAAAGCCAAACCTTTTTCTAGCTCAGAAAAACCGACTGCTTTATCCAAGTCACAAGAAAATGCCCATTCTAAGATTATACATATTCCATAGCATTGCACATTGCTTGCTTGCATGAAATGATTAACAACTTAGCCAGAGGAAAGCCATTAATCAGGTGTGGAGGGGAGCTATTAATCAGGTGCTGTGTTTAATTTCCTAGCTGAGGGAGGTTTAGGAGGGTGTCTGGTTCTCATAAAGTTAAAAGAACAGAAGGAACTAAACTAGGATACGGTCAGATGGTTGTGTGGATTGTGTTGATTGTGTTCATTCATGCTCATAGGTAATAACCATTGTCTCATTTCTGTACCTTAGCTAATAACCATTGTCTCAATACTGTATCCAGGCTTGCTTGCTTTGCAAAGATTGCTAGGGATTTTTGCCTTATAAATCCTGCTAAAAAGTTGGAACAGGGCTGCTCTCTGAGACTCAGCAAGCTGTTGGTCAGAGTCATCACCAGCTGGCTAATAAAGACTCTCCTTTAAAACCTTTCTTGGGTGGTCGTGCCTCAGTTGACTCATAACATGCCTCCCACAGAGAAGGCTCTCTGTTGTTTTAGGCGCAGGTAAGGATTTAGCCTGGGAGGTTGCCATGCCCTGGTGCCCCTCCTTCAACACTGAAATGATCTCTCCTCCAGCACCTAACTATTTGCCAGAGGGAGATGTCACTCAAGTCAGTTTAAGCTGCCTAACTCTCTCTTTGTCTTAAGCCTGTTCTTCAGAAATTTTAATCATAGAAATCTTACAGTGTGGTTCAACCAGCAGTATGCATGAAAATGCAAATACTTTCCAGCTAATAGCTGCAAGGCACTGCACTCTCTGAACTCCTTGAACTCTTGACTGTCCCTGTGATGTGATTTGTCCTAATCTACAGTCCTTGTGGGACATCTCCACACCAAACATGAGGCTTCCAGTCTGTGTGGTGTTGGCAGGGTTTTCATTTGACACTTTGGGCTTGTTTATTTAGTTTTTGTGGGGAATGAGCTTTAAACTGCACTGTATACTCTCTGCACTTTCTGTAACTTAAGTTTCTGCATTTCCCGTGAGACTCTCAGGTTCAGAATAAACAGTACTTAAATCCAGAAACTGTCATCTGAGGACAAGTATTCTTAGTGATGCCACTAATCACTGAATGTCTATGTATCCCCCCTTTCACATACCTCTTACTGTCCTCAGACTGTTTCTCATTTAATAATGACATCATGATTAATGAAGGACATAATTTTGGTTTATGAATTACATTATATGATTTCCCCAAAAGTAAGGTATGCAGGCACCATAATTGTTACACAGAAGAGCTTTGCCATTAAAGGGAGGAGAAAACAAGAGGTCAAAAAAATTGGGATTGCTTATGGAGTGACTTAAGTGGATCCACTTCTGTGAGTCAATTTTTCACTGTGCATTGCTTGTGCTGCTGGTGATGTGCCAGAATTGGGCACTACAGAAGCAGGAAATGGTGAGTTTCTGACCTGTTTCCCCAGACTGGGCAGGATAAGGGGCTTGACATTGGCCTCAGTGGCTGTGATGGAACTGCACCTCTCCATCACAGCCCTGAAGTTTGCAGACCATGTCACTGCTGGTGCCGCTTGTCACTTGGTCTTCTCTTTTCTAGAGTTGGTGCTGGGAGGATGGGTTTAAGCCAATCATTCTGTCAGCTACCTACTTTTGATGTTTCCCAGACCCAGAACACTGTCAGGGAGCTCTGCATTAGAGCTCATGCCTCTCCAGACTGTGGAGATGGCAGAAGTTCATGGGTTCCTGAGCAGCATGATCCATGGTTCTTGGTTCCATGCCTAAAAATCTCTACCACATTTGATTGACCTGAGTGATATAAATGTTAGAAAGCTTATGTGATATAAATATTTGAAGTCTCACATCCAGGGACAGTCCCCCAATCTGGTACTTTTTATGGCTATAATAAATCCCTAAATTTACAGTTATCCCTGTCTTGCCCAACTCACTGAAAAGGGGTTGTGTGTGCATTTGGTATTCAAAATGAAGTATAGATTTGGGGAAATGTTTAGTGTTTGAGATTGTTACTTTCTCTGACATAATTGATGTTGACCTTAGCCTATGTCTAGACAGTATTTTTACAAATGTTGAGGTAGGATATGTACATACAGAAGGGAGATCACAGTGTTGGAACAGCACCAACTGCAACACCTGCTGGGTTTTAAGAATGAAACAGAGCAGGTCTGTGTTTTACAGGGAGGAGCAAACAGGAGGAGAAATAAAGTTGGAGATGAAGGATTGATGGAAGGACACCATCTGCTCCTGTAGCAGAACATCTTTCCCTGAGGCCAGCCAGTCCTTAGAGTGTCAGTAAAGGATGTGTCATTTGCTGGTTCTTATATCACCTGGTCAGAGATCCTAGACCAGGAGGAAGCAGAGAACATATGGGGCAATTTGCTTAATTAGTGTTCAGTTTCTTGTGATGAATTAAGCTTATTGATTTAGAGGCATAAAGTGTGGAAATTGAAAGTTTGTCCTTGCCTTGTGGTTGATTTTAAAGGGAAGGACATCTCAGTGTAATGAGAATAGGAAGGATGGTGGGTGGTGGTCTTTAATCACCAGTGTTCACAAGGATTACTTGGGTAATCCTGGGTAAATTTTCAACTGTTTGCATTTACATTCAGGTCATTGGGCTAATCAGAATGTAGGTTGTGACAATTGAGAATGTCTGTCATGGACAGTGGAAAAGAAGAAACCTTTGGGATGTCCCTGCTGGATGAAATGGCTTATTCATTTCAGAGTTTATTTGTGTGGCTCTTGGTCCCAGGTTCTTCTTTGCAGTAAGTAAAACTCAGAATGTCCTGAGCAATAGGAGCATGTTTGGTTGTTTTTTCTTGGTCTTTTTTAGGAACTGTCTTTATGGTACTAATTAGGTGATTCACAGTGTCATCACCAGATAACTTCAAGATAGGAAATGATGCTCTGCACCAGTGACTCACACCTGCAATCCTATCTTACTGAAAGTAGAGATCAGAAGGATCTTGGTTTGAAGCCATCCCTGGGAAAATTAGCCAGCCTGAGCAAACCATATGCAAGAACCTATCTCAAAAATACTGAACACAACAAAGGGCTGTTGGAGTGGCTCACATGGTAAAGCACCTATCTAGCTAGAGTGAGGCCCTGGATTCAAACCCCAGTACCACAAAAAAAAAAAAAAAAAGAGATGGGATGCCGATTGGCATTGGGGAATTCATTTGAGTTTAGCAATGCCAAGAAAAGACAGCACAGCTCTGAATATTGAATTGGCCCTGGATGAGAGTTTGACATGTCTTCCAAGGAGTCTGTGTAATAGTGATTCATTTCATCAAGGAAGTGGGGAAAATTTTGTGTCTTTAGGTTCCTGAGTAAGATTTCCTGGTTTTATAGGTTCCTTTCACTCCCTTCCTCAAAGTGAACAACCAAGGGCTGCATCTGCACAGAGACGGTGGTCTCTCAGTTTAAAAATGTATACAACCTTCTCCTCCTGTAGTGTAGGTTCAACAGGCTGCATCCTTGAGGTTCCCCTTTGTTTCTTTTTTTAAATATTTTTTTCTATGAAATTGCTGATTACTTCAGCTTTTATGAATTTTTTGTGCTTTTTTGCCTGTAAGATTTTAATGATGAAATGGTGCCTCAGTATGCAAGTTTCATAAATTTTATTCAGAATTGGGAAAATTTCTTTTATGGATACTTAATTAAATAAAATTTAGTTAAATTTGATGGTATATGAATTTATCACTTGATCTTTCCTAGATATGTTTATTTCTTCTGTTTTTGAAATGTTGGATTGACAAAAATCATGTAATTTTGTCAAGTATTGAACAGGATTTATGTTCTGATTATACTTTGTTTGTGTTCTGCTCTTTTTCTTTCTGTTTTTGCTGTCTTTCCAAATTCAAAATGCAATTGGATCATTCTTGATGATGAAAAGAATACAATCTTCTCTTTTGGCAGCTCTCTATGGTTGCACACTCTTTGTAAATATTGAAAATACAATATTATTTACAAAATATATCACATGTGCACTAGTATTGAAAAATTGCAATGAATTTTTGGAGAGAAGGAAAGAGTGGTTATAAATGACAATCCCAGATTAAAGAACATGGAACAATAATTAGGTGCAGACACAGTAAATCCTTTCTCTCCCTTGGGCATACTGGGATTTAAAGTTAGGGATTCAAATTTGCTAGGCACATGATCTAACACTTGAGCCATGCCTCCAGTCTGCAAAACATTTATTCACATTTGTTTCATATCGTATCATATATCATATCATAAATGCAAGTACTGGGTGCTTATGGTTGTTGAGTAGAAATGATGAATGAGAGCAACTGAGTATAGGTATGGAAGGGAAGACCCTGAAGAATTCCATGATACATGCATTGACCCTGAACCTGTGTAATGTTGTTTGACAGTGTAGTGCAGGCCATTGATATGCCTGCTGAGAGAGTGCTATGTCAAAGTTCAAACATGGGAATCACAAAAATGTAGATAAAAGGCTGTTATTTTGCTACACAATTTGAATCCCAACCGCTAGGGGAAGATGTTGCACAAATATTGTCAATTGCATGCCAGTCAGGGTTATTTAGTGAAATTCTGTCTCAAAGTAAAAGTATGTTGGTATATAGCTCACTACTGGACAGCTTTCCTAGCAATTGCAAAGTCTTGTTCTAAACCCATAGTAACACACACACACACACACACACGCACACACACAAACAAACTGAATTAACACAAACTTCAAATATACATTGCAAAGTGAAAGAACATAAGAAATAAAGTAAAGAAACATTTGATATCCTAATAGTAAAAAAAAAAGAAAACAAAAGCAATACAAGGAAATCACAGTTAAATGTGAACTTAAGCCAGGGACTTCAGACTCCCACATATAATCTTAGCTACTTTGGAGACAGTGTTAGGAGGTCTGCCTTGCCTACCACATTATCAACATATTTGACATGTGTCTGGTGGAAGGCACCTTTATATTTTTCCTGATGGGGTAAAAAGTATTTTTTTTTGTACAAAGTTGGTGCATTTGGAAGGTGATGTTGGTGTGTAGTGTAAGTTAAAATTTAGCCCTTGTGTCAGTTTCCAGCAAAGAGATTCTGAAATTCTTGAAATTTCTGAGACTATAGGATTGTACTTGGTTGTTTTCCTAAGCCCAATTAAGGGAATATTTGCATTTATTCTAATGACTTGTCTCGGGTTGGTAGCTCTTTATGAATTTAGAAAGGTGACTGGTGTGACAAGACATAGCAAACATGTTTTAAGGCTTGTTGTCTGTTTCACACTGCCCAGAAGGTGGGGGGACTGTGCAAAGTCTGGATGGTGTTAGATTTGAATTGAAAGACAATTAGTTGGTGTTTGAAATTTGGTTGGTTTTGGTAACACCACATATTTGTTATCAGAAGTGATGGCAATGAAATACAGCATAAATAATAACATTTGAGGTCTTTTGAGGAATGTTGGTAACATTACCTGAGTACGTCTTGTGTGAGATGAATTCAGCCAAGGTACTGAAGTTGAGTAAAAGTGAAGCATGGTTCATGCAGGAAAAAGTACACATTGAACAGATTTCATAGGCAGCAGTTAGACATAACCATGTGGATATACTAAGCAAACCTAAAAGGTGGAAGAGATCAGAAGGTTTCTGAAAATAAACATTGCAATAAATACAACTCAATCCCAAACCCAAAACAAGCCAAAAACAATTATGTACTCTACTTTCTTTATACCTTTCTCAGCCTGGTGTATTTTACTATTAGGAAGAGAAATTGGTCCAACACATGAAGGTTCTATATTCAGTCCTGTTGAGAACCTATTAATAAAAAGGGTGTTTGGTAGAAAGAAAAAAGCCTTGGTAGTTATACAGTCTTCTGAATTTGAAGGATGACATTTACTAGGAAGTGCCTTGCTAAGGAACTGAGCAATGGGTATATAGCTAGGGATGGGGCTAGACAGGGACATACAGGGAAAGGAAGATAATGATAACTCCACATAAGCAATGGATTTTGGAAGGTGTTACCAGAGCCCAGAAAATGGAAGAAGTGGTGGCTATACCTGGTGGGCCCGGAAGTTTTTATTTAGAAACTAGAAAAACCAAGAGAGAAGTTGCTACTGCTGATAATTTTGAGATCTGTGGGAGAAGAGGTAAGATGATATCCTAGAGGCTGGTGAAGAACTCGTAGAATAAAAAATGTGTTGACAATTACTTCTAAATTGATCTTACCAAGTTTGAAATGGCAGATTCCAGGTGCTGGGAGAATAGGAAAGAGTATATTAGTCAGCTTTCACCCTGTAACAAATTCTTGAGGTAGTGAAGCTATAAGGGTTAACGTGGTTTTTTGGTTCCTAGTTATGTAGTTCCCATCCATGATGAAATAGCTCTGTTGGATTTGGACATGGGGCATGGCAGCACATAGGATGAGGAGCATGAGATGGAGCAAAACCATAAACACCACAGCAGGGAGTAGAAGAGCAGAAGTAGAGTAGGGTCCTTTGAACTCCCTTGATGGCTTGGCTCCAACTCTTACAGGCTTGAAAATCTTCCAGTAATTCCAAGCAAGGGAAAATCCCTCACTCATTTGCCTTTGGATGACAGTGGTTTAAACAACACCAGATAGGATGGAATGGGGAGTGGTTTGTCAATAAGTAGTAATCTTATTCTGTACATGCAGATGTGTTTGACAATCTATTCATTCCAAGATTGGACCTTTATCCAGGCATGCATAGAAGTGGTGGGGTCAGACTGTCATTTCACAAACTCTGTGAAAGTAAGCTTAGAGAAAGACTTACAGAAGCAGGTGCATGAATGAGTTTATGAACATGTCAGTTTCTTTATCAGAATGTTAAAGTATCTCCCTGTGACTTTTCCCTCTGTTTATGTTCAACATTGAGGGAGTGGCATTATTACCATGCAAGGAAGAGGGAACAATAGGCATGCTGAGGCCCCAGGTTTATTTATTTATTTAATTAATTAATTTATTCATAGGTGCATACACTGTTTGGGCCATTTCTTTCTCCTGCGCCCTCTCTTCCCCCCACCCCCTTTTTTCCAGGTAGACCCTATTCTGCCCTTTTCTCAAGTTTTGTTGAAGAGAAGACCTAAGCAATAGTAAGACAAAGCATTTTTGCTAGTTGAGATAAGGATAGCTATACAGACAGATTCCTATCAGTGCTTTCATGCACAAGTGTGTTACAACCCAAATTGGTTCATCTCTACCTGGCCTTTTCATTAGTTCCTGATCACCTTCCCATATGGACCCTCTGCCTCTTTAAGCTTTCTGTATTAGCTCCTCTGCAGTGGGGACATCAAACACTTTCATGTTTTGGGTTTCCTATCTATCCCCATACCTCCCGAATGTGGTCTCTCCTTAAGATGTGACCCAAGTCCAACCACATTGCTGCATTTGCCCTAGATCTAACATCTACATATGAGGGAGAACATATGAGTTTTGGTCTTCTGAGCCTGGCTAACCTAGCTGAGAATGATGTTCTCCAGTTCCATCTATTCACTAGCAAATGATAAGATTTCATTTTTCTTCATAGCTGAATAAAATTCCATTATGTATAAGTACCAATTTTCTTAATGTATTCCTCTGTAGTGGGGCTTCTTGGCTGTATGCATAACATGGCCATTGAGAATAGCACTGCAATAAACATGGGTGTGCAGGTGCCTTTGGAATAACCTGAGTCGCATTCCTTTGGGTATATCCCCAGGAGTGGGATTGCTTGCAGATTGATGTTTAGATTATTTAAAAGTCTCCATATTTTTTTCCAGAGTGGTGGCACCATCTTGCATTCCTAAAAGCAGGGTATAAAGTTTCCTTTTTCCCCACATCCTCACCAATACCTGTTTTGGTGTTGTTTTTGCTACTAGCTATCCTAAGAGTGGTGAGGTGGAATCTTAGTGTGGTTTTGATTTGCATTTTCTTTATTGCTAGAGATTGTGAGCATTTTTTCATTTGTTTTTTGGCCGTTCAAATTTCTTCTTTTCAGAAAGTTCTGTTTAATTCAGTTGCCCATTACTTTATTGGTTCATTGATTTTGGGAGAGTTTAGTTTTTTAATTTCCCTGTATGTTCTGCTTATCAGTTTTTTCTGATGTATAGCTAGCAAATATTTTATCCCATTCTGTGGGTGGTCTCTTTAGTGTTGAGACTATTTCTTTCGTTGTGCAGAAGCTTTTTAATTTTATGTATTCCCATTTGTCTATACTTTTTCTTATTTGCTAAGCTGCTGGGGTTCTATTGAGGAAGTCCTTGCCTATACCTATTACTTTCAGAGTACTCGGTGCTCTTTCTTGTACTAACTTCAGAGTTTTTTGTCTGATATTAAGGTCCTTGATCCATTTTGAGTTGATGCTAGTACAGGGTGATAAACATGGATCTAATTTCAGTTTTTTGCAGATGGATAGCCACCACTTTTTCCAACAAAATTAATTGAAGAGGCTGTCTTTTCTCCATCATATATTTTTAGCACCTCTGTCAATAATAAGTTGGGCATAGTTGTGTGGATTCATATCCGGGTCCTGTATTCTGTTCCACTGCTCTTCGTGTCTGCTTTGGTGCCAGTACCATGCTGCTTTTATTGCTATTGCTTTCTAATGTTGTTTGATGTTGGGTTTTGTTTTATCTCCAGCATTTCTTTTTGTGTGAGTATAGCCTAAGCTATTTTCTGTCTCTTCTGTTTCCAAATGAACTTTAGGGTAGGTATTTCAGTGTCTGTGATGAATGTCATTGGGATTTTTAATGGGAATTGCATTAAACATGTAGATTGCTTTGGGTAGTATAGCCATTTTTACTATGTTGATTCTACCAATCCATGAGCATGGGAGATCTTTCCATCTTCTGTTGTCTTCCTTGATCTCTTTCTTCAGGGGTTTTTAGTTCTCCTTGTAGAGGTCATTCACATCCTTTGTTAAGTTTACTCCTAGGTAACTGATTTTTCTTTTGAACCTCTTGAAAATGGAATTAGTTCCATGTGTTCTTTCTCAGTTTGTTCATTATTGGTATATAGAAAAGCTAACAACTTTTGTAAGTTTATTTTGTGTCCTGCCATTGTGCTGAAGCTGTTTATGGTGTCTAGGAGTTTTTGGGTCAAGTTTTTTGGGTCTTTAAGATATAGGATCATATCGACTACAAATAGGGATATTTTGACAGTTTCTTTACCTAATTGTGTTCCTTTTGTTTCTCCTTCTTGCCTAATTGCTCTGACTAGGAATTCCAGAACCCTGTTGAATAGGAGTTGGGATAGTGGAGGGCACAGATTCAAATCCTTAGGTTGACCTAAGCACCTGGGACTGTTCCACTGTGAGGCACCAATTAAGTGTTCAGTGTGGTATTGAAGGTTGGGAATATGGCTGTACCTTCTGAATGTGGGTCTTCATTGTAATTTGGGGCCAAACAGACACCTTGTCTGACCTACTCCAAAGGGTTTTTTATTCTTTTTAATCGTTTTTTTTTTTTCTTTTACTTTTTCCTTGTACTTATTAACTGTGGTTCCTTGTTCATGTGTTCTTACTTTGTTTGCGTAGTACTGTTTGTGTTCAGACACAGATTTCAGGTGTAAGAAGTGCTTGTCCATGAAGAGAAGTGCATGATCCCAATTCCTGAAATGTAACAAAGTCAGGCCTTTCCTCCTGATCAAGTGAGTCCTTACCTAGCCTGGCCTACAAGCACAACTTTTCTGAGATCACAGGGTGTCCCCATGGGAAAATGAGTGTGAAATTCTCACAGCATATTCCTGACTCCATTTCCCAGTGGAAGAAGAAGGGTCTATTCTCAAAAGCAGGTTCCAATTAAGAATGACAAGTCCCCAGGCTGGACTGGGTAGGCACCAGATAGGGGGCCTGAACTCCTGAGGATGTTCTGGATTCAATTATTTGGTTTTTGCCGCTCCTTGGTAAGGGATGTCTTCTGGATCCCAAGCCAGTTAGAAGTACTTGAGAACTGGTGAGTCACAGGCTGGTCTAAGGAGGACCCTCCGCTTAATAGAGGAAATGCATTCTACTTTCTGCTTTTCTCTGGATTACATTGTGCTGCTGCGGCCAATTCTACATAATTCAGTCTCTCTTGTACTGTGACCTGTGCATGGTGCCAGGGTAGTGAGCATATCTTTACTCATCAAAAAAACCTGAAATGTTTTTTGTAAATGCCATCCTGTACCCCAGGCTAATGAGGATGTTAGAAAGGGCCTGAACAGGTTAGTACTGACCTGGTCCTCCCAAGTATAGCCCCTCCATTTGTGACCTGAGTCTCTGCTTGTGTAGCTTGGCACCTTTCCTTCGTGAACAGGTGGGACTGTTCAGATGGGTAAACTCTGGCACCCCAGCCTTTATGTGCAGTGGCATAGCCCAGGTGCACAGCCCTGTTAGGACTCCTCAGCCCTGAGCTCTAGGTCTCCCCAGACTTCTGTTGGTGGGAGTTTGTTTGGTGATAGCCCTGAAGTCAGTAAGTGTTTAGAAGCCAGTGTCAGACGAGGGCCAGGTCCGCAGCTCAGGTCTTCATAGGGCTGTCATAAATTCCTAAACTGAAGCTTTCTTCACATTGCCCAGCTCACTGCATAGGCTGTGCATGTGCACATGATGTTCATAGTGAAAGGGGAGATGTTGGAAAGGTGTTGAAGGTTTGAGGTTTTTGCAATCTTTTACCTAATTGGAGTTGTCTAGATAGTATGTTGAAAATTTAATTTCAGATGGAGGCAGGACCTGACCTTCTTGAAGTCACAGTTATCAGGACAGCACCAACTATGAGGTCTGCAAGGTCTCAAGGGTGGACACTTGTAACTTTTCATTGTTTTTTTCACTGGCAGTACTGTGGATTCAACTCAAGGCCACATGCTTGTTAGGTAGACTTTCTACTACTTGAGTCACTCCAACAGCTCTCTTGGTTTTTTTTATGGTGGGGGGGTTAGGAGTGAGGTTTTAACTCTATTTCCTTCTCACAAAACAGATCCACTACTGCTGGAGTCAGTCTTCCTTTTGATTCTCCTGAATCTTTTCTGGAACATAATTGCATATAAATATACTTATCCCTACAAGGCATAACTCTATTATGTTTTTGGTATTGTATTTTTATTTCCTTAATTAATTATTAATTGTTTATTAATTATTTCCTTAATTAATTATTAATTATTTCCTTAATTAATATCTAGTATATGAACATTGACCCTACATGGACTCTCTCTGTCTTAGCCTTTTTGAGTTTCCCCTCCTTAACTGACATTAGGAATTTCCTCCATTGGACATTGTGTCTGGGATTTTTTGAGTATACCTGTTGTACCATTTTCAGGAGGAATATGCAGGAAGATCTCAGGAGTATGACTAGATGCAGGTGGTAGGTCTGGAGGGACAGGAGCTCGGCTGGATGCAGTTACCCTACAAGGATAACTTCCTTCCTCCAGGGAAGGAAGTCTAATCTGGCAAGGACTGCTCCTGGATTCTGTCATTTTGAATTCACTTAGTCAAATAAAGGAACCTGTTCCTGTCACCTAGGCCTTGGGGATCCAGCCCCATATCCATTAGCCATTCTGAGTGGCATTTGTTTATCTGCAGCAACCCTCCAGTGATAGCGCTAGTGTTATGAGGTCCACTTCCTATCATGTTTGCATCACAGTGTGGCCATATTTGCCTTTTGACTGCTGCTGAGAGAGTTCTTAGATTACTGAGCTACAGTAGCTATGTGGTCTGCTTTGCTCTCGAGTCTGAGACCTGAATTCACTATTGGGGTGTTGCTCTCCTGTTGCCTGCAGGATTGGACTTGGCCATGAGCTAGGTACCCTGTTAGGTCCCTTGGTCCTGTAAGGTGGCTTCATTCTTCCCAGTAGCCCTCACCTGGAAGTTCTTCCCCATATCCAGACTTAGTTGACAGTGGGGTGTGCCTGGGAAACTCCTGACTGTGTAGTTTTAGAGCATTGGGGTGCTGCTGATCTGTCCTCATGTCTCCTTTCTCTTTACTTGGACCTTGTTTCCCTTGGGATCCTTGAGGTTCAAAAAAACCATGGACTATAGTCTATGACCTGTCCCCTCAGGCAGTGCTTCTCTGCACTGTTTATAAATCCTTGAATTTCCATGAATCCAGCACATTGTCAGATCCATTTTGAGTTGATGAGTATAGGGTGACAAGCTTGGATCTAGTTTCAAGTTTTTGTAGACGGATAACCACTTTTCCCAATAAAATTAGTTGAAGAGGCTGTATTTTGTCTATCATATGTTTTTGGCACTTTTGTCAAAAATAAGGTGGGCTCTCCTGTTGCCTGCAGGCTGTGACTGGGCCATGAGCTAGGAACCCTTTTAGGCCCCTCAGTCCTGTGAGGTGGCTTCATTCATCCCAGCAGCCCTTTCTGGGAGGTTCTTCCCCCAAACCCATGTTCCCCCAGCCTGAGTTGAGAGTGGGGTGGCCATGGAAAACTCCTGAATGCAGTTTTAGAGTATTTGGTTCCGGCCGATCTGTCCTCATGTCTCCTTTCTCTTTACTTGAACCTTGTTTCCCTTCAGATCCTTGAGGTTCAAGGGAAGCATGGGCTATAGTCTATGACCAGTCCCCTCAGGCAAATGCTTCTTTGCACTGTCTATAAATCCTTGAATTCCCATGAATCCAGCACATTGTCTGTACATTGGAAATGTGGGTTCACATCTGCCTTTGGTTGGCTTCTGAGTGAAGGGGACACTTTTTGCCCTTCCTGACTTAAGTATCAATTTTCCACAGGTTGTGTCTAGACATGTCTAGAATGATATGCTGATTAATTTAGGCCATGAGTTCAAAAGCATTACCCTCTGTTGAAAGCCCCAAAGGGAAGATAGGCTGGTGTCTTCAGTCAGAAAGGGGATTTGCTTTCAATGAGAGGAGAAAATAGGAATAGAAAGGAATGAGGAGAGGACAGACATGCAGTTTGGCACAATCTGTTCTCCTGTAATCATCTTGATCTTGCTTGGTTTCCTTTGTTTAATTTTGGAGAAAGGGTTTAAACTCAGAGATTTGCACTTGTAAAGCAGGTGCTCAACAATGTAAACCACATCTCCAGTCCATGCTCCTGTGGTAATTTTAGAGGTGGGGTCTCAAAAACTATTTTCATATGCTGCCCTTGACTGCCATCCTCCTGACCTCAGTCTTCAAGTAACTGGTGTTATAGGCATGAGCCTCTGGAGCTAGGCTCATCATGGTCTCTTTAGGATTTTTTGTTTGTTTGTTTGTTTGCTTCTGGCAGTATTGGGAACTCAGGACATCACACTAGCTTGCCAGGTGCTCTATCTATTGAGCCACTCTGCCAGTGTTGTTTTTGTTTTGGTTGTTTTTAGATGGAGTCTCACGAACTATATCCTCCTGAGTAGGTATGTGTATAGGTGTCTGCGCCACTGGCCCCAGTCTTCATCACTGAATATGGTGACACTAAAGAGGGCTTTTCTGTTTCTTCAGTTTGAGATTAGTGAAACATCACTTCAAAGCTATCTTCATGTCATTTAAAAGATACATGCACTTACTTTCCACATAATTTGTTTTGAAAGAATGGCACATTTGAATGTGTGTATGGAATGTCTGATGTTTTTAAAGGGATAATGGGTAGAGTGTTGGTTCTATGATCCTTTTCTAACAGAAAAAAATTTGAAACCTGGGTTAATCACACCTGTTTATGAGGGTTACAATATTCAGGCTAAATCATTCCACCAGTTTCCTTTTGCTTTCAGGTAGTTGGGTAGGCAGTATGATTTCTGGCATTGAAGACAAATCTGAGGATCCCAGGTTGAGAGAAAGACACTACTACATTTTTTTTTCACATTTTAAAATAACACTGGTTTTTTAGTTAACATGTGCATTAAAGGAAACAAACACATGAAGCAAAGAACAAAATCACCCATAGCCACAAGTCATACAGGTGCAATGTCCTAAATTCTACATGTACACACAGTGATCCATTTTAGGTAATTAAAAGTTCCCAACTCACTTTGAAGAAAGATTGAAATACCCTAACAAGGTCCCAAAATGTCACCAGGTGATTCTGAATATCCCCCTCACCTTAAGTTGTGTGTATGACAACAGTTCCTGGATCAACAGATTATTTACTTTAAAAATACTCAAGAGCCAGGCACCAGTGGCTTTTGGCTGTAATCCTTGCATTTCAAGAGGTTTAGGTCAGGAGGATCATGCTTTGAAGCCAGCCCAGGCAAATAGTTCATCAGACCCTTTCTCCAAACATTCTGAACAAAAATAGGGCTGATGGAGTGGCTCAAGTAGATGGCCCTGAATTCAAGCCCCAGTTACACCAAAAAGAAAGATAGCAAGAAACAAACAAAAAAAAGCTCAAGTCCATAAACCATATCCCTAATGATGGGGAGGACAGAAAAGCTTTTGTACATTTTAGTTATATAAAGTTACACTATTTTTGTTCCACTCTCAGGAGAATTTTCTTTTAAGGGGGTAATGGAGGATTGCTGCTCTGCAAATTATGGATAGTTTAAATTTAGTAGGAAGTTTTGATGGTGTATGGATTTGTCACCTGAACTTTTATAGGTGTTTGCTTATTGTGTTCTTTTCCCAATATTTGAAATGTTCTAATTTATTACACATGTCCTTTTAGCATTAAACAGCTTCTTTGTATGCTGTCATGTGCCCTGTATTGATGACATCTGGTGGTGTTTTTCCTACTTGTTTCTTCATGTTATTTAAAATTGGACCTCCGTCTTTCTCTCACACCCTAACTCACCCCTCCTGCCCTGCCTGTCTTCCTTCTTTAGCTGTTTCATTGTTCTATATAACTGGTGTTTTCCTTTTCATTTGAAGACCACTTGCTCGTAATAAATTTAGCAAAATGAAGTATTGTGTATTAAGCTGTGTTTCTCCAGTCATACTGAAATCCTTTATTTATTTGTGTATATATTTATTTTTGTTGATACAGTGGGGCTGAACACAGAGCCTTGTGATTAGTGGGGAAGCAGTATATCATTTGGGACACTGTGCCACCTGCAGTCCTTTATTACAGTAATTAATTATATGATCACATTTTCTTTCCACACAGGATAGCAAGTGTTTTTGAAATGTGTGGTTATTTTGTGAAAATACTAAAATCTTTTTAAAAGTAAGCTAAATGCATTTCAAATAACAATGTGCTGCCTCGTGGCAGTGCAGGTACATTATTATAGTCCCCTCTCTTTATCCACACCCCATATGTAAGTCTTTAAAATTTTTCATATCATGAGCTATGATCATCTGGTCTATAGCTGACATTGCAATGACTTTGCCTCAATGTTTTCTGTGGATGATAATAGGGAAAAAGAAAGTAAAGATTTTCTGTACATCCTGTTAGGATGAACAAAGGAAGTCAGGTTGTAACTGGACCCATTCTTTCTTGCAGTTGACTTATGCAAAATTCTCTAACCAGTCCTAAAGAAAAAGAGACATCCACCTTAGGCCATGACCCACCCATAAGCCATTATGTCAGGAGGGTCAGAGGGTCATTGAGGATTACCATCTAGTGACCTTCTTGGGTCTTCTCTACCCACCTCCTTTATCTACCCCCAGTCTGTAAGCTGCAGTGGGCCTCAGCTCTCTTGCTGGAGTTCCCCTCCGTGGGCCACTTCTCCACAATAAACCCTGTGCTGGCGTATGAGGTATCTCCCACCTATCCATTCCACACTGTTCTTTCATTTCTAACATATGGTGTTGAAACCTGTGGCAGTATATAGGTTCAACTCCCAGGTCTCCACTCTTACAATTTGGAAAGTAGTGGACAGCAGAAGCTTTTTCCATGTTCACTCTTGGATCCTCAGTAGAGGCTCAAGTCTTCCTCATCCTGGCTGTCTCTCCCCCTTTTTTTTTTCACTGGTTTCCCACACTTTCTTTCTTTCATGGCTCCTCCCAAGGCCATTTACCCAATTGCTATACCTCTGCCCAACACTCACCTTCAATTTCGGTGAGTTGTCCCCCCATTCAGGTGTCTCTGCAGTCCTACCCTGAACATCCTGCTGTGGACCATGACAAAGCTCTAGCAGGGGGAGAGACTCCCTCCATCCATCAGCTGGATGGATTCACCTGCTGTTTTCTGGGGACACCTAGAAAATATCCATGTGCATGCCCAGATAGGTTAGCAGTTGGAAGTGGGGATGCTCCTGATCTCTCATACATCTGTCCTCCAAGTAGGGCCACTTCCAGTTTACCCACCACCTGTTGATCTCAGGCTGTGGTCCACAGGAATTGCCCCAGTATTGGACCTTTAGTCCCATGGAAATTGTCTCAATTTGGATCCTTGGAACTGTCTCAATTTCCAACACTCTATTTCCAATGCATAAAATGGTTCAAAATCATCCAGTGGACTGAGGGGCAGTCCATTGGCCATGTATACTTGCTGTTTTTTTCTTAAGGTAAGTTTCTGCATTTCCTGTGAGACTCCCAGGTTCTGAGTAAACAGTTTTTTAAATCCAGAAACTGTCATCTGAGGCCCAGGATTCTTAGTGCTGCCACTAATTCTTGAATGTCTGTGTATTCCCCACATTGCCAAAACCATTGGAAATGAGTGACCACCAGCATACATGGTTGCTCTTGCAGGGAAGGGGGAACTTTGTCCCCACTCACAGATACCTGTTATTGTCCTCAGAATGTTTCTCATTTTATAATGACATCATGATTAATGAAGGACATGATTTTGGTTTGTGTATTACACTAGAGGATTTCCCTAAAAATAACATATGCAGGCATCCCAATTTTTGCACAGAAGAGCGTTGCTGTTAAAGGGAGGAGAAAAGAAGCACTCAAAGAAATTGAGAGGGCTTGTGGAGTGACTTAAGTGTTAGTGCCAATCTAGCAGGTGTGCGGCCGTGAATCAAGCTCCATTTCCACCCCCTCCAAAAAATCAACTTGCTTTTGAGTTGCCTTATTTGCAGTGATTAATTCATGTAACCATGTTGAGGCAAAATTATAAGACTTTGAGAAGATGGTGGAGCATGTCAGATGTTGTAAAGTTTGGGTAGGTCATGTAAGTGTAATAGGAAGAGTGTTTGCTCTGGTGTACCTAGTGCTGTTTCTGTGAGGTGCTATATCTTTGGACAGTGATTGTGGAATTCTGTCTCAAGACTCCTCGCCTGGTTTCCAAGTGGAAAAAGCAGTTTCCATCCTGAAAATTGAGGAGGAATTCTGCTTAACTACAATGAATCCCCAGTCTTGGCAGCATAGGGGCTAGAAAGGAGGCCTACCCTGCTAAAGGCTATAGCTGGAAACAGGTATTTGAAAAGACTGCCAGGAAAAGGATCCCTTCACCCCTTAGTGGTCCTGGATCCAAAGCCAAGGATAAGGATGTGCCTGCTGCATGAAATGGCTTATTTATTTCAGAGTTTATTTGTGTGGCGTTTGGTCCCAGGTTCTGCTATGGAATAAGTAAAACTCAGAATGTCTTGAGCACTCATCAGTATTTTGGATTTACACTTCTCTATGAACACATGAAGAATATCTGTGAGGTTCAGAGTCAAAGATAGCTGTATTTTGGTAGTTTCATACAGACTGAGTTTTTGCATTTAACTTTTTTTTTGTAGAAACTTCAAGTGACTGAACTGAACTGTTCTGTATGAGAAATATAAGTGTAGAATCCTAGAGTTTTCCCCTTAGGGGATGGGAATAAAAGGACATGACAGGCTACCGGAGTTATATCCTTAGGTTTCTGTGCTGATCAATGGAATCTTATACCTTGCAGGGCTCCTTTTCAGCACTGAGTGTGCTCTTTACCTTTGAAGGTTTTATGAAATTATGGCACTATGTGGGTTGTCCCAAAATTAAGGAATGCAGATGGCCCAATTGCTAGGCATAAAAAGATCTTTGCTTTCCAAGAAAAGGGAAGAACTTGGGAGATAATGGATGATGACAGGTGGCTAAATCAACTTTCCCTACCAGGAAATTATTCCTGGTTATAATTCTGTTCTGTGGGTGACAGTAAAGAGGGATTTTCTGCAGATTCAGGGTGGGTAACAGTGAGCATGACTGCAGGAAGAACAGAAAACTTTAAAATATTTGCTTCATAAGCATTTTGTTTGGACTATTTTGTACAAACTGAGCAAATCTGAGAGGCAGAATCTAACAGAATGACAAGTTGGGTTTCTCATGCTACTGGAATGCTTTTGTACGTTTGAGAGATGTGGGTATTTAGTAAAAGCTTTATAATTTGTTTATCATGTGAGTTTCTTGCACACAGATGACCACAACTTTTCAGACCTTTGGAACTTAATTAAATGACCAAACATAAATATTTGACATTAAATGTGATGTACAACAACAAACAAAAGACATAGGAAAATATTCAGTGACATAATCTCAGGGTAATTCTGAAATACATGGAAAGATCTGCACATGCATTCATAGGAGGTATCTAGATGTCCTGGTAGATGTGAATAAAAAGTGTCTGTAGACACAATACTACAGTAGATGGCTACCACCTTAATTCTTTTCTTACTTTTTCCATCTTATCCATTAGACTGTGTTCTTCTATTTTTGACTCTTTGGAATTAGAAAAAGTATTAGAGCTATTCCATATAAAAGCCTTCTGGGTGCGGTCTTTGAGTGTTTTACACAAATAATCTTGTGTGATAATTGAACTGAACTATTTTCACTTTTGTTTCATTGGTCATGGTTTTGCAGTCTTGTCTTGATGTCTTCTACAGGATGTGAAAAATAGTTCTGATCAACATTTATATGTCCAGTGAGTATTAGAAACAATTTAAGGACTCTTACATAATTAGAAGTAGAGAAATGTTAGTGGAGATTTCATCAATTGCCACTCCTTCAAGCATTACATTTTTCTTATGTATTTGGATTTTGAACATTTATTTTACTCTGCTAATTCCTAAATCAAAGACATAGATCTTGATTCATACATGGTGTCTTATGTTGCATTTTTCAATCATGTTCTCATTCATTAGTGTATACAGTTCACTAATCCTGTTGTTTTACTTGCATTGCAGATATTTATCCTCATTGTTTGTCTTTTGCCACTCTAATATATTAACATTCCACATTCATTCTGTATGTTCCTTGTGTAGTGACTTTCAAAATGCTCTTTTTGTGTTACTTTTACACAGAGACTTCATACATACCTCTTGAAGAGGAGATTTATCTGGGATCACATTGAACATATGCTAGTCATACCTTAGTTTTGCAAATGCTGTGATGACAGGCATGTGACATCCAAGACTTCAAAAGAATTCTGATTTTATCTTTCCTACTTCCCATGCAATTGAATCATTGTCCATGACATTGGAGAATACAAGCTGTGTTTTCAAGGAGAAATTGAATTCCATATTTTGTGCTCTTAGCCACCAGTATATGATGTGTCTTCTGTCATGAATCAATTTTCTCTTACATTAAAGTCAAGATAAGACTGGTTCCCTTTCCTCTGAGGCCTATTTGTTAATCTTTCTTATAGTTCACTGCCCTTGATAATGTAGTTTGAATATTGTTTATTAATATTACACAATAGGACATTTTGTGTTCATTCCCTTGTTCTCTCTCATTCTTCTTCATTATTATTCTGCCTTTATTGACAGTAGTTTTTGCTATATAGATCACTCCTATGTTTAACTTGTCGCACTTCTGGTGGAATTAAAAGATTAGGCCTGCACAAGTAGATCAAGGGATCACTTTCTTATTCCAATTATTTTTAATGCTGTTTGCAAGTTATGACACTGATTACATTTTGAAAAGTAGTTTTGTTCATGAGTTTTAAGGTATATTTTAGAAATTGCAAAATTGTATGCAGCATGATACATTTCTCCTTTCTACAGTATGTTTTTGCTGGAACTTTATGTCAATGATACTTCATGAGTTTTATTTAGCTTTAAATTTGGGTTGGTCTGTTCTAAACCATGAAGACACTTTGAAATGTTCTATCTTGATACAGTCACCAAGGAGGTCCTCAATTCCAAAAAAAAATTGTTTTGGAAAGAGAGTAAATACTATTTGTCATACCAACTTTCTGTTCATGACCATCAGTGCATTGTGGGTTCTCTTATTGCAGACTCCTTCTGGTAAACCTTGCAGAAATGTGCAAATAATCATAAATAATATGTATAAAGTAGGATATTATTGGAATAAATTGCTTCAGGACACTCTCCCCTTTTTACACTTTATATTTGGTTTGGTGAGGTTCATCCCATTAGCAGTTCTGCATTGCCAGTAGACATAAAATTTTCACTCATGCATTAAAAACATTATTGCTGCAGTCTATTTGCACCTGTTATTACTCCAATGCGAACAAAGAAGAAGGAATTTGTAGATTGCTAAAATCTCAGTGTATAACATGCAATTTTTGTGACCATGGTCTGCTTTGAATTTAACAAATAGTTCCAGTGAGATGTCAGAATTACTATGAAGTGCCTGGGAGTATAGATGGAGAATGAGAGTGTGATAAAAATAAAATGCATTGAATATGTGGAGACCACATCAGCATGTGAATTTATTACACAGAGATTGTTTGCACTGCTGTGACACTGACAATTCTTCTGTGTGACATATTAGGAGTCCCTGACCTTTGAGGATGTTACTGTGAGCTTCACCCTGGAAGAATGGGGCTGTTTGGATCCTTCCCAAAAGAAGCTCTACAGAGAAGTGATGCTGGAAACCTATAGCAACCTGTCCTACATAGGTAGTATGGCATCATTACCTTAAATTAAAGTGTGCACTACTGTTGTGACTCATTGGTGTTGTTGCCTGATGGGGTGTTTAAAAAGGGACAGTAATGGTTCATATACATGCATGATCATATTATATCATGAACATAGCTAACGTCTCAAATTGTTCTTTCATATTGATTAAATAATGATTTCTCTGTTTCTGTATCTTACAAACAAAAGAAGAAAATGAAAACATTGAAGTGGACTTCAGGAATCCCAGAAGAAATACGAGGTAATTTGTACTCATAACCAAAGCATGACGCCAGATGTGGCATTGACAAGAAGTCTGAAAACTAAGAAAATGACACCAAAAAATTTACTTATAAATTGCTGAAATCAGTGAGAAGTTTCTATAGGATTGGAAAAATAAGTTTGATATGTGCCATTTTTTGTATATTGCCCAATACACAAAAATAATCCCACTCTGTGCACAAACTAATTTAACTATTTTATATCAAATTCCATCAAAGTGGTATTATTATGTGCATTGATATAGACTGGCACATTTTTCTACCTTTGTCATCATGTTCATTTTTTTTGTTTTACAATTCGTTATGCTGTTGATCCAAGGCATCTCAAAAAACGCTTAAGTGTATTTCAATATAGTAAAATGTATTCAGTGTTGTGAAGCACCTAACATGGAAATAGTGTGACGGGAACACATATGAACACCACTGTTTTGGCAGTAGCTGTCCTCAGACCCTGCTACAGAACGTGTAGTACCATTTGTGTTCATAAATCCTCACAGGAACAGCCACCATAATTTCTAATAAATCATTCATTGGATAACAATGGTAATCTTCATCTGTTTTACAGACCTGAAGTGTTAGAGAGACTCAATGAACATAAACTACGTATTCAATGTGGAGAATCCTTTCAACACACTCCAGAGACCATTGTAAGCAAAGAAACTCTACTTAGAATGGCACCATGTAAAAGCAATATATGTGATCCTTATGGGAAATCCACTGATGGCAAGGCTCTTGTAATGCATGAAAGGATACACAATGTAGTGAAATCTCATGGATGTAAACAATGTGGGAAAGTCTTCACTCATTCCAGTAACCTTCAAAGACATGAAAGAACTCACACTGGAGAAAAACCCTATGGATGTAAGCTATGTGGGAAAGCCTTTAATAATGCCAATCACCTTCAACGACATGAAAGAACTCACAGTGGAGAAAAACCCTATGGATGTAAGCAATGTGGGAAAGCCTATGCCTATTCAAGTACCCTACAGATTCACGAAAGAACTCACACTGGAGAGAAACCCTATGGATGCAAGCAATGTGGGAAAGCCTATACTTGTTCCAGTACCCTTCGCGTTCATGAAAGAACTCACACTGGAGAGAAACCCTATGGATGTAAACAATGTGGGAAAGTATTCACTCATGCATGTTACCTTCGTTATCATGAAAGAACTCATACGGGAGAGAAACCCTATGGATGTAAGCAATGTGGGAAAGTCTTCACTCATGCATGTCACCTTCGATATCACGAAAGAACTCACACTGGAGAGAAACCCTATGGATGTAAGCAATGTGGGAAATTCTTCACTCATGTGTGTTACCTTCGTTATCATGAAAGAACTCACACTGGAGAGAAACCCTATGAATGTAAGCTATGTGGCAAAACCTTTATTAAAGCCAATCACCTTCAAAAACATGAAACAATTCACACTGGAGAGAAACGCTATGGATGCAAGCAATGTGGGAAATTCTTCACTCATGCGTGTTACCTTCGTTATCATGAAAGAAGTCACACTGGAGAGAAACCCTATGAATGTAAGCAATGTGGGAAAACCTACCCCTTTTCCACTACCCTTCGTATTCATGAACGAACTCACACTGGAGAGAAACCCTACGGATGTAAGAAATGTGGGAAAGCCTTTTATCAATCCAACCACCTTCAAAGACATGAAAGAGTTCATACTGGAGAGAAACCCTATGGATGTCAGCAATGTGGGAAAACCTACACTGATTCAAGTACCCTTCGTATTCATGAGAGAACTCACACTACAGAGAAACTGTATGGATGAAAGCAATGTGAGAAAGCCTTTACTCAAGCCAGTCATGTTCAGAGACATAGAAGAATTCACACTGGAGAAAAACCCTATGGATGTAAGCAATGTGGCAAAGCCTTTAATCAAGCCAGTCACCTTCAGAACTATAGAAGAACTCACACAGATGTGAACCCTTATGGATATATGCAATGTGAGTAAGCCTTCACTCATTCCAGTCGCTTTTGAAGCCCTGACAGAACTAATACTGAAGACAAATCTTATGGGTATAACCAATGCGGTAAAAGTGTTCACATGCCCCACTACCCTTAAAAGACATAAAGGAACTTACACCAGAGATTAAAGTTATGGATATGAGCAATTTCCAGTGACATTAACAATTGCAAATTGACTCTGCAGAGAAACTATGAATGTAAGGAATGAAAGACAACCTAGACTCAATCCAGTATTCTTCATACTCATCAAAGAATGCAACCACAAGCCCAGTGGATTTAGGCAATGTGGAAAGGCTTCCTTAGGTCTAGTACCCTTCATGGACCTGAAAGAATTCATTATGTGAATAAACACTAAGGACATGTCAAATATGATAAAACATTCACACTTCTCAGTCTGCTTGAACAATATGAATGAACCCAGTAACACTATTAATGTAAGTAAAGCAAGAATGTCTTCACCTTGCAGTAATCTTCTTTGACATGACACAATTCACATTGTAGCACAAGGCTATACATGTGTGTAATGTGGCTAAGCCTTCATGCATTCCAGTGCTCCTTCAATACATACAAAATTACAATATGTGTTGAAGTAATGAGGGAGAGGCTTCACTTATCCCGCGTCCTTTTAGCAACATGAAGGAACTCCATTCTTGCACTTATGATACTGCCCAGTTTATGTAAGGTTTGTTAGCAAAGGTATGCCATGTCACCTGCCTTCCTCCAGAGATATGATATAAGATGGTATGAAGTGAAAACTTGACTCATGTCTTATTGCTTGTAGGGAAAGAACTCTAACTCCAAGCCTCCAGTCCATTTTCTCCTAATTATTTTGGAGCAAGGGTCTGTGAACTACTTGTGCAGGCTGACCTCCAACCATGATCCTCCTGTCTCAACCTCTCAAGTACTAGTATTAAAGGCCCATGCCACTGGCTATGGCTTATAAATTCTTAGAGATCGTATGTGTAAATTTTTTCTCTAGATACAGTCTTTATGGTTCCTATTCTAGTGCCATCCTGTAAAGACAGCTGCATTGGATCCTACATCAATAGACTTGCTTATGTGCTGGAAGGAGTGGCATAAGTATTTCTTTTATATGGGACTGGAATTGGTCATACCAGGATATTCCAGTGACATTCAGAGAAGAAACCTTGTGATTTTTGATACTAGATCGTTGGTGGAGATGATTATTCATTTTGCATTTTTAAATTTTTGCACAAGTTATGTATGGGAGAAAAATCTGCTTCCCAAAGTCATTCCTGTGGAAATTTCTTAAACAAAAATTTGAAGGGGAAGTGGCAAATATACTCTAATAATCACATGCACATTACTAGATACAGAGAACCACATGTAGTGGTTCAATCTAGTGACAGGAGCAGACTATGATAGTCATAGTGGGGACTGAAGAAGCACAGATTGAAGGCTAGCCAGAAAGGGCATCACAAGACAAACATCATTTAGAGACAATAGAGAATGGAGTCACATTTCAACAACACCTATGGGTGGGTATTGCAACACACATCTTAAAGAAACAGATGCAGAAATGTAGGAGGGAGTTACCTCTAAATGATGTCCTTAGTGCCAAATCATTGTGACCACATCCACCTGGGATTTTTTTTTCAAAATCCACCTGTCAGGAAGACCTATGCAAACATACATCTATAAAAAAGACTCGTGGGATTTCACCCCCTCAAACTGCCCAGCAAACATCTTAACACTGTAGAAATAGCATAGTAGATGCTACTAGTCTCAGCAAACATTTTCACACTGTGGATGGACTCAGTTTAGCTAACTAAATATTTATTTATTTGGTAGGAATGTATTATAACTTGGGGTCTCCACTGGCTTGGTAGGCACTCTTCCTCTTGAGCCACATCCTCAGCCCTGGTGTCTTCTATTTTCTTCATTATGTCACATAGCCTCAAAACACAGGGCAGCCTCATGTTGGCCTTGTGAAAGACAGAATTACTCTTGGTAAGATTGAGAGCACTGGATTACCTGCAGCAATCATTGTGGATCCAACACTCTGCTTCCTGGACATACTGAGGCAAGGTTTGTGCCCACATACCCATGTAGCCTTGCCTCCATAGGTTTTCTGGATTGCTTTTGTACTTCATATCACATGCACTTACCTCATATGCTTGAGATGTCACATACCTACGGTGGATGCACAGTTCTGGGGTGCACAGATGTGCATCCCATTGCCACTGACAAAAGTCTGGTTTTTCTACCTGGGCCAAGGGATTCCATGTGATACTTTTTGCTGTAGATGTGGGAGAATGCCACAATTACCAGCTTTTCTACTTTAGGGATAACTAATATTATATGCACCAAAGTTTAGCATTGGTAAGTTACCCTAATTATACTCTGGGTATACTGCTCCTTACCCCAATTATATTCTTATGAACACTTTTTTCTGGAACTTTTCTCTGTAATGGGATACTCAGGTCTGAATTTCAGTGTCTTCATAGTCATTCCTCCAGTCCCTGATGAGAAGAAAGTCTATTCCTTCTGTCTTTAACCAAAAAATTTTTTGGGTACTAGTGTTTGAATTTAGGGTCTCTGTCTTGGTAGGTAGGCACTTCACAACTTGAGCTGTAGCTATCCCTAGACTGTAAGCAACTGTGGGCTCCAGCACTGTTCCTGGAGACTGCCTCCAAGAATTATTCTCTCCAATGAAGATTGTGCTGAAGCCATTCTCATGCTTCTTTCCATCTAACATCTCTGTCTCTTCATCTATCTCTGCATGCGTTTCAGTCCAACATGCATTTTTCCAGGTAATAGTAGATACTCAGGAGGCAGAGATCAGGATGATTGCAGTTTGAAACCAGAATGGACAATTCGTTCCTGAGGCCACAAGTTCAAATTCCAGTATGCCTAAGGAAAACCTGTCATAAATTTGCCTCATGTCATCAAAATGTCATAGATGCTCTGTTTGAGGATATTTTGGCTTCAGTAGTCAGGCTTAGGCTGTTGTTTTTGGTAGGTTCCTGGCGTTTCAGGTCTACAAAACACTGCTGTATCACAGGGTTTTGTTAGTGCTAGGTGTCTAGTCCAGAATGTGATTCCAATAAATTTTTGAGTTCTCCAATAAACTTTTCATGTGGGTTTAAAAGATTTTTGCACATATTATTTTGGTAATTGCCCATTCTCTTGTACAGAGTGTGTGAATATTTTAAAAGGCATGCAAAAATCAGGGAGACATGAACAAATGAAGAGAATGGCTAACTTGTGCTATTACCTGAAATTACTAAAAATAGTTTATGATATAATAAATGAGTTGAATTTAAATTGGTGACATAGAAATGAATCATATATACTTTCAACTTAAGTTTAACTCACATACTACTTCATTCTTTTGGACTTGATTAACATGAGAGTGAAAAACTGCACACTAAAACAAGACATCTTTTTCCATATATTTCATATTCATAGCTAAAATATCCTGATAACCAATAGAGCAATAAAATTTAAAAGGACACATAAAGGCATATTTTTTATATAAGTGAATGGTCAGAGAGACCTGTTTAGGCCACTCATGAAGGTAGCAATTATCTTAAGGTAGTAAGGGTAATAGACTTCCCTGGGAGGTATAGTAAGGTTGATGGGGAAGCTATGGAGAAAGTTCACTCTCATGGGTAGAGTTGTGATCAGGCTGACCTAAACCAAGGTGGGTATAGGTTGTGCCAAACTGGAAAGGCTTCTTAGGAATGTGATTGTGATTTGTTTGGCACTCCGGTGTAGTCTATTTTCCATGAGAGCCTCCCCCCCCACCCCACCATACACACCATGGCCTAGCTACGGTTGACCTATCTCTCTGGTTAAAGAGGGTTTCTCCTTTGGGTATCTGAGGTAAAGTTCTGAGTTCATTATAGTTGTAAGGCAGACAATCTGAGAGAACTCAGATTCTGGTCAGGGATTTATACTGGACTGCCAATGCTATGTGGGTGGAGCCTGACTTCAGTGCACTGAGGCTTTTTTTCCCTCTCCTTAAACTCTCACTCTCTCTTTCAAATCCCTAAGAGTTTCCACACCAAAAACAATGTCCCCTCAAGTCTGAGGGAAGACAAGTCCTCTTACTATCATAAATTCCTTTAAAAAAAAAAGAAGTGCTGATAATTAGTGTCTCTGGCCCCTATTGCTGTCAGCAAGGGGCCAAACAAATGGAAATTGGTTCAAGAACTCTGGCTCATTAATGAAGCAGTCATTCACCTCCACCGAGTGGTTCCCTATCTCTACACTCTATAGGCTGAAATACCTTCAAAAGCCCAATATTACTCTGCAGTAGAACAAGGATGCTTTCTTTTGCATCCCTCTGCATCCTGACAGCCTCTGTCTGCTTTCAAAGATCCCACAAACACTTCATAGCAACTGATTTGGACAGTTTTGCCACAAGGGTTTAGGGACAGCCCCATCTTTTTGGACAGGCCCTAACAAAAGACTTATTAGATTGCACTACCCAGAGGCCACCCTTCAATATGTTGATGTCCTACTTCTGTGCGGAGCCACAGAACCCCTCATCTGAGTGGAAAATGATTCCCTTTTAAACTTTCTGGCCTCCTGGGGATGCAAAGTCTAAAGAAAATGCTCAATTATGCCTCCCAGAGGACACCTACCTAGGTTTTGTCTTAAAGGGGCAGACTCGTTCTTTGAGTCATGAGCGAATTGACCCAATTCTCTCTTTTCCACTTAGCCAGACCACAAAGCAGCTTAGAGCTTTCTTGGGAGTTATAGGATTTTGCAGGATCTGGTTCCCTAAATATGCAGCCCTTGCCAGGCCCCTATACCAGCTCCTAAAAGATGCTCATCCAAGCTCTCAGTCCCTTTTAGAATGGGACCCTGAAAACAAAGGCTTTTCAAGTCTTCAAAGTGGTACTCCAAACTGCCCCATCATTGAGCTTGCCTACCCAAGACCGTTATCAACTGTATGTCTGTGAAAAAGTGGGGGACAGCGTGAGAGTACTGACCCAGCTGTGAGGCCAACTCCACATCCCGTGGGATATCTAAACAAAGAACTAGACAGTGTGTCTAAAGGGTGGTCTGGGTGTCTAAGGGCCCTGGCAGCAACCTGCCTCTTGATCCCAGAGGCCCAAAAATTAATTTTTGGATGGCTCTTAACCATATATTCTCCACATTTTCTAGGAAGGCTTCTAACAGCTAAAGGAGGACTATGTTTATTAGACAACAGGCTACTTAAGTATCAATCCCAATTGTTCAACTGTCCAGATGTGAGCCTTTGGGTGTGCTCTGCCCTAATTCCTGCATCGCTCCTCCCAACTGAGGGGGACCCACTCATGCATTCCTTTGAGGAAGAAGTAGCTGAATGTTATTCAGTCAGGCATGATCTCCTTCAACAGCCACTTCTGCACCCAGAACTCACTCTTCACAGACAGAAGTTCATTCATCTGTGAGGGAATTAGATGAGCATGGGTGGCTGTGGTCTCTCTCACTGAAACCCTATGAGCTGAACTTCTGCCTCCTTTCACTAGTGCCCAACTGGCTGAGCTGATGGCTCTCATTAAGGCATTACAACGATCTGAGGGAAAAAGTGAACATCTATAGAGACCCTAAATATGCTTTCCTGATCCTGCGTGCTCATGCTGCCCTTTGGAAAGAGTGGGGATTGTTAATTACTACATGATCACCTATCAAACATTCCAAGGAAATCTTAAAACTCTTAAAAGTAGCTTTACTTCCAAAACAAATAGGAGTAATTCACTGCCCCAAACATCAAAGGTCAGTGGATCAGGTTGCTAAGGGAAACCAGAGTGTTGATAAATGTAGTAAAGGAGACCACTAGGAGACATTATGTTCAGGCCCCTGTCTTGTGAGAACAATCCCTCCTCCCTTCTGATCATCCCCTATACTCACCTGATGAGAATTCACAGGCTTCAGAGAAAGGTTATTGCTTAGATCATAGAGGATGGTGGATAACTCCTGAGGGCAAATTATTTCTCCCACACAGTAGCCAATGGAAGTTTCTAAAAACCCTACATCATCAGACCTATCACTTGGGGATTCATAAGACACTCTCTTTGGCAGAGCGACTATTTGAGGGGATAATACTTGGAGACACTTTCCAGGATATGATTAGAGGATGTGAAATCTGTCAGCATAACAACCCCCGCGACACTGCTCTGCCTATCCCTGGAACTCAGAGGCAGGGGACATATGCAGGGGAGAACTGACACCTTGACTTCACCCTCCTACCAGGGGTCCCAACCTTTAGATTTTTCCTGGTTCTGGTGGGTTCCTTTACTGGATGGGTTGAAGCAGTCCCCTGCTCCTCTGAAAAGGCCTGAAAAGTACTTAAGGTGCTAATTAATGAGATTATCCGTAGATTCGGACTCTCCAAAGTGACAATGGGCGTGCCTTCTGAGCAGAAGTCACTCAGAATCTCAAAGGCTTTGGGAATCAAATATCATCTCCACTGTGCCTGGAGACCCAAATCCTCAGGGAAGGTTGAGCGAGCCAATGGATTACTCAAGAGACACCTGTCTAAGTTGGCTCAGGAAACTCACCTTCCCTGGCAAAACTTACTACCTCTAGCCTTAATCCGACTCAGAAACCTCCCAACTAAAATGGGCCTTACTCCCTTTGAGGCCTTGTATGGGAGACGCTTTCTCCAAAAAGATTGTATTTTAGACCCTGGAGTAACAAACCTGGTCTCTCATATCACACAACTAGCCAGGTTTCAACAGGTTCTCTCTGAAGTAGGGAGGGAGGAGACTCAAGGCCTCTGCCCAGCTGCCTTTTGTCCTGGAGGTTTAGTCCTTATCAAGCTCCCCCATAACTCCAATGTCTCTCTGAGCCCCCTTGGGAAGGGCCACACCCGGCCTTCTTATCTACCCCCACAGGAATTCAGGTCTCTGGACTAGACTTCTGGATTCATATCTCCCAAGCCAAACGCTGGACACCAGAGCCTGATGCACTCACTGCAGAGGCACACCCTGCTCCACCAGCCTGCTCCTGTGAGCCAGTGGAAGACCTCAAATTTCAAAAGAATCACCTTGAAAAAGTAACCTATGCTTTCACTTCATCCCTTTTTGTGGGCTGTTGTTATTCTTGTCCCTCTTCTAAGTGTCGGCTTGTGGGCAACTTCCCTCCAAGTGGATATGGCCCCAGTGAGAAGCCTTAAGTGGTGGGCATCTTGTCCTGTATACCCTGCTCTTTGTGCTCTCCTTCCTCTTATAGTCTGTGCTCTGGCTGCGGATCCCCCTCCCTGCCCTCATGATTGCAGTTACTACAACGCTGCACCTGTTGTTCCTACAGCTGTTTAAAAATGGACAACTCTATGGCAAGACATTTGGCACAGGCTTTGTTGGCATGTATGGTCCCTCCCAATGCCTAGGAAGAGCAGGCCAGTGGATTTGTTGGCCACAGAAGGGAACAAAAAATTTAAAAAAAGAGATTGTAAAAACAAAAGTCAAAATACTTACTGATATGTCACAGTAAATTATGTGTGGCAGAGACATCCACTTTCCACTCCCCCTACCCCCACAGCCTCAGCCACTCATGGATCTAAATTCCCAGCTGTTCAGGTTACTAAATTCTGCCCATCATCTTTTAAATTTTACAAACCCCTCTTTAGCCGAGGATTGTTGGCTTTGTCTCTCTCCAAGCCTTCCACAGGTATTGGCAATGCCCAGTGGGCTCACTTGAGGTCTCATCAGGTAATAAATTCAACCTTCCATTAACAAAACCTATTAGGTTTGTTACCAATGTAACACTTACCATGTAACAATGTAACAATGTTACCATTTGTTACCAAAGTAAAACTAGGCAAGCATTATACCATTTGACACGCTCTGCTAGCTGCCATACTTTATTACACAAATTAATTACATTGACACGTTTTCTCTCTACACATGATATCAAGTGTTTTTCAAATATATGGTTATTTCCTGAGCACATCAAAATCCTTCTGCAAATGTAAGAAAAATGATCTTTTCTATCAAAGTATTTGTTACCCTCTTAGATTACTTAAAAATTTTTAAGTTCGCCATCTTAGGTGACTTGCATGTTTAAATGGTCCTTGCTTCTTCTTCTTCTGGATTCCTGTACAACTCCATTGCCTGCCAAACTGCATGCCCTAACCCATCCCCCAAGCCTTTAGCAAATCAAGGGAAATTGTGAACCTTTGACCTGGACAAATCCTTGTTGAGGGCAGGTACAACTACCTTAGGGACATAAGGAGGAGCCACTGTCAGGCATTTTGTTCTTGTGTGTTTGCTCAGCTGGAGAACATGTGCTTGCAACCTCTTGAGCAAGAAAAAATTGCATTGTCAAGATTTTCTGTCTCTTGTGTGTCTGTTTTCAGCACCAGAGGGTTACTAATTCCAACACAAGTAAGCTAAATGCATTTCAAATAACAGTGTGTTGCTTCATGGCAGTGCAGGTACCTTATCTCTTCCTATCCATTCCCCATATGTAACTTTTAAAAATTTTTTCATAAGCTATGATCATCTGGTCTATAGCTGACATTGCAATGACTTTGAGTAAATGTTTTCTGGGAATGTAAGTAGGAAAGAAGAAATTAAGTGTTTTCTGTGCATCTTGTTAGGGTGGACAAAAAGAAGTCATGTTGTAACTAGACCCCTTGCTCCTTGCAAGTGACTTATTAAAAACTCTCCACCCAGCCCTAAAGAAAAAGAGACATCCACCTTAAACCATGACCCACCCATAAGCTATTATCTCAGGAGGGTCAGAGGGTCATTGAGGATTTTCTCATCCAGTAATCTTCTTTGGTCTTCTCTACCCACCTCCTTTATCTACCCCCAGTCTGTAAGCTGCAGTGGGCCTCAGCTCTCTTGTTGGTGTCCCTCTCCACACGACCACTTCTCCACAATAAACCTGTGCTGGCATTTGAGTCATCTCCTGCCTATCCATTCCATGCTATTCTTTCTTTTCTAACATATGGTGCTGAAACCCCAGGCAGCTGTGTAAGTTTGACTCCCAACTTTCCCCTCTCGAAACTTGGAAAGCAGTGGACAGCAGCAGCTCTTCTCAGGTTCACTCTTGCACCGTAAGCAGAGGCTGAAGTCTTCCTCCCTCATCTCCACTGTCTCTCTCCCCCCTCTTGTTTTCACTGATCTCCCACCCTTTCCTTTCCTTCCTTTCTTTCATGACTGTGAGCTGTGAAAGACTTCCACCCAACATTGACCTTCAAATTTTGGCGAGTTTTCCCCTTATTCAGGTGTCTTTGCAGTCCTATCCTGGACATCCTGCTGGGTGTAAGAAAAATGATCTTTTCTATCAAAGTATTTGTTACCATCTTAGATTACTTAAAAATTCCTCACGTCACCATCTTAGGTGACTTACATGTTTATAAGGTCCTTGCTTCTTCTAGATTCCTAATTATAACAAGGAAAATTTGGTGCAGATGTTTTAATTCTGTCCATCACAGTTATTTTGCTAAAAATGATGTCTGCAATGGTAATAACTAATTGTTCTCTTAATTCCCAAACTACATGTCAGTACTTTAAATATGGCTCTTCTAAGTCTTTTCACTCACATTGTGGGTCCTTCTTTGGAGAACTTGAAATTAAACCCCAAAAAGGACTCTACGAAGCACCTCTTTTTGAATGGAGTCAGCATTTTTCATATTTGTCTGTTGACATTCTGGAGCATATTTAAGTTGTCAGAATATCATCTGTAGTCTGGACTGATCTCAAAATGGATGCCAGGTAAGCCCACTTCTTCTAAACCTCTTTTGTTGCTTATAATTTGCCCAAGCATGTCTTAATTGCCACTGATTCCCACCTGACCTGTCAGATGCTTCCTCTCCATTGTGGGACATCCTAGAAAAGCTCAACAAGGGACTTCATTAACCAGAATGGTTAATTGATGAAATCATCAGAGGAGACTCTTCACAGACAGTTTGAAGACAAGAGGGGAAAGTTGTCACAACCCAGATGGAGTCACCTGTGCCAGACCTCACAGAAGTTACAAAAGCCAAGAGGTTTTAAAGATGTGATCTTACACAGGGATAATGGAAATTCAAGCCCTTAGAGGCACCTTTGATATATGGTAAATTCATATTTTTCTTAGGCCTTCTATTTAATTAAAGACAAATTTTTTTTGTACTCCATGTATATGGAGTTATTTTCCCCTACCCAATCTATTAAACTGGGAGTATTCTGACTTTTGCTTACTCTGTATTCTACTTGATAAAGGCATTTCTAGTTTTAGACTTAAATAACAAGTACTTATGACTCAGACTTAAATTGCTTAGGTGTAGTACCCTCCAGATAATAACTCTGAAATCTCTCCCAGAACAGGGGCAAAATGGAAACCAACCATGTCACACAGATCTTTCTAACCATTTGCTATGCATGCCTTTGTACCCTGCCCTCAGTTCTTTTGTCTACTGAAACCTATAGCCAGTGTCTGTACCAAATTTACAATGTGTTTCCTTCTTATGCTGATGGCCATTGGTCCCTGTGCATTTACTGCATGTCTGAATTTATCTCCCAAAGCCTACATTCCTTCACACAGGTTGACACCCAAACCCTTGTACAAAGAATGCTGTTTGTATGTCAGTGCTGCTTTACTTTGACCAGACCATGATTGTTCATGATGCCACTAAGAGACTTCCAGAATGTGCTACCATAGTCCAACAACAAAACATCAACAGCTGTGAACAGGTGTCTTCCTGGGCTAAGTGGATGCCCTGTGTCCTCCCTCTGCTGGGACCCTTTGTTCATGCCCATTGTGACCTTCCCTTCTTCAAACACTTTCTCACTTTGTTTCCCAGAGGCTCCAGGCTTTTGTTCAAAATAAACTTGTGCTGGCATTAGCGCCATCTCCCTGCATATCCTTTCCTCACAATTCTTTCATTTCTTCCACATCTGTTTCCCAATTTTATACCATTGTTTTCTTTATGTAATGTAAGTTCATAGCTTCTATTTTTTCTCTCACTAGAGAACTCTCATTAACAATTTACACATGTGGTCTTTCTGTGAGGCTGGGTGGGAAATTTCTAGGAATTGGCTAAATGTGAATGTTTGTTATTCTTGTGGGCCATGTGTAGAATTTTCAGTAAGCCAACTGTGATGAGGAAGGTTACAGTCCTCATGTGGCTGTCCCATACTCAACCTAACAATTAGTGTTATGGCTTGAGTCACCAGCATCTAGCTCACACTATGAGAGTTAATAACACATAAACCCATTTTCCAGGAACAATCATCCCCATCTATACAGACCACAAGAAAAGCTTGAGTTCTCAGGGTCTCCAGTTCCGTATTCCTCTTGTACTCTTCCCACCCTCCTGCTAGAGGGTGCACTTTTGATTTTCTTTTGCTTTGCTTCACATAAACAAACCTGCTCGACTCTCATATCAGAGCAGCAGCAGGACCACCCTGTGTTCAGTTGCCCACTGCTTCCCAAATGAATCTCTTGCTTATCTTATTTGCTTTTCTCAGTGAATATTTTTACCAAGAAGTGGCACCAAAAATCCCCCAAACTCTCTTTATGTGCCCTTTTTCTTGTGTAGAACTGCAACCACATGTGCTGTTTGCTGATGACATTCCTCCATATTCCTGTTAGCAGTTTGTTTAAGCATTTTTCTTAAGAAAATAATTTGGCTACCGTTTCTGAACTATTTGTAGTGTTTGCCTATCAATCAGAAGGTGTGGTTTGTGTGCATAACTGATTGTGTTTACTCTGAATTGTCCTGGTTCACAGAACAGGTAAGGCATAGCCAAGCTCTCCATCTACTTGTTCTAGCTTCAATCACCTAAAAATGTTTGGTCATGGCACTAGGAAGCCCTATGGGGAGACGCAATGAGAAACATTGCAAGCCATGGCATCCATAACTCTGAAGACTTACTACTTTCTACAAGTTCAGTTCCACACATAATCATTTTCAACTGTTTATTCCACCTCCCCACATCTCAGTGAAGTTACCTTCTGATGGCCCAAGTGGGAAGAGATTTTCTCTATCCCTTGTGCATCTTACCACTTTCCCACCACATGGAGCTCTGTGTTTAATGTTATTGCAATCCTTCACCCTACAGCCAGAACTCACTAATGCAGCCCCTGACATTGCTGGAGTCACTTAAGGTAGGACAGTGACCTTTCACTTCTAAAATGTTCTCCCACTATTGTACTTCAAATGAATGCCAAGAAGAGCAAAATTTCTGTGAGCCAATTTGTTATGCAGACTGCAGATGTCCTTAGACTAAATTTTCTTACAAATTAAGAGCAGTATTTGTTCTCATAACTGAGGTTTTTTTTTTTCTTTCCCCTCAGGCCCTACCCTATGCCACACAGTAAAGCGCTCTTTGTCTCTCAATGGGTATTAGGACATACTTGTGTATTTTAAAAATATTTTTGTCTATTTTCTATGAAACTGCAGTGCCTGTTTCTGGGTTTCTTTCTTTCATCTTAGTCTCTCTTCTGTCAGTGTAAGTTCCCCATGCTTAAACTTCCTTTCTGCCTCTCTGCTGAACACATTTTAAAAAATTTGTAGATGGTTTTGTTGACTACTGAATCTTCAATGCCTTCTCACCCTCATACATCATAAAAATTGCTGCTCACTACATTCAGTCTCTATGTTTAAGATATTCTGTGGAAAGGCTGATGCCACTAGTCTACCATCTTCACATTTATTAATGTGAAGTTATACCTTCCTTTCAATCTTGTGCTCTTGTTCCTTTTTTTCCCCACTGGTATATTTTCTTATAATTTTAGCAAAAAAACCTTATTTATAATTGCAAACAAAGTCTCTGTACTTTTTTCTTCCCTGTCCACATTTAATACTATTCATATTATACTTAAGGTTCTGAACTGAAGTAATTGTCATATTCATAATTTCTTCTTACATGAAACTATCTAAATCCCTTTCTGTATGCCTGACCTTCAGAGATTTGTAATCCTATAAGTATATGGTCTGATTCCTGGAATCTATGCATGCCAGGATGAACAGTTTTGAGAAATCAGCCCCATGGTACTGAGAGTTCAAACCTGAGAGATGACAGGAATGCCCCATCATGTCAATGTGTGTGTCTCCTTCTTTCCCATTCTCAAAAGTTTCCCACTGTCAGACCTCCTTCTGTAGCTGCTCTCAGCAGCTGCTAGAGGGCAAGTGAGCAGAAACTGCCATAGGGGACTTCTTGTCCTGTATTCACAGGTCCAATACTGACTTCAGTTTACAGTCATTGGCCTCAGCCCTGTACACTCTATTGCACCTTATGCATGGTCATCACACCAATGCTGATGACTTTTTGTTTTTGGTGGTACTGGGGTGTGAACTCAGGTGTTGATGCATCCAAAGCAAGTGCTTTACTGATTCAGCCACACTCCCATTCAATTTCCTCTGGGGTCTCCATCACTTATTTGCTTAGCTTGGCTTCTGGCCAAAATCCTCCTGATCTCAGCCTCCCACGTTACAAAAATTATTGGTATGAGCCACCGGCAGCCAGGTCAACATTGATGATTTAATACAGACAAAAGCCAGAATTGTTGCTGTGGTCTGGTGTCAGGTGTGCTAGAGTAGTTGCCTGGAACATTGTCTCATGCAGTCAAAGAATGATAGTCACAGACAACAGGGTAAGCAAAAGAGTAGGGTTTTACATCAGAAGAGAGGAAAGAGGAGAAAAGCTCCTATATACACAGGAGGGGTCTCAGAAAGGCAGAGCTCATGAGACTAATTGAGTAGTGGTTTCTATAAGGAGTTTTATTTCCTAGTTGAAGGAAAACTGCTTATGTCTTTGTACTACTGGTCCATTTAGGGGATGGATGCCAGCATCAGACAATGTGTTTCGTGGTGACACTGTGCTTGCCACTCTTTCCCTTCCCCATGGCACTGAGAACTGGCATAGAGGGCATAGCTTACATACCAGCATTTTTTTCACCTTAACCTATTCTTGGGTGAGACAATCAAATATTAAGTCTTCTCATCCCCACTGGTTCATTTTATCTCTGGCATTCATTATTGTTGGTTGTCACCAAATGATTTGTCCCAGAAAAATTACAAGTGCTTTTGTATCCATTTTAAATTATTTTTTTTAATCCCAATCTTACCTATGTAGGATAAATCCTTTCATTTCTGTAGATATTCCCCAAAGTATATGTAAGGTGTTTGCCTTTAAAAGACTCATGTTTATTTGTTTTGGTGATACTGGTGTTTGAACTCAGGACCTCATGCTTGCTTGGAAGTTGCCCTAACACTTGAGCCACTCCACTAGCCCTATATTTGACTCTTAATTACAGGTTGTCTTAATGACTAAAGGTTCTCTTTTTTCCACCAATATAAACTTACATATTTGTCTTTCATATGCTTCCCTACTACTGGCCTAAATGGTAAGAGATTTACTCCGTCCCCTTCATATCTGAGCAGTTTCCCACCACATGGAGCTCTGCCCTTGATCTCATTTGAGGCCTTTCCCCTATAGCTAGATCAGCACTCCCTGGATCAGCAACTGACACTTTGTGGGAGTTCTCTGAGAGAGGACACTGCAGGGACCTTTCAATGCTCAGGTTCCAGACTCAGGATTTTATCAAAATGTCCTCCCACCACTGCATCTTGACTGAATGCCTAGAAGAATAGAGAAGTTTCCTAGTGCCAGTATGTTATACAGATTGCATGTATCTTTAGACTCTGCTGAGAGCAGTGTTCATTGTGGTTGCTGAGTCTCTAGCTTCTTTTATTTCCACCCATCCCTGTGCTACATGCCTAGGCATTCTTTCTCTCCCAGTGTGTACTATGTACATACTGTGATGTTTATATATTTCTATTTTCCATGAAACCACAGTGCATATTTTGTAATATCCTTAGTTTTGCATACTAAAGTGTGCCCGCTGACACTATGCATTCTGTAGGCTTACACTTTTTTCTCCCTCTCTCCTGATCTGCAATTTTCTACTCTGTATAGGGTGCTGTCCACAGCTGACCCTTCAGTGCCTTCCCACCAATGCCCACCTTGAAAGATAACACCTGAACAGCTGTCTGGCTCTATGCCTCAGAGGTACTAATCCACTTTTGCCACTAGTCTACACCTCCATTTTCACATTGATTAATGAATGTACAGATACTTATCCCTTCCTTCAATCTTACTGAAATACTCTGTGTATTATGTATTACTGATATGATATGGTTTCATTTGTTTTATTTGTCATTCTGTCACTATTAGCAATTTTTATTCGTAGTTAAAACAAGGATTATATAAAATATATTATTTCCATTCAATGTTTAATGAACAAAAACTTACCTATAGTTGAATATAAAGACAATTTACTTTTATTTTCTTCCCACTTCACATTCAGTATTACTCATGTCACAATTTACATTTCTCTGTACTTTATATCCATTAAGAAATATTTTATGTGGCTTGTTTGTATAGCTTGCTACTCACTGAAGTTAAAAAATGTTTGGTAGTACTGTGGTTTGAACTCAGGGCCTCACGTTTGGTAGGCAGGCACACTACCTACCACTTAAGCCACTCCCCCTGCCTTGAAGTTAAAAATATTTTTACACTTTGTCTTACAGCATTTCACTATTCTGAATATGATTAAATTTACCTTTACCCAGTGGGATTAATGCTCTTACAGTTTCATGCCATTTCTAGGTCACTTTGTTTACTTGTAAGAACTGTTACCATTTTATTTAAGGCTGATATCACAGTGATGTGCATCTTTATCATTTTATGTGAGACCTGTACCAGCAAATGAAGGAAGTCCTAATGTCATACTTCTGGTAGGTGCAATAAGAAAATTGGTTTCATGGCATATATTTTCAGACACCTCTTTAGACAGTTTACCCATTTTCAGGCAACCAAATTAAAATGTGCCAACACAGAGGATGCAATTATAACATACATGTAGATATGGGAGTTACACACCAGCGATATTCCATGCAGGAATCAATATGGACTAAATCTAATCCTTTTTCTAGCTCAGAAAAAGTGACTGCTTTAACAAAGTCCCCAAGAAAATGCCTATTCTAAGGTTATGCATAATCCATAGCATTGCACATTGCTTGCATGCACCCCACAGAGAAGCCTCTCAGTTGTTTTAGTAGCAGGTAAGGATTTAGCCTGGGAGTTTGCCATGCCCTGGTGCCCCTCCTTCAACACTGAAATGATCTCTCCTCCAGCACCTTACTCTTCACCAGAAGGTAGATGTCACTACAAGTCAGTTTAAGGTTATGACCTGAACAAACTGCCAAAATCATAAGACCTTTTTTCTGTTTTTATCTTAAGCCTGTTCTTCGAGAATTTAATCATAGAACTCTTGCATTGTGATTCAACCAGCACTATGCATGGAAATGCAAATACTGTCTAGGTAATAGCTGCAAGGCATTGCACTCTCTCATCTCTCTGCACTGTCTGTGTGAAGTGATTCATCCTACCCTACATTCCTTGCTGGACACCTCCAGAGGAAACATGAGGCTACCAGTCTGGTATTGGCAGGGTATTCATTTGATACACTGGCTTGTTTATTTAATTTGTGTGTGCAATGCAGTGAATACTCTGCTCTTTCTCTAAGGTAAGTTTCTGCATTTCCCATGAGACTCCCAGGTTCAGAATAAAGAGTACTTAAATACAGAGACTGTCATCTGAGGCCCAGGATTCTGAGGGACACCACTAATCCCTGATTGTCTATGTATCCCCCACATTGCCAGAAAGATTGGAAATGAGTGAGCACATGCATACATGGTTGTTCTTGCAGGGGAGAGGGGACTTGGTCCCTCCTCTCACATACCTGTTACTGTTCTCGGACTTTTTCTCATTTTATAATGACATGGTTAATGAAGGACACGATTTTGTTTATGTATTATACTACATGATTTCCCCAAAAGTAAGATATGCAGGCACCACAATTGCTACACAGAAGAGCTTTGCTGTTAAGGAGAAAACAAGAGCTCAAAAAAATTTGGAGTGCTTGTGGAGTGACTTAAGTGGTAGAGTGCCAGTCTAGCAGGAGTGAGGTCTTGAGTTCAACCCCAGTACCAACCCCTCCAAAGATATTCACTTGTTGTAGAGTTGCTTTGTTTGCACTGATTAATACTGGTAACCATGGTTGAGAAAAAATCCTGAGCCTATGGAAAGATGGGGGAGCATGTCAGAAATTATAAAGTTTGGGTAGATCATGTAAGTGTAATAGGAAGAGGTTTTGCTCCGTTGTACCTAGTGCTCTTTCTGTGAGGTGGTGTGTCCTTGGACACTGACTGTGGAATTCTGTCCCAAGATTCCTGGCCCAATTTCTAAGGGGAAAAATCAGTTTCCACCCTGAAAATTGAGGAGGAAGTTCTGCCTAACTACAATGAATCCCTAGGCTTGCCAGGTAGGGGCTAGAAAGGAGGCCTACTGTGCTAATTGCTATACCTGGAAATGGGTATCTGGAAACTGCCTGGAAAATGATCCCTTCACCCCTTAGTGGTCCTGGATCAGAAGCCAAGGAGAAGTGCCACAAGGAGCAAACTTTAGGGAAAGATCAATCAGAGGCCATCAGAAAGAGGCCCCACTGCTTAACACAGAAAATGCATTTCTTGATGCCACATTTCCTGGATCACTCTGTGCTCCTGAGATCCATTCCTGTGACTCAATTTCTCACTGAACATTGCTTGTGCTACTGGTGATGTGTGTGAATCGGGCACCACAGGAGCAGGAAATGGTCAGTTTCTGACCTGCTTCCCCAGACTGGCCAGGATAAGGGGTTTGACACTGGCCTTAGTCTCTGTGAGGGAACTGGGCTTTTGCATCACAGCCATGAAGCTTGCAGACCAAGTTGTTACTGTTGTCGCTTGTCACTTGGTTTTGTCTTTTCTAGGGTTGTGGCTGGAAGGTTCGGTTTAAGCCAATCATTCTGTCAGCTACCTACTTTTTATTTGTTCCACACCAAGAACACTCTTAGGGAGCTCTGCATTAGAGCTCAGGCCTCTCCAGACTGTGGAGATGGCAGAAGCTTATGGGTTCCTGTGCCTCATGATCCATGGTCCTTCGTTCCCTGCTCCTAACAATCTCTAGGTTCATTTGATTGACCTGAGTGGTATAAATGCTTGAAAACTTGAGTAATGTAAATATTTGAAGACTCATGTCCAGGGTCTGTACCCCAACCAAATACTTTTTATGGCTCTAATAAATCCCTAAATTTACAGTTATCTCCATCTTCCCAACTCACTGAAATGTGATTGCGGGAGCCTTTGGTATTCAAAGTGATGTGTAGATTTGGGGAGGTGTTTACGATTTGAGATTGTTACTCTCTCTTATATAATTGATGTTGACCTCAGCCTATGTCTAGACAGTGTTTTTACAAATGAAATGCAGATTGAGGTAGGACGTGAACTTAGTGAAAGATGTCACAGTGTTGGAACAGCACCACCAGAAGACCTGCAGTGACTTCAGAATGGAACAGAGCATTTCTATGTTTTAATGGGAAGAGCAAATAGGAGGAGAAAGAAGCCTGAGCAAACCATTTGCAAGAACCTATCTCAAAGATACTGAACACAACAAAGTGTTGTTGGAGTGGATCACATGGTAGAGCACCTACCTATCAAGTATGAGGCCCTGGATTCAAACCCCAGTACCACACACAAAAAAAGTGATGGGAAATGGTGACAATACAGAGCAGACATAAATGGGACCAGAACCGACAGTGGTGCCAGTGTCTGGGACAAAGTGGTAAACTTAGTGAATGTCTATAGTTCTGCATTGCAGGCTCTCCTCACAATTAAAATATGGGAAGCCCATTGGTGTTGGGGAATTCATTTGAGTTTAGCAATGCCAGGAAGAGAAAGCACAGCTGTGAATATTGAATTGGCTTTGGATGAGTTGGACATCTCTTCAAATGAGCCTGTGTCATAGTGAGCCATTTCGTCAAGGAAGTGGGGAAAATTGTGCGTGGAGGTTCCCGAGTGAAATTTCCTGGTTTTGTAGGTTCCTTTCACTCCCTTCCTCAAAGTGAGGAACTATGGGCTTCATCTGCACAGAGACAGTGGTCTCTAAGTATAAAAATGTGTTCAACCTTCTCATGTAGTTTAGTTTCAACAGGCTGCATCCTTGAGCTTCCCTTTTGTTTCATTTTTTGAACCTTTTTTCCTACAATATTGCTGTTTACTTCAGCATTTAGGATTCTTTTTTGTGCTTTTTGCCTATAAGATTTTATTTTATTTATTTATTTTGTGCAGACTGAAAGATGCTTAGAAATAAATTTTGTTTTGGATTGCCTATAAGATTTTAATGATGAAATGATGCCTTAGCTTGCAAGTTTCATAAATTTTAGTCAGAATTTGGAAATTTTCTTTTATGGATACTTGATTATATAAAATTTAGTTAGTTAAATTTGATGGTATATAAATTTACCACTTGATCTTCCCTGGATATGCGCTCATTTATTGTGTTGTTTTTGAAATGTTGGAATGACAAAAATCATTTAGTTTTGTCTAGTATTAAACAGGATTTATGTTCTGATTATATTTTGTTTGTGTTCAGGTCTCTTTGTTTCTGTTTTTGTTGTCTTTCCAAATTCAAAATGCAATTTCATCATTGTTGATGATGTAGAGAATAGAATCCATGTTTCTTTGTTTTTCTTTATTTTTTTTCACTTGAACACGGAGGGCACTTTATTATTAGACTGCTCAGAAACATAGCTGATTGCACCCCTTGCTCACTGACTAACCTGGAGCACTGCATCAAGCAGGGAAAATTCTGAGCCTCTTCCAGGCAAACCTCTACTCCTCCTTACCTGTCCACTGCACTGCACCCACCCAACTGCCCACCAGAAGCTGAAGTCTGTGACAAGGTCCCAAGGACAGCATCCTTCCCTGTTTTGCTCTGTTGTGACAGGCTCTGTTACACAGATTTGACCATGGACATGGCCTTTGGACCTGAAGCCAGGCTCCCAAGTTATTTAGTGCTATTTTAGTTATTTTTCATGTAGGGTCTCCCATTTTAACTATGGCTGCCTCACACCATAATCCTTCCACAGAAAACTCACTGAAGTTAAAAAAAAGTTTTGTTACTTCTCTGGTTTGAACACAGGACAGCGCCTCACATTTGCTAGGCAGGCAACCTACCACTTGAGCCACTCTGCCAGCCCTGAAGTTAAAAAGTGTAATGCTGCCTTACAGCATTAGAGTATTCCAAATATGACTAAGAACACTCTGGTTTCTCTTCATATCGCATAAATCTTTCGCCTTTTACCAAATATGACTAAGATTCTAAATGTGACCTTTATCCAGTGGGATTAATACCATTTTCATGCCAGTTAAAGGTCACTTTGTATAATTTTTGCTTTTGTCATATGTAAGTTGTCTCACCACCTTCTTAAGGAGGACACACAGAATGTTCTAAACTGATCATCAGATTTGATAAAAACAGGGGCTACTGCACAAGCCTGAGGTATCCATGCTTCAATAAGAATGAGTGGGTTTTAGTACTGTCCTCACCTAAAATCAGAGTTTCATGGTCTTTCTGTTTGTGCATAATTGCTCAAAGCACAGTTTTGGTTGATTTTATTACCTAGTAATAGCACCTCATAAAAGAAGTATTTCCCTGTTTGATTTATTTTCTTATTCAATGACTGAACTCTTCATGTACTGTTACAAAAGGAATAAAAACCAGTGAGATTTTATTAGCAGAAATTAATTATGTGAATTAATGTATTTGCTTGGCAGGTACTGTACTACTTGAGTCACACCTCTAGCCCTTCTTTCTTTGGCTATTTTTTGAGAGCAGGTGTTTCCTATTTTGTGTTTTTGTATTTTTTGACCTAAACTGGCCTGGATCCAATTCTCCTCATTTCAGCCTCCCAAGTACCTCAGATTACAGACAATGGCCACTGGTGCCTGGTTCAGTATGACCTTTTCATACATCTGTGTGGTGTACTTGGATCAGAAACACTCTTCTATACACCTCCTGCTTATCCTCTTCCTTTCCTTATATAGTCTCTCTTCCTTTCTCCTTTTTTTTTTTTGGTGATACTGGGGCTTGAACTCAGGGCCTCTTGCTTGCTAAGCAGGTGCTCTACCACTTGAGCCACTCCACCAGTCCTCTCCTCCTTTCATGTCTTTTAAGACACCTAAAAAACTAGCTAGCATTTGTTGCCCTTAATGCAGAGAAACTAAAACAGATACCTTAAAGCAACTGAGGCCAATAGGAAAAGGGGACCAGGAACTAGAGAAAAGGTTAGATCAAAAAGAATTAACCTAGAAGGTAACACACACACACAGGAAATCAATGTGAGTCAATGCCCTGTATAGCTATCCTTATCTCAACCAGCAAAACCCCTTGTTCCTTCCTATTATTGCTTATACTCTCTCTACAACAAAATTAGAGATAAGGGCAAAATAGTTTCTGCTGGGTATTGAGGGGGGGAGCGGGAGGGGGTGGATTGGGTGGTAAGGGAGGGGGTGGGGGCAGGGGGGAGAAATGAACCAAGCCTTGTATGCACATATGAATAATAAAAGAAAAATGAAAAAAAAAAAAATAGTCATCATATGTCACATAAAAACTCTTCCTACATGACTTATTTGCACATATCTTTATAAATAGGTACTTGAAATATAAAACTATTCTGATAATATATACATTGAAATATATTAATGTAAAGTTTATAGAAATGTGTAAAAACTTTTGAAAGATCATAAAAATGTAGAATTTTTTTGTATAAACATGAATATCCCATATAAATATACAAGATAAGTAAATGTTCTTATCTGAAATATTCACAGAGTGAATATCTTTGTACCATAATATATAAGAAGAAATGGTAGCAGAAAACCCTTCACCTGGTACATCTCACTGGCCCTTGATCTTGATACTTACAAAAATACTAATTTTGCTTGACACCTGTGGATAATACCTGAAGGCTAATTACTAGGAAAGCTGAGATTGGAAAGATTGTGTTGAAAGGTCACCTTGGCAAAAAAGTGACCCCTGTGTTCAAAATAATCAGAGTAAGATGGGTTGTACTACAACCCCTGGTTCAGAAGCACCAAGCCATGAGCTCAAACCAAAATCTCACAACCCAAAACAGGCCCAAAACTAAAATATATACTCTACTTTATACCTTTCTCAGACTGGTGTTTTTTACTTTTAGGAAGATAAATTGGTCTAACACAGGCAGGTTCTATATTCAGTCCTGTCTAGAACCTATTAATAAAAAGGGTTTGTGGTAGCATAAAAAGAAAAAAACACTGGCATTTATACAGTCTTCTTGGATTTGAAGGATGACGTTTAGTAGGAAATGCCTTGCTAATGAACTGAGCAATGGGTATCTAGGTAGGGATATGGCTAGACAGGGATGTATAGGAAAAGTAAGGCAATGATAACTCCACATAAACAACGGATTTTGGAAGGTATTACCAGTACCCCAAAAACGGAAGAATTGGTGGCTACACCTGATGGGCCTGGAACTTTTTATTCAAAAAATAGAAAAGCCAAGGGAGAAGGTGCTACTGCTGATGATTTTCAGATCTTCAGGAAAAGATGGAAGATGATGTCCCTGAGGCTGGTGAAGAACTCCTGGAATGAGAAAGGTGTTGACAATTATTTCTAAATTGATCTTATCAAGTTTTAAAAGGCAGATTCCAGGTTCTGGGAGAATATATTAGTCAGCTTTCACCCTGAAACAAATTCTTGAGGTAGTGAAGCTATAAGGGTTAACGTGTTTTGGTTCCTAGTTATGGAGTTCCCATCCATGATGAACTGTTTCTGTTGGATTTGGACATGGGGCCTGGCAGTACATAGGATGAGGAGTTTGTGGTGCAGCACAATCATAAACACCATGGAAGTGATCAGAAGAGCAGAAGTAGAGTAGGATCAGTTGAAATCCCTTGATAGCTTGTCTCCAAAGATCTGAAGACCTGTACTTGGCCCCAACTCTTATAGGCTTGAAAATCTTCCAATAATTGCAAGGAAGGGACAAATCTCTCACTCATTTGCCTTGATGACATTGGTTCAAACACCAGGTAAGGGGGAATGGGGCATGGTTTGTCAATAAGCAGTAAGTTACAGCAACAGTAAGGAGGCTACTTTGTGTACATGCAGATGTGTTTGACAATCTATTCATTCCAAGATTGGATCTTTATTGAGGCATGCATAGAAATGGTGGGATCAGACTGTCATTTCACAAAGTCTGTTAAAGTAAGCTTATGGAAAGACTTATGGAAGCAGGTACGTGAATGAGTTTATGAATATGTCAGTTTCTTTTTATCAGAATGTTAAAGTATATGCGTGTGACTTTTCCCTCTGTTTATGTCCAACATTGAAGGAGGGGGCATTAGTACCATGCAAGGAAAAGGGGACAGCAAGCATGCTGAAGCCCCAGATTTATTTATTTATTTCATTCTTCTATTCATATGTGCATACATTGTTTGGGCCATTTCTCCTCCCGCCACCACCCCCCTCACTTCCAAGCAGAATCTGTTCTGCCTGTTTCTCCAATTTTCTTGACAAGAAGACATAAGAAATAATAAGAAAGAAAAAGAGATTTTCCTAGTCGAAATATGGATAGTTATACAGAGAGATTCCTGGCATTCCTTCCATGCACACGTGTGTTACAAACCAAATTGATTTATCTCTACTTGACCTTTTCCCTAGTTCTTGATCACCTTCCTATATTGACCTGTGTGCCTTGAAGGTTTCTGTATTAGTTCCTCTGCAGTGGGGACATCAAATACTTTCATGTTTTGGGTTTCCTATCTATGCCCATACCTCCCATATGTGCTCTCCCCTTAAGGTGTGACCCAAGTCCACCCACATTGCTGCATTTGACCTGGATGTAAAGTCTGCATATGAGGGAGAACATACGATTTTTGATCTTCTGAGGCTGGCCAACCTCACTCAGAATGATCTCCCATTTCATCCATTTGCTTGCGAGTGATAAGATTTGATTTCTCTTTATAGCTGACTAAAACTCCATTATGTATAAGTGCCACATTTTTCTTAATCCATTCCTCTGTAGTAGGGCTTCTTGGCTGTTTCTTAAGTTGGCTGTTATGAATAGTGCTGCAATAAACATGGGTGTGCAGGTTCCTTTGGAATAACCTGAGTCGCATTCCTTTGGGTATATGTCCAGGAGTGGGATTGCTGGATGATATGGCAGATTGATGTTTAGATTTTTAAGAAGTGCACATGTTTTCTTTTCCAGAGTGGATGCACCAGCTTGCATTCCTAAAAGCAGGGTACTAGTTCTCCTATTTCACCATATCCTCAACAACCCCTGTTGGTATTGTTTTTGATGATAGCTATCCTAACAGGGGTGAGGTGTAATCTTAATGTGGTTTTGATTTGGCTTTCCTTTATGTCTAGAGATGGTGAGCATTTTTTCATGTGTTTTTTTGCCATTCGAATACTTCAGAGAAAGTTCTGTTTTTCAGTTGCCCATTACTTTATTGGTTCATTGACTTTAGGAAAGTTTAGTTTTTTAATTTCCCTGTATATTCTGGTTATCAGTCCTTTGTCTGATGTATAGCCAGCAAATATTTTATCCCACTCTGTGGATGGTCTCTTCTGTGTTGAGACGGAAAAAGCAGAATCTTTTTAGTTAGTTATATGTAGTCCCATTTTTCTATTCTCTTAGTTGCTGAGCTGTTGGGGTTCTATTGAGGAAGTCTTTGCCTATACCTATTACTTCCAGAGTACTCCCTGCTCTTTCCTGTACTAACTTCAGAGTTTTTGGACTAATACTAAGGTCCTTGATCCATTTGGAGGTGATGCTAGTACAAGGTGATAAACATGGATCTACCTTCAGTTTTTTGCAGACAGATAACCACCACTTTTCCCAACAAAATTAGTTGAAGAGGCTGTCTTTTCTCCATCGTATATTTTTAGTGCCTTTGTCAATAATAAGTTAGGAATAGTTGTGGATTCATATTTGGGTATTCTATTCTGTTCCACTGCTCTTCATGTCTGCTTTTTATTGCTATTGCTTTTTAATGTAGTTTGATGTTGGGTTTTGTGACATCTCCAGAATTTCTGTTTTTGCTGAGTATTGCCTTGGCTCTTCGCTGTCTCTTCTGTTTCCAAATGAACTTTAGTGCAGATATTTCAGTCTCTGTGATGAATGTCATTGGGATTTTGATGGGAATTGCATTAAACATGTAGATTGCTTTGGGTAGTATAGCCATTTTTACTGTGTTGATTCTACCAATCCATGAGCACGGGAGATCTTTCCATCTTCTGTAGTTTTCCTCGATCTCTTTCTTCAGTGGTTTGTAGTTCTCCTTGTAGAGGTCATTCACATCCTTTGTTAAGTTTACTCCTAGGTATTTGATTTTCTTTTGAACCTATTGTAAAGGCAGTTGTTTCCATATATTCTTTCTCAGTTTCTTCGTGATTGGTGTATAGAAAATCTAATGAATTTTGTAAGTTTATTTTGTATCCCTCCACCTTGCTGAAGCTGTTTATGATATCTAGGAGTTTTTGGGTAGAGTTTTTTGAGTCTTTAAGGTATAGGATCATGTCGACTACAAATAGGGATATTTCAACAGTTTCTTTACCCATTTGTATTCCTTTTACTTCTTCTTCTTGCCTAATTGCTCTGGCTAGGAATTCCAGGACCATGTTGAATAGGAGTGGGGATAGTGGAGGTCACAGATTTAAATCCTTAGGTGTGCCTGCTGCACAATCTGGGACTGCTGCACTGTGAGGCACCACTTAAGTGTTCGGTGTGGTATTGAAGGTTGGGAATAATCTGAAAGTGGGTCTTCATTTTAACTTGGGATCAAACAGACATGTTGTCCTACTCCAAAAAGATTTATTCTTTCTAATTTTTTAAAAATATTCACTCTTGTATTCCTTGTACAGTTCTGGTGAGAAAACTACACTTTTTCCTTGTACTTATTAACTGTGGTCCCTTGTTCATGTGTTCTTACTTTGTGTAGTACAGTTTATATCGAGATTTCAGGTGTAAGAAATGCTTGTCCATGAGGAGAAGTACATAATCCCAATTCCTGAAATGTGATAAAATCAGGCCTTTCCTCCTGGTCAAGCAAGTCCTTACCTCATTGGCACATTACTGTCCCTGTAGACTTCCCACTGCTGCCAACCTAATGAACAGATACTGCTCATGTTGCCTTGAGGTAGTGACAATTCCATGTCCAAGTTGCATCTCTTCCATTGATTGTAACCAATTAAAAACTAGCTAATTCAGTCGCTCTACTTTTCATCATAGTCTGTCATCTCAGACATGTATAAACTTAGATGTAACAATGAACTTTGCTCACAGTAAACAAGATTACCTTAATCAAGTGTACATATGGACTTTGGTTATAATTAAGATTCATCTAGATCTGGAGATAATAGCAAAGAGCCCTCCCTCACCCCTACATAACATGTTATTTACTACCTCTAATTTTCAGAAAGACAGTTTCATACTTTTTCCCATGGTGCAATGCATTTGCATATTTGGAATATGATTTGGGTATGTAGTTCAATTTAAGGGTTTCACTCTTTGTGTCAGATTCTAGCACAGACATTCTAAAATCTCTGGAATTTATGAGGCTTTAGGATTGTATGTGGTTGTACATCATGAGCCCCATTCAGACAATGTTTGAATAACTCTAATGATTTGTCTCATGGTGTCACCTCTCTAAATATTCAGTAGAATGACTGGTGACCAGACAGAGCAAACACATGCTATACCCTGGTGTCTGTTTCAAACTGATGCACAGAAATTGTAGTGAGAGTGCTCAGTGAGGTGCAGTAGAAACGTTTATTGTTATTGACAACCACATATCTGTTTTCAGAGTTTTGGCAAAGAAATACAGCACAGATCATAACCTTGAGGGTCTTTGGGAGGAAGGTATTGTAGTGTTACCAGAGTACCTATTCTTGGTACTAATGTCTTTTTTTTTTGGTACTTATGCCTTGTGTGAGATGAATGCAGGCAAGACACAGAAGTACAGTGGCAGTGAAGCAAGGTTCAATGAGGAAGGAGTGCATTTTGAAATAGACTACATAGGTAACTGTTAGGCAGTGATCATGTGGATATACAAAGGAACCCTAAAAAACTGTCCAGGTAATCCTTTCACCTGATGCATCTCATTTTCCTTTGACCTTGAAAATTATGAGGAAAGAAAACTTTCTTTAAAACTTTCTCAATTAGATACATTCTGATATTAGCAATAAAAAATGGTCTGACACAAACAGGGTATTATATCAGGGTCATCTAGAAACTACAAAGAAAAATACTTGTGCCAATATAAAATGCTTTGGTATTCATAAATTCTGCCTTTAAAGGATGATATGTCAGGAAAAGATCTGTTTCTGAAATGAGAGAAATGTTTATAAATGTAGGGTAAGCTGTAGAAAAGATATATAGGAAAGGAAGATCATGAATATTCCCATGAGTAAATTATAGGAAGGTTATACAAGGATCCAAAAGTGGAAGAATTGGTAGCTACACGTGATGGGTCTGGGTCCTCTGCTTAGTCAGAATTTGAAAACCCTGTGAGGGAAGATGACCCTACTGCTGACCATGTTGAGATGTTCTGGAGAAGAGGGAAATGATGGCTTGAAAGAGTGGAGAAGTCCACAGAATGAAAAGTGGTATTGAAAATGACTTGTACATTGATCTCCTCACATTCAGAAATAAGTTACTAGACACTGGAGGACTTGAAAGGAATATATTAACAACTATCCACACTATGACCAACTCATGAGATGATGAAGCTACAAGATTAAAGGGATTTTTTTGTGGCAGTTATGAAGTCCCATATCTGAGCAAATGGCTGTGTTACTTTAGATATGGGATCAGGCAGCATATAGTATGGGAAGCATGCCATGGAGCAAAACAATTCACATCCTGTCTAGGAGCAAAAGAGCAGAAGCAGAGAAACCTGGGATTCAATGAACTCCCTTGACAGCCTGTCTCCAATGATCATCAGACTCATACTGATTCCTACCTCTTACATGTGCCAACACCTTCCAATAGTCCCAAGCAAGAGACAAAATCCCTCACATTTTGTGAATACTGGTCCCAACCTTACCAGGTAGGAAGGAGCAGAGAGGTTTGTCAATAGGTAGTAAATTAAAGTGACAATGAGTAGTAAGTTCTGTATATGCAGATGTGATTGTGTTTTTATCCATTCACAGATTGTAAAACTGGACCTTTATCTAGGCAGTATTTGTTTGGCATGCATAGAGTTCCTAGGGTCAAACTGTAATTTCTATATGACCAAAGTCTGTGAAAGTCAGGTTTAGAAAGTTTCATAGAAACAGGCTTATGAACAAATTAGTTCATGAATATAAGAGTTTCTTTGTTTTGGAAGTTTAAAGTGACACTGTATGAGAGTCCCTTTATTAACTATTAATGTATTGCAGGAGGGAGCATTAATACCAAGCTAGGAAGAAGGGACAGCAGGCATATAAAGGCCCTAGAGTTAAATCTTTAAGTGTCCCTTCCTCATCATCAGACACCATTTCTCAGTTGGGCAAAATTTCAGTGTTCAGTCTGGCTCTCAAGCTTGAGAATGGTTAGTACCTTCTGAATGTGTGTCATCATTGTAACCTTGTAAACTTTTGACAGTCTAGTTCTCTGAACTGTTTCAAAGTATTTTTCATGAGTGTCTGTGGGTATTTATTCTTCACTCTTTAATCAATATTTGTTTGAAGGTTACTTCTCCTTGAAATAATAATTGTGTTTCCTTGTTGGTATGTTCTTATGTACATGGTTAATTAATTGTAGATTGACAGATCAGGTGTGAAAAATCATCATCCATCAAGTAAAGTGCCTGATCCCAATTTCATGAAGTGGAATAACAAGGTAAGCTAACACAGGGAGAGAGTGAGACTTTGAAAATGTAACAATAAATTTCACAGTGAACATTTTCTTCTCTCCATGAACCTCTCAATTGCAAGATAAAAAATTATTTTCACTGGAATTTGAACTCAGGGTCTTATGCTTGCTAGGCTGATGCTCTTATGACTTGAGCCACCCCACCATTCTTTTTATGGTGAGTTTTTTCAAGATATGGTCCCCAGAACTATTTGTCCAGAACTTTCTTTGAACCCAGATCCTCCTGATCTCTGCCTACTGGGCAGTTAGGATTACAAGCATGAGTCATCAGCACTCCTGCCTACAAAATAATTTTTTTTATTATTCATATGTGCATACAAGGCTTGGGTCATTTCTCCCCCCTGCCCCCACCCCCTCCCTTACCACCCAATCCGCCCCCTCCCTCCCCCCCCAATACCCAGCAGAAACTATTTTGCCCTTATTTTTAATATTGTTGTAGAGAGAGTATAAGCAATAATAGGAAGGAACAAGTGTTTTGCTGGTTGAGATAAGGATAGCTATACAGGGAGTTGACTCACATTGATTTCCTGTGTGTGTGTGTTACCTTCTAGGTTAATTCTTTTTGATCTCACCTTTTCTCTAGTTCCTGGTCTCCTTTTCCTATTGGCCTCAGTTGTTTTTAAGGTATCTGCTTTAGTTTCTCTGCGTTAAGGGCAACAAATGTTAGCTAATTTTTTAGGTGTCTTACCTATCCTCACCACTTCCTGGTGTGCTCTCGCTTTTATCATGTGCTCAAAGTCCAATCCCATTGTTGTGTTTGCCCTTGATCTAATGTCCACATATGAGGGAGAACATAGGATTTTTGGTCTTTTGGGCCAGGCTAACCTCACTCAGAATGATGTTCTCCAATTCCATCCATTTACCAGCGAATGATAACATTTCGTTCTTCTTCATGGCTGCATAAAATTCCATTGTGTATAGATACCACATTTTCTTAATCCATTCGTTGGTGGTGGGGCATCTTGGCTGTTTCCATAACTTGGCTATTGTGAATAGTGCCACAATAAACATGGGTGTGCAGGTGTCTCTGGAGTAACCTGTGTCACAGTCTTTTGGGTATATCCCCAAGAGTGGTATTGCTGGATCAAATGGTAGATCAATGTCTAGCTTTTTAAGTAGCCTCCAAATTTTTTTTCCAGAGTGGTTGTACTAGTTTACATTCCCACCAACAGTGTAAGAGGGTTCCTTTTTCCCCGCATCCTCGCCAACACCTGTTGGTGGTGGTGCTGCTGCTGATGGCTATTCTAACAGGGGTGAGGTGGAATCTTAGTGTGGTTTTAATTTGCATTTCCTTTATTGCTAGAGATGGTGAGCATTTTTTCATGTGTTTTTTGGCCATTTGAATTTCTTCTTTTGAGAAAATTCTGTTTAGTTCACTTGCCCATTTCTTTATTGGTTCATTAGTTTTGAGACAATTTAGTTTTTTAAGTTCCCTATATATTCTGGTTATCAGTCCTTTGTCTGATGTGTAGCTGGCAAATATTTTCTCCCACTCTGTGGGTATTCTTTTCAGTTTAGAGACCATTTCTTTTGAGAAACAGAAGCTTTTTAGCTTTATAAGGTCCCATTTATCTATACTATCTCTTAGTTGCTGTGCTGCTGGGGTTTCGTTCAGAAAGTTCTTACCTATACCTACTTACTCCAGAATATTTCCTACTCTTTCTTGTATCAACTTTAGAGTTTGTGGTCTGATATTAAGATCCTTGATCCATTTTGAGTTAATCTTGGTATAGGGTGATATACATGGATCTAGTTTCAGTTTTTTGCAGACTGCTAACCAGTTTTCCCAGCAGTTTTTGTTGAAGAGGCTGCTATTTCTCCATCGTATATTTTTAGCTCCTTTGTCAAAGATAAGTTGGTTATAGTTGTGTGGCTTCACATCTGGGTCCTCTATTGTTCCACTGGTCTTCATGTCTGTTTTTGTGCCAGTACCATGCTGTTTTTATTGTTATTGCTTTGTAATATAGTTTGAAGTCAGGTATTGTGATACCTCCTGCATTGTTCTTTTGACTGAGTATTGCCTTGGCTATTCGTGGCCTCTTGTGATTCCATATAAATTTAACGGTAGATTTTTCAATCTCTTTAATGAATGTCATTGGAATTTTGATGGGAATTGCATTAAACATGTAGATTACTTTTGGGAGTATCGACATTTTTACTATGTTGATTCTACCAATCCATGAGCATGGGAGATCTCTCCACTTTCTATACTCTTCCTCAATCTCTTTCTTCAGAAGTTTATAGTTTTCTTTGTAGAGGTCTTTCACATCTTTTGTTAGGTTTACACCTAGGTATTTGGTTTTTTTTGAGGCTATTGTAAATGGAATGGTTTTCATACATTCTTTTTCCGTTTGCTCATTGTTAGTGTATAGAAATGCTAATGATTTTTCTATGTTGATTTTATATCCTGCTACCTTGCTATAGCTATTGATGATGTCTAGAAGCTTCTGAGTAGAGTTTTTTGGGTCTTTAAGGTATAGGATCATGTCATCTGCAAATAGGGATATTTTGACAGTTTCTTTACCTATTTGTATTCCTTTTATTCCTTCTTCTTGCCTAATTGCTCTAGCTAGGAATTCCAGTACTATGTTGAATAGGAGTGGAGATAGTGGGCATCCTTGTCTGGTTCCTGATTTTAGAGGGAATGGTTTCAGTTTTTCTCCATTAAGTATAATGCTGGCTGTAGGTTTGTCATATATAGCTTTTATAATGTTGAGGAACTTTCCTTCTATTCCTAGTTTTCTTAGAGCTTTTAGCATGAAATGGTGTTGGATCTTATCAAAGGCTTTTTCTGCATCTATTGAGATGATCAAGTGGTTTTTGTCTTTGCTTCTATTAATGTGAGTTATTACATTTATTGATTTTCGTATGTTGAACCACCCCTGCATCCCTGGGATGAAGCCTACTTGGTCATGGTGAATAATCTTTTTGATGTGTTGTTGAATTCAGTTTGCCATTATTTTGTTGAGGATTTTTGCATCAATGTTCATTAAGGAGATTGGCCTATAGTTCTCCTTTTTGGAGGTATTTTTGCCTGGTTTTGGGATAAGTGTAATACTGGCTTCATAAAATGTGTTCGGCAGGTTTCCTTCCCTTCCTATTTCGTGGAACAGTTTAAGGAGGGTTGGTATCAGTTCTTTAAAGGTCTGATAGAATTCAGCATAGAATCCATCAGGTCCTGAACTTTTCTTTTTGGGGAGACTCTTGATTGCTGCTTCAATTTCATTTCGTGTTATAGGTCTATTCAGGTGATTAATTTCCTCTTGGTTCAGTTTTGGATGATTATATATATATCTAAAAGAAATCTGTCCATTTCTTTTAGATTTTCAAATTTATTTGAATATAGGTTCTCAAAGTAGTCTCTGATGATTTCCTGGACTTCTATGGTGTTTGTTGTTATCTCCCCTTTTACATTCCTGATTCTACTAATTTGGGTTTTTTCTCTCCTCATTTTAGTCAGGTTTGCCAGGGGTCTATCAATCTTGTTTATTTTTTCAAAGAACCAACTTTTTGTTTCATTAATTCTTTGTATGGTTTTTTTGGTTTCTATTTCATTGATTTCATCTCTTATTTTTATTATTTCTCTCCTTCTATTTGTTTTGGGATTTGCTTGTTCTTGTTTTTCTAGGAGTTTGAGATGTATCATTAGGTCATTGATTTGGGATCTTTCAGTCTTTTTAATATATGCACTCATGGCTATAAACTTTCCTCTCAAGACTGCCTTAGCTGTGTCCCATAGGTTCCGGTAGGTTGTGTTTTCATTTTCATTGACTTCCAGGAACTTTTTAATTTCCTCTTTTATTTCATTGATGATCCATTCTTCATTAAGTAGTGAGTTATTTAGTTTCCAGCTGTTTGCATGTTTTTTGTCTTTACTTTTGTTGTTGATTTCTACTTTTACTGCATTGTGATCAGATATTATGCATGGTATAATTTCTAGTTTCTTATATTTGCTGAGACTTGCTTTGTGCCCTAGGATATGATCTATTTTGGAGAAGGTTCCATGGGCTGCTGAGAAGAATGTATATTGTGTAGAGGTTGGATGAAATGTTCTGTAGACATCTACTAGGTCCACTTGATCTATTGCATATTTTAGATCTTGGATTTCTTTATTGAGTTTTTGTTTGGATGACCTATCTATTGATGATAATGGGGTGTTAAAGTCTCCCACAACCACTGTGTAGGCATTTATATATGCTTTTATGTCTTTCAGGGTATGTTTGATGAAATTGGGTGCATTGATATTGGGTGCATACAGGATGATAATTATTATTTCCTTTTGATTTATTTCCCCTTTTATTAGTATGGAATGTCCTTCTTTATCTCGTTTGATCAATGTAGGTTTGAAGTCTACTTTGTCAGAGATAAGTATTGCTATTCCTGCCTGTTTTCGGGGGCCACTGGCTTGGTAAATCTTCTTCCACCCTTTCATCCTAAGCCTATGCGTATTTCTGTCAGTGAGATGGGTCTCCTGTAAGCAACAAATTGTTGGATCTTCCTTTTTAATCCATTTCATCAAGTGTTGCCTTTTAATGGGTGAATTAAATCCATTAACATTAAGCATTAGTACTGATAAGTATGTGGTGATTCCTGTCATTTAGTTGATTTAGTTGTTTGAAGGTTTGATTGTGTGTACCTAAGGTGAGGTTACTATCTACTTTCTTGCTTTTTCTTTTCCTGTAGTTTGGCCTTGTGTCCTTTCATGATTATGTTGGGTTTCACTTTCTGTGTGCAGAATCCCTTGCAGAATCTTTTGTAGTGGTGGCTTTGTGGTCACATATTGTTTTAGTTTCTGCTTATCATGGAAGACTTTTATTGCTCCATCTATTTTGAATGATAGTTTTGCTGGGTAGAGTATCCTGGGGTTGAAGTTATTTTCATTCAGTGCCCGGAAGATCTCACCCCACGCTCTTCTTGCTTTTAATGTTTCTGTTGAGAAGTCTGCTGTGATTTTGATGGGTTTACCTTTGTATATTACTTGTTTTTTCTCTCTTACAGCCTTCAATATTCTTTCCTTAGTTTCTGAACTTGTTGTTTTAATGATGATATGTCGTGGGGTAGTTCTATTTTGATCTGGTCTGTTTTGTGTCCTGGAGGCCTCTTGCATCTGTATGGGAATATCTTTCTCTTGATTTGGGAAATTTTCCGTTATTATTTTGTTGAGCTTATTATGCATTCCCTTCGCTTGCACCTCTTCTCCTTCTTTGATGCCCATGATTCTCAAGTTTGGTCTTTTGATGGAGTCGGTGAGTTCTTGCATTTTCTTTTCACAGGTCTTGAGTTGTTTAATTAATAGTTCTTCAGTTTTTCCTTTAATTACCATTTCATCTTCAAGTTCTGAGATTCTGTCTTCTGTTTGTTCTATTCTGCTGATTGGCCTTCTGTTTTGTTTTGCAGTTCTGTTTCATTCTTTTTTCTGTGGTTTTCTATTTCCTGTTTAATGTTGTCAATTTTTGTCCTCATTTCATTTATCTGTTTATTCATCGTGTTCTGTGTTTCACTTTGGTGTTTATACAGTGCTTCTATTGTTTCCTTTATTTCTTCTTTTGCTTTTTCAAATTCTCTATTTTTGTTGTCTTGGAATTTCTTGAGTGTCTTCTGTACATTTTGTTTGACCCTATCTAGTATCGTGTCTATAAAATTCTCATTGAGTACCTGTAGTATGTCTTCTTTAAATTATTCTTGTGGGCTTCATTGGGTCCTTTGGCATAGTTTATCTTCATTTTGTTGGAGTCTGGATCTGGGTATCTGTTTTCTTCATTCCCCTCTGGTTCCTGTACTAACTTTTTGCTGTGGGGAAACTGGTTTCCCTGTTTTTTCTGTCTTCCCATCATTGTCTTTGGTGTTGTTACTGTCCCTGTACTGTGTGCAATTAAGTATTTTCTAGCTTGTAATAATAACAATGGTAATATTTAGAATGGAAGGGTGAGCTGAGATGGAAAGGAAGAAGTTAAAGAAAGAGGGAAAACAAATACACAGATAAGAAGGAGAAAACTGAACAAGGTATCAGACAAGAAAGTTTCAAAGGTATAAACAGGGAGCATTAGTATACTAATTGACAGTAAGCTGAACACACATTAGAGAGACAGAAAGAGGATTGAAAATCAAAAATCAAAAGTAAAGATAAGAATAAAAATAAAAAATAAGTAAATGAAAGAAATATCTATATATAAAAATGAATTAAAATAAGAAGAAAAATAGAAAATTAAAAAACAACAACAACAACAAAAAAAACCCTCCAAGTTCAAATGCAATGAAGTTTCAGTCTTAATAATTTGGGTGTCCATCTCAGTTTACAATCCTGGAGTTGGTGTCTCAGATGTTGTTCTGTAGTTGTCTCATCAAAGGGGACAAAACTACACACACACAGAAAACAACAACAAAAAAACCCCACCAAGTGTCCCAAGTTCAAATGCAATATAGTTACAGTAAGTTTTTCATCATGCAGGTGTAATTTGGTTGTTCTCTCATCAAGGGTAAGGAGAGAGAAAAAAAAGAGTCTGGAGATAGGTCTGTGAATGGCTATCTGCAGCTATGGCTTGCCTGCCTGCTGCTGTCAGCCTGCTGTTGCTGGCGGCGTTATTTATGCAGATCTCTGGGGTGAGCTTAGTACTCACCTGGCCCCGCATGCTTTGTTTGCTCAGAGTTCTCCTGTGCGTGAGCCTCTGCTACAAGCTTTCCCCTTTCCCAGCACACTGGGAAAGGTGACACTGCCCCCGCGTTGTCAGGCCTGCATGTTTATTTACAGTTCATGTGGGAGGTGAGTCTTCCCCCCTCTCCTGTGCAGTTTTCCTCCCACCGCCACTTTTACAGGCTTTCCTGCTCCTGCTTACTGGGCGGTGCTGCTGCTCCTGCCAGCTGCCATGTTTGTTTACAGTTCACGTGGGAAGTGGGTCTTCCCTCCTCTCCTGTGGAGTTTTCCTCCCTCTACCACTCTCACAAGCTTCCCCACTCCTGGTTGCTGGGCACGTGCCCCGCTCCCACCAGAGCCTCTCTGGCCTGCCCGGCTTGTTTATTTACAGTCCCGGGAAGGATTCCCTTCCCCCAATCTTCGGCGCTCAGGGCACCCCACCCTCTTTCCCGTGTGTCTTTATTGTTCTTATTGCTTATTACTCAGTTTCTCTTTTTTCCCTGGGTGGAGGTTGGTCTGTCCAGGGAGCTATGCTGCTCTGGCCCAGGGTTGTCTGTGGGAGTACCGCAGTACCGTGAAGCTCACCTGGTCCACGTCTTCCCAAGCTATCTGGGCGCGGGTGACTGGCGGCCTGGGGGCCCTCCTGGTTTCTCTGTTTAACGTGAAGTGGAGATTCTCTGTGCTGGCTGGAGGTGTGGAGGGGTCAAAGTTATGCCTCTTCTCAGTGATTATGCCTGCAAAGTGTGTCTCCAGCGTCTCTCCAAGATTTCACTATAGGAGGCTCTCTTTCTGCTTCCTCCCTCTGGCTGCCATCTTGGAATCTCTCCAAAATAATTTTAATAGGTATCAAGGCTCCCTTTGATTGCAAGTATGCACAGATTGTTCACACGTGAACATGAGCCACCACCCCAGACCTGGAGACCACACTAATCCCTCCTCATGCACCATTAACCATCAGAAACTGGCCAAGTCTCTTCCCTCCCACAGGTTACCAAGTGCTTAAAAGTTTTTGCCTCATGCCAGTGGATCACTCCTGCTATCCTTGCTACTTAGGAGGATGTAGTTAGTTCATGGGAGCAAATCTCCAAATATCCAACAGAGGAAAGGGCTAATGGAGTGATTCCAGTGGTAGAGCATCTGCCTAGCAAACATGAGGTTCTGAGTTCAAATTTTATTACTGCCACCCAGCCTCAAAAGTCTGGAAACACTGAGCCCACTCTAACTTACCTCTGCTCACTACTATTCATCTGCCTTTGGCACAGATCACAGTGCACACTGGGATTTCCTCCCTCACATATGATAAAATTCTTTAATACATCCATGTGTTCTGCCTGGAATCTTTCAGAACTCACATTATGTATCTGGTTGTCTTATGATCAGGGAACATGCAAGATTGCAAAACCAGGACTTTCCTAGTCCAGTGAGTTCTCCCCTAATCTGGCTTTGGAACCACTCCTCTGAGATCACAGTCTGTCCCACTGGGAAAATGAGCATGCAAGTGTCTCAGGATATTCCTGGTTCCTAGTGGAAGAAGCAGTGTCCATTCTGAAGAGGAGGTTCTAATTCTAATTAAGTACAATGAATATCAACACTAGACTGGATAAGGACCAAGGAGGAGGCCTGGACTACTGAGGACTGTGGCTGGAATCTGGTATTTGGTCCTGCTCTATGCCAAGTAGGGGATCACTTGTCCTGAAACTTACATCTCAGGGTATGGTGCCAAGATCATTAACCAATTAAAAGGACTGGAGGGAAGGAAGTGTAAGAACAGATGAATCAGAGACTTTACAAGTTAGTTAACACAGGAAATGCCTTCCTGGCTCTGCCATTTTCTGAATCATGCTGGGTTGGCCAAGAGCAATTCTGCATGACTCAGTCTCTCCTATTGTGACCTGTAGGTGACACCAGGAGAGTGGGAAGAACTCTAAATACCACAGAAACCTGAAATGGTGAGTTTGTGACTGGTGTCCCCAGTCCTGGGAGGATGAGAAAGTTACAACCATCCAGAAATGATTGCTATAAACCACAGGTCTCCACTCTACACTCCCCTCTGGAGTCTGTGAGCATTGCTGCAGCTTTGCACTGCTCTGCAGGGGGTGTGGGGATGGCAGATGGGTGAACTCTAGCAACTTGTCCTCTATGTGCAGACAACTTGCCCCAGGCCCAGAGCCCTCTCAGGGTGCTCTACACCTGACCCCATACTTCTCAACAGACAGTAGGCAAAGGTTGTGGGTTACTGCATGGGAGGAGCTGTTGTCCTTTGAGGCTCTCACTTCCTCTAATATCCATGGGGGAGAGCTGATTGCCCAGAATTGCCTAAATGTTTGAAAATGGGCTCTCAAATTGAGGACCTGTCTACCTTATCTTTTAGGGCTATTATAAATCCCTAAATTTACAGCTATCTTCACATTGCAAAACTCACAGGAAAGGTGATGCAAATGCACTTGAAGTTCATGAAGAACGTGAACTATTGGGAAGGTGTGGAGGGTTTGAAGTTTTTGTCCTCTCTGACATAAATTTTGTTCTTGTGTGTGTCTAGACCATATGTTCAAAAGCAATTGCAGATGTAGGCACAACCTGACCTTATGGAAAGAGGGGTTGCTGTAGCAATTTTCATGTACTTTGAAATACTTAAATGTCTGTTGAGATGCATCTGTTACTTAAAAATGTGTATTTTTACACATTTTTAAATCTCTGTTGGAGATTTAACCTCTCTTGGAGGTTTTCCAACTATGCCTTTGCTGTTGATTTCCTGTTGTATTGCAACATGATCTGCAATTCTACTTTGGTCCTCTGCCTCCTACCAAACTCCTAATTTTGGATATCAACCCACTTTCGGTAGATTTGTCATTCTTTTTTACTCCTTCTTATTTTCTGTCAAGAGTTTTCCATAGGACACCATGTAGGGAATTCTGGGTATATGTAGTTGTGTTTGATAAACCCCATTCAGGCTCTGTTTACTTTAGTCTAATGAATGTGCTACCTCTCTAGGTCTTTAGGAAGGTGACTGGTTACCAGAGAGCAAACATAAAGTATGGCCTATTATCTTTTGAACCAATGCCCAGAAGTTGTAGGGATTGTACTAAGAATGAGTGATGTCAGAATTGAATTGTATGACACCCAGTTGGTGTTTGAAAATTGGTTGTTATTAACAACACCATGTATTTGTTGTCAGAAGTGATAGCAAAGAAATACAACACTGGTTATAACATTGAGGTTCTTTGTTGAATGTGTGATAATGTTACCAGAGTGTTCGTTCTTGGTGCCTAGGTCTTGTGTGAGATGAGCTCACTGAAAACACAGAAGTAGAGTGAGAGTGAGGCAAAGTTCATCAAGGAAAGAATACAGTTTGGATAGATTTCATAGGTACAAGTTAGGCAGTAACCATGTGGATATACAAAGAAAACCTAACATGGAGGAAGAGATCACAAGGTTTCTGAGAACACACTTTGCAATTAAAACTTTCCAACTCACATTGAACAAAGATTAACATACCCTAACAAGGTCCCAAAATGTCACGAGATGATTCTGAGTATCCTGCTCACCTTAAGGTGGATGTATGACAACAGTTCTTGGATCAACAGATACTTAATGACAATGAAAATCAAAAAGGCTAATTTTATATTGTAACATGATTTGGCCCCTATATAAGTTCAACAGTTGTAACCATTGGACCAAACAGTCCAGTTTCTATTTCCAAATTCATCACAATCTCACCAACTGTAAATGCTATGGGACATGGTCAAAGGTTTCCCTATATCCCATGCCTTCAGCCGCACTGGCACACAGGCTGGAGGAATTAAAGATAGAATTTCAATTCTATTTCTAAAAATACACAGTGTATTTCAATTTAAAATCTCAGTTTTCTAGGTTACGGTATTGGCTAACAGGCAAAAAGACAGCCTTCCTGAGTTCTGCTATGGATTCATTAAAGCATTGGGATTTTTTTCACCAGGCCCCTTACCTAAGATTAATTCTTCAGGACTTAATTTATTCTACCTTTTCTATCCTTCCTAGCACCAGTTTCAATGGGTATGCAATCCTTTGTACCACAACATTCTGCCATTTTTTTCAGCCTGGCATACAAATTCTAATTTTAAAATTTTTACTACGAAATAAGATGGTGGATTTGTGCATCCTATATCTCTTGTCCTTGCAAATATATTGGATGCCAACCCTAGACAAAAGGCTAGGATCCCTAAATTTACTTTAATATTTTGTCTAATAACAAAGGTACTGTAGCCCAATGAAAATTACTACTTGAGATTCTTTTAAAAAACAACCTCAAGTTTAAATGTAAAGCCTTCAATATCTTTGAGAGCACTCAGAATTAATGTAATTGTTTTGTATGTCACTGGGTGAATTTTGTGTATGTCTGTTGTATGATTAAACTATTAGATACAAAAATCATTCTACCTTTTCCATGCTTTCTACCACCAGTTTCAATGGGGATGCAATCCTTTGTACCACAACATTCTGCCGTTTTTTCTGCCTGACATACAAATTCTAATTTAAAAAATTTTACTATGAAATAAGATGGTGGATTTTTGTATCCTATATCCTTTGTCCTTGCAAGTATATAGGATGCCAGCCCTGGACAAAAGGCTCAGATCCCTAAATTTGCTTTAAAGTTTTGGCTAATAACAAAGCTACTGTAGCCCAAGGAAAACTACTAGTTGAGATTCTTTTAAAAAACAACTTCAAGTGGTAAATGTAAAGCCTTCAACATCTTTGAGAGCACTCAGAATTAATGTAATTGTTTTGTGTGTCATTGGGTGACTTTTGTGTATGTTTTATGATTAAATTATTAGATACAAAAATCTGATAGCTATGGCAACAGTCTTATTGGAGACTGAGACTGACTCAAAATGCTTTCCTAGAATTGTTTCTTGCTTTAGCTATTAAGCTGCCTAAAATGAGTCCTAAAAGAACAGAATTCACATCTGAATTTGCTCCTAAAAAATTAAAAAGAACTGATTATTGTACATGTGGCCACTTAGTTAATTTTTATATGTTCTTGAGCTCTATGCATGGTTTAAATGACATTTATGGCATGCCTGCTTTTGTACATCTTTAGGATGATTCTATTATAGGGTTAATGCCAAGAAATGAAAGGATTCTTTTCTGCCCCACCTCTTCTGCTGCTATTTTTAAGAAAAACCAGTTTTTCAAAGATTTATGTCAATCAAGTCTAACTAAAATACAGGTAAAAGGCAATAGTCACCAAAAAGAACAATGCTAGAGGTATTATGATACCTGACTTCAAACTATATATTACAAAGCAATAGCTTTAAAAACAGCATGGTACTGGCACAAAAACAGATTTGAAGACTAGTAGAACATCATAGAGGACACAAATATGAATCCACACAACTATGCTCAACTTATTTTTGACAAAGGCACTAAAAATATACAATGGAGAAAAGACAGCCTCTTCAAAAAATGTTGTTGGGAAAAGTGCTTATCCATCTGCAAAATTCTGAAAGTAGAACCATGTTTATCACCTTGTACTAGTATCAACTCAAAATGGGTCAAGGACCTTAATATCAGATTCCAAACTCTGAAGATGGTACAGGAAAGAGTAAGCAACACTGTGGAAGTAATAGATATAGGCAAGGACTTCCTGAATAGAACCCCAGTAGCTCAGGAACTAAGAGGAACTATGGACAAATGGGACTACATAAAACTGAAAAATCTGCTCAACAAAAGAAATGGTCTCTAAACTGAAGAGACCACCCACAGAGTGGGAGAAAATATTTGCCAGCTACACATCAGACAAAGGACTGATAACCAGAACATACAGGGAACTCAAAAAACAACTGTCCCCAAATCAATGAACCAATAAAGAAATGGGCAACGAAACTAAACATAACTTTCTCAAAATAAGAATTTCAAATGGCCAAAAATCATATGAAAAATGCTCACCATCTCTAGACATAAAGGACATGCAAATCAAAACCACACTAAGATTCCACCTCACCCCTATTAGAATAGCCATCATCAGCAACACCACCAACAACAGGTGTTGGCGAGGATGCAGGGAAAAAGGAACCCTCTTACACTGCTGGTGTGAATGCAAGCTAGAGCAACCACTCTGGAAAAAAAGGTGGATGCTTCTTAAAAATCTAACCATAGATGTGCAATATGTTTTTATGTCAGTGCTGCTTTACTTCAACCAGATCATGATTGTTCATGATGCCTCTAAGAGACTTCTGGAATGTGCTGCCAGTCTTCAACAATAAAAAATGGACAGCTGGGAATAGTGGTCTTTCTGGCTTAAGCAGATGTCACGTTTCCTTCCTCATCTGGGACCCCTTATATTTTCCCTTTGGGACATTGTCTTCTTTGAATACTTTCTCACTTGTTTTCCAGAGGATCCAGGCTTTTGTCCACAATAAACTTGTGCTGGCATTAGCGCTATCTCCCTGTCTATCCTTTCCTCACAATTCTTTCATTTCTTCCTTATCTGTTTCCCAATTCTGTGTCATTTTTTCATTTCTACCACATCCATTTTGCAATTATCTACCATTGTTTTCTTTATGCAATTTAAGTTCATAGCTTCTATCTTTGTTCTCTTCATTCAGAACTCTGGTTAATAATTTACACACTGGTGACATATTGGATCAATTATATAATGATTTCTTTCTCTTCATGGTGCTTAACTTTAATCATTTTCTCTTCATGCTGATTCTTTGTCCTTTTTCTCCAGTCCACCATTGAATACATATAGTGATGATTTCACTGAACTTGTTTTACATACAGTTTCATAATTTCTTTTTTTTTTGTGGTACCTGGAGCTTGAAATCAGGGTGTACAACTTCATCCAGTCTGTAAGCAATTTTTACGTTAGGAATTTTAGAGAAAGGGTCTCATGAACTGTTTCCCAGAAGGGTTAAAACTATGATCCTCCTAATCTCTGCCTATGAGTAGATACGATTAGAGGCATGAGCTGCCAGCGCCAGGCACATCTTCATAAAATCTATATATTCCTTTTGATGACTGCTACGTCTTTATAGATACTATCTTCATTCATTGGTTTCACATTTTCCTGTTTCTATTTCATACTTTCCTGAAACCTTTTGATTCTACCTTAGACATTTTCCAGAAGGTCTTTGTAAAATGAGTCCACTGCCTGAGATTTTTTTCACAAATCGATATTCTCCATTGAAGAGCCAAGTTTCTCAGTCTCTCCATAATTCTTGAGTTTTCTTATTGTTTGGGGAATGGGCATGTCATTGCTAATGATGCATGTATCAGGTGTGTACTGAGTTCTTGCTCAAAATTAAAGAATGACTGACTCAACAGTGAGTAGATGCAAACTCACAGGTGTTTATTAAGGAAAGAAAGGGTGAAGACTCTACAAAGAAGGGACTGGAATAAAGTGATCCAAGCCTTAGCTAGTGGGCTGGTTAGGGGAATTTATGCTACTTCTTGGCAGTTTGAGGGGGGGTTGAAATTCCATGAGTCTTTCTGAGAGATGAAAGTTTTCATGGGTCTTCTTGGCAGGTGGGTTTTGAAAAAAAATTACTTAGGCTGGTTTGGTCACAAAGATTTGACTCTAAGAATATCCTTTAGAGGAAACTAAAACTCCTCCCCTTCTGTATCTGTTTCTTAAAGATGTGTGTTGAAATGCCCACCCTTGAGTGTTTTTTTAAGATGAAGCTCATCTCTATTCTCTATTGTCTCTAAAACATGATTGAGTTGTAATTCCCTGTTCTGGCTACCTTTCATCCATACTTCTTCAGTCCTCTCCCTGTCTATCCCAGGGTAACTCCTGTCACTAGGTAAGACATATCACGACATGTGGTTCTCTTTATCTAGTGTTGACATAGTGATATTAGAGTACATTTGCCACTCGCCCTTGAAATGTTGGTTGTACAAATTTCTACAGTGATGACATGTGGAAGTAGATTTTTTCTCCAAGACAGTACTTGGCAAAAATTTAAAATTTCAAAACGGATAATCCATTTTATGGATTCAAATGTCAGAAGGTTTCTTCTCTGAATGTCATTGTGATATCCTGATAGGGTTTTTGTAGGTGAAAGTAACAAATTTGTAGATTCCACTAAATCCAGCTCCACAGAGATTTTGACTTTCAAACTTGACTGCTCTGCCTTCAACCTTTCTTCACCAACACTTTAGTTTTCTGACTTTTGTTCTGGTGAAGGAAGTTAATGCTTCTCTGGAGTGCCTCTTTTGCCTTCAGTTCAGACACAATGCATTGTCCACTCATCATAATTCTTGGAGTCTGGAAGTGTTGATTTTAAGTTTCTTATTTTTTTCTTCTGTGTTTGGGGCTGTCTCCCTCTGTGTTCTTCTATGCAGAATTCTGAAGAAGTATGTGACTCAATCTTGGTCATAATGAGCATGTATTCCCCTCACTGCCCCTTCCCTTCATGAACAATGTGGAGAGCAGCCTATCAAAGGCTATGAGGAGACCAGAGAGTCAGCCTGACCTCACCTCTGTCCTGGGAGTAAATTTTCACCATAGCTTCCCCATTAACCTCAGTATAGCTTCCTGGGCAGTCTATGTCCCTTGCTTCCTTAAAATAATTGCTACTTTCATGAATGACCTAAAGAGGCCTTTGTGACCCTTCAGTTACATAAAAGAGTATGCCTTTAAGTGCCCTTATCATTTTTTTATTGCTCTGTTGGTATCAGGATACCTTAGTTGTGAATATGGTATTCAGAGAACAAATGAAATCAAAGTCAATGCTAGATGTCTTGTTTTAGTGTGCACAGTTATCTCTCTTATGTTAATCAAGTCAGAAGAGAAGGAAGAAGGATGTGAGTTAAATAAATGTAAGTTGAAAACAGAGTCCTTCTGTTCCTCTTGAATAAAAGGAAACATGTAATTCATTACTCTGTCACCAAATTTATACCCAATCATTTATGATGTCAGAAACATTTTTAAGAAGTTAATAAATTCAAGTAATAGCACAAGTTAGCCTTTCATCTCATTTCCTCAGGTCTCCCTGACTTATGTATGCCTTTTAAAATGTGTAAACACTCTGTGTAACAGAATGGGAAAAGCATTACCAAAATAATATGTCCAAAACCTTTTAATCTCACACTAAAAATTTATTGGAGAACCAATGTTATAAGGCAGCAACTCAGTTACAGACTAAAAATGAGAGTACTCCAACCTTACATTTCATTGGATACCAAAGAGAATGGAATCATGGCTGCTGTGGTGAGACAGTTTGCTAAGAAGCAGGTAGTCTTTGATGAGGACCAATCAAGGATTTAGGAAACCTGATGGCTGAGAACCATGTCTTTTCTGTTGATAAGGAATCACTTCCTAGACTAAACAGCTAATACTAACAAATACTACTACCCTGTGACATAGAGCTGTGTTTTGTTGTGCTGAAACCCCAGGAGCCCACCAAAAACAACAGCCTCTGTCTGACCAACTGAGGTGAAAATCTCCCTCCAACACAGGATCTAGGACAAGTTGATGACATGAAGCAATTTTATGAGAAGGTTTTTTGACCTAATGGGATTTGAATTCTGGGACTCATGCTTACTTTGTCTGGTGCTCTTGATTTTGAGCCAATCCACGAGTTCTGTTTTGTGTTTGGTGTCTCATGATGGGGGTCTCATGAACTAATTGTCAAGGCATGCATCAATGTGCAATCCTCCTGATCTCTGCCTCCTCGGTACCTATTTTTAACTTGGAAAAAAAGGCATGTTGGACTGAAATGCATGTAGAGATCAATGAGGAGAAAGCAATGTTAGTCTGAAAGCAGCATGGGGACAGCTCAATACTTCAGCACATGCTTTATTGGGAGAAGAATTCTTTGGAGGCAGTCACCTGCAAGAGAACTTGAGTCCACAGCTGCCTGCTAACTAGGGGTAGATATAGGAAGTTAGTTTTAGAAGTCCAAGGAAGAATGGAGTCCCAGAGAGAACTCCCAGGAAGGTCACTGACCAGAATACCCTCCATAAGCCCTCTGCCAGTCTGGAAATAATAAGGTCTTTCTTTGAGGCTGGGTGGGAGACATCTAGTAATTGTCTAAAGGTGAATGTTTGTTATTCTTTAGGACTGGGTGTAGAGTTTTGAGTAAGTCACCTGTGATGAGGAAAGTTCCAGTCCTCATGTGGCTGTCCCATTCTCAGCCTAACAATTAGCAGTACAAGCTTGAGCCACCAGTATCTAGCTCACACTATGACGGTTAATAAGACATAAACCAGTTTATTGCATGTGGATCTGCAAACGTGAGCAGGACCCTGTCATCTTGTCCTCTGAGTAACCTGACCCATCCTGGAGCCCTTGATTCTCTCCCCAGATGAGATGATGGTGGGAGGTAGTAGTTTCCTAGCAGCAGAGGCTGTGATTCTTGGTGTCCCCGCTTCTTCCAATCTGCTCAGGGTAAAATTGATGGTCCTGAATTATGTAAAAATGTGGAAGTAGGGTTGTGAATGCACAACCTGATCCCAGACATGTGCTACTTAGGGTTTTAGTAAATCCCTAAATTTGCAGAGAGCTCACACTGCACAACTCACTGCAATGGTGGTGCCCTTGCAGTTGGGTTTCAAATGGTAGAGTTGAGATTGGAAACTTATCAAAGGTTTATGAACATAATTGATATTCTCTTTGGCCTGTTTCTAGACTGCATTTTCTAAAAATGAAATGAAGATTGCGGCAAAACACAAACTTAGGACTTTAGTGGCTGGACAACCCGAACAACAGAGCCTGCACATGTCTCAATGCAAGGGAAAGAAGGGCTGTTTTTTTTCAAGCATACTAAAGAGAAGCAAAAAGTAAAAACAACCTGAGAGGTTATGGGTAAATGAGGGACACAGATTAGCTCCTTAGGCTTGAGACTGTGTTTCAATGTATATCAATGAAGGATGCGTTGATATAGTGGCTTAGGCTGAGGGTGAGGCAGAGACTGGCTGGAAAGGGCAAAGAATTTCATTAGGATACTTTGTACAGCTAGGGTTCTCTTTCAGCTGATCAAGTAAGATGATGAATATGAGGTAGAACATGGAAGAATCAAAAGTGTGCACTTCCCTTGTTGGGCATCTAAGAATAATGGGAAACTGAAGGATGGTGGGTGGTGGTCTTAACCGCTAGTGTTACCAAGACTAGTTTGCTTGGGTAAGTTTTCAGTTGTTTGCATTTTCATTCATAGAATTTGTCTAGTCACAATGTAATTTGTGATGTACCTTGGGAAAGTCAGAGACCTGTAGGATCTCCAGCTGAAAGAAAGGAGTTATTCACTTGAGAGTTTATTTTTTGGGGTGATATATTTTAAAAAACTGCATTTGCTCTTCATCACAGGTTCTGGCACAGAATTACTAAAACTCTTAGAATATCTTGAACAACTTTGGTTGTTATCCTTTGCCCCTTTCAGTGGTTTCTGAATATATGCTAGTAAGGTGATACATGGTACCATCCCAGATGAACAGGGTGACCTCAAACCATGATCCTACTACCTTCAGCCTCCCAAGTAGTTAGGATGACAAGTGTGAGGCACCAGGGTCCAACAAGTTCTTCCTTCAGTCTTGTGTATTATAATCATCTTTTACTTTGAAAATTGAAAAAGCCACTTTTGGAAAGTTATTGATTAGTTTGTTTGAAATGGGAGATAACACTAGGAAGAAACCAATGAAACTAATACAGGCAATCCTATTTTTATACATTTAATTAACACTTGAATTTGTTTTGTTCATTCCTTTTTTGTTTGTATCACTTTGTTTAAGTTTAGTTTCTTCCACCACTTTGGGTAGAACCTGTGGCCTTGCTCATGCTCCCAAATTGATCTACCGCCATGCAATTCATTTCTTTTCTCAATGATTCACTTTTTAAAAATAGTTCAGTGTTTTTAGTGAAGTGTTAATATTTCATTAAGTCCCATCTACAAAAATATCCTGAGCAAAAAGACTGGAAGTATAGCTCAAGCAGTAAGGAATCTGCTTTGCAAACATAAAGCCCTGAATTCAAAACCTTGTCCAACCAAAAAAATTAAAAAGAAAAATGCAGAAAATGATGATAGATAATTCAAAATGCTCATCAACCAACTGGATGCAAGTGTTACAGAATTCATTAATCAACAACCAATAAAATAATTTTTATGTACACAATGAATTTTACCAAAAGAGTAAGGTAAAAGTATAGAACTCAACAAAGTCTGGTTTTCTCTGAGAAGGTGTGTTTCCAGTGTGAAGTTGCATAGTGAAGTCAGGTGAACCACAGGTAAATGTTGATAGGTGTTCTTTCTTTTTTTAAGGTATAACTGTGGCTATCATGGGACCATTTTATTTCAATGTTTTGACTTTTATGTGTCTAGTTATTCTGGAATTACATTTCTCTATGAACACATGAAGAATATCTGTGAGGGTCAGAGTCAAAGATAGCCACATTTTGGTAGTCTCATAGAGACTGAGTTTTTGCATTTGACATTTTTTTTTCTAGTAGAAATTTCAAGTGACTGTATTGAGATGTTCTGTCTGAGAAATATAAATGTAGAAGCCTAGAGTTTTGTCACTAGGAGATGGGAGTAAAAGGACATAATTTTCTCTCAGCGTTACATCCTCAGGTTTCTGTGATGATCAATAGAAACTTATGCCTTACAGGGCTCCTTTTCAGTACTGACTGTGTTCTTCACCCTTGAAGGTTTTATAGAATTATTGCTGCATGTGCATAGTCCTAAAATTAAGGAATGCATATGTCCCAATTGCTAGGCAAAAAAAAATCTTTGGTACCCAAAAAGGGGAAGAACTTGGGAGATTACAGATGATGACAGGTGGCTAAACCAACTTTCAGTGCCAGGAAATTATTCCTGATAAAAATTCTTCTCTGAGGGTGACAGTAAAGAGGGCTTTTCTGCTGATTCAGGGTGGGTAACAGTGAGCATGACTCCAGGAAGAAGAGAAAACTTTAAAAGGTTTTCTTCATAAGCATTTTCTTTACTTTAGTTTGTACAAACTGAGAAAATTTGAGAGGCAGAATCTAACAGAATGGCAAGTTGGGTTCCTCATGCTACTGGAATGCTTTTGTGCATTTGAGAGATGTGGGTATTCAGTAAAAGTTTTATAATTTGTTTATTGTGTGAGTTCCTGGCATACAGATGACCACAACTTTTCAGACCTTTGGAACTTGATTGAATGACCAAATGCATAAAGTTTTGACATTAAAGGTGATGTACAGCAACAGACAAAAGACATAGGATATTATTCAGTGAAATAATCTCAGGGTAATTCTGAAATACATGGAAAGATCTGCACATGCATTCACACAAGGTATCTAGAAGCCCTGGTAGATGTGAATAAAAAGGGTCTGTACACACATTACTACAGTAGATGGCTACCACCTTAATTCTTTCCCTACTTTTCCCATCTTATCCATTAAGCTGTGTTCTTTTATTTTTGACCCTTTGGAATCAGAAAAAGTATTAGACCTATTCCATATAGAAGCCTTTTTGGTGCTGTCTTTGAGTGTATTTCACAAACACAATTATGTGTGATATTGAACTACACTATTTTCACTTTTGTTACTGTGGTCATGGTTTTGGGGTCCTTTGTGGAAGTCTGCAGAAAGTGCAATTTCAGGACTTTATTTCATTATTAGAATTAAAAAATGTCAGTGGTGATTGCATCAATTGGCAGTCCACTCAAGCATTAAACTGTTCTTATGTATTTGTATTTTTAACACTTATTTTACTCAGCTAATTCCTAGATCAAGGACATAGATCTTGATTCATACATGGTGTCTTATGTTGAAAAGTCCTGTGCATTTCTCAATCATGTTCTCATTCATTAGTGTATGCAGTACACTAATCCTTTTGTTTTGCTTGCATTGCTGATATTTATCCTCATTGTTTGTCTTTTACCACTCTAATATATTAACATTCCACATTCATTTGGTATGTTTCTTGGGTAGTGAGTTTCCAAATGCTCTTGTTTTTGTGTTACTTTCATACAGACTTCATACATAGCTCTTGAACTGTGGAAGCATGCCAGGATTACAGTGAACATATGCTAGTCCTACCTTAGTTTTGCAAAACTAAGGCATGTGACACCATGACTACAAAAGTATTCAGATTTTATCTTCCCTATTTCCCAATATCTCCAATGTTGTGGTCCTTCTGTTGGAATTAGGCCTCCACAAGTGGATCAAGGGATCACTTTCTTATTCCATTTATTTTTAATCCCTGTTTGCAGTTTATGACACAGATTACAATTTTATAAGTAGTTTTGTTCATGAGTTTTAAGGTATATTTTAGAAATTGGAAAATTGTATACAGCTAGTTGAAATCCATCAATTTCCAGAGACACATGCCAGTTTTCTCCTTTCTATGTTATGTTTTTGCTTGCTAAAGCAAAAAAGGTAACTTTATGTGAATGACCCTTCATGACTCTTATTTAGCTTTAAATTTTGGTTGGTCTATTCTCAACCAAGTAGAAGCTTCCAAATGTTCTCTTGATATAGTCACCAAGGAGGTGCTCATTTCCAAAAAAAATTGTTTTGGAAAGAGATATTAAATATTATTTGTCATAACAACTTTCTATTCATGACCGTGAGTGCTATTTGGGTTCTTTTACTACAGACTCCCTCTGGTGAGCCTTGCAGAAAAGTGCAAATAATCATAAATAGTACATATATAATAAGGCATTACTGGAATAAATTGCTTTAGGACACTCTCCCCTTTTTATGCTTTATATCTGGTTTGGTGAGGTTCATCTCATTAGCAGTTCTGCAATGCCAGTAGACATAAAAGTTTTACTCATGTAGTAAAAACATTATTGTTGCAGTCTATTTGTACCTGATATTACTCAAATGGGAACTAAGAAGAAGGAATTTATTAGTAGGTTGCTAAAATCCCAGTGTATAACATGTAATTTTGTGACCATGTTCTGCTTTGAATTTAAGAAATAGGTCCAGTGAGATGTCAGAATTACTATGAAGTGCCTGTGAGTATAGATGGAGAATGAGAGTGTGATAAAAATACAATGCATTGAATATGCGGAGAGCACATCAGCATGTGAATTTATTACTCACATTGTCTGTTTCCACTACTGTGATGCTCACAATTCTTCTCAAAAATGTGTGTGGGACATATTAGGAACCCATGACCTTTGAGGATGTTGCTATGAGCTTCACGCTGGAGGAATGGTCTGTTTGGATCCTTCCCAAAAGAAGCTCTACAGAGAAGTGATGCTAGAAACCTACAGCAACCTGTCCTATGTAGGTAAATATGCCATCATTACCTTAATCAAAGTGTGCACTACAGTTGTGATTCCTTAGTGTTGTTGCCTCATGGGCTGTTTAAAAAAGGACAGTAATGGTTCATGTGCATGCATGATCATATTATATCATGAAAATAGCTGAGGTCTCAAATCACATAAATACTAATGTTTTCTCTGTGTCTATGTCTTACAAACAAAAAAGAAAATGAAAACATTGAAGAGGACTTCAGGAATCCCAGAAGAAATATGAGGTAATTTGTGACTTTGGGTAACACAGAATCCTTGTCTGAGGTTGTACATAGGTTACTTTTAATTCATCTTTTTCTTTCTATCTTATTTTTTGGTAGAAAAATGGTTGAATTCTGTACTTCATGCTTGCAAAGAAGGTACCCTATTGCTTCAGTCATACCTCCTTTTAATTCCTCTTAAATCTTTTATGAAATATAATTGCCATAAAGATCCATTTTTGCATGTTTTAATTTCTTGGCTGAAACTTGGTAGATTAAAACATGAGCTGTGAGATTGTCCTGGCAATCTGCTTCATTCCAATATTGAGAGCTTGAGCATAAACCCTACATTGACATCCTGTGATCTTGCCTTCCTGCATCTCCCATATTTAACTGACATGAGTTTTCAACATGGAACATTGACTGTGAAATTCTCTGAGCACACCGTTGTCTCAATTTCAGCAGGAATATGCAAGAAGATCCCAATGAGTATGTTTAAAAGGAAGCACCTTGTATGGAGGACAAGAACAAGTTCTGCTGAATTCAATTACCCCTCTCCCAATCTGAGACAGTTCTCCAGACCAGAGGTATCTGGTAAGGGTTTCTGAAGGATTCTGTCATTTGAAATCACTCGGTCAGATATGGGATCCCTTTCCTGTCCCTCAGGGCTAGGGGTTTGGGCCCTGTATGCATTATTCAAGCAAAGGGGGTGTTTAGTCATCTGGACCAACTGTCCATTGAGGAGCACGACATTGCCTACCACATAAATGCCATATTTTGTATCTGTCTGCTGCTGAGACAGTTCTCAGGCTACTCAGCCATGGCACAAGTGTGATTTCTATTTGTAAGAAAAAATGATATTTTCTATCAAAATATTGGTTACCCTCTTAGATTACTTAAAAATTCCTCGGGTTGCCAACTTCAGTGACTTTCATGTTTAAAGGATCCTTGCTTCTTCTTCCGGATTCCTGTACAACTCCATTGCTCACCAAACTGCATGCCCTAACCCATCCCTCACACCTTTTGCCCAATCAGGAAAGACTATGAACCTTTGACCTGGACAAATCCCAGGTGAGGGGCAGGTACAACTGCATCAGGCATATAAGGAGGAGCCACTGTCAGCCATTTTGTGCTTCTGTGTTGCTTAGTGGGAGTGAGCACGTGCTTGCACCCTCTTGATCAAGAGAAATTGCCTTGTCAAGATTTTCTGTCTCTTGTGTGTCTGTTTTCAGCACCGGAGGGTTATCAATTCCAACAATTTGGGGGATCATCCGGGATTTTACATTCCTTCTGAGAAGGGAGTCCCAGACCTTCCCAGGGGAGATAGGTCCTGCTGCTTGATTGCAGCAGCCCTGAGGTTGAGCTGAGGATGACAACTTTCCAGATCTGCAAATGAGCTCAGACTACAGAATTTCTTGACAACATGGGTAAAAGAGCTCTGAAGACAGGGACCACGGTGACCACATAAGTTTTGTGCACAAACCAACACAAGAAACATCACGGGGGTGACCAAGTCATGTCTTGGTGATCAGGATACTGGAGACTGTGTGATGTGTGAATGAGACAACCCAGGTGACCCGCAGGAGACATGAATGCAGAAGACGTGTTGGGTGACATGCAGGAGACATGCGTGCAGGAGAAACGCATTGGGTGACACGCAGGAGAGGTGTTGGATGACACCCAGGGAAAGTGAAGTATACTGTTTAAGGCAGAATTAGATTCTTGAATTTAATCCAGGTCAGCACTTTATACTGACCCACAGGCTACCAAGAGGTGCCTCAAGAGCATGGGCAGAGATGGACAAAGCAAAAAAGAATCAGAGTGCAAGAAACCTCCAAGGCAAAAGGGGTGTTGAGCTCCTGATAGACAGAGCACAGTCAACCAGAAGGGAGAAATGGGAATTAAAGGCAGCAGGAAGCATATTCCCTCTGAATTAATGTATCTCTATAGTACAGACAGATACACATCAATGGCTCAAATCAAATTAAACCTGAGCACATAACTCTCCCTGTAGGCTGCCTTCTGCCCCTCAGCTTCCATCCTCATGAACAGGTACTACACACATTTCCCAAAGTTGGTAACAATTCCAATTCCAAGATGAATGTTTTCTGTTGATTATGATCTTTTTACAAGTTGGGTAATTCACTAGCTCTACTTTTGACTGTGCACAGTCACCTCAGGACATCTGTAATGATTAGCTGTTGTTGTAACAATGAACTTTGTCACAACAAACACAAGTACTTTACCAAAAATATGCATATAGACTTTTGGCTATAATTAAGATCTATCTTCTAGATGTGGAAATACCACATGTGGAAATATCACGCCTTCCATGATTAGTTAAGGAATACACTAGCTCCAAGAAGTGGATTAATAAAGATCACTCTTCCTAAAACCTAACAAAAAGGATTTATATAGGGATTATAAACTACTTCTAACATAATTTGGGCATTAGTACTTATTCTTTAATACCCAGTAATATTAATGAAATGCATGTAGATGAAATGCTAGGCAACCTGAATCAACCTAACAGGCACAGAGCATAGTCTGAATATTCCTTACTCCCACCCCACCCTTGCCTCCACCTAGTGAACAGTCAGCATACTCTCCAAGACGTTAAGTTTAACAATTTCATTCCCCAAATGCAAGCATGCCTATGAAGTCACAAAAATTCAAAGGCATTAAGTTAGCCCTCTCTTTACATTATGTAATTTTAAACATTGAGAAAAACTAGATATTCCCCCCAAAGGACTTAAATTTCACACTATACACAGAGTAGCATTGAATAAACTGCACAATCCTAACAAAAACTATAATTTGAGAGGACCAATCTTTTCTAGAACACTTCCCATCTCTATCAAACTTGTGGTCAGCTTTATGCATCTGTAATGTTTCCAGGGGTTTTAATAATTTCACCACCCAAGTGGTTTTAACATTGATTTTCTTATGAATTTTATCACAAAGTGTACTAACTCTACTTTTGTCATTACTCACCACCTCATTAGCATCTAGAATTTAGACTAGATGTTGTATATGAAGACTCATCTGTCTTTATATACACTGTATGCAGAGAAAAATAAAATACTTATACATAAGAGACAATCAATGTTGATTCAGCAAACACACATTGGTATAAAGCCCTTTGTACTTTTTCTCCCATCCCTCCCTGAACCGGCACAAATATAATGTGTACTGGTCAGAAAACTTGTTTCTTTATTCCAGTTCCAAAAAGCAATATAATGAATTTAAACAAAAGGATATCTACAAAACCTATTTCCTACATCTACTTTAAGAGAGACACTTTTATACTCTTCCTCACGGGGCAAAAGGTTTGTATTCTTGAGATTTCATGTGGGTGGGTAGTACAATTTAAGGTTTTCAGTCTTTGTGTCAGTTTCCAGCACAGACATTCTGAAATCTGTGGATTTCAGGAGGATCATGGTTACTTCTCAAAAATATCCAAAAGAAGAAAGGGCTGGTCAGTGACTCCAGTGGTAGAGCATTTGCATAGCAAGCATTCTGCAAATGACCATGGTTTATTCCAGGACTAGAATATTACAGGAAACCACACTGTGTGGTCTAGTAAGAATAAGCAGTGACACAGAAGACAGGCAAGAAGCAACAAGGGTTCTCACCCTCAGCACTAGTGACATTTGGAGCTGGGTATTTCCTTGCTGTGGGGATGTTCTGTGCACTGCATGATGTTTAGCAGTACCCTTGGCATCCACCCACTGGATGCCACTAATTCTTGCTCCTGAATCATATCATGACAACAGGAAATGTCTCCACACAAACCAGCATGATCCCTCGAGACCAGAATCAGCACTGAGAGAAAATCCCTGAAGAAATGTTGCAGTGAGACATAGGCAGAACAAACTAGAAGGCACAGTGAATGGGCAAAAGGCCCATGGAGACTTCCAAGCTGGAGGACTCTCTTATCAGTGCTCCACCAAAACCCCAGGCTGAGTGACACTACACAAATTATTCCCATTCCTGTTCCTCATGACTGCTCCCCACTTTGGCTGCTTTCCAGGAAAAGGCCAGAGGAGGCACAATGTCTGCTAGCTGATACTGTCCAATGTTAGCTGCAAGAAGGTGGAGGGATCAGACCAAGGGGGCACCTTGAACTTAAGCTCTGTGATTTGTCTCTACTGTGCTCTTCCCCATGGGGTATCCCCATGATACTCTTTGCATGCAAGAGTGGAGCAGAAATGGTTGTCCCCAGTGTCTGCAGAGGTCATGAGAGACAGGGTCATTCAGAAATGCAGCCTCCACTCTCTCATCCAGTACATAGCATGGGCTCCCTGCCATTCTCTTTCCCCAGAGAAACTTCAGCCATTTCTCAGGGTGAGGAGCGCTTGCTTCAAGGGAGACAGGTACAGCTCCTTTAGCCTTTGGTGTTCAAGGTAGGGGAAGAGGGAGAGTAGAATCTGGGAGATAAATCAGAAGGTATCCTTGAATCAGTACAATTTGCTTTGGGCATGGAAAATGGTTTCTCTTGGGCAACATACATTCTCAGTGTCTTCTGGGAAAACTCCACAGCCATGCTTGTCTCCTTCCTCAAGTTCTACCTTATTATCCTGTCCTGGTTACTAAACTAGACAGTCTGCATGAGTGATGTACCTTTCTACAATCCAATAAATGTAAAGCCATTTATCTGTGGGTGTTTTGTTCCAATGCACCCCAGTTGATTCCTCAAACAGTGGATCACATTGAACTCTGGATATACACTGTTAGATATTATGCATATATATGCATATATATAATATTTTAAAATTTATGCACATTGAGAAACTGGAGGCAACAACTAATGCAAAAGCCTCTCGCTGTATCATCTTATGTTGGGCTCACCCTTCATCTTTGATAATGTGACATCATTCAGTAGTCAGGTGATGACATGAAGTGACTAAATGATGGGGTGGATGCTACATGTTGTGACATTACTCACAATAGAGCATTCATCATTTCAGTGTTCTGAATGTTCATTTCAGTCATTTTCCATTTAATGCTTCCAGACCAATGGTAAACTGTAACAGAAGAATGGAAACCTTTGATGGATTTTATATGAATTTCTAGGAAAAGTAACAAGTGATGTATGCCTATGAATTGTTGTGGTGCCAACAGTCTAAAGAAGGACTGCACCAAGTCCAGACTGATGAGTAATTTTGTTTATTGGGGGTTACATAGAAACCAGTGAAAAACTTATAGGTAGTGACCTATAAGTCACATCACTAATGTTACATGTCTCTAAGTTTACAGCATAATTAACATAAAATTAATGCAACCCTGATTTTATGCTGCCTTCCTGTGGCCAAATAAATTTTTACAGACTCAGATAAATCAGGTGTAGATAAAACTAGTTTCTAACAGAAGTATCTGCTATGTGCACCCAATCATTGTCATTATTTGTGGGTGCTACTGGTCTTAGAAAATATTTTCATGCTGTGGAAAGATTGGCTTTAACTAATTTATTTGTTTGGCAGGAATGTCTTTGAACTCTGAGCTTCCCACTGGCTTGGCAGGCACTCTTCCTCTTGAACCTCATCCTCAGCCCAGGATGTTTTCTGTTTTTTTCAGTTTGGCATATATCCACATTACACAGAAGAGCCTCATATTGGCTTTCTGAAAAATGGATTTACTCTTGGTAGGATTCAGTGGACTGGGATCCCTACTGCAACAATTGTTGATCCAACACTACTTCCTGGACACACTGAGGCAAGGTTTGTGCCCACAAATCCATGTAGCCTTGCCTAAAAGATTTTCTGGCTGACGTTTGTGCTTCATACCTCATGCACTTAACTTACATGCTTGAGATGTCACATGCCCATGGTAGATACACAGTTCTAGGTCCCTAAATGGTGGTTGCATTTCCGTGGACCCCCCCTTAGCCATTGTCATGAAAAAGACACTTACAGCAACCCCCATCCCAGCATATCCCCTGAGCTTTGCCCAAGGTCCATCTGTGATGGCTCTGCCTCTGCAGTAGGTTTCTGCCTGGGCCAAGGGATTCCATATGATAGTTTTTGTAGTAGATGTGGGAGAATGCCTTACTTCCCAGCTCTTCCACTTTGTAGACTTAGAGAACTAATAGGATGTGAACCAATGCTTAGCCTTGGTGAGTTAACCTCAACATACTATGGGTGTACTTCCCCCCATAGGACATTGATCTGTAATGGGATACTCAGCTCTTAATGTCACACTGTCTTCATAGTCATTCCTCTAGTCCCTGATGAGTAGAAATTCATTGTATCTTCCACCAAATTTTGGATAGATACTAGTATTTGAATTCAGGGCCTCAGGCATGCTAGGCAGGCACTTTACAACTGCAGCTACTCTGTCAGACATGAACCCAAATTTTAAGTCACCTCATGTGGTAAATACTTTGTATTATTTCCAAATCATAAACATTGATTCCACCCAAGGAAGGAATGAGTGTTTTCTATGTATTTAATTTCTGCTTCCTTTTCATTATACCTATTCTTCCCTATTTGATTATATTTACTATATAAAATGACAGGAGAAGCCATGTATCACCCAATCTCTCTTTAGATGTTTTTTCTGCCAAATATCATACCTCATTATTCTCCACTTTTGTTTCATGAAGTCAGAAATTATTTCAGTCAAAGTATTTGCCATATTTTGTCAAACACTCCAAAATTGTCTTTTAAATTAAAATTGAAATATCCTGAAATAAACATATATTTTGATAGCATTATAATCACACTTGAATTGAAATATTTAGTATTCACACAGAAGCTAAGAGAACTTGGTACTGTTCCTAAGTACTTTTTGAACTTCCATGATTATGTGAAATCAAGATTTACCAGGATGAACAATGAGACAGTATAAAATACAAAAATTCTACTTCTTTAAGTAATTCCTTGTACATACCTCACATAAGGATATCATCAGATGTCCGAAGTCTGAATAATATAATAAATACATAGGAAAATGATCCATGTGTACTGATATTTGAGTATTGCTACTGGGATGAACATCAACAATTTAAGTTTAAAAAGAGGAGTGACCAGAAGCAATTCATGAGAACACTATCCTATTGCAAACATACAGTTTAATCCTATGATAGCTATAATTATTTGTTCACTATTCCAATGTTCATCAGAGGAATCCTATAGGATAAGAACCCAAAATACCCTCCCTTTGTGTTATACACAAAGTTCGTGTGACAGATTATATGAAATACCTCAGATCAAAATTTTGTTTCTTGAGGGAACTGATCATCAATCTTTGTACAAAAACATCATTTGGAATCTTCACATGGTTTCTTACAGATGAAGACAAATATAAAGCTAAATTATATTCATTTCTGACAACTCAGAAAAAAATATCTTTTCTTAATCTCGTGAACATGGGTTCACAATGAACCCAGGGTAATGTGGTACATGTCCTTACAAATAAATCAGTTTCAACAAGTCACAACATGTTCTTGGAAATATGCAATTCTCTAATTCCCACAATGCAACTGACCAGTGAATAAAAGCTAGTTACAAACTGTGGTAGGTATAGTAAATAGCTAACATTTAAAATAATTGGAAAACATAATGATCCCAAATCTGGGTGTGAGTGACTCACTCCTGTCATCCTAGCTACACAACACATTCAGTAAACCATTGTTATAGGTGCTCAACAATGGACTACTATAAGAAGAGCAAAGAGTTGACATGAAAATGATTGAAAATCATGCAGCCAGAAGAGAAAGAAAACATGTTAAGATTCATAAAATGTGTCACCAGCATCTGAACCTTGTAAATTGTTGAAAGTTCTCTAGAGAGAAACAAAGACATATAATCTTAGAACACAGATCACATAAAGAAAAACATTGTTAGGAAATTAAGAAATGAACAAAAAATCTTTACATTCTTCCTCACTACTGGTATTCAAAAAACCCTTTGCTTAAAGAAATTGAAAGTGCATCATGGACTAGGAAATCATGCCTTATAATATGAACAATTAGCAAGAACAGTTATAGATGAGTTGAAGAACAATAGTGGGGAACATACCAATATGCCTGCCCTGTCCATGAAGCAGCACATCTTTATTTGAAATGCATTGAACTTACTTGGAAAAGAATTTTACATGTTCTGGAAATTACTAACAATACATTTTAAAAGTACTTGGTATTAAAAAGGGAAATAGAAAATGCGATAATATAATTAATAAAGGATACCTTTTGTAATGGCTCAAGTGGTGTACTGCTTGCCTTAGCAATCACAAGACGCTGAGTAACAAATAAGTAAGTAAATACATCAATAAAGGTCTTCTACATAGCAAGAACCACTGTCAGAAAAGAAAGAATAATAATGAAGAAAAATGGGAAAGAGAGAACAAGGGAAAGAACACGAAGTGTCCTATTGTTTAAAGTTAATAAGCAATGTTTACCTACATTATCAAGGACACTGTACTACAAGAAAGAGATTAGCAAATAGGCCTCAAAGGAAAGGGAACCAGTCTTCCCTTGGCTTTAAAGTAAGAGAAAATTGATTCATGACAGAAGACACATCATACAGTGGTAGCTAAAATCACAAAATCTGGAACCTTGTTTCTCCTTGAAAACACACATTGTATTCTCCAGTGTCTTGATCCAATTGCATGAGACATAGGAAAGATAAAATCTGAATACTTTTGAAATCATGGTGTCACATGCCTGTCTTCCCACCATTTGCAAAACCAAGGTAGGACTAGCATATGTTCAATGTAATCCCAGAATACATCTCCAGTTCAAGAGCCATGGATGAAGTCTCAGTCTGAAAGTAACACAAAAACAAGAGCATTTTGAAAGTCACTACCCAAGGAACATACAAAATGAATGTGCAATGTTAATATCTTAGAGTGGCAAAAGAAAAACAATGAGGATAAATATCTTCAATACAAGCCAAGCAAAAGTGTTAGTGGGGTTGTCCTGCCCCTGAGATCCTAATTTTATGTTTTGCCTCAGTCTGCATTTCATTTTTGGAAAATGCTATCTAGACACAAGCCAAAGAGAGCATCATTCAGGAAATGATTGGAACCAGAAAGTCGTCTTCCAAAGATCAGACGGTGGTGCCTCCTCCCACCAGATTCTGGTTGGACAATCTAGACAGTTCTTTCCCTCCAGCATTTTTCATTGGCTATTGAACCTAGGCCCTGTCATGTTAGATCCGTGTGACAGGAGAAGTGATATCCCACATGGTAGAGTGCCGGGACCAATAAGTGATTCCAGCACAGCCCTTAGGGAACCAGGCCTCCTCCCTGGACCTTATGTTCCCCAGTGTGGGGATGCGTTGTATTTAAGCAGAACCTGCACTTGGCTTTTCTAAAGGAACTCTATTTCTTTCTCATGGAAATGGGGCCAGGAGTCTGCTCAGAGTATTCCACACTCACCATCGAAGGATATAGCCCCTGATTTCACAGAAGCAGTGTTGGAAGCTAAAGGTCAGGCAGAGGGGCCTAGTTGACACAGTCCTTGACCCCTGCATGGAAAATGAAGAATTTGCATTAGCACTCTTACAAAAGTTCCAGAGCTCTATACTGACCTGCAGCCTGAGAAAATAGCTAACCACTTCCTCATACTTGTTCCCTGGTGAAAGAAGATGAAAAAACAACCCATGACGTCCTCATGAGACCTCCTGACATCCCTTGCTCTCATGTCCTGAAGATAACCTTTACTGCTGACATACCTTGAAGATTTGCCTGCTTTCACTTCCTTGTACTTACACATAAAAGACATGTGCTGGAATAGTTTGGCACTCATGTTTTCCCATCAGGAGCGTGTAGTCCATCTGGTGCCTGCTTTTCTCTATTTGTGTCTTTGTCTTTTCTCATTCCCATTACCCCCAATCAGGTCTCCCAACCCACTCCTGAGAGACATGAGAAAGCAGCAATTTCTAGGATAGGGCAGGTAAGATCCATTAGAATAGGAAAAAAGGTCAGGTGTTGTCACTCTATGTTGGTGTCAGGCATTTTGTCTTTATGGACAAGGATTTCTCACACCTGTCCCTCAGTCTACCCATTATCACCCAAGAAAGTAAGAAGAAGCTTGGCACCAGTGGCTCACACCTATAATCCTAGCTACTCAGGAGGCAGAGATCAGGAGGATAATGGTTTGAAGCTAGCCAGGGCAAATGTTTTGTGAGACCCTATCATAAAAAATTCCCTTCACAAAAAGGGCTGGCAGAGTGACTCAAGGAGTATGCTATGAGTTCAAGCCCAGTAATGTTAAAAAAAAAAAAAAGAAAAAGTAAGAACATACCAACAAGTGAGCACAATTATTAAGTACAAGAGAAGCTGAAGCTATCATACCAATTCCATACACCCAAATAAAACCTCGAGGTGATGAAAACTGTGTTCTAGCAGACAGAACCAAATTTGTCTTGTTTTTCCACTGTATTCACAGGCTTTCTCATTGTCACAAGGTACATTCTGACAAGACCAACTCCCTTAATGAAAATGCAAACAACTTCCTGGTGCAGAGGCTCAAGAGGTACAGGGCCTGCCTAGCAAGTGTGAGACACTGAGTTTAAACCATAGTACCACAGAAAAGAAAATGCAAACAGCTGAAATATTACCAAAGCAAAGTAATCCTAGAAATCACTTGTGATTAAAGAATACCATTCTTTGTGTTCCCATTACACTTAGATGTCTTTCCTCAGAAAACCTAAAACAAGATAAGGTTCACACTTTTGATAGTCCAACTTTCTGCTTCAAAAATATTAACTAAATTGGTCAGAAAAAAAAAACATTCAATAAGCAAACTGTCCTGAATTTTGTCTCTTTCTTACTCCCCTGAAGTCTATGAACCACTCTCAACCTGAGGCACCACAACAACCCCTTCTTTATGGTCAGCTGAAAGACAGTCTCAGCTCAGGGATAAGGATCTCTGGTCAGGAGTTAATGGTGCCCCTCCATTGTCCTTCCTCTCCCATAGTTGTCCACTACAGTATGCTCCTCCCTAGGAAGCACAGCCCTGCTCTACCTCACCCTTACAACAGACAATGCAGACCTCTGAGTTGGTGCTGTCCTGAAACATCGACTTCAATATGATCAGTTCCTGCCCCTATCTGAAATTAATTTTTGAACATACTATCCAGATAACTCCAATTTTGACAGAGATTGCAAAAACTCAACCCTTCAATACCTTCCCAACACTCCCCTTTGCCATGAAGCCCACATGCACATGCACAGCTCTTCCAGTGAGTTGTGCAGTGTGAAGACAGCTTCAGTTTGGGAATTTATGACAGCCCTAAGAAGAACTGGGCTGGGGACTTGGGCCTGGTCTCAGACTGGCTTGTAAACACTTAGCAAATTCAGGGTAATCACCAATTGCCCAAGGATAATGGAGGAAGCAACAACCTCCCACCCACTGAAGGCTGGGAAAACCTGGAGCTCAGGAGCCAAGGAGTCTTAACAGGACTGTGGGCCTGGACCATGTCGCTGTTCATAGAGAATAGTCTGCCAATCTGACCAGTCCTTCCCCGGGGGAGAAGAACAGCTGCAAAGCTGCACAAGTGGCGACTCAGGCTACAAACTGCAGCACTGCACTAGGGAGGCCCAAATCTGTACCAATCTTTTCAAGCCATTTCTAACTTCCTCTTCCTCCCTAGGGTCTGGGATGTCAGCTACAAACTCAACATTTCAGGCTTCTGAGGTGACTTAAGTTTCTGTGATGACTTAAGTTCTGCTCACTACAATCGCACCACATGCAGGTCATAGTAGGAGAGAGACTGAATTATGTAGAATTGCTCTCAGCAGCACAATGTGATCCAGAAAATGACAGAGGGTCCTCCTTACCAGCTTGTGATTACCCAGTTCTCAAGCACTTCTCACTGGCTAGGGATCCAGAACCCACCCCTTGAGATCTGAGTAACAGAAGAAGTGATCCCCTACCAGGTAAAGTGAAAAACCCAAATGATTGAATCCAGCAAAAGTCCTTAGGAGTTCAGGCCTCCTCCCTGGTGCCTACCCTGTCCAGCTTGGGGACTCACTGTAGTTAAGTGGAACCTGCTTTTCAGAATGGACCCTTCTTTTTCAACTGAGAAATGGAGCCAGGAATATGCTGTGAGAATTTCACACTCATTTTCCCATGGGGACATCCTGTGATCTCAGAAAGGTTGTGGTTCTAGGAGAGGCCACATGAGGACTTGCTGGGCCAGGAGGAAAATACTGATGTCACATTTCAGGAATTGGGATCATGCAATTCTCTTCATGGACAAGGATTTCTTTTACCTGATATCTCAACCTAAAGTTTATTACCCAAGAAAGTAAGAACATATAAACAAGGGGCTACAGTAAATAAGTACATGGAGAACATGTAGCTTTCTCACCAGATCTGTACAAAAGATGTAAGAATGAAGATTGAAAAGCAATCCCAAAATACCCAATAAAAAGAATAAAAACCCTTGGAACAGTTCAGACAAGCAGACTGACTCCAAGTTACAATGAAGACCCACATTCAGAATGTACAGCATATTCCCATGCTTGAAGATCAGACTAAATGCTGAATTGGTGCCCCCCAGAACAATTTTGCAGGTGCTGCAAAAGGGACAACTAAGGATTTAAATCTGGGGCCTCAGCATGCCTGCTGTCCCCTCTTCCTCACATGGTAAAAATGCCCCCTTCTTCAATGTTGACCTTAAACAGAGGGAAAAACCACACGGAGATACTTTAACATTCTGATAAAAAGAAACTGACATATTCATAAACTCATTCATGCACCTGCTTCCATAAGTTTTTCTCTAAGCTTACTTTCATAGACTTTTAGAAATGACAGTCTGACCCCACCACTTCTCTGCATGCCTGGATAAAGGTCCAATCTTGGAATGAATAGATTGTCAAACACATCTGCATGTACAGAAAGTATGACTCCTTATTGTTGCTGTAACTTCCTACTTATTGACAAACCACTCCCTATTCCTTCCTATCTGGAGTTGTTTGAACCAATGTCATCCAAAGGCAAATGAGTGAGGGATTTGAACCTTGCTTGGAATTATTGGAAGATATTCAAACCTGAACTAGTTGGGGCCAAGTATAAGTCTTCAGGTCTTTGGAGACAAGCCATCAAGGGAGTTCAAAGGACCCTACTCTACTTCTGCTCTTCTGCTCCCTGCTGTGGTGTTTATGGTTTTGCTCCTCATCCTATGTGCTTCCAGGCCCCATGTCCAAATCCAGCAGAGCCATTTCACCATGGATGGGACCTCAATAACTAGGAAACAAAAAACAACATTAATCCTAATAATTTCAACCTCACAAATTTGTTGCAGGGTGAAAGCTGAGTAATATACTGTTTCCTATTCTCTCAGAACCTGGAATCTGCCATTTCAATCATGATAAGATCAATTTGGAAGTAATTTTCAACACCTCTTTCATTCCACGAGTTCTTCACCAGCCTCTGGGTTCTTACCTCTTTCCCTGAAGATCTCAAAATTATCAGCAGTAGGACCTTCTCCCTTTGCTTTTCTATTTTCTAAATAAAAAGAGCCTCCAAGTCCATCAGGTGTAGCTACCCTTCCTTCCATTTTCTTGGTTCTGGAAATACATTCTAAAATCCATTCCTTATGTGGAGTTATCATTTTCTTCCTTTTCCTGTATGTCCCTCTCTAGCCCTTTCCCTAGGTATATACCCATTGCTCAGTTCATTAGAAAGGCCCTTCCTAGTGAATGTCTACCGAGGCATGTTTTTTCCAAGCACAAACTCTTTTCCTTAAAAGGTTCTGGACAGAACTGATAGTAGAAACTGCTTGTGTTAGACCAGTTTCTTTTGCTAATAGTAAAACACGCCAGTCAGAGAAAGGTACAAAGTTAAGTACATATTTTAGTTTTGCCTTGTTTTGGATTGTGGAATTAGGTTTGAACTCATGGCTTTGTGCTTCTAAACCAGGTGGTCCATCCATTTTGATCTGATTATTTTGAAGATGGGGGTCACTTCTTTGCCCAGGCTACACTTCAATACAATTTTCTTAATTTAATTTTTCCAAGTAATTAGGATTATAGGCATGATCCACAGATCCCTAGCAAAGTTAGTATTTTCATGAATATCAAGATTGAGGGCCAATGAGATGCACCAGGGGAAGGACTTTCTACTGCCCATTTTTTCCTTATGTAGTATCATACAAAGATATTTATCTTGTAAATTTTTTAAATGAGAACATTTATTTATCTTCCCTATTTATATGGAGAATGTGTTTACATAAAAATTTCTCTACCTTTAAGTATTTTTTACACGTATCTATAATATAAAGTTTACATTAATACCTATCAGTGTATTTATTATTAGTAGTAATATTTTATATTTTAAGTGTCTATATACAAAGACATATGTAAATAATTCTATGTACGAAGAGTTTCATGTGATATATTGTGACTATTTTAAAAGACATGAAAGTGGTGAGAAAAGTTTGAGGAAAGAAAGAGGACAGGCTGGAGGGTGAGAAGAGTGTTTGTGATCAACCTACACAATATAGATTTATGAAAATGTCATACTGAGCCAGGCAAAAATGGCCATTGCCTGTAATCTGAGGTTCTTGGAGGCTGAGATGAGGAGGATTTGGTCCATGTTAGTACAGGTCAAATAAAAAGGTGGGGGAACACCTGATCTCAAAATAATAGCCAAAATAGACAGGCCAGAGGTGAGACTCAACTAGTACAGTACCTGCCAAGCAAGTGCAAAGCCCTGAGATCCATTAATTTGCCTAATTAATATATGCTAATAAAATCTCACTGATTTTTATTCCTGTCTTACCAGTATATTAAGAGTTTTATCATTGAATAAGAAAATCAATTGAACAGGTAAGCACTTCTTTTATGAGGTGGTATTGCTAGGCAATAAAATCAATCAAAACTGTGCTTTGAGCAATTATGCACAAACAGAAAGACCATGCAACTCTGACTTTATATGAGGACAGCACTAAAACCCGCTGGTAATTAACGAAGGATGGATTCCTCAGGCTTGTGCTGTATCTTCTGCATTTATCAAACCTGATGATCTGTTTAGAATATTCTGTGTCTGTCATCCTTAAAGAAGTGGTGAGAGCTTACAGATGGCAAAAGCAAAAATAGGGTCACCAATCTCATCCAAAATATCACAATATGTCCTCAAAGACAGAGTCAAAGGCAGAATTTAAATTGGTGTTTTGGCTCAAGAGATTGAGTGCCTGCTATGCAAGCACAAAGCCCTGAGTTCAAACCCTACCCCATCCAAATAAAAAAAGCAAAAATAAGAATTTAAATCTGGACGCATGACAGAGACACCTGCGATTATGCCAGGGGAAAATGAAATATCTTTCCAAAGGAAAAACATTATACACAGTTTAGGATTAGCTACAGAAATGACTGGGCTCATTCATGGGAGTAGTATTGAGAGCAAAATAAGAGTTTCAAATGGATAAAGAAGACATATAAATATCCAGTGACAGACCATCTGGTGACAGTCATGAACATTGAAGTCAAGGAACCAAAGAAGCAGGAGGATATTTGATTATTTGATTAATTGTCTTACCTAAGAATGTGCTAAGTTGAAGACAATACAATGCTGCCATGTCTGTCTTCTCAAAGGAATGATTATTTGCAAGTTTCTTAAGTCAATATGAAGTATTTGGCAAAGTTTCCTTCCTACTGTAGGTAGACATGAAGGATGCATCAGAGACAGCTGATTCTTCATTCAAAACTGTGATTGGGACTTTTGACTGTATTAAATTATGAATGCTGATGTGATGTCCATAAGTAACCTTCAGTACGTAGCAGAGGGATGAGGCCAATGAGTCTACATTGAGGTCAGATTTGAGCCTGCAGACAGAGGGCAAAGAAGATCCACTAGGTTGTTTCTGCGCAGTTTCTCTCCTTTCCAGCTGGGCTCCAGCTACTGAAAACAATGTAGGAGGCATGGACAGTGAGGAGTTGTAGAGCATACACCAGAGAGCAGGACAGACATGGACACCATTGTGGGGTCCTCTCTTCCCTGAGTTTGAAACTCACAGTGCTTTGGGGTTATTTTCTGGACAGTATTTTTTTTCATGCATAAAGGTAGTGGAATCACAATGTATTGTTTCTGTAATTAAAATCTGTGAAGAACATGCTTAAGACCAAGCCAGATTCAGGCAGTGTCCTAGAAAAAGTCTCATGATTTTGGCAGGTTTTTTTAGGTCAGAACCTTAAACAGACTCCAGGTAAGAGATTCTGCTGGCAAATACAAAGGAGCTAAAGGAGAGATCATTTCAGTCATTGAAGGAGAGGGACCAGAGGATGGCAAACTCCCAAAGCTACATCCTTACCTGCTCTTAACTCAGCCCAGAGACTTATGGTCTGTGTGGTGTAGAACATTTTATTTTGGCCTTGGATAAAGCAATCTGAGGTAGATAAAGGTTTGGCTTTAGTCCATCTTGATTCTTGTGTAGAATGCTGCTGGCATGTAACTCCCATTTCTAATTGCATCCCCTGTGTTGTCACATTTTAACTTACTTGGCTGAAAATGGTAGATTGTGTAATAAGGAGTCAGAAAGGCTAGGCCATGAAGCCAACTCTCTCATTCCAACTACCTGAAGAGTGACATCACGCTCTCTCTCATTTGCTAGTAGGCCTTGCACACAAAAGAGGAAGAAGCTCATCACTGCGATATCAGACTTAAACAAAAGGGCAACAGTTCTTACAATTAAACAAAGTGACCTTAAAATGGCATGAAAAAGTGAGAGTATTAATCCCATTGGGTAAACATAAATTTGGTCATATTTAGAATACTCAAATGGTGTTAGGCAGAGTGTGAAAATTTTTCAACTTCAAGGCCAGCAGATTGGCTCAAGTGGGAGGGTGCCTGCCTAGCAAATGTGAAGTCCTCAGTTCAAACCCCAGTACTACCAAAAAATTTTAAACTTCAGTATATGAGAAACAATCATTAAAAACAAATAAACATATAATATTTCTTAACGGGTATAAAGTACAGAGAGATATAAAGTTTGACATGAAAAATATTGAATGTGGAGTAGGAAGAAAATAAAAATAACTTCTCTTCATATTTAACTATAGCTAAGCTTTTGTTTACTAAAGTTTGAATAGCCATAATATATTTTATTTAATTTTTGTTGTAACTATAAAAAAATTTCTAATCATGACACAATGATCAAGAAAAACAAATGAAACCACATCCTATCAATAACACACAAAATACAGAACATGTCAGCAAGATGGAAGGGATGAGTATCTACACAGATCATTCATCATTGTGAAGACGGTAGACTGGACTAGTGACAGCAGTGAATTATTAGCACCTATGAGGCATAGAGCCAGAAAGCTGGTGAGGCATTTTCATTCAAACCTGGCATTGATGGGAAAGCACTGAAGGTTCAGTAGTGAACAGCACCCTAGAAAAATAAAATTCCAGATCAGGAAAGAGGGAGAGAAAAAAGCAGAAGCACATGGAATGCATAATGTCTGAGGGAACACCTAAGTAAAAGAAAGCAAGAGCCTCACAAAACATGCAGTCTAGTGTCATGGAAAACAGAAACATATAAACATCCAAATATGTCTAGTGCATATGAGAGCACATGCACTGTGAGATAAAGACAGCCTGTGTGCAGCACAGTCCAGAGCTGAAATGAATGAAAAAAATGACTCAGGAACCACAAAGAACACTGCTCTCAGTAGAGTCTCCGTACAGAGTACATAACACCTGCATAACATTCCGTCAATAGGAAAGTTCTCACTTTATCTAGGCATTCAGTCAAGGTGCAGCAGTGACAGGCCATTTTGATAAACTCCTGCATCTGGAACTTCAGCACTGATGATCCCAACATTGTCCTATCTCTGGGATCTCCCAGCAAGGGTCAGTTGCTGATCCAGTGAGTGCTGGCATGGAGTACTGGTCTAGCTGTAGTGGAAAGGCTTCAAGAGAAATCAAGGGCAGAGTTCCATGTGGTGGGAAACTGGTCAGAAATGAAGGGGACAGACAAAATCTCTTCCTGTTTTGGCTGTTGGTCAGGAAGCATGTTAAAGACAAATACTTAAATGCTACATGAAATTAAAGCAAAGTGGAGAAATCAAAATGTATTCAAATTCTCTCATGAATCCAACACAGATATAAATCAAAGTAGAAAACCTTATCAACTGATCTGATTAAAACAGTATCATGTTCACTTAAGCAGCACCTAGAGTGAAAATGGAATGATGCCGAGAAGGTTAACATGGCACTGCACAAGGATGACATGCAAATTTGTAAGCACTTCATATTAAAAATCAAAAAAGACAATACCCACCAAACTCAAACATAACTTACAGTGTCATGTCACATTAATTCCTATACTTTCTTTTATTAACCTGTTATCATTTGAAATAGAGTGCTGCTAGTGTACAATGTATGGGCTTAGGCAGTCCTCCTGCCTCACGATCCACTGCAGCTGGGTTTAATAGTAGGCACCAGAGGCTCTGTACCACTTGAGCATAGCCTCCCTTTTATTCATTTGAATATTTTTTCCTTCACTTTGTAATGTATATTTGCAGTTTATGTTGATGCACTATGCTTCACTTGTCTCCTCTGTGTGTGTGTGTATGTGTGCGTGTGCATGTGCGTGTGTGTGTGTTGCTATGGATTTAGCCCAAGGCCTTGTAATTGCTAGTCAAACTTCCTAGTGGTGAGCTACATCCATAAGACTTTGAGACAGAATCTCACTAAAGACTTCCTAGTGGTGAGCTACATCCATAAGACTTTGAGACAGAATCTCACTAAAGACTTCCTAGTGGTGAGCTACATCCATAAGACTTTGAGACAGAATCTCACTAAATGTCCCTGACTGTCATCAATTGGTGATTCTGACATTTAATTTCAGGCCTAGCACTTCCTAGGCAGGCACATCAAAGGCCTGATATCCACTTTCAAATAACATTACACAGGTTCAGGGTCAATGCAGATATCTTGGAATGCTTGAGTTCTCTCTCCCATCTCTAATATAGTTGCTTTCATTCATCATTTCCTTTTTGGCAATGTAAGGACCTGGTATAATGTTGAAAATTTTCATTTTGGCCATTTATATGTGATAACAAATGTGAATAATTGATTTTGGAGTCAGAAGGCATGGCTTAAGTGTTAGATCATGTGACTAGCAAATGTATGACTCTGGAATAGCTAGGATTACAGGCATTGAGTCACGAGTGCCCATCAACTAAAGATCAAACATAACTATTACATGATAAAAACTTATACTAATTAAAGATTGTGCATATGTTCTCCTGAAAAACACAATCACTCCTCAGACTGTCCTTGGTGGAGTCCTTCCTTAGACTGTTGGTGCTATCACAATTCAGAGGCATACATTTCTTTTACCTCTCCCTGGAAATTATAACACCTGTTATCCAAAGGTTTACATTCTGCTATTTTACTTTACATTGGTCTGAGTGTAAATGGAAAATTCCCAAGTACCAAACTTTGAATGTTCTATACTGATAATGTCACAAAATGTGGCATCAACTCCATCATTTACCTTACTTCATTACATCACTTAAATGCTGCCTGATGGTACAGTTGTGGGATACTGAAGAACAGGGAAATGGGACATTGAGGCTTTTTTAGGAAGCAATGTTTATTAGCATGCCAGCAGTGACTCAGTGGAATCACATCCAAAGGTGAGCCTTGAGAACAATGGGGCCTTTCCTTATACACCATTCTAGGCAGGTTAGAGAAGCAAGAAACAAAGTTTAATCTATATGTGGTTACATACTATCTCATTGGCTAGCATTTTCTCAGTGCTAAGTGACCTTCATGTTCAGATTCTTTAAGTTTTATCTCCCTGCTAGGCCGTCTCCTCCTCCCTGGTACATTACCAGCACACAGACTTGCCTGCTTCTTTTCTGGCCCTCTTCCCTTCTTCATTCTATTATCAAAGATGAAGAAGAGTAAATACAGTAAAATATGATATATTGAAAGAGGTGGAGAACATATGCACAATCTTTAATTAGTATAAGTTTTTTTTATCATCTAATAGTTATATTTGATCTTTAGTTGATGGGCACTTGTGACTCATGCCTGTAATACTAGCTACCCCAGAGGCAGAGATCAGGAGGATCACAGGTGGAATCCAGCCCAAGAAAATAGTTCACAAAACCATATCTTGAAAAAACCCACCACAACAAAAGGCTGATGGGGTGACTAAGTGTAGGCCCTGAGATCAAGCACCATAACCGCACCAATGAAAAAAAATGGAGGGTGAATACAGTTTAATATATATTGAGAAAAAGGGACTCCATTCATAAACTTTTAAAGTGTTTTAGTATAATAGTTATATTTCATCATTGTGTGTTGGTTCTAATCTCTCAATGCACATAATTTAAAAAATATATTATCATAGATATGTATGCATGAAAGCAGAGTTTTTTAGGGTTGAATATGACCCACTCTTTCAGGAATTCATTAGTGAGTCCTTGTAATATACCACCTTGGATAAGAAGGTTTTGTAGCTTTTACTTATTATTTGCAATATAAAGGCATATCACTCATGTCAGACTATCAGGCTTACTGACCAGGACAGGGTGATAGGGTAGAATTTGATGGAAGACAGCCAGGGTTGTGGAATTTGTGGTAAAGACATGGAATGTGTATATTGCTCAAGATACACAATCTTTCACTCTGAAAGTACATTGTGTTAATTCAGGGAACCTTTCTGACTTTCCTCCACATTCTGTACTCCCTGTCCCCTACCTTGAAGCCCATGCACTGAAGGCATTCTTCCTGGAAAGAGGGCATCTCGTCATGACCAGTGGCTAAAGTCTCCCTGGGGAAAGTGAGTGGCAGACAGCTTTTGTTGTGTACAGGAGGAGGCAGTGGAGTCCACATTCCTGAATGACTCTAAGTCCATGATGACCACTGCAGACTGTGGAGAGAACCATTTCTCTTTCAGGGTGTGCTTGGGTAGAATTCATGGAGCACAAAGAAGACAAGTCACGGAGTTAAAGTTCAAAAGTTGGTCTGATCCCTCCTATCTTTTGGCATATCAGACAGTATCAAGTAGCAGAGACTGTCACTTTGGCTGCTTCTTGGAAGGCAGAAAACTGGAGAGTGAGCATGGGAGAGAAAAATGCAAGGACATAGTGTGTAGAGTCACATGGCCTGGGGTGGGGGTGAAGCGTTAATGAGAAAAGAGTCCTCCAGCTTGGGAGGCTCCTTGGGCCCTTTGCCCATTCTCTGTGCTTTCTAATTTGGTCTGCCTATGGCTGACTGCAGCTGCTCTCCCACTGATTTTTCTCCTGGAGGTGATTCTGGTGTTTAGGGAATATTAGGATGTGCTGAGAGAGATCTTCTGATGTCATGGCATGAAGTAGGCAGTAGATTTAGTAACATTCAGTGGGTGGATGCCAAGGAAATTGCTAAACATCATGCAGTGCTCAGAACATCCCCAACAACAAGGAAATACCCAGCCTCAAATGTTACTAGTGCTGAAGTTGAGAATCCTGACAGGTCCATTTGCCTGTGCTGCTGTGACTCTGCTCATCCTTACTAGACCATACAGTATGGATTACATGTGTATTTTTGGTCATGGGATAGAACTCAGGGTCTTTGTCAGGGTAAGCAAGCACTGTGTCACTGAGTTATATTCTCAGCCTCATGTACATGTATATTTAAGATAGGGATTCACTATGTAGTCCTATTGTCCTTGAACTCATGATCTTCCTGCCTCTGTTTCTCAAGAATTGCCAGAGGTCATATGGAAAGCAAAGGAAGTATTTTGATGTCATGCGTGAAGTGCAGGGTATGTGTATACCAGGCATGTGCTGTTCCACTGCTCTCCTAATCCTATCCTCATATACATGTATTTTCAATATACCCAAATGGAATTATATGAGCATTCATTCAATTTTTTGTGATACTGTGGTTTGAACTCAGGGCCTCATGCTTGGTATGCAGGCACTGTACAACTTGAGCCACACTGTCAGCCCTGTTTTTATGTTGGGTATTTTTCAGATCAGAGCTCAGGAATAATTCACCTTGGAGTGACTTGAACTGCTGATCCTGCTGTTCTCTGCCTCCTGAAAAGATGGTATTAGTATCTTCTACTATGAGAAGGTGAGAAGCCATTCCCACCTGGCCAAATTTTTGTTTTACTTACTAAAATTGTGTTCAATATTGATGAAAGTTTGGTTGTGGGCATCTATTTCCTTTCAAGGCCACCAGTGTTTGCTTTTATCACATCACACTTGTCATCTCCCCAATTATGGTACTGTAATCTCCTCCACCGACATTGTTGAAACAATTGCCATTTGACTTATTCATTTATGTACTTCCTCACAAACATGTATGTCATTGTATACAGTGTGCAAATGTAATTTCTTATCGCCTACCATTTAGTGTTCCATCATAATGTTGGAGGATTACTTAGACCTCTATTATTACCAATTCTGTGCATTTGTTAATAGAGCAAATGTCACTGGCATGTTGTGCTATTCAAATGCCAGTATGTACAATAGCTTATAAGGGAAATGATGAAGGAGCATGAACTGTATCTTCAAATCCCAATCCCAACAAAAGTTTTCTTTGAACACTAAATGACAGATCACAGCAGCAGACAGACAGTAATGATGAAATTTAACTCAAAAACCTCATCAGCCAACTGGATACACGTATTTTCATAGAATTTACCAGCCCCAAACTGTAGAATAAGAATCTTTTCATGAGTGAATGGAATAGTCAGAAACATACACCATGTTCTGAGCTATATGTACCATTCACCTTAACTAATGTAAATTATGCAAAGCAATGGCTGGGATAAACTGAGGAGTGTTGACACTGTGAAACCGCAGTCATTGAAAACAGATGGACGACATGTGCATGATGTTGAGTGTTGTCTCCATTCTGAGGTTGTAACTCTGGTTGCAGGGAACTGTTTTCTCCACAGTGCTTTTGTTTGAGGTGAACAGATATTCTGGAGGAAGACCAAACTATATACACATGGAAAAAAATTAAAGAATGTCAGGGATTTGTAAAGCAACATTAAGTGAATTTATGCATTTACAGTTACTTAATCCTACCATCTTAAATTGTCTGCAGTGAGATTTTTCCTCTGATCTTTTTTTTTGTATATAAGGAGGAAGATAGAAGGGCTTGCTGAATTCCATGAGATAAATCCTTAGGTTTCTGTGATCACCACTAAGCCGTGATGCACTTTAGAGCTCCCTTTCAGGAATCACTGTAGTCATCAGGCTGGGAAATCTGTTTAAACTCATGAAACTGGGTTTTACTTGTGATTTTGGGTGACACAGAATCTTTGCCTGAGGTTGTATACTTGTTTCATTTCATTCTTTTTTTTCCTTTTTTATTTATTTATTTTTTTTACAGGCGATACAGTTGCTTCAACTGAAGGCCTTGTGCTTGTTAGGCAGGCTTTGTACTACTTGAGCCACTCCACCAGCCCTGTTTTATTTATGGGGGTATAAGAGTGAGATTTTAACTCTTTTTCCTTCTTACAAAACAGGCACACTACTGCTTGAGTCAATCTTTCTTTTCATCCTCTTGAATCTTTAGTGGAATATAATTATCATATCAATCCATTTTCCCCCTGCATGAAAAATCTATTATATTTTTGGTATTGTGTACTTATTGCCTTGACTTAACATGGTTAGATTGAAACAAGAGCTGTGAGAAAAACCTGGCCATGAGCTTCATTCCAATCAGAAGTGTTTGAACATTGACGCTACATTGACTTCCTATGTCCTAGCCTTTCTGTGTCTCCCCTGCTTAACTGACATGATGAATTTTCTCAATAGGTCATTGAGTCTGGAATTCTGAGTATACCTGTCGTACCATTTTCAAGAGGAAAATGCAGGAAGGAAAGTCCCAGTGAGTATGATCAGAAGCAGGTGCCGGGTCTGGAGAGCCAGGACAAGCTTGGCTGAATGCAGTTATCTCACAAACTGACCCAAGTTTACAGGGAAGGAAGCCTGATCTGGCAAGGGCTGCCCTGCATTCTGTCATTTTGAATTCACTTTGTCAAATATAGGATGGTCTTCCAGTCACTCATGCCTTGGGAAATCCAGCCCTGTATCCGTTATCCAATCAGAACACCTGTTATATGTCTGTAGCAACCATCCAATGCTACTGCCAGTGGTAGGAGGTCCACTTTCTACAATGGTTACATCGCAGTTTGCCATATTTACCTCTTGTCTACTGCTGAGACAGTTCTTAGTCTACTGAGCTACAGTAGCTCTGTGGTCCCTTTTGCTCTAGAGTCTGTGACCTGATTTCACTATTGGACTCTTTGGTCTCCAGTTTCCTGCAGGGTAGGGCTGGGCTGTGAACTGGAAATCACGTTATGGCCTGTGAGGTACTTCATTGCACTCTGTAGCTCTTGCTGTGAGGCAAACCCATGTCTGCAAGACTGAGTTGATAGAGGAGTGGTCATGGGAAAATCCTGAATATTTTTGCAGTTTGAGAGGGTTTTGGTGCTGCTATGCTGTCCTCATGTCTCCTTTTTCTTTACTTGGACCTTGTTTCCTTTGGGATCCTTGAAGTTCAAGAGAAACATGGGCTAAATTCTATGACCTGTCCCTTCAGGAAATGCTTCTCAGCACTGTCTATAAGTCTCTGAATTTCCTCAAATCCAGCATATTGTCAGGTCATTGGAAGTTTGGATTCATATCTACTTGCGGCTGACTTCTCAGTGGAGGGAACACTTTTTGCCCTTCTGACTTAACTGTCAATTGTCCACTGGTTGTTTCTAGACATTGTCTAGAATGAAGTGCTGATTAGCTTAGGCCATGATTTCTAGAGTATTACATTAGGGGGAAAGCCCCAAAGGTAAGATGTGCAGATGTCTTAAAGCAGAAAGAGAGGAGAAGACAGCAGTAGAAAGAAATTAGGAGAGCACTGACATAGAGTTTAGCATAATCAGTGTTCTCCTGTGATCATCCCGATCTTGCTTGTTTCCTTCTTTGCTTGTTTTAGTTTGGAGTCTGAGGTTTGAACCGAGAGCTTTGCACTTGCAAAGGATTCACTCACCTGCTTGAACCACATCTTTAGTCACTTTCCCTCTGGTAATTTTGGAGCTAGGGGTCTCAAAAATATTTACCTGTACTGACCTTGACTGTCATCCTCCTGATCCCATTCTACCAGGTACCTGATGTTACTGGCATGAGCCACTGGAGCTTGGCTCATCATGATCTCTTTGGGATTTTTGTTTGTTCATTTTTTTGCTTCTGGAAGAACTGGGGTTTGATCTCAGGAGGTCACTCTAGTTTGGTAGCTGCTCTACCAATTAAGCCACTCTGCCAATATTGTTTTCATCTTGGTTTTATTAGATAGGGTCTCATAAACTTTTTGCACAGACTGGCTCCCTCCAGAGTAACCAGGAAGACAGGCCTGTACCACTGGTCCCCAGCGTCATTTTTATATATGATGACACTAAAGAAGGGTTTTTCTGCTGACTTAGTTTGAAGTTAGTCAAACTTCACTTCAAAAATGTTTTCATATCACTTTAAAGATATATGAACTGACCTTTCCACATAATCAGTTTTGAAGAAAGAAGTGGACATTTAGAATATGCATGTGGAATGCCTGATGTTTTTAAGAGGATAAGGGAAAGAGGGTTGGTTCTATGCTCTTTTCTTAGCGCAGAAAAGATTGGGAAGTTAGGATTAATCACAGCTATTTATGAACATTACAATATTTAGGATAAATCATTTCACCAGTTTTCTTTTGCCGTCAGGGAGTTGGGTAGACAGTATAATTTGTGCCAATGAAGACAAGCCTGAGAAACTCAGACTGAGAGAAAAACACTCATATATTTATATTTTCAGGTTTTAAAATAATATTTATTTTTTAGTTGACATGTGCATTCAAGGAAACAAACACATGAAGAAAAGAACATCATCACCCATAGCCACAAGCAGTACAGTTGGAAAATCCTAAATCCTACAAGTACCCACATGATAGGTAACTGAGATCCTATGGTCTGACATGCTTGTTCACACATTCTGAATGCTCACCAATTCAAAATTCCAAAGCTACACGAATATTTTGATAACCAAGTATATACAACACCAGTGCAAGCTATTTGAGAAAAATTATAATCCTTCCTTCCTTGGGCAAAAATTTCACTGAAGACATAAATGGAAGTGGGCCGCTCTCTAGACAGAAGTAATGGCAGGAGCTATAAAATTGCATTCTCCATTTACCATGAGTCATAAAGCAACAGAGTACACGAAGCATAGTTTCCAAGACAGCTCATTATCATAACTATACTATTCCAATATTAGCAAAAAAGCATGTTCCTGTGACTTACTGTATCTCTGTAGTACAGCCAGAATTTAATCAATGGCTCTCATCAAACTGTAAATCTGAGCACACCTGCACATAACTGTCCCTGGAGACTTCTTTCTGCCCCACTGCTGCCACTGTAATGAACAAGTACTACACATGTGAGTTCCATGTTCAAGAGGCATCTTTTCTGTATTTACCAGTTGGCTAATTTATTAGCTCTACTTTTTATCATACTCTGTCACCTCAGGACATGTGCAAATATTACATGTTGTTGTAAATAAACCCAAGTATTTAATAAAAATGCACATATGGATTTGGGTATGATAAAGATTCATCTACATTTGGAGACACTAGGAAGGGCCCTCTCTCACCAGTGGCTAACTTAAGAAACACACTGGCTCCAAAGGGTGGATTAATAAAGGTCACTCCTCCTAAAACCTAACAAAGGAACATTTATGTAGGAATTAACATATTTGGACATTAGGACTATCCTTTAATAACCAACAATATGAACTGAAATGCATATAAAATAATGGGTAGACAACCTGAACCAACCTAACAGGCACACAGCATATTCTCCTCATACTTCCTTTCCCCCACCCCAACCTGCTGCCACACAGTAAGCCATCAGCATGCTCTCCAAGACTTCAAGTTCAAAAATTTCATGCCCCAAATGCATCCATTCCTATGAAGTCATCAAAAATACTTAAAGGGCACTGAGTTAGCCCTCTATTTTTACATTATGTAATTGTAAACATCTAGAAAATGAATAATAAAAGAAAAATGGAAAAAAAAAACATCTAGGAAACCTAGATGTTTTCCACTATGCACACAGTAGCATATAATTTGAAAGGAAAAATCTAGCTTAGAATCTTCCAATCTCTATCAACCCAGTGATCAGCTTTAGGTATCTGTAATATTCCAGGGGTTTCTATAATTTCATTTCCTAAGTAGTTTAAGAATGTTTTTCTTATGACTGTTAACAAAAAGTGTTCTAACTATACTTTTGGCATCACTGACAACCTCTTTAACACCTAGAAATCAGAATAGGTGTTGTATATTGGGACCCACCTGTCCTGTATTTACACAATAAACATAGAAAAATAAAACAAAATGCATAGATGGAAGGGATAATCAATCTTGCTACATGAAACACAAATTGGTACAAATCCTTTTGTATTTTTTCTCCCTCCCTCCCTGAGCCAGCACAAATATAATGTGCACTGCTCTGAGAAGCAGTCATTATTCCATTTCCAAGGTACAATACTATGAATTTTAACAAAGTGATATCTACAAAACATGTTATTTACTACCTCTACTTCTAAGAAAGACACTTTCATATTCTTTCTTATAGGGCAAAGAGTTTCCATATTTAAGATATGTTGTGGGTATGTAGTTCAGTTTAAAGTTTTCTTTTTTTTTTTGACAGTTTCTAGCACAGACATTCTGAAATCTTTTGAATTTCTGAGGCTTTCGGTGTGCATGTGGTTGTACTTCATAAGCCCCATTCAGGCATTGCTTGAGATTATTTTAATGGTTTGTGTCAGGGTACTTCCTTTCTAAATATTCAGGGAAGTGACTGGTGACCAGAGAGAGTAAAGACATACTAGAACCTGCTGTCTGTTTTGAAATGATGTGCAAAAATTGTAGTGGGAGCACTAAGTGTGGGTGGTGGCCTAATTGAATTCTAGGACACTCAGTCACTGTTTGAAAGTTGGTACTAACAACAACACATATTTGTTTACAAAGTTCTGATGAAGATTTACAGCACAGGCAACATTCAGACTCTCTGTGAGGAATATTTGGTAATGTGTCCAGAGTATCCATTCTTGGTACTGATGTCTTTCAGGATTTTTGGTACTTATGTCTTACGTGAGATGAAGTCAAGCATGACACAAAAGTAGAGTGACAATGAAGCAAGGTTCCTTAAGGAAAGAGTACACTTTGAAATAGACTTCATAGGTAGTAGTTAGGCAGTGACCATGAGGACATACAAAGCAAACCAAAGGATGTAAGTAAACCAGTGAGATTTGATTAGCATGTACTAATTGTTGAAATTAATTAGTTTCAGTGTAATATTTTCTTACAGGTATATAATGTAATTTACTCATATCCACTCTGTCACTACACTTTTTTCCTGCTTCTCCCCATCCTTTTCCTAAATAGTTCACACCACTGTCATATCTTTTTAAAATACAGTCATCAAAGAATAGACAAAAACTCATCCTACATAGATTTATGTACACATTATATATAGATACAAGGAAGTAAAAGTATACTGATAATATTACATTCAAAGACACTAATTTAAATTTATTTAGTATAGATATGCATAAAAGGAAAGCAATATCTATGAACATATAAAACATAAAAATATCTGTATAATCACAAAGTACAATATAGAAATATAGAAAGCAAATTAATGTAGTTTTGGAATATCATAGAAAAGAAATTTATGTGTACAGTCATATGTAGAAGAAACTGTCCAGAGAATTCCTTCACCTGATACATCTCTTTCACTGTGAACCTTGAAAAATATGAGGAAAAATAAGTTACATTCTGATACTAACAAGAAAAAATGGTGCCACATAAAGAGGGTATTATATCAGTGTCATCCAGAAACTATCAAGAAAACTATTTTGCCTGCAAAAAATGCTTTGGTATTCATAAATTTTGACTTTAAAGATGATATGTCTTAGGAAAAGACCAGTTTCTGAAATGAGAGAAATGTGTATAAATGTAGGGTAAGTTGTGAGAAGAATATATAGGAAAGGAAGATCATGAATATTCCCATGAGTAAATTATAGGAAGGTTACACAAGGAGCCATAAATGGGAGAAGTGGTGGCTACACAGTTGGGGACTCTGCTTAGGCAGAAAGCTGAAAAGCCTGTGAGAGAAGATGACCCTACTGCTAATAATGGTGAGATGTTCAGAAGATGGAATGTGATGACTGAAAAACTGGAAAAGAAGACCACAGAAAGAAAAGTGGTGTTGAAAATGACCTGCACATTGATCTTCTCAAGTTCAGAATATCAGTTACCAGATGCTGGGGGATGAGGAAAGAATTTATCAATGACTATCCACACTATGACGGACTCATGAAGAACGAAACTACAAGATTAAAGTTGTTTTAGACAGTTTTGAAATACCATATCTGATCAAATAGCTATGTTAGTTTTAATCAGGGAGCCAGGAAGCACTTAGTGTGGGAAGCATGTCATGGAGCAAAACAATTCACATCATGCCAGGGAGCAAAAGAGCAGAGGCAGAGAAACGTAGGATCCAATGAACTCCCTTGAAAGCCTATCTCCAAAGATCTGACACTCATACTGATCCCTACCTATTCCATGTGCCAACACCTTCCAATAGTCCCAAGCAAGAGACAAAATCCCTCACATATTAGCCTTGCCATTTGTGAATACTGGTCCCAAGCATACCAGGTAGGAAGGAATGGAGAGAGGATTGGAAATAGGTAGTAAGTTACAGTGACAATAAGGAGTAGTAAGTTCTGTACATGCAGATGTGGTTGATGTTTCCATTTGAAGATTGTAACACTGAACAAACCAGCAACTCCTGGGATCTGCCTGCTCAAAGGAAAGGTTTGTTGATTTGAGAGTTTGTTTTGGTATGTGGTATACTTTACATTCTGTTGCATACATGATGGCATGGAAGGCTACAGTTACCCTGTTTACTCACTCTCTCATCTCCTTATGAAATGTGAGTGAAAATTCACTCTTTGTTGTTGACTGATCTTGTTGATTTTGTCCCCAAGTTCTAATGTTTCATATATTTCATACAGATTTCTGTAAAAATTCTTGATACAAAGATACATAGATTTTTACCATATGAATTCATCATGAGACTTTTTTTTGATTTGTGTTTGTTTTGTGTTGCTTGTCAAATTTGAATGACCTAATTTATTTTTTTTGATAATATCTTGATCATATTTAGTACCTCTGATGTTGTATGTTTTAAATATTACATGACATGGTTTCCTTTCTGTCTGTACTGTGGATGTGGTGTTGTGTTTTTTAATTAATTCTAGTTTTTAGGATTTTTATGTAAGAAAATGATGAATGTTAGCATTTAAAGCTTGTGTCCTGAAACATTGCAAAAATTCCTTAGTATCTCCAGGCTTTTCTGTTGCTTTGGAGGGATTTACTGTGTAGCTAGTGATGACATTAGTGTCCAAAAGTATTAAAAAATAAAAGTATACAAAATCAAAAACTCACATGCAAAATCAAAATGATGTACATTTGTTTTTATGTACTTTAAAATAATTAAACGTCCTTTGAGATACATATGTTATTTAAAATGTACACTTTCATCTCTATTGAACCTCTCTTGGAGGTTTTGCAACTATGCTTCTGCTATTGATTTTCAGCTGTATTGTAACATGAGCTACAATCTTCCCTTTGTCCTCTGCCTCCTAACAAATTCCTAGTTTTGGACATCAATCCACTTGCGGTACCTTTACCAGTCTTTGTCACTCCTCCTTCTTTTCCATTAAGAGTTCTTCATGAGAACTCTAGGGAATCTAGGGAATTTTTATTGTATGTGGTTGTGTTTGATAAACCCCATTCAGGCTGTGTTTAATTTAGTCTACTGAATTGTCTCAAGGTGCTACCTATCTATGACATTAGGAAGGTGATTGGTGACCAGAGAACAAACACATGGTATGGCCTGGTGTTTTCTTTGAACCGATGCCCAGAAATTGTAGGGAGTGTGCTAAGTATGGTTGGTATTTGAATTGTATGACACCAGTTGGTGCTTGAGAGGAGGTTGTTGTTACGAACACCATCTATTTGTTGTCAGAAGTGATAGCAAAAAATACAGCACAGATTATGCCATTCAGGCTCTTGGTTGAATGTTTGGTAAAGTTACAAGTGTGTCCATTCTTAGTACCTATGTCTTGTGTGAAGTGAGCTTAGGGAAGACACAAAAGTAGAGTGAGAGTGAAGCAATGTTCATTAAGGAAAGAAACATTTTGGAGAGATTTCATGGGTAGCAGTTAGGCAGTAACCATGTGGTTATACAGAACAAACCTATAATGGACTTCTGAGAATGCACATTGTAATTAAAACTGCCCAACTCACATTCACCAAAGATTGAAATATCCTAACAAGGTACCAAGATGCCACTAAATGATTCTGAGTGTCCCACTCATGTTAAGGTGGGTGTATGACAACAGTTCCTGGAGCAATAGATTTTTACTTAAAAAATACTCAAGGCCATAAACCACATCCCTAATGATGAGGTGGACCCAAAACATTTTGTACATTTTAATTATATAAAGTTACCTATCCTTATTCCATTCTCAATAGAATTTCCTTTTAAGGGGGTACTAAGGGATCCCTGCTCTGTACATTATGCATAGTTTAAATTTAGTAGGAAGTTTTGATTGTGTATGGATTTGTCATCTGATCTTTTATGGATGTTTGCTTATTGTGTTCTTTGCCAGTACTTGGAATGTTCTAATTGATTATACTTGACCTTTTAGCACTAATCAGTTTCTTTGTATGCTGTCACTTGCATGGTAGTGATGACTTCTGATGTTGAAGTTTTTTTCCTATTTGTTTCCTCATGGTATTTAAAATTGGTCCTCCCTGTTTCTCTTACTCCCCAACTCACCTCTCCTGCCCTGCCTCTTATCCTTCTGTAGCTGTTTCATTGTTTTATATAACTGGTGCTCTGCTTTTCATTTGAAGCCTACTTCCTCATAATGTCAGAAAAATGATCATTTCTTTAATTCCTCAGGTTGCCATCATAAGTGACTTGCATTGTTTAAAGAGTTCCTGTTTCTTTTTCCAGATTCTTGTACAGATCCATTGTCTCTGAAAATTGCCTGCCAAACCATGTGCCTTAACCCATAACCCAAGCCTATTAGCCAATTGAGAGAGTTTGTGAACCTTTGACCTTGAGAAATCTCACATAAGGGGTAGGTACAACTGCATCAGGGAGATGTAAGGAGGAGCCACTGTCAGACATTTTGTGCTCACATGTCTGCTCAGAGTGAATATGTGCTTGCACCCTTTTGATGAAAAGAAATTGCTTTGTCAAGATTTTCTCTTTCTCTCATGTATTTGTTTTTGGCACTGGAGGGTCTTTAATTACAACAATTTGGGAGTTCACCCAGGATTTTACATTCTGACTGGAAAGGGGGTGCCCCCAGCCTTTCCCCAGGGAGGTGCAACCTGCTGCCTGGTTGCAGCCATCCTGAGGTTCAGCTGTTGGGAACAACTTCCCAAATATCTGAAAGAACACGGACCCCAGAATTCTTTGACAACTCAGGTGAAAGAGCTCTGAAGACAGGGACCACAGTGACCATGTTATTTTATGCACAGTCCAAGACAAGAAATGTCATGAGGGTGACCAAGTAATATCTTTGTAGTTGGGATATTTGAGGCTGCATGATGTGTGAATTAGATATGTTGGGAGACATGGAGTAAATGTTGAGTCCTCATCCACAGTTCTGGGGAACCCTCATACTGTTTAATGTGGAATTAGATTCTGAAATCTAATCCAGGTCAGGAGATTATACTGACCTGCCAGCTACCAAGAGATGCCCGCAAGGGATGCATCTGGAGACAGACAAAGTGAAAGAGAATCAGAGTGCAAGAAACTTCCGAGGCAAAAGGGAGAGGTGGTTTGAGCTCCTGGCAAACAGCTAAAGCACAGTCAATCAAAGGGAGAAATGGGAAATAAAGGCAGCAAGAAAGAGGCCAACAAACATAGGTCCAGTATAAAATACCCTCTGATGTCACTCTAGGAATGATGCTAAAATATTGGGATGATAGTCCCCATACTAAAGGGAAAAACAAACAAAGAATGGTCAAATACAGTTGTTTTATCTGTACCTAAAAAACAATCTTTTAAAAAACTGTTTATACATTTATTCATATATGTATACATTGTTTGAGCCATCTCTCCCCCTCCTCCCCACCATCCATCCCCATCCCTCTCACCACCCTTGCTTCCAAGCAGAACCTGTTCTGACCTCTTCTCCAAATTTGTTGAGGAGAAAACAAATCTGTACCTAAAAAACAATCTTTTAAAAAACTGTTTATACATTTATTCATATATGTATACATTGTTTGAGCCATCTCTCCCCCTCCTCCCCACCATCCATCCCCATCCCTCTCACCACCCTTGCTTCCAAGCAGAACCTGTTCTGACCTCTTCTCCAAATTTGTTGAGGAGAAAACCTAAGAGATAAGAAGAAGGAAACAGCATATTTGCTAGGTTGAGGTAAAGTTTGCTATACAGAGAGATCCCTAGCATTCCTTCCATGCATATGTGTATTATAACCCAAATTGGTTCTTCTCTACCAGGCCTCTTCACTACTCCTCTGTCACCTTCCCATAGTGGCGTCTGCCAGTTTAAGATTACTTTATTCACTCCTCTAACTGCACACGTCAACCACTTTCAAGTTTTAGGTTTCCTTCCCTTTCCTTATTCTTCCTGTGTGTGTTCTTCCCTTTGTGTGTGACCCACATCCAATACTATTACTGCATTTGTTTTAGGCTTATGATCCACATATGAGGGACAACATAAGATTTTTGGCCACTAATAGATGACATAAAACAAGCCCTTATCACAGGCCAGGTGCTAGCCTTGAACAGCCCTTTCACCTCTTTGTAAATGTAAAAAAAAAGGAGTTTCCCTTGCAGTACTAACCCAAAAACATAGGGGTCAATGTCAACCTGTGGCATTCTTATCTAAATTCATAGATCGGTGACGTGCCGGGCGCCATGATGGAGGGCTGGTGGTGGCGGCTCGGGGAGGTGTTCGCTCTCTCGGTCTCGCTCTGTCGCTCGCTTCCCCCGGCTCCCTTGGGTGTGCGAGGGAGGGGGAGGGCGTCGGGGGTGGGGGGTGGGGGGAGGTGTTCCGGTCCTCGGGAGACCCGCGGAGGGAGGCGGAGGCTGCGAGGGACTCTGGAGAGGCTGCAGGAGGCGCTGAAAGATTTTGCGAAGAGGGGGGAAAAAGGAAGTTTGTCCTGTTTTGGATCAGTTTCTTTGTCATATAGCCAAGACTGGAGAAACAATGATTCAGTGGTCTCAATTTATTTTTATTTATTTATTTATTTTCAGAGGTCAGTTTTCACTTTATTCAGCAGTGTACGCCGACATGGGATGGTTCTTCCACTGGGACTGTTGGGTTAGGCTCTGAGGGGTTATAACAGAGGAGGGGACGCCAAAGGACAGGACCACAGGACAGCGACTGGTCACAAAGAGGGTATCATGGAGTAAGAAGCCCCTGAATTTTCTCATTTCCTTTCTGAATATCCTAAGTGTGCATCACCTGATACAGAAGGCAAAGACAAGCAGCCCTGTGTGACAGCCAGCACTCCCTATAGAGCTGGTGCTTTGGGATGCTGGCTGCTTTTCTAGAGGTGAAGTCACACTAGCCACCACTGAGCACCTCCCTGGGTGTTGGTCAGCTGGCCCTGCTAAGCCACCAGCACTGAACATTTCCAGCTGTTCAGTACAGGCTAATTCTAGCTGTCTGACAGCTGGACCTGCAGTGTCTGTTCTTGGAAGTCCGTGCAGACAAGGAAAAGTGGGGGAGGGACTTTGATTTTTCCCAAGAAAACCAGAAGAGGGCAGAGGGCAGGACTCCTTCTGGTCACACTCAGGCCTCCACAGGGAGCTGGCTTCTCAGTCCTTCAGCTGAAGCCAGGCGCTGGTGGCTCATGCCTGTAATTCTGTCTACTCAGTCCTTCAGCTGAGACACCTCATGCAGATACGCGGCCAGCATCTTGGTTCCTTCTATGTAGTTACGCCTGTTCAGCTTTTCATTCTGAGAGTGGCACCATCATCTGCCGACCCCACTGGTAACAGCATGACATTCCTGCCTGTGGCCTCCTGAAAGGTCAAGGTCACAGGAATGCTGCTACCTTCCCTGGTCAAGTCAGGTTCAACACCAAAGACTGCTTTCATCGCTCTTCTCCCAGCCATGTAATGAGGGTGATTGAAGTCAGACACCCAGGGCTTCCCACCATGGCCCATGTACACCTTAAAGCTGTTGGGGCTGTGCAGCTCAGCAAACTTCTCGGTCAAGTAGCTTGTAACCTGCTCACTGACAACTTCAGGGATCATGTCTGGCACAAGCCTGATGGAGAATTTGCCAATCACCTTCCTAGGAATCACAGTCTTGGCCCCCGACCCAGAGGAGGCACCTTCGATGCCATGGAGGGAGAGGGATGGGTACCGCCACCAGTGCATCAGGATGTCTTTCTTGCAGCCGTGCAGAAGGGTCTTAGCCCCCACATCCCTGGCGTACTCCTCCATGTCAAAGTCGATGCAGTCGTACAGCCCCTGCTCCTCGTCAGTCACAGGCGCCACGGCCTCATTGATGCCAGGGACGAGGATCAGTGGTCTCAATTTAAAGGCTGTTTTATTTTCAAACTGGAGAAAGTGATGGATGATTTCAGAACTTCAGCTCCTGAACCAAGAGGTCCTCCCAACCCTAATGTCGAATATATTCCTTTTGATGAAATGAAGGAAAGGATACAGAAAATTGTCACTGGATTTAATGGTATCCCTTTTACTATTCAGCGACTATGTGAATTAGTAACAGATCCAAGAAGAAACTATACAGGAACAGACAAGTTTCTCAGAGGAGTAGAAAAGAATGTGATGGTTGTTAGCTGTGTATATCCTTCCTCAGAGAAAAACAGTTCCAATTGTTTAAATCGAATGAATGGTGTTATGTTTCCTGGAAACTCACCAAGCTATACGGATAGGTCTAATATAAATGGGCCTGGAACACCCAGGCCACTTAATCGACCAAAGGTTTCTTTGTCAGCCCCTTTGACAACAAATGGTTTGCCTGAGAGCACTGACAGCAAAGAGTCAAATGTACAGCAAAATGAAGAGAAAAGCCACAGTGATTCTCCAGCATCTGAATCAGAAGTTTCCTCAGTGACCTCTGTGAAAAATAAGCATCCAGATGAAGATGCCGTGGAAGCTGAGGGCCATGAGGTCAAAACACTCAGGTTCCACAAGGAAGGTGGAGTCAGAGAGATGGCCAGCCAGACCACTTCCAGGGAAGTTCCTTCAGTTACGGTGGAAGGGAGAAGACAAGCATCCTCACCTCAGGAAAAAGACAAAGAAAGTAGTCGAGCCAGGCAGCACAGTGCAGAAGAGGAGGACGAAGAGGAAGAGGAGGAAGAAGAGTCTCTCATGACATCAAGAGAAATGATCCCAGAAAGAAAAAATCAAGACAAAGACTGTGATGATGCCTTAACTGTGAATGAAGAGACTTCTGAGGAACATAATCAAATGGAGGAATCTGAGCTGCCTCAAACTGAGAGAGTCACATTCTGAAGGTAGTGAAAGCACAGGCCCTGTAAGTAGTGGCTCTGACCGCCACGAGACAGAAGAATTAGTTGGATCCAATTCCAGTAAAACTGGAGAGATTCTTTCAGAATCATCCATGGAAAATGACGATGAAGCCACAGAGGTCACAGATGAACCGATGGAACAAGACTAACTACGTAGAATCACATAGATACAGTATTTTACATACAGTTCTGGTTTTACACTGTATAAAACTTTTATGTAATAAAGCGGACCTTTAGTTTTACAAGAAAAGCAGGTTGTAAAATAAAGTACTTTAAGAATAAATCCTAAAAGAGTTGTACATGTAAGAACTGTGAATATCAGCTCCTTTGGGTCCTGCTTACTGCTCTTTTTTTTTTTTTTTCCTTTTTTTGGGATCTGGTCAAATCAGTGGTTTGTGTATAGATTTTTTTTTTTAAATTTAGAATTAAAGTTTTTAAACTGGAAGTAATTATAATTTTGAAAACCTTTTAAAGATGATTACATTTAGTTCATACATATGCAAGAAAGCTTTCTGTCTTGTCTCCTGACAGCTCTAGCAGTTTTCATATTTTGGTCATAGTTTCAACATTTTAACATGTGAATTATAGGGTTCCATGCTGGTTCCCAGATTTTATTGTTCGACTATGTACAATGAAACTTTAAGTCATATATACATATATATATTATTCTAATGGGGAAATGTTATATTTTTCTGTTTCTATAAGAGATGAATACAGTGGATACTTTTTCTATTGGTAATGATTGAGTTCACCTCTTTCAGAAGACATTTTCTTTCTCTTCTGAGTAATTCAAATAAGATCTGGCCCTTGTGAAACCCTGGAAATCTTGTCTGTTGAAATACCAGGTTAAACACATTCCAAGAGATCTGTTCAAACTAAAATTCTTTTGTATACTTCCGAGGTGCCTGAGAAAAAAAGACTTCGTTATTTATGAGAAAATGTGCTTTATCTTGGAAATTGTGTTCAAGCATTAGCTTGCTATTTTGCTGACATGAGACCATCTCAAAGAATTGGGCAGGTTCCTTAACCTTTTGCTTGCGTTTCTGAACATTGTAAATATCACATTTCTTTCTAAATTATTCTAGAGTGTGCAAATGTCAATGGTATGAAACACCATTGTACTGGAAGAATTAATATATTACTGTAGTAATGTATGTACCTGAGCTAAGGTGACTGAAGCTTTAGGGGTACATAAAAACCACCATAATTTGTATGGCATTTTGAAATGAATTAAATATTTTTGAACGTGCTTCCTTGGCAGCCAGTGTTCTATTTTTCAGATCAACACAAAGCACAACGATTACTCTTAAACTCAATATTTTCAGATTCACACATTTAAAGTCATGCAAGCTGCAACTTCCCTGTCAAAATTACTGGCTGCCAAATTTATACCTGTTTCTTCAGCTGTACCTTTTGATATTTAGAATTTTTAAATTTCGGAGATTCCAAGATGGCGGCTAGAGCCGGCGCAGAGAATCTCCACTTCACGTTAAACGGAGAACCGAGGAGGCCCCCGGGGCCGCCAGTGGCCGGCGCACATACGGCTTGGGAAGACGCGGACCAGGTGAGCTTCACGGTACCGCGGTACCCCACAGACAAGCCTGGGCCAGAGCAGCATAGCCCCCTGGACAGACTGACCTCCACCCGGGAAAAAAAGAGAAACTGAGTACTAAGCAATAAGAACAGTTAAGACACGCTGGAAAGAGGGTGGGGCGCCCTGAGCGCTGAAGATTGGGGGAAGGGAATCCTTCCCGGGACTGTAAATAAACGAGCCGGGCGGGCCGGAGAGCCTCTGGCGGGAGCAGGGCGCGCCAGCAACCAGGAGCGGGGACGCTTGTGAGAGTGGAGGAGGAAAGACCCACTTCCCACATGAACTGTAAACAAACATGGCGGCCGGCAGGAGCAGCAGCACTGCCCAGTAAGCAGGAGCAGGAAAGCTGCTGAAAGTGGCAGTGGGAGGAAAACTTCAGAGGAGAGGGGAGGAACACCCACCTCCCGCATGAACAGTAAATAAACACGCAGGCCTGACAACACGGGGCAGTGTCACCTTTCCCAGTGCTTGGAAAGGGGAAAGCCTGTAGCAGAGGCTCCCGCACAGGAGAACTCTGAGCAAACAAAGCCTGTGGGACCAGCTGAGTGCTAGGCTCACCCCAGAGATCTGCATAAATAACGCAGCCAGCTACAGGCTGAGAGCAGCAGGCAGGCAAGCCACAGTTGCAGACACCACTCTCAGAACTGTCTCCAGACGCTTTTTTTTCTTTTTCTCCCTACCTTTGATGAGAGAACAACCGAATTACACCTGCAAGCCGAAAAACTGACTGAAACTGTATTGCATTTGAACTGGGGACACTTGGTGGGGCTTTTTTTTTTTTCTTTTGTGTGTGTGTGTGTATGTGAGTGTGTAGTTTTGTTCTACTTTATGCATCCCCTTTGATGAGACAACTACAGAACAACATCTGAGGCACCAACTCCAGGACTGGAGATTGAGACGGACACCCAAATTATTAAGACTGAAACTGCATTGCATATAAACTTGGAAGTTTTTTGGTTTTTTTTTTTAATTTTCTATTTTCCATTTTATTTTAATTCATTTTTATGTATAGATATTACTTCCATTTACTTATTTTTTATTTTTTTATCTTTGATTTTCAATCCTCTCTCTGTCTCTCTAATGTCTGTTCAGCTTACTGTTGATTAGTACACTAACACTCCCTGTTTATACCTTTGAAACTCTCTTGTCTGATACCTTGTTCTGCTTTCTCCCTCTTGTCTGTATATTTGTTTTCTCCTTTTCTTTAACTTCTTGCTTTCCATCTCAGCTCACTCTTCCATTCTAAATATTACCATTGTTATTATTACAAGCTAGAAAATACTTAATCACACACAGTACAGGGACATTAACAACACCAAGGACAATGACGGGAAGACAGAAAAAACAGGGAAACCAGTTTGCCTACAGCAAAAAATTAGTACAGGAACCAGAGGGGAATGAAGAGAACAGAAACTCAGATCCAGACTCCAACAAAATGAAGATAAACTATGCCAAAGGACCCAATAAAGCCCACAAGAATAATTTAAAAGAAGACATACTACAAGTAATCAATGAGATTTTTATAGAGATGATACTGGATAGGGTCAACCAAAATGTACAGGAGACACTCAAGAAATTCCAAGACAATAAAAATAGAGAACTTGAAAAAGCAAAAGAAGAAATAAAGGAAACCATAGAAGCACTGTATAAACACCAAAGTGAAAGAGAGAACACAATGAATAAATGGATTAATGAACTCAAGACAAAAATAGACAACAATAAAGAAGAAAACTGCCAGGATATGGAAAACCTCAGAAAAAAAGAACGAAACAGAACTGCAAAACAAAATGGAAGGCCAATCCAGCAGAATAGAACAAATAGAAGACAGAATCTCAGAACTTGAAGATGAAATGGTAATTAAAGGAAAAACCGAAGAACTATTAATTAAACAACTGAAGACCTATGAAAAGAAAATGCAAAAACTCACTGACTCTATCAAAAGACCAAACTTGAGAATCATGGGCATCGAAGAAGGAGAAGAGGTGCAAGCGAAGGGAATGCATAATATATTCAACAAAATAATAATGGAAAATTTCCCAAATCTAGAGAAAGATATTCCCATACAGATGCAAGAGGCCTCCAGGACACCAAACAGACCAGATCAAAATAGAACTACTCCACGACATATCATCATTAAAACAACAAGTTCAGACACTAAGGAAAGAATATTGAAGGCTGTAAGAGAGAAAAAAACAAGTAACATACAAAAGTAAACCCATCAAAATCACAGCAGACTTCTCAACAGAAACATTAAAAGCAAGAAGAGCGTGGGGTGAGATCTTCCGGGCACTGAAAGAAAATAACTTCAACCCCAGGATACTCTACCCAGCAAAGCTATCATTCAAAATAGATGGAGCAATAAAAGTCTTCCATGATAAGCAGAAACTAAAACAATATGTGACCACAAAGCCACCATTACAAAAGATTTTGCAAGGGATCCTGCACACAGAAAGTGACACCCAACTTAACCATGAAAAGGCAGGCAGCACCAAACCACAGGCTAAGAAAAAGCAAGACAGTAGAGAGTAACATCAAGTTAGGTACACACAATCAAACCTTCAAACAACTAAGACAGCTAAATGGCAGGAATCACCACATACCTATCAGTACTAATGCTTAATGTTAATGGACTTAATTCACCCATCAAAAGACACCATTTGACAAAATGGATTAAAAAAGAAGATCCAACAATTTGTTGCTTACAGGAGACTCATCTCACTGACAGAAATAAGCATATGCTTAGGATGAAAGGCTGGAAGAAGATTTACCAAGCCAATGGCCCCCGAAAACAAGCAGGAGTAGCAATACTTATCTCTGACAAGGTAGACTTCAAACCTACATTGATCAAACGAGATAAAGAAGGACATTCCATACTAATAAAAGGGGGAATATACCAAAAGGAAATAATAATCATCAATCTGTACGCACCCAATGTCAACGCACCCAATTTCATCAAACATACCCTGAAAGACCTAAAAGCATATATAAATGCCAACACAGTGGTTGTGGGAGACTTTAACACTCCATTATCATCAATAGATAGGTCATCCAAACAAAAACTCAATAAAGAAATCCAAGATCTAAAATATGCAATAGATCAAGTGGACCTAGTAGATGTCTACAGAACATTTCATCCAACCTCTACACAATATACATTCTTCTCAGCAGCCCATGGAACCTTCTCCAAAATAGATCATATCCTAGGGCACAAAGCAAGCCTCAGCAAATATAAGAAAATAGAAATAATACCGTGCATACTATCTGGCCACAATGCAGTAAAAGTAGAACTCAACAACAAAAGTAAAGACAAAAAACATGCAAACAGCTGGAAACTAAATAACTCATTACTTAATGAAGAATGGATCATTGATGCAATAAAAGAGGAAATTAAAAAGTTCCTGGAAGTCAATGAAAATGAAAACACAACCTACCGGAACCTATGGGACACAGCTAAGGCAGTCTTGAGAGGAAAGTTTATAGCCATGAGTGCATATATTAAAAAGATTGAAAGATCCCAAATCAATGACCTAATGATACATCTCAAACTCCTAGAAAAACAAGAACAAGCAAATCCCAAAACAAATACAAGGAGAGAAATAATAAAAATAAGAGCTGAAATCAACAAAATAGAAACCAAAAAAACCATACAAAGAATTAATGAAACAAAAAGTTGGTTCTTTGAAAAAATAAACAAGATCGATAGACCCCTGGCAAACCTGACTAAAATGAGGAGAGAAAAAACCCAAATTAGTAGAATTAGGAATGCAAAAGGGGAGATAACAACAAACACCATAGAAGTCCAGGAAATCATCAGAGACTACTTTGAGAACCTATATTCAAATAAATTTGAAAATCTAAAAGAAATGGACAGTTTTCTAGATACATATGATCATCCAAAACTGAACCAAGAGGAAATTAATCACCTGAATAGACCTATAACACAAAATGAAATTGAAGCAGCAATCAAGAGTCTCCCCAAAAAGAAAAGTCCAGGACCTGATGGATTCTCTGCTGAATTTTATCAGACCTTTAAAGAAGAACTGATACCAACCCTCCTTAAACTGGTCCACGAAATAGAAAGGGAAGGAAAACTGCCAAACACATTTTATGAAGCCAGTATTACACTTATCCCAAAATCAGGCAAAGACACCTCCAAAAAGGAGAACTATAGGCCAATCTCCTTAATGAACATTGATGCAAAAATCCTCAACAAAAAAATGACAAACCGAATTCAGCAACACATCAAAAAGATTATTCACCATGACCAAGTAGGCTTCATCCCAGGGATGCAGGGGTGGTTCAACATACGAAAATCAATAAACGTAATAAACCACATTAACAGAAGCAAAGTCAAAAACCACTTGATCATCTCAATAGATGCAGAAAAAGCCTTTGATAAGATCCAACATCATTTCATGCTAAAAGCTCTAAGAAAACTAGGAATAGAAGGAAAGTTCCTCAACATTATAAAAGCTATATATGACAAACCTACAGCCAGCATTATACTTAATGGAGAAAAATTAAAACCATTCCCTCTAAAATCAGGAACCAGACAAGGATGCCCACTATCTCCACTCCTATTCAACATAGTAATGGAATTCCTAGCCAGAGCAATTAGGCAAGAAGAAGGAATAAAAGGAATACAAATAGGTAAAGAAACTGTCAAAATATCCCTATTTGCAGACGACATGATCCTATACCTTAAAGACCCAAAAAACTCTACTCAGAAGCTTCTAGACATCATCAATAGCTATAGCAAGGTAGCAGGATATAAAATCAACATAGAAAAATCATTAGCATTTCTATACACTAACAATGAGCAAACGGAAAAAGAATGTATGAAAACAATTCCATTTACAATAGCCTCAAACAAAATCAAATACCTAGGTGTAAACCTAACAAAAGATGTGAAAGACCTCTACAAGGAAAACTACACTTCTGAAGAAAGAGATTGAGGAAGACTATAGAAAGTGGAGAGATCTCCCATGCTCATGGATTGGTAGAATCAACATAGTAAAAATGTCGATACTCCCCAAAGTAATCTACATGTTTAATGCAATTCCCATCAAAATTCCAATGACATTCATTAAAGAGATTGAAAAATCTACTGTGAAATTTATATGGAAACACAAGAGGCCACGAATAGCCAAGGCAATACTCAGTCAAAAGAACAATGCTGGAGGTATCACAATACCTGACTTCAAACTATATTACAAAGCAACAACAATAAAAACAGCATGGTACAGGCACAAAAACAGACAGGAAGACCAGTGGAACAGAATAGAGGACCCAGATATGAAGCCACACAACTATAAGCAACTTATCTTTGACAAAGGAGCTAAAAATATACGATGGAGAAATAGCAGCCTCTTCAACAAAAACTGCTGGGAAAACTGGTTAGCAGTCTGCAAAAAACTGAAACTAGATCCATGTATATCACCCTATACCAAGATTAACTCAAAATGGATCAAGGATCTTAATATCAGACCCCAAACTCTTAAGTTGATACAAGAAAGAGTAGGAAATGCTCTGGAGTTAGTAGGTATAGGTAAGAACTTTCTCAACAAAACCCCAGCAGCACAGCAACTAAGAGATAGCATAGATAAATGGGACCTCATAAAACTAAAAAGCTCTTGTTCATCAAAAGAAATGGTCTCTAAACTGAAGAGAACACCCACAGAGTGGGAGAAAATATTTGCCAACTATACATCAGACAAAGGACTGATAACCAGAATATATAGGGAACTTAAAAAACTAAATTCTCCCAAAACTAATGAACCAATAAAGAAATGGGCAAGTGAACTAAACAGAACTTTCTCAAAAGAAGAAATTCAAATGGCCAGAAAACACATGAAAAAATGCTCACCATCTCTAGCAATAAAGGAAATGCAAATTCAAACCACACTAAGATTCCACCTCACCCCTGTTAGAATAGCCATCATCAGCAACACCACCACCAACAGGTGTTGGCGAGGATGCGGGGAAAAAGGAACCCTCTTACACTGTTGGTGGGAATGTAGACTAGTACAACCACTCTGGAAAAAATTTGGAGGCTACTTAAAAAGCTGGACATCGATCTACCATTTGATCCAGCAATACCACTCTTGGGGATATACCCAAAAGACTGTTACTCCAGAGGCACCTGCACACCCATGTTTATTGTGGCACTATTCACAATAGCCAAGTTATGGAAACAGCCAAGATGCCCCACCACTGACGAATGGATCAAGAAAATGTGGTATCTATACACAATGGAATTTTATGCAGCCATGAAGAAGAACGAAATGTTATCATTCGCTGGTAAATGGATGGAATTGGAGAACATCATTCTGAGTGAGGTTAGCCTGGCTCAAAAAACCAAAAATCGTATGTTCTCCCTCATATGTGGACATTAGATCAAGGGCAAACACAACAAGGGGATTGGACTATGAGCACATGGTAAAAGCGAGAGCACACAAGGGAGGGGTGAGGATAGGTAAGACACCTAAAAAACTAGCTAGCATTTGTTGCCCTTAATGCAGAGAAACTAAAGCAGATACCTTAAAGCAACTGAGGCCAATAGGAAAAGGGGAACAGGTACTAGAGAAAAGGTTGGATCAAAAAGAATTAACCTAGAAGGTAACACACACACACAGGAAATCAATGTGAGTCAATGCCCTGTATAGCTGTCCTTGTCTCGGCCAGCAAAAACCCTTGTTCCTTCCTATTATTGCTTGTGCTCTCTCTACAGCAAAATTAGAAATAGGGTCAAGGTGGTTTCTGCTGGGTATTGGGGGGGAGAGGGAGGGGGCGGAGTGGGTGGTAAGGGAGGGGGTGGGGGCAGGGGGGAGAAATGAACCAAGCCTTGTATGCACATATGAATAATAAAAGAAAAATGAAATAAATAAATAAATACATCACTTTTAAAAAAAAAAGAAATTTTAAATTTCTGTAAAGTAGATTTTGTAGAATGTAATGTGTTTACTTCCTTTGTGAAGTGATATATAATTGTATAATTTCTGTGTTGTAACTGAATGCTTGGGCCTTCAATACAGTATTCATATAAAGCAATAAATATTAATGTTATGAAAAATAAATAAATAAATTAATAGATCTTGTCACCTGAGTGCATTCAAGCAGTAGACGCTACAGCCATTCTAGGCAAAGAAAATAGGAAAATCTCCTTTGGGGGAAGTCTAACTATTAGCAGTCTCCATCAAGTTATAGAATGATCTTAAAGCAAAGGTGGTTAGATGGCTGATAGATACCAGAATCCTAAAGTATGAATCTCTATTGCTAGAAAAGGATGACCTGACTTTAACTACTAATGAGGCCCTAAATCCAGCCACTTTCTTGGTTGAAAAGCAGGAGGGAGGAGTTCCCAAACAAATGTTTAGAGAATACCAAAGGAAAGGCCAGACCTTGGGAAAACTCCTTTCCAGACCAGGCTCCATTTCTTTGTGGATGTATCCTCTTGGGCAATTGAGGGAAAAAGACATAACGGATATGCCATTGTAGCTGGGGAAGCCACGACTATAATAAAATCAGTCCGACTCCCTAACAATTTTTCAGTACAGACTTGCAAATTATTTGTTCTTAATCAGGTCTTTAAACACTTAAAGGACAAAGAAGGTACCATATACACTGATTCAAAATAAGCATTGGGTGTGGTCCACACCTTCAGGAAAATCTGGATAGAATGGGGTTAAATCAACAAGAAGGGCCAAGACTTGGTCCATGGGGAATTATTTCAACAAATACTGGAGAGCCTAAAACTACCTGAAGAAATAGGCATAGTCCATGTGTGAGATCACCAAAAGGGGTAAACTTTGAAGCTCAGAGAAATTCTCTCACAAATGAGACAGCAAAACAGGCTGCTTTCACCTCCAAGGTTTTGGTCTTCCACACCTTCCTGCTTCTCCTGTTAACACTAAATTCACCTCTCCTAAGGATGAACAACAAAAAATATTGGGTCAATCAGGACAGAACAGAGAAAATTGGTTTGTTCCAATGAAAGGGAAATGATCTCAAAGTCCCAGTGAGAGAACTCCTTGCCTCTCTCCATCAGGGTAGCCATTGGTGAACCCAGCCCATGAGTGATACAGTTTTGCAAGCTTATGGGTATATATGATCCTACACACTACCCAAACAAGTATTGGAAAGGTGTCTTACTGGTTGAAAAATGAGCAAGCAAGTCCTGCGACAGAGACCAGCTTGAGATAGAAACCCCAGGTTGTGACCCTTCCAAAGCATTCAGGTGGATTACACTGAGATGCCCAAAATAGGTCATCTTAAATACCTCCTTGTTATTGTACACCATCTCACTCAGTGGGTCAAGCCCATCCCTCACCTGGCGGCAACTGCTATGAATGTAATTAGGGTATTACTACAACACATCATCCCAAGGTTTGAAGTTGAAGAAAATATATACTCAGACAATGGGAGTTACTTCACTCCCAACTTCTTCAAGGGAGTTCTGAAGGCTATCGAAGTCAAATTGGAATATCATGCTCCCTGGCATCCAGCTTCCTCAGGGACAGTTGAAAGAATGAATCAGACTTAAATATCAGCTCACTAAATTAGACTTAGAGACCAGATTACCTTGGATTAAATGCCTTCCCCTGGCACTACTCAGGATTAGGACAGTCCCTCAGAAGGACGTTGACCTCTCCCCTTATGAAATGTTTTATGGACATCCTTACCTCATCTCTGCTACTGATGTGCCTAACTTTGAAACTAAAGACTATTTCCTCAAAAATTATATACTTGGATTGTCAACTATCTTGCTTTCTCTTAGGAAAAAGGGATTGTTAATACAGGCTCTTCCACTTGACTTTCCTGTACACCTGACCAGCCTGGTGATTATGTGCTGATCAGGACCTGGAAAGAAAATAAGCTTGAGCCAGCTTGGGAAGACCTTTCCTGGTACTGCTGGCCATGGACACAGTTGTCTGAACCACAAAGAATGAATGAACTTATCACATGAGGGTAGAGAAGGTGCCCCTACCCGATCAGAAGGAGCAATGGACCATGAACACACATCCAGGCTGCACCAGAATGACCATAAAAAGATTAAAATGAAAAGATTCTTTCTCTTTCATTTGGGAAATGTATTTATCATCAGTGTAACTCAGAGTACTTTTCCCTTAACTGTTGAATTTGATGTATGCCAGATCTTTCCTTGTTGAGATCTTACATCCCAACTCCAGCTTCAAGGATAATCCTTTTAAATTTAGCCCCTCCCAGGACCCACAAGAAAGTTTGCTATCTGTCCACAGTGGACAGATGTGGGTGGAACAGTAAGTATAAAGGATATCCTTCCCCTTTTTGTGAGAATTTTAAGGGTTGGACTGGCCCTGGGACACTGGTAAAAATAAAATTTCCACCATCCACAACAATTGACAGTCATTTATCAGACTACAATCAAATTTATACCTTCAACAGTCTCACAAACCAGTCCACACCCTGGGTGGGCAAGGTTGATCTCTGGTGGTACAATGGAGGACATTTACTTAAGACTCTCCCAAGTAAGTAGACAGGCGCCTGTGCTTTGGTGCAATTGTAAAGCCCTTTCACCCTAGCATTCAAATCTGTAGTCCATGCCACAATGCCTAGGAAATGGAGAGGCATAGACATAGATGCTGCAGCCAGCGTCAGAGGCTCCTTTGATCCCCACACTAACATTGATAATTTAAAGCCAGAAATCAAATTGCTGCAGGATTTGAATCAGTACTCTTTTGAGCTCCATCATAAATAAAAATGTTGGTTGGATTAATTATATTTATTATAACCAACAAAGGTTTGTTAACTATACCAGGGACACTATCAAAAGAATAGCAGAAGTATTGGGCCAACTGGCAAGATGGTTTTCAAGAACAGGCTAGCATTAGACATGATGTTGGCACAAAAGGGAGGAGTTTGCATAACGATTGGAGTTTTGTGTTGCACATATATCCCAAATAATACAGCCCCCAATGGAACTATTACTAAGGCCCTACAGGGATTAACTACCCTATCCAAGGAACTAGCTGAAATTTCCGTATAAATGATCCCTTCACTGACTTAATGGAAAAATGGTTTGGGTGATGGGAGGGCTGGATGAGCTCAGTCTTAACCTCTTTGGTCATAGTGTCAGGAGTTTTAATTTCAGCAGGATGTTGCATAATTCCTCATGTCTGAGGACTATTAAAGTGGTTCATTGAGATAATCCTCACCAAACAGTCACCCCTACCCTACCCAAGTTATTTGTTTCTATTAGAAACACAGGAATGTGAGAGCCATTGGCTCCCAAATGAATTTGAAGAAATGAATTTAAATTCAAAGAGGGGGGAATTGTAAGAAAAATGATCTTTTCTATCAAAGCATATGCCACCACCTTAGATTGCTTAAAATTGCTTAGGTTGCCATTTTAGGAGACTTGCATTGTTTCAAGGGTTCCTGTTTCTTCCATATTCTTGTACAGCTCTATTGCCCATGAAAATTTCTTGGCAAACTGTGTACCCTAACCCATCCCCCAATCAAGCCTTTTAGCCAATCAAGAAAGATTGTGAATATTTGACCTGGATAAATCCCTGGTAAGGGGCAGGTACAACTGCATCAGGAATGTATTGAGAAGCCACTGTCAGCTATTTTGTATTCACATGTCCCCTCAGCTACAGTGAATATGTGATTGCACAGTTTTGATCAAGAGAAATTGCCTTGTCAAGATATTCTGTCTCTCGTCTGTCTGTTTTCAACACTGGTGGGGCTGTAATTCCAACAATAATAAGTTTAGAAAATGAAGTATTGTGTGTTAAGCTGTGTTTCTACAGTCATGCTGAAATCCTTTATTTATTTATTTATCCATTTACTTATTTTGGTATAGTGGGGGTGAACTAAAAGCCTTGTAATTACCAGGCAAGCTTTATACCATTTGACAAACTCTACCAGCTGCAGTCCTTTATTACACAAATTAATTACATTGACACGTTTTCTCTCTACACATGATATCAAGTGTTTTTCAAATATATGGTTATTTCCTGAGCACATCAAAATCCTTCTGCAAATGTAAGAAAAATGATCTTTTCCATCAAAGTACTTGTTACCCTCTTAGATTACTTAAAAATTTCTTAGTTCTCCATCTTAGGTGACTTGCTTATATATAGGGTCCTTGCTTCTTCTTCTGGAATCCTGTACAATTCCATTGCCTGGCAAACTGTATGCCCTAACCCATCCCCCAAGCCTTTAGCCAATCAAGGGAAATTGTGAACCTTTGACCTGGGCAAATCCTAGTTTGGGGCAGGTACAACTGTGTCAGGGATATAATGAGTAGTCACTGTCAGCCATTTTGTATTTGCATGCTTGCTTATCTGGAGTGAGCACATGCTTGCACCCTCTTTGTCAAGAAAAATTGCCTTGATTTTCTGTCTCTTGTGTGTCTGTTTTTGGCACAGGAGGGTTACTAATTCCAACATGTGGACCATGACAAAGCTCTAGTGGAGGAGAGACTCCCTCCATCCACCAACTGGGTGGATTAACCTGCTGTTTTCTGGGGACACCTAGAAAATATCCAAGTGCATGCCCAGATAGGCTAGCTGTTGGCAGTGGGGATGCTCCTGATCTCTGGTACATCTATCCTACCAAGTAGGGCCGCTGCAAGGATTATTCACCACCTCTCAATTTAGTCTAGTTCCCACAGGATTTGTCCCAGACTTGGACATTACGTCCTATGAGAATTGTCTCAATTTCAGATCTTTGGACCCACTGAAACTATCTCAATTTCTGTCCCTGTACTTCTAATCCACAAAAATGGTTCAAAATCATCCAAGGCCCTGTGGGGCAGTCCATTGGCATGTCTCCTCAAAACCTTAAGATTCTGGAGTTCCCAAAGACCATTAAACCCAAGTGGCCAAACAGGCCACTTTCTATTTTCAAATTCATCATAATCTCAAAAACTTCAAATGCTATAGGGCATGGGCAGAGGTTTCCCTATGGCCTGGCCTGTGTTTATCAATGCTCCAGTGTCTCTCTCTCTGTTTTCCTCCTAAGCAAATGCACTCTGCCCTCCCCAGGTTTTTCTGTCTTTCATGGAAGACCACCTTCTCTGACTTCAACTCATTTTTACCTCATCCTTTCCACTTTCCTCATCTCACAAGAAATAAATAATGTCTAACTTTGAAACTCTCCTGTCTCAATCTGTCTCAGCCATGATGGAGGTTACTTTTACCTTCCTACTCTTCAGCCTTCTTGCATTTCCTCTCCCAGACTGGCCATCTGAGTGAGGACAACAGAGAGAGAAATGGCCAAGGAGAAATGGAAAGAAAAGTCCTGCTCAAGTCACACTGTCAGTGCTCTCAACCTCCTTAGCAACTGACATGGTCCCAGGACTGCAAACATGAAATCAATTGCAAATCTAAATGACATGTGGCTGATGATTGGAGCTTCTTTTCTGTCCTGATCTCTTGTTCTTCTACCTAAAAATAAACCTCTAAATGTGCCTAAATACTTTAGCAGTTTTTCTTCTTTAAGTCTTGCTTTGAGAAAGGCTGTTTTCCCATTGCAGATATGTCAAGATCAGAAGCAACAGACCATACCCAGGTTGCTGCAGGTGGTGACCTTGGGCTGGCCCATTCATTCTCGTGGTCAAGGCACCATACTGTAGGGATTATGGACCCAACCCTCAGACTATCTTTCATGCAGGCTGGAGTGACCAAAGACAGAATTTTAATTCTATCTAATAATGCTTCATGTATTTAAATTTAAAATCTCAGTTTTCTAGGTTATGGTGTTAGCTAAAAGGCAAAAGGACAGCCTTCCTGAGTTCTGCTAAATAAGGCATTGGGATTTTTGTTTTCACCAGGCCCCTTACCTAAAATTAACTCTTCAGGAGTTAATTCATTCTACCTTTTCCATGCTTTCTACTACCACTTTCAATGGAGATGCAATCCTCATTACCACAACAGTCTCCCCTTTGTTCAGCCTGACATACAAATTCTAACTTAAAAAAATTACTATGAAATAAGAAGGTGGATTTGTGCATCCTCTATCCTTTGTGAATGCAAGTATATGGGATGCCAACTCTACACACAAGACTGGGCTCCCTAAATTTACTTTAAAGGTTTGCCTAATAACAAAGCTACTGTAGCCGAGATAAACTAATTAGAGATTATTAAAAACACTCTCAAGTGGTAAATGTAAAGCCTTCAATATCTTTGAGTGCACTCAGAATTAATGTAATTGTTTTATGTATTGTTGGGTGAATTTTGTGAATGTCTGTTGTCTGATTAACTTATTGATACTGTCAGAGACAGCAGTGGGACCGTGCCTGTGTGATTTGGCATCTGACCTTGTGAGAAAGCTCTAAGGAATTGAGACAAAGGTCTCAGAACCAGTCATCCAGAAAAACAACAGTGTTCAAGGTTTCCCAGATGGCTTCATGTCCTTCAGATATAAATATGAAGGTTATACTGACCATGTGCTTCTCCTGCTTCTCTGTTCCTATTTTTTAAATTTTTCCTTTATTTATTTATTTATTTTTTAATTGTTTTATTATTCATATGTGCATACAAGGTTTGGATCATTTCTCCCCCCTGCTCCCACCCCCTCCCTTACCACCCACTCCACCCCCTCCCGCTCCCCCTAACCCCCTCAATACCCAGCAGAAACTATTTTGCCCTTATTTCTAGTTTTGTTGTAGAGAGAGTATAAGCAATAATAGGAAGGAACAAGGCTTTTTGCTGGTTGAGATAAGGATAGCTATACAGGGAGTTGACTCACATTAATTTCCTGTGCATGTGTGTTATCTTCTAGGTTAATTCTTTTTGATCTAAACTTTTCTCTACTTCCTGGTCCCCTTCTCCTATTTGCCTCAGTTGCTTTTAAGGTATCTGCTTTAGTTTCTCTCTGTTAAGGGCAACAAATGCTAGCTAATTTTTTAGATGTCTTACCTATCCTCACCCCTCCCTTGTGTGCTCTTGCTTTTATCATGTGCTCAAGGTCCAATCCCCTTGTTGTGTTTGCCCTTGATCTAATGTCCTTATATGAGGGATAACATATGATTTTTGGTCTTTTGGGCCAGGCTAATCTCACTCAGAATGATGTTCTCCAATTCCATACATTTACCAGTGAATGGTAACATTTCGTTCTTCTTCATGGCTGCATAAAATTCCATTGTGTATAGATACCACATTTTCTTTTCTTTTTCTTTTTTTTTACCATAAGTGCCTTTTTTTTTGTTTTGTTTTATTATACATATGTGCATACAAGGCTTGGGTCATTCCTCCCCCCTGCCCCCAAATCCTCCCTTACCACCCACCCTGCCCCCTCCCTCTCCCCCCAACCCCCTCAATACCCAGCGGAAACTATTTTGCCCTTATCTCTAATTTTGTTGAAGAGAGAGTATAAGCAATAATAGGAAGGAACAAGTGTTTTTGTTGATTGAGATAAGGATAGCTATATGGGGAGTTGACTAACATTAATTTCCTGTGAGTGTGTGTTACCTTCTAGGTTAATTCTTCTTGATCTAACCTTTTCTCTAGTTCCTGGTCCTCTTTTCCTATTGGCCTCAGTTGCTTTTAAGGTAACTGCTTTAGTTTCTCTGCGTTAAGGGCAATGAATGCTAGCTAACTTTTTAGGTGTCTTACCTATCCTCACCCCTCCCTTGTGTGATAAAGCTTTTATCATGTGCTCAAAGTCCAATCCCATTGTTGTGTTTGCCCTTGATCTAATGTCCTTATATGAGGGATAACATATGATTTTTGGTCTTTTGGGCCAGGCTAACCTCACTCAGAATGATGTTCTCCAATTCCATCCATTTATCAGCAAATGATAACATTTCGTTCTTCTTCATGGCTGCCTAAAATTCCATTCTGTATAGATACCACATTTTCTTAATCCATTTGTCAGTGGTGGGGCATCTTGGCTGTTTCCATAACTTGGCTATTGTGAATCACTATAATCACTGCAATAAACATGGGTGTGCAGATGCCTCTGCAGTAAGCTGTGTCACAGTCTTTTGGGTATATCCCCAAGAGTGGTATTGCTGGATCAAATGGTAGATCAATGTTTAGCTTTTTAAGCAGCCTCCAAATTTTTTTTCAGAGTGGTTGTACTAGTTTACATTCCCACTAACAGTGTTAGAAGGTTCCTTTTTCCCCACATCCTCACCAACACCTGTTGTTGGTGGTGTTGCTGATGATGGCTATTCTAACAGGGGTGAGGTGGAATCTTAGTGTGGTTTTAATTTGCATTTCCTTTATTGCTAGAGATGGTGAGCATTTTGTCATGTGTTTTTTGGCCATTTGAATTTCTTTTGAGAAAGTTCTGTTTAGTTCACTTGCCCATTTCTTTATTGGTTCATTAGTTTTGGGAGAATTTAGTTTTTTAAGTTCCCTATATATTCTGGTTATCAGTCCTTTATCTGATGTGTAGCTGGCAAATATTTTCTCCCACTCTGTGGGTGTTCTCTTCAGTTTAGAGACCATTTCTTTTGATGAACAGAAGCTTTTTAGTTTTATGAGGCCCATTTATCTATGCTATCTCTTAGTTGCTGTGCTGCTGGGGTTTTGTTGAGAAAGTTCTTACCTATACCTACTAATTCCAGAGTATTTCCTACTCTTTCCTGTATCAACTTTAGAGTTTGGGGTCTGATATTAAGATCCTTGATCCATTTTGAGTTAATCTTGGTATAGGGTGATATACATGGATCTAGTTTCAGTTTTTTGCAGACTGCTAACCAGTTTTCCCAGCAGTTTTTGTTGAAGAGGCTGCTATTTCTCCATCGTATATTTTTAGCACCTTTGTCAAAGACAAGTTGTGAGAAAGCTCTAAGGAATTGAGACAAAGGTCTCAGAAGCAGTCATCCAGAAAAACAACAGTGTTCAAGGTTCCCCAGATGGCTTCATGTCCTTCAGATGTAAATATGAAGGTTATACTGACCGTGTGCTTCTCTTACTTCTCTGTTCACATTTTTAAAAAGACATTACAAAGAGTTAAATTTGACCTTGCTTCCCTGTACTAATGTAACCTTGACTCATAATACTTGGCATGCTTTTTCTGACCAAATGGTCTTCGTGTAAAAGGAGTTTATAAAAACAGTAGTATGCTTCATTAAAGTGGCTATTGAGAAGGACTCAATAGTCCCCCTGTTCTTTTATGGTTTCAGTCACCCTGGACCCACTGGTAAATGGTAACATTTGCTACATTGAAACAGGGACCTGAAGGATAATTTTGAAAGTGACATGGAGACCCTCACAGAAGAAGGTAATTGAGATAAGGTGGGGCAAAATCAGTGCAGAGTCCAGCCTTTTCTTTCACTTGAACATCATTTTTTATTATGAGGAGGAGCTGGAGTCTCCAAACAGCAGTTAACAGACTGCTTAGAAGTAATTTGTGAGTATAATCCTTGGTTTCCTGAGGAAAGTACTTTAGATGAAGAAGTTTGGGAGTGAGCACGTAAAAATGTTGAAAAGGCATACAGACAGGGAGAAAAGATACCTGTTCATTTTTGGATAACATGGGCTCTATTTTCATCTGTAATTCTTATATTTGAGGGAGAGGGAATGGAAGAAAATTTAGAAAAAGATACTGTAGGCTCCCTTCATGCATATGAATTGTAAACAGGAGATGTGGAAAAAATCACTAAGGAAAGTAGGTGTTTTATTCATGGCTTTACTATGCCAGAGGAAATGGAAAGTAAACCACTGCTGATTGCAGCACTGGCAATTGCAACAGCTCCTTGGAGAGAAACTGATGATCTTTATCCTCCTCCTCCAGAGGGCAAGAATTGGAATGAACACTCTGAAAGGGGAAACATTGAAGAGGAAATGCATTATTTACATATTCACCCCAACAAGGGCTTGGGAAGAAAGAATGACCCTCCATTAGCAGCTTGCATTCCCATCCCCCCATGGCCACTTGAATAGAGACTGCTGTTTCCTGGTATGTTTAATATGAATAGCAATAACACTTATAATGGATTGGATGTGAATATTATAAAAGACTTTAAGAAGGCTTGTGCAACTTATGGTCCTGCTTCTCCTTTTTGTAGAGAATATTTGGCAGGATGGAGCAATAATGTTGGGTGGATTCCTTATGATTTTCATATTGTGGCAAAAATGACATTATCATCTGCAGAGTTTTTGCGATGGAAAATGTGGTAATCTGATGAAGCCCATGAAAGAGTTAGAGCTTTAGGGTAGCAAGGCAATGTTGGGACTGTTTCATATGAGATGTTCACTGGTACAGATTCTTGGCTGTCACAGGCTCATCAGGTTAAAAATATACCCCCTGTTGCCTTTCCTCATGTGCCTAAGGTTGCCTTGGCTGCCAGAGACAAAATTAATAGAGGGGCAGAATATCAAGGCAGCTATACAAAAATACAACAGGGACCAACAGAACCTTATTCTCATTTTATAGGAAGATTGGAGGAGTCCATAGAAAAACAGGTGAGAGGAGATCAAATGTAAAAAATTTTACTGCATCAATTGGCTTTTCATAATGCTAATGAGAACTGCCAAAGACTTATTCAATCAATTAAGGAGACTGGTGATATTATGTACTATTTAAAGGCTTGTCATAATATAGGTACTTTTAAATATAAAGCCAGAGTTGTTGCTTTATAAACAATAGCAATACAAAAACAAAAAGCAGCCAAGTGTTTTAATTGTAGTAAATCAGGACATATGAAAAAACAATGCAAATTACCGGCATAAACTAATAATTATAACAAACCTTGTAACTCTTCTTTTCCTGGGATATGTCCAAGATGTAAAAAGGGATGGCATTGTGTCAAAGAATGTTGCTCAAAAACAGATAGAGAAGGCAATCTGTTACCAATAAAATATGTTCAGTTGGGAGACAAGCGACGGGTTCACCCTCAGCCCCCAACAAGTATGAGGGCTACTTTGCTCCCAGTTAAGATGGATCTCAATTAACAATTTCAAATCTGAAGCCTGCTACTGCCAGGAGTGCCGCCCTTGATATTCCTTGTCCAAATGATATTGACATTTATCCCAACCAGTGTCCATTTACACTTTCAACTAATATATATGGCCCTATTCCTGAAGGGACAGTTGGATTTTTTTGGGCCAAAGTAGTTTAACTATGAAAGGGGTGACTATACATACTGGAGTTATTGGCTCTGATTATAAAGAGGAATATAAACTTATGGTTTCTGTCTCTACTCCTTGGTCTTTTAAAAAGGGAGAACATTGCTCAATTGGTGTTGCCTTACATTGGTATTTCTAAATCTAATGTGAGGCACGGGGGATTTGGCAGTACTAATAAACAAATTAATTATTCAACCTTATTACAAGAACAAAATCGACCTTTGTGTACTTTAAAAAGTAATGGAAAAACCTTTACTGGTTTCTTAGATTCTGGAGCTGATATTTCTATTATTTCTTCAGACCAGTGGCCTCATACCCAGCCCACTAAAGATGATGATTTTTCTATACAAGGAGTAGGCACTATGACATCATCACAATTACAACAAAGTGCAGAAAAACTTAAATGTAAAGCTCCTGAAGGATTACAGACCATTCTTCAACCATATATTGCCCCAGTTCCTACTAATTTATGGGGCCAAGATCTCTTACAACAATGGAATGCTAAAATTTATATTCCCACTACATATTCTCAAAAATCTTTACAACTTATGAATAGAATGGGATAAGTTCCTGGGAAAGCTTTAGGAAAAAATTTACAAGGACAATCTGATATCATTACACCAAGTATTAAACACGATCTACAGAACTGTGTTTTTATTAGGGATCATTGAGTTTATAAAGGCTGACCCTATTCCCATTCAATGGAAAACAGATTCTCCCATTTGGACTCCTCAGTGGCCCCTGAATAATGAAAAATTACAGGTTTTTCTGGAGTTAGTAGGTATAGGTAAGAACTTTCTCAATGAAACCCCAGAAGCACAGCAACTAAGAGATAGCATAGATAAATGGGACCTCATAAAGCTAAAAAGCTTCTGTTCATCAAAAGAAATGGTCTCTAGCGAGAGCACACAGAAAGGGGTGAGGATAGGTAAGACACCTAAAAACTAGCTAGCATTTGTTGCCCTTAATGCAGAGAAACTAAAGCAGATACCTTAAGAGCAACTGAGGCCAATAGGAAAAGGGGAACAGGTACTAGAGAAAAGGTTAGATCAAAACGAATTAATCTAGAAGGTAACACCCACACACAGGAAATCAATGTGAGTCAATGCCCTGTATAGCTATCCTTATCTCAACCAGCAAAAACCCTTGTCCCTTCCTGTTATTGCTTATACTCTCTCTACAACAAAATTAGAAATAAGGGCAAAATAGTTTCAGCTGGGTATTGAAGGGGGGAGGGGAGGGGGCAGAGTGGGTGGTAAGGGAGGGGGTGGGGGCATGGGGGAGAAATGAACCAAGACTTGTATGCACATATGAAAAATAAAAGAAAAAAAAAAGAAATGGCCTCTAAACTGAAGAGAACACCCACAGAGTGGGAGAAAATATTTGCCAGCTACACATCAGACAAAGGACTGATAACCAGAATATATAGGGAACTTAAAAAACTAAATTCTCCCAAAACTAATGAACCAATAAAGAAATGGGCAAGTGAACTAAACAGAACTTTCTCAAAAGAAGAAATTCAAATGGCCAAAAAACACATGACAAAATGCTCACCATCTCTAGCAATAAAGGAAATGCAAATTAAAACCACACTAAGATTCCACCTCACCCCTGTTAGAATAGCCATCATCAGCAACACCACCAACAACAGGTGTTGGTGAGGATTCGGGGAAAAAGGAACCCTCTTACACTGTTGGTGGGAATGTAAACTAGTACAACCACTCTGGAAAAAATTTGGAGGCTACTTAAAAAGTTAGACATCGATCTACCATTTGATCCAGCAATACCACTCTTGGGGATATACCCAAAAGACTGTGACACAGGTTACTCCAGAGGCACCTGCACACCCATGTTTATTGCAGCACTATTCACAATAGCCAAGTTATGGAAACAGCCAAGATGCCCCACCACTGACGAATGGATTAAGAAAATGTGGTATCTATACACAATGGAATTTTATGCAGCCATGAAGTAGAACGAAATGTTATCATTCACTGATAAATGGATGGAATTGGAGAACATCATTCTGAGTGAGGTTAGCCTGGCCCAAAAGACCAAAAATCGTATGTTTTCCCTCATATGTGGACATTAGATCAAGGGCAAACACAACAATGGGATTGGACTTTGAGCACATGATAAAAGCGAGAGCACACAAGGGAGGGGTGAGGATAGGTAAGACACCTAAAAAACTAGCTAGCATTTGTTGCCCTTAACGCAGAGCAACTAAAGCAGATACCTTAAAAGCAACTGAGGCCAATAGGAAAAGGGGAGCAGGAACTAGAGAAAAGGTGAGATCAAAAAGAATTAACCTAGAAGGTAATACCCATGCACAGTAAATCCATGTGAGTCAATGCCCTGTATAGCTATCCTTGTCTCAACCAACAAAAACCCTTGTTCTTTCCTATTATTGCTTATACTCTCTCTACAACAAAATTAGAAATAAGGGTGAAATAGTTTCTGCTGGGTATTGAGGGGGTTAGGGGGAGAGGGAGGGGGTGGAGTGCGTGGTAAGGGAGGGGGTGGGGGCAGGGGGGAGAAATGACCCAAGCCTTGTATGCCCATATGAATAATAAAAGAAAAAATAAATAAAAAAAATTAAAGGTTTTAAAACAATTGGTTCAAAAACAATGAGAGCACAAACATATAGAACCTTCCTTTTCTCCCTGGAATTCCCATGATTGTTATTAAGAAGAAAATCAGGAAAATGGAGACTTCTTATACATTTAAGAAATGTAAATGCATCTATGGTAGCTATGGGAGCTTTACAACTTGGATTACCTATCCTGAATGTATTCCTCAACAATGGCCTTTGACTGTTTTAGATTTACAAGATTGTTTTTATACTATATCTATAGACCCCCAAAGACAGGGAAAGGTTTGCATTTTTCTGTCCCTAGGTTAAATCAACAAGAAACTTTACAGAGATATCAATGTACAGTGCTGACACACGGTATGACTAATTCCCCTCTATGTGTCAGTATTTTGTAGGAAAAATATTACAACTTATTAGAGTAACATTTCCTGATGCTTATATCATCCACTATATGGATGACATTTTAATTTCTTATGTAATTTCTGAACAATTACATAAACTTTTTGAAACCACACAAAAACCTTTACAAGTAGGGGGACTGGTAATAGCTCCTGAAAAAATACAAACTACTACTCCTTTTTAATATTTAGGTCATGCAGTCGAGTGACTCACTGTTCGTCTCCCAAAAATCTGCCTATGAAGAGACTCATTAAGAACTCTAAATGACTTTCAAAAGTTACTAGGAGACATTAATTAGCTTTGTCCTTCTTTAGGTATACCAAATTATAAACTTACTAATTTGCTTTCTATCTTACAAGGTGATACTGCCCTGGACAGCCCTCAGACTTTAACACCTGCTGCTGAAAACGCATTACAATTTTTTGAGTCATGCTTACAGACCACCTTTCTAACAAGATTTGATCCTTTAAAACCTATTTCTATGCTAATATTTTCTTCTCCACATTCTCCTACAAGAATTTTAGCCCAAGAGAACTCTCCTTTAGAATGGTTATATTTAAAACAAAAAGAAACTAGCATGTTAACTTCATATATTGATCTAATAACCTCTATACTTATACAGGGAGGAACAAGATGCCTACAGATTCTGGGATTTGGTCCACAACTCATTATTTTACCCCTTACTAACAAACAGTTTGAAAATCTGTTACCCCTTAATGATAATTTAAGTAATAGTATAAGCAAGTATTATGGATATATAGGTAATCATTACCCAGCAGGTAAGATGTGGGATTTTTAAAAACGAACTCCAGAGATCCAAGATGGTGACCGGAACACAGCCACAGATCTTCTGACCTCTGTGATTCAGGGACTTTGATAAGAAGCAGGAGACATGCTTGATTGAGTACTAATATTGTTACCCAGCTAATACTAAATTACAAATAGTTCAGTGATAGACACATTACCTAGTGGAAATATGGGAAGAAGAAAAAGGGAACAAATCACTCCCCCCCCCCAAAATAAAGTATTACAGGATTGACAGCAAAATAAAGGAAACGTATACCCAGATTCAGACCCCAACAAAACAAAGATAAACTATACCAAGGAACCTAATGAAGCCCACAAGAACACACTGAAAGAAGAAATCCTACAAGTAACCAATAAGAATTTCATAGACATGTTCCTAACATGGTCAACCAAAATGTACAGGAAGCACTCAAAAAATTCTAAGAACAAAATAAAGAATATGTGAAAACACAAAAACAAGTAAAAGAAATCATAGAAGTCACAAATAAATGCCAAACTGAAACTGAGACCACCATAAACAGAGAGATAAAAGAATTAAGGTCAAAAATTGATAATATTAAAGAAGAAGTAACCCATGATATAGAAAACCTCAGAAAAAAGAATGAAACAGAAATACAAAACAAAATGGAAGGTCATTCCAGAAGAATAGAAAAAACAGAAGACAGAATCTCAGAACTTGAAGATGAAATGGCAATTAAAGGAAAACCTGAAGAATTATTAGTTAAAAAACCCAAGACCTGTTAAAAGAAAATGCAAGAACTCACTGACTCCATCAAAAGACCAAACCCGAGACTCATGGGCATTGAAGAAGGAGAAGAGGTGCAAGCAAAGGGAATGTGTAATATACTCAACAAAATAATAACAGAAACCTTTCCAGATCTAGAGAAAACTATGCCCATTCATGTACAGGAAGCCTCCAGAACACTGAACAGACCTGACCAAAATAGAACTACCCTACAACGTATTATCATTAAAACAGCAAGTACAGACACTAGAGAAAGAAGGCTGTAAGAGAGAAAAAACAAATAACATACAAAGGTAAACCCATCAACATCACAGCAGACTTCTCAACAGAAACATTAAAAGCAAGAAGAGCATGGAGTGAGGTCTTCCAAGAACTGAATGAAAATAACTTCAACCCCAGGATACTCTACCGAGCAAAACTATCATTCAAAATAGATGGAGCAATAAAAGACTTCCATGATAAGCAGAAACTAAAAGAATATGTGACCACAAAGCCACCACTACAAAAGATTCTTCAAAAGATCCTGCACACAGCAAGTGAAACCCAACATAACCATGAAAGGGCAGGCAGTACCAAACTACAGGAAAAGAAAAAGCAAGAAAGTAGAGAGTAACCTCAATTTAGGTTCACACAATCAAACCTTAAACAACTAAGACAACTAAATGACAGGAATCACCACATTAAGTACTAACACTTAATGTTAATGGATTTAATTCCCCCATCAAAAGGCACCATTTGGTGAATTGGATAAAAAAGGAAGATCCAACAATTTGTTGCTTACACAAGACCCATCTCACTGACAAAAATAAGCATAGGCTTAGGATGAAAGGGTGGAAGAAGATTTACCAAGCCAATGGCCCCTGAAAACAGGCAGGAGTAGCAATACTTATCTCTGACAAAGTAGACTTCAAATCTACATTGATCAAATGAGATAAAGAAGGACATTCCATACTAATAAAAGGGGAAATAGACCAAAAGGAAATAACAATTATCAACCTGTATGCATCCAATGTCAACACATCCAATTTCATCAAACATACCCTGAAGGACCTAAAAGCATATATTAACTCCAAAACAGTGGTCATGGGAGACTTTAACACCCCATTATCATCAATAGATTGGTCATCAAACAAAGAATCAATAAAGAAATCCTAGATCTAAAATATACCATAGATCATAGGGACCTAGGTGATGTCTACAGAATATTTCATCCAATTTCTACACAATATACATTCTTCTCAGCAGCCCATGGAATCTTCTCCAAAATAGATCATATCCTAGGCAAGCCTCAGCAAATAAAAGAAAATAGAAATTATACCATGCATTCTATCTGATCACAATGCAATTAAAATTAGAACTCAACAACAAAAGTAAAGACAAAATACATGCAAACAGCTGGAAACAGAATAACTCATTGCTTAATGAGCAATGGGTCATTGATGAAATAAAAGAGGAAATTAAAAAGTTCCTGGAAGTCAATGAAAATGAAAACACAACCTACTGGAACCTATAGGACACAGCAAAGGCAGTCTTGAGGGGAAAGTTTATAGCCATGAGTGCATATATTAAAAAGACTGAAAGATCTCAAATCAATGACCTAATTATATATCTCAAACTCCTAGAAAAACAAGAACAAGCAAATCCCAAAACAAATACAAGGAGAGAAATAATAAAAATAAGAGCTGAAATCTACAATAGAAACCAAAAAAAAAAAAATACAAAGAATTAATGAAAAAAAAAGTTGGCTCTTTGAAAAAATAAACAAGATTGACAGACCCCTGGCCAACCTGACTAAAATGAGGAGAGAAAAAACCCAAAATAGTAGAATCAGGAATGCAAAAGGAGAGATAACAACAAACACCATGGAAGTTCAGGAAATCATCAGAGAGTACTTGGAGAACCTATATTAAAATAAATTTGAAAATCACAAAGAAGCGGATAGATTTCTAGATATATATGATCATCCAAAATGAACCAAGAGGATATTAATCACCTGAATAGATCTATAACACGAAATGAAACTGAAGCAGCAATCAAGAGTCTCCAGAAAAAGAAAGTCCAGGGCCTGATGGATTCTCTGCTGAATTCTATCAGACTTTTAAAGAATTAATACCAACCCTCCTTCAACTGTTCCATGAAATAAAAAGGGAAGGAAAACCACCTAACACATTTTATGAAGCCAGTATTACACTTATCACAAAACCAGGCAAAGACACCTCCAAAAAGGAGAACTATAGGCCAATCTCCTTAATGATCATTGATGCAAAAATCCTCGATAAAATTATGGCAAACCAAATTCAACAACACATCAAAAAGATCATTCACAACCACCAAGTAGGCTTCATCCCAGGGATGCACGGGTGTTTCAACATACAAAAATCAATAAATGTAATAAACCACATTAACAGAAGCAAAGACAAAAACCACTTGATCATCTCAATAGATGTAGAAAAGTCTTTGATAAGATCCAACACCACTTCATGATAAAAGCTCTAAGAAAACTAGGAATAGAAGGAAAGTTCCTCAACATTATAAAAGCTATATATGACAAACCTACAGCCAGCATTATACTTAATGGTGAAAAACTGAAACCATTCCCTCTAAAATCAGGAACCAGACAAGGATGCCCACTATCTCCACTCCTATTCAACATAGTACTGGAATTCCTAGCCAGAGCAATTAGGCAAGAAGAAGGAATAAAAGGAATACAAATAGGTAAAGAAACAGTCAAAATATCCCGATTTGCAGATGATATGATCCTATACCTTAAAGACCCAAAAAATGAACTCAAAATCTCCTAGACACCATCAACAGCTATAGCAAGGTATCAGGATATAAAGTCAACACAGAAAAATCATTACCATTTCTATACACTAGGAGGGAATTCCAAGATGGCGGCTAGAGGTAGGAAGCAGAAAGCGACCCTCCTATAGTGAAATCTTGGAGAGACGCTGGAGACACTTTGCAGGCATAATCACCGAGAAAAGGCATAACTTTGACTCCTCCACATCTCCAGCCGGCGCAGAGCATCTCCACTTCACGTTAAACGGAGAACCGAGGAGGCCCCCGGGCCGCCAGTGGCCGGCGCCCATACGGCTTGGGAAGACACGGACCAGCTTACTGTCGATTAGTACACTAACACTCCCTGTTTATACCTTTGAAACTCTCTTGTCTGATACCTTGTTCTGCTTTCTCCCTCTTGTCTGTATATTTGTTTTCCCCTTTTCTTTAACTTCTTGCTTTCCATCTCAGCTCACTCTTCCATTCTCAATATTACCATTGTTATTATTACAAGCTAGAAAATACTTAATTACACCATTTCTATACACTAATAATGAACAAACTGAGAAAGAATATGAGAAAGAATATATGAAAACAAGTCCACTTACAATAGCCTCAAAAAAATCGAATACCTAGGTGTAAACTTAACAAAGGATGTGAATGACTTCTACAAGGAAAACTATGAACTTCTGAAGAAAGAGATTGAGGAAGACTATAGAAAGTGGAGAGATCTCCCATGCTCATGGATTGGTAGAATCAACATAGTAAAAATGTCTATATTCCCAAAAGTAATCTACATGTTTAATGCCATTCTCATCAAAATCCCAATGACATTCATCAAAGAGATTGAAAAATCTACTGTTCAATTTATATGGAAACGCAAGAGGCCACGAATAGCCAATGCAATACTCAGTGAAAAGAACAATGCTGGAGGTATCATGATACCCAAATTCAAACTATATTACAAAGCAATAACAATAAAAACAGCATAGTACTGGCACAAAAACAGACATGAAGTCCAGTGGAACAGAATAGAGGACCTGGATACGAAGCCAAACAACTATAACCAACTTGTCTTTGACAAAGGCGCTAAAAATATATGATGGAGAAAAGACAGACTCTTCAACAAAAACTTCTGGGAAAACTGGTTAGCAGTCTGCAAAAACTGAAACTAGATCCATGTATATCATGCTATACCAGTATTAACTCAAAATGCATCAAGGACCTAATATCAGACCCCAAACTCTGAAGTTGTACAGAAAACAGTAGGAAATACTCTGGAATTAATAGGTATAGGCAAGAACTTTCTCATTGGATCCCCAGCAGCTCACCAACTAGCAGATAGTATAGATAAATAGGACTTCATAAAACTAAAAAGCTTCTGCTCAACAATAGAAATGGTCTCTAAACTGAAGAGACCACTCACAGAGTGGGAGAAAATATTTGCCAGCTACACGTCAGACAAAGGACTGATAACCAGAATATATAGGGAACTTAAAAAACTAAACTTCCTCAAAATTAATGAACCAATAAAGAAATGGGCAAGTGAACTAAACAGAACTTTCTCAAAAGAAGAAATTCAAATGGCCAAAAAACACATGAAAAATGCTCACCATCCCTAGCAATAAAGGAAATGCAAATTAAAACCACACTAAGATTCCACCTCACCCCTGTTAGAATAGCCATCATTAGCAACACCACTAGCAACAGGTGTTGGCAAGGATGCACGGAAAAATGAACCCTCTTACACTGCTGGTGGGAATGTAAACTAGTACAACCACTCTGGAAAAACATTTGGAGGCTACTTAAAAATCTAAACATTGATCCCATATGATCCAGAAATACCACTCTTGGGGATATACCCAAAAGACTGTGACACAGGTTACTCCAGAGGCACCTGCACTCCCATGTTTATTGCAGCACTATTCACAATAGCCAAGTTATGGAAACAGCCAAGATGCCCCACTACTGACAGTGGATTAAGAAAATGTGGTATTTATACACAATGGAATTTTATGCAGCCATGAAGAAGAATGAAATGTTATCATTTGCTGGTAAATGGATGGAATTGGAGAACATAATTCTGAGTGAGGTTAGCCTGGCCCAAAAGACCAAAAATTGAATGTTCTCCCTCATATGTGGACATTAGATCAAGGGCAAACATAACAAGGGGATTGGACTTTTATTACATGGTAAAGGGAGAACATACAAGGAAGGTGTGAATGTAGGTAAGACACCCAAAAAACTACATAGCATTTGTTGCCTTCAACACAGAGAAACTAAAGAAGATACTTTAAAGCAACTGAGGCCAGTAGGAGAAGGGGACCAGGAACTAGAGGAAAGGTTAGTTCGAGAAGTATTAATTTAGAAGGTAACATACATGTATAGGAAATCAATGCATGTCAACTCCCTGTATAGCTATTCTTATCTCAACTAGCATAAACCCTTGGTCCTTCCTATTATTGCTTACATTCTCTCTTCAACAAAATTAGAGATTAGTTTCTGCCTGGTAGCAAGGGGTAATGGGGGGTTAAGGGAAGGACTGGGTGGGTAACGAAGGGAGGGGGGAAGGGGAGAGAAACGACCCAAACAATGTATGCACATATGAATAAAATAAAAAAAAATTTTAAAAGGTTCCTGGAAGTTAATGAAAATGAAAACACGGCCTACCAGAACCTATGGGACACAGCAAATGCAATCCTAAGAGGAAATTTTACAGCCCTGAGTATATATATCAAAAGGACAGAAAGATCTCAAATCAATGACCTAACACTGCAACTGAAACTTCTAGAATAACAAGAACAAATAAATCCCAAGAGAAGCAGAAGGAAACAAATAATTAAGATAAGGGCTGAAATCAATGAAATAGAAACAAAAAAGCCATACAAAGAATGAATGAAATAAAAAGCTGGTTCTTTGAAAAAGTAAATAAGATTGACAGACTTGACAAAATGAGGAGAGGAAGAAAACAAACCCAGATCAGTAAAATCAGGTATTCAAAAGGAGAGATAACAACAAACACCACAGAAATCCAGGAAATCATCAGAGATTACTTTGAGAGCCTATACTCTAATAAATTTGAAAATCTCAAAGAAATGGACAGATTTTTTGAAACTTAACAACCACCCAAAATTGAACCAAGAGGAAATTAATCACTTGAATAGATCTATAACACAAAAAGAAATTGAAGCTGCCATCAGCCTCCCCCAAAAGAAAAGTCCAGGACCTGATGGATTCTCTGCTGAATTCTATCAGACATTTAAAGAAGAACTCATACCAACTCTCCTTAAAGTGTTCCATGACATAGAACGGGAAGGAACACTGCCTAACTCATTTTATGAAGCCAATATTACTCTCATCTCCAAACCAAAGACACCTCCAAAAAGAACTACAGTGCAATTTCCCTCATGAACATCAATGCAAAAATCTTCAATAAAATAATGGCAAACCAAATCCAACAACACATCAGAAAGATCATTCACCATGACCAAGTAGGCTTCATCCCAGGGATGCAGGGGTGGTTCAATATACAAAAATCTATAAATGTAATACAACATATCAATAGAAGCAAAGACAGAAACCACTTGATCATCTCAATAGATGAATAAAAAGCCTTCGACAATATCCAACACCACTTCATGTTAAAAGCTCTAAGAAAACTAGGAATAGAAGGAAAGTTCCTCAACATTATAAAAGCTATATATGACAAACCTACAGCCAGCATTATACTTAACGGAGAAAAATTAAAACCATTCCCTCTAAAATCAGGAACCAGACAAGGATGCCCACTATCTCCACTCCTATTCAACATGGTACTGGAATTCCTAGCCAGAGCAATTAGGCAAGAAGAAGGAATAAAAGGAATACAAATAGGTAAAGAAACTGTCAAAACATACTTATTTGCAGATAATATGATCCTATACATTAAAGACCCCAAAAAATTCTACCCCAAAACTCTTAGACACCATAAACAGCTACAGTAAGGTGGCAGGATACAAAATCAACCTACAAAAATCATTAGCTTTTCTATACACCAACAATGAACAAACTGAGAAAGAATACATGGAAACAATTCCATTTACAATAGCCTCAAAAAAATCAAATACCTAGGAGTAAATTTAACTAAGGATGTGAATGACCTCAAAAAGGAGAGCTACAAACTCCTGAAGAAAGAGATTGAAGAAGACTACAGAAGATGGAAAGATCTCCCATGCTTATGGATTGGTAGAATCAACATAGTAAAAATGGCTATACTACCATAAGCAATCTACATGTTTAATGCAATTCCCATCAAAATCCCAAGGAGTTTCATCACAGAGATGAAAAATCTACCCAAGAGTTCATTTGGAAACACAAGAGACCGCAAATAGCCAAGGCAATACTCAGCAAAAAGAGCAATGCTGGAGGTATCACAATACCTGATTTCAAACTATATTACAAAGCAATAGCAATAAAAACAGCATGGTACTGGCACAAAAACAGACATGAAGACCAGTGGAACAGAATACACAAGCCAGATATGAATCTACACAACTATACCTACCTCATTTTTGACAAAGTTACCAAAAATATATGATGGAGAAAAGACAGCCTCTTCAACAAATGTTGCTGGGAAAAGTGGTTACCCATCTGCAAGAAATTGAAACTAGATCCATGTCTATCCCCCTGTACTAGTAACAACTCAAAATGGATCAAGGACCTAAATATCAGACCTGAAACTCTGAAGTTACTACAGGAAGGAGCAGGAAACACTCTGGAACAAATAGGTATAGGCAAAGACTACCTCCCTAGAACCCCAGCAGCCCAGCAACTAAGAGAAACGATGATTAAACGGGACTTCATAAAATTAAAAAGCTTCTGCACAACAAAAGAAATGGTCTGTAAACTGAAAAGACCATCCATAGAGCGGGAGAAAGTATTTGCCAGCTACACATCAGACAAGGGACTGATAACCAGAATATACCAGGAACTTGAGAAACTAAACTCTCCTAAAATCAATGAAACAATTAAGAAATGGGCAACTGAACTAAACAGAAATTTTTCTAAAGAAGAAATTCAAATGACCAAAAAACACATGAAAAAATGCTCACCATCTCTGGCCATAAAGGAAATGGAAATCAAAAGCACACTAAGATTCCACCTCAACCCTGTCATCAAAATGCCATCATCAAAAACACCACCACCAACAAGTGTTGGCAAGGATGTGGGGAAGAAGGAACCCTCTTACACTGCTGGTGGGAATGCAAGCTGTTGCAACCACTCTGGATAAAAATTTGGAGACTTTTTAAAAATCTAAACATAGACCTGCCATATGATCCAGCAATCCCACTCCTGGGGATATACCCAAAGGATTGCAACACAGGTTACTCCAGAGGCACCTGCACACCCATGTTTATTGCAGCACTATTCACAACAGCCAAGTTATGGAAGTAACCAAGATGCCCCACTACTGATGAATGGATCAAGAAAATGTGGTACCTGCACACAGTGGAATTTTACTCAGCCATGAAGAAAAATGAAATCTTATCATTTGCAGGTAAATGGATGGAACTGGAACATCATTCTGAGCAAGGTGAGCCAGGCTCAGAAGACCAAAAATCGTATGTTCTCCCTCATATGCGGACATTAGGTCTACGGCAAATGCAGCAGTGTGGTTGGTATTGGATCACATGACAAGGGGAGAGCACATACAGGAGATACAGGAATAGATAGAAAACCCAAAACATGAAAGCATTTGATGTCCCCACTCCAAAGGAACTAATACAGAAACCTTAAAATGACAAGTTATCCTGAGCAGGGGATCAGGAACAAATGTAAAGATAAGTTAGAGTTGAATCAACATAGGTTGTAACACATGGGTACATGAAAGCAATTGTAGGAATCTTTCTGTATAGCTATCCTTAACTCAACTAGCAAAAATGCTTTGTCTTTCTTATTATGGCTATGTCTTTTCTTCAACAAAATTGGTGATAAGGGCAGAACGGGACCTGCCTGAAACTGAGGAGGGAGGAAGGGAAGGGTGGGGTAGGTGGGTAGGGTGGAGAAATGACCCAAACAATGTATGCATATGAGAATAAATGAACAAAAGAATAAATAAACAAATAAAAATTAATTAATTAATTAACTAAAGACAAAAATAAACTTTCCAAATCTACAAAAAAAGTGAACTCCATTTATTAACACTATAGTAAAATTAAATCCTATATCTCATGCTTCAGTTTATTATATAGATGGATCATTATCTGGTAAAGGAGGCATACATGGACCTGATTTACATGAAACTATTCAAACTAATTGTTCTTCTGCACAACAGGTAGAATTAGCAGTTCTGATTTATTTATTGCAAAATATTACAGATAAAACATTAGATATTGTCTCAGATTCAGCTTATGTAATAGGACTGTTTCCTGCTATTGAAACTTCCCTTATTTCTACTACTGATGAAGTTATAAAAACATTATTATCCACATTACAACATCTAATACAAACCCGCACTTATCCCTTATATGTTACTCACATTAGGTCTCATTCTAATCTGCCTGGCCCTCTAGTGCAAGGAGATGATGTTGCAGATAAACTTACATGTGCAATATTTTCATCCCCTGAAAAAGAACATCAGCATTTACATACTAATGCCAACAGATTACATGTGCATTATAAAATTCCTCTTCATACTGCTCATGATGTCATCAAATCTTGTCCTGTATGTGCTCCTTTACATTGCAGATCTCACCCGTCTGATGCTAATCCTCGAGGTCTACGTACTAATGAATTATGGCAAATGGATGTGACTCACATAACATTTTTTCCACAGCAGCCATATTTACATGTTGTTATTGATACCTACTCTAAATTCTTTTGGGCTGTTCCTCAACACAATGAAACTGTTTGTGCCATAATTGCCTCTCTTTTACAGGGCTTTGCAGTTATGGAGTGTCCTCTAAGCTTAAAACAGACAATGGACCTGCATATACAGGTCGTCGATTTAAACAATTTTGTAAGGAATGGAACATTGTTCATGTCACTGGCCTCCCTTATAATCCACAAAGACAAGCTATCATTGAAAGGGCACATAGAACTTTAAAAACACAATTGTTAAAAAATAAAAAAGGGGGACCTCCCCGAGATACCTTAGCTTTAACGTTTTACTTTAAGTTTTTAAAATTTACCTCAGGGTGGTATTTTGACTGCAGCAGATAAACATTTTGGTGAACCTCCTTCTTTGCCAGACATACAAATCCCAATTGGGTACAAATCTTTTAATTCTTGGCTGCCTAGGCTCTTACTTAAAAAGGGCAAATGTTATGCTTGTGTTTCTACAGATGTCTATGGATCCCCTGAAACTTTATGGGTTCCTCTTCAGAGCATCAGGCCCAGGAAAACCAATGAATGTGTCCAACAGAGTGATGACCACCTCCCAGAGGGAGGATTTTGAGGATGAAAAATGGAACAGACCATGCACAAAGTGTCTGCCCTTGCTTTTAAAAAGAAATGTTTTTGTCCCTATCATGTGAAAAGTTCCATCCCTACTTGGTGACAAATTAAAGCATTATCAGCAAAACGTGAAAACATCTTATGATCCACTCAGAGCCCCATTACTCCAGAGAATCTTTTCTTGGCTATGGTTCCTATCCTTACCTGTGCATCTGCGGTAAGTGCACAAGTGTATTGGGCCTTTATACCACATCCTCCTCTATTGAGATTAGTGGAATGGTCTGAAAGGGGACCTATTGTTTTTACAAATGTTGTCCCTCCTCCTTGGAAAAGTACTGGACCAAATCACCCTTCAGAGGAAGGGACTGCCTTGAATATATCCTTAGGATATGAAATTCTACCTTTGTGTATTGGCCATCCAACTCCTTGTCTTCCTGTAAGCATTCAAACATGGTTTAACATACTGCCTCCTACTCAGGAAAGCCATACAGGAATTGGACTACTTGAGACATTTTCTTTAAATTTTACAGAAATTAATAATACTAACATGGGAAAACCCAATCTCCCAATATGCAAAACTATATCTCACAAACATTGGAAATTCTCCCCCTCATTGGAGCGATTGCCGTGCCAGCGCTGGAGAGTTACTTGTATCCATTCATAATTTCTCTTTTATTCATTGAGGCCCACGTGGATGCTTTGTACACAATTGTCCTGAAGATTGGAATAGGGCAGTTTTTGATTATATTAATAAAATTGTTTGGCAAAATAGTTCATTACATAGAGAACATCATAAGAAAGGACTAATGGCATGGCATGATGGGAATGTCTCCCCCAAGACCCCGCGTGCTAATAGAAAATATTACTTTTCCAGAGCAACCTGAGATCTGGAAATTGGTTGCTGCCTCTGCACCAATGACCTATTGGAAAGGAAACTTTTCCAGAAGCAAATACTCCTGGTCTATGTCTTTGATTCTACTCATCCTTTTATGTGCAAGCATGTGTCAGTTTACCATATGTCTTAGCTCTTGGAACTTTTAATTTTAATTTTACTCTAAAAAGTTTTGGCTGCTTTGATTGCAAATTATACCTCTGTTAACAATTCTTTGTCTATTAATTGGTCCTCTAAAGCATTGTTTATATTAAGGACAAGAAAGGATGTTTGGTTGCCTGTAAACTTAACAAGAGAATGTCAACACTCTCCCTTAGAATGTTTAAAGACTAAAGTAGTGTCTGAATTATTGACACGATAAAAAAATTTATCGAATGGGTTATTCTTGCTATAGTTGGTCTGATTGCCATTGCCGCTATGGCTGCTGTGGCAGGAGTAGCGTTACAGACTTCAGTTCAAACACATGAGTTTGTTGCTAATGGCAAAATCAATCACATATGTTATGGACTACCCAATGTAAAAATCAATGAAGAGATAGAAAGCAAAATAGGAGACCTACAACAAGCTGTATCATGGGTGGGGGATCAGAAAATTAGCATACAACACCAACTAATGCTTTCTTGTGATTGGAATGTTACTATGCATTGTGTTAGTCCAGCAAAATATAATGTTTCCTGATATAGTTGGGAACAAATAAAATATCACTTACAAGTTCTTAGAGGTAATAACAGCTTAGATGTAGAAGAATTAAAAAGGGACATTTTTAACACATTCAAAAATAAATTGCCTGGTATTTCTTATGAAGGCTTAGCAAAAGGCATTACAGATGCTTTATAAAGTATGGATCATAGTTTATTAGGAGCCAGCATTAATTTCATTGTTTGTCTTGTCATTTTTTTGTATAGGATACTCCTGTCTCCAATGACAATTAAAATCTTACAAAACTTCTGAAGCCATGGTCATGCTGGGAGTGCCACATTTAAAAAATAAAACAAGGGGGAATTATCGGAGCCAGCAGTGGGACTGTGCCTGTGTGATTTGGCATCTGGCCTTGTGAGGAAGCTCTAAGGAACTGAGGCAAAGGTCTCAGAACAAAACAACCAGAAAAACAACAGTGCTCCAGGATCCTCAGATGGCTTCGTGTACTTCAGATGTAAATAAGAAGGTAATGCTGATCATGTGCTTCTCCAGCTTCTCTGTTCCCATTTTTAAAAAAAACTTAAAAGAGTTAAATTTGACTGTGCTTCCCTGTACTAATGTAACCTTGACACGTAATAGTTGACATGCTTTGTCTGACCAAATGCTGTCTGTGCAAAAGGAGTTTATAAAAACAGTAGTATGCTTCATTAAAGTGGCTATTGAGCAGGACTCAGTAGTTGTGATGCCCGATTCTAGCTAGCCTTTTTTCTGTGCTTCGTCAGTCCCCTCCCTGCCTATCCCAGGACAACGCCTATCACTATGTTGAGACATATCACAAGTGGTTCTCTTTATCTAGTGTTGAGGTAGTGATATTGAGGACATTTGCCACTTCACCTTGAAGTTTTGGTTGTAAAATTTCCACAGTGAAGACATTGGGAAGTAGATTTTTCTTCAAGACAGAACTTGTGTAAAAATTTAATATTTCAAACATCCAGTATCAAACTTTGGAAGGATTTTTCTCTGAATGTCATTGGGACATCCTGGTAGGGTTTTTGTAGGTGAAAATAACAAATTTGTAGATTCTGCTAAAGCCTTCACTGACTCATTAGTTATCTCACCTTTGTTTTCATGGATTTCTGGTAACGGAAGTTAATTCTTCTCTGGAGTGCCCCTTTTGCCTTAAGTTCAGACACAATGCATTGTCCATTCATCATAATTCTTGGATTCTGGATATTAAATTTTGGTCAAATGATGAACCACAAAGTTAGGCAACAGACCTACCACTGAATGTTCATTTCTTTTCTCAAGGATTCACCTCTTATCATATTTCAGTGTTTTTGGTTAAGTACACATAGTTCATGAGACCCCGTCTCCAAAAATAATCACAGCAAAATGGGATGGAAATGTGGTTCATGCAGGAAAGAACCTCATTTACAAACATGAAGCCTGAAATTCAAAGCCTAGTCCCACAAAAAGAAAAAAATGTGCAAATACAATGATACATAACTCAACATGGTCATCAGCCAACTGGATGCAATTGTTAAAGAATTCATTAGTCAACAGAGGGAAAGAAAAATGTTTATGAATGTAGTGAATATTCCCACAGATTTGTCACATTCTAAGTTAGAACATGCACTTTAAATAATGTCAATTTATAGAACTCAAGAATGTCTTGTATTCACTGAGTAGGGGAGTTGCCAGTGTGACCATCTGTAGTACTTGAAGTCAAGTGATTCACAGGTAAAGGCTGGTGGGTGTTCCCTCTTTTCTGTAGATGTAACTCTACACCTACAGAAGTAGAACTGTAGGTTATAATAGGACTATTTTTATACCGTGTTTTGATTTTGATAGGCATAGCTATCCTAGATTCATACTTCATGAATAGGGAGGGATGGGGTGAGCAGCCAGGACAAGTTTTGAGAAATGAGAAGCCTGAGCATTGGCTGCTGCTGGGTACTGTCCTATAGATCCTCATGGCCAGGAAAATCATCCTTTTCCTGTCACAAATGCCTTGAGGTTCTTTTCCTGAGTGATTAGCCTGTCAGAGAGGCTGTTTCAAGCCTTTATGTACTAATAGTGAGTGCCACTGTAAATGTTCTGTGATGCACAATGGGCCAGGAAGCTATCTGCCACATTGCCTACTTTCCACTGATGAGTCTTCTCAGGCACATCGGTTAGGCAGCTGAGTGATTTACACTGAGTGCAGAACCTTATAGGACAATTGGTTGCATTACCAGTAGGAAATGGTGACAGCATTTGCAGTTGGGCAAAGAGGGCCACAATCATCTTGTCAATGTGTGAATTTGTTGCACTTTTGATGCCACTCACTCTTTGGTAATCCTGCAGGGGAGGGGGCCAGGCAGGGAGTCAGGAACACTGTCCTATCCTGTCTTGTCCCTGTGAGAAGTGACTTCATCCTGGCCCACAGTCCTCTCTGGAATGATCCACACCCAAACCTGATACTCCTCATCTGTGTGGTGGTGCACGGTATTCATTGGATCTTATAGGCTTATTTATGAAATTTGTGTATGGAAGGAGCATTCCAGCACAGTGCACCCACTCTCCCATTTCTCTCAGGTGAGTTCTGGTTTTCCTATAAGATGAGAGCAATCAGGAATGAAATTAACAATGTGTCTTCTGAGGCCTCTGATTCTTAGTGCTGCCACTAAATCTCTCAATTTCCAAGTATCTCCCACATACCAGAACCATTAGAAATAGACATCCACATGCATACATAATTCCTCTTGCAGTGGAATGGAGAGTTATATCCCCCCCCGACACACAGCTATTACTGTTATCAGATTGTTTCTCTTTTTTTTTATAGGAATGTCAAGGTCAGGTGGCCTTAAGAAAGTGGGTCTGAAGGCTTGTAAACCTTAGAAAATGAAAGTTGTGGTTTTGTGTTTGCTGTAGAAAAAGGAGCAAGGGATTCACCTTCAGAACGGAAATGATTCAGAGGTAAATGACACTTCAAATTAACCTGAAAGATCCAAGTTTGTCTAAAAGCCAGGTTTATTTTAATATTTATATTAGTATTCTGTAAAATTTGTGACTAATGCCAGGTTAGATTGCTACCTTGATTTTCTTGTTGGGACAATCAACCTGCCTTATTTTACACTTAGAACTATTATATGTGCTTTCAGAATGAGTATTATTTCTTTAATGTCTCTTAACACATTTTACAGTTTGAAATTGTCAACACTTGTAGACCTGTTAATCATGCTATACACTTGTGTTGAGTTTAATGATGAGTCTTTGGTTTTTAATGAGTATATTAAGTTTCACATGTACATGGCAAGAGGGTACAGAACAAGATAGTGTGCTGTCCTCAAATATTACTAACAGAGGATTTAAGACATTTCTGCATGGTGTAAATATTTGTGTACATTATTTTAAAATCATTTGTCCTAAAATCTTGCAAGCTACTTTCCAAATTTGAAATTTGCTGGATTCTTGACTATTGGAGTTTTAGCAGAGCTTATATCCCTGAAAAGTGGGCCCATGTTTTAAGCCAGTTCTTAGAGAGGTACTTGAGTAATTTAACTTCTGAGATACCCAATGATAAAATAAGAGGAGCTTCCATGTGTACTAAGCTCTTAGGATTTGATCTTAAAAGTGTCATTCAGTGTGGCATCCCTTATCTACCTATAGCTTCTGACTATGTGAGTGAAAACATGATGCTTTTATTTTCATGAATGATTTTTGAGCTAATTAAGAATAGTCAGATGGAAAATCACGGGTTATTGGTATGACCAAAGCCTTTGGAATGAAGACTTCTGGAAGAATGCAAGGAAAGACACTTTGTGGAAACCTCCTTCTTTGAGACATTTAATTTGTACCATGGTTCATGCATGACACTGAATCGCATTTACTTGAAGTTTTCTCTACTGTTTGGGTTCATTTGTTTTAGATGTTTGGGAGTGGGAGCAAGTGAAAAGGAAGACACCTCTAGGCAGACTCATGACATGAATTTGGTTTAATGATCTGTTTTCATGGTTTTGACATTTTTTATGGTTTCATAACACAGAGACTCATGTTTTCATTTGTGGACTGAATCCCACAAAGTATGAGTTAAGTGCTGCCATTTGTGATATTCTACCAATATTTGCCATTAAATTCAAAATCTTTCTTCAGTCTCATATAGAATCATTTTTTCTCTACTTAAATTTTGAAGATGTAAGTTGTGGTATGGTGACTCACATCTGTAATCCTACTCAGGAGGTACAGATTAGGAGGGTCACTGCTGGAAGCAAGCCTGAGAAAATAGTTTTCAATAGTCTATCTCAAAAAAACCCACCATAGAAAAAGGTCTGCTGGAAAGACTGAAGGTGTAGGTATTGAGTTCAAACCTCAGTACCAAAAAAAAAAAAATTGATGATGTTAGGGTACTTGACTACAAAGGATGAAGACCCAATTTCAAAGCCCACTACAACCACAAAAGAAAATCAAGAATGTGTTTTTGCCCATACACATATGTGTATATCCCTGTATCAAAACACGAACAAATGCATCAGAAGAAAAAAAAGCTGGATTCTTACAGTCAGCATTCCAAGTTGTCAGAGATCAGAGTACAATAATAATATACTCATATATAATATCGTAAGGAAAAATATTTTGTATTTAATACTGTCTAATGTTCATCCTTGTAGTTCCTGATTTAATCTAGTCAAGGAGGTACAGAAAGTGTTTTGGAACAGTGTCGAATTCTCTTTGCATCTGTGTGAAACCTTAATATTTTGATTCAACTGTGATTAAAAAACTATCAAAATGTATGTGTTTGGGGACATTTTCAGTGTCATTTAAAAGACAATTTTGGAGTGTTTGAAGAAGTGTGGCAGATGAGTGAAATTATTTCTGCATCTAACGACATGATGAAACAAAAGTGTAGTGTAGTGAGCTATGAAATTTGTTAGAAAAATATATCTAAATGAGAAAATTTGAGGGATACCTGGCTTCTCCTGACAGCTTATAGAGTAAATACAAATTGGGAAGTATAGGTATAATGAAAAGGAAGCAGATTTTATACATATGGAAAACATTCCTTCTTTCCGTGGAAGGAATCAAAGTTTATGATCTGGGAATAATACCAAGTGAGGTGACTTAAAATTTGGGTTCATCTTTTACAGAGTAGCTCAACTTCTAAAGTGTCTGTGTAGCATGTTGAGGCACTTAATTCAAATACTGGTACCCAGAAAATTTTTGTTGAAACAGAAAGTACAAAATTTCTACTCATTAGGGACTGGAGGAGTGACTATGAAGACTCTGTGAAATTCAGAGTTGAGTATCCCATTACAGGCCAAAATTCCAGTAACATGTGATTACAAGAATATAATGGGGGCAGTACATCCATACTATGTTGAGGGTAACTCACCAAGGGTAAACTTTGGTGCACATCGTATCCTTTTTCTAGAGCTGGGAATTGTGGCCTTCTCTCATGTCTATTGTAAAAAGCATCACATGGAATCGCTGGCCCAGGCAGAAACCCACCACAGAGGTTAAGCCATCAGACAGACCCCACCAGGGCAAAGTAAAGGGGATATGCTGGGTTGGGATAGCTGTGAAAAGCCCTTTTGATGACAATGGCTAAGGGGTCCATAGAAGTGCAACCACTGCTTAGACACCCAGAACTGCTCATCTACCTTGGCTATGTGAAATCTCAAGCATTTGAGGCAAGTGCATATGATATGAAGAACAAAAGTCAGCCATAAAATCTATGCAGGCAAGGGTACATGGATTTGTATACACAAAACCTTGCCTCAGTATGTCCAGGAAGCAGAGTGACGGGTCAACAATGATTGTAGCAGGGAATCCAGTTCTCTAAATCCTACCAAGAGTGATTCCATCTTTCACAAGGCCAACATGAGACTCGCCTGTGTATTGAGGCTATGGGCCAGACTGAAGGAAAGAGAAGACATCTGGGCTGAGGATGGGGTTCAAGAGGAGGTGTCTGCCAAGCCAGTGGAAGCTCTGAATTATAATACATTCCTGCCACATAAATAAATATTTAATTAAAGTCAGTCTTTCCACAATGTGAAAATGTGTCCTGAGACCAGTAGCATCCACTATAGCATTTTCACACTGAAAACGTTTGGTAGGCAGTATGAGGGGTTGAACTACCAGGAGTCTTTCTGATAGATGGATGTTTGCATAGGTCTTCCTGAGAGATGGATTTTGAAAAAAAATCTCTTAGGTGGACTTGGTCACAATGATTTGGCACTAAGGACATCATTTAGAGGAAACTCCCTCCTACATTTCTGTATCTGTTTCTTAAAGATGTGTGTTGCCATGCCCACACTTGGGTGACTCCCTCCTCTATTGTCTCTAAAAGATTTTTGTGTGGTAATGCCCTTTTCTGGATAGCCTTGGATTTGTGCTTCTTCAATCACCACCCTACCCATCTAGGCTACCTCCTGACACTAGATTGAAACATATCACAACATGTGGTTCTCTGTATCTATAGTGTTGTGGTAGTGATATTAGAGTACATTTGCCACTTCCCCTTGAAGTTTTGGTTATAGAAATTTCAACAGTGATGACAATACTTGTGCAAAAATCTAAAATTTCAAAATGAATAATCCCTCCCACCAACGAACCAGTATCAAAAGTAGGAAGGATTCTTGTGAATGTCATTGGGACATCCTTCTTGAGTTTTGTAGGTGAAACTATCAAATTTATAGATTCTGCTGATACCAGCCCCATATGGAGTTTGGCTTTCAAACTTGAATACTGTCTACCATCAGCCTTTCTTCACTGATTGACACTTTAGGTTTCTGGACTTTGTTCTTTATGGATTTCTGGTGAAAGAAGTTAATGCTTTTCTGGAGAGATTCTTCTGCCTTCAGTTCAGACACAATGCATGTCCATTCATCATGGAAAATGCATTGTTCATTGTGGAGGATGGAAGTATTGCTATTAAGTTTCTTATTTTATCTTTTGTGTCTGGGGATGTCTCCTTTTATGTCCTCTATGCATAACTCTGAAGAAGTATGTGACTCAATTTTGGTCATAATGATGAACATGTATTACCCTCACATACCCTTCACTTCAACAAATTGGAGAGCAGCCTATCAAAGGCTATGAGCACCCCAGACAGTCAGCTTGATCACACCTCTGTCCTGGGAGTAAATTTTCACAATAGCTTCCTCATTAACCTCAGTATAGCTCCCTGGGCAGTCTATTTTCCTTGCTGCCTTAAGATAATTGCTACCTCCATGAGTGGCATAAACAGGTCTCTGACCCTTCAATTATATAAAAAATATGCCTTTAAATGTTCTTTTCATTTTTATTACTCTATTGGTATCAGGATACCTTAGGCGTGAATATGATATTCAGAGGACAAATGAAATCTATGTTAATGTTAGATGTCTTCTTTCTTCCTTTGTTAATAAAGTCAGAAAAGTACTATGTGAGTTAAATAAACTTAAATTGAAAATATATTCCTTCTGTTCCTCCTGAGTAAAAGGAAACATGTAATTCATTCCTGTCACCAAATTTATAACCAATTCGCTTATATCACAATCTAATTTTAAGAAATTAATAATTTAGTAATAGCACAAGTTAGCATTTCTCCTCATTTCCTCAGGTCTCCCTGACTTCTGTATGCCCTTTAAAATGTTTACAAACTCTGTGTAAGAGAAAGGGCAAAGCATTACCAAAATAATACATGCAAAAACTTTCTAATCCCACACTGAAAACTTATTGGGAACCCCTGTGAAAGGCGGCAACTCAGTTACAGACCAAAAATGAGAGTTGTCTCACCTTCCATTTCATTGGATAGCAAAGAGAATGGACTCCTGGCTGCTGTGGTTGAGACTCTCTTGGCTAAGAAGCAAGAAGTCTCTGATGAGGACTAATGAGTAGTTTAGGAAACATGATGGCTGAGAAACATGGTTTCTCTGATAAGAAATCACATTGTAGACTAGACAGCTAATACTAACAAATACTTGTGATACAGCAGGGTCTTGCTTACCTGAAAATCTGGGACCCTACCAAAAAGAACACCTCAGCCTGATTGTCCAAGTCAAAATACCCTCCAACCCAGCATCTAGGACATTTTGATGACATGAGGCAAATTTATGAGGGTTTTTTTTTGGCATACTGGGATGTGAACTTCTGACCTCAGGAACTAATTGTCCCAGCTGACTTCAAACTGTAAACATCCTGATCTCTGCCTCCTGAGTACCTACTGCTGCTGGAAAAAAGGCATGTTGGACTAAAATGCATGCAGAGATTGATGAGGAGATAGACGTTAGATTGAAGGAAGCACAAGGAAGGCTCAATACCTTAGCACATGCTTTATTGAGAAAATTTTTGGAGGGAGTCCCCAGCAAGAGAGCTGGAGCCCATAGGTGCTTGTAAACTAGGGCTAGACATTCTCCTAATATGCCCTTTTTCTTGTGTACATGTATGACCACATGTGCTGTTTGCTGAAGTCATTCTTCCATATTCCTCTTAGCAGTTTCTGATAGCATTTTAATTAAGCATTTTTCTTAAAGAAAAAATTTCCTACCTTTGCTTTCTTGTTTCTTGTGTTTGCCTATCAAAGGAAAGGGGTGGTTTGTGTGCATAACTGACTCTGCTCTCAGGAATATTTACAATTCTCTAATTATAGTAACACAGTGTATACTATGGAACAAAATCCACTTTTCAAAGTATACTCGGTAGAATAAATGCCTTAGGGCATTTGAATTCAGCAGAAAAAAGAAGACAATCCCCAGACCTGGGAACCAATAGCTTATACCTTAATCCTAGCTAGTGATGAGGAACAATCTGGAAGATTATATTTTGAAGGTTGCTTCGGCAATACTTGAGGGACCCTATCTTATAAATATTTAAGACACACAAAAAGGCTGCAGTTGTGGCTCATATGGTGCAATATCTGCAAAGCTAGTAAAAGGGCCTGAGTTCAAATCCCATGGCCACAAAAAAAAACAACTTTCTACACTGCTTTCCTAATACAATTATTCTCCATTTTAATTTTGTATGTTTTGAAGAAGCACTGGAATGTGTGAAGGCTTAGGCACATTACACACAAGTATAGCATTGTGCTACAATGTGAATTGTGTCATGTCAAAGAATATTACTGCAAAAGTTGAAGGCATTCCTACCTTATGAGGTCATTCATGTTGTTCAAATATGTTGTCATTTTTAACATGACCTTAGTGTTTATTCACATAATGAGTTCTTTCAGGTGAATGAAGGGTACTAGAACTAAGGAAGGCTTTCCACATTGCTTACATCCACTGGGTTTGTCCTGGTTGAGTTCTTTGATGTGTATGAAGGATACTGGATACAGTGTAGTTTGTCTCTCATTCCTTACATTCATAGTTTCTCTGCAGAGTGAATTCACATTTGTTAATGTCACTGGAAATTGCTCATATCCATAGCTTTCCTCTCTAATCTAAGTACCTTTATGACTTTTAAGGGTAGGGGGCCATGTGAACATTTTCACCAATTGGTTACACCCATAAGGTTGTCTTCAGTGTGAATTCTTTCAGGGCTTCAAAGGTGACAGGAATGAGTGAGCACTTTCTAACATTGCATATACCTATAAGGTTTCATATGTGAGTTCTTCTATGTGCTTGAAGGTGAGTGAGTTGAGTGTAGGCTTTCCTACATTCCTTATATTAATATGTTTTCTCTCCAGTGTGAGTTCTTCTGTCTCTGAAGATGACTGGCTTGCTTAAAGGCTTTCCCACATTGCTTACATTCATAGGGTTTCTCTCCAGTGTGAATTCTTTCATGAATTCGAAGGTGACATGACTGGGTGAAGAATTTCCCACATTTCTGACATCCATAGGGTTTTTCTCCACTGTGAGTTCTTTCATGATATTGAAGGAAACTTGCATGAGTGAAGACTTTCCCACATTGCTTACAACCATAGGGTTTTTCTCCACTATGCGTTCTTTCATGATAACGAGGGTGACACGCCTGGGTGAAGAATTTCCCACATTTGCTACATCCATAGGGTTTCTCTCCAGTGTGAGTTCTTTCATGAAGTTGAAGGTAACTGGCTTGAGTAAAAACTTTCCCACATTGGTTACATCCATAGGGTTTCTCTCCAGTGTGAGTTCTTTTATGAAATCAAAGGTGAATGGCTTCAGCAAAAACTTTCTCACATTGGTTACATCCATAGTGTTTTTCTCCACTATGCATTCTCTCATGATAACGAAGGTGACACGCATGGATGAAGAATTTCCCACGTTTCTGACATCCATATGGTTTCTCTCCAGTGTGAGTTCTTTCATGAAGTCGAAGGTAACGGGCTTGAGCAAAAACTTTCCCACATTTCTGACATCCATAGGGTTTCTCTCCAGTGTGAGTTCTTCCATGAGTTCGAAGGTGAATGGCTTCAGCAAAAACCTTCCCACATTGGTTACATCCATAGGGTTTTTCTCCACTATGAGTTTTTTCATGATAACGAAGTTGACACTCATAGGTGAAGACTTTCCCACATTTCTGACATCCATAGGGTTTCTCTCCAGTGTGAATTCTTTTGTGAATTTGAAGGTGAGTGGATTGAGCAAAAACTTTCCCACATTGCTTACAACCATAGGGTTTTTCTCCACTATGTGTTCTGTCATGATAATGAAAGTAACACTCATGGGTGAAGGATTTCCCACATTTCTGACATCCATAGGGTTTTCACCACTGTAAGTTCTTTCATGATATCGAAGGAAACATGCATGAGTGAAGACTTTCCCACATTGCTTACAACCACAGGGCTTTTCTCCACTATGCGTTCTTTCATGATATCGCAGGTGACATGCCTGGGTGAAGAATTTTCCGCATGTCTTACATCCATAGGGTTTCTCTCCACTGTGCGTTCTTTCATGAAGTCGAAGGTAACGGGCTTGAGCAAAAACTTTCCCACATTGGTTACATCCATAGGGTTTTTCTCCACTATGTAATCTTTCATGATAACGAAGGTGATAGGCATGGGTGAAGAATTTCCCACATTGCTTACATCCATGGGGTTTCTCTCCACTGTGAGTTCTTTCATGAATATGGAGGTTATGGGGATGATTGTAGGCTTTCCCACATTGTTTACATACATAGGGTTTCTCACTAGTGTGAGAAGTTTCATAATTCTGAAAAGTACCAGATGAAGTGAAGGCTGTTCCACATTTTTTCCATCCATGAGATTTCAGCACATTGTGTATCTTTTCATGGATTAGAAGAGCCTTGTCATCAGTGAAAGTTTTCCCATAAGCATCACATATATTGCTTTTACAGGGAGCTGTTCTAAGCAGAGTTTCCTTGCTTACAATGTTCTCTGGAGTGTGTTGAATGGATTCTCCACATTGAATACGTTGTTTATGTTCCTTGAGTCTCTCTAACACTTCAGGTCTGTAAAACAAACAAAGATTACCATTGTTATCCAATTAATGATTTATTAAGAGCAGTTATGGTGTTTGTTACTGTAAGAATTTATGAACACAAATGTACTACTACATGTTCTGCAGCAGGGCCTGAGGACAGCTATTAACAAAACAGTGGTGTTTATATGTTGTTTCTGTCACAATATGTCCATTTTAGGTGTTTGACAACACTGAATGAGTTTTACCACATTGAAATACACTTAAAGTGCTTATTGAGTTGCCTGGGATCAAAAGCATACTGGATTGTAAAATACAAGAATGAACACGAGGACAAAGGCTGAAAAATGTGCCAGTCTATTCCCGTGCAAATGATAATCCACTGTAATGCAAGGTGATATAATCTAGTGAAATTTGTATGTGCAAAGAGTGAGGTTATTTTTGTATATTGAGCAACAGGACGTATCTCTTTTAATATATTAGAACAAAACATATTATGAAAAATGGCACAGATCAGACTTTGAATTTTTTGATTGTGGATGCTTAACTTGTTTCTCCAATCTTAGAGAGACTTTGCACTGATCTCAGCAATTTACAAATAGAAATTGTGTTCTTATTTTCTTGGTTTTCAAACTTCTTGTTAATGCTCCATCTGATGTTCACTGTTTTGGTTCTGAGTACAAATTACCTCACATTTCTTCTGGGATTCCTGAAGTCCTCTTGAATATTTTCATTTTCTTCTTTTGTTTATAAGATATATAGAGAGAAATCATTAGTATTTAATCAATATGAAAGAACAATTTCAGACCTCAGCTATTTTCATAGCATAATATGATCATGCATGTACATGAACCATTACTGTCCCTTTTTAAACACCCCATGAGGCAACAACACCAATGAGTCACAACAGTATTGCACAGTATGTATAAGGTAATGATGCCATATTTACCTATGAAGGACAGGTTCCTACAGGTTTCTAGCATGACTTCTCTGTAGAGCTTCTTTTGGGAAGGATCCAATCAGCCCCATTCTTCTAGGGTGAAGTTCACAACATCCTCAAAGGTCAGGGGATCCTAATATGTCCCACACACATTGTGAAAAGAATTGTGAGTGTTAACAGCAGTGGAAACAGACAATCTCTGTGTAATAAATTCACATGCTGATGTGATCTCCACATATTCAATGCATTTTATTTTTAATCACACTCTCATTCTCCATCTATACTCACAGGCACTTCATAGTAATTCTGACATCTCACTGGACCTATTTCTTAAATTCAAAGCAGAACATGGTAACAAAAATTGCATGTTATACAGAGATCGTACCAATCAATCTACTAACAAATTCCTTCTTCTTAGTTTCCATTAGAATAATATCAGGTGAAAACAGACTACAGGAATAATGTTTTTAATACAAGAGTAAAAGTTTCATGTCTACTAACATTGCAGAACTGTTAATGAGATGAAACCTCACCAAACCAAATATAAAGTGTAAAAATGGGACAGTGTCCTGAAGCAATTTACTCCAATAATATCCTACTGTATATATACAGAGGGAGTCTGTAGTAAGAGAACCCACAATGCACTAATGGTTACAAATAGAAAGTTGGTATGACAAATAGCATTTAACATCTCTTTCCAAAAAATTTTTCAAAATTACATTTTGGAAATAAGCACCTCATTGGTGACTATATCAAGAGAGAATATTTGGAAGCTTCTACCTGGTTTAGAACATATCAACCCAAATTTAAAGTTAAATAAGACTCCTGAAGAATCATTCAGATAAAGTTACAGTATTTGCTTTAGCATTCTAGCAGACAGAACCAAATGTGTCTGGTTTTTTCACTCTACTTAGCACAGAAATTTCTGTTTAATGAAGGGGATGTTATTGAGAATGGCTCCATTTCTCAAGTGAGGCCTGATGATAAAATGGCCACCGATATACAAAATGGCGGCATTATTGTTCTATCAGAGTTTAGCCTAGGCTTCCCTTGAAGCCGATGGACTCAAAGGAAAGCCTGCATTCTACCAGACAGAAGCAAATGTGTCTTGTTTTTCTACTCTACTTCACAGGCTTTCTCAATTGTCACAAGGTACATTCTGACAAGATCAACTCCTTTAATGAAAATGCAAACAACTTCCTGGTGCAGAGGCTCAAGTGGTACAGGGCCTACCAAGCAAATGTGAGACACTGAATTCAAACCACAGTACCACAAAAAAAAGGAAATGCAAACAGCTTAAGTATTACCAAAGCAAAGTAATCCTAGATTACTTTGATTAAATAACAGTATGTTTTGTGTTCCCATTACACTGACATGTCTTTCTTCAGTAAACCTAAATAAGGTAAGGCTCAAACTTGATATTCTCATGTTCTGCCTCAAAAACTTTACCTTAATTGGTCAGAAGAAACAGAACAGCTAATAAGCAAACTTTCCTGAACCTTGTCTCCTTTTTGACACTCCTGAATTCTGTGACACACCCTGAAGCTGAGGCAGCACAACAAATGACTTTTATGGTAACCTGAAGACAATCTCAGCTCAGGGGAAAGGACATCTGGTCACGGAGCTGATCGAGCTCACTCTGTTGTCCTTCCTCTCCCATAGTTGTCCACTACAGTATGCTCCTCCCTAGAAGGCACAGCCCTGCTCTGCCTCACCATTGAGACCCTGCTGACCTCCGAGTTGGTGCTGTCCTGCTACTGCTACTTCAATATGGTCAGTCCATTCTCCATCTGAAATTAAAGTTTGGACATACTAGCTAGACAGCTCCAATAATGTCAGAGATTGCAAAACCCTCAAACCTTCAACACCTTCCCAACATGTCCCCATTGTCATGAACCCCACATGCACATGCAGAGCCATTACTGTGAGCTGGGCAATGCAAAGACAGCTTCAGTTTAGGAATTTATGATGGCCCTAAGAAGAACTGGGCTGCAGACCTGGCTCTAGTCTGAGATCAGCTTCTAAACACTTAGCTAATTCTGGGCAATCACTGATGCCCCAAGGATAATGGAGGAAGCCCAAACCTCCCACGCACTGAAGGCTGGGGAGACCTAGAGCTCAGATGCTGAGGAGTCCTAACAGAGCTTTGGGCCAGGGCTATGTCACTGCACATAGAAGACAGATGCCAGAGTTCACCCATCTCAACTGTTCCACCCCAGGGTAGAGAAGAAAAAGTGCAAAGCTGCACAAATGGCGATTCAGGCTACAAAATGTAGTGATGTACTTGGGAGGACCAGATCAGTACCAATCTCTTCAGGCCATTTCTTACTTTCTCATCCTCCTAGGGTCTGGGATGCCAGTTACAAACAGAATTTCAGGCATCTTTGATGAGTTAAATTTTGCTCACTCACCTGGGACCATGTGCAGGTCACACTAGGAGAGAGACTAAATTACATAGAATTGCTCTCAGCAGCACAATGTGATCCAAAAAATGGCAGAGACCAGAAGGCATTTCCTGTATTAATCATAAGGTCTTCCTTAGACCAGCCTGTGATTTGCCAGGTCTCAAGCACTTCTCACAGGCTAGTGACCAGAACACGCCCCTTGAGTTCTGAGTAACATAAGATGTGATCCCCTATCAGGGAGAGTGCAAAAACCAATTAATTGAATCCAGGAACACCCCTCAGCAGTTCAGGCCTCTTCCCTGGTGCCTACCCACTCCAGCCTGGGGATTCATTGAAGTTAAGTGGAACCTGCTTTTCACAATGCATCCTTCTTCACTGGGAAACGGAACCTGAACTATGGTGAGAGAATTTCACACTCATTTTCCCATGAGGATCCCCTGTCATCTCAGAAAAGTTGTGGTTCTAGGCCAGACCAACAAAATGGAAAAACTTTGCATGAAGATAATATATCCACTTTTCACAAACAAGGAACAAATGACAACAAATATGAAGAAACAAGGATGTGAAGACAGTCAGTCAAAAAGCATTGTAGGAGTTCCTCAGACTGCTTTTCCTAAAAAGCATGGACTCCATACTCAGTCCATGAATCAAATAAATTAACTAAAAGCAGGAAAAAACATGGCATCTCTCCATTTTCAATCACTTTTTCTCTGAGTCATTCTCTGCAGTCACCTTGCTACCCCCTTGGAATCTAGGAAGGAGAATATAGATATTTTCTTCATGACTTGAATCCAAATCTTCCCCCAACAGCAGACCCTCCTTTGGATGGACCATCTTCTGGATAATAACTCCAGAACCTCTCCCATAACAACAGCTGAGTTACAACAACTACACCACACCTATGACTGGAACTGTTTAACTATGCATATCTTTGGTCCCTGCCCCCAGTTCTTTGCCTATTTAAATCTATATCTCAGATGGTGAAAATGAGCTCAGGACTTAAGCTGCCTCATCCCACAGCATAGCCCTAGCTGTGTAATAATTCTCCTTTCCCTGCCTTCACCATGCTTTTTTATGTGGAATTGAAAGGTAATTAGCTGGACCTAGAATGTGGCATCTAAGGAGCTTGGGTCCTGGGTCCAAAATTCTATTTTCAGAATGAGAATATTGATTGCTGAAAAATCTCAGGCAGTGGACTCATTTCACAAAGTCTTTCTTGGAATTGTCTAAAGTAGAATCAAGGGATTGTAGGTAAGCATGCTGAACAAACAGCAAAGTGGAAATACTATGTACAGAAAAGTTACTATCAGTACAGACTTAGAAATCATCAAAAGATTATATATAAATTATGAATATGGATATACAAGACGTTGAATGAAACCTCCTTGTTCAATGGAGGACAAGAACAAGAAGAACAATCAACATGACAGTAATTCAAATCATGCACCCAGAGAGAAAGAATATTTTAAAGAAACTTTAAAATTCACAGAATGTGTCACCAGTATCAGAATTTTGTAAATTATTGAAAGTTCTCTAGAGAGAAGCAAAATAATACAATCTAAGAACTTACATCACATAGAGAAAAACAGTGTTAGGAAATTAAGAAATGAATGAAAATTCTTTACTTTATTCCTCACTACTGGTATTTAAGGAAAACCTTTACTTATAGTCATCGAATTTGAAGTATGGACTAGGTGACTAATTTTATAACAGGGAAAATTAGGAAGAACAGTTATATATGGATTGAAGAACAATAGTGCGGAACATACCAATATGCCTACCCTGTCTATGAAGCAGCACATCTTTAGTTGAAATGCATGTAGCTTACTTAGAAAGGATTTTACATATTTAGAAATTACTAAAACACATTTTATGCATACTTGGTATCATAAAGGGGAACAGAAAATGAGATAATATAATCAATAAAGGACCACACCTGTCAACAGGCTGAAGTGGTGTAGTGCGTGCCTTTGCAATACCAAGACCTTGAGTAAAAAATAAATAAATAGGTACATAAAGGATTTCAGCAAGATTGTACTACACCAGATAAATGCACAGCACATTATTTTGCAGAATTTATCATAACCATCCAAACTTCACATTAATAGAAGAACACCATTTACACAGAACAAAGGAACAACAAAAGAAAAATGACAGGCAGAGAGGAATGGGTGAGATGGGGGTCAGAGTAACATGAAGAAAGAAGTAGGAAAAATGCTCAACACCACAGGTCATCAGTATAGTCAAGGACCAGCATATAAAGAAGCTGTTTAATGCTAAATGGACATGTGTAATTGATTAGAACATTTGACCTATTGGCAAATCACAGAAAAAGAAAACATCCATAAAAGTTCAGGTAAATTCACACACTATCAAAACTCCCTAGTAAATTTAAGTCATCCATACTCTACAGAGCATCAATCCTAACACCCCTACCCTAAGGGAATATTCTAACAGTTTAGAACACTAGGAAAACTTTACATAATGAAAATGAGCAAAATCTTTTGGGTCAACCTCACCACATGGGATATAGTTTATGGGCTTGAGACTTTGTGAAAGTTCACTGCTCCAGAAAGTGTTCTCATGCACCCACTTTAAGATGAGAGAAATCTCAGAGTCATCTTCTAACATCCTATGACCTTATTGAGCTATTTTAATCTTTGTCAATGTACACTGAGTTGTATTAACTGCAATGTTTATTTTCAGAAACCTTCTGATGTCTTCCACCATTTTAGGTTTGCTTAGTATATTCACATGGTTTATGCCTAACTGCTGCCTATGAAATCTATTCAATGTGTACTTTTTCCTTCATGAACCATGCTTCACTTCTGCTCAACTCCAGTGCCTTGGCTGAATTCATCTCACACAGGACATTAAGTACCAAGAATGGACACTCTGGTAATGTTACCAACATTCCCACAAAGACCTCAAATGATATTATTTGTGCTGTATTTCTTTATCATATAATCTAATAACAAATATGTAGTGTTACCAAAACCAACCAAATTTCAAACACCAACTAATTGCCTTTCAATTTAAATCTGACACTGTCCAGACTTAGCACAGTCCCCCCACCTTCTGGGCAGTGTGAAACAGACACCAAGCCCTAGAACATGTTTGCTATGTCTGGTCACACCATTCATCTTCCTAAAGTCATAGAGACCTACACCCTGAGACAACTCATGAGAATAAATGCAAACATTGCCTCAATGGAGCTTAGGAAAACAACCAAATACACTCCTATTGCCTCAGAAATTTCAAGAATCTCAGAATCTCTTTGCTAGAAACTGACACAAGGACTAAAATTTTTAATTTATACTACACACCCACATCACCTTCCACATGCACCAACTTTTTGCCCTATCAGGAAAAATATAAAGGTGTCTTTCTGTAAGCCTGGGCCTCCCAGACTTGTCTTCATTGGCACAAATTACACCCTGTCTAACCATGTACCTCAACACAAAGAAAAGTGGTGGAATGATAGATTCTGAAGTTGTAACACTCATAAATATCTGCAATTAACTTACACATCCAATCATTTCTGCACTACAAAAGAATCACAGAACCAACATTGTTCCCATTACCCCCTTTGCAAACTCAGACATTCCCCAGCACCTTCCCAAATGCCCTTTTTTGGCATAAAAAATGACTATGAAGTAATCATTGCAAATATCTTCAAAATGATTTGTAAATAGTTTTAAGGTGAATTTGAGGAATCTGAGCCTGGCTCATCAAACAATTCACACATTCGCGTCACCATCATTTCATGAAGAACCCAGGTCCCTGTAGTTCCTGCCTGTAATCCTAGCTGGTCAGTGGACAGAGATCAGGATGGACTTTGTTCAAAGCCCATGCTGGCAAAAGTTTGTGAGACCCTATCTTCAGAAAAACCCATCAGAAAAAAAGGATAGTGGAGTCACGCAAGTGGTAAGAGCACTTACCTCACAAGCATGAGGACATGAATTCAAATTCCAGTGCCATAAAAAAAAAAAAAGAAGACTGTTAGGTACCAGTGTGGAAGTGCTGTGGGCCAGGGTTGAGGGTCATTGCCCTCACAAGGCAAGGAACTGCCTCATGAGGCAGCTGACTGATAAGCCAAGCAGGTATATTAACTAGGATTTATTAGAGAGAAAGGAAAGCCTTCAGCTAGACGCTGCAGTGAAGACGGAAGCCCGTACTTAGCTCACTGCTCAGGTGAAGGCTGGGGTTTTTATGGACATTCTAACTCTCCATTAGGTGGGTTTTTCTCATTGGCCATGGATTCGTGGGCTTTCTCAGTGAACTGGCTTGGTTTGCACCTTTATTGGAGGAGGGGAAACAATCTTGAGAGCATTTTGCTCCTCAGCCCTGTGGTAGATCTATCAGATCCTGTGACTTTCTTAGGATGCAGAAATGCAGTTTACAGCTCCCTCTCAGGATGCAGGAATGCAGGCCTCTATCTGCTCAGGATGCAGGAATGACATTGCTCTCCATGGGGGATGCGATACTCACTCATCTGTCTTAGGTCTCCAGACCCAACAAGACCACAAAGATCCTAGCACTGCTAGCTCCTTTCTGCAAACCTAGGTATTGGCAGACTGATCAGGATGGCAGTCAAGGTCAGCTAAGAAAAATACTTTAGGAGAACCCATCCCCTAAATATCCAGAGTAAAACAGACTAGAGATATGGTTCAAGTGGTTGAGCACTGCTCTGTAAATGCAAAACTATGATTTTAAACTTAGTTCCTCCCAAAATAAAACAAGTAACAAAGAAACAAGACCAAGATGATCACAGGAGAAACCTGTTCTTGCCAATCTCCATGTCTGTCCACTCCCTATTTATTTCTTCTTATGTTTTCTCCTCACTTTGAAAGCAAATTGCCTTTCTTCCTTGAGATGCCTACATACCTTACTTTTGGGGATTTCCCCCTAGAATAATTCTCTTAAAGTCATGGTCTATGTTAATTAGCATTTCATTATAAAACCATATTCGAAAAACAACCTGTGGAAAATTAACAGTTAAGTCAGGAAGGGCAAAAAGTGTCCCCTCCACAAGAAGCCAACCACGTGCACGTGTGGATTTGCATTTCCAGTGAATATTCAATGTGCGGGATTCGTGGAAATTTAGGACTGATTAGCAGCACTAAGAAGCACTGCATTGAGGGGAGACGGCATAGAGTTTAGCACATGCTTCCCTTGAACCTGATAGACTTAAAGGGAAGCCAGGTCCCAGTAAGGATTTATGGGGACACTCCACTGGAGCGCTCTGTCCCAGCACAAACCCCATAAGTGCTCAGGAGACCCCAAACCACCTCAGTCTGCGGAGAGGAATTTGCAGACAGAGTCTCCCAGCATAGCTGTGGGCTGGTATTAAGTCACCTCAAAAGAACACAGGACAGGGCTCAAGGCTCCGGTTCACCGCCACCCTCCAGTCGCCCTGGACTATGGTCCCAACCACGTGATCAGGGCTCAGATGCCAAACAGACAGGGCACAGTCAAAACCACCGCTGATTCCGGATCCAACCGTCCCTCCACCCAGCACTGCAGATGCCCAGTCACTGCTCACCATTTCCCGCTCTGACGCGTCCAGGTGACCTCACTATGGTCCTGCAGTCAGAAGATTTCACACAGCTGCTGGAGCTGTGTAGCCTGAGAAGTTTTCCACCAGCAGGCGCATGGCAAATATGGCGATGATGAGGAAGGCAACGTGAGTCCCTTCCACTGTCGCTCCTCATTGGTCGGGTGGTGCAGACGATTAAACAGCTGCTCTGATTGGCTAATTGGCACACGGCCCAACTCCTAAGCCTTTGATTGATGGGAAAGTGGAGCGGTTAGGATGTGCTAAACTGGTGAGTTGAAAATGAAATAATCAAGCTTCCTTTGTTGGAATACTTTTTAGATTGTTCGATAATTATATTCAGCAGAACTTGTCCTTGCCCTCTGAATCTGCACCTGCCTCTTATCATACTCCCTGTGACCTTGCATCTCCTCCTGAAAATGGGACAACAGATTTACTCAGAATTGGAGAAAATTCATTATGTCTGTTAAGGAGGGGAGACTTAGGTAGGCTAGGACAAAGGAAGTTGATATGACCTGATGTAAATCTCTGGAAACTGGAATGAAGCAGGTGTCCAGGGATTTATCATATCTCATGTTTCAATCTAATCATTTGCACCCAGAAAATAAAAACACATTGCCAAAAAAAGTAATTTACTTATTTCATGTATGGACCCCACCTCCAAAAGAAGCAGATAAAGTAGACTGGAGATGTGGGTGCAGCAGTTGAGCACCTCCTCTGTAAATGCTAAGCTATGGTTTCCAACTTCAGTCACCAAAAATAAAACAAAGAAACAAGCAATACCAAGATGATCACAGGAAAAAACTGATTTTGCCAATCTCCATGTCTGTCTACACCCAAATTCTTTCTTCTAATGTTTTTTCCTCTATTTGAGAGCAAATCACCTTTCTTTTGTGCCTTTCCATCTAGAGTAATACTTATAAAATCACAATCTAAGTTAATCAGCATTTCATTATAGAATAATATTCTAGAAACTACCTGTGCAAAATAAACTGTTAAGTCAGAAAGGGCAAAAAGTGTCCCAGCCACTCAGAAACCAACCACAGGCACATGTGGATGAGCATTTACAAGAATCTGACAATGTGCACATTTCTGGAAATTTGGGACTTATTGGCAGCACTAAGAAGCACTGGATTTAGGACACAGATCAGAGTTTAGCCCATGCTTCCCTTGAAACTAAAGAACTCAAAGGGAAGCCAGGTCACAGTAAAGAGTTACAGGGACACTGAAAGGGAGGCCTTGGCCCAGCACAAACTGCATAAGTACATTGTAGTATCCCCTAGCCACCTCAGTTAGCCATATAGGGATTTGCAGAGAGAAACTCCCAGCAGGGCTGTGAGCTGGCATGAAGTCACCTCACAGAGACACAGTACTGGTTAAAGACTCCCAGTCCACCACCACCCTAAGTTGGCAGAGGACCTAAGGCCCCAACAGTGTGGTCAGGGTGCAGTTTGTGGAACCCAAAGACAGGGCCCAGTCAAAACCAAAACTGCTTCTGGTTGCAACAGTCCCACCACCCAGCACGGCAGATGCCAAGCCACTCTCTTAGCATTTCCCTCTTCTGACACATCCAGGTGACCTCCATATGGTCATGCAGTCAGAAGATTTCACACAGCTGCTGGAGCTGGGTAACCTGACAACTCTCCAGCAGACACATGGCTAATATGGTGATAATGTGCTATGCAACATAGATCTCCTACTACTGTCTCCAACATAGCTAAGACTACAAGTGGGAGCCTCCAGTACTGGCTTAAATTCCCATTTCATTTTGCTTACCCTGTGTTCCATTTTGTTTTTACTATTAGAATGTCAAATATTTTTTACTTTTTTTATTTGTTATGTTCTTTCACTTTGCAATGTATATTTGCAGTTTATGTTAATTCAGTGTGTTTCTTGTGTGTGTGTGTGTGTGTGTGTATTACTATGGGCTTAGACCAAGACCTTGTAATTGCTGGGAAAGCTGTCCAGTAGTGAGCTACATCCCAGCTTACTTTTATTTTGAGACAGAATCTCACTAAATAACCCTGACTGGCAGCCAACTAAAAATCTTTGTGCAACATCTCCCCCCCAGTGGCTGGTATTTTAATTGTGTAGCAACACATCTGAGTCTTTCATCCACAATTTTGTGATTCTGATATTTGAACTTTGGCCTAGCATTCCCTAAGCAGGCACATCAATGGCCTGCAGTACACTGTGAAATAACATTACACAGGTTCAGGGTCAAGGCAGGTATCATGGAATGCTTCAGGGTCTTCCCTTCCATACCCATACTCAGTTGCTCTCATTTATCATTTCTTCTCAGCAACCATAAGCACCCAGTACTTACATTTATATATAATAACAAATGTGAATAAATGATTTTGCAGACTGGAGGCATGGCTCAAGTGTTAGATCATGTGCCTAGCAAATTTGAATCCCTAACTTTAATCCCCAGTATGCCCAAGGGAGAGAAAGGATTTACTGTATCTTCACTTAATTCTTTTCAGTTCTCTTTCTTCTGGGATCTTTATTTCTAAACTCCTTTTCCTTCTATCCAAAAATTCATTGCAAGTTTTGCAATACTAGTGCACATGTGATATATTCTGTAAATAATATACAATTTTCATTCTCTCATTCAGAATGAAGAATTTCAATTACTTTAGGAAGAGGTGTGCAACCATAGAGAGCCACCAAAAGTGAAGATTTGCAAAATCCAATCTTAAATGTGAGGAGATGTGGCTTAAGAATAGAGCACCTGCTTTACAAGTGCAAAGCCCTGAATTCAAAACCCAATTCCACCAAAAATGTGCAATACTTCTTTTTTCAGTAGCATTAAAGAGCTTCTGAAAATTGTAAATTATAAGAAGATTTTATAAAGGATGTTAAAAATGAAGAACCTGGATTCACAGTCTCAGACAATGCACACAAAGGGAGTTCGTTTTTGTAAACTGATGATCATGACACCAAGGAAAATATTGTAATTCAGAAATATCACAGTGTGTGCTGGTTTGTTCTGGCTCAGGTCTGTCAACTCATCTACTCAGGAGACAAAGATTGGTAGGATCATGGTTTGAGAACCAACCTGGGCAAAAAGATAATGCAGCATCATCTCAGACAATAACTCTGTATGGTGGTATTTGCAAATAATTCCACCTACATGGGAGTTATCTATGGAGGGATTATAGTTATGGGCAGCCATGGTCAAGATAGGAGACCCTACATGAAAAATAACTAAAATAATACTAAATAACTTGGGAGCCTGGCTTGAGCTCCAAATGCCCATGACCATTGTCAAAAATGTGTGACAGAACCTGTCAGAACAGAGCAAAACAGGGAAGGATGCTGTCCTTGGGACCTTGTCACAGACTTAATCTACTGGTGGGCAGTTGGGTGGGTGCAGTGGAGTGGACATGTGGGGAGGAGTAGAGGTTTGTCTGGAAGAGCCTCAGGGTTTTCCCTGCTTGATGCAGTTCTCCAGGTTAGTCAGTGAGCAAGGGGTGCAATCAGCTGTTTCTCAGCAGTCTGTTAATAAAGTCCCCTCTGTGTCCAAGGAAAAAAAATAAAGAAAAACAAAGAAATAATGGATTCTATTCTCTATATCATTGACAAAGATCAATTGCATTTTTAATTAGAAAGACAACAAAAACAAGAATAAGAAAAAGACCACACCTTAAAATGTTCAATATCAGGGCTGTTGAACACAAAAAATACATTATCAAAACATAAATACAGTTTAATACTAGACAAAATTAAATGGATTCTATACTCTATAACATTGACAATGATCAAATTGCATTTTGAATTTGGAAAAACAACAACAACATAAAGACCACACCTTAAAATATTCTACACCAGGGCTAATGAACACAAACAAAATATTATCAAAACATAAATCCTGTTTAACAAGACAAAATGAAATGATTTTTGTCATTCCAACATTTCAGAAAATCACAATAACTAATTACATATCCAGGAAAGATTAAGTGATAAATACATATGTCATCAAATTTTACTAATTAAATTTTATTTAATCCAAGTATCCATGAAACAATTTTTCCCAAGTCTGAATAATATTTATGAAACCTCTATGCGAAGGCATCATGTCATCATTAAAATCTTATAGGCAAAAAACATATAAAATTCCTAACTGCTGAAGTAAACAGCAATTTCACAGAAAAAGATTCAAAAAAAGAAAAAAGGGAAGCTCAAGGATGCACGAGGAGAAGGTTGAACACATTTTTAAATTTAGAGACCACTGTCTCTGTGCAGACGCAGCCCATCATCGCTCACTTTGAGGAAGGGAGTGAAAGGAACCTACAAAACCAGGAAATTTCACTCAGGAACCTCCACACACACAATTTTTCCCACTTCCACGATGAAATGGCTCATTATGACACAGGCTCATTGGAAACGGTGTCAAACTCTCATCCAGAGCCAATTCAATATTCAGATCTGTTCTGTCTTTTCCTGGCATTGCTAAACTCAAATGAATTCCCCAACATCAATGGGCATCCCATATCTTAGTTCTGAGGACAGTCTGCAATGCAGAGCTGTAGACATTCAGTAAGATTAGCACTGAGTCCAAGACACTGGCACCACTGTATGTTCCAGTCCCACATGAGTCTGCTCTATATGGCCACAATTCCCCATCTTTTGTGGTACTGGTGTTTGTGTTCAGGTCCTCACACTTGCTAGGTGGGTCCCCTACAATGTGAGACACTCCAACAGCCCTTCGTTGTGTTCAGTATTTTTGAGATAGGTTCTTACAAATGATTTGCTCAGGCTGGCTAATTTTCCCAGGGCTGACATCAAAGCAAGATCCTTCTTATCTCTACTTTCAAGAAGACAAGATTGCAGGTGTGAGTCACCGGTACAGAACATCATTTCCTATCTTGAAGTTATCTGGTGATGGCACTGTGCACCATCTTATTGGTACCACTACCTAAAAAAGACCAAGAACAAACAACCAAAGACGTTCCTATTGATCGGAACATTCTCAGTTTTACTTAATGCAAAACAGAACGTGGTTCACAATCTTTCTTGATTGGCTAAAAGGCTTTGGGATGGGTTCAGGTACATGGTATGTCGAGCAATTTTCATGGGCAATACAGCTGTACAAGAATTTGGAAGAAGAAACAGGAATGCTTTAAACAATACAAGATACCTATGATGGTGACTTGAGGAATTTTAAGTAATCTAAGATGGTGACATATATTTTGATTAAAAAAAAGATCATTTTTCTTACAATTTCCCCCCTCTTTTAATTTAAATTCATTTCTTCAAATTCATTTGGGATCAATGGCTCTCACATTCCTGTGTTTCTAATAGAAACAAATTATTTGGGTAGGGCAGGGGTGACTGTTTGGTGAGGGTTATCTCAATTAAACAACTGTAATAGTCCTTGGACACGAGGAATTATGCAACATCCTGCTGAAATTAAAACTCCAGACACTATGACCAAGGAGGTTAAGACTGAGCTCATCCAGCCCTTCCATCACCCAAACCATTTTTCCATTACATCAGTGAAGGGATCATTTTTACCTGACATTTCAGCTAGTTCCCTGGATAGGGTATATAATCCCTGTAGGGCCTTAGTAATAGTTCCATTGGGGGCTGTATTATTTGGGATATATGTGCAACACAAAACTCCAATCGTTATGCAAACTCCTCCCTTTTGTGCCAACATCATGTCTAATGCTAGCCTGTTCTCCCAAGCCGTCTGACCAATTGGCACAATAGTTCTGCTATTCTTTTGATGGTGTCCCTGGTATAGTTAACAAACCTTTGATGGTTATAATAAACATAATCAATCCAATTGACATTTTCATTTATGATGAGCACCAAAAGTGTCCCAATTCAAATCCTGCAGCAATTTGATTTCTGGCTTTAAATTAATTTGGCAACCCCCTTGGGACCCCAGTGGAATCAATGCAAACATGGGGATCAAAGGAGCCCCTGAGGCTGGCTGCAGCATCTATGTCTATGCCCCAGCGCTGGTACAACACTTAGGATTGTCATACAGAGGGGAAGAATATCCTTTATACCCACTGTTTCACCCCACATCTGTCCACTGTGGACAGATAGCAGGCTTTTCTGTGGGTCCTGGGATGGGCCACATAAAAAAGGATTATGCTTGGAGCTGGAGTTGGGATGTAAGGTTTCCTCAACAAAAGATCTGGCATTCATTGAATTCAACAGTAAAGAGAAAAGTGCTCTGAGTTACACTGATGATAAACATAACATTTCCAAAAGAAAGAGAAAGAATATTTTCACTTTAATCTTTTTAAGGTCAACCTGGTGCAGCCTGGATGTGAGTTCATGGTCCATTGTTCCTTCTGATCATGTGGGGGAACCTTCTTTACCTGTCTGGTAAGTCCACCCCTTCTTCTTTGTCCAGACAGCTGTGTCCATGGCCAGCAGGACCAGGAAGGGTCCTTCCCAAGCTGGCTCAAGCTTATTTTCTTTCCAGGTCTTGATCAGCACATAATCACCAGGCTGGTGGAGGTGAACAGGAAAGTTAAGTGGAGGAGCTTGTGCTAATAACCCCTTTTGCCTAAGAGAAAGCAAGACAGGGGACAGCCCAAGTATATAATTGTTGAGGAAATAGTCTTTAGTTTCAAAGGTAGGCACATCAGTAACAGAGCTAAGTTAAGGAAGCCCATAGAGCATTTCATAAGGGGAGAGGCCAATGTCCTTCTGAGGGGCAGTCCTAATCCTGATAAGTACTAGGCAAAGGCAATTAATCCAATGTAATCTGGTCTCTAAGACTAAGTTAGTGAGCTGACTTTTTTTGGTCTTTATTATCAGTTTATTGTTGTGGTCAGTTCCCATCATTTAGAGAGTTTAACTATGTCTCAATGTGCTATAGAAGATCTAGGGTAATAGACATTCTGCACAAACAGTTGTACTAAGGCTCTGTTAGGCACAGGCCATATTACATCAGTGGAAGAATGAGCCTGAAGACCCTGACAGCAGAGCCATCACTCTAGGAAATTTCCAGCGCTATGCAACCTATAAGGCATCTTGCTGACAATGAGATTTGAATTTGTGGAATGAAACAGGAGTTGATCCTATTTTCTACTCTTCTTGGCAGGATAACTGGCTCCTGTGTAGGAGCCCCAAATTAGGTCTTGTGGCATCTTTTAAGCTCCCAAAGGAAAATAGGTAAGACGTGGAAAAGAAAGTACCAGGAAGTAGGAACAGTCAAAAGAAATTAAGTAGAACTGGAGGGAATGGAAACATAAGGACTGGAAAATAACAGGGTTCAGATGCCATTTTTGGATGATCAAGAAAATAGTACAGGTAAAAAGCAAATAGGGAAACAACTCAACAAAAGTTATTCAGATACTAGAAGTGAAACTTCCCCCCTTGTGTGTGTGGAACTGGTTTAGAAAGGTAAGAAAGATGAATCACAAGAAAATGAGTATCTGAGTAGAAATAAGTATTTCAGGATGCCAGCAACAGCTTGTAAATATTCATGTGAGCTGAGTGTACAGGAAAGGAAAGTGGTTATGGTAGCTAGCCTGTTATCCAGACTTGACACTGGAATGAAAATTCTACCAATGGCTTTGTCTTTGAGGTTCTGGCATATTTTTTGTGGCACAGAGAGCCTTGTTTTCCTAACATTCGATTAACATTGGAAGGCAAATTAATACCATGTAAGAATCGATGGCCTCCCCCCTTTGCTGGCAGGGTAGATTGGTCTTGAAACAGCTGTGGCTAAAAGGCCCAACCACTTCAATTGCCCTGTGACAAAAATAGTAAAGAATACAAGTATAAGATGAGTCAGTGGGCCTCATACCATGTAGACAGCAGACTTAGTGTCTTCTTCTGCAAGCATCTTGAGAAAAAGAAGAGCTCCTGTACTGAGTGCTGTCTTATCATTAAATATGACAAAAAATAGGGCCTTTAAACAAGACTCTTCAAAAAATTTAGCTGCCACCCAGACTGGGAAAAGAAGTAAAACAGCATCATTTATTTTCACCTATATCTTCCATGCTTAGCTAGGTCATCTATAGAAAAGCCATCTATTGGCACTAGGCTGGTATGTCTTAATTTTGCTGTTTTCACTAGCATCTGATTTTCCCAAAAGAGGAAATATTTAAGTAGCAGGTGTGTGTAAGTGACACATTCTACAAAACCTTTTCCATAGGCTTGACCTGTATGGGGACAGGTTCTACTTCTGGAAGCATTTTCCAAGGCGGAATAAAACATCTGCTTGAGATTCTCTCTACAGAAAGGACACCGCTAGAGTTGTGCCCACGTGACAAGACTCTTGTCAGTGCTAAACAAATGGTCTCTTCTCCAGGAAATACCTTTTGTTTGTTCATATTTACAGGTTTCTTGATGGACAGATGGAGTCATCTCCAAAACAAGAAATGAAGGAGAAAGAAAAGAAACTTTCTGCTGAACTTAAGGGTCCTAGACTTCACTGACACCTCATAGGTTGGGGCTGTGTCCTGGGATGGATGTGCTGCCATCCAGACCTGGGCTGTTCTGAGAACCAGTGTTGATCCTGGTGCTCCCTATGCATCCAGGCTTCTCAAGAATCATCTTCTTTAGGATTTTCCCCAGCTGTTTTAATCACAGTTCCATTTGCTGAACTCTTCCTTCAGTTGCCCTCAGACATGCTTTCGGTATCACATTCTTTTGCTGGCTCTCCTCCTCCAGGCAACTTGCTATCAATTTCCCACAGGACATCCTCCTCCTCCAAGTTGTTGGAGATGTGACACTTCTTGAATTCTTGGACAATAGATTCACTTGAGATGCTGTTCCATGTAACCATGACCCACTCCAGGAAAAGGCCCAGGGGTGGTTTCTGGCATTCTCAGTGGGGCTCAGTGCCAGGTTCCCAGCCAGAAGCCAGTTGGAGTACTGGGCTCACACACTGTCATTCGCTGGCTTGTAGACCACTAAGTCCAGCACCTGCAGCTGCGAGGCCAGGTCCCCTGGGATGATCACCATGTCAGTGTTCATGCATTCCATGGAGCTCTTCACAGAATCAGTGGCATGGCCCTGGAAGCCATTCAGGATAGCATCCCCCACTGCTTGGGCACTGCTCCCATCCTCTCTTTCCAAACCACTTCCAACCAGTCCTGCATTAGGTCCTCAGTCATCCACCCATAGCGGTGGCAGCAGATTTCCATTGCACTGGGGACCTTCCCTGGGGGGATGTACGTTCCCCTCAAAATGATGTATGGAGGTAACTTCTTCCTGTCAGCCAAGACACCAAGCATCGCTGTGATTTTCGCTTTCTCTCTGCCTGGCGTCTTGACCAAGATGGGCTTTTCACCCTGGTTGTCAACAGTCACTCTGGATGGCACCTCTAAGTGTTGGAGCCAATGTGGCTATTTTTCTGGGATTTACTGTGTTTCTAGCATTTACCTTGATTTCCTACTCTGGGGCCACAAGCAGCTTTCTGCAAGCTCAGAAGTGTCACAGACCTCCAGCTAGGCTCTGCAAGGTTTCCTGTAACTGTGACCAGAGTCTGCTGGCGGTTGGAGGCAACTCTGTACCAGCTTGTTTCTCTGTAACTGGCTTGTCTTTCTGACCACCTGTGAGCCATCTACTGCAAAAACCCCCTGGTTACATAAACCACCTGGGGGATGGGGGGGAGTATATAACTCATCTGACTCTGATCGGGGTTCAGGGCTTTGACAAATTATCTGCCCTGAGTCCACTAGCATAATAAAATTCCTGCGTCCTGCAAAGTGGTCTCAGTGACTTTGTTTCCGTCGCCATTTCCCGCAACATAAGCAGATTGGCGTCTTGTCTGCATTCCCCCTGATAATCATGTGCCCTGCGCAGAGCCAGCACACTCTGCTGGTAAGTGACAGGCTTTGCAGTCAGGTCTTCCGGCAGGTGTGGGAGCACGGGCACTTCATCCCTCAGAGACAGGTCATACCTTCTCATTCTTCAACAGCAACCCAGGCTTGCCGTGAACCCTTTTTCTGCAATGTTCATTTCCTGGGCAATTTCAAGGGCTTTCAGCTGCATTGTCTCCCTGGTGACAGGGTCCCCTTTGGCCTGCATGTATCTGACATACCCCGCAACACGTTGGTCCACCAGAGCAAACCTTCTGTTCTTGGGGCCTCGGATGCCCACCCCATGGCTTGGGCATTTTGGAGCTGCAGCTTTACGTTGTGCCAGTCTCGAACGTTTTTTTCCAACTCTCCAAAGTGCTTGGCTGCCTGGCAATTGTTGGTGCTCTCGGCATACTCCACCACCATCAACTTGAGCCCTGCATCATAACTAGGACACACGCCTCGGCTGGACTGAAACTTCCCAGCTATGTCATCAGCTGAGAGGTCATCCTCTGGGAAGCCCATGGCCATGGAGGAGGGGTACCCCTCACTCCACTCAGGCAGCAATGCGATGCCCCGAGGCAGACGCAGGCCAAAGTTGTCCAGCTGCTGAGGCTGCGGGATCTGGGAGGAGGCAATCATCGGAGATGACCAATCTGGAGACTTTATGTCAGAGTCTTCATTTTCTGTAACTCTTCCTCAGAGCTGCCACTCATCAGAATTATGAGACTCCTCCTCCCATTCCAATCGAGTGGTCGTGCCTGGTTTAGGGACTGGGAATTCCAGCGACAGGACAGTTTCATTATTCATCCTCATGACTTCCCGGTAGAGGGCCTTTTGTGGCTCTGTCAAAACTTCCCACTCCTCATCGGAAAAATATATGGCCACCTCATCAGATAGGGCTGGGACCCACGTGCCCTGTGAGCAGTCCTCCAATTCTCGGCTCTAAATCTGTTCTTCTTGTTCTTCTTTCAGGGTCAAGTTGAGAGGGCAGGCTGCAGACTCCATCTCTGCTAGCCTCCCCTGCCTCCCACTGGCCGGCTGCAACAAAGGCGGGGCTGCAGCTGCAGTCTGGGTGTCCCCTTCCCTGCCACGGCCCAGCCGCCCACGTGCACTCACAGAGTGGCAGAGACAGGATGCCAGAGTACTGCCCATCCACCCTGCTCCACACACACACAGAGAAGACCAAGTGCCACCCGTGCGGAAATTAAGGCTCAGGCTCCACAGCCGGTGTGGAGAGGCAATGGTTCAGGACAGCTTCCTCAGGGTGGCTCCAATCACTTCATGTCCCAGGGAGTGTGGACGCAGGCCATGATGCTACCATTTCGCCTTCTGCCATGACTGCGGTTCTGCCCTCACCCTAGTTATCACATAGACCACGAGGGAGGAGCCTGGTGTCCACAGAGTTGATTTCAGAGAAATCTGTTTGATCCTGAATATGGCTGGTGTCAGCAAGGCATTTGTAGGGAAATGGTTCTTCCTCCTGCTGAATTTGAGTGGTAAGTTTATACACTTCCTTCCCTCCAGAACTTCTCATTGCCTAATGAACCAGGAGAAATGATGCCTTACTTGGTAAAGTGCCAGGACCAGATAAGCGATTTCAGCCACAGACCTTAGGAGACCTGGCCTTCTCCCTGGACACTACTGAGCCCAGCCTGAGGAGTCATTGTATTTAAGTAGATCCTGCTCCTGAATTTTCCAAATGAACACTGTTAATTCGACCTCAAAATGGAGTCAGGGGTCTGCTGAGAGAATTCCCCACTCAGTGTCCGAGGAGATGACCCATGTTCTCACAGAAGAAGCAGTGTTTAGGGTAGGCCAGTTGAGGCCTCAATGGAACAGGTAAAAAGGCCTGGCCTTGTCACACTTCAGTGAGTTGGTATAAGTCACTTAATTTCATGATTCTTTAAACTTTTTTCTCCTTCCTAGAAAGCACAGCCCTGTCATGCCTCACCCTTGAGGCACGTACAGATCTTGCAGTTAATGACAAACTGCCAACGTAACACCTCTTCCATAAGGTCAGATCCTGCCTACATCTACAATGAATTTTTTAACATATGGTATAGACCAAGATCAGGACACCGAAACTTATGTCAGAGCAAAAACATGAAACCCTCCACTTCTTCCCAATATCTCACCTTCTGCATAAATTCAAATGCACATGCATTGCCTTTCCCGTTAGTTGGGTAATGTGATGATAGCTATAAATTTAGGGATTTATAATAGCCCTAGACTTAAGAGCCTATTTTCAAACTTTTAGCAGATTCAGGTAATCAGCTTTGTCCTGAGGACAGTTAAGTAGCGGGGACCCCAAAGGACGACAGCTCCTCCCATGCAGGAACCCACAACCTCTGCCTACTTCCTGTTGGGAAGTTGTGGTGCTTAGGTGCAGAGTGCCCTGAGAAGGCTCTGGGCCTTAGGAAAGTCACCTGCACATAGAGGACAGGTTGCCAGAATTTGCCCATCTGCCATTCCCCCTTCCTGGTAGATAAGCAGTGCAAAACTATACCAATGGTCACGGACTCCAGAGGTGCAGAGGGGAGTCCTGGGTTCTTTATTAGCCATTTCTGGATGGTTGTAGCCTTGTTATCCTCCCAGGGCTGGGGACATCAGTCATCAACTCACCATTTCAGGCTTCTGTGTTGATTTGAGTTCTGCCCATTTTCCTGGTGCCACCTACAGGACCCTGCTTCTTCCACTGGGAAATGAGGCCAGGAATATTGCTGAGAGAATTCCATGCTCATTTTCCCAATAGGACAGATCTCCTCAGAGAAGGACATGCTAGGTGAGGACTCACTGGACCAGCAGGAAAGGCCTGGTTTTGCAATCTTGCATGTTCCCTGATCAAAAGGCAACCAGATTCCTCATGTCAGATGTGACAGATTCCGGGCAGAACACATGGATGCACTGAAGAACTTTATCATAAGTGAGGGAGGGAATCCCCATGGGTGCTGTGACCTCTGCCACATGCAGTAGCAGTGAGCAGGGGACAAATAACGTGGCCTTTGTGTTTCAAGACTTTTGGGGCAAAGGGGGCAGTGCTAGGGCTTGAACTCAGAACCTCATGCATGGGAGGCAGTGCTGTAAACTGAGGTCATTCCATCAGCCCTTTCTTCTGTTAGATATATTTGGATACTGTCCCATGAACTAACCACAATCCTCCTGGTCTCTGCATCCTGAGTAGCAAGGACACAGGTGTGAGTCACTGGCATGAGGCAAAGAATTTTAAACGCATGATAATCTGTGGGACAGGAGAGTCATTGCCAGTTTGTAATGGTCAATGGTGAGTGAGGAGGGATTACTGTGGTCTCCATGCTAGGGTGGTGGCTCAGACTAAAGTGTGAAGAATCAGTGCATATTTGCAATTGAAAGGAGCCTTGGCAGCTATTCAAATTTATTTTGTAGGCTGGGGTGCTGGTATGTCATGCCTTTATTTCTAAGTACTCAGGAGGCAAAGATCAGGAGGATCTGGGTTCAAATCAAGATGTGGAGATATTGTTCTAGAGATCCTATCTCAAATAAACCCACCACAAAATAAAAGGGCTGGTGTAGTGGCTCATATGGTAAGGGACCCTGAGTTCAAACCCCAATGCCACAATTTTTTTTCTTGCAATTGAGAGGTTCACAGAGAGAGAAAAAAATGTTCTCTCTAAAATTTAATGTTACATTATCAAAGGCTCAGACTCTCTCTATCATAGCCTGCCTCATTATCATGCTTCAGGAAGTTGGGATCAGACACATGGCTTGATGGATGAGGATTTATCACACCTGCTCTCTCAATCAACAATTAATTATCTAAGAAAGTAAGACCATACCAACAAGGAAACACAATCATTAATTGCAAGGAGAAATTGTAATTTTCAAACCAATAATGATTCAAGAGTGAAGAATAAACCAACAAACTCTCAAAAATGTATAAAAAAATGCTTTGAAACAATTCAGACAAGCACACTTGACACAAAGTTAAAATGACAACCAACATTCAGAATGTGCCCAAGCTTGAGAGCCAGACTGAACACTGAAATGGTGCCCTGCAAATCAACAGTGTCTGTTGCTGAGGAAAGGATGCTTAAGTATTTAACTCTGGGGCCTCAACATGCCTGCTGTTCCCTCTTCCTAGCTTGGTAGTAATGCTCCCTCCTTCAATGTCTTAATAATTAACAGAGGGACTCTCACATGGAGTCACTTTGAGGTTCCAAAGCAAAGAAAGTATCATATTCCTAAACTCATTTGATCATGAGCCTGATTCTATGAATCTTTCTCTAAACCTGACTTCCACAGACTTTATTCACATACAGAAATTACAATTTGACCCTACCAAATCTATGCATGCCAAATAAATACTCCCTAGATAAAGGTTCAGTGTTACAATCTTTAAATGGAAACATCAACCACATCTGCATGTACAGAACTTACTACTCCTTATTGTCACTGTAACTAACTAGCTGTTGACAAACCTCTCTCCATTCCTTCCTACCTGATATAGCTGTGACCAGCATTCACAAAAGGGAAGACTAACATTTAAGGAATTTTTTTCTCTTGCTTGGGACTATTGGAAGGTGTTGGCACATGTAAGAGGCAGGAATCAACATAAGTCTGCAGATTTTTGGAGACAGGCTTTCAAGGGAGTTCATTGGATCCTAGGTTTATCTGCTTCTGCTCTTTTTCTCCCTACCATGATATGAATTGTTTTGCTCCATGACATACTTCCCACACTAAGTGCTGCCTGGTCCCCTGTTCAAAAATAATGTAGCTCTTTGAACAGATATGGTATTCCAAGACTGCCTAAAACAACTTTAATCTTGTAGCTGCATCACCTCATGAGTTGGTCATAATGTGGACAGTTGTTGATATATTCCTTCCTCATGCCCCAGCCTCTGGTAACTGATATTATGAACTTGAGAAGATCAATGTGCAGGTCATTTTCAACACAACTTTTGTTTCTGTGGACTTCTTTTCCAGTCTTTCAGTCATCACATTCCATCTTCTCCTGAACGTCTCAACATTGTCAGCAGTAGGGTCATCTTCCCTTACAGGCTTTTCAGCTTTCTGCCTAAGCAGAGTCCCCAACCCCATCATGTGTAGCCACCACTTCTTCCATTTATGGCTCCTTGTGTAACCTTCCTATAATTTACTCATGGGAATATTCATGATCTTCCTTTCCTATATATCCTTCCTACAACTTACCCTACTTTTATACACATTTCTCTCATTTCAGAAAGTGGTCTTTTCCTAGAACATATCATCTTCAAAGACAGAATTTATGAATAGCAAAGCATTTTTTTTTGCATGCAGAAGAACTTCTCTTTGTAGTTTCTGGATGACACTGATATAATACTCTGTTTGTATTGCACCATTTTTTCTTGCTAGTATCAGAATGTAACTGATTGGGAAAATTTTAAAGAAAATTATTTTTCCTCATACTTTTCAAAGTCCATGGTGAAAATGATGCATCTAGTGAAGGAATTATCCAGACAGTTTCTTCTACATATAACTGTACACATGAATTTCTTTTCTGTGCTATTCCAAAAGTGCATTAATTTGATTTCTATATTTACATGTATACTGTGTGATTATACAGGTATTTTTATATTTTCATAGGTATTACTTTTCTTTTATGTGTATCTATACTACATAAATTTCAATTAGTATCTTTGAATGTAAATTATCAGAATACTTTTACTTCCTTGTATCTGTATATAATGTATACATAAATCTACATAGATGAGTTTTTGTCTATTCTTTAATGACTGTATTTTAAAAAGACATGAAAGTGGTGTGAACTATTTATGAAAAGAAAGGGGAAAAGCAGGAACAGGGTGTAGCAATGGAGAGCATATGACTACATTACATTATATACTTGCAGGAAAATGTTATACTGAAACTAATCAATTTCAACAACTAGTACATGCTCATCAAATCTCACTGGTTTTTGTACCCCTTTAGGTTTGCTTTGTATATTCACATGGTCACTGCCTAACTGCTACCTATGAAGTCTATTTCAAAGTGTACGTTCCTTAATGAACCTTGCTTCACTGTGACTCTATTTTTGTATCATGCCTGACTTCATCTCACATAAGACGTAAGTACCAAAAATCCTGAAAGACATAAGTACCAAGAATGGATACTCTGGAAACATTACCAAATATCCCTTCCAGACACTCTGAATGTTATTTGTACTGTGTTTCTTTGCCAGAACTCTGACAACAAATATGTTTTTTTGTTAATACCAACTTTCAAACTGTGACTGCATGTTCTAGAATTCACCTCTGCCACCACCCACACTTAGTGCTCTCACTACAATTTTTGCACATCATTTCAAAGCAGACAGAAAGTTATAGAATGTATTTACTCTCTCTGAGCACCAGTCACTTCCCTGAATATTTAGAGAGGTAGCACCCTCTAATAATTAGAATAATGTCAAACATTGCCTGAATGGGGCTTATGAAGTACAATCATACACACTCTTAAAGCCTCAGAAATTCAAAAGAGTTCAGAATGTGTGTGCTTGAAGTTGCCCCCAAAAATGAAAACTTTAAACTGAACTACATACACACAACATATCTCAAACACAGAAACTGTTTGCCCCATGAGAATGAATATGAAAATGTCTTTCTTAAAAGTAGAGGTAGTAAATAAAATGTTTTGCAGATATTGTTTTTAACAAAATTTTTAAATTAAAATTTTTTTATTTATTTATTTTTTATCAATCATTTATTCACAGGTGCACACATTGGGTCATTTCTCCCCCCTGCCCCTACCCTCTCCCCTACAACCCTCCTCACTTCCAGGCAGAAACTGTTCTGCCCTTAGCTTTAATTTTGTTGAAGAGAAGACATAAGCATAATAAGAAAGACAAAGCATTTTTGCTAGTTGAATTAAGGATAGCTATACAGAGAGATTCCTAGCATTGCTTCCATGTACAAATGTGTTACAACCCAAATTGATTCATCTCTAATGTAGATATCATTTTGTTAAAATTCATAATATTGTACCTTGGAAATGGAATAATGAAACAACTTTTTGGAGCAAAACACATTATATTTGTGCTGGCTCAGAGAAGGAGGGAGAAAAAGTACAAAAGAATTTATACCAATTTGTGTTTCATGAAGCAAGATTGATTATTCCTTCCATCTATGCATTTTGTTTTATTTTTCTATTTATATAGAGTAAATACAGGACAGGTGGGTCCCAATGTACAACATCTACTCTGATTTCTGGATGTTAAAGAGGTTGTCAGTGATGACAAAATTAGAGTTAGTACACTTTGTGTTAAGAGTCATAAGAAAAACATTCTTCAAACCACTTAGGAAGTGAAATTATTAAATCCCCTGGAATATTACAGATACCTAAAGCTGATCACTGGGTTCATAGAGATGGGCAGGACTCTAAGCTAGATTTTTCCTTTCAAATTATCTGTTACTGTGTGTATAGTGGGAAACTTGAGTCCTTTTGAGGAATATCTAGTTTTTCTAGATGTATAAAAGTGCATAATGTAAAAAGAGAGGGCTAACTCAGTGCCCATTAAGTATTTCATACTTAATCCATCCTTCATAGGAATGGATGCATTTGGGAATGAAATTGTTAAACTTGATGTCTTGGAGTGTATGCTGATGGCTTACTGTGAGGCAGCAGGTTCGGGTGGGGGAAAAGAAGTATGTGTAGAGCATGCTCTGTGCCTGTGAGATTGGTTCACGTTGTCTAGCCATTATTTTATATGCATTTCAGTTCATATTGCTGGTTATTAAAGGATTATTGTAATGTTCAAATATATTAAAAATAGGGAATAATTACTACATAAATGTCCCTTTGTTAAGTTTTAGGAGGAGTGACATTTATGACTACATCCCTTGGAGCCAGTGTCTTTCTTAAGTTAGGCACTGGATGGGTGAGGGAGGGGCCTTTCCTAGTGTCTCCAAATCTATATGAATCTCATTATACCCAAATCCATATGTGCATTTTTATTAAATACTTGGATTTATTGTGCACAAATTTCATTGTTACAACAACATGTAAGCTTTACACATGTCCTGAAGTGACAGGATATGATAAAAAGTAGAGCTAATAAATTAGCCAACTTGTAACTATAGAAAAGTTGCATCTTGAACATGGAATTCTCATTACCTACAGCAATTTGAGTAGTTCTTGTTCATTAGGCTGGCAGCAGTGGGGCAGAAAGAAATCTCCAGGGAGAGTTATGTGCAGGTGTGCTCAGATTTACAGTTTGGTGAGAGCCATTGATTAAATTCTGGCTGTACTACAGAGATACAGTAAGTCACAGGAACATGCTTTCTTGCTAATATTTGAATAGTATAGTTATGATAATGAGCTGTCTTGGAAACTATGCTTAGTGTAATCTGTTCCTTTATGTCTCATGGTAAATGGAGCATTATGGGAATGCAATATTATAGCTCCTGCCAATACTTCTGCCTAGAGAGAGCCCTGTTGCCATTTATGTCATCAATGAAATTTTTGCCCAAGGAAGGAAGGATTATAATTTGTTTCAAATTCATTGCATTGGTGTTGTATACACATCATTATCAAACTATTCATATAGCTTTGGAATTTTGAGTTGGTGAGCATTCAGAATGTGTGGACAAGCATGCCAGACCATAGGATCTCAATTACCTAAAAGGGATCATGTGTGTACTTGTAGGATTTAGGAGATTCCAACTGTACTGCTTGTGGCTATGGGTGATGATGTTCTTCTCTTCATCTGTTTGTTTCCTGTAAGGCACATGTCAACTAAAAAATACACATTATTTTAAAACCTGAAAAATATAAATATATTAGTGCTTTTCTCTCAGTCTGGGTTTCCCAGGCTTGTATTAATTAGCAGAAATTATACTGTCTACCCAACTACCTGACAGCAAAAGGAAACTGGTAAAGTGATTTATCCTACCTATTGTAACCCTCATAAATAATTGTGATTAATCCACTTCCGAATCATTTCTGTGCTAGAAAAGGAGCATAGAACCAACACGCTTTACCTGATCCCCTTAAAAACATCAGATATTCCACATGCACATTCCAAATGTCCCCTTCTTTCTTCAAAGATGATTATGTGGAAAGGTCAGTGCATGTATCTTTAAAGTGATATGAAAACAATTTTGAAGTGAAGTTTGACTAACTTAAAACTGAGTCAGCAGAAAAACCCTTCTTTAGTGTCACCACATACCAAAATGATGCAAACGGCCATTGGTACAGGCCTGTATTCCTTGTTACTCAGGAGACAGATAGTCTGTGCATATAGTTCATGAGACCCTATCTAAAAAAACCAAAATGAAAACAAGATTGGCAGAGTGGTTTAGTTGATAGAACACCTGGCAAACTGGTGTGACCTCCTGAGTTTAAACCCCAGTACTGCCAGAAGCAAACAAACAATAACCCCAAAAAGACCATGATGAGCCTCGCTCCAGTGGCTCATGCCAATAACACCAGGTATGTGATAGACTGGGATCAGGAGGATCACAGTCAAAATCAGTACAGGAAAATATTTTTTGAGACCCCTATCTCCAAAATTACATGACAGAAAGTGATTAGAGATGTGGTTGAAGCATTGAGTGCATCCTTTGCAAGTGCAAAACTCTTGAGTTCAAGCCCCAATCTCCAAACTAAAACAAGCAATGAAGTAAACAAGCAAGATCAAGATGATTACAGGAGAACACTGATTATGCTAAACCCCATGTCAATGCTTTCCTAATTTCTATCTACTGCCGTCTTCTCCTCTCTTTCTGCTTTAAGACATCTGCATATCTTACCTTTGGGGCTTTACCCCTAATGTAATACTATTGAAATCATGGCCTAAGTTAATCAGCATTTCATTCTAAACAATGTCTAGAAACAAACTATGGACAATTGACAGTTAAGTCAGAAGGGCAAAAAAGTGTCCTCTGCACTCAGAAGTCAACCAACATGGATGTGAATAAACACTTCCAGTGATCTGACAATATGCTGGGTTTGTGGAAATCCAGGGATTTATAGATAGTGCTGAGAAGCATTGCCTGAAGGGACTGGTCATAGAATTTAGCCTATGTTTCCCTTGAACTTCAAGGAACCCAAAGGAAACAAGTTACAAGTAAAGAAAAAGGAGACTTGAGGACAGCACAGCAGCACCACAACCCTCTAAAACTTCAAAAACCATCAGGAGTTTCCCATGATCATCCCAGTCAACTGAGTGTCAACGCAGTCTGGGATACATGGGTTTTGGGGAAGAAAACTGGACAGCTCTCCTAGCAATTAAAAGGTCTTGATCTAAACCCAGAGTAACACACACACACACACACACACACACACACACACACAAAAGAAACAAACTGAATTAACATAAACTTCAAATATACACTGCAAACTGAAAGAACATAAGAAATAAAAGAAATAAAAAATTTGATATCCTAATAGTGAAAACAAAATGAAATACAGGGAAAGCACAATAAAATTGGAAATTAAGCCAGGAACTGGAGGCTCCCACCTGTAATCTTAGCTATTTTGGAGACAGTGGTAGGAAGTCTGAGTTGCTTACTACATTTTCACCATATTTGCCATGTGTCTGCTCGAGAGTTGTCAGGTTACCCAGCTCCAGCAGCTGTGTGGAATCTTCTGACTGCAAGATCATAGGGAGGTCACTTAGAAACATTAGAAGAGGGAAATGATGAGAGAGTGGCTTGACATCTGCCATGCTGGGTGGAAGGACTGTTGTAACCAGAAGCAGTGGTGGTTTTGACTGGGCTGTGTCTTGTGGGTTCCACAAAGTGCACCCTGATCACACTGTTGAGGCCTTAGGTCCTATGCCACCATAGGGTGGTTGTGGACTGGGGGTATTTAACCAGTCCTATGTCTCTGTGAGGCGACTTCACTCCAGCTCACAGACCTGCTGTGAGTTTCTGTCTGCAAATCCTATCTGGCTAACTGAGGTGGCTGTGGATACCACTGTGTACTTACGCAGCTTGTGCTGGGTGAAGGCCCTCCTTTGCAGTGTCCCTGTAACTCTTTATTGTGACCTGGCTTCCCTTTGAGTCCTTCAGTTTTAAGAGAAGTATGAGCTAAACTCTATGCTCTGTGTCCTAAATCCAGTGCTTCTTAGTGCTGCCAATAAGTTTGTAAATCCCCCAAAATTCTGTACATTGTCAGATTCTTTGTAAATGCAGATCCACATGTGCCCGTGGTTGGTTTCTGAGTGGCTGGGGCACTTTTTTTCCTTCTTGATTTAACAGTTATTTGTCCATAGGTAGGTAGTTTTTAGAATATTTTTCTATACTGAAATGCTGATTAACTTAGACTGATTTTAAGAGTATTACTCTAGATGGAAAGAAACAAAAGAAAGGTGATTTGCTCTCAAACAGAGGAAAAAACAGGAGGAAGAAAAATTTGGGTGTAGACAGATATGGAGATTGGCCAAATCAGTTTTCTCCTGTGATCATCTTGGTCTTGTTTGTTTCCTTGTTTTATTTTTGGTGACTGAAGTTTGAACTCATAGCTTAGCATTTACAGAGCAGGTGCTCAACTGCTGGAACCACATCTCCAGTGTATTTTATTGGGTTGTTTTGGAGATGGGGTGCATACATGAGATAAAAGTAAATTACTTTGTTTTGCAATGTGTTTTTATTTTCCTGGGTGCAAATGACTAGATTGAAACACGAGGTGTGAGAAATCCCTGGCCATCTGCTTCACTCCATTTTCCAGAGTTTGAGCATCAGCCCTACATCGACTACCTGTGTCCTAGCCTACCTGAGTCTCCCCTCCTTAACAGACATGATGAATTTTCTCCAAGGAATATTGAGTCTAGAATTCTGTGTGTAAATCGGTTGTCCCATTTTCAGGAGGAGTAAGCAAGAAGGTCACAGTGAGTATGATAAGAGGCAGGCGCTGGTTCCAGAGGGCAAGGACAAGTTCTGCTGAATGTAATTATCTGACAAACTAAAATATACCGCCAACAAAGGAAGCCTGATTGGCAAGGACTTCTGGTTCTTTCATTTTCAACTCACCAGTTTAGCATTTCCTTCCCACTGCACCTTCCTGTCACTCAAGGGCTTGGGGGTGGGCCCTGGACCCATTAGCCAATCAGAGCAGCTGTTTAATTGTGTGCACCTCCCGTCCAATGAGGAGCGACGGTGTTAGGCGATTCACGTTGCCTTCCTCATCATCGCCATATTTGCCATGCGCCTGCTGGAGGGACATTGCTCAGGCTTTAGAGCTCAGCGGCCGTGTGAAATCTTCTGACTGCAGGACCATAGTGAGGTCACCTGGATGCGTCAGAAGCGGGAAATGGTGAGAGGGGGCTGGGCATCTGCAGTGCTGGGTGGAGGGACGGTTGGATCCAGAAGCAGCGGTGGTTTTGACTGGCCCCGATTTGTTCTGGAGTCTGCGACCTGATCACATGGTTGGGGCCGTAGGTCCGTGGGCAACTGGACGGTGGCGATGAACTGGGAGCCTTGAGCCCTATGCTGTGTCCTTGTGAGGTGGCTTCCTCCTAGCCCACAGCGCTACTGGGAGTTTCTATCCGAAAATTCCTGTCCCTCAGACTGAGGTGGCTTGGATCCTCCCGAGTACTTATGCAGTTTGTTCTGGGACAGGGCGCTCCTGTGCAGTGCCCCCATAAATCCTTACTGGGACCTGGATTCTCTTTGAGTCCATCAGGTTCAGCGGAAGCCTGGGCTAAACTCAAGGGACTGATGGATCTGTCCCCTCAATGCAGTGCTTGTTGGTGCTGCTAATCAGTCCCTAAATTTCCACAAATCCCGCACATTGGCAGATTCATTGAAAATGCGAATCCACATGTGCACGTGGTTGGCTTCTGAGTTGAGGGGAGACTTTGCCCTTCCTTACTTAACTGTTAATTTTCCACTGGTTGTTTTTCCAATATGGTCTTATAATGAAATGCTAATTAACTTAGACCATGACTTTAAGAGAATTACTTTAGGGGGAAAGCCCCAAAAGTAAGGTATGTAGGCATCTCAAGTCAGAAGGGAAATTTGCCCTCAAAAGGAAGAGAAAACAGAAGAAGAAATAAAGAGGGAGTGAGCAGACAAGAAAATTGGCAAGAACAATTTTCTTCTGTGATCATCTTGGTCTTGTTTCCTTGTTACTCATTTTATTTTGGGAGGACCTAAGTTTAAAATCATAGTTTTGTATTTACTGAGCAGCACTCAACCACTTGAACCATATCTCTACTCTATTTTGCTCTGGATATTTTGGAGATGGGGTCTCCTAAAGTAGTTTTCTTAGCTAACCTTGACTGTAATCCTGATCAGTCTGCCAAATACCTAGGTTTAGAGAAAGGAGCTACCAGTGCTAGGATCTTTGTGGTCTTGTTGGGTCTGGAGACTTAAGACAGATGAGTGAGTATCCCATCCCCCATGGAAGGCAGTATCATTCCTGCATCCTGAGCAGATAGAGGCCTGCACTCCTGCATCCTGAGAGGGAGCCGTAAACAGCATTTGTGCATCCTAAGAAAGATACAGTGTCTGATAGATCTGTCACAGGGCTGATGAGCAAAATGCTCTCAAGATTGTTTCCCCTCCCCCAATAAAGATGTAAACCAAGCCAGTTCACTGGGAAAGCCCATGAATCTATGGCCAATGAGAAAACCCCACCTAATCCAGAGTTTAACCCCAGCCTTCACCTGAGCAGAGAGCTCAGTGCAGTGCTCCAGTTGAAGACTTTCCTTTCTTTCTAATAAATCCTAGTTTATATACCAGCTTTGACTTATCAGTCAGCTGCCTCATGAGGCAGTACCCTGTCCTGTGAAGGCAATGATCCTTGACTCTGGCCCACAACACTTCCACACTGGCATGTAAGAGTTGTTTTTTTTTACTGCACTCAAATTTGAACTCAGGTCCTCATGCTTGCTCAGTAAGTGCTCTTAGCACTTGTGTGACTCCACTATCTTCTTTTTGTGATGGGTTTTCCTCAAGACAGGGTCTCAAGAACTTTCTGCTAGCATGGGCTTTGAACCAAGACCCTTCTAATCTCTGTCTTCTGAGCATCTAAGATTACAGGCAGGACTCACAGGGACCTGGTTTCTTCATGAGCTTATTGTGACATGAATGTGTGATTTGTTTAATGACTCAGGTTCAGATTCCTCAAATTCACTTTACAACTATTTACAAATCATTTTGAAGATATTTGAAATTATTATTTCATAGTCATTTTTCATGCCAAAAAAAAGAACATTTGGGAAGAGTGCAGGGGAATGTCTGAGTTTGTAAAGGGAGTAATGGGAAGAATGTTAGTTCTGTGCTTCTTTTGTAGTGCAGAAATGATTGGAAGTGTGAGTTAATTGCAGATATTTATGAGTGTTACAACCTCAGAATATATATCATTCCTCCACTTTCCTTTGTGTTGAGGTACATGGTTAGACAGTGTAATTTGTTCCAATGCAGACAAGTATGGGAGGCCCTGGTATAGAGAAAAACACCTTTATATTTTTCCTGATGGGGCAAAAAGTTGGTGAATTTGGAAGGTGATGTGGGTGTGTAGAATAAATTCAAAATTTTAGTCCTTGTGTCAGTTTCTAGCAAAAAGATTCTGAAATCCTTGAAATTTCTGGGGCAATAAGAGTGTATTTGGTTGTTTTCCTAAGCCCCATTGAGGCAATGTTTGCATTTATTCTCATGACTTGTCTCAGAGTGGTAGTTTTCTATGACTTTAGGAAGGTGACTGGTGTGACCAGACATAGGAAACATGTTCTAGGGCTTTTTGTCTGTTTCACACTGCCCAGAAGTTGGAGGGACTGTGCTAAGTCTGATGGTGTCAGGTTTGAATTGAAAGACAAATAGTTGGTGTTTGAAATTTGGTTGGTGTTGGTAATACCATATATTTGTTATAAGAAGTGATGACAAAGAAATACAGCACGAATAATAACATTTGACATCTTTGGGGGAATATTTGGTAATGTTACCAGAGTGTCCATTCTTGGTACTTATGTCTTGTATAAGGTGAATTCAGGCAAGGCACTGGACTTGAGCAAAAGTGAAGGATGTTTCTTGAAGGAAAGAGTACATGTTGAATAGACTTCATAGGTAGCAGTTAGGCATAAACCATGTGGATATACTATGTGAACCTAAAGTGGAAGAGATCAGAATGTTTCTGAAATTAAACATTGCAATTAATACATCTCAGTGTACATTGACAAAAATTAAGGTAGCTCAGTAAGGTCACAGAATGTTAGAAGATGACTTTGAGTATTTTCCTCACCTTAAAGTGGGTGCATGGCAAGAGTTTTTGAAGCAATAGATCTTTCATGAAGACCCACAAACCGTATCCCTTGTGGTGAGGTTGACCCAAAAAATTTTGCTCATCTTTATTATGTAAATTTGCCCTAGTGTTCTACACTATTAGCAGAATATTTCTTTAGGTTGGAAATTTTAGGATTGATGCTCTGTAGACCATGGATAATTTAAATTTACTAGGGAGTTTTGATGGTATATAAATTTACCTGTACTTTTATGAATGTTTTCTTATTCTGTGATTTGACAACAAGTGGAATGTTCTAATTTATTACACTTGTCCATTTAGCATTGAACAGCTTCTTTATATGGTGATGCTTGTACTAAACTGATGACCTGTGTTGAGCATTTTTCGTACTTGTTCCTTCATGTTACTCTCACCCCCATCTCACCCCTTCCTCTCTGCCTGTCATTCTTCTTTTGCTGTTCCATTGTTCTGTGTAAATGGTGATCTTCTATTAATGTGAAGTTTGGGTGGTTATTTTAAATTCAGCAAAATGTTGTTCTGTGAATTTAGCTGGTGTAGTACAATCTTGCTGAAATCCTTTATATATCTATGTATTTACTTATTTTTTACTCAGTGTCTTCTGATTGCTATGGCATGCACTTCAGCACTTGAGCCAGTCTGACAGGTGCGATCCTTTATTAATTATATTATCACATTTTCTGTTCCCATTTGTGATACTAAGTATGTTGTAAAATGTATTGTTAGTCATTTCCTGAATATGTAAAATCCTTTTCTAAGTAAGGTACATGCATTTCAATTAAAGATATGCTCCTTCATGGACAGGGCAGGAATATTGGTATGTTCCCCACTATTGTTCTTCAATCCATATATAACTGTTCTTCCTAATTTTTGCTGTTACAAGGTATCACCTCATCCACACTTAAATTTCAATGACTTTAAACAAAGGTTTTCCTTGAATACCAGTAGTGCAGAAGAAAGTAAAGAATTTTCATTCATTTCTTAATTTCCTAACCCTCTTTTTCTCTATGTGATCTAACTTCTTAGCTTACATGTTTCTGTTTCACTGTAGAGAACTTTCAACAATTTACAAAATTCAGATACTGGTGACACATTCTGTGAATTTTAAAGTGTTTTCTTTCTCTTCGGGCTGCATTCTTTAATCATTTTCACGTTGATTTTTTTGTTCTTCTTGTTCTTGTCCTTCATTGAGCACCTTTAGTGTTGGTTTCATTGAATTTCTTGTGTATCCATCTTCATAATTTCTATATAATCCTTTGATGATTTCTAAGTCTGTACTGATATTAACATCTTTGCATGTAGTATTTCCACTTTGTTGTTTGTTTAACATGCTTGCTTACGATCCTTTCATTCTATTTTAGACAGTCCCAAGAAGGGCTTTGTGAAATGAGTCCACTGCCTGAGATTTTTCAGCAATAAATATTCTCATTCTGAAAATAGAACTTTGGAGACAGCTTAAGCTCTGAACTTATGTTCACCATCTGCAGGGTACAGACATGAGATATAGATTTAAATAGGCAAAGAACTGGGGGCAGGGACCAAAGATATGCATAGTTAAACAGTTCCAGTCACAGGTGTGGTCTGGTTGGTATAACTCACCTGTAGGTTTGGGAGAGGTTCTGGAGTTGTTATCCAGAGCATGGTCCATTCAAAAGCTGGTCTACTGTTGGTGGTATATTTAGTTTCAGGTCATGAATAAAATATCTATCTTCTCCTTCCTAGATTCTGAGGGGGTTGCAACGTGAATGGAGAGAATGGCTCAGAGAAAAAGTGATAGAAAATGGAGAGGTGCCATGTTTTTTCCTGCTTTTGGTTAATTCATGGGCCGAATATGGAGTCAATGCTTTTTAGCAAAGTAGCCTGAGGAACTCCTACATTGCTTTTTGACTGATGCTCCACACATTTCTCTGTCTCTTCATACTTGTTGTTATTTGTTCCTTGTGTGTTAAAAGTGAATATGATATTATCTTCATGCAGTTTTACCATTTTCCTGTTTCTTCACCATGTTTCCCTTCTTCTCATGAGGGAAATTCACACTATCACATGCCATAGGTATTTCATGATGATTTCTGGTTTATTTTTTTCAGTTGTCCTATGGTTTGAACTCAAGGCCCCATGCTTGATAGGCAGGCACTTTCTCACTTGAGCCACTTCACCAGCTCTGTGATTTCTAAAATGGTCAAATTTTATCTTTCCCATTTCAGTGTATACATAGGCATTTGAAATCCATAGCTATAGACTTTATGTGGTGCCCACAAGACCTCATTCAGGAAAAAGGATGAATGCTCATGATTCATAGTGTTCTGTGTTCTAAAGTTACTCCAGTTTACTTCTTCCATATGTATATTAGGTCTCTGCATCCAGAACATGAAATCACATACAATATGCTACATTACTGTCTCCAAAGTAATGTTCTTGTAAACATTAACAATAATCAAAAACTAGATCTTAATATTTTGTACTCTGTATCTTGAATTTGAGTATAGTTGTCTCATTTTTCCCATGACTTTGCACTACTTATGTTAAAGGAATTCTAGCTCTCCACAAATTTCATATTTTTACTTTATTGCAAAAATTCAGCCTATTATGTGGTGTTTTTACCATGTGAGCCTTGCCATGTATTTTGGGTTCTCTTCCTATAGGATTCCTCTAAGGAATATAGAAGAAACATGGAAATAATTATAGTTATCACAGGGAGTGTATTTTAGTTTACCATCCTGTAGGCTCCCTGTCATGAACATTGTAGAAATGTGCAAATAATTATTTTTACAATGGAAGCAAATTCATTACCTATAGTAGGATGTTGTTGGTGTAAATTGCTTCAGAACACTCTCTCATTTTTACTGTTAAATTGTTCAAGTTCATGCCAAGAATGGTTCCCAGATACCAGTAGACATGGATCTTTCCTCATTCATTTGTAACACTATTCAGTCTTAGGAACTTGGTGTTAGTTTTATGGGAACAAGTAGTAGGAATGTGCAATGGGAAGTGCTAGAATCCCACTGTACAACATGCAATTGTTGGGACCAGTTACAAAATAGGTGTTTAAGTTCTACTGTCAATTTAAAAAATAGTGCCAGTGAGGTGTCAGAAGTACTATGTGATTTGTGAATGTAGGTGGAGAATGAGATCGTGATGACCCTGAACTGAAATAAGTATTTGATGGATCCATCATCATGTGACATTCTTGCAAAGACAGTCTCTTTCTCAGTTGGCATGATTTTCACAATTCTTGTAGATGGTGTGGGATGGGGTAGGAGCCCACATTTTGAGAATGTGTTGCTACTTGTCTTTGGCTTGGTTTTGTTCACAGATATGATAGCTATAACTCTTAGTTATGTTTGAGTTTGATGGATACTGTCTTTTCAAAAAAAAATGTAACACTTCAGGAATTTGCAAGTCCTCTTTGTGTAGGACCATGTTAATCTTCTTTGTTCCATTCCATTTTCAGTATGTGTGCTGGTTAAGTGAACATGATACTGTTTTATTCAGATCAGATCATTTGATAAGGTGTGGGGAGCAGATTAAAGGCTATGAGCACTGGACACAGCAAGGTGAGATGCAGTTAATTGCTTTTACCTGTCAGCAGAGATAGGCACAACTCCCAGCCATGAAACAGAAAAGCTGAACAAGCTGTGTCTGCTAAGTTGAATTCAGACAAGCAGGAATGCAGGTTTCTCCTATTGCAATGTCATACTCCTCCGTGCTCTTCCCTATTTGCTGCTGTTTATAAAATACCCCTGAAGGAGGAAGAGGGGCTTTTGCTTGGCTTTTTGGTTTTGCTTTGGGCTTTTTGGTGTGGGATGCTTTTGGAAGGGAAAAGAATTGTTGAAGGGAAAAGAGTTACTCAAGGGAACTTGCTGAAGGGAAAAGAATGGCTAAAGTGGGATTGATACAAAGTCTGCACTGAGATCTTTAACATAGGCTTTAGAAAGCAAAGCTAAGAGAGAACTTCATATATAGGCCTTAGGAAAGCTAAGCTAAAGAAAAACCAAAGAAAACATGGGACAGTGCACAGTGCAAGCCTAAGGACCAAGACTTAAATTATGATATGCAGGTTGTAGGCCTGGCTGTTTGCAAGTTTGAGCACCAAGGCTTTGAGAGAGCTAAAGAGGGATGGGACAGAGCTAAAGATAAGCTAAGAGCAAAATGGGACAGTGCAAGCCTAAGGAGAGAGTTTTTAAGCAAGGTTTTAAAGAACTGCAAGGAGTAAAGCCTTAAAGAATTAAGATAGAGAAAAGAAGCAATGAGGGTTGTGCATCTCTACCAGAGTGCTCAACACACCTGACCCCACTGTCTGTCTGTTTATCCTGTGTCTTTCCTGAAATCTCCAGTCACCCCCAATTAAACCCAGTTAGGTCCAGTAATAACCAGTAAGGAGAGAGAAAACCTTGTGAGAAACAGCACCCCCTTCAATAAGGTGTTTCTTCTTCAATTTAAATCTGTGTTGGATTTATGAGTGAATTCAAAGATGTTTTTCAAAATTTTCCACCAGGCTTTAATTTGATGCAACATTTGAGAATTTTTCCTTAATATATTTCCCTACCAGTGACCCAAATGGAAAGAGATTTCCTCTGTCTCCTGCATATCTGACCAGTTTCCCACCACATGAAGCTCTGCCCTGATCTCACTTGAGGCCTTTCCCATATAGTGAGATCAGCACTAATGGCCAGCACTCACTGGAGCAGCAACTGACCCTTTTTGGGAGTTTCCAGAGATAGGACAATGCAGGGACCTTTGAATGCTAAAGTTCCAGACTCAGGAGCTTGTCAATATGGCCTGCCACCACTGCACCTTGACTGAATGCCTAGAAGAAGAGAGAACTTTCCTAATGTCAGCATGTGATGAAGAGTCCATGTCTTTAGACTCTATACTGACACTGTTCATTGTGGTTCTTGAGTCTCATTTTTCTTTCATTTCAGCTTGTGCTCTTTGCTACACACTGAGGCTCTCTTTTTCTCCCAGTGTGCACTATGTACATATTGTGAGGTTCATATTTCTGTCTATTTTCTATGGAACTGCACTGGATATTTTGCAAGTTTCTTGCTTTCTGTTACTTAAGTTTGCTCCCAGATCCTGTGGATGCCACAGGCTTGTGCTTTTTTCCTCTCCCTCTCTTCTCATCCTCAGTTGTCTACTTTGTATAGGGTGCTGTCTACTACTGAATCTTCAATGCCTTCCCATCATTGTCCAATTTGAAAGACAATGCTTCACCATCTTTCTGGCTCTGTGCCTCAGAGGTACTAATAATTCATTGATGCACTAGTCCAGTCCACCATCTTCACATTTCTTAGTGACTTGTGCAGGTACTGATCCCTCACTTCAATCATATTTACATGCTCTGTGTTTTATGTGTTATTGATATGATATGGTTTCATTTGTTTTTCTTTGTTGTTGTGTCTCTATTAGAAATCACTTCTTCTCTGGTGGAATTGCTGAAGTGGTAGATACCTGCCTAGCAAGCATGCAGCCAGGAGTACCCCAGTACTGCCAAAAAAGAAAAAAATGTTTTCTTCATAGCTACTACAGGGTTATATAAAATATATTATAGCTAATCAAGATTTAGGAAACAAAACTTAGCTTTAGTTGAATATAAAGACAATTTACTTTTATTTCCTTCCCAGTGCACCTTTGATATTATTATGGTCACACTTTACATCTCTCTATACTTTATATTCATTAAGAAATAGTACATGTTCATTTGTTTTTAATGTTTGTTTCTCACTGAAATTAAAAAAAATTGATAGTACTCTGGTTTGAACACAGGCTCTCATACTTGCTAGGCATGTACTCTACCACTTGAGCCACTCTGCTGGCCCTGATGTTAAAAAATTTAATGCTGCTTTACAGCATTAGAGTATTCTAAATATGACTAAGATTTACTTTTATCCAGTGGGATTAATACCATTTTTATGCCATTTTAAGGACACTTTGTATAATTTTTGCTTTTGTCATATGTATGCTGTCTCACCACCTCCTTAAGGAGGACACACAGAATATTCTAAACAGATCATCAGCTTTGATAATGCAATTGTGACAGCACAAGCCTCAGGAATCCATTCTTGCATAAGGATGAGTGGGTTTTAGTGCTGTCCTCACCTAAAGTCAGAGTTTCATGGTCTTTCTGTTTGCATAGTTGCTCAAAGCACAATTTTGGTTGATTATATTAATTAGTAATACCACCTCATAGAAGAAGTATTTACCTGTTCAATTTATTTTCTTATTTAACAATTGAACTCTTCATGTACTGTGAGAAAAGGAACAAAAATCAGTGAGATTTTATTAGCATATATTAATTATGCAAATTAATGGATCTCAGGGCCTTGCATTTCCATGGTATATACTGTACCACTTGAGTCACACCTCTAGCCCTTCTTTCTTTGGCTATTTTTTGAGAGCAGGTGTTTCCCATTTTTTTTTTTGACCTAGACTGGCCTGGATCCAATCCTCCTCATCTCATCCTCCCAAGTACCTCAGATTACAGGCAGTGGCCATTGGTACCTGGTTTGCTATGACCTTTTCATACATCTGTGTGGTGTACTTGGATCAGAAACACTCTTCTACACACCTCCTGCTTATCCTCTTCCTTTCCTCAAATAGTCCCTATTATTTTCATGTCTTTTGAAATAGTCATCATATGTCACTTAAAAACTCTTCCTACATAGAATTATTTGTACATGTCTTTATATATAGATACTTAAAATATAAAACTGTTCTGATAATATATACATTGAAAGATATTAATGCAAACTTTATAGATACATGTAAAAAACTTTTGAAAGATACATAAAAATATCAGTTTTTTTCCTCTAAACACGAATACCCCATATAAATATACAAGATAAATAAATGTTCTTATTTGAAAAATTAACAGAATAAATACCTTTGTACCATAATATATAAGACAAAATGGTGAGCAGAAAGCCCTTCACCTGGTATATCTCATTTGCCCTCAATCTTGATACTTACAAAAATTCTAATTTTGCTTGGCACCTGTGGATCATACCTAAAGGCTAATTACTAGGAAAGCTGAGATTGGGACGATTGCATTGAAGGGTAGCCTTGGTGAAGAAGTGACCCCCATCTTCAAAATAATCAGAGCAAAATGGGCTGTAATAGAACACCTGGTTTAAAAGCACCAAGCTATGAGTTCAAACCAAAATCCCACAAGCAAAAAACTAAAACATGAACTCTAGTTTATACCTTTCTCAACTGGTGTATTTTACTATTAGCAAGAGAAATTGATATAACACAAGAAGGTTCTATATTTAGTCCTGTCCAGAACCTATTAAGAAAAAGGGTTTGTGGTAGCCAAAAAAAAAAAAAGAAAGAAAAAAGCCTTGGAATTTAGTCTTCCTGGATTTGAAGGATGACATTTACTAGGAAGGGCCTTGCTAATGAACTGAGCAATGGGTATATATCTAGGGAAAGTGCTAGACAGAGATGTATAGGAAAAGGAAGATAAGATCACTCCACATAAGCAATGGGTTTTTGGAAGGTATTACCAGGATGCAGAAAATGGAAGAAATGGTAGCTACACCTGATGATCCTGGAGGCTTTTATTCAGAAAGTAGAAAAGCCAAGGGAGAAGGTGCTACTGCTGATAATTTTGAGGTCTTCAGGAAAAGAGGTAAGATGATATCCTACAGGCTGGTAAAAAAATTGTGGAATGAAATAGGTGTTGACAGTTACTCTAAATGGATCTTACCAAGTTTGAAAGGGCAGGTTCCAGGTTCTGGGAGAGTAGGAAACAGTGTATTTATTAGTTGGCTTTCACCCTGTAACAAATTCTTGAGGTAGTGAAGCTATAAGGGTTAACATTTTTTGGTTCCTAGTTATGGAGGTTCCATCCATGATGAAATAGCTCTGTTGGATTTGGACATCAGGTCTGGCAGCACATAGGATGAGGAGCATGTGGTGGAAAAAAATGATAAACACCATGGCTGGGAGCAGAAGAGAAGAAGTAGAGTAGGGTGCATTGAACTTCCTTGATGGCTTTTCCCAAAGATCTGAAGACTCATACTAGGTCCAAACACATATAGGTTTGAAAGCTTTCCAATAATCCCAAGCAAGGTACAAGTCCTTCACTCATTTGCGTTTGGATGACTGGTTCAAACAAAAGCAGGTAGGAGGAAATGGGGAGTAGTTTGTCAATAAGTAGTAACTAACAGCAGCAGTAAGGAGTCATACTTTCTGTACATGCAGATATGTTTGACAATCTATTCATTCCAAGATTGTACCTTTATTCAGGCATGCATAGAAGTGGTGGGGTCAGACTGTCATTTCTAAAAGTCTATGAAAGTAAGCTTAGAGAAAAACTTATGGAAGCAGGTGCATGAATGAGTTTATGAATATGTCAGTTTCTTTTTATCAGAATGTTAAAGTATCTCCATGTGACTTTTCCCTCTGTTTATGTTCAACATTGAAGAAGGGGGCATTAGTACCATGCAAGGAAGAGGGGACAGTAGGCATGCTGAGGCCCTGAATTTATTTGTTTAGTTAATTCATTTATTCATATGTGCATACATTGTTTGGGCCATTTCTCCCCCCTGCCCTCTTTCTCTTCCACCCCCCGCCCCATCATTTCCAGGCAGACCCTGTTCTGCCCTTCTCTCCAATTTTTTTGAAAAGAAGACATAAGCAATAATAAGAAAGACAAAGCCTTTTTGCTAGTTGAGATAAGGATAGCTATACAGAGAGATTCTTGGCAATGCTTCCATGCACAAGTGTGTTACAACCCAAATTGATTCATCAATACCTGGCCTTTTCACTAGTTCCAGATTACCTTCCCACATGGACCTCTGTCACTTTAAGGTTTCTGTATTAGCTCATCTGCAGTGAGGCATCAAACACTTTCATGTTTTGGGTATCCTACCTATCCCCATTCCTCCCATATGTTTTCTCCCCTTGATGTGTGACCCTAGTCCAACCACATTGCTGCCTTTGCCCTAGATCTAAAGTCCTCATATGAGGGAGAACATACAATTTTTGGTCTTCTAAGCATGGCTAACCTTGCTCAGAGTGATGTTCTCCAGTTCCATCCATTTACTTGTGAATGATAAGATTTCAGTTTTCTTCAGGGCTGAGTAAAACTCGTTTGTGTATAAGTACCACATTTTCTTAATCCCTTCATCAGTGTTGGGGCATCTTGGCTGTTTCCATAACTTGGCTATTGTGAATAGCACTGCAATAAACATGGGTATGCAGGTGCCTCTGGAGTAACCTGTGTTGCATTACTTTGGGTATATCTCCAGGAGTGGGATTGCTGGATCTTATAATAGATCTATATTTAGATTTTTAAGAATCTTCCATATTTTTTTCCAGAGTGGTTGCACCAGTCTGCATTCTCACCAGCAGTGTTCAAGGGTTCCTTTTCGAACCCTCTTACACTGTTGGTGGGAATGTAGACTAGTACAACCACTCTGGAAAAAAATTTGGAGGCTACTTAAAAAGCTGGACATCGATCTACCATTTGATCCAGCAATACCACTCTTGGGGATATACCCAAAAGACTGTTACTCCAGAGGCACCTGCACATCCATGTTTATTGCGGCACTATTCACAATAGCCAAGTTATGGAAACAGCCAAGATGCCCCAGCACTGACCAATGGATTAAGAAAATGTGGTATCTATACACAATGGAATTTTATGCAGCCATGAAGAAGAACGAAATGTTATCATTCGCTGGTAAATGGATGGAATTGGAGAACATCATTCTGAGTGAGGTTAGCCTGGCTCAAAAAACCAAAAATCGTATGTTCTCCCTCATATGTGGACATTAGATCAAGGGCAAACACAACAAGGGGATTGGACTATGAGCACATGATAAAAGCGAGAGCACACAAGGGAGGGGTGAGGATAGGTAAGACACCTAAAAAACTAGCTAGCATTTGTTGCCCTTAACGCAGAGAAACTAAAGCAGATACCTTAAAGCAACTGAGGCCAATAGGAAAAGGGGACCAGGAACTAGAGAAAAGGTGAGATCAAAAAGAATTAACCTAGAAGGTAACACCCATGCACAGGAAATCAATGTGTCAATGCCCTGTATAGCTATCCTTATCTCAACCAGCAAAAACCCTTGTTCCTTCCTATTATTGCTTATACTCTCTCTACAACAAAATTAGAAATAAGGGCAAAATAGTTTCTGCTGGGTATTGGGGGGGGAGAGGGAGGGGGTTGAGTGGGTGGTAAGGGAGGTGGTGGGGGCAGGGGGGAGAAATGACCCAAGCCTTGTATGCACATATGAATAATAAAAGAAAAATGAAAAAAAAAAATAAAAGGGTTCCTTTTCCCCACGTCCTCACTAACACCTGTTGTTGTTGGTGTTTTTGATGATAGCTATTCTAACAGGGGTGAGGTGGAATCTTAGTGTGGTTTTGATTTGCATTTCCTTTATGGCTAGAGATGGTGAGCATTTTTTCATGTGTTTTTTGGCCATTTGAATTTCTTCTTTGGAGAAAGTTCTGTTTAGTTCAGTTGCCCATTTCTTTATTGGTTCATTTATTTTGGGTGAGTTTAGTTTTTTAAGTTCCCTGTATATTCTGGTTATCAGTCTTTTGTCTGATGTATAACTAGCAAATATTTTCTCCCACTCTGTGGGTTGTTTCTTCAGTGTTGAGACCATTTCTTTTGTTGTGAAGAAGTTTTAAATTTTATTTAGTCCCATTTGTCCATCCTTTCTCTTAGTTGCTGAGCTGCTGGGGTTCTATTGAGGAAGTCCTTGACTATACTTATTACTTCCAGAATATTCCCTGCTCTTTCCTATACTAACTTCAGAGTTTTAGGTCTGATATTAAGGTCCTTGATCCATTTTGAGTTGATATTATTATAGGGTGATAAACATGGATGTAGTTTCAGGTTTTTGCAGAAGGATAACCACTTTTCCCAACAAAATTAGTTGAAGAGGCTGTCTTTTGACCTTTGTCAAAAATAAGGTGGGCTCTCCTGTTGCCTGCAGGATAGGACTGGGCCATGAGCTGGGAACCCTGTTAAGGCCTTCAGTCCTGTGAGGTTGCTTAATTCATCCCAGCATCCCTTACTGGGAGGTTCTTCCCCCAAACCCATGTCCCCCAGACTGAGTTGACAGTGGGGTGACCATGGGAAACTCCAGACTGCAGTTTTACACACAGTTTTAGTTTGGGGTTCAGCTGATCTGTCCTCATGTCTCCTTTCTCTTTACTTGGACATTGTTTCCCTTGGGATCCTTGAGGTTCAAGGGAAGCATGGTTTATAGTCTATGACCTGTCCCTTCAGGCAATGCTTCTCTTCACTGTCTGTACATCCTTGAATATCCATGAATCCAGCACATTGTCAGGAAATTGGAAGTGTGGATTCACATCTTCATGTGGTTGGCTCCTGAGTGAAGGGGACACTTTTTACCCTTCTTGACTTAACTGTCAGTTGTCCACAGGTTGTTTGTAGGCAGTGTTTAGAATGAAATCCTGATTAATTTAGGCCATGAGTTCAAGAGCATTACCCTCGGTGGAAAGCCCAAAGGTAAGATAAACTGGTGTCTTCACACAGAAACAGGATTTGCTTTCAATGAGAGGAGAAAATAGGAGTAGAAAGGAATGAGGAGAGAACAGACATGGAGTTTGGCATTATCAGTGTTCTCCTGTAATCACCTTGATCTTGCTTGGTTTCCTTTGTTTAATTTTGGAGATTGTGGTTTGAACTCAGAGCTTTACACTTGTAAAACAGGTGCTCAACCACTTGAACCACATCTCCAGTCCATTTTCCTCTGGTAATTTTGGAGTTGGGGGGGTCTCAAAAATTATTTTCCTGTGCTGCCCTTGACTGCTATCCTCCTGACCTTAGATTACCAAATACCTGCTGTTATTGGGTCTCTTTGGGATTGCTTGTTTGTTTCTTGCTTCTGGCAGTACTGGGATTTGAACTCAGGACATCACCCTAGCTTGACAGGTGCTCTACCTATTGAGCAACTCTGTCAGTCTTGTGTTTGTTTTGGTTTTTTTAGATGGAGTCTCATGAACTGTCTCCTCCTGAGTAAGTATGTTTACAGGTGTCTGTGCCACTGGCCCCCAGCTTCATCATTGTACAGGGTGACACTAAAGAGGGGTTTTTCTCCTTACTCAGTTTGAGATTAGTCAAACTTCACTTCAAAAGTATTTTCATGTCATTTTAAAGATATATGCACCTACTACTCCACATAATCAGTTTTGAAAGAAGAATTGTACATTTGGAATATGTGTGTGGAATGCCTGATGTTTTTAACAGGGCAATGGGTAGAGTGTTGGTCCTACGATCATTTTCTAGCTGAAAAAAATATTTTGAAGCCTGGGTTAATCACAGCTATTTATGAGGGTTACAATATTCAGGATAAATCATTCCACCAGTTTCCTTTTGCCTTCAGGTAGTTGGGTACACAGTATGATTTCTGCCATTGAAGACAAATCTGAGAAATCTAGGTTGAGAGAAAGACACTATTACATTTATTTTTTTTCAGATTTTAAAATAACTTTTATTTGTTTTTTAGTTAACATGTGCATTACAGGAAACAAACATGAAGCAAAGAACAAAATCATTCATAGCCACGAGCCTTACAGTTGGAACATCCAAATTCTACATGTACACACAATGATCCATTTTAGGTAACTCAGATCATATGGTCTGACATGCTTGTTCACACATTGTGGATGCTCAGCAACACAAAGTCCCAAAACTACATGAATATTTTGATAATGAAATATGTACTCTAGCCACTCAATCTGTTAGACAATAATGATAATCCTGCCTTCCTTGGGGTCAAAAATTTCACTAAAGGCTGAAATGGCAACAGGCCTCACTCCTGGCAGAAGTGTCAGCAGAGTTACAATATTGCATTTCCATAATGCTGCCTTTACCATGAGACACAAAGCCACAGAGTACATTAAGCATAGTTTCTAAGACCATCCATTGTGACATCTATGCTATTAAAATATTACCAAGAAGGCATGTTCAGTGAATTAGTGTATCTCTGCAGTACAGCCAGAAGCTACGTGCATGTCAATGGCTCTCATCAAACTGTAAATCTGAGCACACCTGCACATTACTCTCCCTGTGGACTTCCTTCTGCCCCATTGCTGCCAACCTAATGAACAAGTACTACACACATTGCCTGGAGGTAGTGACAATTTCATGTCCAAGATGCATCTCTTCTGTTGATTATATCCTATTTGCAAGTTCCCTAATTCAGTAGCTCTACTTTTATCATACTCTGTCACCTCAGTATAAACTTAGATGTTGTAACAATGAACTTTGTGCACAATAAACATGATTACCTTAATCAAATACACATATGGACTTTGGGTATAATTAAGATTCATCTTGATCTGGAGATAATAGCAAAGAGCCCTCCCTCACCCCTACATAACATGTTATTTACTACCTCTAATTTTCAGAAAGACAATATCATATTCTTTCCCATGGTGCAAAGCATTTGTATATTTGGAATATGATGTGGGTATGTAGTTCAATTTAAGGATTTCAGTCTTTGTGTCAGTGTCTAGCACAGACGTTCTGAAATCTTTGGAATTTCTGAGACTTTAGGATTGTATATGGTTGTACGCCATAAGCCCCAGTCAGGCAATGCTGGAATTGACTCTAATGATTTGTGTCAGGGTGCCACCTCTCTAAATATTCAGTAGAATGACGGAGCAAACACATGCTATAGCCTGGTGTCTGTTTCAAACTGCTGCAAAGAAATTGTAGCGAGAGTGGTGAGTGAGGGTGGTGGCAGAATTGAATTGGAGGACATGCAGTTGTAGTAGAAATGTTTGTTCATATTAACAACACCACATATTTGTTGTCAGACTTATGGCAAAGAAATATGCACAGATCATAACCTTCAGGGTCTTTGGGAGGAAGGTATTGTAATATTACCAGAGTATCCATTCTTGATACTTACGTCTTTTTTTTTTTTTCTTTTTTATTTTTGGTACTAATGTCTTGTGTGAGATGAACTCAGGCAAGACACAGAAGTACAATGACACTGAAGCAAGGTACCTTAAGGAAAGCATGCACTTTGAAACAGATTTTATAGATAGCTGTTAGGCAGTGAGCATGTGGATACACAAAACAAACCTAAAAAACAGTCTAGGGAATTCCTTCACCTGATGCAGCTCCTTTTCCTTTGACCTTGAAAATTATGAGGAAAGAAAAGTTTCTTTAAAAGTTCTGTACATGCAAATGTGGTTGCTGTTTTATCCATTCAGACTGTAAAATTGGACCTTTATCTAGGCAGTATTTGTTTGGCATACATAGAGTTCCTAGGGTCAAACTGTAATTTCTATATGAACAAAGTCTGTGAGAGTCAGGTTTAGAAAGATTCATAGAAATAGGCTCAGGGACAAATTAGTTCATAATATGCCAGTTTCTTTTTTTTGGAAGTTTAAAGTGACTCCATGTGATATCCCTCTATTAACTATTAATGTATTTCAAGAGGGAGCATTACTAGCAAGCTAGGAAGAGGGGACAGCAGGCATATGAAGGCCCCACTTTTTAAGTGTCCCTTTCTCATCATGTCACACCATTACTCAGTTGGGGAAAATTTCAGTGTTCAGTCTGGCTCTCAAGCTTGAGAATATTCAGTACCTTCTGAATGTGTGTCATCATTGTAACCTTGTAAACTTGTGTCAAAGAGTGTAGTTCTCTGAACTGTTTCAAAGTATTTTTTATGAGTGTCTGTGTGTGTTTAATCTTCACTCTTGAATCAATATTGGTTGAAGGTTAGTTTCTCTTTGCACTTAATAATTGTGTTCCCTTGTTGGTATATTCTTATATACTTGATTAATTAACTGTAGATTGAGAGATAAGGTGTGAGAAATCCTCAGCCATCAAGCCAAGTGCCTGATCCCCATTTCCTGAAGTGGGATAATAAGGCAAGCTAAGATAGAGAGAGCCTGACACTTTGATAATGTAACATTAAATTTCACAGTGAACATTTTCTTCTCTCTCTGTGAAACTCTCAAGCATAACTTTAAAAAATTAGTGGAACTGGGTTTTGAACTCAGGGTCTTATGCTTGCTAGGCTGATGCTCTTAAACTTGAGCCATCCCACCATTCATTTTTTATGGTGGGTTTTTTTCAAGATAGGGTCTCCTCAACTATGTGTCCAGAACTTTCTTTGAACCCAGATCCTCCTGATCTCTGCCTCCTGGGTAGTTAGGATTACAGACATGAATCATCAGCACCCTGGCCTACAAAATAATTTGTAATAGCTACCAAGGCTCCCTTCAATTACAAGTATGCACAGATCATTCATGCCTGAGCCTGAGCCACCACCCCATACCTGGAGACCACACTAATCCCTTCTCATGTACCATTAACCATCAGAAACTAGCCAAGTCTTTCCCCTCCCATAGGTTACCAAGTGCTTCAAAGTCTTTGCCTCATGCCAGTGACTCACACCTGTTATGCTTGTTACTCAGGAGGAAGAGATCAGGAGGATGTAGTTAGTTCATGGAAGCAAATCTCCAAATATCAAACAGAGGAAAGGGCTGATGGAATAACTCCAGTGGTAGAGCATCTGCCTAGCATGCATGAGATTCTGAGTTCACACTCTATTACTGTCCCCCAGCCCCAAAAATCTTGAAATACAGAGACCACCCTAATTGTCTCCTGCTCACTACTATTGTCACTATACACACTGGGATTTCCTCCCTCACATATGATAAAATTCTTTAACACATCCATGTGTTCTGCCTGGAATCTTTCATGTCACACATAAAGAATCTGGTTGTCTTATAACAAGGGAACATGCAAGATTGGAAAACCAGGACTTCCATCCTATTCCAGTGGGTTCTTCCCTAACCTGGTCTAGGAACCACTCCTTCTCTGAGATCACAATCTGTCCCATTGGGAAAATGAGCATGCAAATATCTCAGGATATTCCTGGTCCCAGCTCCCAGTGGAAGAAGTCATGTCCATTCTGAAGAGCAGGTTCTACTTAACTACAATGAATATCAAATCTGGGCCTGGTAAGGACCAGTGAGGGGGCCTGGACTACTGAGGGTTGTGGCTGGAATCTGGTATTTGGTCCTGCCACTAGCCAAGTAGGGGAGCAATTTTCCTGTAACTCAGATCTCAGGGTATGGGGACCAGATCATTCACCAATTAAAAAGGACTGGAGGGAAGGAATTGTAAGAACTGATGAATCAGAGACTTTACAGGTTAGTTAACACAGGGAATGCCTTCCTGGCTCTGTCATTTTCTGAATCATGCTGTGTTGCTGAGAGCAATTCTGCATGAGTCAGTCTTTCCTATTGTGACCTGTAGTGACACCAGGAGAGTGGGCAGAACTCTAAACACCATAGAAGCCTGAAATGATGAGTTTGTGACTGGTGTCCCCAGTCCTGGGAGGATGAGAAGGTTACATCCATCCAGAAATGGCTGACTCCTGAGGCAGAACACCCTCCAGATAGCAACTCTGGAATCAGGGACTGAGATGGTGACCAAACATGTCACACCATGGTTGGAACATTTTGCTATGCATACCATTGTCACCTGCCCCCAGTTATTTTGTCTACTTAAATCTACAGCCAGTGTCTGTAGCAAATTCCCTTGGTTTTCCCTTCTCATGCTGATTGCCATTGGCCCATATGTATTTGACTGCATGTCTCACTTTACATCCCAAAGCCTACATTCCTTCACACAAGCTTCCACCCAAAACCTTTTACAAAGAATGCTGTTTTTATGTCAGTGCTGCTTTACTTTAACCAGACCACGTTTGTTCATGATGCCCCTAAGAGACTTCCAGACTTCCGCTGGGAACAGTGGTCTTCCTGGGCTCAGCAGATGCCATGTATCCTCCCTCATCCGTGACCCCTTATATTTCCCATTGGGACCTTGTCTTCTTTGAACACTTTCTCACTTTGTTTTCCAGAGGCTCCAGGCTTTTGTCCACAATAAACCTTGTGCTGGCATTAGAGCCATATCCTTGCCTATCCATTCTGTGTCATTCTTTCATTTCTACGACATCCATTTTGCAATTTTCTACCATTGTTTTCTTTATGTAATCTAAGTTCATAGCTTCCATCTTTTTTCTATTCACCACAGAACTCTGGTTAACAATGTGCACACTGGTGACATATTCGGTGAATTTTATACTATTTTCTTTCTCTTCATGGTGCATAATTTTAATCATTTTCTCTTCATGCTGAATCTTTGTCTTCATTCTCCAGTCCACCATTGAATACATATAGTGATGGTTTCATTGAACTTGTTTTACATACATCTTCATTAATTTCTTTTCTTTTTTTTTTGTGATACCCAGGGCTTGAACTCAGGGTGTACACCTTGAGCCATTCCATCAGTCCTTTTTGTGTTAGGAATTTTAGAGATAGGGTCTCATGAGCTGTTTGACCTGGATGGCTTCAAACCATGATCCTCCTGATCTCTGCCTCCTGAGTAGCTAGGATTAGAGGCATGAGCCACCAGCACAAGGCACATCTTCATAAAATCTATATGTTCCTTTTGATGATTGCTAGGTCTTTATAGATATTATCTTCTTCATGCATTGGTTTCATATTTTCCTGTTTGTATGTCATAGTTTCCTACAACCTTTTGATTCTACCTTAGACATTTTCCAGAAGCTGTTTGTAAAATGAGTCCACTGCTTGAGACTTTTCACAAATTGATATTCTCCATTGATGAGCCACATTTCTCAATCTTTCCATATTTCTTGTGATTTCTTATCATTGTCTGGGGAATGGACATGTCAACCCTAGTGATACATGTATCAGGTGTGGACTGAGTTCTTCAAAATTAAAGAATGCTTAATCAACAGTGAGTGGATGCAAACTCACAGGACTTTATTAAGGAATGAGAGGATCAAGACTCTACAAGGGAGGGACTGGAGGAAAGTGATCCAACCCATAGCAGGTGAGCTGGTTAGGGGAATTTTTGCTACTTCTTAGGCAGTTTGAGGGGTTGAAATTCCATGAGTCTTTCTGATAGATGAGTTTTCATGGGTCTTCTTGGCAGGCAGATTTTGAAAAAAAATTTCTTGGGTGGGTTTGGTCACAAAAATTTGGCACTAAGGACATCCTTTAGAGGCAACTACTTCCTACCTTTCTGTATCTGTTTCTTAAATTGTGTGTTGCCATACCTGCCCTTGGGTGTTTTTTTCAAGGTGACTCCCTTCTCTATTCTCTGTTGTCTCTAAAACATGTTTGTGTTGTTATGCCCAGTTCTGGGTAGCTTTGATCTGTGCTTCATCAGTCCTCTCCCTGTCTATCCCAGGCTAACTCCTGTCACTAGTTGAGACATATCACAACATGTGGTTCTCTTTACCTAGTTTTGAGGTAGTGATATTACAGTACATTTGCCACTTCCCTTTGAAGTGTTGGTTGTAGAAATTTCTACAGTGATGACTTGGGGAAGTATATTTTTCTCCAAGACAGTACTTGGGCAAAAATTTAAAATTTCAAAATAGATAATCCATTTTATGGATTCAAAAGTCAGAAGGTTTCTTCTCTGAATGTTCTTGGGACATCCTGATAGGGTTTTTGTAGGTGAAAGTAACAAATTTGTAGATTCCACTAAAGCCAGCTCCATGGAGATTTTGGCTTTCAAACTTGATTCCTCTCTGCCTTCAGTCTTTCTTCACTGATACTTTAGTTTTCTGACCTTTGTTCTTATGGATTGATGGTGAAGGAAGTCATTGCTTCTCTGGAGTGCTTCTTCTGCCTTCAGTTCAGACACAATGCACTGTCCATTCATCATAATTCTTGGAGTCTGGAAGTGTTGATTTTAAGTTTCTTATCTTTTTTCTTCTGTGTTTGGGGCTTTCTCCCTCTGTGTCCTTCTATGCAGAAATGTGAAGAAGTATGTGACTCAATCTTGGTCATAATGAACATGTGTTCCCCTCACTCCCCTTCCCTTCATGAGCAAATTGGAGAGCAGCCTATCAAAGGCTATGAGAAGCCCGGAGAGTCAGCCTGACCACACTTCTGCCCTGGGAGAAAATTTTCACCATAGCTTCCCCATTAACCAACCACAGTGCAGCTCCCTGGGCAGTCTATGTCCCTTGGTACCTTAATATAATTGTGACCTTCATGAGTGGCCTAAACAGGTCTCTGTGACCCTTCAGTTATATAAAGAATATGCCTTTAAGTGTCCTTTTCATTTTTTATTGCTCTATTGGTATCAGGATACCTTAGGTGTGAATATGATATTCAGAGAATGAAATCTATGTCAATGTCAGATGTCTTGTTTCATTGTGCACAGTTATTTCTCTCCTATGTTAAATGAGTCAGAAGAGAAGGAAGAAGTATGTGAGTTAAATAAACAAGTTGAAAACATGTTCTTTCTGTTCCTGTTGAATGAAAGGAAATGTAATTCATTCTTATGTCACCAAATTTATACCCAACTCATTTATGATATAAACATTTTTAGAACTTAATAATTTCAATTAATAGCACAAGTTAGCCTTTCTCCCCATTTCCTCAGGCCTCCCTGACTTTTGTATATCCTCCATCAGCCCTCTGCCACTCACAAGATAATGGGGTCTTTCTTTGAGGTGGGTGGGAAATTTTTAGGAAATGGCTAAAGGTGAATATTTGTTATTCTTTAGGGCCAAATGTAGAGTTTTCAGGAAGCCACTGTGATGAGGAAGGGTCCAGTCCTCATGTGGCTGCCTTATACTCACCCCAACAATTAGTTTTACAGGCTTGAGCCCCCAGCATCTAGCTTACACTATGAGAGTTAATGACACATAAACCAGTTTTCCAGGAACGACCATCTCCATCTGTATTGACCACAACAAAAGCTTGAGTTCTCAGGACCCCCAGTGCAATATACCTACTTGAGTCTTCTCATCCTCCTGCTACAAGGTGCACCTTTTATTTTCTTTTTCTTTGTATTACATAAGCAAACTGCCCAACTCTCATATCATATCAGTAGGACTGCCCTGTGCTCAGTTACCCACTGCTTCCCAAATAAACCTGTTGCTTATCCTATTTACTTCTCTTGCTGAATTCTTTTACCAAGATGTGTCACCAGAAATCCCCATCACTCTCCTTATATGCCCTTTACCTTGCAGTGTCCTTGCCTGACATTCTTATCCCTCCTTCTCTGATGTCATGATATCTCCTTGGGACTCTATATATGCAATTCCCTTCATACACTTGTCCCATTTTCTGGAGGAATAAGCATGAAGGGACAGATGTATAATATAAAGAAGGTGCCTGTTCTGGGGAGCCATGAGAACTTTCTAGAAATGAGGAAGCCTGAGAATTGGCTATTGAACTATCCTATAAATTAGCACAGCCAGGAATAGCATACTGATCCAGTCGCTACAGCCTTGAGTTTCTTGTCCTAAATCATTAGCCAATCATAGGGGCTGCTTCTACCCTGTGAGTACAATAGTGAGCATCAGTGTAAATGTTCCATGATGTACAATGGGTCACCAAGCTATGTGCCATGTGGCCCAGTGTCCAGTAATGAGAGTCTTTCAGAACCATCAGTTTGGCAGCTGAGTGATTTACACTGAGTCCAAAACCTTAGAGGACATCTGACTGCAACAGCAGCTGCAAATGGTGACAGTACGACAAGGCTCCAGATTTTGGTATACAGGGCCACAGTCATGTTCTCAATGTATGCATTCATCCCACTTTTGATGATACTCATTCTTTGGCTCTGGAAACCTGCAGGGTAGGGCCAGGCAGAGTGTCATGAACTCTCTGAACTCTCTGGATTGTCCCTGTGAGGTGATTCTGCCTAGCTATGCATGAGGCTGCCAATCTGTGTGGTGTTGGCAGGGTATTCATTGGGCACTCTGGGCTTGTTTAGTTTGGGTGGGGAAGGAGCACTGCAATGCAGTGTATACTCTCTTCTCATTCTCTAGGTTGAGTTTCTGAGTTTCTTAAGAGACTTTCAGGTTCAGGGTAAACAGGACTTCAATCCAGAAACTGTCCTCTGAGACCCAGGATTCTTAGTGCCGCCACTAATCCCTGAATGTCTGTGTATCCCCCACATTGCCAGACCCATTGGAAACAAGCAACCACATGTAAACGTTGTTGCCCTTGCAGTGGAGAGGGGACTCATTCCCCTCTCTCACATACCTGTTACTGTCCTCAGACTGTTTCTCATTTTATAATGACATCAAGACTAATGCAGGGCATGATTTTGGCTTATGTATTACACTAGAGGATTTCCCCAAAAGTAAAGTATGCAGGCACTGCAATTGTTACACAGAAGAGCTTTGCTGTTAACCAGAGGAGAAAACATCCAAAGAAATTGGGAGGTCTTATGGAGTGGCTTAAGTGGTAGAGTGCCAACTAGCAGGTGTGAGGCCTTGAGTTCAAGTCCCAGTACCACCCCCTCCAAAAGAATGTGCTTGCTTTAGAGTTGTTTTTTTTGCAGGAGGAGAAAGAAGGTTAGTGATGAAGGATGATGGAAGGACACCATCTGCTCCTATAGCAGAACATCTTTTCCTGAGACCAGCCTGTCCTTAGAGTGTCAGTAAAGGAGGTGTCATTTGCTGGTTCTTATTGCACATGGTCAGAGATCCCAGACCTGGAGGAAGCAGAGAACATGCAGGGCAATTTGCTTAATGAATGTTAAGTTCCTTGTGATCAGTTAAGCTATTGATTTTATGGCATACAGTGTGGAAATTGAAAGTCTGTGCTTGCCTTCTTGTAGATTTAAAAGGAAGGACATCTAAGTGTAATGATAATAGGAAGGATGGTGGGGTGGTGGTCTTTAATCACCAGTGTTCAGCAGGGTCACTTGGGTAATCCTGGGTAAATTTTCACCAGTTTGTTTGCATTTGCATTCAGGTCATTGGTCTAGTCACAATGTAGTTTGTGAAAATTGAGAATGCCTGTTGTGTAAAAAGACCAGATACCTTTGGTTTGTGCCTGCTGGGTAAAGTGGCTATTAATTTCAGAGTATATTTGTGTGGCTCTTGGTCCCAGGTTCTGCTTTGCAGTAAGTAAAACTGAGAATGTCCTGAGCAATCCGAGCACCTTTGGTTGCTTCTTTTGGTCTTTTTTAGGTAGTGTCTTTATGATACTAGTAAGATGGTGCACAGTGCCATCACCAGATAACTTCAAGATAGGAAATGGTTCTCTGCACCATGCAATCCTATCTTCTTGAAAGTAGAGGTCAGAAGGATATTGGTTTGAAGCCAGCCCTGGGAAAATTAGCCAGCCTGAGCAAATCATTTGTAAGAACCTATCTCAAAAATACTGAACACACCAAAATGCTGTTGGAGTGGTTCACATGGTAGAGCACCTACCTAGCAAGATTGAGGACCTGGATACAAACCCCAGTACAACAACAACAACAACAACAAAAAAAGGGGGGGGGGAATGGTAACCATACACAACAGACACATGTGGGACTGGAACCTACAGTGCTGCCAGTATCTGGGACTCAGTGCTAAACTTGCCGAATGTCTACAGCTCTGCATTGCAGACTGTCCTCAGAATTAAAATATGGGAAACCCATTGGTGTTGAGGTATTCATTTGATTTTATCAATGCCAGGAAGTGACAGCACAGCTCTGAATATTAAATTGGCTCTGGATGAGAGTTTCACACCTTTCCAAATGAGCCTGTGTCATAGAGAGTCATTTCACCATGGAAGTGGGGAAAATTGTGTGTGTGAAGGTTCCCAAGTGAAATTTCCTGGTTTTGTAGGTTCCTTTCACTCCCTTCCTCAAAGTGAGCCACCATGGGCTGCATCTGCACAGAGTCTGGGGTCTCTAATTTAAAAATGTGTACAAGCTTCTCCTCATGTAGTGTAGGTTCAACAGGCTGCATCCTTGAGCAGCTTATCTTTTGTTTCTGTTCTAGAATCTTTTTTCTGTGAAATTGCTGTTTACTTCAGCAGTTAGGAATTTTTTTGCTTTTTGTCTTTAAGATTTTAATGATAAATGATGCCTTAGCATGCATGTTTCATAAATTTTACTCAGAATTGGGAAAAATTCTTTTATGGATACATGGATTAAATAAAATTTAGTTAGTTAAATTTGATGGTATGAATTTATCACTTGAACTTTCCTGGATATATGCTTATTTATTGTGTTTTTGTGAAATGTTGGAATGACAAAAATCATTTAATTTTGTCTAGTATTAAACTGTATTTATGTTTTGAAAATGTATTTTTTGTGTTCAACAGCCCTGATGTTGAACATTTTAAGGTGTGGTCTTTTTGTTATTCTTGTTTTTGTTGTCTTTCTAATTAAAAATGCAATTTGATCTTTGTCAATGATATAGAGAATAGAATTCATATTTCTTTGCTTTTCTTTATTTTTTTCCTTGGACACAGAGGGGACTTTATTAACAGACGGCTGAGAAAGGGCTGATTGCACCCCTTGCTCACTGCATCAAGCAGGGAAAACCCTGAGGCTCTTCCAGGCAAACCTCTACTCCTCCCCATATGTCCACTCCACTGCACCCACCCAACTGCCCACCAGTAGCTGAAGTCTTTGACAAGATCCCAAGCACAACATCCTTCCCTGATTTGCTCTGTCCTGACAGGCTCTGTCACACATATATGACCATGGACATGGGCATTTGGAGCTCAAGCCACGCTCCCAAGTTATTTAGTGCTGTTTCAGTTATTTTTCATGTAGGGCCTCCCAGTTTGATTATGACTTCCTCACACTATAATCCTTCCATTGATAACTTCCATGTAGGTGGAGTTATTTGCAAATACCACCATACAGAGTTATTGTCTGAGATGATGTTGCATTAACTTTTTGCACAGGTTAGTCTCAAACCATGATCCCACAAATCTTTGTCTCCTGAGTAGATGAGTTGACAGGCATCAGCCACCACAAACCAGCACACACTAGGATATTTCTGAATTACCTACAAAAACAAGCTCCCTTTTTTTGCATTGCATCTGGAACTGATTTTAGGCACTTCATTTTTGCCATCCTTTACAAAACCATCTTATAATTCATAGTTTTCATCATCTCTTTAATGCTACAAAAAAAGATGTATTACATATTTTTTGGTGGAATTGGGTTTTGAACTCGGGACTTTGCACTTGTAAAGCAGGTGCTCTACTTCTTAAGCCACACCTCCTCACATTTAAGAGATGACTTGGATTTTGAGAATCTTCTCTTTTGGCAGCTAAGATTGCACACCTCTTCCTAAAGCGATTTAAGTTTTTTGTTTGGGACGAGAGGATGAATATTGAATATTATTTACAGAATATATCACATGTGCACTGGTATTGCAAAACTTGCAATGAGGTTTTGGAGAGAAGGAAAAGGTAGTTAGAAATAAAGATCCCAGAAGAAAGAGAACTGAAAAGAATTAAGTGAACATACACCAAATCCTTTCTCTCCCTTGCGCACACTGGGGCTTAAAGTTAGGGATTCAATTTTGCTAGGCACATGGTCTAACACATGAGCCATGCCTCTAGACTGCAAAATCAGTTATTCATATTTGTTATCATACATAAATGTAAGTACTGGGTGCTTACAGTTGCTGAGAAGAAATGATGAATGAGAGCAACTGAATATAGGTATGGAAGGGAAGATTCTGGAGCATTCCATGATACATACATTAAGCCCGAACCTGTGTAATGTTTTTTGAAAGTGTACTGCAGGCCTTGGATGTGCCTGCTGAAGTTCTCAGCAACAGTTCAAATGTCAGAATTGCAAAAATGTGGATGAAAGACTCAGTTGTTTTGCTACATAATTGAAATTCCAGCTACTGGGGAGGATATTGCAGAAAGATTATCAGTTGGATGCCATTCAGGGGTATTTAGTGAGATTGGGTCCTAAAATAAAAACATACAGGGATGTAGCTCTCCACTGGAGAGCTTACCTAGCAATTACAAGTTTTTGGTCTACACCCATAGTAATACACACACACACACACACACACACAAAGAAACAAACTGCATTAACATAAACTGCGAATATACATTGCAAAGTTAAAGAATATAAAACAAATTAATAAAGTCAAAAAAATTGACATTCTAATAGTGAAAAAAGAATGGAATACGGGGAACGCACAATTAAATGAGAACTTAAGCCAGGAACTTGAGGCTCCCTCCTGTAATCTTAGCTATTCTGGAGACATTGGCAGGAGGTCTAGGTTGCCTACCACATTATCCCCATAGTTGCCGTGTATCTACTGTTGGGAGAGTTGTCAGGGTACACAGCTCCAGTATCTGTGTGAAATCTCTTGACTGCAGGACCATAGGGAGGTCACCCAGAAGGGACAAAAGAGGGAAATGGTGAGAGGGTGGCTGGGGATATGCCGTGCTGGGTGGAGGGACTGTGGGAACCAGAAGCACTGGTGGTTTTGACTGGGCCCTGTCTGGTGGGTTCTGGAGACTGGGCCCTGATCACACTGTTGCAGCTTAGGTCTGCTGCCGCATGCTGGGTGACAGTGGTCTCATTTCCTTGAACCCAGTCCTATGTCCCTGTGAGGCAACTTCATCCCAGCCCACAGCCCTGCTGGGAGTTTCTGCCTGAAAATTCGTATCTGGCTAACTGAAGTGGCTGGGGATACCACCCAGTACTTATGCAGTTTGTGCTGGGCCAATGCCCTCCTGTGCAGTGTCCCTATAAATCCTTACTGGGACCTGGCTTCCCTTTAAATCCTTCAGGTACAATGGAAGCATGGGCTAAACTCTCTCCTCTGTGTCCTAAATCCAGTGCTTCTTAGTGCTGCCAATAAGCTTATAAATTCCCCAAAATTCTGCACATTGTCAGATTCTTTGTAAATGCAGATCCACATGTGCCCATGGTTGGTTTCTGAGTGGCTGGGACACTTTTTACTCTTCTTGACTTAACAGTTATTTGTCCACAGGTAGTTTTTAGAATATTTTTCTATACTGAAATGCTGATTAACTTAGACTGACTTTAAGAGTATTACTCTAGATGGAAAGGCACGAAAGAAAGGTAATTTGCTCTCAAATAGAGGAAAAAACAGAAGGAAAAATTTGGGTGTAGACAGACATGGAGATTGGCCAAATCAGTTTTCTCCTGTGATCATCTTGGTTTTGTGGCTGTTTAATTTTCTGCACCACCCATCCAATGAGGGGGAAAGTGGAAGGCAACTCATGTTGCCTTCCTCATTATTGCTATATTTGCCATGCACCTGCTGATGGGACATTGCTCAGGCTACACAGCTTCACCTGTTCTGTGAAATCTTCTGACTGCAGGACCATAGCGAGGTCACATGGACACGTCAGAAGAGGGAAATGGTGAGAGGCAACTGAGCTTCTGCAGTGATGGGTGGAGGGACTCTTGGAGCCAGAAGTAGTGGTGGTTTTGACTGGGCCCTGTTCATTCCAGAGACTGTGCCCTGATCACAGTGTCGGGGCCTAGGTCTGCTGCCACTGGAGGGAACTGGTGGGACTAAAGTCTTGAACCCCATCCTGTGTCCTTGTGAGGTGATTTGCTCCCAGCTCACAGCCCTGCTGGGAGACCCTGTCTGCAAATCCTGTCCCTGAGATGGATGTGGCTGGGGAGACTCCCAAATTCTTATGAAGTTTGTGCCAGGACAGGGCACTCCTGTGCAGAGTCCCCATAACTCCTTACTGGGACCTGGCTTCCCTCTGAGTTCATCAGGTTCAAGGGAAGGAGGAGCTAAACTTTATGCCCTTTCCCCTCAATGCAGTGCTTCTTAGTGCTGCCAGTAAGTTCCTAAATTTCCATGAATCCTGTACATTGCCAGATTCATTGGAAATGTAAATCCACATGTGCACGTGATTGGCTTCTTAGTGGCAGGGACACTTTTTGCCATTCCTGACTTAACTCTTCATTTTCCACAGGTGGTTTCTAGAATGTTGTTTTATAAAAAAAATGCTGATTAACTTTGGCCACGACTTTAAGAGAATTATTCTAGGGGGAAAGCCCCAAAAGTAAGGCATGTAGACATCTCAAGGCAGAAAGGCAAATTGCTCTCAAAGAGAGGAGAAAAGAGGAGAAGAAAGAATTTGGGTGTAGACAGACATGGACATTGGCAAAATCAGTTTTCTCTTGTGATCATCTTTTTCTTGTTTGCTTCCTTATTTCATTTTTGGGGACTGAAGTTTGAACTCATAGCTTAGCATTTATAGAGTAGAGCTCAACCACTTGAACCCTATCTCTAGTCTATTATTCTCTGTTTAATTTGGAAATGGGGTCTGGTAAGCAATTTTTCTAAGCTGGTTTTAACTGTGAGCCTGATGTCAGTCTCCCCAGTACCTAGGTTTACAGGGAGGATCTACCAGTGCTGGGATCTTCCTGGTTTTTGTTTTTTTGACTACACTGGGATTTGAGCTTGGTCCTCATGCTTGCCAAGCATGTGTCTTACCACGTGAATGACTCCACTAGACTTTTCTTCTGGTGGGTGTTTTTGAGATAGGGTCTCAAGAACTTTTTGCTAGCATGGGCTTGAACCAAGACCATCCTATCTCTGTCTCTTGAGCAGTCAGAATTACAGGCATAAATCACAGGGACCTGGGTTCTTCATGGTTTTATGGTGACACTAATGTGTGATTTCTTTGATGACTCAGGCTCAGATTTGTCAAATTCACCTTGTAATTATTTAAAATCATTTTGGAGATATTTGCAATGATTAGTTCATAATCATTTTTGATACAGAAAAAGGGTATTTGGGAAGTGTGCTGGGGAATGTCTGAGTCTGCAAAGGGGGTAATGGGAGCAATGTTGATTCTGTGCTTCTTTTGTAGTGCAGAAATGTGGAAATGTGAGTTAATTGAAAATATTTATGAGGGTTACAACATTCAGAATAAATCATTCCACCACTTTCCTTTTATGTTGAGATAGATGGTTAGAAAGAGTGTAATTTGTGCCAATGAATACAAGTCTGGGAGGCCAAGGCTCAGAGAAAGACAACTTTATATTTTTCCTGATGGGGCAAAAAGTTGGTGCATTTGGAAGATGATGTGGGTGTGTAGTATAAATTAAAATTTTGGTGTTTGTGTCAGTTTCCAGCAAAGAGATTCTGAAATTCTTGAAATTTCTGGGGCAATAGGATTATATTTGGTTGTTTTCCTAAGTCCCATTGAGGCAATATTTGCATTTATTCTAATGAGTTGTCTCAGAGTGTAGGTCTCTATGACTTTAGGAAGGTGACTTGTGTGACCAGACGTAGCAAACATGTGCTGTGGCTTGTTGTGTGTTTCACACTGTCCAGAAGTTGGAGGGACTATGCTAAGTCTGGATGGTGTCAGATTTGAAGGTCAATTAGTTGGTGTATGAAAGTTGGTCGGTGTTGGTAACACCACGTGTTTGTTATCACAAGTGATTTCAAAGAAATACAGCACAAGTCATAACATTTGGAGTCTTTGTGGGAATGTTTGGTATTGTTACCAGAGTGTCCATTCTTGGTACTTACGTCTTGTGTGAGATGAATTCAGGCAAGACACTGGAGTTGAGCAAAAGTGAAGCATGGTTCATGCAGGAAAGAGTACACATTGAATAGACTTCATAGGTAGCAGTTAGGCATAAACCATGCAGATATGCTAAGCAAAACTAAAATGGTGGAACAGATAATGTTTCTGAAAATAAACTTTGCATTTAAAACACTCAATGTACATTGACAAAGATTAAAATAGCTCATTAGGGTCACAGGATGTCAGAAGATGACTCTGAGTATTTCCCTCACCTTAAAGTGGGTGAATGACAACAGTTTCTGGAGCAATAGATCTTTCACAAAGACTCAAGACCATAAACCATATCCCTTGTGGTGAGGTTGACCCAAAATATTTTGCTCATTTTAATTATTTAACATTGCCCTACTGTTCTGTCCTGTTTGCAAAATATTCTTTTAGGGTGGGGACTGTGGGACTGGTGCTTAGTATAGTATGGATATATTTAATTTACTATGAAGTTTCGATAATTATGATTTTATCTAACGTTTCATGGCTGTTTGCTTATTCTGTGATTTGAAAATATGTAGATGCTCTAATTTATTACACTTGTCCATTTAGCATTGAACAGCCTCTTTGTATGCTGATGTTTCTACTATACTGATGACCTGTGGTGTTGAGCATTTTTCATATTTGTACCTTCATGTTACTCTCACCCCCATCTCATGCTTTCTTCTCTGTCATTCTTCTTTTGCTGTTCCTTTGTTCTGTGTAAATGGAGTTCTTCTACTAATTTGAAGTTCAGATGGTTATTATAATTTCAGCAAAATGATGTGCTTTGCATTTAGCTGGTGTAGTACAATATTGCTGAAATCCTTTATCTATTTATTTACTTATTTTTTACTTAGTGTCTTGTGATTGCTATGGCATGCACTACAGTACTTGAGCCATTCTGACAGGTGCGGTCTTTTATTAGTTATCTTATCACATTTTCTATTCCCCTTTATAATATCAAGCATGTGTAAAATGTATTGTTAGTAATTTCCTGAACATATAAAATCCTTTTCTAAGTAAGCTACATGCATTTCAATTAAAGATGTGCTGCTTCTTGGACAGGGCAGGCATATTGGTATGTCCCCACTATTGTTCTTCAATCCATATATAACTCTTCTTACTAATTTTTCCTATTACAAGGTATCACCTAGTCCATAGCTTTAATTCCATTGCTTAAAGTCAATGACTTTAAGCAAATGTTTTCCTTGAATACCAGCAGTGAGGAAGAAAATAAAAAATTTACATTCATTTCTAAATTTCTTAACACTTTATGTGATGTAGGTTCTGAGCTTCCATGTTTTTGTTTCTCTCTAGAGAACTTTCATCAATTTACAAAATTCAGATACTGTTGACACATTCTGTGAATTTTAAAGTATTTTCTTTCTCTTCTGGCTGCATGATTTTAATTACTTTCATGTTGATTTTTTGTTCTTCTGGTTCTTGTCCTCCATTCAGCCCCTATAGTGATTGTTTCATTGAACTTCTTGTATATCCATCTTCATAATTTCTATATAATCCTTTTATGATTTCCAAGTCTACTGATAACTTCTTTACACATAGTATTTCCACTTTGCTGTTTGTTCAACATGCTTACCTACAATCCTTTGATTCTACTTTAGACAGTCCCAAGAAAAGCTTTGTGAAATGAGTCCACTGCCTGAGATTTTTCAGCAATCAATATTCTCCTTTTGAAAATAGAACTTGGACCCAGGGCCCAAGGTCCTCAGAGTCATCATTGTAGGTCCAGCTAATTACCCTTCAATTTCAAATAAAGAAGCATGGTAAAGGCAGGGAAAGGAGAATTACTACACAGCTAGGGAATATGCTGTGGGATGAGGCAACTTAAGCACTGAGCTCATGTTCACCATCTGCAGGGTACAGACCTGAGATATAGATTTAAATAGGCAAAGAACTGGGGGCAGGGCCAAAGATATGCATAAACAGTTCCAGTTACAGGTGTGGAGTAGTTATAACTCAGTTGTAGTTTTGGGAGAGTTCTGGAGTTGTTATTGGAAGCATGGCCCATCCAAGAAGGGTCTATTGTTCAGGGTAGATTTGGTTTCAGGTCATGAAGAAAATACCTATCTTCTCCTTCCTAGATTCTGAGGGGGTTGCAAGGTGATTGCAGAGAATGGCTCAGAGAAAGACTGATTGAAAATGGAGAAATGCCATGCTTTTTCCTGCTTTTAGTTAATTTATTTGATTCATGGACTGAGTATGGAGTCCATGCTTTTTAGGAAAAGCAGTCTGAGGAACTTCTACAGTGCTTTTTAACTGATGATCCACATTTTCCTCTTTCTTCATATTTGTTGTCATTTTTCCTTGTGTGTGAAGAGTGGATATTATATTATGTTCATGCAAAGTTTTTCCATTTTGTTGGTCTGGCCTAGAACCACAACTTTTCTGAGATCACAAGTTTTCCCCATGGGAAAATCAGTGTGAAATTCTCTCACCATACCCCAGGTTCCATTTTCCAGTTGAAGAAGTCTCCATTCTGAAAAGCAGGTTCTGCTTAACTTCAGTGAATCCCTAGGCTGGGGTGGGTAGGCACCAGGGAGGAGGCCTGAACAGCTGAGGGCTGTTACTGCATTCAGTTATTTGGTTTTTGCACTCTCCCTGGTAGGGGATCACATCTTCTGTTACTCAGATGTCAAGGGGTGGGTTCTGGTTCACTAGCCTGTGAGAAGTGCTTGAGAACTGGTGAGTCACAGGCTGGTGTAAGTAGGATCCTCTGACTGATACAGGGAATGCCTTCTAATCTCTGCCTATTCCTGGATCACATTGTGCTGCTGAGAGCAATTCTGTATAATTTAATTTCTCTCCTACTGTGACCTGCGCATGGTCCCAGGTGAGTGAGCAGGACTTTACTCACCAAAGAAGCCTGAAATTGTTTGTAACTGGCATCCCAGACCCTAGGAGGAGAAGGTAAGAAATTTCCTGAAGAGTTTGGTACAGACCTGGTCCTCCCAAGTTCATCATTTCATTTTCTGGCCTGAGTTGCCACTTGTGCAGCTTTGCACTTTTTCTTCTCTGCTCTGGGGTGGGACTGTTCAGATGGGCACACTCAGGCATCCTGTCCTCTATGTGCAGTGACATATCCCTGTTAGGACTCCTCAGCACCTGAGCTCTAGGTCTCCCCAGCTTTCAGTGGTGGGAGGTTTTGGCTTCCTCCATTATCCTTGGGTTATTGGTAATTGCCCAGAATTACCTAAGTGTCTATAAGCTGATCTTAGACTAGAGCCAGGTCCGCAGTCTTGTTCTTCTTAGGGCCATCATAAATTCCTAAACTGAAGCTGTGTTTGCATTGCCCAGGTCACAGCAAAGGATCTGCACATACATGTGGGGTTCATGACAAATGGGACATGTTGGGAAGGTGTTGAAAGTTTGAGGTTTTTGCAATCCTTGACATCATTGGTGTTGTCTAGATAGTATGTTCAAATATAATTTCAGATGGAGACAGGGACTGACCATATTGAAGTCACAGTAGCAGGACAGCACCAACTCAGAGGTCTGCAGAGTCTCAAGGATGAGGTAGAGCAGGGCTGTGCTTTCTAGGGAGGAGCATACTGTTGTGGATGACTATGGGCGAGGAAGGGTAACAAAGGGGAAACCATCAGCTCCTTGACCCTGAGCTAACAGTGTCTTCAGGTGACCATTGAAAGGGCTTATTGTGTTGCCTCAGGTTGAGGATAGGTCAGGATTGTAAAAAGGAGACAAGGTTCAGTAGAGTTTGCTTATTAGCTGTTCTGTTTCTTCTGACCAACTAAGGTAAAGTTGTTGAGGCAGAAAATGGGAATATCTGAAGTGTGAGCCTTACCTTATTTTAGGTTTACTGAGGAAAGACATGTAAGTGTAATGGGAACACTAAAGATGGTGCTATTTAATCATGTGTGTTTTCTAGGATTCCTTTGCCTTGGTAATATTTCAACTGTTACTATTTTCTTTCTTTGTGGTGCTGTGGTTTGAACTCAGTGTCTCATAATTGCTAGGCAGGCCCTGTACCACTTGAGCCTCTGCATCAGCAAGTTGTTTGCATTTTCATTAAGGGGGTTGGTCTTGCCAGAATGTACCTTGGGAAAATTGAGAAAGCCTGTGAAGTACAGTGGAAAAACAAGACACATTTGGATCTGTCTGCTAGAACACAGGTTTTTATTAGCTTGAGGGTTTTTTTGAGTGTATGGAATTGGTGTGATAGCTACAGCTTGACTTCTACTTAATAATTGGGCTCACTTGTTGCTATGTTCTTTCTTTCTTTTCTTATTTATTAACTCATTTATTTGCAGAACTGGGTTTGTGAAGGGTCTTTTTTCCAAAATATGGTCTCACAAATTATTTGCCTGGTCTGGCTTCAAACCATGATCCTCCTGATCTCTGCCATCTGAGTAGCTATGATTATAGGTGTGAACCACTGGTGCCCAGCTTGTTCTTAATTTCTTTGGTGATAATGGATAGATTGAGGGAACAGGTGTGAGAAATCCTTGTCCATAAAGACAAGTGACTGATTCCAACATAGTATGACAACATCAGGCCTTTTGTCCTATTCTGTTGAAGTTTCACTTGTTGTGTCCTAGAAATTGATCATTCTGTGATATCAGTGGCTATATCCTTAGATGCTGAGTTTGGAATATTCTCAGCAGATTCCTGGCTCCATTTCAATGTGAAAGAAATAGAGTTCTTTTGGAAAAGCCAGGTGCAGGTTCTGCTTAAACACAATGCATTCCCACACTGGGAAACATAAGATCCAGAGAGGAGGACTGGTCTGTTAAGGGCTGTGCCTGGAATCACTTATTGGCCCTGGAACTCTACCACGTGGGGTATCACTTCTCCTGTCACACAGATTGAACCTGACAGGGCCTTGGTTCAAGAGCAATGAAAAGAACTGTCTTTGGAGGAAAAGAACTGTCTAGATTGTCCAACCTTTGGAAAATGACTTTCTGGTTCCCATCATTTTCTGAATCCCTTGAGATTTCTTCTGATATGGACTCTGTGGGACTCAGTCTCAATTCCCTGTTATGTGTGAGCTCAGCTGGGTTGGAGGACAGAGCCCCAATCACCATGGCAGGCCAAAGTAGTATTTGTGACCAGGGTGCTCTCAGGAGGATGAGGAAGTTGGATCTGTTTGAAGCATTGGGTGAGAGGCCTTGGCTTTCCCAGCACAGCGCTGGAGTCTGGGGCCTTAATTGCCTGCAGTGCCTTGTGACCCTTTATCCTCTCTATTGCCTGTGGGTCTGCAAAGATGAGCAGGACCCTGTCATTCTGTCCTTTACCTCTGAGTAACCTGACTAATCCTGGAGCCCTTGATTCTCTCCCCAGATGAGATGATGGTGGGAGGTAGTAACTTCTCAGCAGCAGAAGCTGTGATTCTTGGTGTCCCTGCTCTTTCCAAACTTCTCAGGGCAAAATTGATGGTCCTGAACAATGTAAAAATGTGGAAGCAGGTCTTGAATGCACAACCAGATCCCAGACATGTGCTATGTAGGGTTCTAGTAAATTCCTAAATTTACAGAGTAGTCAGAGTGCACAACTCACTGCAGTGGTGGTGCACTTGCAGTTGAGTTTCAAATGGGAGAGTTGAGATTGGAAACTTATCAAAGGTTTATGAACATAACTGATATTCTCTTTGGCCTGTTTCTGGACAACATTTTCAAAAATGAAATGAAGATTGAGGCAAGACATGAACTGAGTGTTTCAGTGGCAGGACAATCCCAACAACAGAGTTTGCAAGTGCCTCAAGGCAAGGCAAAGAAGGGCTGTTTTTTTCAAGAGTAGTAAAGAGGAGCAAAAAGTAAGAAAAAGAACCTGAAAGGTTATGTGTAAAAGAGGGGCGGGGCCCAAATTAACTCCTGGACTAGAGATCTTTAGCCTTGAGACTGTGTTTCATGTGACAATAAAGGAGGGGTTGATATACTGGCTTAGGCTGAGGATGAGGCAGGGACTGGAAGGAAAGAGCAGAGAATTTCATTAGGATAGTTTGTGTAGTTAGGGTTGTTTTTCAGCTGATCAAGTAAGATGATGAATTTGAGGTGGCACATGGAAGATCAAATGTGTGTTTCACTTATTGGGCATCTAAGTATAATGGGAACATGAAGAATGGTGTCGTGGTGGTCTTACCCACTAATGTTTCCAAGATTATCTTGCTTGGGTAGGTTTTTAGTTGGTTGCATTTTCTTTCATAGAATTTGTTTAGTCACAATGTAATTTGTGACAATTATGGAAGCTGTAATGGACCATGGGAAAGTCAGAGAACTTTAGGATCTCCAGCTGAAAGAAAGGAGTTATTCACTTGAGAGGTTATTTTTTGGGGTGACATATTTAAAAAACTGTATTTGCTCTTCATCACAAGTTCTGGCACAGAATTACTAAAACTCTTAGAATATCTTGAATAATAGGAAGAACTTTGGTTGTTATCCTTTGCTCCTTTAAGTGGTTTCTGAATATATGCTAGTGAGGTGATACATGGTTCCATCCCAGATGAACAGGGTGACCTCAAACCATGATCCTACTGCCTTCAGCCTACCAAGTAGTTAGGGTGACCAGTGTGAGGCACCAGGGTCCAACAAGTTCTTAATTCTCACTTGTGTATTATAATCATTTTTTACTTTGGAAATTGAAATAGCCATTTTTAGCAAGTTATTGATTAGTTGGTGTGAAATAGGAAGATAACACTAGGAAGAAACCAATAAAAGTAATACAGGCAATCCTATTTTTATATGTTTAATTAACACTTGAATTTGTTTTGTTCATTTCTTCTTTGTTTGTATCATTTTGTTTAAGTTTAGTTCCTTCCACTGCTTGGGATAAAACCTGTGGCCTTGCTTATGCTCAGAAATTGACCTACCACCATGCAATTCATTTCTTTTCTCAAAGATTCACTTATTTTCATATTTCAATGTTTTTGGTGAAGTGCAAATATTTCATGAGCTCCCATCTCCAAAAATATCCAAGGCAAAAAGAATGAAAGCGTAGCTCAAGCTGTAACATAATCTGCTTTGTAAGCATAAAGCCCTAAATTCAAAACCTTTCCAACCAAAAATTGAAAAGGAGAAAAATGCAGAAAATGATAATAGATAATTCAATATACTCATCAGCCAACTGGATGCAAGTTTTACAGAATTCATTAGTCAATACCAAATAAAAATATTTTTATGAACACAATGAATTTTCCTCAAAGAGTAATATAAAACTATAGAACTCAACAAAGTCTCATTTTCCCTGAGGAGGCATATTGCCAGTGTGAACCTGCATAGTACTTGAAGTCAGGTGAGCCACAGGAAATGCTGGTGGGTGTTCTTTCCTTTTTAAAGTTAAAATTGTCGCTATCATGGGACCATTTTCTCTTCAGTGTTTTGACTTTGATGTGTCTAGTTATTCTGGATTTACATTTCTCTATGAGCACGTGAAGAATATCTGTGAGGGTCAGAGTCAAAGATAGCTACATTTTGGTAGTGTCATAGAGACTGAGTTTTTGCATTTGACTTTTTTTTTTTGTAGAAACTTCAGGTGACTGAATTGAGATGTTCTGTGTAAGAAATATAAGTGTAGAAGTCTAGAGTTTTCTCACTAGGAGATGGGAGTAGAAGGACATGCATGCACATGAGGTAGCTAGATGCCCTGGTAGATGTGAATAAAAAGGGTACAGAAGGCTGCAGAAGATGGATGCCACCTTAATCCTTTCCCTACTTTTTCCATCTTATTCAATAAACAGTGTTCTATTTTTGACCCTTTGGAGTTAGAAAAAGTATTAGACCTATTCCATGTAGAAGCTTCTGGGTGCTGTCTTTGACTGATAGTGGTCATGGTTTTGAGGTCTTTAATGGAAGTCTTCTCCAGGATGTGAAAAATGGTTCTGATTAACATTAATAATATGTCCAGTGGTTATTAGAAACCATTTCAGTAATTTATATTTATTCATTTTATTTATTATATTTCATAATTAGAATTAAAGAAATGTCAGTGGAGATTGCATCAATTGCCAATCCATTCAAGCATTACACTTTTCTTATGTATTTGGATTTTGAACACTTAACTTTACTCCACTACTTCCTACATCAAGGACATAGATCTTGATTCAGACACGGTGTCGTATGTTGAAAAGACATGTGCATTTCTCAATCACGTTCTCATTCATTACTGTATGCAGTACACTAATCCTTTTGTTTTGCTTGCATTGCAGATATTTATCCTCATTGTTTGTCTTTTGCCACTCTAATATATTAACATTCCACATTCATTTGGTATGTTTCTTGGGTAGTGAGTTTCCAAATGCTCTTGTTTTTGTGTTACTTTCACACAGACTTCATACATAGCTCTTGAACTACGGAAGCATGCCAGAATTACAGTGAACATATGCTGGTCCTACCTTAGTTTTGCAAATGCTGGGAAGACAGGCTTGTGACACCATGGCTTCAAAAGATTTTATCTTTCCTATTTCCATGCAATTGGATCATTGTCTATGACATTGGAGAATACAATGTGTGTTTTCAAGGAGAAACTGGGTTCCAGATTTTGTGCTCTTATCCACCATTGTATGATGTGTCTTCTGTCATGAATCAATTTTCTCTTACTTTAAAGTCAAGATAAGACTGGTTCCCTTTCCTCTGAGGCCTATTTGTTAATCTTTCTTATAGTTCACTGCCCTTGATAATGTAGTTTGAACATTGTTTATTAATATTACACAATAGGACACTTTGTGTTCTTTCCATTGCTCACTCCCATTCTTCATTATTATTCTTCCTTTATTGACAGTGGTTCTTCCTATGTAGATCACTCCAATGTTTACCTTGTGGTCCTTCTGGTAGAATTACAATATTAGGCCTCCACAAGTGGTTCAAGGGATCACTTTCTTATTCCAATTATTTTTAACTGCCTTTTGCAATTTATGACACTGATTACACTTTGAAAAGTAGTTTTGTTCATGAGTTTTAAGGTGTATTTTAGAAATTGCAAATTGTGTACAGCTAGTTGAAATCCATCTATTTCTAGGAACACATGACACATTTCTCCTTTGTACATTATGTAGCAAGCAAAAACTAATTTTATGTGAATGATTCTTCATGTGTATTATTTAGCTTTAAATTTGTGTTGGTCTCTTCTAAATCAGGTAGAAGCTTCCAAATGTTCTCTCTTGATACAGTCACCAAGGATGTGCTCCACTCCAGAAAAAAAAATTGTTTTGGAAAGAGATATTAAATACTATTTGTCATACCAACTTTCTATTTACAACCGTGAGTGCATTGTGGGCTCTCTTCTGGCAGACTCCCTCTGGTGAACCTTGCAGAAATGTGCAAATAATCATAAATAGTATACATTCAATAGGATATTTTTGGAATAAATTGCTTTAGGACACTCTCCCCTTTCACACTTTATATTTGATTTGGTCGGTTTATCCCATTAGCAGTTCTGCAATGCCAGCAGGTAAAAAACTTTTATTCATGTATTAAAAATATTATTCCTGCAGTCTATTTGCACCTGATATTACTCCAATGGGAACTACGAAGAAAGAATTTGGTAGTAGATTGCTAAAATCGCAGTGTATAACACGTAGTTTTTGTGACCATGTTCTGCTTTGAATTTAAGAAATAGGTACAGTGAAGTGCCTGTGAGTATAGATGGAGAATGAGAGTGTGATTAAAAATAAAATGCATTGAATATGTGGAGAGCACATCAGCATGTGAGTTTATAAGACAGAGATTTTCTGTTTCCACTGCTGTGACACTCACAATTCTTCTCACAAATGTGTGTGGGACATATTAGGAACCCCTGACCTTTGAGGATGTTGCTGTGAGCTTCACCCTGGAAGAATGGGGCTGTTTGGATCCTTCCCAAAAGATGCTCTACAGACAAGTCATGCTAGAAACCTGTAGCAACATGTCCTATATAGGTAAATATGGCATCATTACCTTACTCAAACTGTGCACTACTGTTGTGACTCATTGATGTTGTTACCTCATGGGGTGTTTAAAAAGGGACAGTAATGGTTCATATACATGCATGATCATATTATGCTATGAAAATAGCTGAGGTCTGAAATTGTTCTTTCATATCGATTAAATACTAATGACTTCTCTTTGTCTATATCTTACAAACAAAAGAAGAAAATGAAAACATTGAAGAGGACTTCAGCAATCCCAAAAGAAATATGAGGTAATTTGTACTCATAATCAAATCAGTGACATCAGATGTGGCATTGACAAGAAATTTGAAAACCAAGAAATTGACATAAAAAAAATCTACTTAAAAATTGCTGAAATCAGTGAGAATTTTCTCTAAGATTGAAAAAATAACTTAAGCATCCACAATCAGAAAATTCACTCAGATGTGTGCCATTTTTCGTATTCTTTTGTCCTATGAAGTGACAAGAGATATGTCAGATGTGTGCCATTTTTCGTATTATTTTGTCCTAAGAAGTGACAAGAGACACTGTCCTATTGCTCAATATACAAAAATAATTCCACTCTGTGCACAAACCCTGGCACATTTTTCAACCTTTGTCCTTGTGTTCATTCTTTTATTTTACAATCCAATATGCTTTTGGTCCAAGGCATCTCAAAAAGCACTTTAAGTGTATTTCAATGTAGTAAAATTCATTCAGAGTTGTCAAACACCTAACATGGAAATAGTGTGATGGGAACATATTATGAATGCCACTGTTTGGGTAATAGCTGTCCTCAGGCCTACTGCAGATCATGTCTACATTTGTGTTCATAAATCCTCACAGGAACAGACACCAGAATTTCTCCTAATAAGTCATTAATTGGATAACAATGGTAATCTTTTACAGACCTGAAGTGTTAAAGAGACTCAAGGAACATAAACTACGTATTCAATGTGGAGAACCCATTCAACACACTCCAGAGAACATTGTAAGCAAGGACACTCTGCTTAGAACAGCACCATGTAAAAGCAATATGTGTGATGCTTATGGGAAAAACTTTACTGATGGCAAGGCTCTTCTAATCCATGAAAGGGTACACAATGTAGTGAAATCTGATGGATGGAAACAAGGTGGAAAAGCTTTCATTCCATCTGGCACCTTTCACATTCATAAAACTTCTCATATTAGTGAGAAACCCTATACATGTAAACAATGTGGGAAAGCCTATGCTCATTCCAGTAACCTTCATATTCATGAAAGAACTCACACTGGAAGGAAACCCTATGGCTGTAAGCAATGTGGGAAAGTCTTCACTCATGCATGCTATCTTCGTATTCATGAAAGAACTCACACTGGAGAGAAACCCTATGGATGTAAGAAATGTGGGAAAGCCTACACTTCTTCCAGTACCCTTCTTATTCATGAAAGAACTCACTCTGGAGAGAAACCCTATGGATGTAAGCAATGTGGTAAAGCCTACACTTTTTGTAGTACCCTTCGTAGTCATGAAAAAATTCATACTGGAGAGAAACCCTATGGATGTAACAACTGTGGAAAATTTTTCACTCATGTGTATAACCTTCGATGTCATGAAAGAATTCACAGTGGACAAAAACCATATGGATGTAAGCAATGTGGGAAAGTCTTTACTCAAGCCAGTTATCTTCGAATGCATGAAAGAACTCACACTGGTGAGAAACCCTATGGATGTAAGCTATGTGGGAAATCCTACACATGGTCCAGTACCCTTCGTGTTCATGAAAGAACTCACACTGGAGAGAAACCCTATGGATGTAAGCAGTGTGGGAAAACCTTTATTCGAGCCAGTCACCTTCAGAGACATAGAAGAACCCATAGTGGAGAGAAACCCTATGGATGTAAGCAATGTGGAAAAACCTACACTGCTTCAAGTACCCTTCGTATTCATGAAAGATCTCACAGTGGAGAAAAACCTTATGGATGTAACCGATGTGGGAAAGGTTTTGCTCAATCCAGTTACCTCAGAATTCATGAGAGAACTCACACTGGAGAGAAACCCTATGATTGTAAGAAATGTGGGAAAGGCTACACTAAAGCCAGTTACCTTTATATTCATGAAAGAATTCATACTGAATAGAAATCCTATGGATGTAAGCAGTGTGGGAAAGCCTTTAATCAATACAGTCACCTTCAGAGACATAGAAGGACTCATACTGGAGAGAAACCCTATGGATTTAAGCAATGTGGGAAAGCCTTCACTAAACACACTCACCTTCAAGCAAATAGAACTCACACAAGTGAAACGTTATAGATATATGAAATGTGAGAATGTGTTCACTCATTTTGGTCACCTTTGAGCCCTGAAAGAACTCCCACTGAAAACAAGCCTTACGGATGTAACCAATGTGGCCAAAGTATTCACATGCCCCACTACCCTTAAAAGGCATACAGGGACTTAGACTAGAGAGAAAAGCTATAGATATAAGCAATTTCCAGTGACATTAGCAAATGCAAACTCACTCTGCAGAGAAACTTTATACATGTAAGGAATGACAGACAACCTACCTTCTATCCAGTATCCATCCTACTCATCAAAAAAATGCAAACAGGGCAAACCCAGTGGATGTAAGAAATGTGGAAAGCCTTCCTTAGTTCTAGTACCCTTCATGCACCTGAAAGAAATCTTGGTGTAAATAAACAATTGGGTCATGTCAAATATGATAAAAAGTTCAAACATCCCAGTCTTCTTCAATACTATCAATGTAAGTAAGGTAGGAAAGCCTTTACCTTGTGTGGTAATCTTCTTTGACATGACACAGTTCACATTGTAGCACAATGCTATATGTGTGTAATGTGGCTAAGCCTTCACACATTCCAGTGCTCCTTCAAAACATACAAAATTAAAATGGAGAATAATTGTATTAGGTATGCAATGTGGAAAGTCTTCACTCATTTCCCATGGCCTGAAACATGAAAGTCCTCACATTGGAGGGAAAATACATAGGTGTTACCATAATGAAATTGTCTGTATTCACTCCATTCTCCATCAAAGAAATGAAATAATAGAATCTGTGACGAACCTTATACTTCCAACATATATGGGAATGTCTTCTCTCATTCCCATTACCAAAAAATACATGTAAGATACCACAGTGGAGTGAAACTCTATGTATTGACGTACTTAGGAAAGCCTTCACTTATTCTGCTTCCTTTCAACATCATGAGGGAACTCCATTCTCACGCTCATGACACTGGCCAATTTATATAACTTTTGTTAGCAAAAGCATGCCATGTCACCTGCTTTCCTCCAGAGATAGCATCAAAGATGGTATGAAGAGAAAACTTGACTCATGGCTTATTGCTTGCAGGGAAGGACCTCTACTTCCAAGCCTCCAGTCCATTTTCTCCTAGTTATTTCAGAGCAAGGGTCTGAACTGTTTTCACAGGCTGACCTCCAACCATGATCCTCCTGCCTCACCATCTCATGTACTAGGATTATAGGCCCAAGTCACTGGCAATTGGCTTATACATTCTTAGAGATCTTTGGGACATGTATGTCTAAGTTTTTTCTTTATAAACAGTGTTTATGCTTTTTATTGTGGTGCCAGCCTATAATGACAGCCACTTCAATAGACTTGCTTAATTGCTGCATGGAGTGGCTTAAGTATTTCTTTTATGTGAGAGTGGAATTTGGACTCAGGGCCTCATGCTTGCTACCCAGGTTTTCTTTCACTTCAGCCACTTTGACAGACCTTTGTGTGTCTTTTTGATAGTGACTTTCATCATGCTCTACATTTTATATTGAAACTGGGACTTTAACTGGATATGTATATTAGGCTGAACTTAGGATGTTCAAAATGAGATGAAAAATGTGAAATGATAAGTTGTGAAAGTGTTAAGATTTTATGTTTCCCATTGCAATTTGCATATTGTCCAAGACACAGATGAGAATAAAAAGCATTTTTTCAAGTAGAACCTAGATTTGTCCTTTTCTCATTTTAAAGTGTTTGTTGTTTTGGCCACCATTGTATGATAACTGTTCTATCAAGAATCAAATTTCTCTTTACATTGAAACCCAGTGAAGACTAATTTGTTTTCCACTGACATCAATTTGTTAATCCCTTTGTTATTATAAAGCATGTTTAATAATAATGTTTAAAGATTAGTTATTAATAGTAGTCTATAGCTCACTTTGCATTCTTTTCTTTCTCTCGTCCTTTCTTTTCATTCTTTTTTCAAGATTATTGCTATGTAGACCCGTGTAAATTTAGTTCATAACCCTTCTGTTGGAAATGCAATTTGGGCCTCTTCCTTGTCCTAAAGGAACTACAAATTTGGGCCTATTGTGAGACCCAAGTATCAGTTTCTGTTTCTTTTTTTTTTTTTTTTGCTGGCCCTGGGATTTGAATTCAGGCCTCTTTGCTAGCTGCGCAGATAGTGTACCATCTGAGCCAGTCCAACAGCCTTTGTGTGTGTTTTAAGTATTTTTAAGATAAAGTTCCTCAAAGTTTTTGCCCAAGCAAGCTTCAAAGCATAACCCTCCTGATTGCTCCTTTTCACCAGATAGGATTAAGTTGTGAGCTGTTGGTGCCCTGGTTTGGGGATTTCCTTATTTTTCCATTGAATTCAAATGCATTATGGCATTTGTTGTACCTAGTATACTTTGTAAAGAGGATTTTGCTACATACTTTACAGTGTGTTGCTGGAATTAGAGAATTGTAAATATACCTGAGAACCAGGACAACAAGGAGTAAACACACTCAGTTATGCACAAAAATCACCCCTTAACTTTGATAGGCAAACACCAGAAATAATACAAGAAATCCCATAAGAACAATGACCAGAAACCTAAAGTGTGTGTCAGTGATGAAAGGCTGATGGCAGAGAGTAGTCAAGTTTGAAAGCCAAAATCTCCATGGGGCTGGCTTTAGCAGAATGTACAAATTTGTTAGTTTGACCAACAAAAACTACCAGGATGTCCCAATGACATTCAGAAGAATCCTTCCAACTTTTAATATTGGTTCTTTGGTGGGAGGGATTTTTCAATTTTCAAATTTAAAATATTTTCACAAGTACGGCCTTGGAGAATAATCTACTTCCCTGAGTCATCACTGCAAATGTACTCTGATATCACTACCACAACACTAAATACCGAGAGCCCATGTTGTGATATGTCTCTTCTAGTGACAGGAGGTAGCCTAGGAAAGGCATGTTGGGGACTGAAGAACAGATCCAAGGCTAGCCAGAAAAGGGCATCACAGCACAAACATCTTTTAGAGAGAATATAGAAGGGAGTCACCTTGAAATAATACTGAAGGGTGTACATTGCAACACACATCTTTAAGAAAGATACAGAAATGTAGGAGTGAGTTGCCTCTAAATGATGTCCTTAGTGCCAAATCTTTGTGACCAATCCACCTAAGATTTTTTTTTAATCCACCTGTCAGGAGGACCTATGCAAACATGCATTAATCAGAAAGATTCTTGGGATTTCAACCCCTCAAACTTACCAGAAATATTTTCACACTGGAAATTTTATAGCGGATGCTACTGATCACATCAGGCATTTTCACACTGTGTGATGAAAGACTGACTTTAATTAAATATTTATTTGGCAGGAATGTATTGTAATTCAGGGCTTCCACTGGCTTGGCAGGCACTCTTCCTCTTGAATCTCATCCTCAGTCCAGAATGTCTTCCATTTTCTTCAGTCTGGCACATAGCCTCAAGTCACAGGAGTCTCATGCTGGCTTTGTGAAAGATGGAATTACTCTTGTTAGGACTTAAGAGGGCTGAATTCCCTGCTACAATAATTGTAGATTCAACACTCTGCTTTCTGTACATGCAGAGGCAAGGGTTGTGTGAAAAATCTATGTAGCCTTACCTCCATAGATCTTCTGGTGGCTTTTTTGCTTTATATCTCATGCACTTACCTCATGTGCTTGAAATGTCACAAACCCATGGTAGATGAACAGTTCTGGGTGTCTAAGCAGTGGTCGCACTTCCATGGGCCCCCTAGCCATTGTCATCAAAAAGGCTTTCCACAGCTATCCCAACCCAGCATGTCCCCTTTAATTTCCCTAGTGGGTTCTGTCCAATGGCTCTGCCTCTGGTAGGTTTCTGCCTGGGCCAAGGGATTCCATGTGCTACTTTTTGCAGTAGATGTGGGAGAATGCCACATTTTCCAGCTCTTCTACTCTGGGACCTAGAGAACTAATATGATGTGCACCAAAGTTTAGTATTGACAACTTACCCTCAAAATAATATGGGAGTACTGCTCCCCTACCCCAAATATATTCCTGTAAACACATTACTGGAACTTTGGTCTGTAATGGGATACTCAGCTCTGAAGATCACAATGTCTTCATAGTGATTCCTCCAGTCCCTGATGAGTAGAAATTCTCTTCTTTCTATCTTCAACCAAAATTTTGGGGGGTACTAGTATTTGAATTCAGGGCCTCAGGCTTGCTAGGCAGACACTTTACAACTTGAGCTACTCTGGCAGACATGAACCCAAATTTTGTTGTCAATCCATCATAGCTATCCCCACTGCCATTATACTAACCACCACCATGGCTGACACCAAAGCCACCATGATCACTGAAATTTCCTCCTTGCTCAAAATAATCATAATTAACAAAACCACTTCTGTGACTACCACCAAAGATTCCAGAAGCTCTTCATCCAATTTGGCTAGATGAGCAATTAATTAATTAAACATTTATTTCTTTGACAGGGCTTTATTTCATGCTTGCACAGCAGGTACCATACTGCTTCAGCAATATGCCCTTTTCATTTCTCTTAAACCTTTTATGGAATATAATTGCCATAAAAATACATTTACTTCCATACATGAAATTATTGCTTTATTTTATGTCTTTCTGCGCTTTAATTTCTAGGCTGAAAATTGTTAGATTGAAACAAATGCTGTGAGAAAGTCCTGGTCATTTGTCTCATTCTGATATCTAGAGTTAGAGTATCAAATCTACCTTGACTTCCTGTGTCTTAGAATTCCTGTGTATCTCTTCCTTTGACATGAATTTTCAACATGGAACATTTGAGTCTGAAGTTCTCTGAGAAGACCTGTTGTCTCAGTTTCAGCAGGAATATGCAAGAAGATCCCAATGAGCATGAAAAAAGGAAGTGCCTGGTCTGGAGGACAAGAACAAGTTTTGCAGTGTTTACCACTCCCACTCAAAGTGAGACTGGTCTGTAAGGAAAAGGGATCTGGCAAGTAGTGCTAAGGGATTCTGTCATTTTAATTCACTCAGTCAGATATAGGATCCCCTTCCTGTCACTCTAGTCTTGGGGGTGGGCCCTGTATGCATTAGCCAATCAGAGCTGCTGGCTATTCACATGAACTAATCATCCAATGAGGGCACCAGTGATAGCAAGTCCACCTTGCCTACCACATACTCCCCATATTTGCTCTCTGGCGGTTCTCAGGATACTCAGCTGGAGCAGCTGTGTGGTTTCTACTTACTGCAGTACTGTAGGCAGGTCACCTGGACACATTAGAAGCAGGAAACTGTGAGTGTGGTTAGGCATCTGTAGATCTGGGGTACAGGCCTTTGGAACAAGTATCTGGAGTGGTGTTTCTCAAGCCCCTGTAAGCTAGAACTGACAGCATGGCATGTGATCCCACCTTTGGGGCTTTAGGTCCCCTACTGCCTGGAGTGTGGGACTGCCTTGCTGTCCTGTGTCCACATCTGGCAACTTCATTCCAGCCTGCCAGCCTTCCAGGACTGCTCTGCATGCAAACCCTTGTCTCTCTGACTGGGAGGTGACTGTGCTGTGTCATGTGACACAGCTGGCTATTTATGGACTTTGTGCCAGGATGAGGCGCTGCTGTACATTGTCCCCATATTTCCTTTCTCTTTACTGGAACTTTGTTTCCTTTTGAGTCCTTCAGGTTCAAGGGAAGCATGGGGTAAATTCTATGTCTTGTCCCTTAAAACCAATACTTCTGAGGACTGCCAGTAAATTCCTGAATTCCCATGGATCCCACACATTGCCAGACTCATTGGTAATTCTGATCCACATGCCCATGTACTGGCTTTGGAGAAGAGGGGGCTATTTTTCCCCTTCCTTACTTAACTGGTAATTGTGCACACATTGTTTCTAAACATTGTCTTAAAATGAAATGCTGATAAACTTAGAACATGACATTAAGAATATTACTCTGTGGGGAAACATCAAAAGTAAGGTATACAGGAATCTCAAAAGACATGAAAGTAGTACAGACTATATGAGGAAAGGAAAAGGATAAGCAGGAGGTGTATAGAAGAGTGTTCCAAGTACACCACATAGATGTATGAAAAGGTCATACTGAACCAGGTATACCAATGGCTGTTGCCTGTAATCTGAGGTACTTGGGAGGCTGAGATGAGGAGGATTGGATCCAGGCCAGTTTAGGTCAAAAAATACAAAAACTCAAAATAGGAAACACTTGCTTTCAAAAAATAGCCAAAGAAAGAATGGCTAGAGGTGTGACTCAAGTAGTACAGTACCTGCCAAGCAAATACAAAGCCCTGAGATACATTAATTTGCATAATTAATTGATGCTAATAAAATCTCACTGGTTTTTCCTTTTGTCCCAGTACATGAAGAGTTCAATCATTGAATAAGAAAACAAATCAAACAGGTAAATATTTCTTTTATGAGGGGTTATAACCAGGTAATAAGATCAACCAAACTGTGCTTTGAGCAATTATGCACAAACAGAAAGACCATGAAACTCTGACTTTAGGTGAGGACAGCTAAAACCCACTGATTCTTATTGAAGTATGGATACCTCAGGCTTGTGCAGTAGCCCCTGCTTTTATCAAAGCTGATGATCTGTTTAGAATATTTTATGTGTCCTCCTTAAGGAGGTGGTGAGACAACTTACATATGACAAAAGCAAAAAGTATACAAAGTGACCTTTAACTGGCATGAAAATGGTATTAATCCCACTGGATAAAAGTCATATTTAGAATCTTAGTCATATTTAGAATACTCTAATGCTGTAAGGCAGCATTAAATTTTTTAACTTCAGGGCTGGCAGAGTGGCTCAAGTGTTCAAGTGCCTGCCTCACAAATGTGAGGCCCTATATTCAAACCAGAATACTAACAAAATATATATATTTTTATCTTCAGTGAGTTTCTGTGGAAGGATTATAGAATGAGGCAGCCTTAGTCAAAATGGGAGAGCCTATATGAAAAATAACTAAAATAGCACTAAATAACTTGAGAGGCTGGCTTCAGATCCAAAGACCCATGTCCACGGTCAAATATGTGTGACAGAGCCTGTCAGGACAGAGCAAAACAGGGAAGGATGCTGTCCTTGGGACCTTGTCACAGACTTCAGCTTCTGGTGGGCAGTTGGGTGGGTGCAGTGAAGTGGACAGGTGGGGAGCTGTAGAGGTTTCCCTGGAAGAGGCTCAGAATTATCCCTGCTTGACACAGTGCTCCAGGTTAGTCAGTGTGCAAGGGGTGCAATCAGCTATGTTTCTCAGCAGTCTGATAATAAAGGGCCCTCCTTGTCCAAGGGAAAAAAAAATAAAGAAAAACAAAGAAACATGGATTCTATTCTCTACATCATCAACAATGATCAAATTGCATTTTGAATTTGGAAAGACAGCAAAAAACAAACAAAAAGACCTGAACACAAACAAAATATAATCAAAACATAAATCCTGTTTAATACTAGACAAAACTAAATGATTTTTGTCATTTCAACATTTCAAAAACTACACAATAAATGAGCACACATCCAGGAAAGATCAAGTGGTAAATTTATATACCATCAAATTTAACTAACTAAATTTTATATAATCAAGTATCCATAAAAGAAATTTTCCCAATTCTGAATAAAATTTATGAAACTTGCAATGCTAAGGCATCTTTTCATCATTAAAATCTTACAGGCAAAAAGCACAAAAAAATTCCTAAATGCTGAAGTAAACAGCAATATTGTAGGAAAAAAGATTTAAAAAATGAAAGAAAAGGGAAGCTCAAAGATGCAGCCTGTTGAACCTATGCTACATTTTTAAACTTAGAGACCACTTAGACCTTAGAGGAAGGGAGTAAAAGGAACCTACAAAACCAGGAAATTTCACTCGGGAATCTCCACACACAATTTTCTCCACTTCCTTGACGAAATGGCTCACTATGACACAGGCTCATTGGAAGAGATGTCCAACTCTCATCCAAAGCCAATTCAATATTCACAGCTGTGCTTTCTCTTCCTGGCATTGCTAAACTCAAATGAATTCCCCAACACCAATGGGTATCCCATATTTTAACTCTGAGGACAGTCTGCAATGCAGAGCTATAGACATTCACTAAGTTTACCACTTTGTCCCAGACACTGGCACCACAGTTGGTTCCAGTCCCATATGTGTCTGCTCTGTATTGTCAACATTCAGCATCACTTTTTTTTTAATGTGTGGTACTGGGGTTTGAATCCAGGGCCTCATACTTGATAGGTAGGTGCTCTACCATGTGATCCACTCCAACAACACTTTGTTGTGTTCAGTATCTTTGAGATAGGTTCTTGCAAATGGTTTGCTGAGGCTTCTTTCTCCTCCTATTTGCTCTTCCCATTAAAACACAGAAATGCTCTGCAGGTCTTCCAGTGGTGCTGTTCCAACACTGTGACATCTTTCACTAAGTTCACGTCCTACCTCAATCTGCATTTCATTTGTGAAAACACTGCCTAGACATAGGCTGAGGTCATCAACAATTATGTCAGAGAGAGTAACAATCTCAAATCCTAAACACCTCCCCAAATCTATACATCACATCGAATACCAAAGGCTCACAAAATCACTTCTCAGTGAGTAGGGAAGATGGGGATAACTGTAAATTTAGGTATTTATTAGAGCCATAATAAGTACTCGGTTGGGGTACAGACCCTGGACATGAGACTTCAAATATTTATATTACTCAAGTTTTCAAACATTTATACCACTCAGGTCAATCAAATGTACCTAGAGATTTTTAGGAGCAGGGAATGAAGGACCATGGATCATGCTGCACAGGAACCCATAAACTTCTGCCATCTCCACAGTCTGGAGAGGCATGACGTCTAATGCAGAGCTCCCTGGGAGTGTTCTTGGTCTGGGACAAATAAAAAGTAGGTAACTGACAGAATGATTCCCTTGAAACCAACCTTCCAGCCACAACCCTAGAAAAGACAAGACCAAGAGACAAGCAGCAACAGTAGTGACTTGATCTGCAAGCTTCATGGCTGTGATGCAGAAGCCCAGTTCCATCACAGACACTAAGGCCAATGTCAAACTCCCTATCCTGCCCTGTCTGGGGAAGCAGGTGAGAAACTAACCATTTCCTGCTCCTGTGGTGCCTGGTTCACAGGAATGGATCTCCGGAGCACAGAGTGATCCACGAAATGTGGCACCAAGAAATGCGTTTTCTGTGTTAAGCAGTGGGGCCTCTTTCTGATGGCCTCTGATTGATCTTTCCCTACAGTTTGCTTCTTGTGGTACTTCTCCTTGGCTTCTGATCCAGGACCACTAAGGGGCAAAGGGATCGTTTTCCTGGCAGAGTTTCCAGATACCTATTTCCAGCTATAGCATTTTGCAGGGTAGGCCTCCTTTCTAGTCCCTACCCAGCCAAACCTGGGGATTCATTGTAGTTAAGCAGAACTTCCACCTGAATTTTCAGGGTGGAAACTGATTTTTCCCCTTAGAAATGGGGCCAGGAATCTTGGGACAGAATTCCACAGTCAGTGTCCAAGGATATGCCACCTCACAGAAAGACCACCAGGTACAACAGAGCAAAAACTTTTCCTGTTACACTTACACGATCCACCTAACCTTTATAATTTCTGACATGCTCTCCCAACTTTCCAAAGACTCAGGATTTTTTCTCAACAATGGTTACCAGTATTAATCAGTGCAAACAAAGCAATTCTACAAGTGAATTTCTTTGGAGGGCTTGAACTCAAGGCCTCACACCTGCTAGGCTGGCACTCTACCACTTAAGTCACTTCACCAGCACTCCAAATCTTTTTGACCTCTTAATTTCTCCTTAACAGCAAAGCTCTTCTGTGTAACAACTGCAGTGCCTGCATACCTTACCTTTGGGGAAATCATGTAGTGAAATACATAAACCAAAATCATGTCATTCATTAATCATGTCACTATAAAATGAGAAATAGTCTGAGGACAGTAACAGGTATGTGAGAGGAGGGACCAAATCCCCTCTCCCCTGCAAGAACAACCATGTATGCATGTGCTCACTCATTTCCAATCTTTCTGGCAATCTGGGGGATACGTAGACAATCAGGGATTAGTGGTATCACTCAGAATCCTGGGCCTCAGATGACAGTTTCTGGATTTAAGTACTGTTTATTCTGAACCTGGTAGCCTCATGGGAAATGCAGAAACTTAACTTAGAGAAAGAGCAGAGAGTATTCACTGCATTGCAATGCCCCTTCCCCACACAAATTAAAAAAAAATAAACAAGCCCAGAGTGTCAAATGAATACCCTGAAACACCATACTGGTAGCCTCATGTTTCCTCTGGAGGTGTCCAGCAAGGACAGTAGGGTAGGATGAATCACTTCACACAGAGAGTTCAGAGTGCACAGCCTTGTAGCTAGTACCCAGACAGTATTTGCATTTCCATGCATAGTGCTGGTTGAATCACAATGCAAGAGTTCTATGATTAAATTCTCTGAAGAGTCTTAAGACAAAAACAGAAAAAAGGTCTTGTGATTTTGGCAGTTTGTTCAGGTCATAACCTTAAACTGACTTGATGTGACATCTCCCTTCTGGCAAAGAGTAAGGGGCTGGAGGAGAGATCATTTCAGTATTGAAGGAGGGGCACCAGGGCATGGCAAACTCCCAGGCTAAATCCATACCTGTGCCTAAAACAACAGAGAGACTTCTCTGTGGGATGCATGCAAGCAATGTGCAATGCTATGGATTATGCATAACCTTAGAATAGGCATTTTCTTGTGGCCTTTGTTAAAGCAGTCACTTTCTGAGCTAGAAAAAGGTTTAGACTTAGTCCATATTGATTCCTGTGTAGAACATTGATGGCATGTAACTTCCATATCTACATGTATGTTATAATTGCATCCTCTGTGTTGGCACATTTTAATTTGGTTGGCTGAAAATGGGTAGATTGTCTAAAGAGATGTCTGAAAATATACACCATGAACCAATTTTCTTATTGCACCTACCAGAAGTATGACATTAGGACCTCTTTCATTTGCTAGTACAGGTCTCACATAAAATGATAAAGATGCACATCACTGTGATATCAGCCTTAAATAAAATGGTAACAGTTCTTACAAGTAAACAAAGTGACTTAGAAATGGCATGAAACTGTGAGAGCATTAATCCCACTGGGTAAAGGTAAATTTAATCATATTCAGAATAGTGAAATGCTGTAAGACCAAGTGTAAAAATATTTTTAACTTCAGGGCAGGGGGAGTGGCTTAAGTGGTAGGTAGTGAGCCTGCCTACCAAACGTGAGGCCCTGAGTTCAAACCACAGTACTAGCAAACATTTTTTAACTTCAGTGAGCAACAAGCAATACAAACAAACCACATTTAATATTTCTTAAAAGATATAAAGTACAGAGAAATGTAAATTGTGACATGAATAATACTGAATGTGAAGTCAGAAGAAAATAAGTCTTTATAGTTGAATATAAATTGTCTTTATATTCAACTATAAGTTTTTGTTCATTAAATATAGACTAGCCATAATATATTTTATATAATTCTTGTTTTAACTATGAATAAAAATTACTAATAGAGACAGAATGACAAAAAAAAACAAATGAAACCATATCATATCAGTAATACATAATACACAGAGCATTTCATTAAGATTGAAGGAAGGGCTAAGTAGCTATACATTCATTAATCAATGTGAAGAGGTGTAGACTAGTGGCAGCAGTGGATTAGTACCTCTGAGGCACAGAGCCAGACAGCTGTTCAGGGATTATCTTTCAAGGTGGGCATTGGTGGGAAGGCACTGAAGGGTCAGCTGTGGACAGCACCCTATACAGAGTAGAAAATTGCAGATCAGGAGAGAGGGAGAAAAAAGTGTAAGCCTACAGAATGCATAGTGTCAGCGGGCACATTTTAATATACAAAACTAAGTTACATGGAAAAAGGAAATATATAAACATCACAGTATGTACATAGTGCTCGCTTGGAGAGAAAGAAAGCCTAAGCGTGTAGGACAGAGATGAGTGGAAATAAAAGAAGCTAGAGACTCAGGAACCACAACAAACAAGGCTCTCAGCACAGAGTCTAAAGACACATGCAGTCTGCATAACATACTGGCACTAGGAAAGTTCTCTCTTCTTCTAGGCATTCAGTCAAGGTGCAGTGGTGGAAGGACATTTTGATAAGCTCTTGAGTCTGGAACCTGAGCACTGAAAGGTCCCTGCAGTGTCCTATCTCAGGGAACTCCCACAAAGTGTTAGTTGCTGATCCAGTGAGTGCTGGCCTTGAGTGCTGGTCTAGTTATACAGGAAAGGCCTCAAGTGGGATCAAGGGCAGAGCTCCATGTGGTGGGAAACTGGTCAGATATGAAGGGGACGGAGAAAATCTCTTCCCATTTGGGCCAGTAGTAGGGAAGCATATGAAGGACAAATATGTAAGTTTATATTGGTGGACAGAAGAAAACCTCTGGTCATTAAGACAACCTGTAATTAAGAGTCATTTATAGGGCTAGTGGAGTGGCTCAAGTGTTAGAGCACCTTCCAAGCAAGCATGGGGTCCTGAGTTCAAACCCCAGTATTACCAAAAGAAATAAACATGAGTCTTTTAAAGGCAAACACCTTACATATACTTTTGGGAATATCTACAGAAATGAATGAATTTATCCTACATGGGTAAGATTGGAATTAAAAAAATATTTTAAATGGATACAAAAGCACTTGGGACAAATCATTTGTTGACAACCAACCATAATGAACGTCAGGGATAAAATGAACCAGTGAGGATGAGAAGACTTAATATTTGATTGTCTCACTCAAGAACAGGTTAAGGTGAAAAAAAAATGCTGGTATGTAAGCCATTCCCTCTATGCCAGTTCTCAGTGCGATGGGGAAGGGAAAGAGGGGCAAGCACAGTATCTCCATAAAACACATTGGCTGATGCTGGCATCCATCCCCTAAATGGACCAGTAGTACAAAGACACAAGCTGTTTTCCTTTAGCTAAGAAATAAAACTTCTTATAGAAACCCCTACTCAATGAGTCACATGAGCTCTGCATTTCTGAGACCTCTCCCATGTATATAGGAGATTTTCTCCTCTTTCCTCTCTTCTGACATAAAACCCTACTCTTTTGCATACCCTTTTGTCTGTGACTATCATTCGTTGACTGCATGAGACAATGTTCCAGGCAACTACTCTAGCACACCTGACACCAGACCACAGCAACAATTGTGGCTTTTGTCTGTATTAAATGATCAATGTTGACCTGGCTGCTGGTGGCTCATATCAATAATTTTTGTAACTTGGGAGGCTGAGATCAGGAGTATTTCAGCCAGAAGCCAAGCTAAGCAAATGAGTGATGGAGACCCCAGAGGAAAATGGACTGGGAGTGTGGCTGAATCAGAAAATCACTTGCTTTGGATGTATCAACACCTGAGTTCACACCCCAATGCCACCAAAAACAAAAAGTCATCAGCATTGGTGTGATGACCATGCATAAGGTGCAATAAATAGTACAGGGCTGAGGCCAACAAATGTAAACTGAAGTCAGTATTAGACCTGTGAATAGAGGACAAGAAGTCCTCTATGGTGGTTTCTGCTCACTTGCTCTCCTGCAGGTGCTGAGAACAGCTACAGAAGAAGTGCTGACATGGGAAACTATTGACAATGGGAAAGAAAGCAACACACACATTAACACAAAGGGGCATTCCTGTCATTTCTGATGTTTGAACTCTCAGTACCATGGGGCAGATTTCTCAAAACTGTTCATCCTGGCATGTATAGATTCCAGGAATCAGACCATATATCTTTAGGATTACAAATCTCTGAAGATCAGGCATACAGAAAGAGATTTAGATAGATTCATGTAAGAAGAAATTATGAAAATGACAGTTTCTTCAGTTCAGAACCTTAAGTATAATATGAATAGTATTAAATGTGGACAGGGAAGAAAAAAGTACAGATACTTTGTTTGCAACTATAACTAAAGTTTTTTTGCTAAAATTATAAGAAGATAACCATAATATTTTGTGAAAACTTATTGTAAATGCAAAAACAACCTTTTAACAGGCACAAATGGCAAAGAAAAAAAGCAATCAAAATATACAGTGGGGGAAAAAAAGGAACAAGAGCACAAGATTGAAAGGAAGGCATAACATCACATTAATAAATTTGAAGATGGTAGACTAGTGGCATCAGACTTTCCACAGTATATCTTAGACATAGAGACCAAATATAGTGAGCAGCAAACTTTTATGATGTGTGAAGGTGGGAAGGCATTGAAGATTCAGTACTTAACAAAACCATCTACAAAATTTAAAAAATGTGATAAGGAGAGAGGCAGAAAGGAAGTTTAAGCATGGGGAACTTACACTGACAGAAGAGAGACTAAGATGAAAGAAAGAACCTCAGAAACAGGCACTGCAGTTTCATAGAAAATAGACAAAAACATTTTAAAAATACACAAATATTCCTAATAAACATTGAGAGACAAAGAGAGCTTTACTGTGTGGCAGAGTAGGGCCTGAGGGGAAAGAAAAAAGAACCTCAGGAATTACAACAAATACTGCTCTTAATTTGCAAAAAATTTAGTCTAATGACATCTGCAGTCTGCATAACAAATTGGCTCACAGAAATTTTGCTCTTCTTGGCATTCATTTGAAGTACAATAGTGGGAGAACATTTTAGAAGTGAAAGGTCACCTTAAGTGACTCCAGCAATGTCAGGGGCTGCATTAGTGAGTTCTGGCTGTAGGGTGAAGGATTACAGTAACATTAAACAGAGAGCTCCATGTGGTGGGAAAGTGGTCAGATGCGCAAGGGATAGAGAAAATCTCTTCCCACTTGGGCCATCAGAAGGTAACTTCACTGAGATGTGGGGAGGTGGAATGAACAGTTGAAAGTGACTATGTGTAGAAGTGAAGTTGTAGAAAGTAGTAAGTCTTCAGAGTTAAAGATGCCATGACTTGGAATGTTTGTCATTGCATCTCCCCATAGGGCTTCCTGGTTCCACGAGCAAACATTTATGGGTGATTGAAGCTAGAACAAGCAGATGGAGAGCTTGGTTATGCCTTACCTGTTCTGAGAACCAGGACAACTCAGAGAAAACACAATCAGTTATGTACACAAACCACACTTTCTTGTTGATAGGCAAACACTACAAATAGGAAAGAAAAGGTAGCCAAATTATTTTCTTAAGAAAAATGTTTAAACAAACTGCTAGCAGGAATATGGAGGAATGTCATCAGCAAACAGCCTGTGTGGTCACACTTCTACACAAGAAAAGGGGCACATAAAGAGAGTTTTGGGGATTTTTGGTGCCACTTCTTGGTAAAAATATTCACTGAGAAAAAATAAGATAAGCAAGAGATTTGGGAAGCAGTGGGCAACTAAACACAGGGTGGTCCTGCTGCTGCTCTGATGAGAGTTAGCAGGTTTGTTCATGTGATGCAAAGCAAAAGAAAATCAAAGCTGCACCCTCTAGCAGGAGGGTGGGAAGAGTCAAATAGGAATATTGCACTGGGGGTCCTGAGAACTCAAGCTTTTCTTGTGGTCTGTACAGATGGGGATGATTATTCCTTAAAATGGGTTTATGTATTATTAACTCTCATAGTGTCACTAGATACTGGTGGCTCAAGCCATAATACTAATTGTTAGGTTGAGTGTGGGACAGCCACATGAGGACTGGAACCTTCTTCATCACATTTGGCTTACTGAAAACTCTACACACGGCCCTAAAAATAACAAACATTCACCTTTAGCCAATTCCTAGAAATTTCCCACCCATCCTCGTAAAAAGACCCCATGTGTAAATTGTTAGTGAGAGTTCTCTAATGAGGAGAAAAAAATAGAAGCTATGAACTTATATTACATAAAGAAATCAATGGTATGAAATTGGGAAAGAGATGTGGAAGAAATGAAAGAATTGTGAGGAAAGGAAAGGAAGGGAAATGGCGTTAATGCCAGCACAAGTTTATTGGGGATAAAAGCCTGGAGCCTCTGGGAAACAAAGTGAGAAAGTGTTTGAAGAAGGGAAGGTCACACTGGGCATGAACAATGGGTCCCAGCAGAGGGAGGACACAGGGCATCCACTTAGCCCAGGAAGACACCTGTTCACAGCAGTTGATGTTTTGTTGTAGGAGGTTGGAAGCTCATTCTGGAAGTCTCTTAGTGGCATCTTGAACAATCATGGTCTGGTTGAAGTAAAGCAGCATTGACATAAAAACAGCATTCTTTGTATAAGGTTTTGGGTGTCAACCTGTGTGAAGCAATGTAGGCTTTGGGAGATAAATTCAGACATGCAGTTAAATGCACACGGGCCAATGGCCATCAGCATGAGAAGGAAACGCAATGGAAATTTGGTACAGACACTGGCTATAGGTGTAAGTAGACAAAAGAACTGGGGGCAGGGGACAAAGGCATGCATAGTAAATGGTTAGAAAGACCTGTGTGACGTGGTTGGTCTCCATTTAGCCTCTGTTCTGGGAGAGATTTCAGAGTTATTATCTGGAGGGTACTACACCTAAGCAATTTAAGTCTGAGTCATAAGTACTTGTTATTTAAGTCTAAAACTAGAAATGCCTTTATCAAGTAGAATACAGAGTAAGTAAAAGTCAGAATACTCCCAGTTTAATAGATTGGGTAGGGGAAAATAACTACATATACATGGAGAATAAAGAAATATTTTGTCTTTAATTAAATAGAAGGCCTAAGAAAAATAGGAATTTACCATATATCAGAGGTGCCTGTAAGGGGCTTGGATTTCCATTATCCCTGTGTAAGATCACATCTTTAAAACCTCTTTGGTAACTTCTGTGAGGTCTGGCACAGGTGACTCCATCTGGACTGTGACAGCTTTCCCCTCATCTCCAAACTGTGAAGAGTCTCCTCTGATGATTTCATCAATTAACCATTCTGGTTAGTGAAGTCCCTTGTTCAGCTTTTCTAGAATGTCTGACAATGGAGAGGAAGCATCAGGCAGGTCAGGTGGGAATCAGTGGCAATTAAGACATGCTTGGGCAAATTATAGGCAACAAAACTTGTTTAGAAGAAGAGGGCTTACCTGGCATCCATCTTTAGATCTATCTGGACTACGGATGATATTCTGACAATTTAAATATGCTCCAGAATGTCAACAGACAACAGGTAATAGTTTTACAAACAGTCAACAAATCAAATATGAAAATGCTCATTCCATTCAAAAAGAGGTACTTCATAGAGTCCTTTTTGGGGTTTAATTGCAAGTTCTCCAAAGAAGGACCCACAATGTGAATGAAAACACTTAGAAGAGCCATGGTTAAAGTATTGAAATGTAGTTTGGGAATTGTGAGAACAATTAGTTATTTCCATTGCGGACATCATTTTTAGCAAAATAATTGTGATGGACAGAATTAAAACACCTGCACTGAATGTTCCTTGTTATAATTAGGAACACATGGACACAAGCTTGCAAAAGTCTGGCATCATTAACTTTAGATCTCTTTTAAGTTAGGGAGACAATGCCTATGATGCCAAATAGCCTTATTTCTAATACATTTTGTAACTAATATACAGCCAAATAAGTGTTACAAATATAGGCCAATCTTTAAAGAGCAGGATTGCCTAAATGGGAGAGTTTTTCTGAATGTTATGATTACAAACAGCACAACTGTCAAAAGTTTCACTAACCAATTTATATGCCAAAATTTAGGTGGAACACATTTGGATAAAAGGTTCTGTTAGATAAACTGACATTTTTAACATTCCAACTGTTTGTGCTGTATTTGGATAAAGTCTAGACACAGAACACAGGTATAGGGTGGTCATTAAGAACACGCCACATGAGCGATTACTTAAATGAACTCTGATTTAGTAGTGTTTAAAAGCTTCACAAGGTCCACAGAAAACACAAATATTTACATGGATAACACCTTTCCATAAAACTGTCTTTTACAGATCTCCATCAGGGTAGAACAATATTAAGATAGCCTTGTTATTTTATGGACACAGAGAATCAAGTTTAGTTTGACATGACCGTGGAAAATCTTTTAGAAGAGTCTTAGATTACAGCCAACTTCACTTTCTTTTTGCCTTTAACTTTCTCCCAAAGTACACACTCAACACCTTTCTATATCCTTTCTTGTTCTTCATTTGTTGACTTTGTAACTTGTATTTTCAAAATGACTTTTATAAAAATTTTAAATTTAAATATAATTGTTTCTCCAATTACACTTATTTTTTACTCTGCAGACCCATGAAGAAAGACAATTTTAAACTAGCAACTTAAAGACACTTTTGTTAATAGATCTAATTATAAAAGAATTGAATTTAAACTACACTCATGACAAAACGAAATGGATTGAGGTTACTGTTCACAAAAAAAATGCCCATATTTTAGTTAGACCTGATTGACACAAAACTTTGCAAAACTGGTTTATCTTAAAACTAGCAGGAGAAGAGGTGGGGGAGAGAAGAGGAGAGAAGCCTTTCAATTCTTGACATTAACCCAATAATAAGAATCTCCCTAAAGTTGTACAAACACATGCAGGAGAGGTTTAAATCAGGCATGACATGAACATCAATTTATGCATAGCGCTGAAGAACATTTAAAAATTAACTAAGTGGCCACAAGTACAATGATCAATTATTTTTAAATTTTTAGGACCAAACTGAGAGGTGTCCCATGATTTTTTTTTAGGACTCATTTTGGGCAGTTTGATAGCTAAAGCAAGAGTCAATTCTAGGAAAGTGTTTTGAGTCAATCTCAGTTACCAATAACACTGTTACCATAGCTGTCAGATTTTTGTATCTAATAGGTTACTCATACAACAAACATACACATAATTCACCCAATGGCACACAAAACAATTACATTAACTCTGAGTGCACTCAAAGATATTGAAGGCTTTACATTTACCACTTGAGGATGTTTTCAATAATCTCTAATAATAGTTTACCTTGGGCTACAGTAGCTTTGTTATTAGGCAAATCTTTAAAGTAAATTTAGGGATCCTAGTCTTGTTTCTAGGGTTGGCATCCCATATACTTACTTGCATTAACAAAGGATAGAGGATGCACAAATCCACCATCTTATTTCATAGTAAAATTTTTAAAATTAGAATTCATTTGACAGTCTGAGAAAAGGGCAGACTTGTGGTAAAAAGGATTACATCTCCATTGAAACTGGTGATAGAAAGCATTAAACTGGTAGAATGAATTAACTCCTGAGAGTTAATTTTAGGTAAGAAGCCTGGTGCAAAAAAATCCCAATGCTTTATTGTATCCATAGCAGAACTTAAGAAGGCTGTCCTTTTGCCTTTCAACTAATGTTATAACATCAAAACCTGAAATTTTAAATTTAAATACATGAAGCATCATTAAACATAGAATTAAAATTCTACCTTTGGTCACTACAGTCTGTGTTCAAGTGAGGCTGAGGGCTTGGGTCCATAATCCCTACAATATGGTGCCTTGACCAAGAGAATGATCAGGCCAGCTAAAGGTCGCAACTAGCATCAACCTGGATATAGAATCATCCCTCTCCTGGTCTTCCCATGTCTGCAATGGGAAAACAGCCCTTCTCAAAGCAAGACTTAAAGGAGGAAAACTGTTAAAGTGTTTAGGCACATTTAGAGGCTTAGTTTTAGGTGTAAGAACAAGAGATTAGGACAGAAAAGAAGCTCCAATCATCAGCCACATGTCATTTAGATTTGCAATTGATTTCATGTTTGCAGTCCTGGGACCATGTCAGTTGCTAAGGAGGTTGAGAGCACTGACAGTGTGACTTGAGCAGGACTTTTCTTTCCATTTCTCCTTGGCCATTTCTCTCTCTGTTGTCCTCACTCAGATGGCCAGTCTGGGAGAGGAAATAGGAGAAGGCTATAGAGTAGGAAGGTAAAAGTAACCTCCGTCATGGCTGAGACAGATTGAGGCAGGAGAGTTTCAAAGTTAAATATTATTTATTTCTTGTGAGATGAGGAAAGTGGAAAGGATGAGGTAAAAATGAGTTGAAGTCAGAGAAGGTGGTCTTCCATGAAAGACAGAAAAACCTGGGGAGGGCAGAGTGCATTTGCTTAGGAGGAAGACAGAAAGAGAGACACTGGAGCATTGATAAACACAGGCCAGGCCATAGCAAAACTTCTGCCCATGCCCCACAGCACTGGAAGTTTTTGAGATTATGATGAATGTGAAAATAGAAAGTGGCCTGTTTGGGCCCATGGTTATTATTGCCTAATTTATATTGGGGCCAAATCCTTTTATAATATAAATTAGCCATTAGGGTTTAATGGTCTTTGTGAACTCCAGAATCTTAAGGTTTTGAGGAGACATGCCAATGGACTGCCCCACAGGGCCTTGGATGATTTTGAACCATTTTGTGGATTGGAAATAGAGGACTGGCAATCAAGACAGTTCCAGTGGGTCCAAGGATCCAAATTGAGACAATTTCCATGCAAGAAAATCACAAGATGATGACATCCATCAAATACTTCAGTTCAGAGTCATCACGATCTCATTCTCCATCTACATTCGCAAATCACATAGTATTTCTGACACCTCACTGGCACTATTTTCTAATTTGAGAGTATAACATAAACACCTGTTTGGTAACTGGTTCCAACAATTGCATGTTGTACAGTGGGATTCTAGCGCTTCCCATTGCACATCCCTACTACTTGTTCTCATAAAACTAACACCAAGTTCCTAAGACTGAATAATGTTATAAATGCAAAAGAAAAGATCCATGTCTACTGGTATCTGGGAACCATTTTTGGCATGAAGTTGAGCAATTTAACTGTAAAAGGGAGAGAGCATTCTGAAGCAATTTACACCAACAACATCCTACTATAGTAATGAATTTGCTTCCATTATAAATATTATTTGCACATTTCTGCAATGTTAATCACAGGGAACCTATAGGGTGGTAAACTAAAATACACTCCCTGTGATAACTATGATTATTTCCAAGTTTCTGCTATGTTCCTTAGATGGATGTTATAGGATGAGAGCACAATATACATGCAAGGCTCACATGGTAAAAACAGCACATAATATGCTGAATTTTTGTGCTAAAGTAAAAATATGCAATTTCTTTAGAGCTAGCATTTCTTTAACATTAGTAGGGCAGAGTCAGGGGAAAAATGAGACAAGTATGCTCAATACAGAGCACAAAATATTAAGATCTAGCTTTTGATTACTGTTAATGTTTACAAGAACATGTGATTTTATGTTCTGGATGCAGAGACCTAATGTACATATGGAAGAAGTAAACTGGAGTAACTTTAGAACACAGAACACTATGAATCCTGAGCATTCATTTTTTTTTCCTGAATGAGGTCTTGTGGGCACCACATAAAGTCTATAGCTATGGATTTCAAATGCCTATGTATACACTGATCTGGGACATATAAACCTTGAACATTTTAGAAATCACAGAGCTGGTGGAGTGACTCAATTGAGAAAGTGCCTGCCTATCAAGCATGGGGCCTTGAGTTCAAACCATAGGACCACTAAAAACAATAAACCAGAAATCATGATGAAATACATGTTGGATATGATAGTGCGAATTTTCCTCATGAGAAAAAGGGAAGCATGGTGAAGAAACAGCTATAGGGAAAAACTGCATGAAGATAATATAATATCTACTCTTCACACATAAGGAACAAACAACAACAAATATGAAGAGACAGAATGGATCATCAGTCTAAAAGCATTGCAGTTCCTCAGACTGCTTTTGCTAAAAAGCATGAACTCCATATTTGGCTCATGAATTAACAAAAGCACGAAAAAACATGGCACCTCTCCATTTTCAATCAGTCTTTTCTCTGAGCCATTCTCTGCAGTCACCTTGCAACGCCCTTGGAACCTAGGAAGGAGAAGATAGATAATTTTATTCATGACCTGAAACCAAATCTATCCCCAACAGCAGACCCTTCTTGGATGGACCACACTCCATATAACAACTCCAGAACCTCTTCCAAACCTACAGCTGAATTATAGCAACCAGACCACACCTGTGACTGGAAATGTTTAACTGTGCATATCTTTGGTCCCTTCCCCCAGTTCTTTGCCTATTTAAATCTATATCTCAGGTCTGTACCCTGCAGATGGTGAACATGAGCTCAGTGCTTAAGCTGCCTCATCCCACAGCATATTCCCTAGCTGTGTAGTAATTCTTCTTTCCTTGCCTTCACCATGCTCCTTTATTTGAAATTGGAAGGTAAGTAGCAGGAACAAGAATGTGGACTCTTAGGAGCTTGGGCCCTGGATTCAAAGTTCTATTTTCAGAATAAGAATATTGATTGCTGAAAAATCTCTGGCAGTGGAATCATTTTATAAAGCTTTTCTTGGGACTGTCTAAAGTAGAATCAAAGGATTGTAGGCAAGCATGTTGAACAAACACCAAAGTGGAAATACTATGTACAAAGAATTTAATATCAATACACTTAGAAATCATGAAAGGATTGCATAGAAAGTATGAAGATGGATACACAAGAAGTTCAAGGAAACCATCACTGTAGGTGCTTAGCTGAGAGTAAGAAGAACAACAAAGAGTTAAGGTTAAAGTGATTGAAAGTATGCAGTCAGAAGAGAAAGAAAACACTTAACAATTCACAGAATGTGTCACCAGTATCTGAATTTTTTAAATTGTTGAAAGATCTCCAGAGAGAAACAAAAAATGTAAACTAAGAACATAGATCACATAGAGAAAAACAGGGTTAGGAAATTAAGAAATGAATGAAAATTCTTAACTTTCTTCTGCACTGCTGGAATTCAAGGAAAACCTTTGCTTAAAGTCATTGAAAATGAATTATGGATTATGTGATAACTTGTAATAATAAAAATTAGTGAAAACAGTAATATATGGGTCATATGTGGGAACAGTTATATATGGGAAGAACAATAGTGGGGAACACACCAATATGACTGTCCTGTGCATGAAGCGGCACATCTTTAGGTGAAATGCATGTAGCTTACTTAGAAAAGGATTTTACATGTTCAGGAAATTACTAACAATACATTTTACACATACTTGGTGTCATAAAGGGGAACAGAAAATGGGATAATATAATTAATAAAGGACCAGCCCTGTAAGACAGACTGAAGTGGTGTAGTGCTTGCCTTAGCAATCACAGGGCCCTGAGTAAAAAATAAGTAAATAAATAGGGACATAAAGGATTTCAGCAAGATTGTACTACATCAGCTAAATGCACAGCACATCATTTTGCAGAATTTATAATAACCATCCAAACTTCACATTAATTGATGAACACCACTTACACAAAACAAAGGAACAGCAAAAAGAAAAATGACAGGCAGAGAGGAAGGAGTAAGATGGGGGTGAGAGTAACATGAAGGAACAAGTAGGAAAAATGCTCAACACCACAGGTCATCAGTATATTACAAGCATCACCATATAAATAAGCTGTTCAATGCTAAATGGACACATGTAATAAATTAGAACATTCGACCTACTGGCAAATCACAGAATAAGAAAACATCCATAAAAGTTCAGGTAAATTCATACACTATCAAAACTCCCTTGCAAATTTAAGTCATCCATACTCTTCAGAGCATCAATCCTAAAACCCCCACCCTAAAGGAATATTCTAACAGTGTAGAACACTAGGACAACTTTACATAATGAAAATGAGAAAAATCTTTTGGGTCAATCTCACCACAAGGAACATGGTTTAAGGGCTTGTGTCTTTGTGAAAGATGTATTGCTCCAGAAGCTGTTGTCATGTGCCCACTTTAAGGTGAGGGAAATAGTCATCTTCTGACATCCTGTGACCTTAGTGATCTATCTTAACCTTTGTCAATATACACTGAGATGTATTAATTGCAATGTTTAACAAGGAAACAAGACCAAGATGATTACAGGAGATAACTGTTCTTGCTAATCTCCATGTCTGTCCACTCCCAATTTATTTCTTCTGCTGTTTTCTCCTCTCTTTGAGAGCACAATGCCTGTCTGCTTTGAGATGCCTACATATATTACTTTTGGGGACTTGCCCCTAGAATAATTCTCTTAAACTCATTGTCTACATTAATTAGCATCTCATTATAAAACCATACTTGAAAAGCAACCTGTGGAAAATTAACAGTTACGTCAGGAAGGGCAAAAATTGTCCTTTCCACACAGAGGCTAACCTCGTGCACATGTGGATTCAAATTTTCAATATTATCTGGCAAAGTGTGGGACTCATGGAAATTTAGGGACTGATTAGCAGCACTAAGAAGCACTGCACTGAGGGGACAGGGCATAGAGTTTAGCACAGGCTTCCCTTGAACCTGATGGACTCAAAGGAAAGCCAGGTCCCAGTAAGCATTTATGGGGACACTGGACAGGAGCACTCTTTCCTGGCACAAATTCATAAGTACTAAAGATGTTGCAGGAAGAATGTTGGACCAGCGACAAGATTCAAACCCAGGTGGTTGGAGGAAAGGAAGATTTATTACCCTAGCAGGCCAGCATTTGGATCTCTCAAAAAATGGCGCCAATCTGTAGCTCAGGACTGTTGGGTTTTTATGCCTCTCCACTTTTCCTGCAGGTGGCCAGGTGTGGCTGTACTTTTTAGATAAACTAGATCCCCCATTTGGAGGGAGGGAGTTATTTTGGTGGTGTCAGAGGGCTGTGGCAACTGATCATGAGCTAGCGACCAAAGGAGAGAGTGAAGAAAAGTGAGGAGAGGATGAGGAGAGTGGGGGAATGTTACGGGGTTCTGGCTGAACCGTGATAGGGAGGAGTGGACGGCCATAGAGGAGCTCGAAGGGGCTGAGCATGAGTGGTCTTTTTGGGGTGGCCCGGAGGTGGAGAAGGACTAGGGGTAGGAGCTTTGTCCAGTCTAGGTGGAGCTCGAGGGAGAGTTTGGTGAGAGTAGTTTTTAGTGTGCGACTGGCACGTTCGACTTTACCTGAAGATTGGGGGTGATAGGGATTGTGAAACCGCCAGTGAATATTTAAGGCTTGTGCCAATTTTTGGGAAATGGAGGAAACAAACTCAGGCCCATTGTTGGACTGGATGGAAGGCTGGGAGACCAAACCGTGGGATGACGTCCGTGACCAAAATCGTTGTTACTGTGGAGGCCTTTTTATTGGTTGTAGAGAAGGCCTCCACCCATCCCGTGAAGGTGTCTACCAATACCAGGAGGTACTTAATCCTCTTTATTGGAGGCATATGTGTGAAGTCCACCTGCCAATCCACAGCAGGGAGACATCCCCTGGCTTGGTGGGTAGGAAAGGGAGGGGGCCTAATATTGGAGTTGGGGTTTGTGCGCTGGCAAATTGAGCAGGATTGGGTAATCTGTTTAAGGTATTGTATGTCTCCTGGAGCTAGGGAAAGGGATTGGCAGAGAAAGGTGTAAAGAGCATGAAGGTTAGGATGAAAAAGCATATGTAAATAGGAGATAAGGGTTTTAACCTCAGAAGAGGGAGAGAAAGTTTAGTGAGAGGAGGGGAGGAAGCTGGGGTAAGGGGGTACATGGCCAATTGGGGTGTAGTTTGGAGGGCTGCTCGCTTGGCCTCTGTATCTGCTTGGTTATTTCCTCTGGTAATTATGGAGGAGTCAGTCTGGTGGGCTTTGCAATGAGTAATACCCACCCGGGAAGGAAGGCGTGAAGCCTCTAGGACCTGGGCTATTAAGGCAGCATTGATAATGGGAGTTCCCCTTGTAGTTAGGAATCCCCTTTCCTTCCAGATAGCAGAGTGGGATAGTAAAGTGTGAAATGCATACTTAGAGTCAGTATAAATGTTGACAGTTTTGTCTTTTGCCAGAGTTAGAGCTCTGCCTTCTGGGAAGTAGTGCCCAAAGGGAGAGGGCATGCCTCAATGACGGCAGACTCAGACACGATGGCATATCCAGCTCTTCGCTGTCCATTGTGAACGAAGGAGCTGCCATCAATGAACCAAGTGTAGTCAGCCTGAGAAAGGGTGCCCTCCTGAATGTGGTCTGGGCAGGGAAGGAGCTCTTCAAGGATCTCAGGGCAGGAGTGAACTAGGGGTGTTGAAGAGAGAGGAAGAAGAGTAGCTGGGTTAAGTGGGGGACATGAAACAAAAGTTAAAGTGGGATCCTCGACCAAGGCCACCTGGAGGGATAGGATGTGTGAGGGGGGCATGGAGTAAAGTCCCTTATACATGAGGAGTTCCGAGAGGCTATGGGGGGAGTAAACAGTAAGGGGGAGCCCAAAGGTAAGTTTTTTGCTTTCCTGAATTAAGAGAGAGGCGGCAGCCAGGGCCCTGAGGCATGGGGCCCATCCCCTGGTTGTGGGGTCTGTTTGGAGAGGTATGCTACTGGAGCGAAGGAGGGCCCTATGTTGTGTTCCAGAACTCCTAGGGCAAACCCCTGCCTCTCAGAAACATAAAGGACGAAGGGATGAGTGAGGTCTGGCAAGCGAAGTGCCGGGGCTTGTAATAGGGCTTGTAAGAGGGTTTTAAAATGACTTGACACAGGCTGAGAGGGGTCCAGGGGCTCTTGAATGGAACCCTTGGATGCCTCACATAGAGGTTTGGCCATTAGACTGAAGTTGGGTACCAAGGCTCTGAGATAGCCAGCCAGGCCAAGAAAGGAGAGAACTTCAGCCTTTGTGGTGGGGGCAGGGAGAGAGGCTAGCAAGGCGTTACAATCTGTGGTGATGGCCTTATGATTAGGGGAGATAGATAGGCCCAGGTAAGTTATCTGGGTGAGAGACAGTTGAGCCTTGTTAGGGGACACCCAGTATCCCTTTTTTCCCAGAAAATTAAGCAGGAGGGCAGTGTGTTGTTGGCTATCCTCGAGTGAGGGGCTGCAGAGCAGGAGATCATCTACATACTGGAGGAGTTTACTTGGGGAGAGATGGAGGGTAAGGAGATCCCTAGCCAGAGCTTGGCCAAAGAGGTGGGGACTGTCCCGGAACCCCTGAGGCAGAACAGTCCAGGTCAGTTGTTGGGAAGTATGAGAATCTGGATCAGTCCAGGTGAAGGCAAAGAGGTTTTGGGACTGTGGGTGGACAGGGATAGTGAAGAAAGCATCTTTTAGGTCCAGGACTGTGAAATGGATGGTGGTACCGGGGATGAGAGATAGGAGAGTGTAGGGGTTGGGTACCACCGGGTGTATAGGAGTCACTGCCACATTGATTAAGCTGAGGTCCTGTACCAGCCGATAAGACCCATTGGGCTTTTTTACCGGCGGAATAGGAGTGTTATAGGGGGAGTGGGTTGGGCAAAGAAGGCTCTTAGAGAGAAGCTCTGAGATGATAGGCTTTAATCCCTGTAAGTGGATTAGAGAGGTGTGATATTGAAGTTGGTTTGGGAAAACAGAGGGGTCCTTGAAAGTAATAAAGATTGGCTCATGATGGGTAGCAACTGCAGGGTTCTGGAGGTCCCACACAATGGGATCTACCAGTGTAGCAGGTAAGGGCAAGGGGTCGGGAGGGGCTTGTGGAAGCAGAGCGCCCATGATAGCAAGGAGGGGCTGAGAGGACGGAGACAAGGGGTTAATGGGTTGCGGCTTAAGAGGAGGTGGGTGTAAGTTGAGAGTGGCCTGGAATTTTGACAAAATGTCCCTTCCCAAGAGTGGGGTGGGGCAATTAGGGAGGACTAGGAAGGAGTGAGTAAAAAGTGTATCTCCCAGTATGCAGGTTAGAGGAAAAGTAATTAAGGGCTGGGTAGGAGTTCCCTCCACCCCGACTATGGAGGTTAAAGAAGGCTTGGTAGGTCCCCAGAACTCCGGCAAGGCAGAAAAAGTGGCGCCAGTGTCCAGGAGGAGAGAGATAGGCCTACTGTCAATAATGGCCATTACCCTGGGCTCCCGTGAAGTTATGGTCGTCGGGTCTGGGAGTCCTGGGCTCCGTCAGTCCTCAGCCACAGTCGCCAGTCCTAGAAGATCAGTTAGGGAGGAGGGACGGTGGGGGGGCTTAGACCCTCTGCCTTGAGGGGTGGAGGGGCAGTCCATCGCCCAGTGGCCTTCCTGTTTGCACTTAGGACATGGCCCCGGTAGGCGTCGTGGTTTAGGACAAGCACGGGCCAGTGTCCCTCAAGGCCACACCAAAAACATGGGCCAGGAGGTGTTTGGGATTTTCCCTGGCCTCGGGAGTTAGAGGTCAGAGGCTTTTGCCAGAGGGCTTGTGCCAACATCTGGAATTTAGCCTTATCTCTCCTCTCCTTATCAGCCCTTTGTTGTTCTTCTTGGTAATTATAGACTTTGAAGGCCACGTTTAAAATTTCAGCCTGTGGAGTCTGAGGGCCATTTTCTAGCCTTTTGAGCTTTTTTCTGATATCTGGGACTGACTGGGAGATAAAATGGGTCATAAGGATAATTGTCCCATCCTTAGTTTCAGGGTCAACTTTTGTATGGCGTCGTAGCACCTCTGTGAGCCGGGACAAGAAACTAGCTGGATTTTCCTCTTTTTCTTGTTGGATTTCTCTAAGCTTATCAAAATTAACAACCTTTTGGGCTGACTTCTTTAATCCCACCACTAAACAGGTAACCATCTGATCCCTAAGCGTTCTGTCACTGGTTTGGTAATCCCAATGAGGCTCCTCAGTAGGGACCGCTGTAGCTCCTACAGGATGGCTGGGGGTGGTGCAATGGATCTTATCTGCATGTGTCCTAGCCACATCCCAGACTCTTTGTCTCTCCTCTGGAAGGAGGGTGGAGGAAATAATGAGACAGATGTCATGCCAAGTAAGGTCATAGGATTGAGCCAAGTATTGGAATTCCTTAACATAAGAATCAGGGTTAGTGGTGAAGGAGCCAAGGCGCTTTTCTGTCTGAGAGAGGTCAGCGAGAGAAAAGGGGACATGGACCCTCACAATGTCTTCCGCTCCAGCCACTTCCCGGAGAGGGTAGATGGAAACTGGCTGACTGGGGGGTCCGTGAGAGAGAGTGTGCGGGGGGCTTATGGGATCCTGTGGTCCCGGGTGGGTGGAAGGAGGGGCGGGAGGAGGATAAGGAGGAGGAGCGGAAGGAGGAGCAGAAGGAGGGGTGGGAGGAGAAGCGGGAGGAGGGGCGAGAGGAGAAGCGGGAGGAGGGGCGGGAGGAGATGCGGGAGGAGGGGCGGGAGCCGATGGCTGAACAATGGAAGCCCGTCTTTGCTAAGGTGGAGGCTCGTTAGCAGGGTCGAAAGAAGGGAAAGCTTCAGAGTCAGGAGGGGATTCAGAGAAGGATTTGGCTGGTTTTGAGACTGGTTTAGAAGCTAGTAGGACCTGTGCAGGGGAACAGGAGGTACAGAGGGAAGGTTTGGTGCAGAGATAAGAAAAGGATTGGACGTAGAGAAGTTCCTTCCATTTGCCAGTGCGCTCTCCGAAATTGTATAGATCCCTTAAAATACTGGGATCAAAAGTGCCATTAAGTGGCCATTTGGAGGCATTGTCCAATGGATATTGGGGCCAGGCCCGATTACAAAGAAAAATGAGCTTTCGTGGCTTAAGATCAGGTGTGAGGCGTAGGGGCCCAAGGTTGGCCAGGAGACATCCCAGTGGGGAGTCTGAAGGAATTTTGGAAGGTCCAACTCCCATGGTGAGGCCTGACCTGAAGAGAGATATGACGGGCGTCCCCGAAATATCAGGTCCTCAGGAGAGAGAGAGAGATGTGGAACACAACACCCAGAGGGAACATCTTCACCACGGGGTGGGTCACAGTCCCTAGTGGGGAACCACCTGGTTCCTGGGACAAAAGCGAGCTGAGAGAGAGAGAGAGAGAGAGAGAGAGAGAGAGAGAGAGAGACCACAGCTCTGCGTGTAAGGAGGACTCACCGAGGGAGAGAGGACCTTAAGGGAAGATTGGCCGGTGGTGGATGGCAGTTGGAGGTGCACTGGGGCGGAGGAACCTCCCTGTGAGCTAGTGAGAGAGTGGCGCTTTCTAGGATCGGGGGTCCTGGTAAAGCAGCTCAGATCCCGGAGGAAAGCCGGGAGAGCAAGGTCAGTGCAGGGAACTCAACCCGATCCCGGGTCTCGGCACCAAATGTTAGGAAAAACGCCACACAAAGAAAACTCACGTCCAAGGGCAGGGTTTAATGGCAGGTACGAGGTAGTGCAGGAAGAAGAAAGGACAAAAGGGAAGGGGTCCAGGCCAGGCATGGCCTTTTATAGGAGACGCTGGGGGTCCCTGATGGAGGTGGAGCTTAACAAGGGAAACCTTGTTAAGGGGGGGGAATGGCCCCATTTTCCATGAGGTGCTGCTGATTTACAAAATGGTGGCATTATTGTTCTATCACCAGGCACTCGAAGTCAACCATGGGCACATGTGGGTCTGCATTTCCAAAGAATCTGACAATGTACAGAATGTGTGGAAATTTAGGGACTTATTGGCAGCACTAAGCACAGAGGACACAGAGCACAGAGTTTAGCCCATGCTTCTCTTGAACTTGAAGGACTCAAAGGGAAGCCAGGTCACAGTAAAGAGTTACAGGGACACTGCAAAGGAGGCCTTGGCCCAGCACAAACTGCTTAAGTACACAGTGGTATCCCCAGCCACCTCAGCTAGCCAAATAGGGATTTGCAGGCAGAAATACCCATCAGGGCTGTGAGCTGGGATGAAGTCACCTCACAGAGACACAGTACTGGTTAAAGGCCCCAAGACCACCACCACCCTAAAGTGGCAGAGGACCTAAGGCCCCAACAGTGTGACCAACACAGAGTTTGTGGAACCCACAAGAAAGGGCCCAGTCAAAACCACCACTGTTTCTGGTTCCAACAGTCCCTCCACCCAGCACTGCAGATGCCCAATCACTCTCTCAGCATTTCCCTCTTCTGATGTTTCCAGCTGTCCTCCCTATGGTCCTGCAGTCAGAAGATTTCACAGAGCTGCTGGAGCTGGTAACCTGACAAACTACAGCAGACACAGGGCAAATATGGTGATAATGTGGTAGGCAACATATCCAAAATACTACCACTGTCTTCAAAGTAGCTAAAATTGCAGAGGGAAGCCTCCATTCTCTGGCTTAAGTTCCCATTTAATTATACTTTCCCTGTATTCCATTTTGTATTTACTATTAGGATATCAAATATATTTTTTACTAATTTTTTGCTATGTTCTTTCACTTGCAATGTATATTTGCAGTTTATGTTATAACCCAGTGTATTTTAATTTTGAAACAGAATCTCACTAAATAACCCTGACTGGCAGCCAATTGATAATCTTTGTGCAACATCTCCCCCAAGTGGTTGGGATTTTAATTGTATAGCAACACAACTGAGTGTTTCATCCACACTTTTGTGATTCTGACATTTGAACTTTGGCCTAGCACTCCCTCAGCAGGCACATCAATGGCCTGCACTACACTGTCAAATAACATTACACAGGTTCAGGGTCAATGCAGTTATCATGGAATGCTCCAGGGTCTTCCCTTCCCTACCCATACTCACTTGCTCTCATTTATCATTTCTTCTCAACAACTGTAATCACCCAGTACTTATATTTACATATGATAACAAATGTGAATAAATGATTTTGCAGACTGGAGGCATGGCTCATGTGTTAGACCATGTGCCTAGCAAATTTGAATCCCTAACTTTAAACCCAAGTATGCCCAAGGGAGAGAAAGGATTTAGTGTATTTTCACTTAATTTATCAATACTCTTTCTTCTGGGATCTTTATTTCTAACCACGTTTTCCTTCTCTCCAAAAATTCATTGCAAGTTTTGCAATACTAGTGCACACGTGATATGTTCTGTAAATAATATTCAATTTTCATTCTCTTTTCAGAATGAATAACTTCAATTCTTTAAGAAGAGGTGTGCAACTATAGATAGCTGCCAAAAGAGAAGATTCTGAAAATACAAGTCATCTCTTAAATGTGAGGAGGAAGTGTGACTTAAGAAGTAGAGCACCTGCTTTACAAGTGCAAAGCCTTGAGTTCAAAACCCAATTTCACCAAAAAATGTGTAATACATCTTTTGTGGTAGCATTAAAGTGATGCTAAAAGTTTTCAATTATAAGACAATTTTGTAAAGGATGGCAAAAATGAAGTCCCTGAAATCACAGTTTCAGACATAAGCAAAAAAAGGGAGTTCATTTTGGAAACTGATTATTGTGACACTGAGGATAAAATTGTAATTCAGAAATATCCTAATGTGTGCTGGTTTGTGGTGGCTGATGCCTGTCAACTCATCTACTCAGGAGACAAAGATTGGTAGGATCATGGTTTGAGACCAACCTATGCAAAAAGTTAATGCAACATCATCTCAGACAATAACTCTGTATGGTTATATTTGCAAATAATTCCACGTACATGGGAGTTTCTGTAAAAGGATTATGGTATGAGGCAGCCATGGTCAAAATGGGAGAGCCTACATGAAAAATAACTACAATGGCACTAAATAACTTGGGAGCCTGGCTTGAGCTCCAAATACCTATGTCCATGGTCAAAAATGTGTAACAGAGCCTGTCAGGACAGAGCAAATCAGGGAAGAATGTTGTCCTTGGGACCTTGTCACAGACTTCAGCTTCTAGTGGGAAGTTGTGTGGGTGCAGTGGAGTGGGCATGTGGGGAGGAGTAGAGGTTTGCCTGAAAGAGTCTCTGTGTTTTCCCTGCTTGATACAGTGCTCCAGGTTAGTCAGTGAGCAAGGGGTGCAATCAGCTATGTTTCTGAGCAGTTTGTTAATAAAGTTCCCTCCTTGTCCAAGGAAAAAATAAAAAAACCCAAAGATACATGGATTCTATTCCCTATACCATCAACAAAGAAAGAATTGCATTTTGAAATTGGAAAAATAACAAAAACAAGAACAACAAAAAGACCACACCATAAAATGTTCAACACCAGGGCTAATGAACACAAACAAAATATAATCAAAACATAAATCCTGTTTAATACTAGACAAAACTAAATGATTTCTGTCATTCCAAAGTTTCAAAAACAACACAATAAATAAGCACATATCCAGGAAAGATCAAGTGATAAATTCATATACCATCAAATTTAACTAATTAAATATCACTTAATCCAAGTATCCATAAAAGAATGTTCCCCAATTATGAATAAAATTTAAGAAACTTGCATACTAAGGCATTTCATCAATAAAATCTTATAGGCAAAAAGCAGAAAAAATTCCTAACTGCTGAAGCAAACAGCAATTTCAGAGAAAAAAGATTCAAGAAAAGAAACAAAAGGGAAGGTGTTCAAAGATGCAGCCTGTTGAACCTACACTACATGAGGAGAAGGTTGTACACATTTTTAAACTTACAGACCACTGTGTCTGTGCAGATGCAGCCCATCATTGCTCACTTTGTGGAAGGGAGTGAAAGGAACCCACAAAACCAGGAAATTTCACTTGGGAACCTTTGCACACACAATTTTCCCCACTTCCATGAAGAAATGACTCTCTATGACACAGGCTAATTTGAAGAGGTGTCAAACTCTCATCCACAGCCAATTCAATATTCAGAACTGTTCTGTCTTTTTCTGACATTGTCAAAGTCAAATGAATTCACTGACACCAATGGGCATCCCATATTTTAATTCTGAGGAAAGTCTGCAATGCAGAACTGTAGAAATTCGGTAAGTTAACCACTGTGTCCCAGACAATGGTAGCACTGTAGGTTCTGGTCCCACATGTGTCTGTTCTATATGGTCACCATTCCCCATGTTTTTTTGTAGTAATGGTGTTTGAATTCAGACCTCACACTTGCTAGGTAGGTGCTGGACCATGTGATCCACTCCATCAACACTTCCTTGTGTTCAGTATTTTTGAGATAGGTTTTTGCAAACAGTTTTCTCAGGCTGGCTAATTTTCCCAGGCCTGGCTTCAAACCAAGATCTTTCTGATCCTACTTTCAAGAAGATAGGATTGCAGGTGTGAGTTACTTCTGAAGAGCACCAATTCCTATCTTGAATTTGTCTAGTGATGGCACTGTGCACCATCTCACTAGTACTATAAAGACTCTAACTAAAAAAGATCAAGAACAAACCACCAAAGATGCTCCTGTTGCTGAGGGCATTCTGAGTTTTACTTACTCCATATCAGAACCTGGGACCAAGAGCCACACAAATTAACTCTGAAATGAATAAGCCATTTTATACACCAAGCACATCCCAAAGGTATCTTTTTTCCCACTGTCCATGACAGACATTCTCAATTGTCTCAAACTACATTGTGACTAGACCAATGACCTGAATATAAATGTGAACAGTGGAAAATTTGCCCAGAATTGCCCAAGTAATCCTTGTGAACACTGGTGATTAAAGACCACCACTCCACCATACTTCTTATTCTCATTACACTTAAATGTCCTTCCCTTTCAAATCTACAAGAGGCAAGCACAAACTTTCAATTTCCACACTTTGTGCCTCAAAATCAATAGCTTAATTGATCACAAGGAACTTAACATTCATTAAGCAAACTGCCCTGTATGTTCTCTGCTTCCTCCAGGTCTGCACCTCTGACCATGTCCAATAAGAACCAGCAAATGACACCTCCTTAACTGACACTCTAAGGACTGCTTGCCCTCAGGGAAAGATGTTCTGCTATAGGAGCAGATGCTGTCCTTCCATCACCCTTCATCTCTGACCTTCATGACCCTCCTCTTTGCTCCTCCCTATAAAACACAGATCTGCTCTGTTTCATTCTTAAGACCCTGCAGGTCTTACAATTGGTTCTGTCCCACAATATGACCTCCTTTCACTATATTCATGTCCTACCTCAATCTGCATTTCATTTCTGAAAAAGCTGTCTAGACATAGGCCAAGGTCAACATCAGAGAAAGCAACAATCTCAGACCCTATCAGAGAAAGCAACAATCTCAGACCCTAAATACCTCCACAAATCTATACTTCACCTTGAATACCAAATGCATATGCAATCCCTGTTCAGTGAGTTGGGCAAGACAGGGATAACTGTAAATTTAGAGATTTATTACAGACATAAAAAGTATTGGTTGGGGGACTGACCCTGGATGTGAGACTTCAAATATTTGTATTCATCAAGTTTTCAGACATTTGTATCAATAAAGTCAATAAAATGTACCTAGAGATTGTTAGGAGCAGGGAACCAAGGACCACAGTTCATGCTGTACAGGAACCCATAACCTTCTGCATCTCCATAGTCTGTAGAGGCATGAACTGCCATGCAGAGATCCCTGAGAGTGTTCTGGGTTAGGGACACATCAAAAGTAGGTAGCTGACAGAATGATTGGTTAAACCCACCCACCAGCCCCAACTCTAGAAGATAAGACCATGAGACAAGTGGCACCAGTAGTTACTTGCTCTGGAAGCTTCAGCACTGTGATGGAGAGGCCCAGTTCCATCAGAGCCAGCAAGGCCAATGTCAAACCCCTGATCCTGCCTGGTCAGTGGAAGCAGGTCAGAAACTCACAATTTCCTGCTATTGTGGTACCAGTTTCTTTCATATCACCAGCAGCACAAGAAATGCACAGTGAGAAACTGAGTCATGCAAGTGGATCTCAGAAGCACGGGGTGATCCAGAAAATGTGGCACCAGTAAATGCATTTTCTCTGTTAAGCAGCGGGGCCTCTTTCTGATGGCCTGTGATTGGTCTTTCCCTTTAGTTTGCTCCTTGCAGCACTTCTCCTTGGCTTCTTATCCAGGACCACTAAGGGAAGAAGGGATCCTTTTCCTGGCAAAGTGTCCAAATACCTGTTTACAGATATAGTCTTTAGCAGGGTAGACCTCCATTCTGGCTGCTATCAAGCCAAACCTGGGAATTTGTGGTAGTTAAGGAGAACTTCCTCCTTAGTTGTCTGGGTGGAAACTGCTTTTTCCACTTGGAAATTTGGCCAGCCGTCTGTGGATGGAATTTCACAATCAGTGTCCAAGGATATATCAACTGATCTCACAGAAAGACACTAGATACACCAGAGAAACATTCTTCCTATTACACTTACATGAGCCAGCCAACATTTACAACTTCTGACACGCTTGCCACCATCTTCCCAAAGGCTCATGATTTTGCCTCAACAATGGTTACCAGAATTAATCACTGCAAACAAAGCAACTCTAAACCAAGTGGATTTTTTGGAGGGTGGTGCTGGGGCTTGAACTCAATGCCTCATACCTGCTAGGCTGGCACTCTACCACTAAGTCACTCCACAAGCACTCCCAACTTCTTTGGACTTTTTTCCTCTTCCCTTTAAAAGCAAAGCTCTTCTGTGTAACAACTGGAGTGCTTGCATACCTTACATTTGGAAATATCCTCTAGTGTAATACATAAACCAAAATCATGTCCTGCGTTAATCATGATGTCATTATAAAATGAGAAACAGACTGAGGACGATAACAGGTACGTGAGAAAGGGATTGAGTCCCCCTCCCCTGCAAGAGAAACCTTGTATGCATGTGGTCACTCATTTCCAAAGTTCTGGCAATGTGGTGGATACACTGACATTCAGGGATTAGTGGTGGCACTAAGAATATAGGGCCTCAGATAACAGGTTCTGGATTTAATTCCTGTTTACTCTGAACCGGGAGTCTCATGGGAAATGCAGAAACTCACCTTAGAGAAAGAGCAGAGAGTATTCACAGCATTGCAATGCTCATTCCACACTCATATTTCATAAACTAGCCCAGAGTGTCCAATGAATACCTTGTCAACACCACACAGATGGGGAGCCTCATGTTTTGTGTGGAGTTGTCCACCATGTACTATGGACTAGGATGAACCACTTCACAGGGACAGTCTAGAGTGTTCAGAGAGTTCATGACTCCCTGCCTGGCCCTGCCCTTCAGGCTTCAAGGGCTCAAAGACTGAGTGGTATGAAAAGTGGGATCAATCCATACATTGAGAACACGACTGTGGCCCTCTTTGCACAAATGCAGAGTGTGGCCAGGCTGTCACCATTTGCAGCTGCTGTTGCAGTCAGGTGTCCTCTAAGGTTTTGCACTCAGTGTCAATCACTCAGCTGCCAAACTGATGGTTCTGAGAAGACTCTCATCAGTGGACCCTGGGACATGGCACATAGCTTGATGTCCCACTGTGCATCATGGAACAATCACACTGGTGCTCACTATTGGTACACACAGGGTAGAAACAGTCTATCTGAATGGGTTATGATTTAGGGCAAGAACATCAAGGCACTAGTGACTGGATCAGTATGCTACTCCTGGCTGTGCTGATCTATTGCATACTACACTTCAATACCAAATGCTCAGGCTTCCCCATTTCTAGAGAGATCTCATGACCCCAAGAATAGGCACCTTCTATATATTATACATTTGTGCCCTTCATGCTTATTCCTCCTGAAAATGGGACAGGGAATCACAGAGATATCATAACATCAGAGAAGGAGGGGTAAGAATTTCAGACAAGGATACTACAAGTGGATTGAGGGCTTGTGTCCATAATCAAGAATTTGGATTGAGGCAGAGGGCCAATGCTTTCTCAGACTTATTTTATTGTCTGTTTTCAGGCATGAAAATGAAAACACACTAGCAATGGATTTGCATTATTTAATGTATAGAGAAAGTAGAATTATATGGAAACAAATTATACAAAGGAATGAAGAACAATGAAAAGCAACCTTTGAACTAGCTCAGAGAAAGAGGCTTCATTGCACAAGGCCACAATAGAAACCCATATTCCCATGTTTCAACACAGCACCAGGGGTGACTAGCACACTGAGTACTGAAAAGGAGCCCTGCAAGTCATGAGTTCCTATAGATGATCACAGCAACCCGAGGCTATAACACTGGGACCCAATCTCCTAGTGACAGAAATCTAGGCTTGAACACCTTATATTCCTCACAGACTATCTCAATTAAGTTACTTTAAGGTTCTTATGAAGAGAAACTGCCAAATGCAAACACCCTTCCTCTAGGAGACTACCAAATGTGGCTTTCTATGATGCTAACCTTCACAGATTTTCTTCATGTATTCATAGAAGTGTAAATCTAGAATAACTATGCACATTAAAATCAAACTGCTGTATAGAAAGTGGTCACTGATAACCACAGTTATAACTTCAGAAAGGAAAGAACACCCCCCAGCATTTACTAGTAACTCACTCAATTTCAACTACTATGCAGCCTCATAGGAACAACTCTCTTATTCAGGGAATCCAAGACTTATCTGAGTTCTATAGATCTATATTATTTAAAGTGCACTTTACAGCATAGAATGTTGAATCTTGGGGAGTTTAATTATATTCATAAAAATTGTTTTTGTCAGGCATTGACTAATGAATTCTGTAACAATTTCATCTAGTTTGTTGATGAGCATGTTGAGTTATCTATCATCATTTAATGCATTTTTCTGTTTTTGTAAATTATTTTGGTTGGACAGGTCTTTGAATTCAGGTCTTTATGTTTGCAAAGCAAATTCTCTACCACTTAAGCCACACCTTCTGTCTTTTTGCTCTGGTTATTTTTGGAGATGCATTCTTAGGAACTGTTTTTCCTTCACTGAAATCATTGAAACATGAAAATAGATGAATCCTTGAGAAAGGAAATTATAGTTTGGTGAGAGGCCAATTGCCTACCATAAGTAAGGCCATAGGTTCCATCCCCAGCAGTAGAAAAAACTAAACTAAACAAAAAGAAACAAACAAAAGAGAAATGAGCTAAAGGAATTCAACTTTTAATTAACCCTACAAAAAGAACAGGACACCTTTATTATTTGTATTTGTTTCTTCCGAGATTTATCTTCCCTACTGCAAACCATCTAATCAGTAACTGAGACATCTTTCCAACAATGGTTATTTCAACTTCCAATTTAAAAGATCATTATAATGCAAAATACAGAAGGAACAACTTGTTGGATCTTGGTGGCTCACACCTATCATCCTAGCTACTTGGGAGGCTGAGGTCAGAAGGATCATGGTTTAAGGCAACCTTGCACAAATAGTATTGGAGATATATCTCTAAATACCTAGAGAAAAATAAGCTTGAGATATGTCTCAAGTTGTAGTGCAATTTCTGAAAGGGAAGTCCTGTGTTCAAATCCCAGTCCCACCAAAAAAAGACCAGAAAAATGATCTTTACCTTTCATATGAATTTACCAAATTATTTTATTTGGCCCACTAAGTTTAGTAGGGCTGTGATGTCACTCAATTTCACCACATTACACAAATATTCATGGCCATCTCATTTTGAGTAGTAGCAATGATTACTGAATTTTGAGATTAAAATAAGCTTACTAATTTTTCTGTTAGTTACAGAAACCAATACTGTTTTGCATCATGTATGGCATGATGCATTCGATGAACTGCTATCATCATAGAGGCCAGTGGCTCATGGTCTTGATTGTCATATTAATATAAATTTCCACATCAATTAGTCCTACCTCTGTCTTGATTGTTTTATACTTCTAATTCTATAGGCTTCTTGATTATGCTGTTGCACTTGCTAAAACCAATACATAGGTTCGAGTTCATACTTTTAATAACTTTCTATCAACACTATTATACCTAGTGCTTCACCAAATCCAAGTATATCATATACTATGCCCAACCTTGACCATTAGCCCTTTTGCCTCACTACTGTAACTGATCCAGTAATATCATTCCACTATCACTCAATTACTCCCTGACTTTAGATTTAATAAACAACTAGCTAAAAATGTACTAGTGGATTCAAGGTGCTGTGTAATAATGAACTTGTCAAGACCAGTACATATTTACAATCAAAAAGGATTATGATATGGCATAGTTTTATTTAACATCCATTTTTTTTAATTTGGAAAGTTCTGTGAATCTTCCCCACACCCATAGACTAGGATGGTGTAGTCCCCAATAATGGACTAGGCAGGCGTTGACACTCGCAGACATTCATCCTCTTAATACACTACAGCTTCCATTCCTTAACCCATCAGTTTAACTCATCTCTGGAGTTCCAATTAATTGAGTCCAATGAAGTTTAATAGAAGGAAATTATAAATATATAAAGGAAGCATTTCTTATTACTCTATGTCTAGTTGCCTGCTTTACACTTGTCCTTGATTCAGAATACCTTGAAACATCTTCCACCATTTTTGATAATATATCCGACTCACCATTTTTCCAACCAAAGGGTTGCATTGACTGCTTGTCATTGTTGATTCAACATTCTTGATAGTTTTCAATGACATCTGAAATATCATCATATATCTAATAATCGTTTTGGATTTGAAGTCACTGCTTGACATTGACACTATCTCTGAGTCTCCCTCTTCTTATTTATTTACTAATATTTTTGGTACTTGGATTTGAACTAATGGTGTACACCTTGAGCCACTCCACCAGCCCTTTTTTGTGATTTTTTTTTCTAGATAGGGTCTCACAAACTAATTGCACAGGCTGGCTTTGAACCACAATTCTCATGATCTCTGCCTTCTGAGTAGCTAGGATGACATGCATGAGCCCCTGGTGTGTGGCTTTCTGTCTCTTTTTATTCTTGAGTATTCATTGCTGAGGGTTGTATTCTCTTAGTATTTATCAGGCCATTTGACTTGCAATCATGTAGCTTTACAAAAATCCAAAAGAAATAATGAGCCCAATGTTAACTTTCTCCACAAGTACTCTGCTATTTTATTTATTACTTCACATTTTCATTGTCCCAATTGAACATTGATACAGATAACTCAAGTGCCTCAATGGCATCTGATGCTGTGAAACTGATATGACCATAATTCTTTACAAAATTCTTAAATTCTAATACCTTCCAAAACTTTGTTCTAGAAATTGAATTCTGAATGTACCTAACATGAGCTTCACAAACAAGCATTACTTTATCAGTGTTTCAGCAAACTCTTGTTATATATCCAAGGCTTTCTTCAAACTCATTTATTGCCTGTGTTAACCTCAACCTCATGAGTGTCCTACCTCAACTACCTCCTGAAGTAGGAGGCTAAGGACACCAGGTGCAGATATTTTGTTTCTTCTTGATTCATCTTAATGTTTTCTTGGTTAACTGGCTGCATATGCATGCTTCTTTCCTAATTCTCATTTTAATTACCATTTTCATAGCTTTTATGTTTGTGACAATACAGAATATTTTATCCAACACCAGAGGATATATCCTTCAGGACGACATGTCTTATTCCCCAAATCAGAACGAAGACCATGTTCCTACCAAAATACACTTATCTAAAAGAATTGAAATCACATAAGGCATGAATTTAAGTCACATTGCAATACAACTGGAAATCAATACAAGAAACACAATTGGAAAAACTCCAAGGAATCAATCAAATTATAAAATTGTAAATTACACATGTATGACAGGAAAGTGAGAAGTCATTTAAGTATTTCAAAGTATATGAAAATAAAAGCTTTTGGTTTAACATTAATTTTTAGTATTTTGTTAATATTGGATAGATGTTGAATTAATATTGGCAAAAAAAAAAAAGGACAAGCATGAGGATGGTGAAAAAAGAGTACAGTTGAGAATATGTATGATAAAACTACAGTACATAGATGCATGAAAATGTCATACTGAACCAGGCATCAATGGCTCATGCCTATAATCTGAGGTACTTTGCATTCAGAGATGAGGAGGATGGGTTCCAGGTCAGCCGAGGTCCCCAAAACAAAGAAGAAAGGGAAAGATGTGATCTCAAATACAGTCACAGAAAAAAGTGCTACAGGTGTCACTGAAGTGGTATAGCACTTTCCCAGCAAGTGCAAAGGCCTGAGATTCATTATTGTTTTCGATAATATATGGTTATAAAATCTGATATTTTTCTTTTCTTAAGACTATATGAAGAGTTCAATCATTGAATAAGAAAATAAGCTGAACATATAAGCACTTCTTCTATGAGGTGGTATTCCTGCATCATAAAATCATCCAAAACTATGCTTTGAGCAATTATGCACAAACAGAAAGACCATGAAACTCTGACTTCAGGTGAGGACGGCACTAAAACCCTTATTAAAGTCCTTATTAAGGTGTGGATTCCCAAGGCTTGTACCATGAAACCCAGAATTCACCAAAGTTGATGATCTGTTTAGAATATTCTGGGTAGGTCCTCTTGAGAAGTTGGTGACACAACTTACAACTGAGAGAAGCAAAAATAGGATCACCTTTGTCTTCCAAAATAACACAATACTTCCTGAAAGAGTTTCAATTGAAAAATTTATATCTGGTGGCATGTGAGAGTCTCTGGTGATTACACCAGTTGAAAATTGTCTTTTAACGAGGAAACCATTATAGGAAGTTTAAGATTAGCTCCAGAAATGACTGGATTCATCCCTGGAAGTAGGATTGGGACTAAAATAAGAATTTCAAATGGAAAGAAGACATGTAAATACCCAGGGACAGACCATCTGCTGATAGTTCTGAACTGTGAAGGTCAGGGAACCAATGAAGCAGGGGGATATCTGATTAATTGTCTTACCTAAGAATGTGCTAAGTTGAAAATAATACTGTCCTGCCATCTCTGTCTTCTCAAAGGAATAGTTACTTGCAAGTTTTGCAAATTAATATGAAGTATCTGGCTACTTTTATCTTCTAATGTATGTTTACATGAAGGATGCATCAGAGACTGCTGGTTCCTTACTCAAAAATGTGTTTGTGATGTTTGTCTGTTTTAAATTATGAATGCTGGTGTGATGTCCATAACTAACTTGCTGTAGAGTAGAGGACTGAAACCATAGACTTTAAAATGAGGTCAGATTAGTGCTTGAGACCAAGGGCAAATAAGTTCCCCTTGGTGGTTTCTACACAGTTGCTCTCCTTTCTAGGTGGACTCCAGAGCTGATGAATACAATTTTAGGTATGGTGACAGTGAGGAGCTGCAAAGCACTCTCAGGAAAGCAGGGCACACACACATGGACACACTTGGGGGATATTGTTCTTTCTGAGGTTGAAATGTGCAGTGCCTTGCAGCTGTTACCAGGACAGAATTTACATTTTCATGCATAGTGCTGTTTGAGTCATAACGTAGGACTTCCATGATTAAAATTTCTGAAGAACAGGCATAAGACAAAGACAGAATTAGGCAGCTTCCAGGAAAAGAAGTCTCATGATTTTGGCAGTTTTTTCAGGTCATAACCTTAAACTGACTTAAGGTGATATCTCCCTGCTAGCAGATAGCAGATAGTAAGGTGCTGAAGGAGAGATCATTTCACTGTTGAAGGAGAGGCCCCAAGGCATGGCAAACTCCCAAGCTAAATCCTTACCTGCTCTTAACTCAACAGACTTCTATTCTGTGAGGTACATCCAATGAATGTACAATGCAACGGGTTATGTATAATCTTAGGATGGACATTTTCTTGTTGCCTTGGGTAAAGCAGTCTGTTTTTCTGAGCTAGAAAAATGTTTGGCTTCAGTCCATCTTGATTCCTGTGTAGAATATTGCTGTCATATAAGTCCCCTTTCTATATGTATGTAATAATCACATCCCTAGTGTTGGCACATTTTAATTTGGTTGACTGAAAATGGGTAGATTGTCTAAAGAGATGTATGCAAATCTACACCATGAAGCCAATTTTCTCATTCGAGCAGCCAGAAGTATGACATTAGGTCCTCTTTCATTTGCTGGTACAAGTCTCACATAAAATGATGAAGATGCACATCACTGTGATATCAGCCTTAAATAAAATGGTAACAGTTCTTACAATTAAACAAAGTGACCTAGAAATGGCATGAAAATGTGAGAGTATTAATCCCACTGGGTAAAGGTAAATTTAATCATATTCAGAATACGGAAATGCTGTAAGGCAAAATGTAAATTTTTTTTTAACTTTAGGACTTGTGGAGTGGCTCAAGTGGTAGAATGCCCACCTAGCAAATGTGAGGCACTGAGTTCCAATCCCAGTACTACCAAAAAATTTTTTAACTTCAGTAAGAAACAAGCACTATAAACAAATAACATAAAATATTTCTTAATGGATATACAATACAGAGAGATATAAAGTGTGACATGAATAATATTGAATGCGGTTTGGGAAGAAAATAAATGTAAATTGTCATTATGTTCCATTGTAGGTAAGTTTTATTTATTAGATATTAAATAGCCATAATATATTTTGTGTAATCCTTGTTGTAACTATGAAGAAAAATTACTAATAGAGACAGAATGACAAAGAAAATAAATGAAACCGTATCATATCAATAATACATAAAACACAGAGCATATCAGTAAGATTGAAGGAAGGGATCAGTATCTACACAGTCATTAATAAATGTGAAGATGGTGGACTGGACTAGTAGCAGCAGTGAATTATTAGTACATCTGAGGCATAGAGCCAAGAAGCTATTGAGGTGTTATATTTCAAAGTGGGCAATGATGGGAAGGCACTGAAGGTTCAGTTGTGGACAGCACCCTATACAAGTAGAAAATTGCTGATTAGGAGAGTGGGAGAAAAAAATGCATAAGCCTACAGAATGAATAGGGTCAGAGGGCACACTTAAGTATATGTACATAGTGCTCACTTGGAGAGAAAGAAAGCCTGAGCATGTAGAACAGGGATGGGTTGAAATGAAAGAAGCTATGGACTCAGGAACCACAATGTACACTGCTCTCAGCACAGATTCTAAACACACATTCAGTCTGTATATTATGCTGGCCCTAGGAAAGTTCTCTATACTGCTAGACATTTGGTCAAGGTACAATGGTGGGAGGCCATTTTGATAAACTTCTGGGTCTGGAATTTTAGCATTGAAAGATCCCTGCATTCTCCTATCTCTGGGATCTTCCAGAAAGTGTCAGTTGCTGATCTAGGTTGTGATGGCCTTGTGTGCTGGTTTACCTGTAAGGGAAAGAACTCAAGTGATATCAAGGACAGAGTTCCATGTGGTGGGAGCTGGTCAGATATGAAGGGAACAGAGTAAATCTCTTCCCATTTGGGGCCATTGGTAGGGAAGCATATGAAAGACAAATATGTAAGTTTATATTGGTGGACAAAAGAGAACCTGTGGTCATTAAGCCAACCTATAATTAATAGTCATTATAGGGCCAGTGGAGTGGCTCAAGTATTAGAGCACCTGCCTAGCAATCATGAGATTCTGAGATCAAATCCCATTATCACCAAAAGAAACAAACAAACATGAATCTTTTAAAGGAAAACATCTTACACATAATTTGGGATTTATCTAGAGAAATGAATGGATTTGTCCAAAAGGGTAGGATTGGTATAAAAAAAAAGAATTTCAAATGCATACAAAAGAACTTGTGAATTCCCTGGGACAAATCATCTGGTGAAAAACATAATGATGGTCAGGGATCCAATAAACCAGTGAGGATGAGAAGACTTAACATTTGATTGTCTCACCCAAGAACAGGTTAAGGTGAAAATAATACTGGTGTGTACGCCATGCCCTCTATGCCAGTTTTCAGTGCTATGGGGAAGGGAAAGAGTGGCAAGCACAGTGTCACCATGAAATACATTGGCTGATGCTGGCATCCATCCCCTAAATGGACCAGTAGTACAAAGACACAAGCAGTTTTCCTTCAACTAGGAAATAAAACTTCTTATAGAAACCACTACTCAATGAGACTCATGAGCTCTGCCTTTCTGAGACCCATCTCATGTATATAGGAGTTTTCTTCTCTTTTCCTCTCTTCTTAGATAAAACTCTGCTCATTTGCTTACCTTGTTGTATGTGACTATCATTATTTGACTGCATGAGATAATGTTTCAGGTAACTAATCTAGCATCTGAGACCAGACCACTTCAGCAATTGTGACTGCATTAAAATTTGTCTGTATTAAATGATCAATGTTGAGCTGGCTGCTGGTGGTTCATATCAATATTTCTTGTAACTTGGGAGGCTGAGATCAGGAGGATTGCAGACAATTAGTTCATGATCCGCTATCACTAAAACACCAAACACAAAAAAGAGTGGGTGGATTGTCTCCACTGGTAGAACACATGCCTAAGCATGAGGCCATGAGTTCAAATCCTATTATGACAAAATAAAACCTTTCAAAAATTTGCCTCATGTCATCAACTTGTCCTAGATACTGAGTTGGGGGTAGATTTTGGCCTTGGATTGTCAGACTGAAGTTGTTTTTGGTGGGCTCCCATGGTTTCAGGTCAGCAATACCCTGCTGTATGTCACAGGCATTTGTTAGTATTAGCTGTCTAGTCTAGAATGTGATTCCTTATGAACAGACAAGCCATGGTTCTCAGCCATAAGGTTTTCTAAATCCTCAGTCCTCAACAGAGACTTCCAGCTTCTTAGCCAACATGGTCTCACCACAGCAGTCATAATTCCATCCTGTTTGCTATCCAAAGAAATACAAGGTGAGACTACTTTCATTTTTGGTCTGTAACTGAGTTGTTGCCTTTTTATATGGATTCTCCAATAAATTTTTTAGTGTGGGATTAAAAGGTTTTGGCACATATTATTTTGGTGATGCTTTGCCCATTCTCTTGCACAGTGTGTAAACATTTTAAAAGGCATACAGAAGTCATGGAGACATGAGGAGATGAAGAGAAAGGCTAACTTGGGCTATTATTTGAAATTATCAATTTAAAAAAATAGTTTATAATATCATAAATGAGTTGCATATAAATTTGGTGACACAGGAATGAATAACATGTTTCTTTTATTCAGGAGGTAAAGAAGCTATATATTTTCAAGTTAAGTTTATTTAACTCACACACTACTCCATACTTCTCTTCTGACATTATTAACATAAGAGAGAAATAACTAAAACAAGCATACTAAAACAAGTCATCTAACATTGAGTTTGATTTCATTTGTTCTCTGAATATCATATTCACACCTAAGGTATCCTGATGCCAATAGAGCAATAAAAAATGAAAAGGACACTTAAAATCATATTCTTTATATAACTGAATGGGCACAGAGACCATGAAGGTAACAATTATCCTAAGGCAGCAAGGAAAATAGACTGCCCAGGGAGCTACACTGAGGTTAATGGGGAGCTATGGTGAAATATTACTCCCAGGGCAGAGATGTGGTGAGGATGATTCTCTGGGCTTCTCCTAGCCTTTGATAGGATGCTCTCCACATTGTTCTTCAGATTTCTGCATAGAAGGACATAAAGGGAGACATCCGCAAACACAGAACAAAAAAATAAGAAACTTAGAATCAACACTTCTGGACTCCAAGAATTCAGATGAATGGATAATGCATTCTGTCTGAACTGAAGGCAAAAGAGGCACCCCAGAGAAGCATTGACTTTGTTCACCAGAAATCCATAAGAACAAAGGTCAGAAAATGAAAGTGTCAGTGAAAAAAGGCTGATGGCAGAGTGTGGTCAAGTTTGAAAGCCAAAATCTCTATGGGGCTGGCTTTAGCAGAATCCACAAATTTGCTAATTTCACCTACAAAAACCTTACCAGGATGTCCCAATGACATTCAGAGAAGAAACCTTCTGGCATTTGGTACTGGATGTTTGGTTGGGGTGATTATCCATTTTGAAATTTTAAATTTTTGCATAAGTTCTGCTTTGGAGAAAAATGTACTTCCCCAAGTCATCCCTGCAGAAATTTCTACAACAAAAATTTCAAGGAAAAGTGGCAAATGTACTCTACTTTCACTAGATAAAGAGGATATCACCTCAACACTAAATAAAGAGAACCACATGTTGTGACATGTCTCACCTAGTGACAGGAGTCAGCCTGGGATAGGCAGGGTGGGGACTTAAGAAGCATAGATCAAAGGCTAGCCAGAACAGGGCATCACAACACAAGCATCTTTTGGAGACAGTATAAAATAGAGAAGGGAGTCACCTTGAAACAACACCCCAGTATGTGCATGGCAGCACACATTTTAACAGAAAGGTATGAGGGAGTTGCCTCTAAAGGATGTCCTTAGTGGGAAATCTTTGTGGCCAAACCCACCTAAGAAACTTTTTTTTCAAAATCTACCTGTCAAGAAGAGCCAGGCAAACATCCATCTGTCAGAAAGACTTGTGGAGTTTCAACCCCCCAAACTGCCCAAAAATAGCATAAATACCCTTAACCAGACCACCTGCTATGTCTTGGATCACTTTCCTCCAGTCCCTCCCTTGTAGAGTCTTGACCCTTTCTTTCCTTAATGAAGCCTGTGGGTTTGCATCTGCTCACTGTTGAGTCAGTTTTTCTTTAATTTTGAACGAGAATGCAGTCCATACCTGACACCTGTATCACTAGGAATGACATGCCCATTCTCCCCAAACAATGATGAGAAATCACAAGCAGTATGAAGAGACAGAGAAATGTGGCTCTTCAATGGAGAATATCAATTTGTGAAAAATCTCAGGCAGTGGACTCATTTTACAAAGATATTAAGGAAAATGTTTAAGGTAGAATCAAAAGGTTGTAGACAAAAATGACATAGAAAAAGGAAATGTGAAAACAATGCATGAAGCAGATAATATTTACAAAGACTTAGCAATTATCAAGAGGATTATATAGACATTATGAAGATGTGCCTGGTGCTGATGGCTCACACATGTAATCCTAGCTACTCAGTAGGTAGAGATCAGGAGGACTGTGGATTGAGCCATCCCAGGCAAACAGTTCATGAGACCCTATCCATAAAATGCCTAACTTAAAAAGGGCTGGTTGAGGGGCTCAAGGTGTAGACCCTGAGTTTAAGCCCTAGGTAATGCAAAAAAAAAAGAAAAAATGAAGATGTATGTGAAACAAATTCAATGAAACCTTCATTGTGTTCATTTGTGAAGTGGAGAAGGAAGACCAAGAATCAGCATGAAGAGAAAATGTTTAAAATTATGCATCCTGAAGAGAAAGAAACACTATAAAATTCACAGAATGTCACCAGTGTATGAATTGTGTAAATTGTAAGTGAGAGTTCTCTAATGAGGAGAAAAAATAGAAGCTATGAACTTATATTACATAAAGTAAAAAAATTGGGAAATTAGGAAACAGATGTGGAGGAAATGAAAGAATTGCAAGGAATGGATTGGCAGGGAGATGGCTCTAATGCCAGCACTGGTTTATTGTGGACAAAAGCCTGGAGCCTCTAGGAAATAAAGTGACAAAGTGTTTGAAGAAGGGAAGGTCACAATGGGCATGAATAACGGGTCCCAGAAAAGGGAGGACAAATGGCATCCACTTAGCCCAGGAAGACCACTGTTCCCAGCTGTCCATGTTTTGTTGTTGGACTATGGTAGCACATTCTGGAAGTCTCTTAGTGGCATCATGAACAATCATGGTCTGGTTGAAGTAAAGCAGCATTGACATAAAAACAACATTCTTTGTACAAGGTTTTGGGTGTTGACCTGTGTGAAGGAATGTAGGCTTTGGGAGATAAATTCAGACATGCAGTAAATACACATGGGCCAAAGGCCATCAGCATGAGAAGGAAAAACAATGGGAATTTGGCACAGACACTGGCTATAGGTTTAAGTAGATGAAAGAACTGGGGGCAGGGGACAAAAGCATGCATAGCAAATGGTTCCAACCACAGGTGTGACATGGTCAGTCACCATTTCAGCCTCTGTTCTGGGAGAGGATCCAGAGTTGTTATCTGGAGGGTATTCCACCTAAGCAGTTTAAGTGTAAGTCATAAGTAGTTGTTATTTAAGTCTAAACTAGAAAAGCCTTTATCAAGTAGAATACAGAGTAAGTAAAAGTCAGAATACTCCCAGTTTAAAACATTGGGTGGGGAAAATAACTCCATGAGCATAGACTACAAAAATTTAATTTGCCTTTACTTAAATAGAAGGCCTTAGCAAAAATATGAGTTTACCGTATATCAGAGGTGCCTGTAAGGGCTTGGATGTCCACTATCTCTGTGTAAGATCACATCTTTAAAACCTCTTGGCTTTAGTAACATCTGTGAGGTCTGGCATAAGTGAGTTCATCTGGATTGTGACAGCTTTCCCCTCTTGTCTCCAAACTGTATGTGGAATCTCCTCTGATGATTTCATCAGTTAACCATTCTGGTTAATGAAGTTCTTTGTTGAGCTTTTCTAGAATGTCCCACAATGGAGAGGAAGCATCAGGCAGGTCAGGTGGGAATCAGTGCCAATTAAGACATGCTTGGACAAATTATAAGCATCAAAAGATTTTTAGAAGAAATGGGCTTACCTGGCATAAATTTTTAGTTTTGTCTAGGCTACAGATGATATCCTGACAACTTAAATACGCTGCAGAATGTCAACAGGGAACAGGGAAAAGTTTTACAGTCAACAATCAAATATGGGAAATGCTGGCTCCATTGAAACAGAGATACTTGGTAGAGTCCTTTTTGGTATTTAATTGCAAGTGCTCCAAGAAGGACCCAGACTTTGAATGAAAAACTTAGAAGAGGCATGCTTAATGTGCTGACAAGTAGTTTGGGAATTGTGAGAACATTTTGTCATTTGCATTGAAGACATCATTTTTAGACAATAATTGTGACTGACAGCATTAAAACAGCAACACCAAATGTTCCTTGTTACAGTTAGGAACACATGGACACAAGCTTGCAACTTTGAATCTCTTACAAGTTAGGGGGACAATGCCTGTGATGCCAAATGGCCTAATTTTCTAACACACAAGTACATTTTATAAATAGTATATAGCCAAACAAGTGTTACAAATATAGGCCAGTCTTTAAAGAGTAGGATTGCCCAAATAGGAGAGTTGTTCTGAATGTTATGATTACAAAAAACACAACTGTCAAAAGCCATATGTCAAAATTTATATGGCAAAATTTAGGTGTAACATTTTTGGATAAAACAGAGCTTTATGTGGTCCTTTTAGATAAACTGACATTTTTAACTTTGCAAATGTTTGTACAGTATTTAGATAAAGTCTAGACACAGAACACAGATATAGGTGGTCATTTAAGAGAACTTCACATGAGCAAATACTTAAATGAACTCTGATTTAGTAGTGTTTAAAAGCTTCACAAGGGGTGAGGATAGGTAAGACACCTAAAAAACTAGGTAGCATTTGTTTCCCTTAACGCAGAGAAACTAAAGCAGATACCTTAAAGCAACTGAGGCCAATAGGAAAAGGGGACCAGGACCTAGAGAAAAGGTTAGATCAAAAAGAATTAACCTAGAAGGTAACACACATGCATAGGAAATTAATGTGAGTCAATGCCCTGTATAGCCATCCTCATCTCAACCAGCAAAAACCCTTGTTCCTTCCTATTATTGCTTATACTCTCTCTACAACAAAATTAGAAATAAGGGCAAAATAGTTTCTGTTGTGTATTGAGGGGGTGGGGGGAGAGGGAGGGGGCGGAGTGGGTGGTAAGGGAGGGGGTGGAGGCAGGGGGGAGAAATGACCCAAGCCTTGTATGCACATATGAATAATAAAATTTAAAAAAAAAAGAAATACCAGAAAAAAAAAGCTTCACAAGACCAACAGAAAACACAAATATTTACATTGATAACATCTTTCCATTTAACCATTTTTACAGATCTTACTCATGATAGAACCATATTTTTAAAAGCCTTGTTATTTTATGGACAAAGAGAACAAGTTGTGTTTAACATGACCCTGGAAAATCTTGTAGGCAACTCTTAGATTACAGTCAACTTTACTTTCTTTTTCCCTTTAACTTTTCCCCCAAATACATACTCAGCATCTTTCTGTATCCTTTCTTCTCCTTCATTTGTTGACTTTGTCAGTTGTATTGTTAAAATGACATTTATAAAATTTTTAAATTTAAATAAAATTGTGATTTTCCAATTACCCATATATTTTTACTCTACAGACCCATGAAGAAAAGCAGTTTTAAACTGTTTATCTATAAGTAACTTAAAGACACATTTGTTAATAAATATAACTTCAAAAGAATTGAATGTAAATTACACTCATGACAAAATGAAACAGATTGAGGTTACTGTCCACAAAAAAATGCCTGTATTTTAGTTATACCTAATTGACATAAAACTTTGAAAAAAACTGTTTTTTCTTAAAAGTAGCAGCAGAAGAGGTGGGGGAGAGAACAGAACAGAAGCCTTTCATTTCTTGACATTAATCCAATAATAAGAATCTCCCTAAAGTTGTACAAACACATGCAGGAAAGGTTTAAATCAGGCATTTCATAAATGTCAATTTATGCATAGAGCTGAAGAACATGTAAAAATAACTAAGTGGCCACAAGTACAATGATCAGATATTTTTAAATTTTTAGGAGCAAATTGATATGTGTCTCATTCTATTCCTTTAGGCCTCATTTTGGGCAGCTTGATAGCTAAAGCAAGAGTCAATTCTAGGAAAGTGTTTTGAGTCAGTCTTAGTCTCCAATGAGACTGTTACCATAGCTATCAGATTTTTTAATCTAATAAGATAATCATACAACAGACATACACAAAATTCACCCAATGACACACAAAATAATTATATTAATTCTGAGTGCACTCCAAGATATTGAAGGCTTTACATTTATGACTTGAGGGTGTTTTTAATAATCTCTAATAGTAGTTTACCTTATGCTACAGCAGCTTTGTTATTAGGCAAACCTTTAAAGTAAATTTAGGGAGCCCAGTCTTGTGTGTAGGATTGCCATCCCATATACTTGCATTAAAAAAGAATATAGAATGCACAAATCCACCTTCTTATTTCTTAGTAAAAATTTTCAAATTAGAATTTCTATGACAGGCTGAGAAAAGGACAGACTGTTGTGGTAAAAAGGATTACATCTCCATTGAAACTGGTGATAGGAAGTATGGAAAAGGTAGAATGAATTAACTCCTGAAGAGTTAATTTTAGGTAAGGGGGCTGGTGAAAAAGAATCCCAATGCCTTATTGAATCCATAGCAGAAGGCAGGAAGTCTGCCCTTTTACATTTTAGCTAATGACATAACCTAGAAACCTGAGATTTTAAATTTAAATACATGAAGCATTATAAGACATAGAATTAAAATTCTGTCTTTTGTCACTCCAGCCTGTGTGCAAGTGAGGTTAAGGGCTTGGGTCCATAATCCCTACAGTATGGTGCCTTGACCAAGAGAATGAACAGACCACCCTAAGGTCACCACCTGCAGCAACCTGGATATGCCCTGTTCCCTCTCCTGATCTTGACATATGTGCAATGGGAAAACAGCCCTTCTCAAAGCAAGACTTAAAGGAGAAAAACTGTTAAAGTGTTTAGGCACATTTAGAGGCTTAGTCTTAGGTGTAAGAACAAAAGGTCAGGACAGAAAAGTACCTCCCGTCATCAGCCACATGTTATTTAGATTTGCAATTGATTTCATGTTTGGAGTCCTGGGACCATGTCAGTCACTGAGAAGGCTTAGAGAACTGGCAGTGTGACTTGAGCAGGACTTTTCTTTCCATTTCTCCTTGGTCATTTCTTTCTCTGTTGTCCTCACTCAGATGGTCAAGTCTGGGAGAGGAAATGGGAGAAGGCTATAGAATAGGAGGGGTAAAAGTAATCTCTATCATGGCTGAGACAGATTTAGAGAGGAGAGTTTCAAACTTAAACACTTTTAATATCTTGTGAGATGAGGAAAGTGGAAAGGATGACATAAAGATGAGTTGAAGTCAGAGAAGGCGGTTTTCAATGGATGACAGAAAAACCTGGGGAGGGGGGAATACTTTTGTTTAGGAAGAAAACAGAGAAAGGGAGAGAGTGCATAGATAATCAGAGGCCGGGATATAGGAAAACTTTGGATCTTGTCCCATAGCATTGGAAGTTTTTGAGATTATGACGAATTTGGAAATAGAAAGTGGCCTGTTTGGGCCCGTGGTTATTACTGTCTAATTTATATAGGGGCCAAATCCTTTTACAATATAAAATTAGCCATTTGGGTTTAATGGTCTTTGTGAACTCCAGGATCTTAAGGTTTTGAGGAGACATGCCAATGGACTGTCCCTCAGGGCCTTGGATGATTTTGAACCATTGTTGTGGATTAGAAATGCAGGGACAGAAATTGAGACAGTTCCAGTAGTTCAAAGGTCTGAAATTGAGATAATTTTCATGAGACAAAATGTTCAAATCTGGGAACCTAGACTGAGATTGAGAGGTGGTGAATAATACTTGCAGTGGCCCTACTTGGTAGGATAGATGTATCAGAAGTCAGGAGCATCCCTACTGCCAACAGCTAGCCTATCTGGGCATGCACTTGGATATTTTCTAGGTGTCCCCAGAAAACAGCAGATGAATCCACCCAGTTGGTGGATGGATGGAATCTCTCCCCCACTAGAGGTTTGTCATAGTCCACATGTTGGAATTATTAACCCTCTGGTGCTGAAAACAAACACATGAGGCAGAAAATCTTGACAAGGCAATTTCTCTTGATCAAGAGGGTGCAAGCATGTGCTCACTCCAGGTAAACAAGCACAAAAACATAAAATGGCTGACAGTGGCTCCTCCTTACATCCCTGATGCAGTTGTACCTGCCCCACACCTGGGATTTGTCCAGATCAAAGGTTCACAGTCTTTCCCGATAGGCTTAAAGCCTTGGGGGATGGGTTAGGGCATGCAGTTTGGCAGACAATGGAATTGTACAGGAATCTGGAAGAAGCAAGGACACTTTAAACATGTAAGTCACCTAAGATGGCGACCTAAGGAATTTTTAAGTAACCTAAGAGGGTAACAAATACTTTGATAGAAAAGATCATTTTTCTTACATTTGTAAAAGGATTTTGATGTGCTCAGGAAATAACCATATATTTGAAAAACACTTGATATCCTGTGTAGAGAGAAAATGTGCTAATATAATTAATTACTGTAATAAAGGACTGCAGCTATCCGAGTCTGTCAAATGGTATAATGCTTGCCTAGTAATCACAAAGCTTGGTGTTCACCCCCACTGTACCAAAAAAGAAATGCATAAATAAATAAATAAAGGATTTCAGTATGACTGTAGAAACACAGCTTAATACACAATACATCATTTTCTAAATTTATTGTTGTTGGAATTAAAGACTCTCTGGTTTTGAAAACAGACACATGAGAGACAGAGAAAATCTTGACAAGGCAGTTTCTCTTCATCAAAAGGGTGCAAGCATGTATTCACTCCAGCTGAGCGTACACACAGGCATAAAATGGCTGACAGTGGCTTCTTCTGATATTCCTGATGCAGTTGTACCAGCCGCTTACTTGGGATTGGTCCAGGTCAATGACTGACAATATTTCTTGATTGGTTAAAAGGCTTGGGGGATGGGTTAGGGTACACAGTTCGGTGGGTAATTTTCAGGGGCAATAGAAATGTACAAGAATCTGGAAGAAGAAACAGGAACCCTTTAACAATGCAAGTCACCTAAGATGGTGACCTGAGGAATTTTAAGTAATCTAGGATGGTGAAATATACTTTGATTAAAAAAAAAAAGATCATTTTTCTTACAATTTCCCCCCTCTATTAATTTAAATTCATTTCTTCAAATTCATTTGGGAGCAGATGGCTCTCACATTCCTGTGCTTCTAATAGAAACAAATTATGTGGGTAGAGCAGGGGTGATTGTTTGGTGAAGGTTATCTCAATTAACTACTCTATTAGTCCTTGGACACAAGGAATTACAACATCCTGCTAAAATTAAAACTCCAGACACTATGACCAAGGAGGTTAAGATTGAGGTCATCCAGCCCTCCCATCACCCAAACCATTTTTCCATTAAGTCAGTGAAGGGATCATTTGTACCTGAAATTTCAGCTAGCTCCTTGGATAGGGTAGTTAATCCCTGTAGGGCCTTAGTAATAGCTCCATTGGGGGCTGTATTATTTAGGATATATATGCAACACAAAACTCCAATCGTTATGCAAACTCCTCCCTTTTGTGCCAACATCATGTCTAATGCTAGCCTGTTCTTCAAAACCATGTGACTAGTTGGCCCAATAGTTCTGCTATTCTTTTGATAGTGTCTTGGTTAACAAACCTTTGTTGGTTATAATAAATATAATTAATCCAATCAACATTTTTATTTATCATGGAACATCAAAAAGAGTACTGATTCAAATCCTGCAGCAATTTGATTTCTGGCTTTAAATTAATTTGACAACCCTCTTGGAACCCCAATGACATCAATGTAAACATGGGGATCAAAAGGAGCCTCTGAGGTTGGCTGCAGCATCTATGTCTATGCCTCTCCTTTCCCTAGGCATTGTGGAATGGACAGCAGATCTGAATGCTAGGGTGAAAGGGTTTTTCAATTTCCTCAAAGCACAGGTTCCTGCCCAGTTACTTGGGAGAATCTCAAGTAAAGTTCCTCCATAGTACCACCAGACAACAGCTCTGACCACCTAGAGTGTGGACTGGTTTGTGAGACTGTTAAAGGACCTGCTTTCACCGCATCCCATCAGGTTTTCCACATTTGTCAATTGTCCCCCCTGCTTGGTAACACATGAGGTATAATTTATGTCTGGAGCAAGTGGTTTGACAGTCCTTGGGGGCTGACTCACAGGACCTCTGACCTCTGGGAATAGTAGTGGTAACATCCAGCATGATTTGTTGCCCCAAGCAGGGGCATCCTGAAATAGAACCAACATGCAATACATTCCATCTAGATCTGAGGACCATCCTAACAGGAACAAGACCACCTGAGACTCTGGCCTTCCAATAATACTAATGTAACAATCGCTCTTAATTAATGTGCAGACAGAATATTTAATCCATTCCATTGAAGCATTCATTTTCTTGTACCCAATTTCAATAGCCACAGTTTACCTTAGGTCCTTGACTTCTATTATGGTTACCTGAATTCAATTTTTGTATAAATGTGGAGGCAATGTTGAAGCATAGATAGAACTGGTTGTCCCCTGGGTGGGGTTTGGAAGCTAGACAAATCTCAAAGGCACATGAAGGATCTGTTCCCAAGACATACACCCACAACCCATATTTACAAAATATGAATGGTTCTTGTATCATACTCCAAGAGCTTTCTTTGACCAATCTAAATGGGTATACTCTTTATCTTTGCAAGAAGGCGAGGGGTGCAATTTTAACAGTAATCTGATAAATGACTGTCAATTGTTCTGGATGGTGAAAATTTCATTCTTACCAGTGCCCAAGGGTTGGTCCAACTCTTAAGATTGTCATACAAAGGGGAAGGATATCCTTTATACTAACTGTTTACCCCACATCTGTCCACTGTGGCTTTCCTGTGGGTCCTGGTATGGGCTGCATATAAAAGGATTATCCTTGGAGCTGGAGTCGGGATGTACAAGGAAAGATCTGGCATACATCGAATTCAACAGTTAAGGGAAAAGTACTCTGAGTTACATTGATGATAAACATAACATTTCCCAAATGATGGAGAAAGAATATTTTCACTTTTATCTCTTTAAGGTCATCCTGGTGAAGCCTGGATGTGAGTTCATGGTCCACTATTCCTTCTGATCAGGTGAGGGCACCTTTTTACCCTTGTGTGACAAGTCCACCACTTCTTTGTGGTCCATACAGCTCTTTGCATGGTCAGCAGGACCATGGAAAGGAAGGGTCCTTTCCAAGCTGGCTCAAGCTTATTTTCTTTCCAGGTCTTGATTAACACATAATCACCAGGCTGGTGCAGGTGAACAGGAAAGTCAAGTCAGGAGTCTGTGCCAACAACCCCTTTTTTCCTATGAGAAAGCAAGATAGAGAACAACCCAAGTATATAATTTTTGAGGCAATAGTCTTTAGTTTCAAAGGTAAGCACATCAGTAACAGAGCTAAGGTAAGGAAGCTCATAATGCATTTCATAAGGGGGGAGGCCAACGTCCTTCTGAGGGGCAGTCCTAATCCTTAGTATTGCTATGGGAAGGAATTTGATCCAAGGTAATCTGGTCTCTAAGACTAATTTAGTGTGCTGATATTTAAGTCTGATTCTTTCTTTCAACTGTCCTCAGGGAAGGTAGATGCCAGGGAGCATGATATTCCCATTTGACCTCGAGAGCCTTCATAAGTCCCTTGAAGATATTGGCAGTGAAGTGACTCCATTGTCTGAGTATATATTTTCTGCAACTTCAAAACTTGGGATGATGTGTTGTAGTAATACCCTAATTACATTCATAGCAGTTGCCGCCAGGAGAGGGATGGCCTCAACCCAGTGAGCGAGATGGTGTACAATAACCAGGAGGTGTTTAAGATGACCTGTTTTGGGAATCTCAGTGTAATCCACTTGAATACTTTGGGAGGGTCATGACCTAGGGTTTCTACCTGGAGGTGGTCTCTGTCTCAGGACTTGCTTGTTCATTTTTCAACAAGACACCTTTCCAATACTCATTTGGCTAGTGTGTAGGATCATATACATCCATAGACTTGCAAAACTGCATCACTCATGGCCTGGGTTCCCCAATGGCTACCCTGATGGAGAGAGGTAAGGAGTTCTCTCATTGGGGCTTTGAGATCATTTCCTTCCCATCAGAAAGAACCCATTTTCTTTATTCAGTCCTGATTGACCCAAGTTTTTTTTAGTTGCTCATCCTCAGGAGGAATAAAGATAGGATTAACAGGAGGAGTGGGAAGGTGTAGAAGAACAGGACCTTTGAGGTGAGAGCAGCCTATTTCATTGTGTCATTTGTGAGAGAATTTCACTGAGCCTCAAAGTTTACCCCCTTTTGGTGTCCTAAGCCTGAATGGCATAATCTGTGCTGTATTTTTTGCTATCACTTCTGACAACCAATATGTGGTGTTCATAACAACAACTGACTCTCAAGGACCAACTGGGTGTCATAGAATACAATTCAAATACCAACTATACTTAGAACACTCCCTACAATTTCTGGGCATCGGTTCAAAAAAGACTCCAGGCCATACCATATGTTTGTTCTCTGGTCACCAGTCACCTTCTTAAAGTCATAGAGAGCACCCAGACACAACTCTTTTTTTTTTTTTTTCATTTTTCTTTTATTATTCATATGTGCATACAAGGCTTGGTTTATTTCTCCCCCCTGCCCCCACCACCTCCCTTACCACCCACTCCACCCCCTCCCGCTCCCCCGCTCAATACCCAGCAGAAACTATTTTGCCCTTATCTCTAATTTTGTTGTAGAGAGAGTATAAGCAATAATAGGAAGGAACAAGGGGTTTTGCTGGTTGAGATAAGGATAGCTATACAGGGCATTGACTCACATTGATTTCCTGTGCATGGGTGTTACCTTCTAGGTTAATTCTTTTTAATCTAACCTTTTCTCTAGTTCCTGGTCCCCTTTTCCTATTGGCCTCAGTTGCTTTAAGATATCTGCTTTAGTTTCTCTGCATTAAGGGCAACAAATGCTAGCTAGTTTTTTAGGTGTCTTACCTATCCTCACCCCTCCCTTGTGTGCTCTCGCTTTTATCATGTGCTCATAGTCCAATCCCCTTGTTGTGTTTGCCCTTGATCTAATGTCCACATATGAGGGAGAACATACGATTTTTGGTCTTTTGAGCCAGGCTAACCTCACTCAGAATGATGTTCTCCAATTCCATCCATTTACCAGCGAATGATAACATTTCGTTCTTCTTCATGGCTGCATAAAATTCCATTGTGTATAGATACCACATTTTCTTAATCCATTCGTCAGTGCTGGGGCATCTTGGCTGTTTCCATAACTTGGCTATTGTGAATAGTGCCGCAATAAACATGGATGTGCAGGTGCCTCTGGAGTAACAGTCTTTTGGGTATATCTCCAAGAGTGGTATTGCTGGATCAAATGGTAGATCGATGTCCAGCTTTTTAAGTAGCCTCCAAATTTTTTTCCAGAGTGGTTGTACTAGTCTACATTCCCACCAATAGTGTAAGAGGGTTCCTTTTTCCCCGCATCCTCGCCAACACCTGTTGTTGGTGGTGTTGCTGATGATGGCTATTCTAACAGGGGTGAGGTGGAATCTTAGTGTGGTTTTAATTTGCATTTCCTTTATTGCTAGAGATGGTGAGCATTTTTTCATGTGTTTTCTGGCCATTTGAATTTCTTCTTTTGAGAAAGTTCTGTTTAGTTCACATGCCCATTTCTTTATTGGTTCATTAGTTTTGGGAGAATTTAGTTTTTTAAGTTCCCTGTATATTCTGGTTATCAGTCCTTTGTCTGATGTATAGTTGGCAAATATTTTCTCCCACTCTGTGGGTGTTCTCTTCAGTTTAGAGACCATTTCTTTTGATGAACAGAAGCTTTTTAGTTTTATGAGGTCCCATTTATCTATGCTATCTCTTAGTTGCTGTGCTGCTGGGGTTTCATTGAGAAAGTTCTTACCTATACCTACTAACTCCAGAGTATTTCCTACTCTTTCTTGTAACAACTTAAGAGTTTGGGGTCTGATATTAAGATCCTTGATCCATTTTAAGTTAATCTTGGTATAGGGTGATATACATGGATCTAGTTTCAGTTTTTTGCAGACTGCTAACCAGTTTTCCCAGCAGTTTTTGTTGAAGAGGCTGCTATTTCTCCATCGTATATTTTTAGCTCCTTTGTCAAAGATAAGTTGCTTATAGTTGTGTGGCTTCATATCTGGATCCTCTATTCTGTTCCACTGGTCTTCATGTCTGTTTTTGTGCCAGTACCATGCTGTTTTTATTATTATTGCTTTGTAATATAGTTTGAAGTCAGGTATTGTGATACCTCCTGCATTGTTCTTTTGACTGAGTATTGCCTTGGCTATTCGTGGCCTCTTGTGTTTCCATATAAATTTCACAGTAGATTTTTCAATCTCTTTGATGAATGTCATTGGAATTTTGATGGGAATTGCATTAAACATGTAGATTACTTTTGGGAGTATAGACATTTTTACTATGTTGATTCTACCAATCCATGAGCATGGGAGATCTCTCCACTTTCTATAGTCTTCCTCAATCTCTTTCTTCAGAAGTGTATAGTTTTCCTTGTAGAGGTCTTTCACATCTTTTGTTAGGTTTACACCTAGGTATTTGATTTTTTTTGAGGCTATTGTAAATGGAATTGTTTTCATACATTCTTTTTCCGTTTGCTCATTGTTAGTGTATAGAAATGCTAATGATTTTTCTATGTTGATTTTATATCCTGCTACCTTGCTATAGCTATTGATGATGTCTAGGAGCTTCTGAGTAGAGTTTTTTGGGTCTTTAAGGTATAGGATCATGTCGTCTGCAAATAGGGATATTTTGACAGTTTCTTTACCTATTTGTATTCCTTTTATTCCTTCTTCTTGCCTAATTGCTCTGGCTAGGAATTCCAGTACTATGTTGAATAGGAGTGGAGATAGTGGGCATCCTTGTCTGGTTCCTGATTTTAGAGGGAATGGTTTTAATTTTTCTCCGTTAAGTATAATGCTGGCTGTAGGTTTGTCAAATATAGCTTTTATAATGTTGAGGAACTTTCCTTCTATTCCTAGTTTTCTTAGAGCTTTTATCATGAAATGATGTTGGATCTTATCAAAGGCTTTTTCTGCATCTATTGAGATGATCAAGTGGTTTTTGTCTTTGCTTCTGTTAATGTGGTTTATTACGTTTATTGATTTTCGTATGTTGAACCACCCCTGCATCCCTGGGATGAAGCCTACCTGGTCGTGGTGAATAATCTTTTGATGTGTTGCTGAATTCGATTTGCCATTATTTTGTTGAGGATTTTTGCATCAATGTTCATTAAGGAGATTGGCCTATAGTTCTCCTTTTTGGAGGTGTCTTTGCCTGGTTTTGGGATAAGTGTAATAGTGGCTTCATAAAATGTGTTTGGCAGTTTTCCTTCCCTTTCTATTTCATGGAACAGTTTAAGGAGGGTTGGTATCAGTTCTTCTTTAAAGGTCTGATAGAATTCAGCAGAGAATCCATCAGGTCCTGGACTTTTCTTTTTGGGGAGACTCTTGATTGCTGCTTCAATTTCATTTTGTGTTATAGGTCTATTCAGGTGATTAATTTCCTCTTGGTTCAGTTTTGGATGATCATATGTATCTAGAAATCTGTCCATTTCTTTTAGATTTTCAAATTTATTTGAATATAGGTTCGCAAAGTAGTCTCTGATGATTTCCTGGACTTCCATGGTGTTTGTTGTTATCTCCCCTTTTGCATTCCTGATTCTACTAATTTGGGTTTTTTCTCTCCTCATTTTAGTCAGGTTTGCCAGGGGTCTATCGATCTTGTTTATTTTTTCAAAGAACCAACTTTTTGTTTCATTAATTCTTTGTATGGTTTTTTTCGTTTCTATTTTGTTGATTTCAGCTCTTATTTTTATTATTTCTCTCCTTCTATTTGTTTTGGGATTTGCTTGTTCTTGTTTTTCTAGGAGTTTGAGATGTATCATTAGGTCATTGATTTGGGATCTTTCAATCTTTTTAATATATGCACTCATGGCTATAAACTTTCCTCTCAAGACTGCCTTAGCTGTGTCCCATAGGTTCCGGTAGGTTGTGTTTTCATTTTCATTGACTTCTAGGAACTTTTTAATTTCCTCTTTTATTGCATCGATGATCCATTCTTCATTAAGTAATGAGTTATTTAGTTTCCAGCTGTTTGCATGTTTTTTGTCTTTACTTTTGTTGTTGAGTTCTACTTTTACTGCATTGTGGTCAGATAGTATGCATGGTATTATTTCTATTTTCTTATATTTGCTGAGGCTTGCTTTGTGCCCTAGGATATGATGTATTTTGGAGAAGGTTCCATGGACTGCTGAGAAGAATGTATATTGTGTAGAGGTTGGATGAAATGTTCTGTAGACATCTACTAGGTCCACTTGATCTATTGCATATTTTAGATCTTGGATTTCTTTATTGAGTTTTTGTTTGGATGACCTATCTATTGATGATAATGGAGTGTTAAAGTCTCCCACAACCACTGTGTTGGCGTTTATATATGCTTTTAGGTCTTTCAGGGTATGTTTCAGAGACAACTCTTTAGACTAAATTAAACACAGCCTGAATGGGGTTTATCAAACACAACCATATACACTAAAAATTCCCTAGATGCTGTTCCATGTAGAATTCTTGATAGAAATGAAGGAGGAGTTACAAAGACTGGCAAAGGTACTGCAAGTTGATTGATGTCCAAAACTAGGAATTTGTTAGGAGGCAGAGGACCAAGGAAGGATTGCAGTTCATGTTGCAGTACAACTGAAAATCAACATCAGGAGCATAGTTGCAAAACCTCCAAGAGAGGTTAAATCTCCAATAGAGATTAAAGTGTACATTTTAAAATAAAATATGTATCCCAAAAGATATTTAAATATTTTAAAGTACATGAAAACAAATGTACATCTTTTTGATTTTGCAGGTGGGTTTTTGATTTTGTATACTTTTATTTTTTAATAATTTTGGCCACTGATGTCATCAATATCTACAGAGCAAATCCCTTCAAAGCAACAGAAAAGCCTGCAACTACTAAGGAATTGTTTCTAGTGTTTCAGACCACTAGTGTTAAATGCTAACATGCATCATTTTCTTACATAGAAATCTTAGAACTAGAACTAATTAAAAAACACCACACCACCTCTACAGAACAAATAGAAAGTAAATCATATCATGTAACATTTAAAACATACATCATCAATGGTACCCAAGACAATCAAGGTAGAATCCAACAAAATAGATTAGGTCATTTAAACTTGACAAACAACACAATACATAAACACATATCAAAAAAAGATCTCATGATGAATTCATGTGGTAAAAATCTCCTAGTAAATTTCAATTTATCTATGTATCTGTATAGCAAGAATTTTTGCCCAAATCTGTGTAAAAGCTTATGAAACATTAGAACCTGGGGACAAAATCGTCAAGATCAGTCAACAATAAAGAGTGAATTTTAACTCACATTGCATAAGGAGATGAGAGAGTGAGTAAACAGCATAACTGTAGACTTCTATGACATCATGTGTGCAAAAGAATGTAAAGTATGCCACACACCAAAATAAACTCTCAAACTAATAAACTTTTTCTTTGAGTAGGCAGATCCCAAATGTTGCTGGTTCTTCCATGGTCCATCACAGACTTTTTCAATTGTCACAAATTGCATTCTGACTCCAACTACTCCCTGAATGTAAATGCAAACATGTGAAAACATACAAGCAAAAGTAATCCTTGCAAACACTGGTGATGAAAGAAGCCCTCCCCACCATCCTTTCTGTTCACATTATACATAAATATCCTTTTTTCTTAATGTACAAGATAAGCACACACTTTAATTTCTTACTATTTCTATCTCAAGTTCATTTGATTATTCAATCCACTGAAACAGAACACTTACTAAGCAAACTTTCCTAAGGAAATTCTCCCCATTTTCCAGGTCTGAAGTCTCTGACCCACCATCAGGCTGAGCCACCATAACAAACCCTCCTTTATTGTCACCTGAAGACTCTGACATCAGGGTAAAGAAACTCTCATCCAGGAGCTGATTTTGGTCCTTCCTTTGTCCCTCCCCTCCCATCTTCTTTCTGTTCCCCTTTGCTCCTCCCTAGAACAAATAGCCTTTCTCTACATCACCTTGAGGTCCCTGCAGACCATTCAGTTGGGTTTGTCCCACCTCCAGGACCCTAAGTTCATGTTCTGTCTCAATTTGCATTTCATATTTGAAATTGCTGTCTAGACACAGGCCAACATAAACATCAATCAAGTCAGGGAGGTCAACAACCACAAACCTTTGATACTTCCCCAATGTCTCCACTCCCACTTAAACCCCAAGTGCCTGTTCGCCACCTTTGCAGTGAGTTGTTCAACCTGGACTACCTGTAGACGAACAGAGGCCTGGATATAGGGAAACCATTGGCCATGTCCAAGAGCATTGGAAGGTTTTGAGATTGTGCTGACTTTGGAAATAGAAAGTGCCCTGTCATTGTTGTCTAATTTATATGGGTACTAAATTGATTTACAATATAAACTTAGCCATTTGGGTTTAATGGTCTTTGTGAACAATAGAGTCTGAACATTTTGGAGGAGACATGCCAATGTGCTGTGACTCAGGACCTTGGATGATTTTGACTGACATTTGTGGATTGGAAATTGAGGATCTGAAATTGACACACTTCCAGTGAGACCAAGGGTCTGAAATTGAGACAATTTCCATGGGACTTGAGGTTCAAAACTGGGACAATTCCTGTAGGACCTAGACTGAGATCAAGAGGTGGTGTGTAATGACCACAGCATCCCTACCTAATAGGACAGGTTTATAAGAGATCAGGAGCATCCCCACTACCAACTGATAGCTTATCTGTGTGTGCACATGGATATTTTCTAGGCATCCCCGGAAAACAGCAGGTGAATCCACCCAGTTGGTGGACAGAGGGAATCTCCCCAAGCCATAGCTTTGTTGTGGTCCACAGTAGGGTGTCCACAGTAGAACAGAACAGAAACCCTAATGAATGGAAAAACTCACCACAATTTGATGGTTGGTGTTGGGTGGAGGTCCAGCTATGGGGAGATGGCCACTGGTGGAGCCACAAAAGAAAGGAAAGAAAGGAAAACATGGGAAAGCAAAAAAAAAAAAAAAAGGGCAGCAGAGACAGTGGGGATGGGGGAGAAGGACTTCAGCCTCCACTGAGGATCCAAGTGTGAACCTTGAAAGAGCTGTTGCTGTCCACTGCATTCTGAGTTGCTAGAGTGAGGAGCTGAGGGTCAAACATACACAGCTACCTCAAGTTTTTGGCTCCATATGAAAATGAAATGAAAGAACAGCATGGAATGGATAGGTGGGAGATGACTCATATGCCACACAGGGTTTATTGTGGAGTAGACAACGGAGGTAGGTAAAGAAGACCCAACAAGGTCACTGGATAGGATAATCCTCAATGATACTCTGACCCTCCCAAGATAATGGCTTATGGGGTGGTCATGGATTAAGGTGGATGTCTATTTTTCTTTAGGACCAGGTGGAGAGTTTTAATAATTCACCTTCAAGGGGGAAGGGGTCCAAGTACAACATGACTTCCTTTTGTTCACTCTAACAGGTTGTACAAAAACATCTTCACTTTCTTCTTCCTTACTTGCGTTCACAGAAAACATTTACTCAAAATCATTGCAATGTCAGCTACAGACCAGATGATCATAATTTATGATATAAAAAAATTTTAAGTTACATATTTTGTATGAATAAAGAGGAGGGACATAATAATGTACCTGCACTGTTGTGAAGTGGCACATTGTTATTTGAAATGCATTTAGCTTACTGGTAAAAGGGCTTTGATATGTTCAGGAAATAAATACACATTTAAAAAACACTTGATATCCTGTGTGGAGAGAAAATGTGATAATATAATTAATTACTGTAATAAAGGACTGCAGCTGGCAGAATGTCTCAAATGGTATAATAATGGTATAATAACCACAAGGATTTGTGTTCACCCCCACTGTACCAACAAAGATAAATTAACATACATAAATAAAGGATTTCCGTATGACTGTAGAAACACAGGTTAATACACAATACATCATTTTCTAAATTTATTACTGTTGGAAATAAAGACCCTCTGGTGTTGAAAACAGACACATAAGAGACAGAAAAATCTCAACAAGGTAATTTCTTTTGATTAAAAGGATGGAAGCACACATTCACTCCAGCTGAACAGACATGTGAGCACAAAATGGCTGACAGTGACTTCTTCTTATATTCCTGATGCAGTTGTACCTGCCACTTACCTGGGATTTGTTCAAGTTAAAGTTTCCCAATCTTTCTCAATTAGCTAAAAGACTTGGGGGATGGGTTAGGGTACACGGTTTGGTGGGCAATTTTTGTGGGCAATAGAGTTGTACAGGAATCTGGAAGAAAACACAGAGCCAATTAAACAATACAAGTTATCTAAAATGGCGACCTGATGAATTTTAAGTAATCTAAGAGGGTGACATACTTTGATAGAAAAACTCACTTTTCTTACATTATGAGCAAGTGAACTTTAAATGAAAAGCAGAGCACCAGTTATATAGAACAATGAAACAGCTACAGAAGCACAAAAGGCAGTGCAGGAGAGGTGAGTTGGGATGTGAAAGAAAGAGGGAGCTCCAATTTTAAATAACATGAAGAAACAAGTAGGACAAAACACCTCAACACCAGAAGTCATCGGTGCCATGCAAGTGACAGCATACAAAGAAACTGATTAGTGCTAAAAGGTTAGGTGTAATAAATTAGAACATTCCAAGTACTGGCAAAGAAAACAATAAGCAAACATCCATAAAAGTTCAGATGACAAATCCATACACCATCAAAACTTCCTACTAAATTTAAACTATCTATATTTACAGAGCAGCAATCCTCCATTACCCTCTTAAAAGGAAATTCTACTGAAAGTGGAACAAGGATAGGGTAACTTTATATAATCAAAATGTACAAAATATTTGGGTCTACCTCATCATGAGGGATATGGTTTATGGTTTATATTTTTAAGTAAAGATCTATTGCTCCAGGAACTGTTGTCATATGCCCACCTTAAGGTGAGTGGGACACTCAGAATCATCTGGTGACATCTTGGGACCTTGTTACGATATTTCAGTCTTTGGTCAATGTGAGTTGGGAGGTTTAATTACAACGTTTGTTCTCAGAAACATTGTGATCTCTTCCTCCATTTTAGGTTTGTTTTGTATATCCACATGGTTACTGCCTAACTGCTACCTCTGATATCTATCCAAAATATTTTCTTTCCTTAACAAACTTTTCTTCACTCTCACTCTACTTCTGTGTACTCCCTGAGCTCATCTCACACAATACAATGGACACTCTGGTAACATTACAGAGCATTCGATAAAGATCCGGAATGTTATAACCTGTGTTGTATTTCTTTGTTATCACTTCTGAGAACAAATACGTGGTGTTGTTAACACCAACAAACATTCAAACAGCAACTAGGTGTCATGCAATACAATGCAAACCTGCCCATACTTAGCACACTTCCTACAATTTCTGGACATAGGTTCAAAAAAGACACTAAGCCATACCATATATTTACACTCTGGTCTCCAGCACCTTCCTAAAGTCACATAGGGGTTGTGCCTGAGACAACTCACTAGACTAAATTAAACACAGCCTGAATGGGGCTTATCAAACACAACATATACACTAAGAATTCCCTACTGTCAAGAGCAGAGTTGACCATCAGTCAGGTGCTAAATGAATTAACTTAGGCAGGAACTAAGTTGCTCATACACACATTTATTGCAGGGGATTGCAACCTATGCCCGATAGCACCTCAGCCTTCCCCAAGCTGTGCTCACCTTGTGACATGAATCTTAGTCCACTGGAAACTGGCTCTGATCTGGTTCTGGCTAGTTCTCAGTCTCCATACACCTCCAGGATGCCCAGGGAATCTGATGGGCCATGCAGAATGTCTGGTCCACTTCGTCCAGGGGCCTGCTCTTGACCAGCATGGTGCGTGTTACTGGTCAGGAGGAAGAGGCGTTGGTCTTGTGGTGAATAGGGTTTAAATGTCTGTAGCAGGCTGGCTTATCAGCACCAGCTTCAGGTTAGCTGACTTGCATATCAGCACCAGATGACTTGCATATCAGCACCAGCTAGGGGTTAGCTGATTTGCATATTGTGTACCATATGGTGTTTGTTTACATCATAGGGCTTACAAGTGCACACAATATTGTTTTCCTATAGGTTTTATAATGTATTATATTCTTATATATTTTTTCAATATGTTTAATGCACAGCAAACACAATACTCTTAGTGCCTACATTGTGTTCCATGGACCACTCTTGACAGAAAAGAAGGAGGAGTGAGAGAGATAGGCAGAGATACTGCAAGTGGAATGATGTCCAAAACTAGAAAGTTGGAAGGAGGCAGAGGACCAAGGCAGGATTGCAGCTCATGTTGCAATACAACTGAAAATCAGTAGCAGAATCACACTTGGGAAACCTCTGAGAGGTTAACTCTTCAATACAGATTAAAATATACATTTTTAAATAACACATGTATCTCAAAAGACATTGAAGTATTTAAAAGTACATGAAGACAAAAATGTACATCTTTTTGATTTTGAAGGTGGATTTTTGATTTTTGATAGTGATGTCATCACTATCTACACAGAAAATCCCTCCAAAGCAACAAAAAGCCTGGAATTACCAAGGGATTTTAGCAATGTGTGAGAACACTGGCTTAAATGATAACATCCATCATTTTGTTGCATACAAATCATAAAAACTAGAACTAATTAAAAAACACAACCCCATTTCCACAGCACAAATAGAAAGGAAACATATCATGTAACATTTAAAACATACAATATCAGAGGTACACAATACAATCAAGATATAATCAAACAAAAGAGATTAAGTCATTCAAATTTGACAAACAACACAATACATAAACCCATATCAAAAAAAGATCTCATGATGAATTTATATGGTGAAAATCTCTTAGTAAATGTCAATTTATCTATGTATCTGTATAGCAAGAATTTTTGCCCAAATCTGTATAAAAGTTTATGAAATATTAGAACTTGGGGACAAAATCAACAAAATCAGTCAAAAACAAAGAGTGAATTTTAACTCACATTTCATAAGGAGATGAGAGAGTGAGTAAACAGGATAACTGCAGCCTTCCATGCCATCATGTATGCCACAAAATGTAAAGTATACCACACACCAAAATAAAATATCAAATTTTTACATACACCTTTTACACACACTTATTCATACAACTTTACTTTGAGTATGCAGATCCCCAATGTTTCTGGTTCTTCCTTGGTCTATCACAGACTTTTTCAGTTGTTACAAATTACATTCTCGATCTATCACCTCCCTGAATGTGATCCGAGGAGCTGAAAACATACAAGCAAAGTCATTCTGGTAAACACTGGTGATTAAAAATCTCACGATACCATCCTTTCTGTTCTCCTTACATGATATTTATGTGTATTTATTCCTTTCTCAATGTACAAGATAAGCATACACTTTCATTTCCTATTTCTGCCTCAAATTTGTTTTATTATTAGATCCACTGAAACAGAACAGTTACTAAGCAAACTTTCCTAAGGAAATTCTCTCTATTCTCCAGGTCTCAAGTCTCTGACCCACCCTCAGGCTGAGCCACCAGAACAAATCCTCCTTTATTGTCACCTGAAAGCATCTGACCTCATGGGAAATGAACTCTGGTCCAGGAGCTGATTTTGGCCCCTCCTCTCCCATCTTCTTTCTGCCCCTCTTAGCTCCTCCCTAGAACAAACAGCTTTTCTCTACATCACCTTGAGGTCCCTGCAGACCATTCAGTTGGGTTTGTCCCACCTCTAGGACCCTAAGTTCATGTTCTGTCTCAATTTGCATTTCATATTTGAAAATGCTGTCTAGACACAGGCCAACATAAACATCAATCAAGTCAGTGAGGTCAACAACCACAAACCTTTGATACTTCCCCAATGTCTCCACTCCCACTTAAACCCCAAGTGCCTGTTCACCACCTTTGCAGTGAGTTGTTCAACCTGGACTACCTGTAAATTTAAGAATTGATGAGAGAACTAAGAAGCAACTGTGTGGGATCTTGTGTATTAAGACTCTACTTCCAAAATTTTAGATAACTCAGGCTGTCAGTTCTGCCCTCAGGAGATTGAAGGAACTGTGAGGCCAAGGACCACAGAGGCTCCTGCAAGGAACCAGTGATCTCCTGGCATCACCTCATATGGGGAGAGCACCAGGTTTCAATGAGGGGGTCTAGACCTGTGCTAGCTTATGTGCAGGCAGAGACAGGATGCCAGAGTACTGCCCATCCACCCTGCTCCACACACACACAGAGAAGACCAAGTGCCACCCGTGTGGAAATTAAGGCTCAGGCTCCACAGCCGGTGTGGAGAGGCAATGGTTCAGGACAGCTTCCTCAGGGTGGCTCCAATCACTTCATGTCCCAGGGAGTGTGGACGCAGGCCATGATGCTACCATTTCGCCTTCTGCCATGACTGCGGTTCTGCCCTCACCCTAGTTATCACATAGACCACGAGGGAGGAGCCTGGTGTCCACAGAGTTGATTTCAGAGAAATCTGTTTGATCCTGAGTATGGCTGGTGTCAGCAAGGCATTTGTAGGGAAATGGTTCTTCCTCCTGCTGAATTTGAGTGGTAAGTTTATACACTTCCTTCCCTCCAGAACTTCTCATTGCCTAATGAACCAGGATCCTGTCCCTTAAGAACTAAGTGACAGAAAAAATGATGTTTTACTTGGTAAAGTGCCAAGACCAGATAAGTGATTTCAGCTACAGACCTTAGGAGACCTGGCCTTCTCCCTGACACTACTGAGCCCTGCTTGAGGATTCATTGTATTTAAATAGATCCTGCTCCTGGCTTTTCCAAATGAACACTGTTTCTTCCACCTGGAAATGGACTCAGGTGTCTTCTGAGAGAATTCCCCCACTCAGTGTCCAAGGAGATGACCCATGGTCTCACAGAAGGTACAGTGTGTAGGGTAGGCCAGTTGAGGCCTCAATGGAGGAGGTAAAAAGGTCTGGTGTTGTCACTCTTCAGTAAGTTGGTATCAGTCACTTAACTTCATGATTCTTTGAACTGTTTTGTCCTTCCTGGAAAGCACAGCCCTGCCATGCCTCACTCTTGAGACACCTACAGACCTTGCAGTTGGTGCTAAACTGCAAATGTAACACCTCTTTCAATAAGGCCATATCCTGCCTACATCTACAATTAATTTTTGAACATATGGTCTAGGCAAAGGTCAGGACACCAAAAATTATGTCAGAGAGAGCAAAAACATCAAACCCTCCACACTTTCCCAATAGCTTACCTTCTGTATAAATTCAAATGCACATGCATTGCCTTTCCCATGAGTTGGGCAATCCCAAGATAGCTGTAAATTTAGGGATTTATAATAGCTCTAGACTTAAGAGCCTATTTTCAAACTTTTAGCAGATTCAGGTAATCAGCTTTGCCCTGAGGACAGTAAGGAATACCAAGACATTTTTTTGCAGGCACAAATATTTTTTTTCATCATTTCTGGATTGCATTGGTGTAGTATATACATGGTTATCAAAATACTCATGTAGCTTTGGAATTTTGAGTTTGTGAGCATTCAGAATGTGTGGGACAAGCATGTCAGACCATAGGATCTCAGTTACCTAAAATGGATCATGTATGTACTTGTAGGATTTAAGACATTCCAACTGTACTGCTTGTGACTATGGGTGATAATGTTCTTTTCTTTATGTGTTTGTTTCCTGTAGTTCACATGTCAACTAAAAAATACACATTATTTTAAAACCTGAAAAATATAAATATATTAGTACTTTTCTTTCAGCCTGGGTTTCTCAGGCTTGTCTTCATTGGCACAAATTATACTGTCTACCCAACTCCCTGACAGCAAAAGAAAACTGGTGAAATGATTTATTTTCTTTTATATTAATTACTCTTATCCATGTTTATTCAGATGGCTGAAGTACAGTGAAATTTACAGGGTCACAAGTGCCACGGGTGCAGTTAGAGGCAGCTTTCCCCTTGTGAAGGAGAGCTGTGTATTTTGTCCTTTGTTAAGCCAGATCAGTAACAATAAATAGTAATTTTGCATCCTGCTCAAAAGAGATAAGAGATAATAAAAACCTTTCTCCATGAGACAAATCAGTGGGGCAGTTTCTGCCAAACCTATGGTGAAGACTAGGGCAAGAACGATAGCATCAGATAGAGACAAGAGGTGACAATGCATTATAGTGAGATAACTGGGGAGAAAAACACCCATTTGTCCTGTTGGAGAGTTGACTCCTCAACCTTCTGCCATGCATAGACTAGTCGGCTTGCAGTGGTGACTTGTTCAAGGCTGTCATCCCCTTCCTCTTGGTCCAGTGTTGTTTTCTGGGAAGCAGAGTTCTGCTGATGGAGGGCACTTAGGTTCCAGAGGGTGATCCTACACAGTGACGTTGGATGAGAGATGCACTCCCACTTGGGAGAAGCTGGCTTGACTTGACTGTGGTGGATCCAAGGAGCAATCACTGCTACTTTAACTATGGTGGGAGTAGACAAGATAACAACAAAAGGGCCCCGCCAATGGGATTTTAGTGGTTGGATATTTTATTTTTTTATACAGACAGTATTTTTTTTAACTGAGTAGAATTACCTTGGCAACAATATGTTGTTAGTATATGTCCAAGAAAACTTGTTGTTTACAAAAGTTAAAACCACCGTCTTTAAGTATCAAAGGACATGTTTAGAGCCAGTAAAAATATTTTGTTTCTATTTTAGTAGAAGACCCTGTCTAAAAATGAGTTTGTGTCTGGAAGAGCTTTTTCTGCCAGACAGCCACACATGCATAAGAACCACTTCTTAAACCCTCTCAGCCTTGGTTATTTTTGAGAGGTCTGACACCAGTGACACCATTGGAACTTTAATGGCTCTCCCCGCTTTGTCTCCAAATTGCTTGTCTCTGAGCAGTCTCTTCTGAAGATCTGTCTTCCATCTGAGTACTAACCAGGCCCCACCCTGATTAGTTTCCAAGATCAGAAGATATCAGGTGTGTTCAGAGTGATATGGCCTTAGACTGAAGATCTTTCTTGATTGGTAATCAGCAGGATTTGCTTTTTCCTGGATTTTGGTTGGTTGGTTGATTTTGGTCCCATGTTAGGCGGGAATAATGAGCAGATCAGGTGGAACAGTGCCAACTAGACCATTTTGGCCAATTAAAGCAACAAAGAGTCTTAGAAGGAGTCACTGTTAGGCAGTGGACTTCTAGACAAAGACAATACAAAACAAAATCTAACAAAAGCAGATGTTTAAAAAGCTAACCTGGTTGACACATAAGTAGTTAGTAGAGTCATTTTTTTAAGCAGGAAAGAACAGTGTTAGTAAACAAAACTAGCCCAGTCACAGACACATATAGAGTACCAACTGTATTAGAATCACCCAAGACAACAGTTGTTTAACCATGAGGTCATCTAGAATGTTTTATATAAACTGTTAGGAAGTAAGAGGAATGGACTAGGCAGAGCGATGGCTCAAACACCAGTACTAGGTTTATTGTTTAGGCAGGATTCCTGTGGAGGGAGACCCCAGCAAGAAAGCTAGACCCATTGCCAAACACAGGCTTGGGCTAGATGTTGAGGGCTACTGGAAAAGTACCAGGAAGATCACTAGGAGATATTGTTGCTGGACAACCAAGAAAGATAAGTTGTAGTTAGGTCACTGTATGTCCAACTGTCCATGGCATCTATCCAGGGAGATAAAGGTAAGCCATCTGCAAGGGGGAGGATGTCTAGTCCTAGTTAAAACCATTGTTAACCCATACTTAAACCAATTCCTAAATGAACATGACTCAGTTACCTTAGTAGTTAAAACCCCAACAAAAATCACCAGAGAACACAGGTAAATATTTACGGGGACTAAGTGTGTAGTTAGGAAACATAGTGACCAAGTATCATGGCTCAGATGTTGATAAGGATCACATCCCAGAATGTTGACATTAACACATGGTTCATGACATACAGCAGGATCCCACCAACCTGTAGTCAATAGCAGCCCCCTAAAATAACAGACCCAATTTAGCCATCCCAGGCCAAAAATTCCCTCCATCCAACATGTACAAGGTGTAGGACTAACACCTTCAGTCTGTTTAGTCCAATAAAAACTGGAGGTCTTGATTTCCAGTGTAGTGTTTTTTTTTAAATCTGGAGGGTGCACTTTGGCTTTATAAGTAAATTTGTCTTAACCCTTACATCAGTGCAGCAGATTTCCTGTGCTCAGCTGCCTCTTGTTTCTCTGTGTTTTAATAAGTTTGTTGTCTTGCCAAATTGTGGATTAACCTGTTCCACCAAAAATTCCCTGACAGTTATCTTGACAAAACAAAAAGTATTTTAAGACATTTTTAAAAAATGTTATCAAGAACAATATAGTATTTTAAAGATAGCCTTGTTGTTATGGACTTAGAGAATTAAGTTTTTAGTTATCAAAATGGCCTCCCAACATTGCACCTTGACTGAATGCCTAGAAGAAGATAGACCTTTCCTAGTGCCAGCATGTTATACAGACTGCATGTGTCTTTAGAATCAGTACATTAAGTTTTGACCATATAAAACCTGTAATGTAACTTTTAGATTTTAGTTAACTTAATTATTTACATAAGCATATATGCTCTATCTTTTATGACAACTTACTCTGTACCTTTATGACAACTTATTTTCTATCCCCTGGGGAAGCTTGTCTTTCTTTTTAAAGTATTTTTTATCCTTTTATTTTAAAAAATCATGTCTGTAATATCATGTTACTTGTTGAAATGAATTTATAAAATTTGTTTGTTTTGGTAATACTGAGATTTAAACTCAGAACCTCATGCTTGCTAGGAAGGTCCTGTAACACTTGAGCCACTCCACTAGACCTATAAATGACTCTTAATTATAGGTTGGCTTAGTGACCAGAGGTTCTCTTTTGTGTATCAATACAAACTTAAGTATTTGTCTTTCATATGCTTCCTTACCAATGGCCCAAATGGGAAGAGATTTATTCTGTCCCCTTCATATCTCACCAGTTTCCACCACACAGAACTCTTCCCTTGATCACACTTGAGGCATTCTTATTGAATGATTGAACTCCTCATATAGTCTTAAGAAAAGAAAAATATCAGATTTTATAACCATATATTATGCAAAATAATGAATCTCAGGTCTTTGCACTTGCTGGGAAAGTGCTGTACCACTTCAGTGACACCTGTAGCACTTTTTTCTATGACTGTTTTTGAGCTCACATCTTTCTCTTTCTTCTTTTTCTTGGGGACCTCGGCTGATCTGGAACCCATCCTCTTCATCTCTGAATGCAAAGTACCTCAAATTATAGGCATGAGCCATTGATGCCTGGCTCAGTATGACATTTTCATGCATTTATATACAGTACTTTGATCATATATATTCTCAACTACACTCTCTTCTCACCATCCTTATGCTTGTCCTCATTCTTTTTGCCCATATTAATTTAATACCCATCCAATATTAACAAAATACTAAAAAATAAATGTATAAACACAAAAGCTTTTATTTTCATATACTTTGAAATACTTAAATGACTTCTCACTTTCCTGTCATACAGGTGTCATTTACAATTTTATAATTTAATTGACTCTTTGGGGGTTTTCCAATTGTGTTTCTTCTATTGATTTCCAGTTCTACTGCAATATGACTAGAATTCATGCCTTATGTGATTTCAATTTCATTAGATAAATGTATTTTAGGTAGGAACATGGTCTTAGTTCTGAGTTGGGGAATATGTCATGTCATCTTGAAGGATATATACTCTGGTGTTTGATAAAATATTCTGTATTGTCACAATCACAAAAACTATGAAAATGGTATTTAAAAATGAGAATTAGGAAAGAAACATGCATTTTGAAGGCAGTTCACCAAAAAAACATTAAAATTAAATAATAGGAAAGAAAATATCTGCACCTGGTGTCCCTTGCTTCCTACTTCAGGACTAGGGTAGTTGAGATAGGAGACTCATGAGGTTGAGGCTAACACAGGCAATAAATGAGTTTGAAGAAAGTCTCATATATATAGCAAGACTCTGCTGAAAAACTGATAAAGAAATTCTTGTTTGTGAAGTTTATGGTAGGTACATTCAGAGTTCCATTTCTAGAACAAAGTGCTGGAATATAATAGCATTTAAAAATTTTACAAGGAATTATGGTCATATTGGTTTCACAGTGTCATATGCCATTGAGGGACTTGAGTTTTCTGTATAAATGTTCAATTGGGACAATGAAAATGTGAAGTAATAAATAAAATAGCAGAGTACTTGTGGAGAAAGTTAACATTGGGCTCATTATTTCTTTTGGATTTTTGTAAAGCTACATGATTGCAAGTCAAATGGTCTGATAAATACTAAGAGAATACAATCCTCAGCAACGAATACTCAAGAATAAAAAGAGACAGAAAGCCACGCACCAGGAGCTCATGCATGTAATCCTAGCTACTCAGAAGGCAGAGATCATGAGAACTGTGGTTCAAAGCCAGCATGTGATAATAGTTTGTGAGACTCTATCTTGAAAATAATCATCACAAAAAAGGGGTGGTGGAGTGGCTCAAAGTGTATGCCATGAGTTCAAGTCCAAGTACCAAAAATATTAGTAAATAAATAAGAAGAGAGAGACTCAAAGATAATGTAATGCCAAGCAGTGACTTCAAATCCAAAATGATGATTAGATGTATGATGATATTTCAGATGGCATAGAAAACTATCAAGAATGTTGAATCAACAATGACAAGCAGTCAATGCAACTTTTTTATTGAAAAAATGGTAAGCCAGAAATATTATCAAAAATGGTGAAAGATGTTTCAAGGTATTCTGAATCATGGAAAGTATAAAGCAGGCACCTAGACATACTGTAATAAGAAATGTTTTCTTTCTATATTTCCTTCTATTAAACCTCAGTGGACTGAATTAATTGAAACTCCAGAAATGAGTTAAACTGAAGGGCTAAGGAATGGAATCTGTAGTGCATTAAGAGGATGAATTCTGTGATTGGTCAACTCCTGCCTAGTCCATTACTGGGGACTATACTACCCTAGTCTATGGGTCGGGAGAAGACTCACAGAATTCTCCAAATAAAAAAATGGATGATAAATAAAACTATGCTGTATCATAATCCTTTCTGATTGTAGATATATACTGGTCTTGACATATTCATTCTTACACAGCACCTTGTATCCACTCAAATATTTTTAATGCATTGTTTATTAATCTAAAGACAGGGGAGTTATTGAGTGATAGTGGAATGATATTACTAGATCAGTTAACAGTAGTGAGGCAAAAATAGCTTCTGCTAATAGTCAAGGTTGGGCATAGTATATGATACTCTTGGATTTATTAAACTAGGTGTCATCATGTTGATAGGGTTATTAAGAGTATGAACTAGAACCTATGTATAGGTTTTAGCTAGTGCAACAGCATATTCAAAGAAGCATATAGAATTAGAATAAAAAACAATCAGGACTGAGGAAGGACTAATTGATGTGGAAGTAAATGTTGATCTGACAATCAAGACCATGAGCCACTGTCCTCTATGATGATAGCAGTTCATTGAATGCATCATGCCATACATGAGAAAAACAGTATTATTTCTATAACTACCAGAAGAATTAGTAGGTTCATGTACCTTAGGGTAGAAAAGAGGCTTCAGTTTTATCTCAAAATTCAGTAATCACTATTCTTACTTAAAATGAGATGGCCATGAATAGTTGTGTAATGTGGTGAAAGTGAGTGACATTACAGCCCTAATAAATTTAGTGACCCAAATAAAATAATTTCATAAATTCATATGAAAGTTAAAGATCTTTTTTTCTATTCTTTATTTCTTGGTAAGACTGGGATTTGAACACAGGGCTTCCCTTTCAGAAATTGCTCTACAACTTGAGACATATTTAAAGATTATTTTTCACTAGGTATGAAGAGATAGGTCTGAAGAACTATTTGTACAGGGTGGCCTTAAACCATGATCCTCCTGACCTCAGCCTCCCAAGTAGCTAGGATGATAGGTGTGAGCCACTAGGATCCAACAAGTTTGTTCCTTCTGTATTTTGCATTATAATGTTCTTTTAAATTGGAAGTTGAAATAACCATTGTTGGAAAGATGTCTCAGTTACTGATTAGATGGTTTGCAGTAGGGAAGATAAATCTAGGAAGAAACAAATACAAATAATAAAGGTGTCCTGTTCTTTTTGTAGGGTTAATTAAAAGTTGAAGTGCTTTAGCTCATTTCTCTTTTATTTGTTTCTTTTTGTTTAGTTTAGTTTTTTCTACTGCTGGGGATGGAACCTATGGCCTTACTTATGGTAGGCAATTGACCTCTCACCAATCTATAATTTCCTTTCTCAAGGATTCGTCTATTTTCATGTTTCAATGAGAAGGGGAAATAGTTACTGAAAATGCATCTCCAAAAATAACTAGAGCAAAAAGACAGAAGATGTGGCTTAAGTGGTAGAAAATTTGCTTTGCAAACATAAAGACCTGAATTTAAAACCTGTCCCACCAAAAAAATTTACAAAAACAGAAAAATGCATTAAATAATGATAGATAACTCAACATGCTCATAAGCCAACTAGATGAAATTGTTACAGAATTCATTAGTCAATGCCTAACAAAAACAATTTTTGTGAACATAATGAATGTTTCCCAAGATTCAACATTCTATGCTATAATATGCACTTTAAATAATATAGATCTATAGAATTCAACTAAGTCTTATACTCCCTGAATAAGAGAGTTGTTCCTATGAAGCTGCATAGTACTTGAAATTGAGTGAGTTACTAGTAAATGCTGGGGGGTGTTCTCTCCTTTCTGAAGTTATAACTGTGGTTATCAGCGACCACTTTCTATACAGCAGTTTGATTTTAATGTGCATAGTTATTCTAGATTTACACTTCTATGAATACATGAAGAAAATCTGTGAAGGTTAGCGTCATAGAAAGCCACATTTGGTAGTCTCCTAGAGGAAGGGTGTTTGCATTTGGCAGTTTCTCTTCATAAGAACCTTAAAGTAACTTAATTGAGATAGTCTGTGTGAGGAATATAAGGTGTTCAAGCCTAGATTTCTGTCACTAGGAGATTGGGTCCCAGTGTTATAGCCTCAGGTTGCTGTGATCATCAGTAGGAACTCATGACTTGCAGGGCTCCTTTTCAGTACTCAGTGTGCTAGTCACCCCTGGTGCTGTGTTGAAACATGGGAATATGGGTTTCTATTGTGGCCTTGTGCAATGAAGCCTCTTTCTCTGAGCTAGTTCAAAGGTTGCTTTTCATTGTTCTTCATTCCTTTGTATAATTTGTTTCCATATAACTCTACTTTCTCTATACATTAAATAATGCAAATCCATTGCTAGTGCGTTTTCATTTTCATGCCTGAAAACAGACAATAAAATAAGTCTGAGAAAGCATTGGCCCTCTGCCTCAATCCAAATTCTTGATTATGGACACAAGCCCTCAATCCACTTGTAGTATCCTTGTCTGAAATTCTTACCCCTCCTTCTCTGATGTTATGATATCTCTGTGATTCCCTGTCCCATTTTCAGGAGGAATAAGCATGAAGGGCACAAATGTATAATATATAGAAGGTGCCTATTCTTGGGGTCATGAGATCTCTGTAGAAATGAGGAAGCCTGAGCATTGGGTATTGAAGTGTAGTATGCAATAGATCAGCACAGCCAGGAGTAGCATACTGATCCAGTCACTAGTGCCTTGATGTTCTTGCCCTAAATCATAAGCCATTCAGATAGACTGTTTCTACCCTGTGTGTACCAATAGTGAGCACCAGTGTGAATGTTCCATGATGCACAATGGGGCATTAAGCTATGTGCCATGTCCCATGGTCCACTGATGAGAGTCTTCTCAGAACCATCAGTTTGGCAGCTGAGTAATTTACACTGAGTGCAAAACCTGAGAGAACACCTGAGTGCAACAGCAGCTACAAATGGTGACAGCATGGCCGCACTATGCATTTGAGCAAAGAGGGCCACAGTCATGTTCCAAATGTATGAATTGATCCCACTTTTGATGCCACTCTGTCTTTGCCTGGGCCACGTAAGGAGTCATGAACTCTCTGAACTCTCTGGACTGTCCCTGTGAGGTGATTCTTTTTAGATCACAGTCCTCACTTGACACATCCACACCATGCATGAGGCTCCCAGTGTGTGTGCTGATGGCAGGGTATTCATTGGACACTCTGGGCTTGTTTATGAAATATATGTGTGGAGGGAGCATTTCAGTGCTGTGTATAGTCTCTGCCTTTTCTCTAAGGTGAGTTTCTGCATTTCCCTTGAGACTCCCAGGTTCAGAGTAAACAGGACTTAAATGAAGAAACTGTCACCTGAGGTCCTGTATTCTTAGTGCTGCCACTAATCCCTGAATGTCTATGTATCCCCCACATTGCCAGAACCATTGGAAATGAGTGACCACATGCATACATGGTTGCTATTGCCCTGAAGGGGGGACTCGGTACCCATTCGCACATACCTGTCATTGTCCTCAGAATATTTCTTATTTTATAATGACATCATGATTAATGAAGTACATGATTTTGGTTTCTGTATTACAGTAGAGATTTTCCCCAAAAGTAAGATATGCAGGCACCCCAATTGTTACACAGAAGAGCTTGCTGTTAAAGGGAGGAGGAAACAAGAGGTCAAAGAAATTGGGAGGGTTTGTGGAGTCACTAAAGTAGTAGAGTGCTAGCCTAGCAGGTGTGAGGTCTTGAGTTCAAGCCCCAGTTCCAACCCCTCCAAAAAATCCACTAGTTTTAGAGTTGCTTTGTCTGCAGTGATTAATTCATCTAACCATTGTTTAGGCAAAATCATGAGCCTTTGGGAAGATTGGGAGCATGTCAGAAGTTGTAAATGTTAGGTGGATCATGGTAGTGTAATAGGAAGAATGCTGGCTCTGGTGTATCTAGTGCTCTTTCTGTGAGCTGGTATATCCTTGAACATTGATTGTGGAATTCCATCCACAGACTTCCTAGTGGAAAAAACAGCTTCCACCCTGAAAATTCAGGAGGAATTTCTGCTTAACTACAATGAATCCCCAGACTTGGCTTGGTAGGGGCCAGAAGGGAGACCTACCCTGCTAAAGGCTGTAGCTGGAATAGGCATTTGGACACTGTGCCAGGAAAAGGATCCCTTCTTCCCCTAGTGGTACTGGATCAGAAGCTAAGGAGAAGTGCTGCAAGGAGCAAAGGGTAGGGAAAGACCAATCAGAAGCCATCAGAAGGAGGCCCCACTGCTTGACAAAGAAAATGCATTTCCTGGTGCCACATTTTCTGCATCACTCTGTGCTTCTGAGTTCCACTTCTGTGACTCAATTTCTCACTGTGCGTTGATTGTGCTGCTGGTGATGTGTGAGAATCGGGCAACACCAGAGCAGGGAATGGTGAGTTTCTGCCTGCTTCCCAAGACTGGGCAGGATCAGGGGTTTGACACTGGCCTTAGTGGCTGTGTTGGAACTTGGGCTCTCCATCACAGCCCTGAAGCTTGCAGAAGAAGTCACTACTGGTGTAACTTGTCCCATGGTCTTCTCTTCTAGAGTTTGGGCTGTGTGGATGGGTTTAACCAATCATTCTGTCAGCTACCTACTTTTGACATGTCCCAGACCCAGAACACTCTCAGGGAGCTCTACATTACAGTTCATGCCTCTATAGACTGTGGAGATGGCAGAAGGTTATGGGTTCCTGTACAGCATGATCTGTGGTCCTTGGTTCCCTGCTTCTAACAATCTGTAGGTACATTTGATTGATCTGAGTGATACAAATGTTTGAAAACTGGAGTAATATAAATATTTAAAATCTCATATCCAGGGTCAGTCCCCCAACTAAGTACACTTTTTGGCTGTAATAAATCCCTAAATTTACAGTTATCCCTGTCCTGCCCAACTCACTGAACAGGGATTGCATATGCATTTGGTATTCAAGGTGGAGAATAGATTTGGGGAGATGTTTAGGGTTTGAGATTGTTGCTTTCTCTGACATAATTGATGTTGACCTTCACTTATGTCTAGACAGTATTTTCACAAATGAAATGCAGATTGAAGTAGGACATGAACATAATGAAAGGAGGTCACAGTGTTGGGACAGCACCAACTGCAAGACCTGCTTGGTCTTAAGAATGAAGCAGAGCAGGTCTGTGTTTTACAGGGAGGAGCAAACAGGAGGAGAAATAAAGTTGGAGATGAAGGATGATGGAAGGACATCTTCTCCTATAGCAGAACACCTTTCCCTGAGGCCAGGCAGTTTTTGAGTGTCAGTAAAGGAGGTGTCATTTACTGGTTCTTATTGGACATGGTCAGAGGTGCAGACATGGAGGAAGTAGAGAACATACAGGACAGTTTGCTTAATGATTGTCCCATTTCTTGCGATCAATTAAGCTATTGATTTGGGGGCATAAAGTGTGGAAGGATTAGTTGGGTAATCCTGGGTCAATTTCCATCTGTTTTCATTTTTAGTCAGGTTCTTTGTCTATTCACAGTATAGTTTGTGATCAATTAAGCTATTGATTTCGAAACATAAAGTCTGGAAATTGAAAGTTTGAACTTGCCTTGTAGATTTAAAAAGGAAGGACATCTAAGTGTAATGAGGATAGAAAGAATGGTGGGGTGGTGGTCTTTAGTCACCAGTGTTCACAAGGATTACTTGGGCAAGCCTTGGTAAATTTTCCACTGTTCGCATTTACATTCAGGTCATTGGTCTAGTCACAATGTAGTTTGTGATATTTGATAATGCCTGTCATGAACAGTGGGGAAAAAAGATACCTTTTGGTTGTGCCTGCTAGAAGAGATGACTTATTAATGTCAGAGTTTATTTGTGTGGCTCTTGGTCCCAGTTTGTGCTAAGGAGTAAGTAAAACTCAGAATGTCCTGAGCATTGGCCTTTTTCAGGTAGTGTCTTTATGGTACTAGTAAGAAGGTGCACAGTGCCATCACCAGATAACTTCAAGATTGAAATGATGCTCTGCACCAGTGACTCACATCTGCAATCCTATCTTCTTGAAAGTAGAGATCAGAAGAATCTTGGTTTGAAGCCATCCTTGGGAAAATTAGCTAAGTGTGGTCTCTTTGTTGTTCTTGTTTTTCTTGTTTGTCCAATTTCAAAATGCAATTTGATCATTGTCAATGATATAGAGACTAGAATCCATGTTTCTTTGTTTTTCTTCATTTTTTTCCTTGGACAAGGAGGGGTCTTTATTAACAGACTGCTCAGAAACATAGCTGATTGCACGCCGTGCTCACTGACTAACCTGAAGCACTGTATCAAGCAGGGAAAACACTGAGGCTCTTCCAGGGGAACCTCTATTCCTCCCCACATGTCCACTCCACTGCACCCACCCAACTGCCCACCAGTAGCTGAAGTTTGTGAAATGGTCCCAAAGACAACATCCTTCCCTGTTTTGCTCTATCCTGACAGGCTCTGTCACACATTTTTTAACATGGACGTGAGTATTTGGAGCTCAAGCCAGGCTCCCACATTATTTAGTGCTATTGTAGTTATTTTTCATGTAGGCTCTCCCATTTTGACTATGGATACCTCACACCATAATCCTTCTACAGAAACTCCCATGTAGGTGGAATTACTTGCAAATACCACCATACAGAGCTATTGTCTGAGATGATGTTGCATTAACTTTTTGCCCAGGTTGGTGTCAAACCTTGATCCTACCAATCTTTGTCTCCTGAGCAGATGAGTTGCCAGGCATCAGCCACCACAAACCAGCACACACAGTGATATTTCTGAATTACAATTTTATCCTTGGTGTCACAATCATCAGTTTACAAAAATGAACTCCCTTTTTTTTTTGCATTGTGTATGAAACTGATTTCAGGCACTTTATTTTTGCCGTCCTTTACAAAATCATCTTATAATTGATAATTATAAGCATCTCTTTAATGCTACCAAAAAAGATGTATTACACATTTTTTGGTGGAATTGGGTTTTGAACTCATGGCTTTGCAGTTGTAAAGTAGGTGCTCTACTTCTTAAGCCACACCACCTCCTCACATGTAAGAGATGACTTGGATTTTGAGAATCTTCTATTTTGGCAGCTCTCTATGGTTGCACACCTCTTCCTAAAGCAATTGAAATTGTTCATTCTGAATGACAGAATGAAAAATGAATATTATTTACAGAATATATAACATGTGCACTAGTATTGCAAAACTTGCAATGAATTTTTGGAGAGAAGGAAAAGGTGGTTAGAAATAAAGATCCCAAAAGAAGAAGTACTGAAATGAATTAAGCCAAGATATGCCAAATCCTTTTTCTTCCTTGGGCATACTGGGTTTAAAGTTAGGGATTCAAATTTGCTAGACACATGGTCTAACACATGAGCCATGCCTCCAGTCTGCAAAATCATTTATTCACATTTGTTATTATATATAAATGTAAGTACTGGGTGCTTATGGTTGCTGAGAAGAAATGATGAAGGAGAGCAACTGAGTATGGTATGGTAGGGAAGACCCTGGAGCATCCCATGATACCTGCATTGACCCTGACCCTGTGAAATGTTATTGGACAGTGTAGTGCAGGCCGTTGTTGTGCCTGCTGAGTAAGTGCTAGGCCAAAGTTCAAATATCAGAATCACAAAAACGTGGATGAAAGACTTAGTTGTATTGCTACACAATTAAAATCCCAGCCACTGTGGGGGGGTGGGTCAGGGTTATTTAGTGAGATCTGTCTCAAAATAAAAGTATGTTGGTATATAGCTCACTACTGGACAGCTTTCCTAGCAATTACAAGGTCTTGGTCTAAACCCATAGTAATACACACACACACACACACACACACACACACACACACACAAGAAAAAACTGAACTAATAAACTGCAAATATACATGGCAAAGTGAAAGAACATAACAAATAAAAAAATAGTAAAAAATATATTTGATGTCCTAATAGTAAATACAAAATGGAATACAGGGAAAGCATAATTAAATGGGAAGTTAAGCCAAGGACTGGAGGCTCCCGCCTGTAATATTAGCTATTTTGGAGACACTGGTGGGAGGTCCACGTTTCCTATAATATTAGCACCATATTTGACATGTGTCTGCTGTAGTTTTTGTCAGGTTACTGAGCTCCTGCAGCTGTGTGAAATCTTCTGACTGCAGGACCATAGGGAGGTCACCTGGAAGCATCAGAAGAGGGAAATGATGAGAGAGTGGCTTGGCATCTGCCATGCCACCCAGCTTCATAGACAGGGCAGGCATATTTGTATGTTCCCCACTATTGTTCTTCAATCCATATGCAACTGTTCTTACTAATTGTTCCTATTACAAGGTATCACGTAGTCCATAGTTCACGTTCAGTGACTTTAAGCAAAGTTTTTCCTTGAATACCAGTAGTGAGGAAGAAAGTAAAGAATTTTCATTCATTTGTTAATTTCTTAATTAACTGTTTTTCTTTATGTGATCTAGGTTCTTAGCTTCCATGTTTTTGTTTCTCTCTAGAGAACATTTGACAATTTACAAAATTCAGATACTGGTGATACATTCTGTGAACTTGAAAGTGTTTTCTTTCTCTTCTGGCTGCATGATTTAAAACACTTTCACATGGATTCTTTGTTCTTGTTCTTGTCCAACATTGAGCACCTATAGTGATGGTTTCATTGAACTTCTTGTATATCCATATTCATAATTTCTGTATAATCCTTTGATGATTTCTAAGTCTGTAGTGATTTTCTTCTTTGTCATAGTATTTCTACTTTGCTGTTTGTTCAACATGCTTGCCTACAATCCTTTGATTCTACTTCAGACAGTGCCAAGAAAGGCTTTGTGAAGTGAGTCCACTGCCTGAGATTTTTCAACAATCAATTTCTCATTCTGAAAGCAGAGTTTTGGACCCAAGGCCCAAGCTCCTCAGAGTTCACATTCTAGGTCCAGCCAATTACCCTTCCATTTGAAATAAAGAAGCATGGTGAAGGCAGGGAAAGGAGAATTATTACACAGCTAGGGAATATGCTGTGGGATGAGTCAGCATAAGCAATGAACTCATGTTCACCATCTGCAGGGTACACACATGAAATATAGATTTAAATAGGCAAAGAACTGGGGGAAGGGACCAAAGATATGCATAGTTAAACAGTTCCAGTCACAAGTGTGGTCTAGTTATAACTCAGTTGTAGGTTTGGGAGAGGTTCTGGGGTTGTTATCCAGAGCATGGTCCATCCAAGAAGTGTCTACTGTTGGGGGTAGATTTGGTTTCAGGTTATGAAGAAAACATCTATCTTCTCCTTCCTAAATTCCAAGGGGGTTGCAAGGTGTCTACAGAGAATGGCTCAGAGAAAAGGCTGATTGAAAATGGAGAGCTGCCATGTTTTTTCCTGCTTTTAGTTAATTCATGGGCTGAGTATAGAGTCCATGTGTTTTAGGAAAAGCAGTCTGAGGAACTGCTGCAATGCTTTTTGACAGAAAATCCACATTTCCCTGTCTCTTCATATTTGTTCCTTGTGTGTGAAAGTGAATATGATACTACCTTCATGCACAGTTTTTCCATTTTCCTGGCCTGGCCTTGCACCCAACTTTTCCGAGATCACAGGCTGTCCCCATGGGAAAATGAGTGTGAAATTCTCTCAGCATATTCAAGGCTCCATTTCCCAGTGGAAGAAGAAGGGTCCATTCTGAAAAGCAGGTTTTGCTGAACTACAATGAGTTCCCAGGCTGGACTGGGTAGGCACCAGGGAGGAGGCATGAACTGCTGAAGTCTGTTCCTGGATTCAATTATTTGGTTTTTGCACTCTCCATGGTAGGGGATCACTTCTTGTGTTACTCAGATCTCAAGGGGTGGGTTCTGGATCACTAGCCAGTGAGAAGTGTTTGAGAACTGTCCAACTACAGGTTGGTCTAAGGAGGACCCTCTGCTTAATACAGGAAATACCTTCTAATCTCTGCCATTTTCTGGATCACATTGTGCTGCTGAGAGCAATTCTATGTAATTTATTCTCTCTCCTACTGTGACCTGCACATGGTTCTAGGTGAGTGAGCAGAACTTAGCTCCTCAAAGAAACCTGAAATGCTGTTTGTAACAGGCATTCCAGCTCCAAGGAAGATGAGGATGTAAGAAATGGCCTGAAAAGGTTGGTACAGACCTGGTCCTCCCAAGTACATCACTGCATTTTGAGTCCTCAGTCACTATTTGTGCAGCTTTGCACTTTTTCTTCTCTACTCTAGGTGGGACTATTCAGATGGGTGAACTCTGGCATCCTATCCTCTATGTGCAGCGACATATCCCTGTTAGGACTTCTTAGCACCTGAGATCTAGGTCTCCCCAGCCTTCAGTGGTGGGAGGTTTGGGCTTCCTCCATTATCCTTGGGGCATTGGTGAATGACCAGAATTAGCTAAGTGTTTAGAACCTGATCTCAGACTAGAGCCAGGTCTGCAGCCCAGTTCTTCTTAGAGCTGTCATAAATTACTAAACTGAACCTGTCTTTGCATTGCTCAGCTCATGGCAATGGCTCTGCATGTGCATGTGGGGTTCATGACAAAGGGGACATGTTGGGAAGGTGTTGAAGGTTTGAGGTTTTTGCAACCTCTGACATTATTGGAGTTGTCTAGATAGTATGTTCAAACTTTAATTTCAGATGAAGAATGGACTGACCATATTGAAGTTACAGTTGCAGGACAGCACCAACTTGGAGGTCTGCAGAGACTCAAGGGTGAAATATTGCAGGGCTGTTCTTTCTTTCTTTCTTTCTTTAGTTCTACCTTTTCATTTATGTTTTTAAATTTTATTGTTCATATGTGCATACAAGGCTTGGGTCATTTCTCCCCCCTACCCCCACTCCCTCAGGGCTGTGCTTTCTAGGGAGAAGCATACTGTTGTGGATGACTATGGGAGAGGAAGGACAACTGAGTGAGCATGATCAGCTCCCGGACCAGATATCCTTTCCCCTGAGCTGACAGTGTCTTCATGCAACCCTAAAAATCATTTGTTGTGTTGCCTCAGGTTGAAGGTCTGTCATAGAATTCAAGAGTGCAAAAAGGAGACAAGGATCAGGAAAGTTTGCTTATTCATTGATCTCTTTCTTCTGACCAATTAAAGTAAAGTTTTTGAGGCAGAAAATGGGAATATCAAAAGTGTGAGCCTTACCTTATTTTAGGTTTGATGAGGAAAGACATGTAAGTGTAATGGGAACATAGAAGACAGTGTTACTTAATCATGAGTGTTTTCTAGGATTACTTTGCTTTGGTAATATTTCAGCTGTTTGCATTTCCTTTTTTTGGGTACTGTGGTTTGAATTCAGTGTCTCACATTTGCTAGGTAGGCCCTGCACCGCTTGAGCCTCTGCACCAGGAAGTTGTTTGCAATTTCATTAAAGGAGTTGATCTTGTCAGAATGTACCTTGTGACAATTGAGAAAGTCTGTGAAGTACAGTGGAAAAAGAAGACACATTTGGTTCCATCTGCTAGAACACAGGTTTTTATTAGCTTGAGGTTTTTTGATTGTATGGAAGTGGTGTGATAGCTACAAAGTCTCTTCTACTTAATAATTGGACTCATTTGTACACCAGCCCTTTTTGTGAAGGTTTTTTTTTAAGATTTGGTCTTAAAAAACCATTTGCCTGATTTGGCTTCAAACCATGATCCTCCTGATCTCTGCCATCTGAGTTGTTAGGATTAGAGGTGTGACCCACTGGTGCCCAGCTTGTTCTTACATTCTTGTGTGGGAATGGGTAGATTGAGGGAACAGGTGTGAGAAATCCTTGTCCATAAAGACAAGTGACTGATACCAACATAATAAGGCAACACCAGGCCTTTTGTCCTATTCTATTGAAGTCACACTTGCCTTGTACTACAAATTGAACCTTCTGTGATATCAGTGGGTATATCCTTAGATGCTGAGCTTGGAATATTCTCAGCAGACTCCTGGATCCATTTTCATGTGAAAGAAATAGAGTTCTTTTAGAAAAGACAGGTGCAGGTTCTGCTAAAATTCAATGCATCCCAACACTGGAGAACATAAGGCCCAGCTAGGAGGCCTGGCCTCCTAAGGTTTGTGCCTGGAATCACTTATTCACCCTGGAACTCTACCAGGTGTGGTATCACTTCTCCTGTCACACAGATATAATGTAACAGGGCCCAGGTTCAATAGCCAATGAAAAGTGCTGGAGGGAAAGAAGTGTATAAACTTAACCAGTCAGAATGTGGTGGGAGGAGGGACTACCGTCTAATCCTTTGGAAAATGACTTTTTGGTTCCCATCATTTTCTGAATCACTGAGATTTCTTCTGATATGGACACTGTTGGACTCAGTCTCAGTCCCCTGTTATGTGTGTGCTCAGCTAGGTTAGAGGGAAGAATCACAATCAGCATAGCAGGCAGAAGTAGAGTTTGTGATGGATCTGTAGATCCATCTGTAGATAGATGTGTAGAGTTAAGTGTGGATCTGCAAAGATGAGCAGGAACCTGCCATCCTGTCCTCTAACTCTAAGTAATCTGATCCATCCTGGAGCCCTTGATTCTCTCCCTAGGTGAGGTGGTGGTGGGAGGGAGTAGTTTCCCACCAGTAGAAGCTGTGATCCTTGGTGTCCCTACTCACTCCAAACTTTTCAGGGTAAATTTGATGGTCCTAAATTATGTTAAAATGTGGAATCAGAGTCTTGAACACACAACCAGATCCCAGACATGTGCTACTTCGGATACTAATAAATCCCTAAATTCACAGAGGGCTCACATTACCCCACTCACTGCAGTGGTGGTACACTTGCAGTTGGGTTTAAAATGGGAGGGTTGAGATTGGAAGATTACCATAGGTTTATGAACATAATTGATGTTCTCTTTGGTCTGTGTCTAGACAGCATTTTCAAAAAATGAAATGATGATTGAAGCAAAACATGAAGTAGAGTCTCAGTGTCAGGACAACCCCAACATCAGTGTGTGCAGGTGTCTCAAGGCAAGGCAAACAAGGGCTGTCTTTTCAGGAGTGGTAAAGAGGATAAAAAGTAATAAAAAGAACCTGAGAGGTTATATGTAAAAGAGGGGTCCAAATTAGCTCCTTGACCATAGCCTTGAGACTGTGTTTCATGTGACAATAAAGGAGGGGTTGACATAGTGACTCAAGCTGAGGGTGATCCAGAGACTGTCTGGAAAGAGCTGAAAATTTCATTAGGATACTTTGTATAGTTAGGGTTCTTTTTCAGCTGATAAAGTAAGATGATGAATTTGAGGTGGAACATGGAAGAATCAAAAGTGTGTGCTTCCCTTGTTGGGCATCTAAGTATAATGGCAACATGAAGGATGGTGGGGTGGCGGTCTTAACCACTAGTGTTACCAACATTACTTTGCTTCTGTAAGTTTTCACTTGTTTGCATTTTTATTCATAGAATTTTTCTAGTCATAATGTAACTTGTGACAATTCTGGAAGCTGTTATGGACCATGGGAAAGTCAAAGACCTTTAGGATCTCCAGCTGAAACAAAAGGGTTATTTACTTGAGTGTTTATTTTTTTCACAGATATGTTTAAAAAACTGTATATGCTCTTCATCACAGTTTCTGGCACAGAATTACTGGAAGTCTTAGAATATCTTGACCAATAGGAACAACTTTGGTTGTTACCCTTAGCCCCTTTCAGTGGTTTCTGAATATATGCTAATGATGTGATATGTGGTACCATCCCAGATGAACAGGGTGACCACAAACCATGATCCTACTGCCTTCAGCATCCCAAGTAGTTAGGATGACAAATGGAAGCCACCAGGGTCCAACAAGTTCTTCCTTCTGTCTTGCATATTATAATGATCTTTTACTTTGAAAACTGAATACATTGTTGGAAAGTTATTGATTAGTTGGTTTGAAGTAGGAAGATAACACTAGAAAGAAACCAATAAAAATAATACAGGTAATCCTATTTTATAGGAAAATTTTCATTGAAATAATCTCAGGGTAATTCTGAAATACATGGAAAGATCTGCACATGCATTCACAGGAGGTATCTAGATGTCCTGGTAGATGTGAATAAAAAGCCTCTGTACATATATTACTACAGTAGATGGCTACCACCTTAATCCTTTCCCTACTTTTTCTATCTTTTCCATTAAACTGTGTTCTTCTATTTTTGACTCTTTGGAAGTAGAAAAAGTATTAGAGCTGTTCCATATAAAAGCCTTCTGGGTGCTGTTTTGAGTGTTTTTCACACAAACAATCTGGTTTGATATTGAACTAAACTATTTTCACTTTTGTTTCTGTGGTCATGGTTTTTGGGTCTTTTCTAGATGTGAAAAATAGTTCTGATTAACATTTATAGGTCCAGTGTTTGTTAGAAACAACTTCAGGACTCTTATTACATAATTAGAAGTAGAGAAATGTTACTGGAGAGTGCATCAATTGCCACTCCATTCAAGCATTACACTTTTCTTATGTATTTTGATTTTGAACACTTATTTTACTTAGCTAATTCCTAAATCAGGGACATAGATCTTGATTCATGCATGGTATTTTATGTTGCATTTCTCAATCAGATTTTCATTCATTAATGTATGCAGTCCACTAATCCTGTTGTTTTGCTTTTATTGCCGATATTTATCCTCATCGTTTGTCTTTTGCCACTCTAAATATTAACATTCCACATTCATTTTGTATGCTCCTTGAATAGTGACATTCAAAATGCTCTTCTTTTTGTGTTACTTTCACACACAAACTTCATACATAGCTCTTGAACTGGAGATGTGTCTGGGATCACATTAAACATAGGCTAGTCTTACCTTAGTTTGGCAAATGCTGGGATGAGAGGCACGTGAGGCCATGACTTCAAAAGTATTAAGATTTTATCTTTCCTATTTCCCATGCAAATGGATCATTGTCCATGACATTGGAGAATACAATGTGTTTTCAAGGACAAACTGCGTTCCAGATTTTGTGCTTTTAGCCACCATTTTATTATGTGTCTTCTGTCATGAATCAATCTTCTCTCATTTTATATATATCACCCTATACCAATATTAACTCAAGCTGGGTCAAGGATCTTAATATCAGACCACAAACTCTAAAGTTGATACAGGAAAGAGTAGGAAATACTCTGGAGTTAGTAGGTATAGGTAAGAACTTTCTCAACGCAACCCCAGCAGCACAGCAACTAAGAGATAGCATAGATAAATGGGACCTCATAAAACTAAAAAGCTTCTGTTCATCAAAAGAAGTGGTCTGTAAACTGAAGAGAACACCCACAGAGTGGGAGAAAATATTTGCCAGCTACACATCAGACAAAGGACTGATAACCAGAATATATAGGGAACTGAAAAAACTAAATTCTCCCAAAACTAATGAACCAATAAAGAAATGGGCAAGTGAACTAAACAGAACTTTCTCAAAAGAAGAAATTCAAATGGCCAAAAAACACATGAAAAAATGCTCACCATCTCTAGCAATAAAGGAAATGCAAATTAAAACCACACTAAGATTCCACCTCACCCCTGTTAGAATAGCCATCATCAGCAACACCACCAACAACAGGTGTTGGCAAGGATGTGGGGAAAAAGGAACCCTCTTACACTGTTGGTGGGAATGTAAACTCCTACAACCACTCTGGAAAAACATTTGGAGGCTACTTAAAAAGCTAAACATTGATCTACCATTTGATCCAGCAATACCACTCTTGGGGATATACCCAAAAGACTGTGACACAGGTTACTCCAGAGGCACCTGCACACCCATGTTTATTGCTGCACTATTCACAATAGCCAAGTTATGGAAACAGCCAAGATGCCCCACCACTGATGAATGGATTAAGAAAATGGGGTATCTATACACAATGGAATTCTATGCAGCCGTGAAGAAGAATGAAATGTTATCATTTGCTGGTAAATGAATGGAATTGGAGAACATCATTCTGAGTGAGGTTAGCCCCAAAAGACCAAAAATCGTATGTTCTCCCTCATATGTGGACATTAGATCAAGGGCAAACACAACAATGGGATTGGACTTTGAGTACATGATAAAAGCTTTAGCACACAAGGGAGGGGTGAGGATAGGCAAGACACCTAAAAAATTAGCTATCATTTGTTGCCCTTAATGCAGAGAAGCTAAAAGCAGATACCTTAAAAGCATCTGAGGCCAATAGGAAAAGGGACCAGGAAATACAGAAAAGGTTAGATTAAAAAGAATTAACCAAGAAAGTAACACACACGCACAGGAAATTAATGTGAGTCAACTCCCTGTATAGCTATCCTTATCTCAACCAGCAAAAACCCTTGGTCCTTCCTATTATTACTTATATTCTCTCTTCAACAAAATTAGAGACAAGGGCAAAATAGTTTCTGCTGGGTATTGATGGGGTGGTGGGAGAGGGAGGGGGTGGAGTGGGCAGTAAGGGAAGGGGTGGGGGCAGGGGGAGAAATGACCCAAGCCTTGTATGCACGTATGAATAATAAAACAATAAATAAATAAAATCAAAGGAAGACAGGTTTCCTTTCCTCAGAGGGCTATTTGTTAATCTCTTTTTTATAGCATAGTTTTCTTGATAATGTAGTTTGAACTTTGTTTATTAATATTACACGAAAGCCACTTTGTGTTTTTTCCCTTGCTCTCCCCATTCTTCTTCATTATTATTCTTGCTTTTTTGACAGTGGTTCTTGCTATGTGCATCACTCCAATATTTATCCTGTGATTGTTCTAGTGGAATTCCATGATTAAGCCTCCATAAGTGGGTCAAGGGATCAATTCCTTATTCCAATTATTTTCATTGCTTTTGCAATTCATGACACTGATTACACTTTGAAAAGTGTTTTGTTCATGAGTTTTAAGGTGTATTTTAGAAGTTGCAAAATTGTATACAGCTAGTTTGATGTGGTAAGTTGTTGAAATCCATCTCTTTCTAGGGACACATGCCACATTTCTCCTTTCTAGATTATATTTTTGCATTCTAAACCAAAACCTGTAACTTAATATGAATGATCTGTCATGAGTCTTATTTAACTTAAATTTGGGTTGATCTGTTCTAAACCAGGTAGAAGCTTCCAAATGTTCTTTCTTGATATAGTCACTAAGGAGGTGCTCATTTCCAAAAAATAATTTTGAAAAAATTTTTTGGAAAGAGATATTAAATACTATTTGTCATACCAAATTTGTATTCATAACCATGAGTGCATTGTGGGTTCTTTTACTACAGACTCCCTCTGTCTATATAAAATAGGATATTATTGAAATAAATTGCTTCAGGACATGCTCCCATTTTTATACTTTATATTTGGCTTGGTGAGGTTCATCCCATTAACAGTTCTGCAATGCCAGTAGTTATAAAACTTTTAATCATGTATTAAAAACATTATTCCTCCAGTATATTTTCACCTAATATTACTTTAATGGGAACTAAGAAGAAGGAATTTCTTAATAGATTACTAAAATCTCAGTGTATAACATGCAATTTTTGTTACCATGTTCTGCTTTGAATTCAACAAATAGGTCCAGTGAGATGTCAGAATTACTATGAAGTGCCTGAGAGTATAGATGGAGAATGTAAATGTGATAAAAGTAAAATGCATTGAATATGTGGAGATCACATCAGCATGTGAATTTATTACACAGGCCCTGCTGCAGAATACGTAGTACATTTGTTTTCATAAATCCTTACAGTTACAAACATCATAACTTCTCTTAATAAATCATTAATTGGATAACAATGGTAATCTTTGTTTTGCAGACCTGAAGTGTTACAGAGACTCAAGGAACATATTCAATGTGAAGAATCCATTCAACACACTCCAGAGAACATTGTAAGGAAGGAAACTGCTTAGAACAGCACCATGTAAAAGCAATATATGTGATGCTTATGGGAAAACCTTCACTGATGGCAAGGCTCTTTTAATCCATGAAAGGATACACAATGTACAGAAATCTCATGGACGGAAACAATGTGGAAAAGGTTTCACTCCATACAGTACCTTTCACATTCATGAAAGAATGCACACTGGACAGAAACCCTATGGATGTAAGCAATGTGGGAAAGTCTTCACTCAAACTATTCACCTTCATATACACGAAAGAACTCACACTGGATAAAAACCCTATGAATGTAAGCAATGTGGGAAAGCCTTTACTCATTCTAGTAACCTACATATTCACAAAAGAACTCACGCTGGAGAGAAATGGTATGAATGTAAGAAATGTGGGAAAGTCTTCACTCAAGTGTGTTACCTTCAATATCATGAAAGAACTCACAGTGGAGAAAAAAACCTATGGATGTAACCAATGAAGGAAAGTTTTCTCTCAAGCCAGTTACCTTTGAATTCATGAAAGAATTCACACTGGAGAGAAGTCCTATGGATGTTAGAAATGTGAGAAAGTCTTTACTCATGCATGTCACCTACATTATCATGAAGGAACTCATAGTGGAGAAAAACTGTGGATGTGCCCAATGTGGGAAAGCTTTTGCTCAAGCCGTTCACCTTTGAATTCATGAAAGAACTCAAATTGGAGAGAAACCCTATTGATGTAAGCAAGGTGGGAAAGCCTTTAATCAAGCCATTCACTTTCAAATTCATGAAAGAACTCACAGTGGAGAGAAACCTTATGAATGTAAGCAATGTGGGAAAGCCTTCACTAAAGCCAGTTACCTTCATATTCATGAAAGAACTCACAGTGGAGAGAAACCCTATGGATGTAAGCAGTGTGGGAAAGCCTTTAATCATGCCAGTCACCTTCAGAGATATAGAAGAACTCACACTGGAGAAAAAACATGTTAATGTAAGCAATGTGGGAAAGCCCTCAGTCTACTCACTCACCTTCAAGCACATAGAAGAACTCACACAAGTGAAATCTTATGGATATATGCAATGTGGGAAAGTCTTCACTCATTCCAGTCACCTTTGAAGCCATAAAAGAATTCATACTGAAGACAAACCTTATGGGTGTAATCAATGTGGTGAAAATGTTCACATGCCCAACTACCCTTAAAATACTTAAAGGTACATGATTAGAAAGACAACACTATGGATATGAGCAATTTCCAGTGATATTAACAAATGTGAACTCACTCTGTAGAGAAACTCTATAAATGTAAGGAATGAGAGACAACTTACACTCTATCCAGTATCCTTCATCCTCATTAAAGAACTCAAACAGGATAAACCTCGTCGGTGTAAGCAATGTGGAAAGCCTTCCTTAGTTCTAGTACCCTTCAAGCACCTGAAAGAACTCATTATGTGAATATACACTAAGGTCATGATAAAACATTCACATACCCACTCTTCTTGAACACCATGAGTGAACTCAGAAACACTATCAACATAAGTAAGATAGAAGTGCCTTCACCTTTTGCAGTAATATTCTTTGACATGACACAACTCACACAATTCACATTGTAGCACAATGCTATACTTGTGTGAAATGTGGCTAAGCCTTCACACATTCCTGTGCTTCTTCAAAACATACAAAATGGAGAATAATTGTAGTAGGAAATCAATGTGGAAAGTCTTTTTTTTTTTTTTGCTGGTCCTGGGATTTGAACTCTGACCTTTTTGCTAGCTGTGCAGATATTGTACTACATGAGCCACCCCAGAAGCCTTTTTATGTGTGTTAAGTATTTTGAAAATAAGGTCCCTCAAAGTATTTGCTGAAGCCACCTTCAAAACATAATCATCCTCATTGCTCCTTGTCACCAGCTAGAGTTAAAGTGTGAGCTATTGGTTACCAGGTGTGGGGATTGCCTTCTTTTTTCCACTGAATTCAAATGCTCTAAGGCATTTATTCTACCTAGTATACTTTGTAAAGTGGATTTTGCTTCATAGTTTAAACTGTGTTGCTGTAATTAGAGAATTGTAAATATCCCAGAGAACAGAATCAGTTATGCACACAAACCACCCCTTACTTTTGATAGGCAAACACCAGAAATAGGACCAGAAAGGTAGGAAATTATTTTCTTTAAGAAAAATGCTTAATTAAAATGCTATCAGAAACTGCTAAGAGGAATATGGAAGAATGACCTCAGCAAACAGCTCATGTGGTCACACATGTACAAAAGGAAAAAGGTATACTAGGAGAATGTCTATCCCTAGTCTGCAACCAGGTGTGGGCTTCAGCTCTCTTGCTGCAGACTGCCTCCAAAAATTCTCCCAATATAGCATGTGCTGAGGTATTGAGCCTTCTCTGTGCTTCTTTCGGTCTAACATCTATCTCCTCATTAATCCCTGCATGCATTTTAGGCCAACATGCCTTTTTCCAGTAACAGTACGTACTCAGGAGGCATAGATCAGGATGTTTGTAGTTTGAAGCCAGCCTGGACAATTAGTTCCTGAGGCCAGAAGTTCAAATCCTAGTATGCCAAAACAAACAAACAAACAAACTCATAAATTTGCATCATGTCATCAAAATGTCCTAGATGCTGGGTTGGAAGGTATTTTGGTTTGGATGGTCAGGCTGAGGCTGTTGTTTCTGGTATGGTCCCAGGCTTTCAGCTCAGCAAGACCCTGCTGTATCACAGGTATTTGTCAGCATTAGCTGTCTAGTCTAGAATGTAATTCCTTATCATTAGAGAAGCCATGGTTCTCAGCCATCATGTTGTCTAAATCATTCATTAGTCTTCATCAGAGACTTCCTGCTTCTTAGCTAAGACAATTTTACCCCAGAAGCTGTGATTCCATCCTCTTCGCTATCCAATGAAATACAAGGTGAGACTACTCTCATTTTTTGTCTGTAATTGAGTTGCTGCCTTTTTACATGAGTTCTCCAATAAATTTTTTTCTGTGGGTTTAAAAGATTTTTGCACATATTATTTTGGTAATGGTTTACCCATTCTCTTACACAGAGTGTGTAAACATTTTAAAGGGTATACAGAAGTCAGGGAGACCTGAGGAAATGAGGAGAAAGGATAACTTGTGCTATTACTTGAAATTATTAGTTTCTTAAAAATAGATTGTGATATTATAAATGAGTTGGGCATAAATTTGGTGACATGAATGAATTACATGTTTCCTTTCATTCAGGAGGAACAGATGGAATATATTTTTGATTTATGTTTATTTAACTGATGTACTACTTCTGACTTAATTAACATAAGATGAAAGAAGACATCTAACAACATAGATTTTGGTTTTTTCTCTGAATAGCATATTCACACCTAAGGTATCCTGATGCCAACAGAGCAATAAAATTTAAAAGTACACTTAAAGCGATGTTATTTATATAACTGAAGGGTCACAGAGACCTATTTAGGCCACTCATGAAGGTAGCAAATATCTTAAGGTAGCAAGGAAAATAGACTGCCCAACAAGTTATACTGAGGTTAATGGGGAAGCTATGGTGAAAATTTACTTCTGGGGCAGAGGTGTGATCAGGCTGACTCTCTTGGATGGTCATAGCCTTTGATAGGCTGCTCTCCATTTGTTGAAGGGAAGGGGCACTGAGGATAATACATGTTCATCATTATGACCATTTGAGTCACATACTTCCTCAGAGTTATGCATAGAGGACGAAACAGGAGACATCCCAAACACAGAAGATATGATAAGAAACTTAATAGCAACACTTCCAGCCTTCACAATGAACAATGCTTTGTCCCATGATGAATGGACATGCATTGTGTCTGAACTGAAGTCAATAGATATACTCCAGAAAAGCATTAACTTCCATCTCCAGAAATCCTTAAGAACAAAGGGCAGAAACCTAAAGTGTCAGTGAAGAAATGCTGATGGCAGACATTTGTCAAGTTTGAAAGCCAAAATCTCCATGGGGCTGGCTTTAGCAGAATCTACAAATTTGATAGTTTCACCTACAAAAACTCAACCAGGATATCCCAATGACATTCACAAGAATCCTTCCTATTTTTGTTACTCATTCTTTGGCGGGAGGGATTATCTGTTTTGAAATTTTAAATTTTTGCACAAGTAGTGTTGTCACTGTTGAAATTTCTATAACTAAAACTTCAAGGGGAAGTGGCAAGTGTACTCTAATATCACTATCACAACACTATATACAGAAAACCACATGTTGTGATATGTTTCAATCTAGTGACAAGAGGTAGCCTAGGATGAGTAGTGTGGGGACTGAAGAAGCACAAATCCAAGGCTACCAGAAAAGGGCATCATAACACAAACATCTTTTAGAAACATTAGAGAAGTGAGTCACCTTGAAACAACACCCAAGTGTGGGCATTGCAACACACATCTTTAAGAAACAGATACAGAAATGTAGGAGGGAGTTGCCTCTAAATGATGTCCTTAGTGCCAGATCATTGTGACCAAATCCACCTAAGATATTTTTTTTCATAATCTACCTGTCAGGAAGATCTATGCAAACATCCATCTATCAGAAAGGCTCCTGAGATTTCAATCCCTCAAACTGCCCAGAAAACATTTTCACACCATGGAAAGAGTATAGTGGATGCTACTGGTCTCAGCAAACATTGTCACACTGTGGAAAGACTGACTTTCATTAATTACGTATTTATCTGGCAGGAATGTATTATAATTCAGGGCTTCCACTAGCTTGGCAGACACTTTTCTCTTGAACCCCATCCTAAGCCCAAATATCTTCTATTTTCTTTAGTCTGGCCCATAGCCTCAATACACAGGAAAGCCTCATGTTGGTTTTGTGAAAGATGGAATCACTCTTGGTAGGGTTTAGAGGACTGGATTCCCTGCTGCAATCATTGTTGATTCATCACTCTGCTTCCTGGACATACTGAGGCAAGGTTTATGCCCACAAATCCATGTACCCTTGCAGCCATAGATTTTGTGGCTGACTTTTGTGCTTCATATCACATGAATTTACCTCATATGCTTGAGATGTCACATACCCACGGTAGATGAGCAGTTCTTGGTGTCCAGCAATGGTTGCACTTCTATGGATCCCCTAGCCATTGTCATCAAACAGGATTTCCATAGGAATCCCAACCCAGCATATTCCCTGAACTTTACCCTAATGGGGTCTGTCCGATGGCTCAGCTTCTGTGGTGGGTTTCTGCCTGGGCCAAAGGATTCCATGTGATACTTTTTGCAATAGATGTGGGAGAAGGCCACAATTCTCAGCTCTTCTAATTTGGGGACCTAGAGAATGAATATGATGTGCACCAAAGTTTAGGCTTGGTAAGTTACCCTCGAGATAGTATGGATATACTCCTTTCTCCCCCATTATATTCTTGTGACCACTTTTTTACTGGAACTTTGGTCTATATGGGATACTCAGCTCTGAAGGTCACAAAGTCTTCATAGTCATTCCTCCAGTGTCCAATGAGTAGAAATTCTGTTCCTTCTGTCTTCAACCAAAATTTATTGGGTACTAGTATTTGAATTTAGGCCTTCAGTCATGCTAGGCAGACACTTTACAAGTTGAGCTACTCTGTCAGACATGAACCCAAATTTTAAGTCACTTCACTTGGTATTATTCCCAAATCATAAACTTTGATTCCTTCCAAGGAAAGAAGGAATATTTTCCATATGCTTAAATTCTGCTTTCTTTTCATTATACCTATACTTCCCAGTTTGTATTTACTATATAAACTGTCAGGAGAAGCCAGGTATCACTCAAATTTTCTCATTTAGATATATTTTTCAGCCAAATTTCATAGATCACTACACTGCAGTTTTGTTTCATCATATCATAAAATGCAGAAACAATTTCACTCAAGTTATTTGCCACCCTTCTTCAAACACTCCAAAATTATTTTTTAAATGACAGTGCAAATGCCCCCAGACACATATATTTCCATAGTCTTCTAATCACAGTTCAATTGAAATATTAAGGTTTCACACAGATGAAAAGAGTATTCGACAGTGTTCAAAAACACTTTCTGTACCTCCATACCCAGACTAAATCAGAAACTACAAGGATGAACATGAGACAGTATAAAATATAAAATAGTATTCCTTACAATTTCAAAGTATATTATTGTACTCTGATCTCTTACAGCTTGCAATGATGACTGTAAGAATCCAGATATTTTTTTCATCTGATTCATTTATTCATATTTTGATACACACATATACACATATTAATATGGCAAAAACACATTCTTGATTTTCTTTTGTGATTGTAGTGGGCTTTGAAATTGGATCTTTATCCTTGTGGGCAAGCACTCTAACATCAATTTTTTTTTTTGGTAGTGGGGTTTGAACTCAATACCTACATCTTCAGTCTTTCCAGCAGCCTTTTTCTATGATGGGTTTTTTTTGAGATAGAATATTGAAAACTATTTTCCTAGGTTTCACCCTCCTAATCTCTATCTCATGAGTAGGATTACAGATGTGAGTCACCAGCACACAACTTACATCTTCAAATCTAAGTAGAGAAAAAAATAATTGTATATGAACCTGTAAGAAAGTTTTTGAAGTCAATGACAAGTATTGTTGATAGAATATCACAGATGGCAGCACTGACTCATACTCTTTGGGACTCAGTCCACAAATGAAAATATGAGTCTCTGTGTTATGAAATCATAAAGAGTGTCAAAACACTGACAACAAATCATTAAACCAAATACATGTTACATGTCTGCCTAGAGGTATCTTCCTTTTCACTTGCTCCCACTCCCAAACGTAAAACAAATGAACCCAAACAGTAGAGATAACTTCAGATAGGTGCAATTCAGTGTCATGCATTAACCATGATACCAATTAAATGTCTCAAAGAAGGAGGTTTCCACAAAGTGTCTTTCCTCTTAGACAAAACAACTGCTTCTTCCATTCTTCCAGAAGTCTTCATTCCAATGACTTTGGTCATACCAATAACCCATGGTTTTTCACCTGACTATTCTTATTAGCTTAAAAATCATTCATGAAAATAAAAACATCATGCTTTTTACTCACATAGTCAGAAGCTGTAGGTAGATAAAGGATGCCACACTGAATGATACTTTTAAGATCAAATCCTAAGAGCTCAGTACACCTGGGAAGCTTCTCTTATTTTATCATTGGGTATCTCAGAAGTGAAATTTCTCAAGTACCTCTCTCCAACAACTGGTATAAAACATTGGCTAACTTTTCAGTGAGATAAGTTCTGCTAAAATTCCAATAGTCAAGAATCCAGGAAATGTCAAATTTGGAAAGTTGTTTGCAAAATTTTAGGACAAACAATTTAAAATTATGTACACAAATATTTATACCATGCAGAAATCTCTGCAATCCTCTGTTAGTAATATTTGAGGACAGCAACACTATTTTATTAGGTACCCACTTGCCATATACATGTGAAACTTAATATATACATTAAAAACCATGGACTCATCCTTAAACTCAACACAAGTAGCATGATTAAGAGGTCTACAAGTATTGACAATTTCAAACTCTGTAAAATGTGTTCAGAGACATTAAAGGAATAATGCTCATTGTTAAAGCACATGTAAAAGCTCTTTCTAAGTGTAAAATAAGGTGGGTTGATGGTCCCAACAAGAATATCAAGGTAGCAATCTAACCTGGCATTAGTCCCAAATTTTGCACAATAATAATAAAAATAATAATGAAATAAATCTGGCTTTTAGTTTAACTTGTATCTTTCAGGTTAATTTGAAGTATCATTTAGCTCTGTAAATCATGTCCATTCTGAAGGTGCTTCCCTTTCTTCTTTCCTTTTTCTACAACAAATAAAAAACACAATTTTCATTTCCTAAGATTGACAAGGCTTCAGACCCACTTTCTTAAGGCCACCTGACCTTGACATTCATTCCTATAAAACAATGAGAAGCAATCTGACAACAGTAACAGTTATGTGAGTGTGTGTGTGGGGGAGGGTAACTCTCCATTCCACTGCAAGAGGAATCATGTATGCATGTGGATGTCTATTTCTAACAGTTTTGGTATGTGGGAGACACTTGGAAATTGAGGGTTTTAGTGGCAGCACTAAGAATCAGAGGCCTCAGGGGACAGATTGTTAATTTAATTCTTGATCACTCTCATCTCATAGGAAACCCAGAACTCACCTGAGAGAAAGGGGAGAGAAGGTGCCCTGTACTGGAATGTACCTTCTGCACACAAATTTCATAAATAAGCCTATGAGATCCAATGACTACCCTGCATCACCACACAGATGAGGAGTGTCAGGTTTGGGTGTGGATCATTTCAGAGAGGACTGTGGGCCAGGATGAAGTCACTTCTCACAGGGACAAGACAGGATAGGACAGTGTTCCTGACTCCCTGCCTGGCCACCTCCCCTGCAGGATTCAGGTCGTCAAAGAGTGCGTGGCATCAAAAGTGCGACCAATTCACACATTGACAAGATGACTGTGGCCCTCTTTGTCCAACTGCAGAGAATGGCCATGCTGTCACCTACTGGTAATGCAGCGAATTGCATAAGATTCTTCACTCAGTGCAAATCACTCAGCTGCCAAACTGATGTGTCTGAGAAGACTCATCAGTGAAAAGTAGGCAACTTGGCAGGTAGCCTCCTGCCCCATTGTGCATCATGGAACATTTACACTGGCACTCACCATTGGTACATACAGGCTTGAAACAGCCTCTCTGACAGTCTAATCCCTCAGGAAAAGAACCTCAAGGCATTTGTGACAGGAAAAGGATGCTTTTCCTGGTCATGAGGATCTATAGGACAGTACCCAGCAACAGCCAATGCTCAGGCTTCTTATTTCTGAAAACTTGTCCTGGCCCCTTTCTCCATCTCTACCTATTCATGAAGTATGAATCTAGGATAACTCTGCATATCAAAATCAAAACACAGTATAAAAATCAGTCCTATTATAACCAGAGTTAAACCTACAGAAAGGAGGGAACACCAACCAGCATTTACCCATGACTCACTTGATTTCAAGTACTACACGCCATCACTCTGGCAACTCCCCTACTCCGAGAACAGCATGCATGTTATAGCTTAGAATGTGACAAACCTGTCAGAATATTCATTACATTCATAAAAATATATCTTTCCTTCTGTTGATTGATGAATTCTGTAACAATTGCATCCAGTTGGCTGATGACCATGTTGAGTTATCTATCATTATTTTTGCACATATTTTTCTTTTTACTGGGACTAGTCTTTGAATTCAGGGCTTCATGTTTGTAAATCAGGTTCTTTACTGCATAAATCCCATTTTCATCCCCTTTTGCTTTTGGTTATTTTTGGAGATGGGGTCTTATAAACTATGTGTACTTACCCAAAAACATTGAAATAGGAAAAGAGGTAAATCCTTGAGAAAAGAAATGAATAGCTCAATGGTAGGTCAATTGCCTAATTTTGGGGACCATCACCAGCACAGGAAAAAACTAAACAAAATGATACTAACAAAAAAGAAATGAACTAAATGAATTCAACTTTTAATTAACCCTATCAGAATATAATTACATTTTAAATTTTTATTGGTGTCTTCCTAGTATTATCTTCAAACTAGCAAATCAATAAATGAGATGTCTTTCTTTTTTTTTATTGTAATTCTTAAGTCTTTTTTTTTCTTTTATTATTCATATGTGCATACAAGGCTTGGTTCATTTCTCCCCCCTGCCCCCACCCCCCCCTTACCACCCACTCCACCCCCTCCCGCTCCCCCCCTCAATACCCAGCAGAAACTATTTTGCCCTTATCTCTAATTTTGTTGTAGAGAGAGTATAAGCAATAATAGGAAGGAACAAGGGTTTTTGCTGGTTGAGATAAGGATAGTTATACAGGGCATTGACTCACATTGATTTCCTGTGTGTGGGTGTTACCTTTTAGGTTAATTCTTTTTGATCTAACCTTTTCTCTAGTTCCTGGTCCCCTTTTCCTATTGGCCTCAGTTGCTTTTAAGGTATCTGCTTTAGTTTCTCTGCATTAAGGGCAACAAATGCTAGCTAATTTTTTAGGTGTCTTACCTATCCTCACCCCTCCCTTGTGTGCTAAAGCTTTTATCATGTGCTCAAAATCCAATCCCATTGTTGTGTTTGCCCTTGATCTAATGTCCACATATGAGGGAGAACATACAATTTTTGGTCTTTTGGGCCAGGCTAACCTCACGCAGAATGATGTTCTCCAATTCCATCCATTTACCAGCGAATGGTAACATTTTGTTCTTCTTCATGGCTGCATAAATTTCCATTGTGTATAGATACCCCATTTTCTTAATCCATTCATCAGTGGTGGGGCATCTTGGCTGTTTCCATAACTTGGCTATTGTGAATAGTGCAGCAACAAACATGGGTGTGCAGGTGTCTCTGGAGTAATCTGTGTCACAGTCTTTTGGGTATATCCCCAAGAGTGGTATTGCTGGATCAAATGGTAGATCAATGTTTAGCTTTTTAAGTAGCCTCCAAATGTTTTTCCAGAGTGGTTGTAGGAGTTTACATTCCCACCAACAGTGTAAGAGGGTTCCTTTTTCCCCGCATCCTCGCCAACACCTGTTGTTGGTGGTGTTCCTAATGATGGCTATTCTAACAGGGGTGAGGTGGAATCTTAGTGTGGTTTTAATTTGCATTTTCTTTATTGCTAGAGATGGTGAGCATTTTTTCATGTGTTTTCTGGCCATTTGAATTTCTCCTCTTTTGAGAAGGTTCTGTTTAGTTCACTTGCCCATTTCTTTATTGGTTCATTAGTTTTGGGAGAATTTAGTTTTTTAAGTTCCCTATATATTCTGGTTATCAGTCCTTTGTCTGACGTGTAGCTGGCAAATATTTTCTCCCACTCTGTGGGTGTTCTCTTCAGTTTAGAGACCATTTCTTTTGATGAACAGAAGCTTTTTAGTTTTATGAGGTCCCGTTTATCTATGCTATCTCTTTGTTGCTGTGCTGCTGGGGTTCCATTGAGAAAGTCCTTGCCTATACCTACTAACTACAGAGTATTTCCGACTCTTTCCTGTTTCAACTTTAGAGTTTGTGGTCTGATGTTAAGATCCTTGATCCATTTTGAGTTAATATTGGTATAGGGTGATATACATGGATCAAGTTTCAGTTTTTTGCAGACTACTAACCAGTTTTCCCAGCATTTTTTGTGGAAGAGTCTGCTATTTCTCCATCGTATATTTTTAGCTCCTTTGTCAAACACAAGTTGGTTATAGTTGTCTGGCATAATATCTGGGTCCTATATTCTGTTCCACTGGTCTTCATGTCTGTTTTTGTGCCAGTACCATGCTGTTTTTATTGTTATTTCTTTGTAATATAGTTTGAAGTCAGGTATTGTGATACCTCCCACATTGTTCTTTTGACTGAGTATTGCCTTGACTATTCGTGGCCTCTTGTGTTTCCATACAAATTAAACAGATTTTTCAATCTCTTTAATGAATGTCATTGGAATTTTGATGGTAATTGCATTAAACATGTAGATTACTTTTGGAAGTATAGACGTTTTTACTATGTTGATTCTACCAATCCATGAGCATGGGAGATCTCTCCAGTTTCTATAGTCTTCCTCAATCTCTTTCTTCAGAAGTGTATAGTTTTCCTTGTAGAGGTCTTTCACATCTTTTGTTAGGTTTACACCTAGGTATTGATTTTTTTGAGGCTATTGTAAATGGAATTATTTTCATACATTCTTTTTCAGTTTGCTCATTGTTAGTGTATAGAAATGCTAATGATTTTTCTATGCTGATTTTATATCCTGCTACCTTGCTATAGCTATTGATGATGTCCAGAAGCTTCTGAGTAGAGTGTTTTGGGTCTTTAAGGTATAGGATCATGTCGTCTGCAAATAGGGATATTTTGACAGTTTCTTTACCTATTTGTATTCCTTTTATTCCTTCTTCTTGCCTAATTGCTCTGGCTAGGAATTCCAGTACTATGTTGAATAGGAGTGGAGATAGTGGGGATCCTTGTCTGGTTCCTGATTTTAGAGGGAATGGTTTCAGTTTTTCTCCATTAAGTATAATGCTGACTGTAGGTTTGTCATATATAGCTTTTATAATGTTGAGGTAGTTTCCTTCTATTCCTAGTTTTCTTAGAGCTTTTATCATGAAACGATGTTGGATCTTATCAAGGCTTTTTCTGCATCTATTGAGATGATCAAGTAGTTTTTGTCTTTGCTTCTGTTAATGTGGTTTATTATGTTTATTGATTTTCGTATGTTGAACCACCCCTGCATCCCTGGGATGAAGCCCACTTGGTCTTGGTGAATAATCTTTTTGATTTGTTGTTGAATTTGGTTTGCCATTATTTTGTTGAGGATTTTTGCATCAATGTTCATTAAGGAGATTGGCCTGTAGTTCTCCTTTTTGGAGGTGTCTTTGCCTGGTTTTGGGATAAGTGTAATACTGGCTTCATAAAATGTGTTTGGCAGTTTTCCTTCCCTTTCTATTTTGTGGAACAGTTTAAGGAAGGTTGGTATCAGTTCTTCTTTAATGGTCTGATAGAATTCAGCAGAGAATTCATCAGGTCCTGGACTTTTCTTTTTGGGGAGACTCTTGATTGCTACTTCAATTTCATTTTGTGTTATAGATCTATTCAGGTGATTAATTTCCTCTTGGTTCAGTTTTGGATGATCATATGTATCTAGAAATCTGTCCATTTCTTTAAGATTTTTAAATTTATTTGAATATAGGTTCTCAAAGTAGTCTCTGATGATTTCCTGGACTTCCATGGTGTTTGTTGTTATCTCCCCTTTTGCAGTCCTGATTCTACTAATTTGGGTTTTTTCTCTCCTCAGTTTAGTCAGGTTTGCCAGGGGTCTATTGATCTTGTTTATTTTTTCAAAGGACCAACTTTTTGTTTCATTACTTCTTTTTATGGTTTTTTTTGGTTTCTATTTCATTGATTTCAGCTCTTATTTTTATTATTTCTCTCCTTGTATTTGTTTTGGGATTTGCTTGTTCTTGTTTTTCTAGGAGTTTGAGATGTATCATTAGGTCATTGATTTGGGATCTTTCAGTCTTTTTAATATATGCACTCATGGCTATAAACTTTCCTCTCAGGACTGCCTTAGCTGTGTCCCATAGGTTCCGGTAGGTTGTGTTTTCATTTTCATTGAGTTCCAGGAACTTTTTAATTTCCTCTTTTATTTCATCGATGATCCATTCTTCGTTAAGTAATGAGTTATTTAGTTTCCAGCTGTTTGCATGTTTTTGGTCTTTACTTTTGTTGTTGAGTTCTAGTTTTACTGCATTGTGATCAGATAGTATTCATGGTATAATTTCTATTTTCTTATATATGCTGAGACTTGCTTTGTGCACTAGGATATGATCTGTTTTGGAGAAGGTTCCATGGGCTGCTGAGAAGAATGTATATTGTGTAGAAGTTGGATGAAATGTTCTGTAGACATCAACTAGGTCCATTTGATCTATTGCATATTTTAGATCTTGGATTCTTTATTGATTTTTTGTTTGGATGACCTATCTATTGATGAAAGTGGGGTGTTAAAGTCTCCCACAACCACTGTCTTGGTGTTAATATATGCTTTTAGGTCTTTCAGGGTATGTTTGATGAAATTGGGTGCATTGACAGTGGGTGCATACAGATGATGATTATTATTTCCTTTTGGTCTATTTCCCCTTTTATTAGTATGGAATGTCCTTCTTTATCTCTTTTGATCAATGTAGGTTTGAAGTCTACTTTGTCAGAGATAAGTACTGCTACTCCTGCCTGTTTTCAGGAGCCATTGGCTTGGTAAATCTTCTTCCAGTCTTTCATCCTAAGCCTATGCTTATTTCTGTCAGTGAGATGGGTGTCCTGTAAGCAACAAATTGTTGGATCTTCCCTTTTAATCCATTTCGTCAAGTGGTGCCTATTGATGGGTGAATTAAATCCGTTAACATTAAGTGTTAGTACTGATAGGTATGTGGTGATTCCTGTCATTTAGTTGTCTTAGTTGTTTGAAGGTTTGATTGTGTGTACCTAAGTTGAGGTTACTCTCTACTGTCTTGCTTTTTCTTTTCCTATAGTTTGGTGCTGCCTGCCCTTTCATGGTTAAGTTGGGTTTCACTTTCTGTGTGCAGAATCCCTTGAAGAATCTTTTGTAGTGGTGGCTTTGTGGTAACATATTGTTTTAGTTTCTGCTTATCATGGAAGACTTTTATTGCTCCATCTATTTTAATGATAGTTTTGCTGGGTAGAGTATCCTGGGGTTGAAGTTATTTTCATTCAGTGCCCGGAAGATCTCACCTCACAATCTTCTTGCTGTTAATGTTTCTGTTGAGAAGTCTGCTGTGATTTTGATGGGTTTACCTTTGTATGTTACTTGTTTTTTCTCTCTTACAGCCTTCAGTATTCTTTCCCTAGTTTGTGAACTTGTTGTTTTAATAATGATATGTTGTGGGGTAGTTCTATTTTGGTCTGGTCTGTTTGGTGTCCTGGAGGCCTCTTGCATCTGTATGGGAATATCTTTCTCTAGATTTGGGAAATTTTCTGTTATTATTTTGTTGAATATATTATGCATTCCCTTCGCTCGCACTTCTTCTCCTTCTTCGATGGCCATGATTCTCACGTTTGGTCTTTTGATGGAGTTGGTGAGTTCTTCCATTTTCTTTTCACAAGTCTTGAGTTGTTTAATTAATAGTTCTTTGGTTTTTCCTTTAATCACCATTTCATCTTTAAGTTCTGAGATTCTGTCTTCTGTTTCTTCTATTCTGCTGGATTGACCTTCCATTTTCTTTTGCAGTTCTGTTTCATTCTTTTTTCTGAGGTTTTCCATATCCTGGCTGGTTTCCTCTTTAATGTTGTCTATTTTTGTCCTGAGTTCATTTATCTGTTTATTCTTCATGTTCTCTCTTTCACTTTGGTGTTTATACAGTGCTTCTATGGTTTCCTTTACTTCTTCTTTTGCTTTTTCAAATTCTCTATTTTTGTTATCTTGGAATTTCTTGAGTGTCTCCTGTACATTTTGGTTGACCCTATCCAGTATCATCTCTATAAAATTCTCATTGAGTACCTGTAGTATGTCTTCGTTTAAATTATTCTTGTGGGCTTCATTGGGTTCTTTGGCATAGTTTATCTTCATTTTGTTGGAGTCTGGATGTGAGTATCTGTTTTCTTCATTCCCTCTGGTTCCTGTACTAATTTTTTGCTGTGGGGAAACTGGTTTCCCTGTTTTTTCTGTCTTCCCATCATTATCCTTGGTGTTGTTACTGTCCCTGTACTGTGTGCAATTAAGTATTTTCTAGCTTATAATAATAACAGTGGTAATATTTAGAATGGAAGGGTGAGCAGAGATGGAAAGCAAGAAGTTAAAGGAAAGGGAAAAGCAAATAAACACACAAGAAGGAGAAAACAGAGCAAGGAATCAGACAAGAAAGTTTCAAAGGTATAAACAGGGAGCATTAGTGTACTAATTGACAGTATGCTGAACAGGCATTAGAGAGACAGAGAGAGGATTGAAAAGAAAAAATAAAAAAAGATAAGAATAAAAATAAAAAATAGGTAAATGAAGAAATATTTATATATAAAAATAAAAGAAAAAGAAAAATAGAAAATTAAAAAAAACCCCAAAAAACCAAAAAACCTCCAAGTTCAAATGCAATGAAGTTTCAGTCTTAATAATTTGGGTGTCCGTCTCAGTCTCCAATCCTGAAGATGGTGCCTCAGATGTTGTTCTGTAGTTGTCTCCTCAAAGGGGATGCATAAAGTAGAACAAAACTACACACACACACACACACACACACACACACACACACACACACAAAACCCCACCAAGTGTCCCAAGTTCAAATGCAATACAGTTTCAGTAAGTTTTTCAGCATGCAGGTGTAATTCAGTTGTTCTCTCATCAAAGGTAGGGAGAAAAAGAGAAAAAAAGAAAAAAACAACAAAAAAAGAGAGCCTGGAGACAGTTCTGAGAATGGTATCTGCAGCTGTGGCTTGCCTGACGGCTGCTGTCAGCCTGCTGTTGCTGGATGTGTTATTTATGCAGATCTCTGGGGTGAGCTTAGCACTCACCTGGCCCTGCAGGCTTTGTTTACTCAGATTTCTCCTGTGCGGGAGCCTCTGCTACAAGCTTTCCCCTTTCCGAGCACACTGGGAAAGGTGACACTGCACCCGCATTCTCAGGCCTGCATGTTTATTTACAGTTCATGTGGGAGGTGGGTCTTCCCCCCTCTCCTGTGCAGTTTTCCTCCCACCACCACTTTTATAGGCTTTCCTGCTCCTGATTACTGGGCAGTGCTGCTACTCCTGCCAGCTGCCATGTTTGTTTACAGCTCACGTGGGAAGTGGGTCTTCCCTCCTCTCCTGTAGAGTTTTCCTCCCTCTGCCTCTCTTACAAGCTTTCCCACTCCTGGTTGCTGGGTGCATGCCCTCGCTCCCGCCAGAGCCTCTCCTGCCCACCTGGCTTGTTTATTTACAGTCTGGGAAGGATTCCCTTCCCCCAATGTTTGGTGCTCAGTGTGCCCCACCCTTTTTCCCGCATGTCTTTATTTTTCTTATTTCTTATTACTCTATTCTCTTTTCCCCGGGTGGAGGTCAGTCTGTGCAGGGGGCTATGCTGCTCTGGCCAGGCTTGTCTGTGGGAGTACCGCAGTACTGTGAAGCTCACCTTGTCCACATCTTCCCAAGCCATCTGGGCGCAGGTGACTGGTGGCCCGGGGGCCCTCCTTGTTTCTCCGTTTAACATGAAGTGGAGATTCTCTGCACCAGCTGGAGGTGTGGAGGGGTCATAGTTTTGCATCTTCTCAGTGATTTTGCCTGCAAAGTGTGTCTCCAGCGTCTCTCCAAGATTTCACTATAGGAGTCTCGCTTTCTGCTTCCTCCCTCTAGACGCCATCTTGGAATCCTCCCTTATGAATTTAATAAGTATCTTTATTTGGCTGACTAACTCTATTAGGGTTATTATGCCACTCATTTACACTCTATCACACAGCTACATATCATATATATCTGAACATATATATGGTCATCTCATTTTGAGTAAGAGCAGTGAATACTGAATTTTGATATTAAACTGTCATTCCAACTCCCCATGCCCAAATATTTCTATGTGCTCAAACCTAGTATATGCAAATGGAGAGCTTGGTTATTCCTTACCTATTCTGAGAACCAGCACAACTCAGAGTAAACACAGTAAACTTTGCACACAGACCACACCTCATTGATAGGCAAACACTACAAATAACAAAGAAAAGGGTAGCCAAATTATTTTTGTAAAAATAATGCTTAAAATGCTAAGTGAAACTGCTAACAGGAATGTAGAGGAATGTCATCAGCAAACAACCTATGTGGTCACACTTCTACACAAGACAAAGGGTATATAAGGAGAATGTTGAGGATTTTTTGGTGCCATGACTTTGTAAAAGAATTCACCAAGAGAAGAAAATAGGATAAGCAAGAGGTTTATTTGGGAAGCTGAGGGCAATTGAACACAGGGTAGTCCTACTAATCTGATATGAGAGTTGGGTAACTTTTTTATATGATGCAAAGCAAAAGAAAATCAAAGGTACACCATCTAGCAGGAGGGTGGGAAGACTCAAGTTGGAATAAGCACTGGGGGTCCTGAGAACTCAAGCTTTTACTGTGTTCGGTACACATGGGAATGGTCATTCCTAGAAAACTGGTCCCTGTGTGATTAACTCATAGTGTGAGCTAGATGCTGGTGGTTCAAACCTGTAATCCTAATTGTTAGGGTGAGTATAGGGCAGCCACATGAGGAATGGACTTGTCCTCATCACAGGTGGCTTACTGAAAACTCTACACCTTGACCTAAAGAATAACAAACATTCTCCTTTAGCCATTTGCTAGAAATTTCCCACCCAGACTCATAGAAAGACCCCATTATCTCGTGAGTGGCAGAAGGCTGATGGAGGATATTCTTGTCCATTGCTTTCCCAGGAATTCATCCTGGGACACCCTTCTTTCTTGGACATCTCCCATTAACTTCCTGTATCTTTCCCTAGTCTGCAAGCAGCTGTGGTCTCCAGATCTCTTGCTGAGGACTGCCTCAAATAATTCTTCTCCCAATAAATCATGTGCTGAGATATTGAGCCATACCCGTGCTTCTTTCAATCTAAAATCTCTAACTCTCTTTGTATCTCTGCATGCATTTCAGTCCAATAAGCCTTTTTTCCAGGTAACAATAGGTATTCAGGAGGAAGAGATCAGGATGATTGCAGTTTGAAGCCAGCCCAGATAATTAGTTCCTGAGGCCAGAAGTTCAAATCCCAGTATGCCAAAAGAAAACTTCATGTCATCAAAATGTTCTGGATGCTGGCTTGGAGGATATTTTGGCTTGGATGGTCAGGCTGAGGCTGTTGTTTTGGGGAAGGTTTCAGGGTTTCAGGTCAGCAAGACCCTCCTTATCACAGGCATTTGTTAGTATTAGCTGTCTAGTCTAGAATGTGATTCCTTATCATCACAGAAGCTATGGTTCTCAGTCATCATGTTTCCTAAATCGTTCATTAGTCCTAATCAGAGACTTCCTGCTTCTTAGCCAAGATAGTCTCACCACAGCAGCCATGATTCCATCCTCTTTTCTATCCAGTGAAATTCAAGGTGAGACTACTCTCATTTTGGGTACATAACGGAATTGCTGCCTTTTTACAGGTGTTCTCCAACAAATTTTTTCTGTGGGTTTAAAAGATCTTTGCACATATTATTTTGGTAATGGTTTGCCCATTACCAAACATTTTAAAAGGCATAGAAAAGTCAGGAAGACCTGAACAAATGAAGAGAATGGCTAACTTGTAGTATTACTTGAAATTATTAACTTCTGAAAAATAGTTTATGGTATCATAAATGAGTTGCATATAAATTTGGTGACACAGGAATGAATTATAGGTTTCCATTGATTCAGGTAAAAAAGAAGGACTATATTTTCAATTTAAGTTTATTTAATTCACATATTACTCCTTCTCTTTTGACTTCATTAACATAAGAGAGAAAAAACTGCACACTAAAACAAGACATCTAACATTGACTTATAATTCATTTGTTTTCTGGATATCATATTCATATCTAGTGCATCCTGGTAACCAATAAAGCAATACAAAATTAAAAGGACACTTAAATGCATATTTTTTGTATAAGTGAATGGTCACAGAGACCTGTTTAGGCCACTCATTAAGGTCACAATTATCTTAAGACAGCAAGGAAAATGGACTGCCTGGGGAGGTATACTAAGTTTAATGGGGAATCTATGGTGAAAATTTACTCTCAGGGGTAGAGATGTGGTTAGGATGACTCTCTGGGATGCTCATAGCCTTTGATATGCTGTTCTCCACATTGTTCATTTAGGAAAGGGGCATTGAAGGGAATATATGTTCATAATTATGACCAAAACTGAGTAACATACTTCTTCAGATTTGTGCAGAGAAGACATAATGGGATACATCCCCATACACACAAGATAAAAGATAAAAAACTTAATATCAACATATCCAGAATCCAAGACATATGATGAATGGACAGTGCATTGTATCTGAACTGAAGGCAAAATGGGCACTCCAGAGAAGAATTAACTTCCTTTACCAGAAATCCATAAAAGCAAAGGTGAGAAAACTAATGTGTCAGTGAAGAAAGGCTGAAGAGTTTAGCAGAGTGTATAAATTTGTTAGTTTCACCTACAAAAACCCTACCAGGATATCCCAATGACATTCAGAGAAAAATCCTTCCAATTTTTGATACTGTATGTTTCATGGGGGGTATTATCAATTTTAAAATTTTAAGGTTTTGCACAAATTCTGTCTTGGAGAAAAATCTACTTCCCAATGTCTTCACTGTGGAAATTTTACAACCAAAACTTCAAGGTGAAGTGGCAAATGTACTCTAATATCCCTACCTCAACACTAGATAAAGAGAACCATTTGTTGTGACATGTCTCAACATAGTGATAGGAGTTAGCCTGGGATAGACAAGGAGGGGACTGAGGAAGCACAGAACAAAGGCTAGCCAGAACAGGGCATCACAACACAAACATCTTTCAGAGACAATATAGAATAAAGAAGGGAGTCACCTTGAAACAATATCAAAGAGTGGGCATGGCAACACATATGCTTAAGAAGCAGATACATAAAGTTATGAGGGAGTTATCTCTAAAGGATGTCCTTAGTGCCAAATCTTTGTCTCAAACCCACCTAATAGTTCTTTTTTTGTCCAAAATCCATGTGTCAAGAAGACCCAGGCAAACATCCACTTGTCATAAAGACTCGTGGATTTTCAAGCCCTCAAACTGCCCAAAAAGTAGCATAAATACCCTTAACCAACCCACCTGTTATGTTTTGGATTACTTCAGCCAGTCCCTCCCTTGCAGAGTCTTTACCCTTTCTTTCCTTAGTAAAGATCTATGGGTTTGCATCTACTCAGTGTTGAGTCAGTCATTCTTTCATTTTGCACAAGAACTCAATCCACACCTTACACATGTGTCACTAGGATTGACATGTCCATTCTCCCCCCCAAAATGATAAGAAATCACAAGAAATATGGAGAGACAGCAAAGTATAGTTCTTTGATGGAGAATATCAATTTGCGAAAAATCTCAGTCAATGGACTCATTTTACAAAGACATTTGGGAAAATGTCTAAGGTAGAATCAAAAGATTGATGCAGAAGCAGTAAATCATCAAAAGGATTATATAGAAATTATGGAGATGTGCCTGGTGCTGGTGGCTCACGCCTGTAATCCTAGCTACCCAGGAGTTAGAGATGAGGAGTATCACAGTTCAAAGCCATCAGGGGCAAATGGTTCATGAGACCCTATCTGTAAAATACCTAAATTTAAAAGGGTTGGTGGAGTGACTCAAGGTGTTGACCCTGAGTTCAAACCCTGGGTACAGAAAAAAAATTAAAAAAAAAAGACAAAATGAAGATGTTTGTGAAAGAAGTTCAATGACACCATCACTGTAGGTGTTCATTTGTGAAGTGCAGAAGGAAGACCAAGAATCAGCATGAAGAGAATAATGAAAATTATGCAGCCTGAAGGAAAGAAAAGAGCATAAAATTCATAGAATATGTCTCCACTGTCTGAATTGTGTAAATTGTTAACCAAAGTTCTCTAGTGAGGAGAAAAAAGATAGATGCTATGAACTTAGATTACATAAAGAAAATAATGGTAGTAAATTGGAAAGTGGATGTGGTAGAAATGAAAGAATGGTGTGGAATGGATAGGCAGAGAGATGGCTCTAATGCCAGCACAAGCTTTATTCTGAACAAAAGCCTGGTGCCTCTGGGAAACAAAGTGAGAAAGTGTTTGAAGAAGGCAAGGTCACAATGTGAAAAAATAAGGGGTCCCAGCAGAGAGAGGACACATCACATTCTCTTAGCCCAGGAAGACCACTGTTCTCAGCTGTCCATTGTTTGTTGTTGGAGATAGGCAGCAAGTTCCGGAAGTCTCCTATTGGCATCATGAATGGTCATGGTCTTCTTGAAGAAAAGCAGCGTTGACATAAAAACAACATTCTTTGTACAAGGTTTTGGGTGGCAACCTGTGTGAAGGAATGTAGGCTTAGGAGATAAAGTGAGACACGCAGTTAAATGCACATGGGCCATTGGCCATCAGCGTGAGAAGGAAAAATGAAGGAATCTTGGTACAGATATTGGCTATAGGTTTAAGTAGACAAAATAACTGGGGGCAGGGGACAAAAGCATGCATAGCAAATGGTTCAACCACAGGTGTGACATCATTGGTCACCATCTCAGCTCCTGTTCTGGAAGAAGTTCCAGAGTTGTTATCTGCAGGGTGTTCCACCTGAGCAGTTTAAGTCTAAGTCATAAGTACTAACTATTTAAGTCTGAAACCAGAAACATCTTTATCAAGCAGAATACAGAGTAAGTAAAAGTCAAATGCTCCCAGTTAAATAGACTGTGTAGAGGAAAATAACTCCATGAGCATGGACTATAAAAAAATTTGTCTGTACTTAAATAGAAGGCCTTGGCAAATATATGAGTTTGCCATCTATCAGATGTGCCTATAAGGTCTTGGATGTCTACTATCCTGGTGTAAGATCACTTCTTTAAAACCCCCTGGCTTTAGTAAGTTCTTGATGTCTTGTCAAAGTGACTCCATCTGGATTGTGACAGCTTTCCTCTCTTGTCTGCAAACTGTGAAAAGCCTACACTCACTTTATCCCTTTAACTTTTCCCCCCAAACTCATACTCAATACCTTTCCATATGTTTTCTACTTATTGATTTGATGACTTTGTAACTTGTAATTTTAAAATGACTTTTATAAGAATTTTAAATTTAAATAAAATTACCCTTGTATTTTTATTGTGCAGACCCATGAAGAAAGGCAATTTTAATCTGTTTACCTGTAAGTAACTTAAAGACACTTTTGTTAATAGATATAACTATAAAAGAATTGAATGTAATTTACACTCATGACAAAATGAAACAGATTGATGTCACTGTCCGCAGTAACTGTATTTTAGTTAGACCTGATTGACATAAAACTTTGAAAAACTTTAAAGTAGAAGAAGAAGTGGTGGAGAGGAGAACAGAGAAGCCTTTCATTTCTTGGCATTAACCCAATACTAAGAATCATCCTAAAGATATACAAACACATGCATATGCAGGAAAGTTTTAAATTAGCAATGCCAGAAATATCAATTTAAACATGCATAGAGCTGAAGAACATGTAAAAATTAACTAAGTAGCCACAAGAACAATGATCACTTATTTTTAAATTATTAGGAGCAGATTGAGATGTTTCCCAGGCTATTCTTTTAGGACTCATTTTTGGGCAGCTTGATATGTAAAGCAAGAGTCAATTTTAGGAATGTGTTTTGAATCAGTTTCAGTCTTCAATAAGACTGTTGCCATAACTATCAGATTTTTGTAACTAATAAGTTAATCATACAACAGACATACACAAAATTCACCCACAAAACAGTTACATTAATTCTGAGTGCAGTCAAAGATATTGAAGTCTTTATATTTACTGCATGAGGTTTTAAAAAATATTTGTAATAGTAGTTTACCTTGGGTACAGTAGCTTTTTTTATTAGGCAAACATTTAAAGTAAATTTGGGGAGCCTAGACTTGGGTATAGAGTTGGTATCCCATATATTTGCCTGGACAAGGGATATAGGATGCTCAAATCCACCATCTTAGTACATAGAAAATTTTATAAATTATAATTTCTATGACAGGCTGAGAAAATGGCAGACTGTTGTGGTAACAAGGATTACATCTCCATTGAAACTGTTGAGAGAAATCATGGAAAAGGTAGAGTGAATTTACTCTACCTTTGGTTAAGGGGCCCGGTGAACAAAATCCAAATGCCTTATTGAATCCATAGCAAAACTCACAAAGGCTGTCCTTTTGTCTTTTAGCTAATGCCATAACCTAGGAAACTGAGATTTTAATTTAAATACATGGGGCATTTTCAGACATAGAATTGAAATTCTGTCTTTAATTTTTCTAGACTGTGTGCAAGTGAGGCTGAGGGTGTGGGTCCATAATTCTGATCATATGGTGCCTTGGCCAAGAGAATGAATGGGTCAGCCCAGGGTCACCACCTGCAGCAACCTGGACATGGCCTGTTCCCTCTCCTGATCTTGACATATTTGCATTAGAAAACAGACTTTCTCAAAAGCAAGATTTAAAGGAGAAAAATTGTTAACATGTTCAGGCACATTTAGAGGTTAGTTTTAGGTGGAAGACCAGGAGATCTGGACAGAAAAGTAGCTTCTATCATGAGCCAGATGTCATTTAGATTTGCAATTGATTTTCATGTTTGATTTCACATGGGACCATGTGAGTCATTGAGGAGACTGAGAGAACTGACCGTGTGACTTGACTGGGATTTTTCTTTCCATTTCTTCTTGGTCAATTTCTTTCTCTATTGTCCTCAAAGAGATGGCCAGTCTGGGAGAAGAGACATGTGCAGGCTATAGAGTACAAGGGGTAAAAGTAACCTCGATCATGGCTGCAAAAGATTTAGAGAGAAACATTTCAGAGTCAATCACCTTTTATATCTTGTGAGACGAGGAAAGAGGAAAGGATGACATAAAGATGAGTTGAAGTCAGAGAAAGTGGTTTTCAATGGAAGACAGAAAAATGTGGGTAGGGAAGAGTATTTTTGTTTAGGAGGAGAACAAAGAAATGGAGAGACTGGACCATAGATGAACAAAGACCTGGATATCAGAAAAACTCGGACCATGTTCCATAGCATTGGAAAGTTCTGAGATTGTGATGAATTTGGAAATAGAAAGTGCCCTGTTTGGACCAATGGTTATTACTGTTCAATTTATTTTGGGGCCAAATTATTTTACAATATAAAATTAGCCATTTGGGTTTAATGGTCTTTGTGAACTCCAGAGTCTGAAGGTTTTGAGGAGACATGCCAATGGACTGCCCCACAGGGCCTTGGATGATATTGATCCATTTTTGGTGGATTGGAAATAGAGGGTTGGAAATTGAGACCATTCCAGTGTGTCCAATGGTCCAACATTGAGACAATGTTATGGGACTTAAGGTCCAAAACCAGGACAATTCCTGTGGGACCCAGACTGAGATTGATAGGTGGCGGGTAATCCATGCAGTGGCCCTAATTGGTAGGACAGACATATCAAATTGCAGAAGCGATCCCACTGCCAACTGCTAGCCAATCTGTGTATGCATGTGGATATTTTTAGGAGTCCCCAGAAACCAGCAGGTGAAAGCGCCCAGTTGGTGGACAGAGGGAGTCTCTCCCCCAGCAGAAATATGTCATGGTCCACAGTCAGATATCCAGAGTCAGACTACAGAGACACCTGAATGGAGGGATAAACTGGCCAAAATTTGAAGGTCAGTGCTGGGCAGAGGTCCAATGATGATAGGTTCTCATGGAGCCATGAAAATATGGAAAGAAAGGAAAGGGTGGGAGAGAAGTGAAAAAAAGGGGGAGAGATAGCGGGGATGAGGAAGTAAGATTTCAGCATCTGCAGAGGGTCTGAGAGTGAACCTGGGAAGAGCTGCTGCTGTCCACTGCTTTCCAAATTGTGAGAGTGCAGAGCTGGGAGTTGAGCCTACACAACTACCTCAAGTTTTGGCACCATATGTCAGAAATGAAAGAACAGTATGGAATGGCTAGGAGGGAGATGACTCAAATGCCAGCACTCATTTATTGTGGAGAAGTGGTCCTGTGGAAATGGACCAGAACAAGAGAGCTGAAGCCCACTGCAGCTTACAGACTAGGAATAGATAAAGGAGGCAGGTAGAGAAGACCACTGGATAGGATAATACTCAATGACCCTCTGACCCTCTTGAGATAATGACTTATGGGTGAGTCATGGCTTAAGGTGGATGTCTATTTTTCTTTAGGGCCAAGTGGAGAATTTTAATAATTCACCTTCAAGGGGAAAGGGGTCCAAGTACAACATGACTTTCTTTTGTTCACTGAAACAGGATGTACAAAAAATGTTCACTTTCTCCTTCCCTACTTGCACTCACAGAAAACATTTACCCAAGGTCATTGCAATGTCAGCTATACCAGATGATCATAGCTTATGATATGAAAAAATTTTAAGAAGTTACACATAGCATGTGGATAAAGAGGGGGGACTATAATAATGTACTTGCCCTGCCATGAAGCTGCACATTGTTATTTGCAATGCACTTAGTGTACTTGTAAAAGGATTTGATATGTTCAGGAAATAACTTAAACATACATTTTAGAAACACTTGACATCCTGCATAGAGACAAAATGTGATAATGTAATTAACTACTTTAATAAAGTACTGCAGCTGGCTGAGTGTCTCAAGTGGTAAAATGCTTGCAAAGTAATGCAACAAGGCTCTGTGTTCACACCCACTGTACCAACAAAAGTAAATAAATAAATAAATGATTTCAGTATGACTAAAAAAACAGATTAATACATGGTACATCATTTTCTAAATTTATTATTGTTGGAATTCAAGACCCTCTGGTGGTGAAAACAGACACATGAGAGACAAAGAAAATCTTTTAAAGGCAATTTCTTTTTATCAAAAGGGTGCAAGTATGTATTCACTCCACCTGAGCAGAGATGTGAGCACAAAATGGCAGACAGTGACTTCTTCTTATATCCCTGGTGCAGTTGTACCGGCAGCTTACGTGGGATTTCTCCAGGTCAAAAGTTCACAATCTTTCTCAATTGGCTAAAAGACTTGGGGGATGGGTTAGGGTACACGGTTTGGCTGGCAATCTTTGTGGGAAATGCAGCTGCATAAGAATCTAAAAGAAGAAACAGGAACCCTTTAAACAATGCAAGTCACCTAAGATGGCGACCTGAGAAATTTTAAGGAATCTAAGAGGGTGACATAAACATTGACAGAAAAGGTCATTTTTCTTACAATTTTTCCCCTCTTTTAATATAAATTCATTCTTTCAAATTCATTTAGGAACCATTGGCTCTCACATTCCTGTGTTCCTAATAGAAATAAATTATTTGGGTAGGGTAGTGGTGATTTTTTGGTGTGGGCTGTCTCAATTAACCACTGCATTAGTCCTCAGAAACAAGACATTATGCAACATCCTGCTAAAATTAAAAGTCCGGACACTATGACCAAGGAGGTTAAGATTGAGGTCATCCAGCCCTTCCATCACCCAAACCATTTTTCCATTATGTCAGTGAAGGGAATTTACACCTGAAATTTCAGCCAGTTCTTTGGATAGGGTAGTTAATCCCTGTAGGGCCTTAGTTATAGTTCCAGTGGGAACTGTACTGTTTGGTATATATGTGAAACACGAAGCTCCAATCATTATGCAAACTCCTTGCTTTTCAGTCAAGTCTAATGCTAGTCAGTTCTACTAAGCCATCCAACTAGTAGGTCCCAATTGTTCTGCTATTCTTTTGAGAGTGTCTCTGAAATAGATAATGAAACTTTGTTGGTTATAATGTAGCAGGGAGGAGGGCCAGAAGAGAAACAGAGAGGCTATGTTCTGATAATGAGGAAGGGAGAAGGAATGGCAAAGCAAAGACAAAACTTAAAGAATTGAAACATGAAGAATGTCACATAGCACTGGGGAAATGAAAAAGCCAATAAAGTCACATGCAGCTACATGTGGGTTGAGTTTTGCTTTTTGCTTCTGTAACCTGCTTGCCAGGATATATAAGGTGAGACTTCTTTATTCTCAGGGCTCAGCCTTTCAACACGAGTCCATTGGGTCTGTGCTAGCACAATAAAACTTACTTCCTCGTAAGCTGCCTCAGTGTCCCATATCTCAACTTGAGATTCCTGCAAAAATAATAAATATAATTAATCCAATCAACATTTTTATTTATGGTGGAACACCAAAAGAGTTCTGATTCAAATCCTGCTGCAATTTGATTTCTGGGACACATCCCCAGAGATCTGAGTAACAGGAGAAGTGATTCCCTTCCTAGTAGAGTGCCAGGACCAAATACCATTCTCCAGCCATAGCCCTCAGCAGACCAGGCCTCCTACCTGGTCCCTACACAGTTCAGCTTGGGGAGTCATTGTTTTAAGCAGAACCTGATCTTCAGAATGGAACCTACTTCTTCTGGTTGGAAATGGGTTCAAGAATATTCTTAGAGAATTCCATACTCACTTTCCCCAGGGGACAGCCTATGACCTCAGAGAAGTGGTTCATAGACCAGGCCAGGTGAAGACTCACTGTACTAGGAGGAAAGGCCTGGCTTTGGTATCTTGTGTGGTCCCTGATTTAAAGACACCCAGAATCATCATATTCTACTTGGAGAAATCCAGGCAGAACACAGTTATATGTCAAGGAACTTTAATATAAGTGAGGGAGAGAATCACCAGGGGTCCTGTAATCTCTGCCAGAAGTTAGAGGAGCAGGAAGCAGGGCAGGGGACTGTAGTTTCAGTTTCAAGACATTTGGGGAGGGGCAGTTTTGGTCGTTGAACTCAGGGTATCACTCTTGCTCTACCTTTTAAACCATTATGCCAGCAGTTTTTCTGTAAGATATATGTGAGTTAGGGTCCACAAACTATTTGATTGCAATACTCCTGTTCTCTGCCTCATGAATAGCTACGATTAATTAACTGAATAAGCCACTGTAGACTAGAGAACACTTTTGAATCCTTGGCAAACTCTGAGAGGGGAAAAGTTTGGGCAGTTTCTGATGGTCAATGGGAAATGAAGAAGGATTAGGGTTCTGCCTTTAGGTAGGGTCACGTTTCAGCCCAATGTGTGAATAATCTGAGCATATTTGCAATTGAACAGAACTTCAAGACTATTAAATTGTTTTTCAGCTAGGCATTGGTGGCTCAGGCTTTAATTTAAGCTACTTAAAAGCCAGAGTCAGGAAGATGAGTTTAGAAGCCCAAAAATTTTTTCATAAGACTCTGTCTCAAAAAAGCCCATTACAAAAAAAGGGACTAAACGAGTGGATCAAGTGGAAAAGAAACTGCATATTAGTGGCAGGCCCTCAGTTGAAACCACAGTGCTGCCCCCCAAAATAAAACAAAACAAAAATCAACCAAACCACTACTTATGATAAACAATACAGTAATAATATCCATGTACCTGACTATACTAACTCTCATCGTTTCTGTGATTAACCCTGACTTCTATTCTGTGCTAGATAAGGAGACTGGAACCAACACATCCCATTATCCCATTCATAACCTCAGACATTCCTGCACACTCCTTTTAAATGTCATTTTTTGCCTTAAAAATCAGGTGGAGTAAACAGCGAAAATAATTTTAAAATCATGGGCAAATAGTTTTACAGTGAATTTTGATGGCCTGAGTCAGCAAAACACATTTTAGTGTCACAATAGACCAAGATGAATGATGCACTGGTGACTCAGGTCTGTACTCTTTGTTACTTAATAGACTGAGATCAGGAATGTGGCATTCAAGGCCAGTCCAAGGAGAGACTTTGAAAGATCTCATCTTGAAAATAACCAGTGGAGAAATTCCACAATGGCAGCTACAGAGAGGAAGCAGAAAGCATGCCTAGTATAGCGAAATCTTGTAGAGATGCTGGAGACACACCTGGCAGGCAAAATCACCAGAAAGAGGCAAAACTTTGACCCCTCCACACCTCCAGCCGGCACAGAGAATTTCCACTTCACATGAAACAGAGAAACAAGGAGGGCCCCCGGGCTGCCAGATGTCTGTGCTCAGACAGGTTGGGAAGACGCGGACAAGGTAAGCTAAACGGTACGTGGTACTTCCACAGACAACCCTGGGCCAGATCAGCATAGCCCCTGGACAGACCGACCCCCACCAGGGAAAAAAGAGAAACTGAGTAATAAGCAATAAGAACAATAAAAACACATTGCAAAGAGGGTGGGGCACCCTGAGTGCCAAAGGGGGGGAGGGGAATTCCTCCTGGAACTGTAAATAAACAAGCCATGCCTGGCCAGAGAGGCTCCAGCAGGAGCAGGGGCGTGCGCCAAGCAACCAGGAGTGGGAAATCTTGTCAGAGTGGCAGAGGAAGTAAAACTCCACAGGAGAGGGGAAAAGACCAATCTCCCACGTGAGCTGTAAACAACACGCAGGCCAGAGAAAGTGGGTGCAGTGTCACCTCCCCCAGTGTGCTTGGAAAGGGGAAAGCTTGTAGCAGTGGCTTGCGCACAAGAGAATTCTGAGCAAACAAAGCCTGCGGGGCCAGATGAGTGTGAAACTCACCCAAGAGATCTGCATAAATAACGTCGCCAGCAACAGCAGGCTGACAGCAGTGGGCAGGCAAGCCACAGCCGCAGATAGCAATTCACAGACTTGTCTCCAGACTTTTTTTTCTCTCTCCCTACCTTTGATGAGAAAACAACTGAACTACACCTGCATGCTGAAATTGCATTGCATTTGAACTTGGGACACTTTGTGAGGTTTTTTTTTTGTGTGTGTGCAGTTTTGTTCTACTTTATGTGTCCCTTTGATAAGACAACTACAGAACAACAACTGAGGCACCATCTACAGGATTGGAGGCTGAGATGGACACAAAAATTATTAAGACAGAAACTTCATTGCATTTGAACTTGGAGGATTTCTTTTTCTAATTTTCATTTTGTTTTACTTTATTTTATTGATATATATATGTATTTTTTCCTTTCATTTACTTATTTTTTATTTTTATTCTTATCTTTATTCTTTTTATTTTTTATTTTCAAACTTCTCTCTGTCTCTCTAATGCCTTTTCAGCTTACAGTTGATTAGTACACTGTCTCTCCCTGTTTATGTCTTTGAAACTTTTTTTGTTTCTTTGTTTTGTTATTTTTCTACTTGATTATTTGTTCTCCTCTTTTCCTTCAACTTCTTTGCTTTCCATCCCCTCTCACCCTTCCATTCTAAATATCACTAGTGCTATTATTATAAGACAGAAAATACTTAATTGCACACAGTACAGGGACAATAATACCATTAAGGGCAACGATGCAAAGACAGAAAAAACAGGGAAACCAGTTTCCCCACAGCAAAAAATTAGCACAGGAAACCAGAGGAAAATGAAGAAACAGATACTCAGATCCAGACTCCAACAAAATGAAGATAGACTATGCCAAAGAACCCAATGAAGCCGACAAGAATAATTTAAAAGAAGACATACTACAGGCACTCAATGAGAATTTTATAGACATGATACTGGATATGGTCAACAAAATGTACAGGAGACACTCAAGAAATTCCAAGACAACAAAAATAGAGAATTTGAAAAACCAAAAGAAGAAACCAAGGAAACCAGAGAAGCACTGTATAAACACCAAAGTGAAACAGAGAACAAGAATAATAAACAGATAAATTAACTCAGGACAAAAATAGACAACAATAAAGAGGAAACCACCCAGGATATGGAAAACCACAGAAAAAAGAATGAAACAGAACTGCAAAAAAAAACCCAGAAGGCCAATCCAGCAGAATAGAACAGAAGACAGAATCTCAGAACTTGAATATGAAATGGCAATTAAAGGAAAAACCAAAGAACTCTTAAGTAAACAACTCAAGACCTGTGAAAAGAAAATGCAAGTTTGGTAAAAAGACCAAACTTGAGAATCATGGGCAAATGAAGGGAATGCATAATATATTCAACAAAATAATAACGGAAAATTACCCAAATGTTGAGAAAGATATTCCCATACAGATGCAAGAGGCCTCCAGGACACCAAACAGACCAGATCAAAATAGAACTACCCCACAACATATCATCATTAAAACAACAAGTTCACAAACTAGGGAAAGAATATTGAAGGCAGTATGAGAGAAATACAAATAGCATACAAAGGCAAACCCATCAAAATCACAGCAGACTTCTCAACAGAAACATTAAAAGCAAGAAGAGTGTAGGGTGAGATCTTCCAGGCACTGAATGAAAATAACTTCAATCCCAGGATACTCCACCCAGCAAAACTATCATTCAAAATAGATGGAGCAATAAAAGTCTTCCAAGATAAGCAGAAACTAAAACAGTATGTTACCACAAAGTCACCACTACAAAAGATTCTTCAAGGGATTCTGCACACAGAAAGTGAAACCCAACTTAACCATGAAAGGGCAGGCAGCACCAAACTATAGGAAAAGAAAAAGCAAGACAGTAGAGAGTAACCTCAACTTAGGTACACACAATCAAACCTTCAAACAACTAAGACAACTAAATGACAGGAATCACCACATACTTATTGGTACTAACACTTAATGTTAAGGGACTCAATTCACCCATCAAAAGGCACCCCTTGACGAAATGGATTAAAAAGGAAGATCCAACAATTTGTTGCTTACACAAGACCCATCTCACTGACAGAAATAAGCATAGGCTTAGGATGAAAGGCTGGAAGAAGATTTACCAAGCCAATGGCTCCTGAAAACAGGCAGGAGTAGCAGTACTTATCTCTGAAAAGTAGACTTCAAACCTACATTGATCAAAAGAGATAAAGAAGGACATTCCATACTAATAAAAGGGGAAATAGACCAAAAGGAAATCATAATTATCAACCTGTGTGCACCCAATGTCAATGCACCCAATTTCATCAAACATACCCTGAAAGACCTAAAAGCATATATTAACTCCAACACAGTGGTTGTGGGAGACTTTAACACCACATTATCATCAATAGATAGGTCATCCAAACAAAAAATCAATAAAGAAATCCAAGATCTAAAATATACAATAGATTAAATGGACCTAGTTGATGTCTACAGAACATTTCATCCAACTTCTACACAATATACATTCCTCTCAGCAGTCCATGGAACCTTCTTCAAAATAGATCATATCCTAGGGCACAAAGCAAGCCTCAGCAAATATAAGAAAATAGAAATTATACCGTACATACTATCTGATCACAATGCAGTAAAACTAGAACTCAACAACAAAAGTAAAGAGCAAAAACATGCAAACAGCTGGAAAATAAATAACTCATTACTTAATGAAGAATGGATCATGGATGAAATAAAAGAGGAAATTAAAAAGTTCCTGGAACTCAATGAAAATGAAAACACAATCTACCAGAACCTATGGGACACAGCAAAGGCAGTCCTGAGAGGAAAGTTTATAGCCATGAGTGTATATAATAAAAAGACTGAAAGATCCCAAATCAATGACCTAATGATACATCTCAAACTCCTAGAAAAACAAGAACAAGCAAATCCCAAAACAAATAGAAGGAGAGAAATAATAAAAATAAGAGCTGTAATCAATGAAATAGAAACCAAAAAAAAATACAAAGAATTAATGAAACAAAAAGTTGGTTCTTTGAAAAAATAAACAAGTTTGACAGACCCCTGGCAAACCTGACTAAAATGAGGAGAGAAAAAACCCAAACTAGCACAATCAGGAATGTAAAAGAGGAGATAACAACAAATACCATGGAAGTCCAGGAAATCATCAGAGACTACTTCAAGAACCTATATTGAAATAAATTTAAAAATCTTAAAGAAATGGACAGATTTCTAGATACATATGATCATCCAAAACTGAACCAAGAGGAAATTAATCACCTGAATAGATCTATAACACAAAATGAAATTGAAGCAGCAATCAAGAGTCTCCCCAAAAAGAAAAGTCCAGGACCTGATGAATTCTCTGCTGAATTCTATCAGACCTTTAAAGAAGAACTGATATCAACACTCCTTAAACTGTTCCACAAAATAGAAAGGGAGGGAAAATTGCCAAACACATTTTATGAAGCCAATATGACACTTATTCCAAAACCAGGCAAAGACACCTCCAAAAAGGAGAACCATAGGCCAATCTCCTTAATGAACATTGATCCAAAAATCCTTGACAAAAAAATGGCAAACCGAATTAAACAACAAATCAAAAAGATCATTCACCATGACCAAGTAGGCTTCATCACAGGAATGCAGGGATGGTTCAACATATGAAAATCAATAAACGCAATACACCACATTAACAGAAGCAAAGACAAAAACCACTTGATCATCTCAATAGATGCAGAAAAAGCCTTTGATATGATCCAAAACCATTTCATGATAAAAGCTCTAAGAAAACTAGGAATAGAAGGAAAGTACCTCAACATTATAAAAGCAATATATGGCAAACCTACAGCCAGCAATATACTTAACGGAGAAAAACTGAAACCATTCCCTGTAAAATCAGGAACCAGACAAGGATCCCATTATCTCCACTCCTAATCAAAATATTACTGGAATTCCTAGCCAGAGCAATTAGGCAAGAAGAAGGAAGAAAAGGAATACAAATAGGTAAAGAAACTGTCAAAATATCCCTATTTGCAGACGACAGGATCCTATTTCTTAAAGACCCAAAAAACTCTACTCAGAAGCTTCTGGACATCATCAATAGCTACAGCAAGGTAGGAGGATATAAAATCAACATAGAAAAATTATTAGCATTTCTATACACTAATAATGAACAAACTGAAAAAGAATGTATGAAAACAATTCCATTTACAATAGCCTCAAAAAAATTCAAATACGTAGGTGTAAACCTAACAAAAGATGTGAATGACCTCTACAAGGAAACTATAAACTTCTGAAGAAAGGGATTGAGGAAGACTATAGAAAGTGGAGAGATTTCCTATGCTCATGGATTGGTAGAATCAACATAGTAAAAATGTCAATACTCCCAAAAGTAATCTACATGTTTAATGCAATTCCCATCAAAATTCCAATGACATTCATTAAAGAGATTGAAATATCTACTGTGAAATTTATATGGAAACACAAGAGGCCACGAATAGTCAGGGCAATACTCAGTGAAAAGAACAATGCGGGAGGTATCACAATACCTGTCTTCAAACTATATTACAAAGCAATAACAATAAAAACAGCATGGTACTGGCACAAAAACAGACATGAAGACCAGTGGAACAGAATATAGGACCCAGATATGATGCCAGACAACTATAACCAACTTGTCTTTGACAAAGGAGCTAAAAATATATGATGGATAAATAGCAGACTCTTCCACAAAAAATGCTGGGAAAACTGGTTAGTAGTCTGCAAAAAACTGAAACTTGATCCATGTATATTACCCTATACCAATATTAACTCAAAATGGATCAAGGATCTTAATATCAGACCCCAAACTCTAAAGTTGATACAAGAAAGAGTAGGAAATACTCTGGAGTTAGTAGGTATGGGTAAGAACTTTCTCAACGGAAACCCAGCAGCACAGCAACTAAGAGATAGCATAGACAAATGGGACTTCATAAAACTAAAAAGCTTCTGTTCATCAAAAGAAATGGTCTGTAAACTGAAGAGAACACCCACAGAGTGGGAGAAAATATTTTCCAGCTACACATCAGACAAAGGACTAGCAACCAGAATATATAGGGAACTTAAAAACTGAAATTCTCCCAAACGAAATGAACCAATAAAGAAATGGGCAAGTGAACTAAACAGAACTTTCTCAAAAGAAGAAATTCAAATGGCCAAAATCACATGAAAAAATGCTCAGCATCTCTAGCAATAAAGGAATGCAATTAAAACCACATTAGGATTCCACCTCACCCCTGTTAGAATAGCCATCATTAGCAACACCACCACCAACAGGTGTTGGTGAGGATGCAGGGAAAAAGGAACCCTCTTACACTGTTGGTGGGAATGTAGACTAGTACAACAACTCTGGAAAAAAATTTGGAGGCTACTTAAAAAGCTAAATATTGATCTACCATTTGATCCAGCAATACCACTTTTGGGGATATACCCAAAAGACTGTGACACAGGTTACTCCAGAGGCACCTGCACACTCATGTTTATTGTGGCACTATTCACAATAACCAAGTTATGGAAACAGCCAAGATGCCCCACCACTGACGATTGGATTAAGAAAATGTGGTATCTATACACAATGGAATTTTATGCAGCCATGAAGAAGAATGAAATGTTTTCATTTGCTGGTAAAGGGATGGAAGCGGAGAACACCATTCTGAGTGAGGTTAGCCTGGCCCAAAGGCCAAAAATCATATGTTCTCCCTCATATGCAGACATTAGTTCAAGGGCAAACAGAACAATGGGATTGGACTTTGAGCACATGATAAAAATGAGAGCACACAAAGGAGGTGTGAGGATAGGTTGACACCAAAAAAATTAGCTAGCATCTGTTGCCCTCAATGCAGAGAAACAAAAGCAGATACCTGAAAAGCAACTGAGGCCAACAGGAGAAGGGGACCAGGAACTATAGAAAAGGTGAGATCAAAAAGAATTAACCTAGAAGGTAACACACACTCATAGGAAATTAATGTGAGTCAATTCCCTGTATAGCTATCCTTATCTCAACTAACAAAAACCCTTGTTGCTTCCTATTATTGCTTATACTCTCTCTTCAACAAAGTTAGAGATAAGGGCAAAATAGTTTCTGCTGGGTATTGATGGGGCAGAGTGGGTGGTAAGGGAGGGGGTGGGGGCATGGGGGAGAAATGACCTAAGCATTGCATGCACATATGAGTAATAAAACAATTAAAAAAAACATAAAAAAAGAAAATAACTAGTGGAGAATGGACTGAACATGTGGTTCTAGCAGTTCAGCACCTTTTTTCCAAATGCCCCTGAGTTCAAACCCCAGTCCTCAAAATAAAGCAAGCAAACAAAGAAACAAGTCCAATGTGATCACAGGAGAAAACTGATTTTACCAAACTTCATGTCTCTCCTATTCCAATCTCTTTCTCATCCTGTTTTCTCCTTTTGAAGAATGCAAACCCTCTTCACCTTGATATTCCTGTATACCTTATTTTAGTGTGTCCCCATAGAGTAATATTCTTAATGTCATGTTTTAAGTTTATCAGCATTTCATCATAAGACGATGTTTAGAAAAAACGTGTGCAAAATTACAAGTTAAGTAAGGAAGGGCAAAAATTGCCCCCTCCTCTCTAAAGACAGCACATGCACATGTCGATCTGAATTTCCAATGAGTCTAGCAATAGGAGGGATCCATGGAAGTTCAGGGACTTACTGACAGTCCTCAGAGGCATTGGCTTGAAGGATAAGACATAGAATTCAGCCCAGGCTTCCCTTGAACCTGAAGGACTCAAAAGGAAACCAAGTTCCAGTAAAGAGAAATGAGATATGGGGACAATATACAGCATTCCCCATCCTGGAACAAAGTCCATAAATAGCCAGCAGTGTCACATGACACAGTACAATTACCTCACAGTCTGTAAGACAGTGTTTGCATGCAGAGCAGCTGTGGAAGGGTTGCAGGCTGGAATGAAGTTGCCACACGTGGACACAGGGCAGCAAGGCAGACCCACACTCCAAGAAGTAGGAGACCTAAAGCCCCAACAGTGGGATCAGGTCCCACATTGTCAGCTCTAGTTGACAGAGGTTAAAGCAGCACCACTCCAGCTGCCTGTTCCAAAGCCCTCTACCCCAGATCTACAGATGCCCAGCCACATTCTCACAGTTTCCTGTTTCTAATGTGTCCAGGTGACGTCTCTACAGTAATGAAGTCAGTAGAAATCACATAGCTCCCCTAGCTGAGTAGCCTGAGAACTCTCCCAGCAGCAGATAGAGAGAAAATATGGCCAGTATGTGGTAGGCAACTGTGGATTTGCTGTCACTTGTGCCCTCATTGGATGGTTGGTGCTTGTGATTAACCACCTACTCTTATTGGCTAATGCATACGGGGCCCACACCCGAAGACTTGAATGACAGGAAGGGGATCCTATATCTAACTGAGTGATTCAAATGACAGAATACCTCAGGAGTCCTTGCCAGATCCCTTTTCCTTACATGGAGACCAGTCTCAGTTTGAGTGGGAGAGGTAATGCATTCAGCAGAACTTGTCCTTGTCTTCCAGACCAGGTACTTCCCTTTTGTCATTCCCACTGGGATCTTCTTGCATATTCCTGATGATCCTGAGAAAGAAAGTCTGAAGCTCAGAGATCTTCAGACTCAATGTTCCATGTTGAAAACCCATGTCAGTTAAGGAGGAGATACACAGGAATGCTAGGACACAGGAAGTCAATGTAGGTTTGATGCTCTAACTGTAGATATCAGAATGAAGCAGATGGCCAGGACTTTCTCACAGCTCATGTTTCAATCTAGCAATTTTCAGCCAAGAAATTAAAACACAGAAAAATATGAAAGAAAACAGTAATTTCATGTATGGATAAAATGTATTTTTATGGCAATTATAATTCATAAAATATTTAAGAGAAATGAAAAGAAGATAAGTCTGAAGCAGGAGGGTGCCTGCTATGCAATCACAAAATAAAGCCTTGTCAAAGAAACATATGTTTAATTAGTTCTTCATCTAGCCAAATTGGGTGAAGAGTTTCTGGAATCTTTGGTGGTAGTCACAGAAGTGGTTTTGTTGATTATGATTATTTTGGGGAAGGAGGAAATTTCAGTGATCATGGTGGCTTTGGTGTCACCTATGGTGATGGTTAGTATAATGGCAGTGGGGATAGCTATAGTGAATTTGGCAACAAAGGATGCAACTTTAGTAATGTTAAGAGACTATGTCAAATTTGGCAGTTATAGCAATAAATTTTCACATTTTGGACCCTTGTCTGGAAGAAAGTTAGAGGCAGAAACTCTGGCCCTCATGGTGCTTGATGCCAATATTTTGGAAAATCAGGAAATCAAGGTGGCTATGGTGGCTCTAGAAATAGCAGGAGAGGAGAGCCAGAAAAGGAAGAGAGAAGCTACATTTTACTACAGATTCATGAGCTCAGCCTATGAAGGGTCTTCTAGCAGAACTCAACTGCTAGAAGAAACACATGGTGTAGTTTGCTATTTGTTTGTCATCATTTGAGAATAAATTCAGGACACAATGCATGCTTGGTATGCACTTTACCACTTGAACCACAAAACCAGTCCAGAAGACAAATTTTAGGCAATACTCATGTGCATGAATAAAAACTTGGAGGAGTGTATTTCTGACTTACTGTATAACAGGTTTTTTAGTTTCTATTCTTTGGCAAGTGTGAAGGGTTCCAATAAAATGGTTTTATGTGGAGTTGTACTGTGCACACATGCTATCCATGGCTGCTCTCCAATTTCCAACCCTTTTCGGGACGCTCATGACTAGCTTTGACTTCAGACATGTGCCAACATTATTTTCTCTACATATTACATACAAATGCACATGTATATCCATATATCTCCCCCATCACATTTACATGCATGTAAGTATGCATATGCAAAGGGCTTGGAACCAAACTCTAGGAATCCTATTTTTTGGGGGGTGGAACTGAGGTTTGAACCACCCCAGTTCAAGTAATACTTGCTAGGAAGGTGCTCTTACCACCTGAGGCAGTCCTCTAGCCCTTTATTTTCAATCAGTTCTTTTCAGATTGGGTCTTATGAACAATTTGGCTGGTGATGACTTTGAAGCACAATCCTCCCTGCCTCTTGAGTACCTAGGATTACAGGGGTGAGGCACTGGGACTGGGATTTGTTTGTTTTTTTTTTGTCTCAAAGACTGAGCTGGAAGTCAATAAATGTTTGTTGTCCAGGACTTTGAACTCAGGGGTTCATGATTGCTAAACAGGTGCTGTACCACTTGATCCACACTGAAAGCTGGAGCTATTTATCCCAGGCTGGCCTTGTATTTCAATCTCCATTCCTCAGCCTACCAATGCCTGATTACAGGTGTGCCCCACCATGCCTGGCTTAACATTTAAGGTTTCTGATTAACAAAAAATAATCTGGGTAAAGTTAAGAGGTAGATGGAATATTGGAGAAACATATATGCACTGACCAAAACTGAAATGATAATAATATCTACAAAATAAGAAACCAGTTACATTTAAAATAGGCACGTGTCTGCAAAAAGAAATATTTACATGATAGAGCAGATAATTTGGAAAAGGTTGCCTGAGCAAATGAAAGAAGAATGAAAAGAAAGGAGAAATGAAGAAAGAATAAGTAGGAAGAACGAAGAAAGAAAGTAAGCAAAGAAGAGATGAACAGCAAAAACACATGACAGTAATTGAAGCAAGGCTTGGAGGGACAAGAATTCAAGCCAGCACTTGGGAAGGATCAGTCATGAAGATCAAAAGTTCCAGGTCAGAGCTGGTGACAGTGGTTCAGGCCTGTCATCATAGCTCATCAGAAGGCAGAGATGAGGAAGATTGAGGTTCAAAACCAGCCCAGGCAAATAGTTTTCAAGATACTATGTTGAAATGGTCCAATACAACAAAGGTCTGTTGGAGTGGATCAAGTGTTAGAACCTGAGCTAGCATGCATGAGTCCTGAGTTCAAATCCCATAACTGCCAAAAAAAAGAAGTGCTCAAAAACAGACTGGACTTCACACAGAAACCAAGTCTTAAGCAAATATGTACATAAGGTTGACAAAGCTCAGTCATACAGTGCTTGCTTAGCACACAAAATAACCTGGATTATAGTCCAGTACAAAGGAAGTGACACGATAGCATACTGTACGGTCCATAATCAGAGCAGGGTTACAGCAGCAATGGCAAGATCTACCTACAACAAGGTTTCTCAGTTTCAGCACTAGCAACATTAGGGGCTTGATAATTAATTAGGGGCAATGTCCTGACCACTGCACAATGTATAACAACATCTTTAGTATTCATCCACTGGATGTCACTGAATCTCATGCCTGCTTCACGTCATGACAACAAAAATCTCTCCATGCACACACACATGTTCCCTAGGGATGAGAATCAGCTGGAAGAAAGAATTAGATGGTAGAGTTCTAGAATAGCAATTGTTAGACCCTGAGTTCAAACCCCAGAACAACATGAACAACAAAAACCTTCAATAATTTTAAAGGAATACATCACAGGCAATTGTGGCCCAGAGGAAGGAAATACAGCCTATAAGATGCAGACACAAAATACCCTCCTGGTTAGCAAAAGAGATTACTTGAAATACTTCAGATCAAAATTTTGTTTCTTGAGGAGACTGAGCAAAACCTCTCTGATTGCACCAAATATAACATTTGGAAGCTTCACCTGGTTTCTTACAAACCAACACAAACATAATATGAAATAAGACTCATTACTGACAACTCAGATAAAATTAGCTGTTTTCATTAAGCATGTGAATCACAATGAATGAAGGAGAATGTGGCACATCTCTTTACAAACAGATCTATTTCAACATGGCACAACATCTATTTGGATGGATTCAATTATCTAATTCCCACAACACACCTGAAAGTATTGATCTATATTCGTCAAATGAGACAAAAGACACTCCATGCTAATAGTAAAGGAAATACACCAAAAGGAAATAACAATTATCAACCTATATGCACAAAACATCAATGCACCAAATTTCATCAAAGATTCTCTGAAGGACTTAAAAAAATATATAGACTTCAACACAGTGGTAGAGGGAGACTTTAATACCCCTCCCTCACCAATAGATAGGTCATGCTAATAAAAAATCACTAAAGAAATCCTAGATCTAAATCACACCATAGACCAAATGGGCCTAGCTGATGTCTTACAGAATATTTCATCCAACTTCTGCACAATATATATTCTTCTCAGCAGCCCATGAAACCTCCTCCAAAATTGATCATATCCTAGGGCTCAAAGCAAGCCTCAGCAAATCTAAGAAAATAGAAATAATCCCGTGCATTCTATCTGATCACAATGCAATAAAACTACAACCCAACAACAAAAATAGCAGCAGAAAATATGCAAAGAATGGGAAGCTGAACAACACATTGCTCAATGATCACTGGGTCATTGATGAAATGAAAGAGGAAATTAAAAGGCTCCTGGAAGTTAATGCAAGTGAAAACATGACCGACCAGAACCAATGGGACATAGCAAAGGCAGTCCTAAGAGGAAAGTTTATAGGCATGAGTGCATATATTGAAAGGACAGAAAGATCTCAAATCAATGACTTAATGCTTCATCTCAAACTTCTAGAAAAACAAGAACAAGCAAATCCCAAAACAAATACAAGGAGAGAAATAATAAAAATAAGAGCTGAAATCAACAAAATAGAAACTAAAAAAAACATACAAAGAATTAATGAAACAAAAAGTTGGTTCTTTGAAAAAATAAACAAGATCGATAAACCCCTGGCAAACCTGACTAAAATGAGGAGAGAAAAAACCCAAATTAGTAGAATCAGGAATGCAAAAGGGGAGATAACAACAAACACCATGGAAGTCCAGGAAATCATCAGAGACTACTTCGAGAACCTATATTCAAATAAATTTGAAAACCTTAAAGCAATGGACAGATTTCTAGATACATATGATCATCCAAAACTGAACCAAGAGGAAATTAATCACCTGAATAGATCTATAATACAAAATGAAATTGAAGCAGCAATCAAGAGTCTCCCCAAAAAGAAAAGTCCAGGACCTGATGAATTCTCTGCTGAATTCTATCAGACCTTTAAAGAAGAACTGATACCAACCCTCCTTAAACTGTTCCACGAAATAGAAAGGGAGGGAAAACTGCCAAACACATTTTATGAAACCAGTATTACACTTATCCCCAAACCAGGCAAAGACACCTCCAAAAAAGGAGAACTATAGGCTAATCTACTTAATGAACATCCATACAAAAACCCTCAATAAAATAATGGCAAAGTGAATCAAACAACACATCAGAAAGATCATTCACCATGACCAAGTTGGCTTCATTCCAGGGATACAGAGGTGGTTCAACATAAGTAAATCTATCAATGCAATACAGCACATTAATAGAAGCAAAGAAAAAAACCACTTGATCATCTCAATAGATGCAGAATAAGCCTTCGACAAGATCCAATAACACTTCATGATAAAAGGGCTAAGAAAACTAGGAATAGAAGGAAAGTACCTTACATTATAAAGGCTATATATGACAAACCTACAGCCAACATCATACTCAATGGTAAAAAACTGAAACCATTTCCCCTATAATCAGGAATGAGACAAGGGTGCACACTACCCCACTCCTATTCAACATAGTACTGGAATTCCTAGCCAGCACAATTAGGTAAGAAGAAGAAATAAAAAGAATACAAATAGATAAAGAAACTGTCAAAATAGCCCTATTTGCAGATGATATGATCGTATACCTTAAAGACTCAAAAAACTCTACCCCAAAACTCCTAGACAACATAAACAGCTACAGAAGGTGGCAGATACAAAATCAACTTACAAAAATTGTTAGCTTTTCTATACACCAATAACAAACTGAGAAATATATGCAAACAATTCCATTTACAATAGCCTCAAAAAAATCAAATACCTAGGAATAAACTTAACAAAGGATCTAAATGACCAGTACAAGGAGAACTACAAACCACTGAAGAAAGAGATTGAGGAAGACTACAGAAGGTGGAGAGATCTCCCATGCTCATGGATTGATAGAATCAACATAGTAAAAATGGCTATACTACCAAAAGCAATATACATGTTTAATGCAATTCCCATCAAAATCCCAATGACATTCATCACAGAGATTGAAAAAGTAGCCCTTAAATTTATTTGGAAACACAAGAGACCACGAATAGCCTAGGCAATATTCAGCAAAAAGAGCAATGCTGGAGGTATCACAACACCCGACTTCAAACTATATTACAAAGCAATAGCAATAAAAACAGCATGGTACTGGCACAAAACAGACATGAAGACCAGTGGAACAGAATAGAGGACACGGATATGAATCCACACAACTATAACCAACTTATCTTTGACAAAGTTTCTAAAAATATATGATAGAGAAAAGACAGCCTCTTCAACAAATGTTTTTGGGGAAAGTAGTTATCCATCTGACAAAAACTAAAGTAAATCCATGTTTATCACTCTGTACCAGTATCAACTGAAAATGGGTCAAAGACCTTAATATTATATCCAAAGCTCTAAAGTTGGTACAGGAAAGAGCAGGAAACACTCTGGAAGTAATAAGTATAGGCAAGGAATTCCTCAATAAAACACCAGCAGCTCAGCAACTAAGAGAAAGGATGGACAAATAGGACTTTATGAAATTAAAAAGCTTCTGCACAAAAAAAGAAATGGTCTCTAAACTGAAGAGAACATCCACAGAGTGGGAGAAAATATTTACCAGCTATACATCAGACAAAGGACTGATAACCAGAATATACAGGCAACTCAAAAAACTAAAATTTCCCAAAATCAATGAACCAACATAGAAATGGGCAACTGAACTAAACAGAACTTTCTCCAAAGAAGAAATTCAAATGGCAAAAAAAAAAAAAAAACAAAAACACATGAAAAAATGCTCACCATCTCTAGTCACAAAGAAGTGCAAATCAAAACCACATTAAGAGTCCACCTTACCCCTCCTTGAATAGTCATCATCAAAAACACCAGTAACAATAGGTGTTGGTGAAGATGTGGGGAAAAAGGAACCCTCATACACTGTTGGTGGGAATTCAAGATACTGCAACCACTCTGGAAAAAAAATTGGAGGCTTCGTAAAAGTCTACACCTAGATCTATCATATGATCCAGCAACCCCACTCCTGGGGATATCCCAAAAGGGATGCGACACAGGTTACTCCAGAGGCACCTGCACACCCATGTTTATTGCAGCACTATTCACAAGCCAAGTTATGGAGACAGCCAAGATGCCCCACTACTGACAAATGGATTAAGAAAATGTGGTATTTATACACAAAGGAATTTTACTCAGCCATGAAGAAGAATGAAATCTTATCATTTGCAAGTAAATGGATGGAACTGTAGAACATCATTCTGAGAGAGTTTAGCCAGACTCAGAAGACCAAAAATAGTTATGTTCTTCTTCATATGCAGAGTTTAGATCTAGGGCAAATACAGCAATGTGATTGGACTTGGGTCACATGATAAGGAGAGAGCACATATGGGAGGTATGGGGATAGGTAAGATACCCAAAATATAAACGTATTTGATGTCCCCACTGCAGAGGAGCTAATACAGAAACCTTAAAGCAACAGAGGTCAATATGAGAAGGGGATCAAGGACTAGTGAAAAGGTCAGTTACAGATGAATCAACTTGGGTTGTAAAACATTTGTACATGGAAGTAATGCTAGGAATCTCTCTGTATAGCTACCCTTAACTAAACTAGCAAAAACACTTTGTCTTTCTTATTGCTTATGTTTTCTCTTCAACAAAATTAGAAATAAGGGCAGAATAGGTTCTACCTGTAAGTGACGAGGGGTGGATGGGAGAGGGAAGGGGCGGGGGGTAGGGGGAAGAAATGACCCAAACAGGGTGTGCACATGTGAATAAATGACTTTAAAAACAGAAAAGAAAAGAAATATTCCAAAAGAAAAAAAATAGTAACAACAGGTGTCCTAAGACTGAATAATGTTATAAATGAATGAGAAAGAGTTCATGTGAACTGGTTTCTAGGAACTGCTATTTGGATGAACCTGAACAATTTTAAGTGTATAAAGGGGAAAATTCTCTGAAGAAATTTCTGCGAACCATATCCCACTGTCAGCAAAGTATTTACTCCTGTTGTAACTATAATTATTTGTACACTTCTAAAATGTTCATGACAGGAAGCCTATAGATGGTAAACCAAAATACATTCCCTGTGATAACTATGATTATTTGCATGTTTCTGTTTGTTCTTCAGAGGGAGCCTCTAGAATGAGGGCGCAAAATACATCACAAGCCTCACATGGTAAAAATGGCATAGAATATGCTGAATTTTTGTGATGAAGTAAAAATGTACAATTTGTGGAGAGGTGGCATTTCTTTGGCATAAGTTGGGAAGACTCTTGGGAAAAATGAGACAAGACACAAAATTCAAAATACAGAGCACATAATAATAATATCTGGTTTATGATTAGTGTTAACGTTTACAAGAGCATTTAGATGACAATAATTTAGCCTACTCCACGTGTTTTCACCTTATGAATGCTCAGGCCTAATGTGCATACAGTAGGAGTATACTGGAGTAATTTTAGAACATTGTGAATCTTGAGCATTCATGGTTTTTTCTGAATTAGTTTCTGTGAGAACCACAAAAATATATAGCCATGGATATCAAATGTCTACATATAAATTGAAATGGGAAAGATAAATCCTGAACATTTTAGAAATCACAGGGCTGGTGGAGTGTTTCAAGTTGGAGTGTTCCATTCCCTCTAAAATCAGGAACCAGACAAGGATGCCCACTATCTCCACTCCTATTCAACATAGTACTGGAATTCCTAGCCAGAGCAATTAGGCAAGAAGAAGGAAGAAAAGGAATACAAATAGGTAAAGAAACTGTCAAAATATCCCTATTTGCAGACGACATGATCCTATACATTAAAGACCCAAAAAACTCTGCTCAGAAGCTTCTAGACATCATCAATAGCTATAGCAAGGTAGCAGGATATAAAATCATTAGCATTTCTATACACTAACAATGAGCAAACTGAAAAAGAATGTATGAAAACAATTCCATTTACAATAGCCTAAAAAAAAATCAAATACCTAGGTGTAAACCTAACAAAAGATGTGAAAGACCTCTACAAGGAAAATGATACACTTCTGAAGAAAGAGATTGAGGAAGACTATAGAAAGTGGAGAGATCTCCCATGCTCATGGATTGGTAGAATCAACATAGTAAAAATGTCGATAGTCCCCAAAGTAATCTACATGTTTAATGCAATTCGCATCAAAATTCCAATGACATTCATTAAAGAGATTGAAAAATCTACTGTTAAATTTATATGGAAACACAAGAGGCCACGAATAGCCAAGGCAATACTCAGTCAAAAGAACAGTGCAGGAGGTATCACGATACCTGACTTCAAACTATATTACAAAGCAATAACAATAAAAACAGCATGGTACTGGCACAAAAACAGACATGAAGACCAGTGGAACAGAATAGAGGATCCAGATATGAAGCCACACAACTATAAGCAACTTATCTTTGACAAAGGAGCTAAAAATATATGATGGAGAAATAGCAGCCTCTTCAACAAAAACTGCTGGGAAAACTGGTTAGCAGTCTGCAAAAAACTGAAACTAGAAACATGTATATCACCCTATACCAAGATTAACTCAAAATGGATCAAGGATCTTAATATCAGACCCCAAACTCTTAAGTTGATACAAGAAAGAGTAGGAAATACTCTGGAGTTAGTAGGTATAGGTAAGAACTTTCTCAATGAAACCCCAGCAGCACAGCAACTAAGAGATAGCATAGATAAATGGGACCTCATAAAACTAAAAAGCTTCTGTTCATCAAAAGAAATGGTCTCTAAACTGAAGAGAACATCCACAGAGTGGGAGAAAATATTTGCCAACTATACATCAGACAAAGGACTGATAACCAGAATATACAGGGAACTTAAAAAACTAAATTCTCCCAAAACTAATGAACCAATAAAGAAATGGGCAAGTGAACTAAACAGAACTTTCTCAAAAGAAGAAATTCAAATGGCCAAAAAACACATGAAAAAATGCTCACCATCTCTAGCAATAAAGGAAATGCAAATTAAAACCTCGCTAAGATTCCACCTCACCCCTGTTAGAATAGCCATCATCAGCAACACCACCACCAACAGGTGTTGGTGAGGATGTGGGGAAAAAGGAACCCTCTTACACTGTTGGTGGGAATGTAGACTAGTACAACCACTCTGTAAAAAAATTTGGAGGCTACTTAAAAAGCTGGACATCGATCTACCATTTGATCCAGCAATACCACTCTTGGAGATATACCCAAAAGACTGTTACTCCAGAGGCACCTGCACATCCATGTTTATTGCGGCACTATTCACAATAGCCAAGTTATGGAAACAGCCAAGATGCCCCAGCATTGACCAATGGATTAAGAAAATGTGGTATCTATACACAATGGAATTTTATGCAGCCATGTAGAAGAACGAAATGTTATCATTCGCTGGTAAATGGATGGAATTGGAGAACATCATTCTGAGTGAGGTTAGCCTGGCTCAAAAAACCAAAAATCGTATGTTCTCCCTCATATGTGGACATTAGATCAAGGGCAAACACAACAAGGGGATTGGACTATGAGCACATGATAAAAGCGAGAGAACACAAGGGAGGGGTGAGGATAGGTAAGACACCTAAAAAACTAGCTAGCATTTGTTGCCCTTAACGCAGAGAAACTAAAGCAGATACCTTAAAGCAACTGAGGCCAATAGGAAAAGGGTAACAGTTACTAGAGTAAAGGTTAGATCAAAAAGAATTAACCTAGAAGGTAACACCCACGCACAGGAAATCAATGTGAGTCAATGCCCTGTATAGCTATCCTTATCTCAACCAGCAAAACCCCTTGTTCCTTCCTGTTATTGCTTATACTCTCTCTTCAACAAAATTAGAGATAAGGGCAAAATAGTTTCTGCTGGGTATTGAGGAGGGGGAGAGGGAGGGGGCGGAGTGGGTGGTAAGGGAGGTGGTGGGGGCAGGGGGGAGGAATGAACCAAGCCTTGTATGCACATATGAATAATAAAAGAAAACTGAAAAAAAATAAGGAGCAAACTGAATTCACAATATTAAACGAGTTGCTAGACAAAAAAAAAAAAAAAAAGTTGGAGTGTTCCTTTCTAGAAAGTGTGAGGAGCTGAGTTTAATCCTCAGTACAAAACAACAAGCCAGAAATCAAGACGAAAGACCCATTGCATTTAACAGTACAAATTTTCCTCATGAGAAAAAGAAAGCACCATTAGAAATGGACAGAGGCTCAGCACTAAGGCTCAGGTTGCAAGATGGGAGAATAGTGAGTTATCATCCAAATCTTATCCTAAAGAAAGACTAATTAACTCAGGTTTTTATTTGCATCCACTTTAAATAGTTGATTCCTTTAAAAGCAGTCTTTTGACTTCTTTGGGCTTTCCATCTCTTTGATATCTCTGGAGTAAGATATTGAAAATGATAAACTTTTGGAAGAGTTCTATTGGCTATGTTTAAAAATACTTGTTATGATTCTACTTTATAATTTGTATATCTCTTGGAACAGATATCTCTTCTCTGTTTTGTAAGGTTATTAGTGTCCAGTTTTCTATAAGGAATTTGCTATTACAGGGTACCACTGGGTCTTACCGGTAATCGTAGGTACTCAAAAGGCAGAGAATAGGAGGATCACAGTTCAATGCCAGCCTGAGCAAATAGTTTGCGAAATCCTATCTCAAAAAAACACAACAGAAAACAGAGATGATGGAGTGGCTCAAGTGGCAGAGTGCTTGAATAGCAACCATGTGTCCCTGAGGTCAAAGCCCTGCACAGCAAAAATGAAAAAGTCTTCACTATCTAGTTTGCCTTACAGGAGAAAATAATGCTCCATTACAGTAATTGCATGAAGAGAGGACCAGGAATACAATAAAAGGTATTTAAGAAAAATTAATGCAATAGAAATATTTATACAATAGAAATAGGCAAAAATGTAGAAAAACTATGAAATGAAAATAAACAGAAAAGAAACAATAATGAAATAATAAAATAAATGGAGAAGTTAAAAGGGAAAAAGAAGAAGCAAGGTTAAAGACAACAGGAAGGATAAAGACATGATAAAGAAAAAAACAAATTTCTGTTGAGTAGAGGAAACATACTATTCAACATTAAGATGGTAAATTTTATCCATCCTCCAAATCCATCCCAAGGCCAGTATAGACCTTCATGGAAATTAGGATCATGGAATGACACAGACCACTCATTCCAACTACTATGAGCTCTCAACCTGACAGACATCTTGTCTTTTACCTGGCCTGCTCCTGGCGTGTGTCTAATCAATCTGTGTGGGTTTTCAGGCCCTTTATGTTGTACCTTTAGTTCTAATTTTTTGATTTTGGTGATACTAGTGTTTGACCTAAGAGCCTCAGAATTGCTAGGTAGGCAATCTATCACTACAGACAATCCGCTAGCCTTCTTTTGTGCTGATTTTTGTTTTTTGAGGTAGGATCTTGGGACCTATATGCCTAGGCTGGTGTTGAACAGTTACCCTCCTGATCTCTGCCTCCAAGTAGGTAGGATTACAGTTGGGAGCCACCAGCACCTGACTTCAGTTCATATTTTGCAAGTTTCTTCTCTCCATTTTTGGCACACCTCCATATATTTGGGCCAGGCTAACCTCACGCAGAATGATGTTCTCCAATTCCATCCATTTACCAGTGAATGATAATATTTCGTTCTTCTTCATGCCTGCATAAAATTCCATTGTGTACAGATACCACATTTTCTTAATCCACTCGTCAGTGGTGGGGCATCTTGGCTGTTTCCATAACTTGGCTATTGTGAATAGTGCAGCAATAAACATGAGTGTGCAGGTGCCTCTGGAGTAACCTGTGTCACAGTCTTTTGGGTATATCCCCAAGAGTGGTATTGCTGGATCATATGGTAGATCAATGTTTAGCTTTTTAAGTAGCCTCCAAATTTTTTTCAAGAGTGGTTGTACTAGTTTACATTCCCACCAACAGTGTAAGAGGGTTCCCTTTTCCCCACATCCTCGCCAACACCTGTTTTTGGTGGTGTTGCTGATGATGGCTATTCTAACAGGGGTGAGGTGGAATCTTAGCGAGGTTTTAATTTGCATTTCCTTTATTGCTAGAGATGGTGAGCATTTTTTCATGTGTTTTTGGCCATTTGAATTTCTTCTTTTGAGAATGTTCTGTTTAGTTCACTTGCCCATTTCTTTATTTGTTCATTAGTTTTGGGAGAATTTAGTTTTTTAAGTTACCTACATATTCTGGTTATCAGTCCTTTGTCTGATGTATAGTTGGCAAATATTTTCTCCCACTCTGTGGGTGTTCTCTTCAGTTTAGAGACCATTTTTCTTGATGAACAGAAGCTTTTTAGTTTTATGAGGTCCCATTTATCTATGCTATCTCTTAGTTGCTGTGCTGCTGGGGTTCCATTGAGAAAGTTCTTACCTATACCTACTAACTCCAGAGTATTTCCTACTCTTTCCTGTAACAACTTTAGTTGCTCTCCCTTGTATGTTGTAATTTTACTCACATTCACAGACCCGGTAGAAATGAGCAAAGCAACACTGATCACACTACTAGATACCCCAACACCCAGTCACCAGAGGTCAAAGTGTATGGTGCCACCAGGCAAGAAAAGATGTTTTAAAGTCTCTGTAAGAAAACACAGATATAGAAGGTGAATATTAGTATCTTGGTAACAATGCACATTATTAAAGTCACCAGTAGTGGTTGTGATATGATGTTTAAGATGATGCTGATCTGGCATAAAAAAGGAAAAGGACATTCAAAGGCATATTCCTCACACAACTGAAGGCTCAGAAAAACTGGACCGGGCCACTTATGCAGGTATCAAATACCTTAAGGCAGTATGGGAAACAGCCTGCCTAGGGAGCTTAGGAAGGAAGCAATGTAGCAGAGGTGGGTCATCAGAGTTTCTTGGGAGCTCTTAGCCTTTAGTAAGCTTCTCTCCATATTGTGCATGCAGGAAAGGAGCACTGAAAGTAATACATGCTCATCATCAGGAAAAACTAGAATCACATACTTGAACTCCAGATTTCTGAATGGAAGAACATACACTGAGACACCCCCATACATATAAAAAAAGAGGCAAGAAATGTAAAATCAATAACTCTTTCAGACTCAGAGAATTAAGATAAAAATACTGCATTGTGTCTAAATTGAAGGCAAAAGAGGCACAGAGAATCACTAGCTTCCTTCAGCAGATATACAGGAAAAAAGTCACAAAACCCAAACTATCCTGAATAAAGACTGAAGGCAGAGAGTAATCAAGTTTGAAAGATGAAATTTCCAGGGAATTGGCTTTAGCATTATCCGTTACTTTCATCTGTTAAAATCAGTACCAGGATCTCTCAGTGATATTCAGGAAAAATCCCTGCCACTTTGATAGAGGGGGTTTGATAGTCAAGTATCAATTTGGAAAAATAAAATTTTTACATAAGTTTTGTCTTGGGGAAAAATCTATTTTGCAAAGTCATTGTCTCGGAAATTCCCACAGTCAAAAATTCACGAGGAGGTGACAAACATACTATAATATCACTATGTCAACATTACATAAAAAGAATCACATTTTGTCATATCGCTCTTCCTATTATTGACATGTTCTCTCTCCACAATGAAAAAACATCACAAGAAATATGAAGAGATAGAGAAATGTGGATCATCAATGGAAAAGAATGAGAATGTGGACTTCTGAAAAATTCCAAGCAGTGGACACATTTCACGAAGACCTTCTGGAAATTGCCTAAAGTAGAATGAAATGGTTGGAAGCATCATGGTGAAGAATCAGGAAAATGGAAAAATTATGTATGAAGAAGATAATATCAAATGACAATGAATATGAAAATACAGAGAAATGTGGATGAATTGCTTTTGCTGACAAGCATGGATTTCTTACTCAGTCCACAAATTAAGTAAAAGCAGGAAAAACCATGTTCTATGTCCATTTTGAATCTGTCTTTGCTCTGAGTCTTTCAATATGAGTCAACTTGCAAACCCTTGGAATATAGGAAGGACGAGATAGATAATATCTTCAAGACAAGTATTACAGCAAGGTTTTGCTACACCAGTTAAATGCACAATACATCATTTTGCTGAATTTTTATAAGCAAGTGAACTTCAAATTAAAAGGAAAACACATTAATATAGAACAAAGAAACCGTAAAAGAAGAATGACCAGCAGGGAGGGAGGGCTGACATAGGGGCCAGAGTAACATAAATGAACAAGTAGGAAAAATGCTCAACACCACAGGTCATTACAAAGAGCTGTTTAATGCTAAATTGACAAGTGTATTAAACTAGAATATTCCCCATATTGGCAAGTCACACAGTATGCAAACATCCGTAAAATTTCAGGTGGAAAATTTATATGCTATCAAAATTTCCTACTAAATTTAAATTATCCATAATCTATACAGCACCAAAGCCCCAACTTCCATGCTAATAGAATATTCTGCTGACAGTGATAAAATACTAAGGTAACTTTACATAATTAAAATTAGCAAAATCTTACAGGTCAACTTCACCACTAAGAATATGGTTTATGGGCTTGAGTCTTTGTTAAAGATCTATTGTTGCAGGAGTTCTTGTCATAAACTCATTTTAATGTGAGTGGAATATTTGAAATCATCTTGTGAGATCCTGTGACCTTAGTGAGCTATCTTGATCTTTGTCAATGTAAGTTGAAATGTTTAATTACAATGTTTATTTTCAGAAACCTTATGATCTCTTCCACCATTGTAGTGTTGCTTACTATGTCAACATGGTTTATGCCTAACAGCTACCTATGAAGTTTACTCAATGTATACTCTTTCTTTAATGAACCATGCTTCAATCTTTCCCAACTTCAGTGTTTTGCCTGCATTCATCTCACACATAGGTACCAAGAATGGACACTCTGGTAACATTACCAAACATTCCCCCAAAGCCCCCAAATGTTATGACCTGTGCTGTATTTCTTTGCCATCACATGTGTGGACCTGTTAACATTGACCAACAATTCAATTCTGACACCATCTAGACTTACTACAGTCCCTACAATTTCTGGGCATCAGTGTGAAGGAGACATCAAGTCAAAGCACCTGTTTGCTCTGCTGGTCACACCAGTCACCTTCTTAAAGTCATAGAGAGATATAACCCCGAGAAAAGTCATTAGAATAAATTGAAACATTACTACCAATAGGGCTTAGTAAAACAACCAAATAAACTCCCATTGCCTCCCAAATTTCAAGGATTTCAGAATCTTTGTGCTAGAAACTGATGCAATGACCAAAATTTTACATCATACTACTCACCCACATTGCCTCCCAAGTACACAAAGTTTTTACCCCATCCAAAAGAATATAAAGGGGTCTTTCTCTTATGCTGGGCCTCCAAGACATGTCTTCAATGACACAAATTACACTCTGTCTAGCCAACTACCTGAAGGCAAAAGGAAAATGGTGGAATGATATAATCTGAATGTGGCAACCCTCACAAATAGCTGCAATTAACTCTCACCTCTCAATCATTTCTGTGCTAGAAAAGGAGCACAGAACCAACACTCTTCCCATTGCTCCTTTGTAACCTCAGAAATTCCCACACACACTTTTGAAAAGCCCATCTTTTGCCTCAAAACAGTTATGTAAAGTAATCAGTGCAAGGATCTTTAAAATGGTATGTAAACAGTAGTAATGTGAATTTTCACAAATCTCAGCCTGAGTCAGCAAACAAATCACACTTTAGAAATGCCATAATATCACAAAGAACTGCCTGTGGAAACATCTATAATCCTCGCTACTCAAGAGGCAGAAATCAAGAGGATGGAGGTTTCAAAGCCAGGCCTAGAAAATAGTTCTTGAGACCCGATCTTTAAAAAAACCATCACAAAAAAGGGCTAGTGGAGTTACTCAAGTGTTAAGAGCACATGCCTGGCAAGTTTGAGGCCCTGAGTTCAAGTCCCAGTACAGCCAAAAAACAAATACTACAAGTTTCTAGCACTGGTAACTCCTCCCTGTTAGACTAGGTAATGGGAGACTGAGATGAGAAAGGTAACAGTCAAGGTCAGCTCAGAAAAATAGTTTACAAGACCTGATCTCCAAAATAATTAGAACAAAATAGACTGGAGCTATGGCTAAAGAGGTTGAGCATCTTCTCCGCAAATGCAAACCTCTGAGTTCAAACCTCAGTACCTAAAAATAAAACCAGCAAAGAATAAAGAAGACCAAGATGATCACAGGACAAAACTTATTTTATAAATCTCCATGTCTCTCTGCCTCCAAATTCCTTCTTCTCCTGTTCTCTCCTCTCTTTGAGAGTCAATCACCTTTCTGACTTGAGACTACAAGGGACATTCCCCCTAGATTAATAACTTTAAAATCATTGTCTAAGTTAAATAGCATTTCATTATAAAACAATCTTCTCAAAACAACTGTGGACATTAAACATCAGGAAGGGCAAAAAGTGTCCCCTCCACTCTGAAGCCAACCACATGCACACATCCATCTGCATTTCCAATGAGCGTGGCAATGTACAGGATTCATGGAAATTTAGGGATCTGTTGGCAGTGCAGAGAAGCACTGGACTGAGGAGACATGGCAGTATTTAACCCATGCTACCACTGAAACTGAAGAACTCAATGAGAAGTCAGGTCCCAGGAAGGACTTATGCAGACACTGCACAGGAGCGCCCTGTCCAGGGACAAATTCCATAAGTACTCAGGAGTCTCCCCAGCCTCCTCAGTCTGTGGGACAGGGATTTGTAGATAGAGTATCCCAGCAAGACTGTGCTGGGATGATGTCAACTCACAGGGACACAGGATGAGGTTCAAGATTCTTGGTCAACCGGCACCCTCCAGGTGGCAGTGGACCTAAGGCCTGGACAGAATGGTTAGGGTGCAGAAGCAGAATGTACAGGGCCCAGTCAAATCCACTGCTGCTTCTGGATCCAACAGTCTCTCCACCCAGTAATGCAGATACCTGGCTGCCCTCTCACCATTTCTCACTTCTGATGCATCCAGGTGACCTCCCTATGGTCCTGCAGTCAGAAGATTTCACACAGCTACTGGAGCTGGGGAGCCTGAGAACTCTCCCGGCAGCAGACACAGGGCAAATGTGGGATGACTGGTAGGCAACAATACACCTCCAATCACTGGCATGGCTCATTGGGTGGGTGGTGCAGACTACTAAACAGCCTCTCTGGCTAATTGATAAAAGGCCCAACCCCCATGCCATTGAGTGACAGGGGGTTGAGGGATTGGGGTGTGTTGAATGAGTGAGGTCAAAATGACAGAATCCAGAATCCCTTGGCAAATCAGGCTTCCTTTGTTGGAGATCTGTTTCAGTTTATGGGATAATTTCATTCAGCAGAACTTGTGCTGTCTCTTTGGATCTGGCACCTGTCTCTTACCATACTCACTGAAACCTCCTTCCATACTCCTCCTAAAAAAGGGACAACAGGTTTTCTAAAAAAATCCCAGGCTCAATATCTCATGGAAAAAATTCATCATATCAGTTCAGGAGGGGAGAGTCAGGAAGGCTAGGACACAAGAAGTAAATGCAGGGAAGATGCTCAAACTCTGCACACTGGAATGAAGCAGATAGCCAGGGCTTTCTCACACCTCATGTTTCAGTCCAACAATTTTCACACAAGAAAATAAAACCACATTATCAAAGATGTTATATTTCATGGATGGAGAAAAATGAGTTATATGGCTATTGTATTCCTCAAAGATTCATGATGAATAAAAAGGAGGCTAGAATCAAGAAGTAGAGTGCCTGATTGAGAAGCAGGAAAGAATGGAAAGCATATTGTGTATAACCTCTGACAAGGATGCTGTGTTGCCCAAGATCACAAATAAAACCCACTTTCATGACTTTAAACAGATTTCCCAGCATGAGGACTACCGAGATTCCTAAAAGGGAGCCCTAAATTGGATCAGTCCCTAGTGGTGATCAGAGAAACCTCAGAATTTAACTGTTGTAGTCTATCAAGCATTTTTACTCTCTTCCTATGGAAAAATCTCTCCCTTCTACAGTTAAATATGGATGAGTGGGAAAACCTACTTCAGACTCTTGATGTTATTATGTGTAAAGAAACTGTAAATGTATAATTTAACTTAAATGTTGCTTTCCCAAATCCATGACATTCACTGATTTTCTCCCTATATAAATTGCTTGATCTTTCTCAAGGACATTGATCCATTTCAAACCAAAGCACCATGGAGAAAACAGTCCTAGGACAACCAGACTTCTAACCTCAGGAAGGATAGAACTCTCAACCTCATGGTCCTGTTTTTACTTATTCAGCAGATTCATACAGTCAGTGCTCCTCTGAGAATCCCAATTGTTGATTTACATTAGTGAAGTTTTCAACTACAGGTGAGAACATGGCATATATTTGTGAATATTCCATTTGACCATGAAGAGACTGTCACTCTGTAGTTTGTGGCTGATAAATCCTATGAACATAATTGAATCTGGTTGGCTGATAAGGTTTTTTGAGTTAGACCTTTCATTACTGATTCCTGCCTTCTTAATCTGTTACTCACTGGGGTGTTGAAATGTTCAAATAATTTTTTGTGGGACTGGAATTTGAACTCAGGGCTTCACACTTGCAAAAGAGGAAATGTACCACTTGAGGAATACCTCAAGTCCATTTTGTTCTGGTTATTTTGGACCTGGGGTCTTGAGGACTATTTGCCCATGTGGGCCTGAAATGTCAAACCTCCTGATCTCAGCCTTCCATGAAGGTATGATTAAAGGCAGGAGACAGAGTTACAAAGCTCAAAGGATATTATAGATTGATGGTTTTCCTTGTAATCTGATAAACTTTTGCTTTCTTGTAATTTGGGACACTACTTATGTTGATACCTATTAACAACATTTATGTCTTCATGGGCAACTCTGACTGCTTTATCATCATGCATTCCTAATGTCTGTTGTAATATCCCTTAACCTGAATGCTGACTTGCCTTTACTTAACCTGTGCCCCAATTTATATTTTTGGGTAGATTTATTTTGCAGTACTGGGATTTGAACTCATAGTTTCACACTTGCTATGCAGACTAGCAATTTAGCCTCTGCACCAGCCCTTTCATGTGTTGGGTATTTTTGAGGAAGGGTCTGGGAAACTAAATCTACCTAGGTTGCTTTGATCTCTATCCTTCTAATCTCTGCCTCCAAACTAGCTAGAGTACAGGTAGGAGTCACCAGTCCCTAAGATAACTTCTTGTCTTGTGATTTCCCTGTATTTCATTTTGTCTTCACTGTTAGGATATCAAAGATTTTTTTCCTATTTTTATTTTCTACTTTCCTTCAATTTCCAATGTATATTTGTAGTTTATGTTGATGCATTTTCCTTCCCCTGTTTCCTCTCTCTCTCTCTCTCTGTGTATGTGTGTGTATTAGTATGAGTTTAGCCCAAAGGCTTGTAATTCCTAGGCAAGCTTCCTAGTGGTGAGCTACATCCATAAGATGTAGCTTTTATTTTGAGACGGAATCTCAATAAATGGCAATGGCTGTCATCCAATTGATAATCTCTGTGCAACACCCTCCCCAATATCTAAGCACTACAACTGAGTTTTTCATCTACTTTCTGGTGATTCTGACATTTGAATGTGGGCCTAGCACTTGCTAGGCAGGCACATCAAAGGCCTGATATCCACTTTCAAATAATATTATGCAGGATCAGGGTCAATGCAGAAATCTTGGAATGCTTGAGTTCTCCTTCCCATCTTGTATTTAATTGCTCTCATTCATTTCGTTTTTGGCAACTGTAAGGACCTATATAATGAAGTTTTTCATTTTGGACCTTTATATTTGATAAAAGTGATAATTGATTTTGGAGTCAGGAAGAATAGCTAAAGCATTATATCATGTGACTAGCAAATGTGAATCCCTAAGTCCAAACACAAGTATGTCCAAGGGAGAGAATAAAACGTCATTTTATTCTTTTTAGCACTCTTTTTTGTGGGTCTTTATTTCTAACCACCTTTTCCTTCAGTCCAGATACTCATTGCAATTTTTCCAATGCTGTGTACATGTGATATAGTCTGTAAATATTCAATTTTCATTCTCTTGTTCAGAATGAATAATCTCGATTTCTTTAGGAAGAGGTGTGAAACTGCAGAACTCTGCTTAAAGAAAAGAGTCTCAAAATCCAAGTCAGCACTTAAATGTGAGGAGGAAGTATGTACTGGAGGTATGGCTCAAGCAGTAGAGCACCAGGTTTGCAAAGCCCTGAGTTCAAACCCCAATCCCAACAAAAAGTGTGAAATATGTCTTTATTGGTAGCATTAAAGAAATGCTGAAGAGCATCAATTATAAGACAATTTTGGAAAGGATAGCAAAATGAAGTGCGTGAAATCACACTCCCTGATCCAATGAAAAGAAAAGGTTGTTTATTTGTGCAAACTATCATTATAGTGCACCAAGGATAAAATTATCATTCAGAAATATTATATTGTGTGTTGGCTATTGGTGGCTTATGCCTGTAGTCTCATCTATGCAGGAGACAAAGATTGGAAGGGTCATGGTTTGAGACCAACCTGGGCAAAATGTTAATGAAACCTCATGTCAGTCAATAACTCTGTATGGTGGTATGTGCTTATAATTCCAGTAACATGGGAGGCATCAGTGGATGGACTATAGTCTGAGGCAGACACTGATTGTACATGTCAGTACTTACAGAACTGTCATAGACCTGTTGATAAAGTAATATATTTAGGATAAGTTGAGTGTATGGATCATTCTGTTGTGCTTCTGTCATGTATATATTATGTTTTACATATACATGGCAAGTAGGTATATAAAAAGATAATGTTGCAAGCATCAAGTATCACAATGGAGAGATTACTGCAAGTCATAAATCTTTGTGTACCTTCTTTTAAAATTATTTGCCCTGAGGTTTAACAAACTACTTTGTGAATTTGAAAATTCCTATGGTGTGTCCATAACAGGGTGATGACCCCTGGGACCTAAGAGATGTGTAAACACAATGGACACGAGATGGCCTGCAGCTTATGAGTTACGTGCATGAGATCTGAAGCACAAATGTCACTGAGAAAATATGTTAATTTGACTACATGAACTTTGCGGGAACAAACCTTGCATTAGTGTTTTGGGTTGGTAGGGTGTTGGATCAATGAAAACTGCAGTAAGGAGACCAGTCCACTGAATCCTAGTCAGAGTAATTTCAGCTTTTAGAAATACAACATTTAGCTCTTCTGTCTAATGAGGGTGAAGCAAAAAAGCCAAATGGGGCTCAAATGAGAGAATGCTTGTCTAACAAGTGAGAAGCCCTGAGTTCAAACCCAGTACTAACCAACAAATAAATAAATAAAGCCAGCTCTTCCACAGTGTGACATTATTTGCTGAGACCAGAAGCATCCCTTATCCATACAAAGACTCCATATAAGCATACACTTTTGTCAGAAAATAGTTCTATCTGTTCTTGAGTTCTCTGAGTCTATAACCACTTATTTTGCTTCAGTATGTCAGAGTAGGGTCAGGGTTGCATTAATTCTGCTATAGTCAGAGAGGCATATAACATTAATGTTGTCGGGTGTCATTACGATGTGTAAGTAGTTCACCACTCTCTTTGTAACCCCTGATAAACTCAATTACTCATCAGACTGTACTTGGTGGAGTCCTTCCTTGGATTGTTGGCACTATCACAATTCAGAAGCATACATTTCTTTTACCTCTCCCTGGTAATTTATAACACCTGTTTTACAAAGATTTGGATTCTGATGTTTTCGTTTCCATTTGTCTGCAAGTAGTAATATAAAAAATTCCTGAATTTCAAATTTTGAATGATCCATGCTGAGTAATGTCACAAAATGTGGCATCTACCTTCATCACTTACCTCATTTCACAGAGATTTACTTTAATTTAAAGTAAATTTACTTTAAATTTCATAGAGATTTACTTAAATGCTACCTGATGGTACATCATCAAAAATGAAGAAGAATTGAATACAGTAAAATGTGATTTTATTGAGACAGGGAACACATGCACAAACTTTTAAAATGTTTCAGTTTAATACAAAAAGGTACATCACTCATGTCAGACTACCTACCTTACTGACCAAGACTGGGTCATAGCATTGAACTTGATAAAGGAGAGTCAGGGCGTTAGAATTTGTGAAGACATAGAACATGTATATTGCTCAAGAGAAACCATATTCCACTGTGAAAGAACATTGTGTTGGTTCAGGGAACCTTTCTGAATTTCCCCCCAGGTTCTGTACTTCCTAATGCCTATCATGAAGCCCATGCACTAAAGACATCACTTTTCAGCCCAATCTCCTCGAACATGAGGTATTCTCATCATGCCCAGTGGCTAAAGTCTCCCTGGAGAAAGTAAATTGCATGCAACTTTTGCTGTGTATATAGTGGAGACCACATTCCTGAATGGCTTCTGCACACTCTGGAGACAACTATTATTTTTCCAGGGTGGGCTTGCAAAGACTTCATGGAGATTCCCTATGTAGAAAAGCACAAAAAAGACAAATTACAGAGCTTAAGGTCAAAGTGAGCCTTGGTCTGATCCCTCCAACTTTCTTCAGGTAACAGCAAACAGTATCGTGTAGCATAGACTCTGCCAATTTGGGCACTTTTTCTAAGGCAGACACATTGGAGAGTGGCCATGAGAGGGAAGATCTGAATACAGAATGCAGTAAATTGTGTAGAGTCACACTGCTTGGGGTTAGGGTAAATGGCTGATGCAAAGAGAGTCCTTCAGCTTGGGAGGCTCCTCAGGCCCTTTGCCCATTCTCTGTGCCTTCTCATATTGCCTGCCTTACTGTTGCGGCTCTGTCAGTAATTTTGCTCCTGGAAGTGATCCTAGTCTTTGGGGAATATTAGGATGTGTTTAGAGATTTTCTGTTATCGTAACATGAAGTATGCATTAGATTTAGTAACATTCGCAGAGAGTGGATGCCAAGGATATTGCTAAGCATTATGCAGTGCTCGGAATATCACCCACAACAAGGAAGTACCAAATATTACTGGTGCTGAGGTGGAGAACACTTAAAGGCCCATCTTGCATGTTCTGCTATGACTAAATGCACACTTACTAGAACATTCAGTATGGATGCATGTATATTTTTTGTTCCAGAGATAGAACTCAGGTTCTTTGGCAGGGTAAGAAAGCACTGTATCATTGGGCTATATTCTCAGCCTTATGTACATGTATATTTACGATAGGGATTCACTATGTAGTCCTGTTGTCCTTGAACTCATAATCTTCCTGCTTCTGATTCTCAAGTACTGCCAGGGGTAAATATGCAAAGCAAAAGAAAAATTGTGATGTCATGCATGAAAAGCAGTGTGTGGAAACCAGGCATGGGCTCTTTCACTGATGTCCTAACCCTGTCCTCATATAATTATATTTTCAATGTACCCAAATGCAATTATGTGACTGTTCATTCAGTTTTCTTGGAGGTACTGGGGTTTGAACTTAGGACCTCATGATTGTTGTGCAGTTGCTCTACAACTTGAGCCACTCTGTCAGCCCTGTTTTTATGTTAGGTATTTTTGTGATCAGAGTTCAGGAACTTTTTGCCTTGCACTGACTTTCAGATGCTCATACCAGTGACTTCTGCCTCCTGAGGTGATAGTATTACAGGGGAAGCCATTCCCACCTGGCCAAATTTTTGTTTTACTTACTAAAATTGTTTTCAATATTGATGAAATTTTGGTTGGTGAACATCAAATTATTCTGAGGGCCTCCATTGTTTGCATTTTTCCCTAATCACATTCCAGTACTGTCTTCCACTGACATTGTTTAAATAATTGCCAGGGACTCATTCTATTATATATTCCCTCATAAACAAGTATGCTAGTGTATACAATGTGCATATGTAAATTCTTAACGTCCATCATTCAGTGTTCCACCTGCAATGTTGGAAGATTACTTACACTTCTAGCATTACCAATTCTGGGCATTGCTTAATAGAGCAAATGTCACTTATCTGTAGTGATATTCAAAGGCTGGTACATACAATAGCTGGTAAGGAAAATGAAGAATAAGCATGAACTCTAACTTCAAATCCAAATCCCACCAAAAAAAAGTTTTATTTGAAGATTTCAACATACCACTAAGTGACAGATCAAGAAGGCAAAAGATCAGTAATGATAAAGTTTAAGCCAAAACCTCATCAACCAACTGGATGAATGTATTGTCATAGCAGGGTAAGAGTCTTTTCATGAGCAAATGTAATATTCACAAAGACACACCATATTCTGAGCTATATGACATGTACCTTAACTAATGTAAATTTATAGAAAGCAAGGACTGGGATAAACTGAGTAGTGTTGACACTGTGAAGCTACAGAGTCATTGAAAACAGATGAACCACATGTGCATGAGGTTGAGAGTTTTCTCCTTTCTGAGGTTATAACTCTGGTTGTCATGGAACTGTTTTCTCCACAGTCCTTGCTTTGACATGGATAGATATCCTGGACAAAGACTAAACTATCTATATATGGAAAAAATCAAAGAATGTCAGTGTTTTGCAAAGCAACACTAAGTGGACTTATGTATCTACAATTACTTCATGTTACCATCTTAGATTAAGTGAGATTTTTTTCTCTGATCATTTTTTTTTGTACATAAGGGGGAAGATTTTTTCAATAGGAAGAGGGATTAGAAAGGTTTGATGAATTCCATGAGATAAATCCTAAAGTTTCTGTGATCCTCACTAAGCACTGATCCACTTTAGGGCTCCCTTTCAGGAATCCTCCTGATCTCAGTCTACCAAGTACCAAGGTTGACAGCCATGAGCCACTGTAGCTGGGCTCATAAGGTTCTCTTTGTTGTTTTTTTGCCTCTGGAAGTAGTGGGGTGTAAACTCAGGAAGCCACACTAGTTTTGCATATATTCCAGTAATTGAGCTACACTACCAATCTTGTTTTCATTTTGGTATTTTAGATAGGGTCTCATGAACTATTTGCCCAGACTGGCTGCCTCCAGATTAACTAGGAATACAAGCCTATGCCACTGACTCCTGGTGTCATTATGATATATGGAGACACTAAAAAAGGGTTTTTTTGTTGACTTGGTTAGAGGTTAGTCAAACTTTGCTTCAAAACTATTTTCATATCATTTTAAAGATATATACACTGACTATTCCACATAATCAGTTTTGAAGAAAGAAGTGGACATTTGGAATGTGTGTGTAATGTCCTGATATTTTTAAGGGGGTAATGGAAAGAGTGTTGGTTCTATGCTCTTTTATCTAGCACAGAAAAGATTGGGAGGATGGGGTTAATCACAGCTATTTATGAAGTTTACAATTTTTAGGATAAATCATTTTTCCAGTTTCCTTTTGCTTTTGGGAAATTTGGTAGTATGATTTGTGTCAATGAAGACAAGCCTGAGAAATTCAGGCTGACAGAAAGACACTGTTATATTTGTATTTTGCAGGTTTTAAAATGTTTATTTGTTTTTTAGTTGTCATGTGCATTACAGGAAACAAACACATGAAGAAAAGAGCATAATCACCATTACCCACAAGGAGTACCGTTGGAATGTCCTAAATCCTACCATACACACAAGAATCCATTTTAGGTGACAGATCATATGCTCTGACATGCTTCTCTACACATTCTGAATACTCCCCAATTCAAAATCCCAAATCTACATGAATATTTTGATAATGAAGTATGTAATACACCAAAGCAATCTGTTTGAAAAATATAATATTTCCTACCTTGGGAATTATTTCAATGAAGACAGAAATGGCAATAGGCCTCTCTGGACAGAAATATTGTCAGTTATAAAATTGCATTCCCATATTGTTCCATTTACCATTAGACATAAAGCAACAGAGTACACTAAGCATAGTTTTTAAGACTGCTCATTATCATAACTATACTATGCAAATATGAGCAAGAAAGCATGTTCCCACTGAATTAATGCATCTCTATAGTACAGCCAGAAGGTACATGCTCATCAAACGCTCTCATCAAACTGTAAATCTGAGCACACCTGCACATAACTCTCCCTGTAGACTTCTTTCTGCCCCACAGCTGCCAGCCTAATGAACAAGAACTACTGATATTGCGTGGAGGTAGTGACAATTCCATGTCCAAGATGCATCTTATGTTGATTACCTATTTACAAGTTGGTTAATTCAGTAGCTCTACTTTTTATCACTCTCTCACTTTAGGACATATATAAAACTTAGATGTTGTTGTAAAAATGAACTTTGTGCACAATAAACACAAGTATTTAATACAAATCTACATATGGAGCTTGGTTATAATCAATATTCATCTAGATGTGGAGACACTAGCAAAGAGCCTTCCCTCACCCATCCAGTGGCTAACATAAAGAAGACACTGGCTCCAAAGGGTGGATTAATTAAGGTCACCCTACCTAAAACCTAAGAAAGGGACATTTATGTAGGAATTACTCCCTCTTTTTAATATATCTGGACATTAGGACTTATCCTTTAATACCAAACAATATTAACTGAAATGCATATAGGACAATGTCTAGACAACCTGAACCAACTTAACTGAATACTTCTTTTCCCCCACCCAACCCTCCACCACACAGAGAACCATTAGCATACTCTCCAAGAAACTAAGTTTAACAATCTCATACCCCAAATGCATCCATTCCTATGAGGTCATCAAAAACATTCAATGGGCACTGAGTTAGCCTCCTATTTTTACATTATGCACTATTAAACATCTAGAAAAACTAGATGTTCCTTAAAAGGACTTAAGTTTCCCACTATACACACAGTAGCATATAAGTTGAAAGGAAAAATTACCCTATAACCTTTCCCATCTCTATCAATCCAGTGATCAGCTTTATGTAACTGTAATGCTTTCAGGGGATTTAGTAATTTCACTTCCTGTGTGGTTTTAAGTTTTTCTTATGTCTCTTAACACAAAGTGTACTACCTCTAATTTTGTCATCATTGAAAACCTGTTTAATATCTAGAAATCAGACTAGATGTTGTATATTGGAACCCATTTGTCCTGTACTCACACAATGTACATAGAAAAAAAACCAAAATACATACATGGAAAAGATAATCAATCTTGCTTCACCAAACACACATTGTTATAAATGCTTTTGTACTTTTTCTCCCTCCTTCCCTGAGCCAGCACAAACATAATGTGTACTGCTTTCAGAAAGTTTTGTTATTCCATTTCCAAGGGACAATATCATGAATTTTAACAAAACTGTATCTACAAAACATGTTACGTACGACTTCTACTTTTAAGAAAGACACTTTCATATCATTTGTCATGGGGCAAATAGTTTCTGTCTTTGAGATATGAAGTGGGTATGTAGTTCAATTTAAGGTTTTCATTTTTTTGTTTCACTTTCTAGCTCAGACATTCTGAAATCTTTGGAATTACTGAGGCTTTAGGAGTGCATGTGGCTGTACTTCATAAGCCCCATCAGGCAATGTTAGAAATTGTTTTAATGGTTTGTGTCAGGGTGCTATCAATCTAAATATTCAGGGGAGTGACTGGTAACCAGAGAGAGCAAATACATGCTATAGCCTGCTATCTGTTTTGAAATCATGTTTAACAATTGTAGTGACAGCACTAAGTGTGGTTGGTGACAGAATTGAATATTGGACATGCAGTCACAGTTTGAAAGTTGGTTGGTATTAACAACACCACAAATTTGTTGTCACACTTCTGGCAAAGAAATACAACACAGATAACATTCAGAGTCTCTGCGAGGAATATTTGGTAATGTTTACAGAACATCCATTCTCGGTACTTATGTCTTTCACGATCTTTGGGAAACTATGTCTTATGTGAAATTAATTCAGCAATGATAAAAAGGTAGAATGATAGGAAAGAGTACACTTTGAAATAGACTTCATAAGGCAGCAGTTAGGCAGTGACCATGTGGATATACAAAGCAAAACCAGTAAGATTTGGTTAGCATGTTTTCAACTAATTGTTGAAATTAAGATGTTTCAGTATAACATTTTCCTACAAGTATATAATGAAATTTAGTCACATGCACTCTGCTGCTACACTTTCTTCCTGCATTTCCCCTTCCTTTCCCTAAATAGTTCACACCATTTTCATATCCTTTAAAAATACATTCATCAAAGAATAGACAAAAACCTCATCCTATATAGATTTATGTGCACATTCTGTATAGATACAAGGAAGTAAAATTATTCTGATGATTTACATTAAATGATACTAATTTAAATTTATGTAGTATAGATATACATAAAAGGAAAGTAATATCTAGGAACATATGAAAACAAAAAAATATACAATCACAGATTATACATGTAAATATAGAAGGCAAATGAATGTACTTTTGGAATATCATAGAAAAGAGATTTATGTGTACAGTCATATGAAGAAACTCTCCAGGTAATTCCTTCATCTGATGTATCTCATTTGCTCTGGACCATAAAAAAAAATATGAGGGAAAAATGTTTCTTTAAAACTTTACTGGTCACTTATATTTTGATGTTAGCAAGAAAAAATGATTCAACACAAACAGGTTATTATATCAGTGTCATCTAGAAACTATGAAGAAAAATACTTCTGCCCACAAAAAAATGCTTTGGCATTCATAAATTCTGGCTTTAAAGGATGATATGTCCTAGGAAAAGACCAGTTCCTGAAATGAGAGAAATGTGTATAAAAGTAGGGTAAATTGTAGGAAGGATATATAGCAAAGGAAGATCATGAATATTCCCATGAGCAAATTACAGGAAGGTTATAGAAGGAGCCAAAAATGGAAGAAGTGGTGGCTACACATGATGTATCTGGGGGCTCGGCTTAGCCAGAAAGCTGAAAAGCCTGTGAGAGAAGATGACCCTACTGCTGACAATGTTGAGATATTAAGAGGAAGAATGAAGGTGATGGCTGAAAGACTGGAAAAGAAGTCCACAGAATGAAAAGTAGTGTTTAAAATCACTTGTATATTGAAGTACTCAAGTTCAGAATATCAGTTACCAGATGCTGGGGGAGGAGGAAGGAATATATCAACAACTACCCACACTGTGCCCAACTCATTAGGTGATGAAGCTACAAGAATAAAGTTGTTTTAGTCTTCCTGATGCTTCCATCATGTCATCTGGAGCAGTGTCCTCAGCTGGCCCTGCTTGGGAGGACACTGGTTTTCACAGAAAATGTGAATGACTACTGGGCCACAGCCCTCTGGCACCATGGATGCCCTGTGCTTCTTGGTGGTAAAGCTTCTCTCAGGCTGTTCCTTAAAATAAAAATCTTCCTGAGACGCTGAAGACACACCTGGCAGGAAAAATGACCAAGAAGAGGCAAAATTCGAACACCTCCACAGCCCCAGCCTGCACATAGCCTCCACATGTCACAATCTACAGAGAAACCAGGAGGAATCCCGCACCACCAGGAGCCAGCTCCTAACCTGCTTGGGAAATGCAGACAAATAGGTGAGCAAATAAGTGGCATGTGGTACCCCCACAACCACCCCTGGGATAGAGCAGCATAGCCCCCAGGACAGACTGACCCCAGCTCCACAAAAAAAAAACCCAAAAAACAAAAAAACTGATTAATAAAAAAGCAAATGAAAAGACACATAGCAAAAAGGGCAGGGTGTCTTGAGCTCTGGAGAAAGGGAGAGGTGCTCTTGCCAATGCAAACTCTAAATAAACTAGCATGCTGGAGAAGCGGGTGTGGCAACTCCCACCACTTCTTGGAGTGGAGAAGGCTTCCAACAGTGGCTGATGGGTGGCACGCTCCGTGGGAGAGTGGGGGATGAGCAGTTCCCCATGTGAACTGTAAATAAACAAGCCTGCAACTGTAAATAGCCTGGTAGGACTTTACAATGGAGAAAAAAGATGGGATAGGTGTCCAGGAGAACTCTAAATAAACAAAGCCAGCTGGATTAGGTGAGTGTGAAGACTCAACCCTGTGAACTGCAATAAATAAAGCCTGCAGCAGCAGCCGGCTAACAATAGGTGGCAGGTGAAGCAAAGCCTCAAACAGAGCAGATAGCAGTTCACTAAGCTGCATTTAACCACTTGGCTAGACAACCACAATGCTACTGATTAAATACCTATACCAAGACTGAATGCTGAAGGAGCAAAATCACAACTACTAAGATGGAAACGGCATGGTTTCAGGAACTGAAACTTTTATTCTTTTATAGTTTTATATACCCTGTTTTTTTTTCCTTTGAAAAGACAACAACAAAACTACTACTCAAACACCAACACCAGGACTGGATGCTGAAGGAGTAACACCAGAATTTTTAAGACTGAAATTTCATTGCATTTGAAATGGGGATTTTTTTTCTTTTTTTTCTCTGCTTCTCTAATGCCTGTTTAGCTCACTGTTGATTACTACACTTTCTTTCCCTGTTTATTTCTTTGGCTCTGTAATCTCTTTTTTCCTTTTTTCTTTACTTTCTTTGTTTTCTTCATCCTCTTACCCTTCCATTATAGATATCATAATTTTTACTATTACAATTTAGACAATATTAAATTGCACACAGTACAGGGTCAGTAAGAGCAGCAAGTGGAATGATGGAAAGATGGAAAAAAGATGGAAACCATTCTTCTCCCAATAATAAATTAGTACAGGAACTAGAGGGAAATCAAGAAAACAAATGCCCAGATCCAAACTCCAACAAAACAAAGATAAACTACGCCAAAGAATCCAACAAAGACCACAAGAACACTCTCAAAGAAGAAATTCTGCAAGTAACAAATAACAATTCTATAAAGATGATACTGGATATGGCCAACCAAAATGTACAGAAGACACTCAAATTCCAAGACAACATTAATAGAGAATTTGAAAAAGCACAAGAGCAAATAAAAGACACTATAGAAACACTGTATAAACATACTCTGAAGGACCTAAATGCATATATTAACTCCAACACAGTGGTCGTGGGAGACTTTATCACCCCATTATCATCAATAGATAGGTCATCCAAACAAAAAATCAATAAAGAAATGCAAGATCTAAACTATACCATAGATCAAATGGCCCTACAGAACATTTCATCCAATTTCTACTCAATATACAGTCTTTTCAGCAGCCCACAGAACCTTCCTGAAAATAGATCATATCCTAGGGCACAAAACAAACCTCAGCAAATATAAAAAAATAGAAATTATACCATACATCCTATCTGATCACAATGCAATAAAACTAGAACTCAACAACAAAAGTAAAGACAAAAAACATGCAAACAGCTGGAAAGGGAATAACTCATTGCTTAATGAACAGTGGGTCATGGATGAAATAAAAGAGTAAACTAAAAAGTTCCTGGAAGTCAATGAAAATGAAAACAGAACCTACCAGAACCTATGGGACAGAGCAAAGGCAGTCCTGAGAGGAAAGTTCATAGCCATGAGTGCATTTATCAAAAAAGACTGAAAGATCCCAAATCAATGACCTAATGATACATCTCAAACTCCTAGAAAAAAAAGAATAAGCAAATCCCAAAACAAATAGAAAGAGAGAAATAATAAAAATAAGAGCTCAAATCAATGAACTAGAAATCAAAAAAAGCATAAAAGAATCAATGAAACAAAAAGTTGGTTTTTTGAAAAAATTAATAAGATCGACAGACTCCTGGCAAACCTGACTAAAATGAGGAGAGAAAAAAACCCCAATTGGTAGAATCAGGAATGCAAAAGGGTAGATAATAACAAACACCATGGAAGTCCAGGAAATCATCAGAGACTACTTCGAGAACCTGTATCCAAATAAATTTGAAAATCTTAAAGAAATGGACAGATTTCTAGATACATATGATTATCCAAAACTGAACCAAGAGGAAATTAATCACCTGAATAGATCTATAACACAAAATGAAATTAAAGCAGCAATCAAGAGTTTCCCCAAAAAGAAAAGTCCAGGACCTGATGGATTCTCTGCTGAATTCTATCAGACCATTAAAGAAGAACTGATACAAACCCTCCTTAAACTGTTCCACGAAATAGAAAGGGAAGGAAAACTGCCTAACACATTTTATGAAGTCAGTATTACACTTATCTCAAAACCAGGCAAAGACACTTCCAAAAAGGAGAACTATAGGCCAATCTCCTTAATGAACATTGACGCAAAAATCCTCAACAAAATAATGGCAAACTGAATTCAACCACACATCAAAAAGATTACTCACCACAACCAAGTAGGCTTCATCCCAGGAATGCAGGGGTGGTTCAACATACGAAAATCAATAAATGTAATAAACCACATTAACAGAATGAAAATCATCAGAAAAATAAGAACAACAAAATAACAAGTAAATGGGGATATTATAGATGAAAAAGATTGAAGACAGCAAAAAAGAATAATGATGTGAAAAAGACAAAAAAAAGTAAAAGATTACAAATATACAGTCAGGCTGAAAATCACTCAACTGGTGGAACACCTGCCTCCTAAGAAAGAAGCACTGACTTAAAATTGTAGAATCACAAAATAATGCAGCCAGAAAAATGAATAAATGAATAAATTAAAATAAAAATAACAAAAGATGTCAAAGGTTTCCTCCAGATTTCTGCTGAGCTGAGGAAAGATTATTGAAAATGTAGGATATAAATTCTCTCCTCCACCTTTCCATATCCATAACAAGGCCAGTAAATAGCTTCAAGGACATCAGGGACATGGAATGAAAGAAGACACCACTTTCAATTGCGATGAGTTTTCAACCTATAATGTATTTATACTTCCCAAATATAAAAACCTTCTAAAATGCAAAGCTTTAAAAGAAAACTTTACCAAGCAGATAAAGGTATTATGTTCATGTATTCTTAATTGTAACAAGGAGCACTTAATTGTGCTCTCAATGAAAATAATTATATATTTTGTTAACTTCTAAACTATTTTTAAGTATTTTAACCATGGCTATTCAAAGTTTTATCACTCACAGTCTGGGTACTTACTTGGAACATTTACAATCAAATTTGCAAAATAACTCGTCATCTTTATAAATATTTTGTTTTGTTAACTTTCTGTATTCTCCTTGTAAAACTTTTTAAACTCCTGTCTATTGACATTCTGCAGCATTTTTAATGTCAGCACATCATCTATAGGAAAAAAATGTATGTCACATAAGACCACTTCTTCTAGATCTCTCAGTTACAAATAATTTGTTCAAGGCAGCCAAGAATACAGACTGTCAGGACGTTTAGCAGGGAAGCCATTGGGAACTGGGTCATGTCTCTCTTTAGAGCTTTTGGCCTTTGGTAAACTTATCTCCATATTGTGCATGAAGGATAAGAGCACTGAAAGTAATGCATGCTCATCATCATAAAAAGTAGAATCACATACTTCTACTTCAGATATCTGAGTGAAAATACATACACTGAGACATCCCCATACATATAAGAAAAAAGATAAGAAGGTTGAAGCCAATAACTCTTTCAGACTCAGAGAATTAACATGAAAAGACAATGCATTTTGTCACAATGAAAGGCAAAAGAGGCACACCAGAGAAGCATTAACTTCTTTCATTAAAATCCACAAAAGAACAAAGATCAGAAAAACTAAAGTGTCCCTGAAAAAGACCGAAGGCAAAAAGGAATGAAATGTGAAAGCCAAAATCTCCAGGGAGCTGGCTTTAGCAGAAACTACAAATCTGTTGGTTTCATCAACATAAACCCTATCAGGCTCTCTCAATGACATTCACAGAAGAATTCTATTCCCTTTTATATTGGGGATTTGATAATGAAATAAACATTTTCAAATTTTAAACTATTGCATAAGTTCTACCATAGGAAACAGTGCATTTCCCACATTCTTACTGGAAATTTCTACAGTCCAGAGTTCACGATGAGATGACAAACATACTATAATATAGCCACTTCAACAATAGATTAAAAGAATCACATGTTGTGATATCTGTCCTTCTAGTATTGACGTGTCCACTTTACACAAAATTGAAAAAAAAAGAAAGATATACGAAGAGGTAACAAAAAATGTGCATCACCAATGAAAAAGAATGAGAATGTAGGTCTCTGAAAATCTAAGGCAGTACACTCATTTCACTCAGTATCCCTTCTGGAAACTGCCTAAAGTAGGGTTGTGGACAATCATGCAACAGGAAAACAGGAGTATTATGTGTGAAGAAAATAGTGTCATGTTACTTCTCCACAAACAATGAACAAATCATGAGAAATATGGTAAGACAGAGAAATGTGGATCATCAATGGAAAATAATTGTAACACTTGGACAAACTGCTTTTGCTGAAAAGCATAAAGTTCTTATGTTGCACATGAATTAACTAAAAGCAAAAAAACATGGTATCACTCCACTTTGAATTGGTCTTTGCTTGGAGTCTTGACTCTGCAGTCACCTTGCAACCACCTTGGAATCTAGGGAGGACAGGATAGATAGTATCTTCATGACAGAGAACCAATACAATCCCCAAAAGTGGTCCCTTCTATGGATGGACAATACTTCACATAAGAACTCCAGAATCCCTCCTCAAATTAGAACTGAGAAAATAACCAAATGTGAATGGAAGTGTTTAATGATGCACACCTTTGGTGCCTGTCACCAGTTCTTTGTCTATTAAACCTATCTCCACAGAGGGCTGAAGATGATCTGAGTGCTACTCTACCTGTTCCCAATGTACGTTTTGGGCCCTATAATAAGTGTCACTTCTCTGCATTCACCTACTTGAGGGTGAGTAGCTGGACCTGGCATGTGGAATCCCAGGTGACTGGGCCTGGGGGTACAAAATTCCATTTTCTGAATGAAAGTATTGATTTCTGAAAAAATCCCCATTTCACAAAGACCTCTAGAAAATGTCTAATGTACAATCAAAGGTTTGTGGGCAACAATGTTGAAGAAATAGGAAAATGGAAAACCTATGCATGAAGAAAATACCAACAGAGATATAGAAATCATCATAAGGATTATACAGAAATAATGAAGATGCGTATAAAACAAGTTCAATGGAACCACCACTGTAAGTGCTTGGTGGACAAAAGAACAAATAACTAATGTGATGAGAAAATGATTGAAGTTATGCAGCTGGAAGACAAAGAAGACACTATAAAATCCACAGAATGTGTTACCACTATCTGAATTGTGCAAAATTGTTGAGAGGAGTTCACCAGAAAGAAGCAAAAGGATATACGAACTTAGACCACATAAAGAAAACGTGAGGAAATTAATAAATGGATGTATAAAAATGTTTCATTTCTTTCTACCTACTTGCATACACAGAAAGTGGATGCTATAAGTGATTGCAAGTCAACTATAGACTAGGATGGGTTGAAACATGATCCTCCTGATTTCTGCCTCCTGAGTATCTGGGATTTACCGGTATGAGCCACATGCACACAGCTAAAGAGTGAATTTTTTAGCAAAATGAATTAGGTCATTCCAAGTTTCAACAAACAACAAAATACCTAAGAACATATCCATGAAAGCTCTGAAGACAAATTCATATACTAACAGAATTTCCTACTACATTTGAGTTTATCTATGTGTCTATACAACAAGAGTATTTCACCAGTTCTACATAAAGGCTTATGACACATAAGTACTTGGGGACAAAATCAATAACAGTCAACAACGTCAAAGAGTGAACTTTGAGCCCACATTTCATAGGCAGTAGAGTGAGTGAGTAAACAGGATGAAATGTAGCCATGCATGTCATCAAGAGTGAAAACCATGAGGAATGAAGAAACAACACCTTTTCCATACACCATTAATAACACATGTATGGTAGCATTTACACTTTCAAACTATTGGAAACCAAAACAAGTAAAAATCTCCTTTGAGATTAGTAAAGAGTAATATTGTGAAGAATGTATGAAAAATCTATTGATCAAATCAATGTACAAAACTGGCAGAGATCAGAGGGAAACAGCAGACATAATAATGGACTGTTTATTCAGCTGCATAGATTCAAAGGATGTTTATAAATATTTAAGAATTCCCCTTATGCTGGTCCATGGGGACTCACCTCTATAATCATACATACTTGGAGACTGAGATTGCAGGAGTATGGTTTGAGTTCAGAATGGCAAACAGTTTGGGAGATCCCTTTTCCAAATAACCAGAACCAGAATCAAACAGACTGGAGTTGTAGATCAATTGGTAGAGCCTGCAGTTCAAGCCCCAGTCCACCAAAAACAAAATAGGAAGAATTCACCTTACAAACTTAGATCTGGTCAGTCTCCCCACTCTGCTTCCAACAAGTAAAATTACATTTTTACACTGTTGTGATGCCCTGTTCTTGCTACCCCTTGTTTTTTGCTGCTTCAGTCCCCTCCCTGCCTATCCCAGACTAACTCCTATCACTATGTTGAGACATTTCAAAACAAGTGGTTCTCTTTATCTAGTGTTAAGATAGTGAGTACTTTTGCCACTTCACGTTGAAGTTTTGGTTGTACAATTTCCACAGTGAAGACACTGGGAAGTAGATTTTTCTCCAAGACAGAAGTTGTTCAAAAATTTAAAATTTCAAAATGTATAATCCCCCCACTACACACACACCAAATATCCAGTATCACAAGTTGGAAGGATTATTCTCTGAATGTCATTGGGATATCCTGGTAGGGTTTTTGTAGGTAAAACTAACAAATTTGTAGATTCTGCTAAAGCGTGCAGCCTTTCTTCACTGGCACTTTAGTTTTCTCAACTTTGTTTTTGGATTTCTGGTAAAGGAAGTTAATTCTTCTCTGGAGTGCACCTTTTGCCTACAGTTCAGACACAATGCATTGTCCACTCATCATAATTCTTGGATTCTGGACATGTTAATAGTTTTTTATCTATTTTCTTCTGTGTATGGGGATGTATCCCACTATGACCTTCTATGCAGAAATCTGAAGAAGTATGTGACTCAATTTTGGTCATAATGATAAACATATTTTCCCCTCAATGCCCCTGTCAGGATGGCCTGAAGCCATGATTCTGACATCAGCCTACTAAGAAGCTAGAATGACAGGAGTGAGCCACCAGGATCCAACAATTCTTCCATTTGTATTATGCATTATAATGATCACTTAAATTGGAAGGTGAAATAACCATTGTTGGAGAGACACCTCAGTTATTGATTTGCAAGTTTGGAGTAGGGACGATAATACTAGAAAGAAATCAACAAAAACAATAAATGTAATTATATTCAGATAGGGGTAATTAAAAGATGAATTCATTTAGTTCATTTCTTTTTTGTTAGTATCATTTTGTATAGGTTTTTCCTGTGCTGGTGATGGACCCCAAATATAGGCAGTTGACCTACCACTGAGATATTCATTTCTTTTCTCAAGGATATACCTCTTGTCATATTTCAATGTTTTTGGTTAAATACACATAGTTCATGAGAACCAATCTCGAAAAATAACCAAAGCAAAAGGAGATGGAAATGTGGTTCATGCAAAGACCTGGTTTACAAACATGACACACTGAAATCAAGACTTAGTCCCACTAAAAAGAAATATATGTGCAAAAATAATGATAACTTGACATGCTGATCAGCCAACTGGATGCAGTTGTTACAGAATTCATCAGTCAACAGAGGGGAAGAAAAATTTTTATCAATGTAATGAATATTCCCACAGGTTTGTCACATTCTAGGCTATAACATGCACTTTAAATAATGTCAATCTATAGAAATCAATAATGTCTTGTATCCCCTGTGTAGGTGAGTTGCCAGTGTAATGGTGTGTACTACTTGAAATCAAGTGAGTCACAGGTAAATGCTGGTGGGTGTTCCCTCTTTTTTGTAGGTTTAACTCTTGTTATAATAGGACTGATTTTTATATAGTGTTTTGATTTTGACAAGTATAGTTATCCTAGATGCATACTTCTCTGGGGGACCAGAACAAGTTTTCAGAAATAAGAAGCCTGAGCATTGGCTGTTGCTGGGTACTGACTGTCCTGTAGATAAGCCAGGAAAAGCATTCTTATCCTGCTACAGGAGTCTTCTCAGACACATCGGTTTGGCAGTGAGTAATTTACATTGAGTGCACAACATTAGAGGACAATTGGCTGCATTGCAAGTAGGAAGTGGTGACAGCATGGCCATTGGTCACAGAGGACCACAAACATCTTGTCAATGTGTGAATTGGTCGCACTTTTGATGCCACTCACTCCATGGTGGTCTAAATCTTGCAGGGAAGAGGGTCAGGCAGGGAGTCAAGAACACTTTGGTACAACCAAAGTCTTTGGAATGAAGACTCCTTTAAGAAATCAAGAAGCAGTTGTTTTGTCTAAGAAGAGGAAAGACACTTGTGGAAACCTCATTCTTTGAGACATTTAATTTGTACCATGGTTCATGCATGACACTGAATTGCATCTACCTGAATTTGTCTCAACCTTTTGCATTCATTTGTTTTACATATTTGGGAGTAGGAGCAAATGAAAAGGAAGCACCTCTAGGGAGACACGTGACATGAATTTGGTTTAATGCTCTGTTGTCACTGTTTTGACATTCTTTATGATTTCATAACACAGAGAGTCACATTTTCATTTGTGGACTAAGTCCCACAGAGTATGAGTCAGTGCTGCCATCTGTGATATTCTACCAAAAATATTTCCCATTGAATTGAAAAACTTTCTTCACAGGCTCATATAGAATTTTTTCTATATTTAAATAAGTTGTGTGCTGGTGACTCACATCTGTAATCCTACTCAGGAGGTAGAGATTAGAAGAGTGACTCTTGGAAGCCAGCCTGGGAAAATAGTTTGAATAGTCTATCTCAGAAAAACCCATAATAGAAAAAGCCTGCTAGAAAGACTGAAGATGTAGGAACTAAGTTCAAACCCCAGTATCAAAAAAAAATTGATGTTGTTAGAGTGCTTCCCTACAAGAATGAAGACCCAATTTCAAAGCCCACTACAACTACAAAAGAAAATCAAGAATGTGTTTTTGCCCATTTGGTTATGTGTGTATCCCTGTATCAAAACATGAATAAATGAATCAGAAGAAAAAAAAAGCTGGATTCTCACAGTCAGCATTCCAAGCTGTCAGAGATCAGAGTACAATAATAAACATAACCTACTTGAACATATGGGACACAGCAAAGGCAGTCCTAAGAAAAAAGTTCATAGCCATGAGTGCATATATCACAAGGACAGAAAGATCTCTCATCAATAACTTAACACTACAGCTCAAACCCCTAGAAAAACAAGAACAAACAAATCCCAAAACAAGCAAAAGGAAAGAAATAATCAAAATAAGGACTGAAATCAATGAAATAGAAACACCAACAAAAAACATACAAAGAATCAATGAAACAAAAAGCTGATTCTTTGAAAACATAAATAAGATTGACCAACCCCTGGCAAACCTGACTAAATTGAGGAGGAAAAAACCCAAACCAGTAAAATCAGAAATTCAAAAGGACAGATAACAACAAATACCATGGACTTGGATTACAATACAAGGGGAGTGCACATATGGGATATATAGGAATAGGTAGAAAACCAAAACATGAAAGTGTTTGATGTCCCCACTCCAGAAGAACTACTACAGAGACCTTAAAAAAACAGGTTATCATGAGCAGGGGATCAGGAACCAATGTAAAGATCAGTGATAAGGGCAGAACAGGACCTGCCTGGAACAAAGTGTGGAGGGAAGGGGGAGAGTGGGGGGCAGGGGGGAGAAATGACCCAAAGAATGTATGCACAGGTGAGTAAATGAACAAAAAAGTTAAAAAAAGATACCTAGCTCCAATTTTGACATGTATATTTCAGAAGATTAATAAACATATACTAAAACTACACTCAAGCAAGTGCTTCTGTGATCAAAATGCTAACATCCTTGATATAATTGTCATATTTATTCTGAATATTTTGAAATATTAATGTCTGAAATTTATAAAATTCAATAACTAAAAATAAAATCACTCACAGTATGATTCAACTCCTAGGAATGCTAGTTATTTGGAAGTTAGAGGTAGGGATTGACCGAGAAGGGGCATTAGAAAACGTATTGACTCCTTGCAGTACCAAAGTTTAAAATTTTAATGAACTCTGGGTTTAAACAGACTTGTAAATTTGTCAAAACTCAGTAAATATACAAATAAGATTTGTGCATTCCATTGTACATAAGTTTTGCAGTTAAAAACTATAAATGAATTTTGAAGTATTTAGGAAGAACTGTAAAAAAAAGAAATTGTATGGAAAAATATTTTGTATTTTTACTGCCTCATGTTCATCCTTGTAGTTCCTGATTTGGTTTACTCATGGAGGTTCAAAAAGTGTTTTGTAACAATGTCGAATTTCTGTGTGAAACATTAATATTTCAATTCCACTGTGATCAGAAGACTATGAAAATATGTGTGCCTGGGGACATTTACACTGTCTTTTATCAGCCTTTCTTCACTGACACTTCAGGTTTCTGGTATTTGTTCTTATGATTTCAGGTGAAGGAAGTTAATGCTTTTCTAGAGGGACTCTTTTGCCTTCAGTTCATACAAAATGCATATCCTTTCATCATGGACAATGCATTGTTCATTGTGGAGGCTGAAAATGTTGCTATTAAATTTCTTATCAATCTTCTGTGTTTGGGGATATCTACTTTTACATCCTCTATGCATAAATCTGAAGAAGTATGTGACTCAATTTTGTTCATAATGATGAACATGAATTACCCTCATGGTCCCTTCCTTTCAACAAATTGGAGAGCAGCCTATCAAAGGCTATGAGCACCACAGAGGGTCAGCCTGATCCCAATTCTGTCCTCGTAGCAAATTTTTGCCATAGTTTATAGGCATTTTTTTATACAACTGAACGATCACAGAGACCTGTTTAGGCCACTCATGGAGGTAGCAATTATCTTAAGGCAGCAAGGAAAATGGACTGCCCAGGGAGCTATACACAGGTTAGTGGGAAATCTATTGTGAAAATTTACTCCCAGGATAGAGGTTAGTTAAGTGAATGTAAATTGAAAATATATCCCATCTGTTCCTAAATCACTAAATTTAAACCCAACTTATTTATGATATCACAATCTATTTTTAAGAAATTAGTAATTTCAAGTAATAGCACAGGTTAGCCTTTCTCATTTCCAAAGGTCTCCCTGATTTCTTTATGCTCTTTGAAATGTATACACACTCTGTGTAAGAGAATGGGCAACCCATTACCAAAATATATGTGCAAAAGGCTTTTAATCCCACACTAAAAATGTATTGGAGAACCCATGTAAAAAGGCAGCAACTCAGTTACAGAACAAAAATGAGAACAGTCTCACCTTGTATTTCATTGGATAGCAAAGAGGATGGAATCATGGCTGCTGGGGTGAAACTGTCTTGGCTAAGAAGTAAGAAGTCTCTGATGAGGACTAATTAATGATTTAGGAAACATGATAGCTGAGAATCATGGCTTTCTGTTCATAAAGAATCACATACTAGACTAGAGAGCTAATACTAAGAAATTCCTGTGATACACCAAGGTCTTCCTGACTTGAAAGCCTGGGACCCTACCATAAACAACAGCCTCAGCCTGACCATCCAAATCAAAATATTCTCCAAATCAGCATCAAGGACATTTTGGTGACATAAGACAAATTTATGGGAGGTTTTCTTGAGGCATACTGGGATGTGAACTTGTGGCCTGAGGAACTAATTATCCTGGTTGGTTTCATGTACAAACTGCAAACATCCTGATCTCTGCCTCCTGAGTACCTACTGTGACTGGAAACAAGGCATGTTGGACTAAAATGCATGCAGAGATTGATGAGGAGACAGACGTTAGATTGAAAGAAGCACAGTGAAGGCACAATACCTCAGCACATGCTTTATTGGGAGAATTTTCTGGTGTTTGCCTATCAAAGGTAAGGGGTGATTTGTGTGCCTAACTCACTCTGTTCTCAGGAATATTTACAAATCTCTAATTACAGCAACACAGTGTAAACTATAGAGCAAAATACTAAGTAGAATAAATTCCTTAGGGCATTTGAATTCAGTGGAAAAAAGAAGGGAATCTCCAGACCTGGGAACCAATAGCTCAAACCTTAGTCCTACCTGGTGGACAGGAGTAATCAGGAAGATTATGTTTTGAAGGTGGCTTTGGCAAATACTTTGAGGGACCCTATCTTAAAAATACTTAACACATACAAGAAGACGGCTGGGTTGGCTCATATGATATAATATCAACACAGCTATCAAAAAGGCCTGAGTTCAAATCCCATGGCCAGCAAAAAAAAAAACTTTCCACATTGCTTCCCTAATACAATTACTCTCCATTTAAATTTTGTAGGTTTTGAAGAAGCGCAGGAATGTGTGACGGTTTAGCCACATTTCACACAAAAGTATAGCATGGTGCCTTGTCAAAGAATATTACTGCAAAAGGTGAAGGCATTCCTAACTTACTTACATTGGTAGTGTTTCTGGATTCATTCATGTTGTTCAAGAAGACTGGGGTATGTGAATGTTTTATCATGACCTTAGTGTATATTTCAGGTGCTTGAAGGGTAACAGAACTAAGGAAGGCTTTCCACATTGCTTACACCCACAAGGTTTATACTGTTTGAGTTCTTTGATGAGTATGAAAGATACTGGATAGGGTGTAGATTGTCTCTTATTCCTTGCATTCATAGACCTTCTCTGCACAGTGAGTTCACATTTGTTAATGTCACTGAAAGTTGTTCACATCGATAGCTACTCTCTATAATCTAAGTACCTTTATGTTTTTAAGGGTACTGGGCATGTGAACATTTTCACCACATTGGTTACACCCATAAGGTTGGTTTTCAGTGAGTTCTTTCAAAGGTCACTGGAATGAGTGAAGGCTTTCTCACATTGTGTATACACATAAAGTTTCACTTGTGTGTAAGTTCTTCTATGTGCTTGAAGGTGAGTAAGTTGAGTGTCAGATTTCCCACATTGCTTACATTCATAGGGTTTTTATCCAGTGTGAGTTCTTTCATGTATTTGAAGGTGACTGGCTTGATTAAAGGTTTCCCACATTGCTTACATCCATAAGGTTTCTCTCCAGTGTGAATTCTTTCATGAATGTCAGATTTCCCACATTGCTTACATTCATACGGTTTTTATCCAGTGTGAATTCTTTCATGAATTCGAAGGTGAATGGCTTGATTAAAGGCTTTCCCACATTGCTTACATCCATAAGGTTTCTCTCCAGTGTGAATTCTTTCATGAATTCGAAGGTAACTGGCTTGAGCAAAAACTTTCCCACATTGGTTACATCCATAAGGTTTTTCTCCACTATGACTTCTTTCATGATAACGAAGGTGACAAGCATATGTGAAAACTTTTCCACATTTCTTACATCCATAGGTTTTTGCTCCAGTGTAAGTTCTTTCATGTATTTGAAGGTGAATGTCTTGATTAAAGGCTATCCCACATTGTTTATATCCATAGGGTTTCTCTCCAGTGTGAACACTTTCATGCATTCGAAGGGCACTGGACTGAGTGAAAACTTTCCCACATTGCTTACATCCATAGGGTTTCTCTCCAGTGTGAGTTCTTTCATGAATTCGAAGGCCACTGGATTGAGCAAAAACTTTCCCACATTGGTTACATCTATAGGGTTTTTCTCCACTATGAGTTCTTTCATGATAACGAAGGTGACAAGCATATGTGAAAACTTTTCCACATTTCTTACATCCATAGCTTTTCACTCCAGTGTAAGTTCTTTCATGTATTTGAAGGTGAATGTCTTGATTAAAGGCTATCCCACATTGTTTATATCCATAGGGTTTCTCTCCAGTGTGAACTCTTTCATGCATTCGAAGGCCACTGGACTGAGTGAAAACTTTCCCACATTGCTTACATCCATAGGGTTTCTCTCCAGTATGAGTTCTTTCATGAATTCGAAGGTAACCGGCTTGAGCAAAAACTTTCCCACATTGGTTACATCCATAGGGTTTTTCTCCACTATGACTTCTTTCATGATAACGAAGGTGACAAGCGTATGTGAAAACTTTTCCGCATTTCTTACATCCATAGGATTTCACTGTAGTGTAAGTTCTTTCATGTATTTGAAGGTGAATGTCTTGATTAAAGGCTATCCCACATTGTTTATATCCAAAGGGATTCTCTCCAGTGTGAGTTCTTTCATGAATTCGGAGGTAACTGGCTTGAGCAAAAACTTTCCCACATTGGTTACATCCATAGGGTTTTTCTCCACTATGAGTCCTTTCATGATAACGAAGGTGACAAGCATATATGAAAACTTTTCCACATTTCTTACATCTATGGGGTTTCTCTCCAGTATGAGTTCTTTCATGAATTCGAAGGTAACTAGCTTGAGCAAAAACTTTCCCACATTGGTTACATCGATAGGGTTTTTCTCCACTATGAGTCCTTTCATGATAACGAAGGTGACAAGCATATGTGAAAACTTTTCCACATTTCTTACATCCATGGGGTTTCTCTCCAGTATGAGTTCTTTCATGAATTCGAAGGTAACTAGCTTGAGCAAAAACTTTCCCACATTGGTTACATCGATAGGGTTTTTCTCCACTATGAGTCCTTTCATGATAACGAAGGTAACAAGCATATGTGAAAACTTTTCCACATTTCTTACATCCATGGGGTTTCTCTCCAGTATGAGTTCTTTCATGAATTCGAAGGTAACTAGCTTGAGCAAAAACTTTCCCACATTGGTTACATCCATAGGGTTTTTCTCCACTATGAGTTCTTTCATGAATTCGAAGGTGACATGCATGAGTGAAGGCTTTCTCACATTGCTTACATTTATAGGGTTTTTCTCCAATGTGAGCTCTTTCATGAATTCGAAGGCCACTGGATTGAGTGAAGACTTTCCCACATTGCTTACATCCATAGGGTTTCTCTCCAGTGTGAGTTCTTTCATGAATTCGAAGGTGAATGGCTTGAGTGAAAGCTTTACCACATTGGTTACATCCATAGGGTTTTTCTCCACTATGAGTTCTTTCATGAATTTGAAGGTGACATGCATGAGTGAAGGCTTTCTCACATTGCTTACATTCATAGGGTTTTTTTCCAATGTGAGCTCTTTCATGAATTCGAAGGCCACTGGATTGAGTGAAGACTTTCCCACATTGCTTACACCCATAGGGTTTCTCTCCAGTGTGAGTTCTTTCATGAATTCGAAGGTGAATGGCTTGAGTGAAAGCTTTACCACATTGGTTACATCCATAGGGTTTTTCTCCACTATGAGTTCTTTCATGACATCGAAGGTGAGACGCATGAGTAAAGGCTTTCCCACATTTCTTACATCTATATGACTTCTCTCCACTGTGAGTTCTTTCATGTATTTGAAGGTGAATATCTTCATTAAAGGCTATCCCACATTGTTTATATCCATAGGGTTTCTCTCCAGTGTGAGCTCTTTCATGAATTCGAAGGCCACTGGATTGAGTGAAAACTTTCCCACATTGCTTACATCCATAGGGTTTCTCTCCAGTGTGAGTTCTTTCATGAATTCGAAGGCCACTGGATTGAGTGAAGACTTTCCCACATTGCTTACATCCATAGGGTTTCTCTCCAGTGTGAGCTCTTTCATGAATTCGAAGGCCACTGGATTGAGTGAAGACTTTCCCACATTGGTTACAACCATAGGGTTTCTCTCCAGTGTGAACTCTTTCGTGAATTCGAAGGTAACTGGCTTGAGTGAAGGCTTTCCCACATTGGTTACATAAATAGGGTTTCTCTCCAGTATGAGTTCTTTCATGAATTCGAAGGTGACACGCATGAGTGAAGGCTTTCTCACATTGCTTACATTCATAGGGTTTTTCTCCAATGTGAGCTCTCTCATGAATTCGAAGATGAATGGCTTGAGGAAAAGCTTTCCCACATTGCTTGCATTCATAGGGCTTTTCTCCAGTGTGAGTTCTTTCATGAATATGAAGGATACTGGAATGAGTGTAGGCTTTCCCACATTGGTTACATGCATAGGGTTTCTTACTGACATGAGAAGTTCCATGAATGTGAATGGTACCAGATGGAGTGATGGCTTTTCCACATTGCTTCCATCCATGAGATTTCACTACATTGTGCATCCTTTCATGGATTAGAAGAGCCTTGCCATCAATGAAGGTTTTCCCATAAGCATTACATGTATTGCTTTTACATGGTGCTGTTATTAGCAGAGTTTCCTTGCTTACAATGTTCTCCAGAGTGTGTTGAATGGATTCTCCACATTGAAAACGTACTTTATGTTCCTTGAGTCTCTTTAACACTTCAGGTCTGTAAAACAGAAAATGATTATCATTGTTATGCAACTAATGATTTATGAAGAGAAGTTATGGTGTTTGTTACAGGAAGGATTTATGAAAACAAATGTACTACATGTTCTGCAGCAGGGCGAGAGGCCAGCTATTACCAAAACAGTGGTGTTCATATGTGTTTCCATCATACTATTTCCATGTTAGGTGTTTGACAACACTGAATAGTTTTATTACATTGTAATATACTTAAAGTGCTTCTTGAGATGACTTTGATCAAAAGCAAGTTCGACTGTAAAATATGAGAATGAACAAGAGGACAAAACGTGAAAAATGTGCCAGTCTATACCAGTGCGCATTGATAATCCACTGTGATGCAATTTGATATAATATAGTTAAATTAGTTTGTGCACAGAGTGAGATTATTTTTGTATATTGAGCAACAGGATGTGTCTCTTGTGATTTCTTATGACAAAACATATTATGAAAAATGACAGATATCAGACTTTGAATTTTTTGATTGTGGATGCTTAACTTGTTTCTCCAATCTTAGAGAAACTTCTCACTGATCTTAGCAATTTACAAATAGAAATTGTGTTCTCATTTTCTTGGTTTTTAAACTTCTTGTTAATGCTACACCTAATGTCCACTGTTTTAGTTATGAGTACAAATTACCTCATATTTCTTCTGGGATTCCTGAAGTTCTCTTCAATATTTTCATTTTCTTCATTTGTTCATAAGATATAGACACAGAGAAATCATTAGTATTTAATCAATATGAAAGAACAATTTGAGACCTCAGCTATTTTCATGGTATAATATGATCATGCATGTATTTGAACGATTACTGTCCCTTTTTAAACACCCCAAGAGACAATAGCACCAATGAGCCAGAACAGTAGTGCACAGTTTGAATAAGGTAATGATCCCATATTTACCTATGTAGGACAGGTTGCTATAGGTTTCTAGCATCACTTCTCTGTACAGCTTCTTTTGGGAAGGATCCAAACAGCCCCATTCTTCTAGGGTGAAGTTCACAGCAACGTCCTCAAATGTCAGGGGTTCCTAATATATCCCACACAAATTTGTGAGAAGAATTGTGAGTGTCACAGCAGTGGAAACAGACAATCTCTGTATAATAAATTCACATGCTGATGTGCTCTCCGCATATTCAATGCATTGCATTTTTATCACACTCTCATTCTCCATCTACACTCACCGGCACTTCATAGTAATTCTGACATCTCACTGGCCACAAAATTACATGTTATACACTGAGATTTTAGCAACCTACTAATAAATTCCTTCTTCTTAGTTCCCATGAGAGTAATACCAGGTGAAAATAGACTGTATTAATAATGTTTTTAATACATGAGTAAAAGTTTCATGTCTACTGGCATTGTAGAACTGCTAATGGGATGAACCTCACCAAAGCAAATATAAAGTGTAAAAAGGGGAGTGTCCTGAAACACTTTATTGCAATAATATCCTATGGCATATATACAGAGGGAGTCTGTAGTAAGAATACTCACAATGCACTCATGGTAACAAATAGAAAGTTGGTATGACAAATAGTATTTAATATCTCTTCACAAAAAATTTTTTGAAAATTACTTTTTGGAATTGAGTTCCTCCTTGGTGACTGTATCAAGAGAGAACATTTAGGAGCTTCCAACTGGTTTAGAACAGAGTAATCCAAATTTAAAGTTAAATAAGACTCATGAAGGTTCATTCAGATAAAGTTACAGTTTTGCTTTAGCATGCAAAAAGATAATATTGAAAGGAGAAATGTGAATGAAAGGAGAAATGTGGCATGTGTCCCTAGAAATAGATGGATTTCAACAAGTCATCACATCAATCTAGTTCTATACAATTTTGCAATTTCTAAAATACACCTTCAAACTCATGAACAAAACTACTTTCAAAGTATAATTGGTGTCGTAAATTGCAAACAGCAGTTGAAAATAATTGGAATAAGAAATCGATTCCTTGACCCACTTATGGAGAACTAATCTTGGAATTCCACCAGAACAATCACAGGTTAAACATTAGAGTGATGCACATAGCAAGAACCAGTGTCAAAAATGGAAGAGTAATAATGAAGAACAATGGGAGAGGACAAGGGACAGAACACAAAATGTGGTTTTGTGTAATATTAATAATGCTCAATCTACACTATTAAGGACAATATACTATAAGAAAGACATTAATTAGTAGGCCTCTGAGTAAAGGGAACCAGTCTTCCTTTGACTTTAAAGTAAGAGAAAATTGATTCATTACAGAAGACATATCGTAAAATGGTGGATAAAAGCACAACATATGCAATACAGTTTCTCCTTGGAAACACATATTGTATTCTGCAATGTCATGGACAATGCTCCAATTGCATGGGAAATAGGAAAGATAAAACCTGAATATTTTGAAGTCATGGTGTCACATATCTATCAACCAGCATTTGCAAAACTAAGGTAGAACTAGCATATGTTCAAAGTGATCCCAGGTACATCTCCAGTTCAAGAGCTATGTATGAAGTCTCTGAGTGAAAGTAACACAAAAAGAAGAGCAGTTTGAAAGTCACTATACAAGAAACATACAACAGTGGCAGAAGACAAACAATGAGAATAAATATCTGCAATACAAGCAAAACTACAGGATTAGTGGACTGCGTACACTAATGAATGAGAATGTGAGTGAGAAATGCAACATAAGACATCATGTATGAATCAAGATCTATGCCACTGATTTAGAACTTAGCTGAGTAAAATAACTGTTCAAAATCCAAATATATAAGAAAAGTGTAATGCTTGCAGTGGCAATTGTTGCAATCTCCACGAATATTTCTCTACTTCTAATTATGAAATAGAGTCTTGAAATTGATTCTAATACCCACTGGACCTAGAAATGTTAATCAGAACTATTTTTCACATCCTGGAGAGGACTCCTAGAAAAGACCCAAAAACCATGACCATTGAAACAAAAGTGAAAATAGTTTAGTTCTATATCACATGAGGTTGTTTGTGTGAAAAACACTCAAAACAGCACCCAGAAGGCTTTTACATGGATTAGCTCTAATGCTTTTTCTACTTCCAAAGAGTGAAAAATAGAAGTACACAGTTTAATGGATAACATGGAAAAAGTAGGGAAAGGATTAAGGTGGTAGCCATCTACTGTAGTAATGTGTGTACAGAGACTTTTTATTCACATCTACCAGGACAACTGGATACCTCCTGTGAATGCATGTGTAGATCTTTCCATGTATTACAGAATTACCCTGTGATTTTTTCACTGAAGTTTCCATTGTCTGTGGTTGTGCATCACCTTTAATGTCAAAAAATTATGAGTTTGGTTACTTAATCAAGTTCCTAAGGCCTTAAAAGTTGTGGTCATCTGTATGCCAGAAAAATCACACAATAACCAAATTGTAAAAATTTTACTGAATACCCACATCTCTTGAATGCACAAAAGCATTCCAGTAGCAGGAAGAACCCAAACTTGTCTTTCTGATATATTCTGCCTCTCAGATTTTCTCAGTTTCTACAAAATAGTGCAAAGAAAATGCTTATGAAGCAAATATTTAAAAATTTTCTGTTCTTCCTGCAGTCATGCACACTGTTACCCACCTTGAATCAGCAGAAAGGCCCTCTTTACTGTCACCCTCAGAACAGAATTATCACCAGGAACAATTTCCTAGCACTGAAAGTTTATTTAGCCACCTGTCATTATCTTTTATCTCCCAAGTTCTTCCCCTTTCTTGGGAACCAAAGATCTTTTCTGCCTAGCAATTGGGACATCTGCATTCCTTAATTTTGGGACTACCCACATAATGCAATGCTTCGATTAAAACTTCATGAGTGCAGAACACACTCAGTACTGAAAAGGAGCCATGCAAGACGTAAGTTTCTATTGATCATCACAGAAACCTGAGGATGTAACTTTAGAAGCCCATCGTGTCCTTTTACTCCCATCCCCTAGTGAGAAAACTTAGGCTTCTACAATTATATTTCTCATACAGAACATCTCAATTCAGTCACTTGAAGTTTCTACTAAAAAAAATTGTCAAATGCAAAAACTTGGTCTCTATGAGATGACCAAAATGCAGCTACCTTTCACTCTGAGCCTCACAGATATTCTTCATGTGTTCATAAAGAAGTGTAAATCCAAACCACTGAAGAGAAAACAGTCCCATAATAGCCACAGTTATACCTTTAGAAAGGAAAGAACACCCACTAGCAATAATCTGTGTCTCAGCGACTTCTCAGGGAACATCAGATTTCTTCTCAGGGAACACCAGACTTTGTTGAGTTCTATAGTTTTACATTACTTTTTGGGAAACAGTCATTGTGTTCATAAAAAAATTTTTATTTGGTGTTGATTAATGAATTCTGTAACACTTGCATCCAGTTGACTGATGAGCATGTTGAGTTATCTATCATCATTTTTGCATTTTTATTTTTTGGTTGGACAAGGCTTTGAATTTTGGGCTTTATGTATGCAAAGCAGATTCTCTACCACTTGAGCTACACTTCCTGTCTTTTTTGCTGTCATTATTTTTGGAGGATGGAGCTCATGAAATATTTGCACTTCACCAAAAACTTTGAAATATAAAAACAACTGAATCCTTGAGAAGAGAAATGAATAGCATGGTGGTAGATCAATTTCTGAGCATGAGCAAGGTCATAGGTTCTATCCCAAGCACTGGAAAAAACTAAACTAAACAAAATGATACAAAAAAAAGAAATTCAAGTTTTAATTATAACTATAAAAATAGGATTATGTCTATTATTTTCATTGACTTTTTCCTAGTGTTATCTTCCTATTTCAAACCAAGTAAACAATTGTTCAATTTTCAAAATAAAAGTTGACTGTAATACACAATGTAGAAGGAAGAACTTGTTGGAGTCTGGCAGCTCACACTTGTTATCCTAAATACTTGGGATGCTGAAGGCAGTAGGATCATGGTTTGAGGTCACCTTGTTCATCTTGGATGGTACCATGTATCACCTCACTAGCAGATATTCAGAAAACAATGAAAGGGGCAAAGGACAATAACCAAAGTTGTTCCTATTGGTAAAGACATTCTAAGAGTTTTAGTAATTCTGTGCCAGAACCTGTGATGAAGAGCAAATGCAGTTTTTTAAACATATCACCCAAAAGAATAAACTCTCAAGTGAATAACTCCTTTCTTTCAGCTGATCCATCCCAGCTTCCAGAATTGTCACAAATTATATTGTGAATAGACAAATTCTATGAATGAAAATGCAAACAACTGAAAACTTACCTAAGCAAAGTAATGGTAACACTAGTGGTTAAGACCACCACCTCACCATCCTTCATGTTACCATTATACTTAGATGCCCAATAAGGGAAGCACACACTTGATTCTTCCATGTTCCACCTCAAATTCATCTTACTTGATCAGCTGAAAAAGAACCCTAACTATACAAAGTATCCTAATGAAACTCCCTGCCCTTTCCAGCCAGTCTCTGGCTCACCCTCAGCTTGAGCAACTATATCAATCCTTCCTTTATTGTCACATGAAACAGTCTCAAGGCTAAGGATCTCTGGTCTAGGAGCTAATTTGGGCCCCTCTTTTACTTATAACCTCTCAGATTTGTTTTTACTACTTTGTCTCTGCTTTACCACTCTTGAAAAAACAGCAGGTGCCTTGAGACACCTGCACACTCTGTTTTTGGAGTTGTCCTGCCACTGAGACCCTAAGATCATGTTTTACCTCAATCTGCATTTCATTTTTGGAAAATAGTCCAAAGAGAAAATCAATTATGTTCATAAACCTATGATAATTTTCCAATCTCACCTCTCCCATTTGAAACCCAAATGCCAGGGTACCATAATTGCAGTGAGTTGTGCAATGTGAGCACTCTGTAAATTTAGGGGTGTACAAGAACCCTATGTAGTACATGCCTGGGATCTTGTTATGCATTCAAGACTCTGATTCCACATTTTTACATAATTCAGGATTATGAATTTTACCCTGAAAAAGTTTGGAAGGAGCAGGGACACCAAGGATCCCAGCTTCTGCTGCTTGGAAACTACTCCCTCCCACCACCACCTTATCTAGGAACAGAATCGAGAACTCCAGGATGGATCAAGCTAGTTAGAGGTAGAGGACAGAATAACAGGTTCCTGCTCATCTTTGCAGCTCCACACCTAATAGAGAGGTTGGAGGACCACAAGGCACTGCAGACAACTAAGGCCCCAGACTCCAGTGTTGTTCTGGAGAGACCAATGTCTCTCACCACTGCTTGAAGCAGGTCCAACTTCCTCATCATCCTGAGACTAGGGACACTCATTACAAACTCTACTTCTGCCTGCTATGGTGATTGGGATTCTGCCCTCCAACCTAGCTGAGCACACACATTACAGGGGAGTTTGATTGAGTCCAAAAGTGTCCATTATCAGAAGAAATCTCAGTGATTCAGAAAATTATGGGAACCAGAAAGTCATTTCCCAAGGATTAGACGGTGGTTTTTCCTCCCACCAGATTCTGATTGGTCAATTGGTGTGTCTACATGGTTCTTTCCCTCCAGACCTCTTCATTAGCTATTGAACCTGGGCCCTGTCACCTTAAATCTGTGTGACAGAAGAATTCTACCCACCAGGTAGAATTAGAATTCAAGGGCCAATAAATGATTCTAGGCACAAATGTTAGGAGACCAGGCCTCCTAGCTGGACCTTATGTTCTCCACTGTGGGGATGCGCTGTATTTAAGCAGAACCTGCACCTGGCTTTTCCAAAAGAACTATATTTCTTTCATATGGAAATGGAGCGAGGAGTCTGCTGAGAATATTCCAAACTCAACTTCTAAGGATATAGCCACTGATTTCACAGAGGGATCAGTTTGTAGGGCAGGGCATGTGTGACTTCAACAGAATAGGACAAAAGGCCTAGTGTTGTCACATTATGTTGGTATCAGTCACTTGTCTTTATGGACAAGGATTTCTCACACCTAGTCCCTCAATCTACCCATTACCACACAAGAAAGTAAGAACAAGCTGAGGGTGAGAGGCTCAAAACTGTAATCATAGCTACTCAGGAGGCAGAGATAGGGAGGATTATGTTTTGTAGCCACACCAGGCAAATGGTTTGTAAGACCATATCTTTAAAAAACCTGCCATAAAAACGGGCTGGTGTACCAACAAGTGAACCTAATTATTAAGTAGAAGAGAAGTTGTAGCTATCACACCACTTCCATACACTCCAAAAACCCTCCAGCTAATAAAACCTGCGATCTAGCAGAGAAAACCAAAGGCGTCTTGTTTCCACACTGTACTTCACAGGCTTTCTCAATTGCCAAAAGGTACATTCTGACAAGATCAACTCTGTTAATGAAAATTCAAACAAATTGCTGGTGCGGAGGCTAAAGTGGTATAGGGCCTACCTAGCAAGTGTTAGACAATGAATTCAAACCACAATACCACAAAAAAGGAACTACAAACAGCTGAAATATTATGAAAGCAAAGTAATCCTAGAAAACACTTGTGATTAAATAACACCATCTTCTGTGTGCCCATTGCACTTACATGTCTTTCTTCAGTAAACATAAAATGAGGTAAGGCTCACACTTCTGATATTCCCATTTTCTGCCTCAAAAACTTCACCTAAATTGGTCAGAAGAAACAGAACCCTTAACAAGCAAATTTTCCTGAACCTTGTCTCCTTTTTGACACTGATGAATTCTACGACCCACCCTCAACCTAAGGAACCACAAGGAACAATTTTTATGGTCACCTGAAGACAATCTCAGCTCAGGGGAAAGGATATCTGGTCCAGGAGCTGATCATACTCACTCTGTTGTCCTTCCTCTCCCATAGTCATCCACAACAATATGCTCCTCCCTAGAAGGCACAGTCCTGCTCTATCTCACCTTTGAGACCCTGCAGACCTCTGAGGTGGTGCTGTCCTGCTACTGCTACTTCAATATGGTCAGTCCATTCTCCATCTAAAATTAAAGTTTGAACATACTATCTAGACAACTCCAATGATGTCAGAGATTGCAAAAACCTCAAACCTTCAACACCTTCCCAACGTTTCTCCTTTGTCATGAACCCCACATTTACATGCAGAGCCATTGCCATGAGCTGGGCAATGCAAAGACAGGTTCAGTTTAGGAATTTATGACAGCACTAAGAAGAACTGAGCTGTGGACCTGGCTCTTTTCTGACATTAGCTTCTAAATACCTTGCTATTCTGGGTAATCACCAATGCCCCAAGGATAATGGAGGAAGCCCAAACCTCCCTCCACTGAAGGGTGAGGAGACCTAGAGCTCAGGTGCTAAGAAGTCCTAACAGGGCTATTTCGCTGCACATAGAAGACAGGATCCCAGATTTCACCCATCTGAACCATCCCACCCCAGGGTAGAGAAGAAAAAGTACAAAGCTGCACAAGTGGTGACTGAGGCAACAAAACGCAGTGATGTACTTTGGAGGACTAGATCTGTACCAATCTTTTCAGGCCATCTTACCTCCTCATCCTCCTAGGGTCTGGAATGCCAGTTACAAACAGTGTTTCAGGCTTCTTTGATGAATTAAGTTCTCCTAACTCACCTGGAATGATGCACAGGTCACTTAAGGAGAGAGATTAAATTATATAGAATTGCTCACAGCAGCACAATGTGATCCAGAAAATGGCAGAGATTAGAAGGCATTTCTTGTATTAAGCAGAAGGTCCTCATTACACCACCTGTGATTTAGTGGTTCTTAAGCACTTCTCAGTGCTAGCAATCCAGAACCCACCTCTTGAGATCAGAGTAACACAAGAAGTGATCCCAGACCAGGGAGAGTGCAAAAACTAAATAACTGAATCCAGGAACAGCCCTCAGCACTTAAGGCCTCCTCCCTGGTGCCTACCTAGTCAAGCCTGAGGACTCATTGTACTTCAGCAGAATCTGCTTTTCAGAATGGACCCTTCTTCTTACACTGGGAAATAGAGCCTGGAATATGCTGAGAGAATTTCACACTCATTTTCCCATGGAGACATCCTGTGATCCCAGAAAAGTTGTGGAAAAACTGTTCTTTAAGATAATATCATAACCACTCTTCACACACAAGGAACAATTAACAACAAATATAAAGAGACAGGGAAATGTGGATCTTCTTTCAAAAAGCAATGCAGTAGTTCCTGACTGCTTTTGCAAAAAACATTGATTCCATACTCAGTCCAGAATCCACTAAAAGCATGAAAAACCATGGCACCACCCCATTTTCAATCAGTCTTTTCTCTGAGCCATTCTCTGTAATCACCTTGCACCACCCTTGGAATCTAGGAAGAAGATAGATATTTTCCACATGACCTGAAACCAAATCTACCCCCAACAGTAGACCATCCTCTGTATGACAACTCCAGACCCTCTCCCAAATCTACCACTAATTTATAACAAGTGGACAACAGCTGTGACTTGAACTGTTTAACCATGCATATCATTGGTCCCTGCCCCCAGTTCTTTGCCTATTTAAATCTATATTTCATGTGTGTACCCTGCAGATGGTGAACATGAGCTCAGAGCTTATGCTGCCTCATCCCACAGCATATCCCCTAGGTGTGTAATAATTCTCCTTTCCCTGCCTTCACCATGCTTCTTTATTTCAAATTGAAGGGTAATTGGCTGGAAGTAGAATGTGGCATCTAAGGAGCTTAGGCCCTGGGTCCAAAATTCTATTTTCAAAGTGAGAATATTGACTGCTGAAAAATATCACAAGACCCTGAGTAAAAAATAAGCAAATAAATAGGTATATTTATTAGTAGAAGAAAACCATTTACACAGAACAAAGGAACAGCAAAAGAAGAATGACAGGCAGAGAGGAATGGCTGAGGTGGGGGTGAGAGTAACATGAAGGAACAAGTAGGAAAAATGTTCAACACCACAGGTCATCAGTATAGTACAAGCATCAGCATATAAAGAAGTTGTTTACCTCACCCCTGTTAGAATAGCCATCATCAACACCACCACCAACAACAGGTGTTGGCGAGGATGCAGGGGAAAAAGGAACCCTCATACACTGTTGGTGGGAATGTAAACTAGTACAACCACTCTGGAAAAAAATTTGGAGGCTACTTAAAAAGCTAAACATTGATCTACCATTTGATCCAGCAATACCACTCTTGGGGATATACCCAAAAGACTGTGACACAGGTTACGCCAGAGGCACCTGCACACCCATGTTTATTGCAGCACTATTCACAATAGCCAAGTTATGGGAACAGCCAAGATGTCCCACCACTGAGGAATGGATTAAGAAAATGTGGTATCTATACACAATGGAATTTTATGCAGCCATGAAGAAGAATGAAATGTTATCATTTGCTGGTAAATGGATGGAATTGGAGAACATCATTCTGAGTGAGGTTAGCCTGACCCAAAAGACCAAAAATCGTATGTTCTCCCTCATATGTGGACATTAGATCAAGGGCAAATTTGTAATTTATACTACACACCCACATCACCTTCCAAATGCACCAACTTTTTTCCCCATTAGGAAAAATATGAAGGTGTCTTTCTCTAAGCCTGGGCCTTCCAGACTTTTCTTCTTGGGCACAAATTACACTCTGTCTAACCATGTACCTCAACACAAAGGAAAGTGGTGGCATGATATATTCTGAAGTTGTAATACTAATGTATATCTACAATGAACCCACACTTCCAGTCATTTCTGCACTACAAAAGAAGCACAAAACCAACATTCTTCACATTACCCCTTTAGCAAAAACAGACATTCCTCAACACACTTCCCAAATGCCATTTTTTTCATAAAAAATGATTATGAAGTAATCACTACAAATATCTTCAAATGATTACTAATAGTTTTAAGGTTAATTTGACAAATCTTAGCCTGAGGCATCAAACAAATCACACATTCATGACACCATAAGTTCATGAAGATCCCAGGTCCCTGTGGTCCCTGCCTGTAATCCTAGCTGCTCAGGACACAGTGATGAGGAGGTTCTTGGTTCAAAGCCCATGCTAGGAAAAAGTTCTTGAGACTCTGTCTTGAAAAACCCCATCACTGAAAGAGGTTAGTGGAATCACTCAAGTGGTGAGACCACTTGCTTACCAAGCATGAGGTACTGAGTTCAAATTCCAGTGCAGTCAAAAAAAGACCACAAAGATCCTTTCTGCAAACCTAGGTATTTGGGAGACTGATCAGGATGGCAGTCAAGGTCAGCTAAGAAAAATACTTTAGGAGACCCCATCTCCAAAATATCCAGAGGAAAATAGACTAAAGTTATGGTTCCAGCACTTGAGCACTGCTCTGTAAATGCAAAACTATGACTTTAAACTTAGGTTTCCCAAAATAAAAAAAGTAACAAGGAAACAAGACCAAGATGATCACAGGAGAAAACTATTCTTGTCAATCTTCATGTCTGCCCACTCCCAATTTATTTCTTCTGTTGTTTTCTGCTCTCTTTGAGAGCAAATTGCCTTTCTCCCTTGAGATGCCTACATAACTTACTTTTGGGGATTTCCCCCTAGAATAATTCTCTTAAAGTCATGATCTAAATTAATTAGCATTTCGTTATAAAACAGTATTCAAAAAACAGCCTGTGGAAAATTAACAGTTAAGTCAGGAAGGGCAAAAAGTGCCCCTCCACTCAGAAGCCAACCACGTGCACATGAGGATTTGCATTTTCAATGAATCTGCCAATGTGCGGGATTCGTGGAAATTTAGGGACTGATTAGCAGCACTATGAAGCACTGCAGTGAGGGGACAGGGCACAGAGTTTAGCCCAGGCTTCCCTTGAACCTAATGGACTCAAAGGGAAGCCAGGTCCCAGTAAGGTTTTATGGGGACACTGCACAGGAGCGCTCTGTCCTGGCACAAATTCCGTAAGTACTCAGGAGACTCCAAGCCACCTCAGTCAGCCGGACAGGAATTTGCAGACAGAGAGTCCCAGCAGGGCTGTGGGCTGGGATGAAGTCACCTTGAAAGGAAAGAGGACGTGGCTGAAGGTTTCCAGTTCATCGCCACCCTCCAGTTGCCTGTGGACCTACAGTCCCAACCATGTGATCAGGGCACAGAATCCAGAGCAGACAGGGCCCAGTCAAAACCACCGCTGCTTCTGGATCCAACAGTCCCTCCACCCAGCACTGCAGATGCCCAGCCCCCTCTCACCATTTCCCATTTCTGATGCATCCAGGTGACCTCCCTATGGTCCTGCAGTCAGAAGATTTCACACAGCTGCCTGAGCTGTGTAGCCTGAGCAATGTCCCTCCAGCAGGCGCAAGGCAAATATGGAGATAATGAGGAAAGCAAGGTGAATCGCCCACCACTGTCTCCTCTTATTGGACGGGTGGCTGGGATGATTAAACTGCTGCTCTGATTGGCTAATAGGTCCAGGGCCCAACCCACAAGCCCTTGAGTGGTGGGAAGGTGGAGTGGGGAGAAGGTGCTAAACTGGTGAAAATGAAAGAATCCAAAAGTCCTTGCCATTCAGGCTTCCTTTGTTGGAGATACTTTTTAGTTTGTCAGATAATTATATTCAACATAACTTGCCTGTGGACCCAGCACCTGCCTCTTATCATACTCACTGTGACATTCTTGCCTGCTCTTCCTGAAAATGGGACAACAGATTAACTCAGAAAATTCTAAACTCAATATTCCTTGGAGAAAATTCATCTTGTCTGTTAAGGAGGGGAGACTCAGGTAGGCTATGATACAGGAAGTCAATGTAGGACCGGTGTAACACTCTGGAAAATGGAATCAAGCAGATATCCAGGGATTTCTCATACCTCATATTTCAATCTAATCATTTGCACCCAAGGAAATCAAAACACATTGGCAATAAAAGTAGCTTTCATATTTCATGTATGGACTCCACGTCCAAAAGAAGCAGACAAAATCAACTGGAGATGTGGTTCAAGCAGGTGAGCACCAATTCTGTAAATGCTAAGCTATGAGTTCAAACTTCAGTCCCCAAAAATAAAACAAGGAAGCAAACAAAACCAAGATGATCATAGGAGAAAACTGATTTTGCCAATCTCCATGTCTGTCTATACCCAAACTCTTCCTTCTTCTGTTTTTTCCTCTATTTGAGAACAAATCACCTTTCTTTTGTGCCTTTCCATCTAAAGTACTATTTCTAAAATCACAGTCTAAGTTAATCACCATTTCATTATTGAAAAATATCCTAGAAACAACCTGTGGACAATTAACTGTTCAGTCAGGAAGGGCAAAAAGTGTCCCAGGCACTCAGAAGCCAATCACAGGCACATGTGGGTCTGCATTTCCAAAGAATCAGACAATGTGCAGAATGTGTAGAAATTTAGTAGGGACTTATTAGCAGCACTAACAAGTACTGGATTTAGGACACAAAGCATAGAGTTTAGCCCATGCTTCCCTTCAACCTGAAAAACTCAAAGGGAAGCCAGGTCACAGTAAGGAGTTATGGGGACACTGCACAGGAGGGCATTAGCCCAGCACAAACGGCATAAATACACAGTGGTATCCCCAGTCACCGCAATTAGCCAGATAGGGATTTGCAGGCAGAAACTCCCAGCAGGTCTGTGAGCTGGGATGAAGTCACCTTACAAATACAAATACACTGGGGGTTAAAGACCCCCAGTCTACTACCACCCTAAGGTGGCAGAGGACCTAAGATTCCAACACTGTGATCAGGGCACAGTTTGTGGAACCCACAAGACAGGGTCCACTCAAAACCACTACTGCTTCTGGTTCCAACAGTCCATCCACCCAGTAGGACAAAGGCCAAGCCACTCTCTCAGCATTTCCCTCTTCTGATACTTACAGGTGACCTTCCTATTGTCCAGCAATCAGAAGATCTCACACAGCTGCTGGAGCTGGGTAACCTGACAACTCTCCAGCAGACACAAGACAAATATACTGATAATGTGGTATGCAAAGTAGACCTCCTACCACTGTCTGCAAAATAGCTAAGATGACATGTGGGAGCCTCAAGTCCCTGGCTTAAATTCCCATTTAATTCTGCTTACCCTGTATTCCATTTTGTTTTTGCTATTAGGTTTTCAGATACTTTTTTTATACTTTTTTCATTATGTTCTTTCACTTTGCAATGTATATTTACAGTTTCTGTAAATTCAGTTTTTTCTTTTGTGTGTGTGTGTGTTAATATGGGTTTAGACCAAGACCTTGTAATTGCTAGGAAAGCTGTCCAGTGGTAAGCTACATCCCAACACACTTTTATTTTGAGACAGAATCTACCTAAGTAAATCTGACTGGCATTCAATTGGAAATCTTTTTGCAACATCCTCTCCAGTGGCTGGGATTTTAATTGTGTAGCAACACAACTGAGTCTTTCATCCACATTTTTGTGATTCTGGTATTTGAACTTTGGCCTAGCACTCCCTCAGTAGGCACAACAATGGCCTGCACTACATCGTCCAATAACATTACACAGGTTCAGGGGTAATGCAAGTATCATGGAATGCTCCAAGATCTTCCACTGCATACCCATTCTGAGTTGCTCCCACTCACCATTTCTTCTCAGCAACCATAAGCACCCAGTACTTACATTCACATATGATAACAAATGTGAACATATGATTTTGCAAACTAGAGGCATGGCTCTAGTGTTAGATCATGTACCTAGCAAATTTCAATCCCTAACTTTAAATAGCAGTATGCCCAAGGGAGAGAAAGGATTTTGTGTATCTTCACTTAATTCTTCTCAAGACATTTTACTCTGGAATCTTTATTTCTAACCACCCTTTCCTTATCTCCAAAATTTCATTGTAAGTTTTTCAATACTAGTACACATGTGATATATTCTGTAAATAATATTCAATATTCACTCTCTCATTCACAATGAAAAACTTTAATCACTTTAGGAAGAGGTGTGCAATCTTAGAGAGCTGCCAAAAGAGAAGATTCTCAAAATCCAAGTCATCTCTTAAATGTGAGGAGGAGGTGTGGCATAAGAAGTACAATACCTGCTTTACAAGTGCAAAGCCCTGAGTTCAAACACAATTCCACCAAAAAATATGTAATACATCTATTTAGGTAGCATTAAAGAGATGCTGAAAATTGTCAATTATAAGATGATTTTGTAAAGGATGACAAAAATGAAGTGCCTGAAATCACACTTTCAGACACAATGCAAAAAAAGTTCATTTTTGTAAACTGATGATTTTGACACCGAGGATAAAATTATAGTTCAGAAATATCATTGTGTGTACTGGATTGTGGAGGCTGGTGCCTGTTAACTCATCTACTCAGGGGACAAAAATTGGTAGGATCATGGTTTGACATCAACCTGGGCAAAAAGTTAATGCAACATCATCTCAGACAATAACGCTACATTGTGGTATTTGCAAATAATTCCACCTACATGGGAGTTTTCTGTGGAAGGATTATGGTATGAGGCAGGCATAGTCAAAATGGGAGACCCTACATGAAAAATAACTAAAATAGCACTAAATAACTTGGGACCCTGGCTTGAGTGCCAAATGCCCATGTCCATGATCAAAAATGTGTGACAGACCCTGTCAGGACAGAGCAAAACAGGGAAGGATGATGTTCCTGGGACCTTGTCACAGACTTCAGCTTCTGGTGTGCCGTTGGGTGGGTGCAGTGGAGTGGACATATGCGGAAGAGTAGAGGTGTTCCTGGAAGGGTACCAGAATTTTCAATGCTTGATACAGTGATCCAGGTTAGTCAGTGAGCAAGGAGTGCAATAAGCTGTTTCTCAGCAATCTGTTAATAAAGTCCCCTCCTTGTCCAAGGAAAAAATTAAAGAAAAACAAAGAATCATGGGTTCTATTCTCTATATCACTGACAATGATCAAATTGCATTTTGAATTTGGAAAAACAACAAAAACACCACATCTTGAAATGTTCAACACCAGGGCTAATGAACATAAACAAAATATAATCAAAACATACATCCTATATACTACTAGACAAAATTAAATTATTTTTGTCATTCCAACATTTCACAAAAGCACAATAAATAAGCACATATCCAGAAAAATTCAAGTGATAAATTCATATACTGTCAAATGTAACCAACTAAATTTTATTTTATCCAAGTATCCATAAAGGAATTTTTCCCCAATTCTGAATAAAACTTTGAAACTTGCTTGCTATCATTTCATCATTAAAATTTATAGGCAAAAAGAACAAAAAATTCCTAACTGCTTAGTAAACTGCAATTTCATAGAAAAAAATATTTAAAAAAAAGAACCAAAAGGAAAGCTGCTCAAGGATGCATCCTGTTGAACATACACTACATGAGAAGATTTTACACATTTTTAAACTTAGAGACCACAGTCTCTGTGCAGATGCAGCCCATGGTTGCATACTTTGAGGAAGGGAGTGAAGAAATCTACCAAACCAGGAATTTCACACAGGACCTCCACACACACATTTTACCCACTTCCAGATGAAATGACTCACTATGACACAGTCTCTTTGGAAGAGGTGTGAAACTCTCATCCAGAGCTAATACAATATTCACAGCTGTGTTTCCTGGCATTGCTCAACTCAAATGAATTCCCTAACACCAATGGGCTTCCCATAGTTTAATTCTGAGAACAGTCTGTAATGCAGAGCTGTAGACATTCAGTAAGTTTACCACTGAGTCCAAGACACTTGCAGCACTGTATGTTCCAGTCCCACATGTGTCTGCTTTTTATGGTCACCATTTGCCATGTTTTTTTTGTGGTACTGGGGTTTGAATCCAGGTCCTCACGCTAGCTAGGTGGATGCTCTACCATATGATCCACTCCAACAGCCCTTCATTGTGTTCAATAGTTTTGAGATAGGTTCTTGCAAACGGTTTGCTCAGGCTGGCTAATTTTCCCAAGGCTGATTTCAAACCAAGATTGTTCTGATCTCTCCTTTCAAGAAGACTGGTTTGCAGGTGTGACTCAGTGGTGCACAGCACCATTTCCTATCTGAAGTTATCTGGTGATGGCACTGTGCACCATCTTAGTGGTACCATAAAGACACTAACTAAAAAAAAATCAAGAATGAAAATCAAAGATGCTCCTATTGTGCAGGACATTCTCAGTCTTACTTATTGCAAAGCAGAACCTGAGACCAAGAGCCACAAAAATAAATTCTGAAATTAACAAGCCATTTTATCCAGCAGGCACATCCCAAATGTACCTTTTTTTTTTTCATTGTCCAGGACAGGCTTTCTCAATTTTCACAAACTACATTGTGACTAGACCAATGTCCTGAATGTAAATATGAACAGTAAAATATTTACCCAGGATTACCCAAGTAATCCTTGGAACACTGGTGATTAAAGACCACCACCCACCATCCTACCTATACTCATTATACACAGATGTCTTTCCTTTTATACCTACAACAAGGCAAGTAAAAGCTTTGAAATTCCAGAATTTATGCTTCAAAACCAATAGCTTAATAGATCAAAAGAAACTGAAAACTCATTAAGAAAACCACCCTGTATGTTATCTGCTTCCTCCAGGTATTTGATCTCTGACCATGTCCCATAAGAACCAGCAAATGACACCTCCTTTACTGACACTGTAAGGACTGGCTGGCCTCAGAGAAAGATGTTCTGCCATAGGAGCAGATGGTGTCCTTCCATCATCCTTCATCTCTAACCTTCTTTCTCCTCCTGTTTGCTCCTCTCTATAAAACATGGACCTGCTCTGTTTCATTCTGAAGACCCTGCAAGTCTTGCAGTTGGTGCTGTACCAACACTGTGACCTTTTTCACTATGTTCATGTTCTACCTCAACCTGCCTTTCATTTGTGAAAAAGCTGTCTAGACATAGGGCAAGGTAAACATAAATTATGTCAGAGAGAGCAACAGTCTCAAACACTAAACACCTCCACAAATCTATATTTCAGCTTGAATAGCAAATGCATATGGAATACCTTTTCAGTGAGTTGGGCAAGGCAGGGATAAGTGTAAATTTAGGGATTTATTACAGCCATAAAAAGTACTTGGTTGAGGGACTGACCCTGGACATGAGACTTCAAACATTTATATTACTCCAGTTTTCAAACATTTATATCACTCAGGTCAATTAAATGTACCTGCAGATTGTTAGGAGCGGGTAACCCAAGGACCACAGATCATGCTGCACAGGAACCCATGACCTTCTGCCATCTCCACACTCTGGAGAGGCATGAGCTCTAACTCATAGCTCCCTGACAGTGTTCTGGGTCTGGGACACATCAAAAGTAGGTAGCTGACAGAATGACTGGCTTAAAGCTACCCACCAAGCCACAGTCCTAGAAAAGATAAGACCAAGTGAAAAATGGCACCAGTAGTGACTTGGTCTGCAAGTTTCAGGGCTGCAAGCTTAGTGGCCATGTCCATCACAGCCACTAAGCCCAGTGTCAAACAACTTATCCTGCCCAGTCTGGGGAAGCAGGTCAAAAACTCACCATTTGCTGCATCTGGGGAAGCAGGTCAAAAACTCACCATTTGCTGCTTCTGTGGTACCTGGTTCTCACACATCACCAGCAGCACAATCAATGCACAGTGAGAAATTGAGTCACAGAAGTGGATCTCAGAAGCAGAGTGATCCAGAAAATGTGGCACCAGGAAATGCATTTTCTCTGTTAAGCAATAGGGCCTCTTTCTGATGGCCTCTGATTGGTCTTTCAGTACAGTTTGCTCCTTGCAGCACTTCTCCTTGGCTTTTTGAACCAGGACCACTAAGGGAAGAAGGGGCCATTTTCCTGGCAGAGTGTCAAGACACCTGTAGCCTTTAGCAGGCTAGGCCTCCTTTCTGACCCCTACCAAGCCAAACCTAGGGATTCGTTGTAGTTAAGCAGAACTTCCTTCAGGATTTTCAGGGTGGAAATAGCTTTTTCCACTTGGAAATTTGGCCAGCAGTCTATGAATGGAATTTGATAATCAGTGTCCAAGGATCTCACAGAAAGAACACTAGATACACCAGAGCCAACACTCTTCCTATTACACTTACATGATCCACCCAAATTTTACAACTTCTGACATGCTTGCCATTTTTCCAAAGGTTCATGATTTTGCCTCAACAATGGTTAACAGAATTAACCAGTGCAAACAAAGCAACCCTACAGCAAGTGGATTTTGTGGAGGGGGTGGTACTGGGGCTTGAACTAAAGGACTCAGATCGGCTAGGCTGACACTGTACTTAAGCCACTCCACAAGCCCTCCCAATTTCTTTGAACTCTTGTTTTCTCCTCCCTTTAACAGCAAAGTTCTGGATAACAATTGCGGTGCCTGCACACCGTATTTTTGGGGAAATCTAGTGCAATACAAAAACCAAAATCATGTATTTCATTAATCATGATGTCATTATAAAATAAGAAATAGTCTGAGGACAGTAACAGGTATGTCAAAGTGGGGACCAAGTCCCCCCTCCCCTGAAAGAGCAACCATGTATGCATGTGGTCACTCATTTCCAGGGGTTCTAGCAATGTGAGGGATACACAGACATTCACGAATTAGTGGCGGCACTAAGAATACTCTGCCTGAGAGGACAGTTTCTGGATTTAAGTCCTGTTTACTCTAGCACAAAGACAGAGGCTTCATTGCACAAGGCCATGGGGAAATCCATATTCCAAAGTTTCAACACAGCTCCAGGGGTGAAGACCACACTGAGTACTGAAAAGGAGCCCTGCAAGTCATGAGTTCCTATTGATTATCAGAGCAACTTGAGGATATAACACTGGGAGCCAAATCCTAGTGACAGAATTCTAGGATGGAACACCTTATGTTCCTCACATAGACAATCTCAATTCAGTTGCTTTAAGGTTCTATCAAGAGAAACTGCCAAATGCAAAAATCCTTTCTTTAGGAGACTACCAAAATGTGGCTTTCTATGAGTCTGACCATCACAGATTTTCTTCATGTATTCTTAGATAAGTGTGAATCTAGAATAACTATGCATGTTAAAATCAAAATGCTGTACAGAAAATGGTCCCTGATAACCAGAGTTACACCTTCAGAAAAGAGAGAACACCCTCCAGCATTTACTCGTACCTCACTCGATGTCATGTACTATACAGCTTCATAAGAAAAAGTCTTTTATTTAGAGAATACAAGACTTTGTTGAGTTCTATGGATCTGTATTATTTAAACTGCATATTATAGCATAGAATGTTGAATCTTGGTTAGTATTCATTATGTTCATAAAAAGTGGTTTTATCAGAAATTGACTAATGAATTCTGTCACAATTTCATCCAGTTGACTGATGAGTATATTGAGTTACATATCATTACTTAATGCATTTGTTTTTGTAAATTATTTTGGTGGGACAGTGTTGTACCCAGATCGCAAGACCCCAAAAGAACACTCAGGAGTCCGAAGTCATATGCAAAAACAAAGAGCCTTTATTCGGGCTTAAGCTCAGACTCTCTGACCACACTGACACAGTGGACCTGTACAGAGAGACCCGAATTCCAACCAGGCAGGGTTTTTATTGAGAGAAGAGCAAGAGGCAGGACTTCCAGTCCTGACAGTTACACGATTGGGTGTTGTTCGGGTAAGATAGTCTTGGCATATTGGGATGGGCTAGCCCTAAGTGTGTCCGGCCATGAAGAATGTGGCCAAGCTTATTCCTTATTTGGCTGTAAGGAATGCAGCCAGGCTTACTCCTTATTTGGCTGTAAGGAATGAAGCCAGGCCTATTCCTTATTTGGCTATTTTGGACAAAGGCCAGTCTTATTCAATTCTGATTTGTTCGGGGTGGTGCATTCCAGAGGAAGGGTCAGGCTTAGGTTAGCTCTAAGATGGAGCCTAAGTTTGAAATGGAGTTTCCTTGTCATTTTAACCGGAACCCCACAGACAGGTCTTTAAATTAAGTCTTTATGTTTTCAAAGCAAATTCTCTACCACTTAATACACACTTTCACTGTTTTTGCTCTGGTTACTTTTCAAGATGCACTCTCAAGAACTATTTGCCCTTCACTGAATACACTGAAACATGAAAACAGATGAATCTTTGAGAAATAAAATGAATAGATTGGTGGGAGGTCAATTGCCTACCATAAAGAAGGGCATAGGTTCCATACCCAGCAGTAGAAAAAAGTAACTAAACAAAATGAAACAAAAAAAAAAAATGGAAATGAGCTAAAGGATTTCAACTTTGAATTAGCCCTATAAAATGGTCAGGACAACTTTATTGTTTGTATTGTTTTTTTCCTGGTGTTATCTTCCTGACTGCACACCAGCTAATCAGTAACACAGACATCTTTCTAACAATGGTTATTTCAACTTCAAATTTAAAAGATTATTATAATGCAAAATATGGAAGGAAAAAGTGTTGGATTCTGGTGGCTCACACCTGTCACCCTTGCTACAAGGTAGGCTGAGGTCAGGAGAATCATGGTTTAAGGCTACCCTGAACAAATAGTTCTGGACATCTATCACTAAATAACTACAGAAAAACAAGGTTGAGATATGTCTCAAGTGGTAGAGCACTTTCTGAAAGGGAAGCCCTGTGTTCAAATCCCAGTTCCACGAAAAAAAAAAAGATAAAAGATCTTTATCTTTCATATGAATTTAACAAATTATTTTTTTCAGCTCACTAAGCATATTAGGGCTGTTATGTCACTCATGTTTACTGCATTACACAACTATTTATCAATATATATATGGCCATCTCATTTTGAGTAGGAGCAGTGATGACTGAATTATGAAATTAAACTGAAGCCCCTGTTCTACCATAAGATATGGGAACATACTAATTGCTGTGGTCATTACAGAAAATAATACTGTTTTGCTTCATCTATGGCATGATGCATTCAATGAACTGCTATCATCATACAGGCCAGTGGCTCATCGTCTTGATTGTCAGATCAACATTTATTTCCACATCAATTAGTCCTTCATCAGTCCTGTTTATGATTCTAATTCTATAGGCTACATTGAATATACTGTTGTACTAGCTAAAACCTGTACATAGGTTGTAGTTCATACTGTTGATAACTATCAACGTGATGACACCTAGTACCCCACCAAATCCAAGTATATCATATACTATGTCCAACCGAGGATGGTGTAGTCCCCAATAATGGACTAAGCAGGAGTTGACCAATCACAGACATTCATCCTCCTAATGCACTACATCTTCCATTTCTTAACCCTTCATTTTAACTCATCTCTGGAGTTTCAATTAATTGAGTCCACTGAGGTTTAATAGAAGGATATCATAAATATATAAAAAAAGCCTTTCTAATTACACTATGTCTAGGTGCCTGCTTTATACTTGTCTATGATTCAGAATATCTTGAAACATCTTTCACCATTTTTAATATTTGTGGCTTACCACATTTCCAGCAATAGGGTTGCATTGACTGCTCATCATTATTGATTCTACTTTCATGATAGTTTTTCTATTTGAAGTCACTGCATGACATTGACATTATCTTTGTAGTCTCCCTCTTCTTTATTTACTGATATTTTTAGTACTTGGACTTGAACTCATGGCCTACACCTTCAGACACTCCACCAGACCTTTTTTGTGATGGTTTTATTCAAGAGAGGGTCTCACAAACTATTTTCACAGGCTGGCTTCAAACTACAAGTCTCATGATATCTGCTAGGAAGACATGCATGAGCCCCTGGTACATGGCTTTCTGCCTATTTTTATACATGAGCATTGATTGCTGAGGATTCTATTCCCTTAGTATTTATCAGACCATTTGACTTGCAATTATGTAGCTTTACAAAAATCCAAAAGAGATAATGAGCCTAATGTTAACTTTCTCCACAAGTATCCTGCTATTTTATTTATTACTTCACATTTTCACTGTAACAATTGAACATTTATACAGAAAACTCAAGTACTTCAATAGTGTATAACTCTATGAAACCAATGTGACCATAATTCTTTACAAAATTCTTAACTGGTATTACATTCCAAACCTTTGTTCTAGAAATTGAACTCTGAATGTGCCTCCTATAAGCTTCATAAACAAGCATTTCTTTTTCAGTCTTTGGGTAGAGTCTTGTGATGTATCTGAGGCTTTTTTAAAACTCACTCTATTGCCTGTGTTCACCTCAACCTCATGAATCTCCTATCTCAACTATCCTAGTCTTGAAGTAGGAGGAAAGAGACACCAGGTAAGTTGTTTTTTCTCTTCTTTTCCTGTTTAACTGGGTACATAATGCATGCTTCTTTCCTAATTCTCATTTTTAAATACCACTTTCATAACTTTTGTGATCGTGATAATGCAAAATGTTTTATTCAACACGAGAGCATATATCCTTCAAGATGACATGAGATATTCCCCAACTCAGAACCAAGACTATGTTCCTACCTAAAATACACTAATCTAATGGAACTGAAATCACATAGGCCTGATTTCAAGTCATATTGCATAGAACTGGAATTCAATAGAAGAAGCACAATTGGAAAACCCCCAATGAATATATTAAATTATAAAATTGTAAATGACACATTATGACAGGGAAGTGAGAAGTTATTTAAGTATTTCAAAGTATATAAAAACAAAATCTGTTAGGCTTATACATTAATTTTTTAAAATATTTTAAAATTTTGGATGGATATTGAATTAATATTGGCATAAATGAAGAGGAAAACCACGAGGATGGTGAGAAGATAGTGTAGAGGAGAGTGTATATGATCAAAGTACAGAGCACAGATGCATGAAAATGTCATGCTGAGCCAAACAACAATAGCTCATGCCTATAATCTGAGATACATTGCATTCAGGATGAGGAGGATGGGTTCCATGTTAGCCCAGGTCCAAAAAAAAAAAAAAAAGAAGAATGAGAAAGATGTGATCTCAAAAATAGCCACAGAAAAAAAGGCTACAGGTGTCACTGATGTGGTGCAGCCCTTTCCCAGCAAGTGAAAAGCCCCGAGATTCATTATTTTGCATAATATATGTTCATAAAATCTGATTTTTTTTCTTCCTTAACAGTATCGAAGAGTTCAATCATTGAATAAGGAAATAAATGGAGAGAAACCAGGAGGGCACCCGTGCCATGAGACACAAGCTCCAATCCTGCTTGGGAGATACACAACAAGAGGTGAGTAAATAAGCAGCATGGGGCACTTCCACAGCCACCCGTGGGACAAACCATCAGAGTCCCTTGACAGACTGACACCTGCCCAACCAAAAAAAAAAAAAAAATGAATAATAAACAAGGAACTGAAAAAGACACACAAAGAGGGGGTGGGATGTTCTGAATGCAGTGGAGAAGGAGGGAGGAAGAAGGATCTACACTTCACGTGAAATTCTAATAAAAAAGCCTGCAATAGTAGCTGGCAGGCAAGACCCTCCACCAGAGAAGGGAGGAGGAGCAAGAAGCTGCTCTCCAATTGATCTTTTAGTAAACAATGCCTGCAATAGTAGCTGGCAGGCAAGCCCCTTTACTGGAGAAGGGAGGAGGGGTCAAGGAACTGCCCTCCTTGAGATCTTTTAGTAAACAAAGCCTGCAATAGTAGCTGGAAGGCAAGCACCTCAATGGAAGAAGTGGGGAGAGGCAAGGAGCTGCTCTCCATGTGAACTTTTAGTAAACAAAGTCTGCAATAGTAGGTGGCAGGCAAGCCCCTCCACCACAGAAGGGTGGTGCAAGGAGCTACTTTCAGCATAAACTTTCAGTAAACAAAGCCTACAAAAGTAGACAGCTGACAGTAGGTGGCAGAAGAGCTGCTTCCTGCAATAGGGCACATAGCAGTTTATAAAACTATCTCCTGACCCAAACACCTGGTGAGATAACAACAGAGCTAATGTTTATATACAAATACCAGGACTAAATACTGAAGGAGTAACACCAGAAGTACCAGGACTGAAACTTCATTGTTCCTGAACCTGGTATTTTTTTTTCTTTTCTTTTTCCTTTTTTCTTTTTTCTCTTTTTCTCTAAGTGCTTCTTTAGTTCACTGTTGCTTAGCACCTGTTGATTTCTTTGATTCTCTAATTTTTTTCTTTCTTTTCTTTCTTTTTCTTCTTACTCTTTCATTCTTGATCTCATTACTTTTACCATTGTAAGTCAGCTAATACTAAATTACACACAGAACAGGGACAGAAACAGCGCTAAGTGGAATGATGGGCAGATGAAAAAGGGATGATGGAAACCATTTTCCCCCTCCAAAAAGCTTAGTACAGGATTCAGAGGCAAATGAAGAAAATGGATACCCAGTTCCAGACCCCCCAAAAACAAAGACAGACTATGCCAAGGGACACAACAAAGCTGAAAAGAACACCCTGAAAGAAGAAATCCTGTACAAAATCACTGAGACTTGCATGGAGATACTACTAGACAAGGTCAACCAAAACGTACAGGAGACACTCAAGAAATTCCAAGACAATAGAAATAAAGAACATGAGAAGAAACAAAAACAATAAGTGTATTCATGGGAGCCTAAATAAATACCAAAGTGAAAGAGTAAACAACATAGATAGACAGATAAATTAATTAAGGCTGAAAATTGACAGTATTAAAAAAGTGACCCAGGATATGGAAAACCTCAGAAAAATAAAAATGAAACAGAAAGACAAAACACAATGGAAGGCCACTCTGGAAGACTACAACAAGCAGAAAACAGAATTTCAGAACTTGAAGATGATATGGAAATTAAAGGAAAAACCAAAAACCTATTCCTCAAACAACTCCACACCTGTGAAAGTATTATGCAAGAACTCACCAAATCCATCAAAAGACCAAACCTGAGAATTATGGGTATTGAAGAAGGAGAAGAGGTACAAGCAAGCAAAAGGAATCTGTAAATATATTCAACAGAAAAATAATAGAAAATTTCCCAAATTTAGAGAAAACTATGCCCATTCAGGAAGCCTCCAGGACAGCAAACAAACTTGATCAAAGAGAACAAACCACAACATATTATCATTGAAACCCCAAGCACAGAGAACAGAGGAAGAATATTGAAGTCTGTAAGAGAGAAAATACAAATAACATGAAAAGGTAAACCCATCAAAGTAACAGCAGATTTCTCAATGCAAACCTTAAAAGCAAAAAGAACATGGACTTAGGTCTTCTGGGTATTGAATGAAAATAACCTCATTCCCAGGATATTCTACCCAGAAAAACTATTATTCAAAATAGTTGGAGCAATAAAAGTCATCCATGATAAGCAGAAGGTAAACCACCAAACCAACACTAAAAAAGATTCTTCAAAGAATCCTTCACACAGAAAATGAAAGCATACAAAACCATGAAAGGGTAGGCAGTACAAAACCACAGGAGAAGAAAAGTTAAGAAAGTGAGAATAATATTGATTGTTGGTGGACTTGGGACATGTGACAAGGGGAGAGCACATAAGGGAGATATGGGAATTTGTAGAAAAACTAAAACATGAAACTGTTTGCTGTCCCCACTGCAGAAGAAGTAATACAGAAACCTTAAACAACAGAGGTCAACAAAAGAAGTGGATCAGGAACCAGTGTAAAGTTTAGAGATGAATCATCTTGGGTTCCAACATATTTGTACATGTGAACAATGCTAGGAATCTCTTTGTATAGCTATCCTTATCTCAACTAGCAAAAATGCTTTGTCTTTCTTATTGATTATTCTTTCTCTTCAACAAAATGAGAGACAAGAACAGAACAGATTCTGCCTAGAAGCATGGAGTGGGGGAGAAGGAGTGGGTGTGAGGTAAGGGGGGAGAAATGGCCCAATGTACGCACATATGAATAAAAGAAAGAAAGAAAATAAATTGAACATGTAAGCGCTATTTCTATGAGGTGGTATTGTCTGTGTCCTAAAATCATCCAAAACTATGCTTTGAGAAATTGTTCACAAACAGAAAGACCATGAAACTCTGATTTTAGGTGAGGACTGCACTAAAACTCTTATTAAAGTCCTTATTAAGGTGTGCCTTCCCAAGGCTTGTGCTGTGAATGCCAGAATTCACCAAAGTTATTGATCTCTTTAGAATGTTCTGTGTATGTCCTCTTGAGGTGGTGAGTACTTCCTGAAAGACTTTCAAATGAAGAATTTAATCCAGAGTCATGAGAGAGTCTCTGGTGATTACACCAGTTGAAAATTGTCTTTTAAAGGGGAAACCATTTAGGAAGTTTAGGATTAGCTACAGAAATGACAGGATTCATCCCTGGAAGTAGGATTGGGACTAAAATAAGAATTTCAAATGGAAAGAAGACATGTAAATACCCAGGAACAGATAATGTGGTGGTAGTTCTGAACAGTGAAGGTCACAGAACCAACGAAGCAGGGGGATATCTGGTTAATTGTCTTACCTAAGAATGTGCTAAGTTGAAAATAATACTGTCCTGCCATCTCTGTTTTCTCAAAGGAATAATTATTTGCAAGTTTTACAAATTAATATGAAGTATCTGGCTAGTTTTATTTTCTAATGTATGCATACATGAAGGATACATCAGAGACTGGTGATTCTTTACTCAAAAATGTGATTGTGACATTTGTCTGTATTAGAAATGCTGGTGTGATGTCCATGAGTAACTTACTGTAGAGTAGAGGTATGAGGCTGTGACTTTAAAATGAGGTCAGATTTGAGTCTCAGACCAAGGGCAAAGAAGTTCCCCTTCTACACAGTTGCTCTCCATTCTAGCTGGGCTCCAGCGCTACTGAAAACAACTTTAGGAGTGGTGACAGTGAGGAGCTGCAAAGCACTCTCAGGAAAGCAGGGCACACACACATGGATCCACTTGGGGGGGGGGGGTACTGTTCTTTCTGAGGTTGAAATGGGCAGTGCTTTGCAGCTGTTACCTAGACAGTATTTGCATTTTCATGCATAGTGCTGGTTGATTCACACTGTAAGGTTCTATGATTAAAACTTCTGAAGAATAGGCTTAATACAAAGACAGATTTAGGCAGCTTGCAGGAAAAAGGTCTCATGATTTTGGCAGTTTGTTCAGGTCATAACCTTGAACTGACTTGATGTGACATCTCCCTGCTGGCAAATACTTAGGTGCTGAAGGAGAGACCACTTCAGTGATGAAGGAGGGACCCCACGGCATGCCAAACTTCCAGGCTAAATCCTTGCCTGCTCCTAAAACAACAGGGAGATTTTGCTGTGGAGTGTGTCCAAGAAAAATGTGCAATGCTATGGAATATGTAAAATCTTAGAATGGGCATTTTCTTATGGCCTTGGATAAAGCAGTCTGTTTTTCTGACCTAGAAAAATGTTTGGCTTTAATACATTTTGATTCTTGTGTAGAATATTGCTAGCATGTAACTCCCATTTCTACATGTACGTAATAACCACATCCCCTGTGTTGGCACATTTTAATTTGGTTGCCTGAAAAAGGGTAGATTATCTAAAGAGGTGCCTGAAAATCTATGCTATGAAGCCAATTTTCTCATTCCAGTTGCCAGAAGTATGACATTAGGACCTCTTTCATTTGCTGGTACAGGTCTCACATAAAATGATGAACATGCACATCACTGTGATATCAGCCTTAAATAAAATGGTAACAGTTCTTACAAGTAAACAAAGCATCCTTCAAATGACATGAAAATGTGACAGCATTAATCCCACTGGGTAAAGTAAATTGATAATATTCAGAATACTGAAATTCCAGAAGGCAAAGTGCAAAATTCTTTTTAATTTCAGGGATGCTGGAGTGGCTCAAATGGTAGGGTGCCTGCCTACCAAATGTGAGCCCCAAGTTCGAACTCCATTACTACCAGAAACTTGTTAACTTCAGTGAGAAACAAGCATTACAAACAAACAGCATATGGTATTTCTTAATGGATATAAAGTACAGACAGATATAAAGTGCAACATTAATAATATTGAATGTGGAGTGGGAACATAATAAAAGTAAATTGTCTTTATATTCAACTATCGGTAAGATTTTGTTTGTTAAATATTGAATAGCCATAACATATTTTATGTAATCCTTGTAGCTATGAAGAAAAATTACTAATAGAGACAGAATGACAAAGAAAACAAATGAAACCATATCATTTCAATAATACATAGAACACAGGGCATTTCAGTAAGATGGAAGGAATGGATCAGTATCAATACAAGTCATAAATAAATGTGAAGATAGTGGACTGGACTAGTAGCAGCAGTGAATTATTAGTACCTCTGAGGCATAGAGCCAGGAAGCTGATGAGGTGTTATCTTTCAAAATGGGCAATTATGGAAAGGCCCTGAATGTTCAGCTCTGGACAGCACCCTATAAAAAGTAGAAAATTACAGATCAAGAGAGAGGGAGAAAAAAAAGCATTATGGGATGCATAGGGTCAGAGGTCACAGTTAAGTATATGAAACCAAGAATCTTACAAAATGTGCAGTGTGGTTTCATGTAAAATACAAATATATAAACATCACAGTATGTACATAGTGCTCACTAGGAGAGAAAGAAAGCCTAAGTGTGTATAGCACAAGTATGGGTTGAAATGAAAGAAGCTAGAGACTCATCAACCACAATGAACACTGCTCTCAGGACAGAGTCTAAAGACACATGCAGTTTGTATATCATGCTGGCATTAGGAAAGTTCTTTCTTCTTCTAGGCATTCAATCAAGGTGTAGTAGTGTAAAGACATTTTGATGAACTCCTGAGTCTGTAACTTTAGTATTGAAAAGTCCCAGCATTGTCCAATCTCTGGGAACTTCCAGAAACTGAAAGTTGCTGATCCAGTGAGTGCTGGCCTTGAGTGCTGGTCTAGCTATAGGGGAAAGGCCTCAAGTGAGATCAAGGGCAGAGGTCCATGTGATACAAACTGGTCAGATATGAAGGAAACAAAATAAATCTCTTCCCATTTGGACCACTTGTAGGGAAACATATGAGAGACATACATATAAGTTTATATTGGTACACAAAAGATAAACTATTGTCATTAAGCCAACCTATAATTATGAGTCATTTATAGGGCTAGTGGAGTGGATAAAGTGTTAGAGCACCTTCCTAGCAAGCATGAGGTCTTGAGTTGAACTCCAGTATCACCAAAACAAACAAACATGAGTCTTTTATTTACTTATTTATTTTTATTCATATGTGCATACAATGTTTGGGTCATTTCTCCCCCCTTCCCCCACCCCCTCCTCTGACCACCCACTCCCTCCCTCTCCCCCCAGCCCCTCGATACCCAGCAGAGACTATTTTGGCCTTATCTCTAATTTTGTCAAAGAGAGAGTATAAGCAATAATAGGAAGGACCAAGGGTTTTTGCTAGTTGAGACAAGGATAGCTATACAGGGAGTTGACTCGCATTGATTTGCTGTGCACGTGTGCTACCTTCTAGGTTCTTGATCTAACCTTTTCTCTAGCTCCTGGTCTCCTTCTCCTATTGGCCTCAGTTGCTTTAAGATATCTGCTTTAGTTTCCATGAGTCTTTTAAAAGTAAACACCTTACACATAGTTTGGGTTTATCTACAGAAATGAATGGATTTATCTAACATGGGCAGAATTGGGATTAAAAAAACAATTTCAAATGGATACAAGAGCACTTGTAAGTTCACTGGGACAAATCATCTCGTGAAAAACATAATGAAGTCAGGGATCCACCTCACCCTGTTAGAATAGCTATCATCAGCAACACCACCAACAACAGGTATTGGCGAGGATGCGGGGAAAAAGGAACCCTCTTACACTGTTGGTGGGAATGTAAACTAGTACAACCACTCTGGAAAAAAATTTGGAGGCTACTTAAAAAGCTAGACATTGATCTACCATTTGATCCAGCAATACCACTCTTGGAGATATACCCAAAAGACTGTGACACAGGTTACTCCAGAGGTACCTGCACACCCATGTTTATTGCGGCACTATTCACAATAGCCAAGTTATGGAAACAGCCAAGATGCCCCAGTACTGACGAATGGATTAAGAAAATGTGGTACTAGAGACCACTTTTGGGGATATACCCAAAAGACTGTTACTCCAGAGGCACCTGCACATCCATGTTTATTGCGGCACTATTCACAATAGCCAAGTTATGGAAACAGCCAAGATGCCCCAGCACTGACGAATGGATTAAGAAAATGTGGTATCTATACACAATGGAATTTTATGCAGCCATGGAGAAGAATGAAATGTTATCATTCGCTGGTAAATGGATGGAATTGGAGAACATCATTCTGAGTGAGGTTAGCCTGGCTCAAAAGACCAAAAATCGTATGTTCTCCCTCATATGTGGACATTAGATCAAGGGCAAACACAACAAGGGGATTGGACTATGAGCACATGATAAAAGCGAGAGCACACAAGGGAGGGGTGAGGATAGGTAAGACACCTAAAAAACTAGCTAGCATTTGTTGCCCTTAACGCAGAGAAACTAAAGCAGATACCTTAAAGCAACTGAGGCCAATGGGAAAAGGGGAACAGGTACTAGAGAAAAGATTAGATCAAAAAGAATTAACCTAGAAGGTAACACCCACGCACAGGAAATCAATGTGGGTCAATGCCCTGTATAGCTATCCTTATCTCAACCAGCAAAAACCCTTGTTCCTTCCTATTATTGCTTATACTCTCTCTACAACAAAATTAGAGGTAAGGGCAAAATAGTTTCTGCTGGGTATTGAGGGGGGGGAGCGGGAGGGGGTGGAGTGGGTGGTAAGGGAGGGGGTGGGGGCAGGGGGGAGAAATGAACCAAGCCTTGTATGCACATATGAATAATAAAAGAAAAATGAAAAAAAAAAAAGAAAATGTGGTACTAGAGAAAAGGTTAGATCAAAAAGAATTAACCTAGAAGGTAACACCCACACACAGGAAATCAATGTGAGTCAATACCCTGTATAGCTATCCTTATCTCAACCAGCAAAAACTCTTGTCCCTTCTTATTATTGCTTATACTCTCTCTACAAAAAATTAGAAATAAGGGCAAAATAGTTTCTGCTGGGTATTGAGGGGGTGGGGGGTAGAGGGAGGGGGTGGAGTGGGTGGTAAGGGAGGGGGTGGGGGCAGTGCGGAGAAATGAACCAAGCCTTGTATGTACATATGAATAATAAAAGAAAAAAAAAGAAAATGTGGTATCTATACACAATGGAATTTTATGCAGCCATGAAGAAGAACAAAATGTTATCATTGGCTGGTAAATGGATGGAATTGGAGAACATCATTCTGAGTGAGGTTAGCCTGGCCCAAAAGACCAAAAATCATATGTTCTCCCTCATATGTGGACATTAGATTAAGGGCAAACATGACAATGGGATTGGACTTTGAGCACATGATAAAAGTGAGAGCACGCAAGGGAGGGGTGAGGATAGGTAAGACACCTAAAAAACTAGCTAGCATTTGTTGCCCTTAACACAGAGAAACTAAAGCAGATACCTTAAAAGCAACTGAGGCCAATAGGAAAAGGGGACCAGGAACTAGAGAAAAGGTGAGATCAAAAAGAATTAACTTAGAAGGTAACACACATGCACAGGAAATCAATGTGAGTCCATGCCCTGTATAGCTATCCTTATCTCAACCAGCAAAAACCCTTGTTCCTTCCTATTATAGCTTACACTCTCTCTACTACAAAATTAGAAATAAGGGTAAAATAGTTTCTGCTGAGTATTGAGAGGGTGGGGGGGAGAGGGAGGGGGTGGAGTGGGTGGTAAGGGAGGGGGTGGGGTCAGGGAGGAGAAATGACCCAAGCCTTGTATGCACATATGAATAATAAAAGAAAAAAAATGGGGAAAAAAAAGAAAAATGATTAAACAAAATGCTAACAGAAACTGCTAACAGGAACATGTAGGAATGTCATCAGCAAACAGCACATGTGCTCACATTTCTAGACAAGATAAAGGGCACATAATGAGAGTGTTGGTGATTTTTGGTGCCACTTCTTGGCAAAAAATTCAGCAAGAAAAGAAAATAGGATAAGCAAGAGGTTTATTTTGGAAGCAGTGGGCAACTAAACACACGGTAGTCCTGTTGCTGCTCTGATATGAGAGTTGGGGAGGTTTCTTTATGTGATGCAAAGCAAAAGAAAATCAAAGGTGCACACTCTAGCAGGAGGGTGGGAAGAGTCAAATAGAAATATTGCACTGGGAGTCCTGAGAACTCAAGCTATTATTGTGGTCTGTATAGATGGGGATGATCATTCCTAGAAAACTGGTTGATGTGTCATTAACTGTCATAGTGTGAGCTAGATGGCGGTGGCTCAAGCCTGTAATCCTGTGTTAAGGTGAGTATGGCACACCACATGAGGACTGGAACTTTCTGCATCACAGTTGGCTTACTGAAAACTCTACGCCCAGCCCTAAAGAATAACAAGCATTAACATTTAGCCTTTTCTAGAAATTTCCCATCCTTCTTCAAAGAAAGACCCCATTATCTCAGGAGTATCAGAGGGCTGATGAAAGATATTCCTCTCCAGTGACCTTACTGAGAATTCTCTCTGGGACTCCATTCTTCCTAGGACTTCTCTCACTAACTTCCTATATCTACCCTTAGTCTGAAAGCAGCTGTGGGCTCCAGCTATCTTGCTGGAGACTGCCTCCAAAGAATTATTCACCCAGTAAATACTTTTTTCTGGTTAACAATGTTTACTCAGGAGAGGAAGATCAGGATGATTGCATATTGAATCCAGCCTGGACAGTTAATACATGAGACTCTATCATGAAAACACAAACACAAAAAATGGTGGGGGGATTGTTTCCACTGGTAGAGCACATGCCTAAGCATGAGGCCCTGAGTTCCAAATCTATTATGCCAAAAAAAACCCTCTCGTAGATTTGACTCATGTCATCAACTTGTCCTACGTGCTGGGTTGGAGGAGATTTTGGCCTTGGATGGCCAGACTGAGGCTGTTGTTTTCTAGTGGGCTCCCATGGTTTCAGATCAGCAACACCTTGCTGTATGTCACAGGCATTTGTTTTTATTAGCTGTCTAGTCTAGAATGTGATTCCTTATGAACAGAAAGCCATGGTTCTCAGTCATGATGTTTCCTAAATCATTCATTAGTCCTCATCAGAGACTTCCTACTTCTTAGCCAAGACAGTCTCACCACAGCAGCCATGATTCTATCCTCTTTGCTTTCCAATGAAATACAATGTAAGACTACTCTCATTTTGGGCCTGTAACTGAGTTGCTGCCTTTTTACATGGGATCTCCAATAAATATTTTAGCCTGGGAATTTACTGAGGAAATAACGAGAAAGGCTAACTTATGCTTTTACTTGAAATTATTAATTTTTAAAAAATAGTTTATAATATCATAAATGAGTTGCATATAAATTTGGTGACATAGGAATGAATCACATGTTTCCTTTATTCAGGAGGGAAAGAAGCAATATATTTTCAACTTAAGTTTATTTAACTCACATACTACTCCATACTTCTCTTCTGACTTGATTAACATAAGAGAGAAATAACTGTGCACACTGAAACAAGACATCTAACATTGACTTTGATTTAATTTGCTCTCTGAATATCATATTCACACTTAAGTTATCCTGATACCAATAGAGCAATAAAAAATGAAAAAGACACTTAAAGGCATATTCTTTATATAACTGAATGGGCACAGACACCATGAAGGGCACTCATGAAGATAGCAATTATCTTAAGGCAGCAAGGAAAATAGACTGCCCTGGGAACTATACTGAGGTTAATGGGGAAGCTATGGTGAAAATTTACTCCCAGGGGCAGAGGTGTGGTGAGGATGACTGTGGGCTGCTCATAAACTTTTACAGGCTGCTCTCCACATTGTTCATGAAGGGAAGATGCATTGAGCGTAATACATGCTGATCATGATGAAAAAATTGATTCAAATTATTCTTCTAATTTCTGCATAGAAGGACACAGACGTAGACATACCCAAACACAGAAGAAAAAAATAAGAAACTTAAAATCACCATTTCCAGACTCCAATATTAAGATAAATGGACAATGCATTGTGTCTGAACTGAAGGCCAAACAAGCACTCCAGAGAAGCATTAACTTTATTCATGCAAAATCCATAGGAACAAAGGTCAGAAAATGAAACTGTCAGTGAAGAAAGGTTGAAGGCAGAGTGTAGTCAAGTCTGAAAGCCAAAATCTCTATGGGGCTGGCTTTAGCAGAATCTACAAATTTGTTAGTTTCACCTACAAAAACCCTACCAGGATGTGGCAATGACATTCAGAAAACAAATCTTCTGACTTTTGATACTGGATTTTTTTTGGGGGGGGGGGGAGGGGGGATTATCCTTTTTGAAATTAAAATTTTTGCTCAAGTTCTCAAAGTTTTTCTTTGAGAAAAATCTGCTTCCCAAAGTCAACACTGTGTACCTTTGTACAACCAAAACTTCAAGAAGTGGCAAATGTACTCTAATATCACTACCACAAATTTAGATAAAGTGAACTACATGTTGTGATATGACAGAAGTTAGGCTAGCATAGACAGAGAGGGGACTGAAGAAGCATAGATCAAAGCCTAGCCAGAACAGTGCATAAGAACACAACCATCTTTTAGAGAGAGTAGAGAATAGAGAAGGGAGTCACCTTGAAACAACACCCAGGTGCGGGCATGACAACACACATCTTTAAGAAACAGATACAGAAAGGTAGGAGGGAGTCGCCTCTAAAGCATGTCCCTAGCACCAAATCTTTGTGACCAAACCCACCTAAGAGATTGTTTTTCAAAAATCTACCTGTGAAGAAGACCCAGGCAAACATTCACCTGTCAGAAAGACTTCAATGCCTTAACCTGCCCAAAAAGTAGCATAAATACTAATCACCAACCCACCTACTATATCCTGGATCACTTTATCCAGTCCTTCCCTTGTAGAGTCTTTACTCTTTCTTTCATTAATAAATAACTATGGGTTTGCATCTACTCACTGTTAGTCAGTCATTCTTTGATTTTGAACAAGAATGCAGTCCACACCTGACACATGTATCACTCAGAATGACATGCCTATTCTCTCCAAACAATGATAAGAAATCACAAGAAGTATCAAGACACAGAAATGTGGCTCTTCAGTGGAGAATATCAATTTGTGAAAAATCTCAGGCAGTGGACTCATTTTACAAAGACATCTGGGAAAATGTCTTTGGTAGCATGTTCTGGAAGTCTCTTAGTGGCATCATGAATGATCATGGTCTAGTCGAAGTAAATCAGCATTGACATAAAAACAGTATTCTTTGTACAAGGTTTTGGGTGCTGACCTGTGTGAAGGAATGTAGGCTTTAGGAGATAAATTCAGACATTCAATTAAATGCACACGGACCAATGGCCATCAGCATGAGAAGGAAAAACAATGGGAATTTGGTACAGACACTGGCTAGAGGTTTAAGTAGACAAAAGAACTGGGGGCAGGGGACAAAGGCATGCATAGCTAAAGGTTAGAAAGACAGGTGTGACATGGTTGGTCACCATTTCAGCCCCTGTTCTGGGAGAGGATCCAGAGTTGTTATCTGGAGGGTATTCCACCCAAGCAATTTAAGTGTAAGTCATAAGTACTTGTTATTTAAGTCTAAAACTAGAAATGCCTTTATCAAGTAGAACACAGAGTAAGTAAAGGTCAGAATACTCCCAGTTTAATAGATGCTGCAGAATGTCAACAGACAACAGGTAGAAGTTTTAGAAAGAGTAAACAAAAGCAAATATGGAAAAATCTGACTCCATTGAAAAAGGTACTTGGTAGAGTCCTTTTTGGGGTTTAATTGCAAGTCCTCCAAAGAAGTACCCAGACTGTGAATGAAAAGACATAGAAGAGCCATGGTTAAAGTAGTGAAAAGTAGTTTGGAATTGTGAGTACAATTAGTTATTTCCATTGCAAACAGCATTTTTAGAAAAATAATTGTGACTGACAGCACTGAAACAGCCACACCAAATGTTCCTTGTTACAACTAGGAACACAAGGACACAAGCTTGCAAAAGTCTAGCATCATTAACTATAGAATTGTTACAAGTTAGGGAGATAATGCCTGTGATGTCAAATAGCCTTATTTTCTAATACACAAGTACATTTTATGACTAATATATAGCCAAATAAGTGTCATAAATATAGGCCAGTCTTTAAAGAACAGGATTGCCCAAATGGAAGAGTGTTTCTGAATGTAATGATTACAAACAGCACAACTGTTAAAAGTTTCATTAACCAATTTATATGCCAAAATTTAGGTGTAACACTTTTGGATAAAAGGTCCTTTTAAATAAACTGACATTTTTAACTTGGCAAATGTTTGTACAGCATTTAGTCTAGACACAGAACACAGGCATAGGGTGATCATTTAACCAACCTTCACATGAGCAAATACTTAAATGAACTCTGATTTAGTAGTGTTTAAAAACTTCACAAGATCAACAGAAAACACAAGTATTTACCTTGATAAAACTTTTCCCTACAAACACTTTTTACACATCTTACTCAGGGCAGAATAATATTAAAATAATCTTGTCTCTATGGACACAGAGAATCAAGTTTAATTTAACATACCCCTGTAAAATCTTTTAGGGAAGTCTTAGATTATAGTCAACTTTACTTTCTTTTTCCCTTTGACTTCTCCCCCAAAATACATACTCAATACAATTTATAGCCTTTCTACTTGTTGATTTGTTGACTTTGTAACTTGTATTTTTAAAATTACTTTTATAAGAATTTTAAATTTAAATAAAATTGTTTTTCCACTTACCCTTATATTTTTACTATGCAGACCCATGAAGAAAGGCATTTTTAAACTGTTTATCTGTAAGTAATTTAAAGACACTTTTTAAATAGATCTAACTAGAAAAGAATTGAATGTAAATTACACTCATGACAAAATGAAACAGATTAAGGTTACTGTCTACAAAAAAAATGCCTGTATTTTACTTAGACCTGATTGACATAAAATTTTGAAAAACTGTTTTTTTTTTTTTTAAAGCAGCAGCAGAACAGCTGAGGGAGAGAAAGATTCTCCATGAAGCTGGAGTTGGGATGTAAGGTCTCTGCAAGGAAAGATCTGGCATACATCAAATTCAACAGTAAAGGGAAAAGTACTCTGAGTTACACTGACAATAAACATAACATTTCCTAAATGAAAGAGAAAGAATATTTTCACTTTAATCTTTTTAAGGTCCTTCTTCTGAAGCCTGGATGTGAGTTCTTTGTCCACTATTCCTTCTGATCAGGTGGGGGCACCTTCTTTACCCATGTGTGGTAAGTCCACCACTTCATGGTCCAGACAGCTGTGTACCTGGCCAACAGGACCATGAAGGGTCCTTCCCAAGCTGGCTCAAGCTTATTTTCTTTCCAGGTCTTCATCAGCACAAAATTGCCAGGCTTGTGCAGGTGAACAAGAAAGTTGAGTGGAGGAGCTTGTACTAACAATCCCTTTCTCGAGGACAACACAAGTATATAATTTTTAAGGAAATAGTCTTTAGTTTCAAAGTCTTTAGTTTCAAAGGTAGGCACATCAGTAACAGAGCTAAGGTAAGGAAGCCAATAAAGCATTTTATAAGGGGAGAGGCCAATGTCCTTCTGAGGGACTGTCCTAATCCTGAGTAGTGCTATGGGAAGGCTTTTAATCCAATGTAATCTGGTCTCTAAGACTAATTTAGTGAGCTGATATTTAAGTCTGATTCATTCTTTCAACTGTCCATCAGGAAGGTAGATGCCAGGGAGCATGATATTCCTATTTGACCTTGAGAACCTTCATAAGTCCTAAGAAGACGTTGATGGTGAAGTGACTCCCATTGTCTGACTATATATCTTCTGCAACTCCAAACCTTGGGATGATATGTTTACTCTAGTAATACCCTAATTACATTCATAGCAGTTGCCCCCAGGAGAGGGATGGCCTCAACCCCCTGAGTGAGATGGTGTACAATAACAAGGAGGTATTTAAGATGACCTATTTTGGGCATCTCAGTGTAATCCACCTGAATGCTTTGGAAGGGTCACAACCTGGAGTTTCTATCTCAAGCTGGTCTCTGTCGCAGGACTTGCTTGTTCATTTTTCAGCCAGTAAGACACCTTTCCAATACTTCTTTGGGTAGTGTGTAGGATCATATATACCCATAAGCTTGCAAAACTGTATCACTCATGGGCTGGGTTTACCAATGGCTACCCTGATGGAGATAGGTAAGGAGTTCTCTCATTGGGGCTTTGAGATCATTTCCCTTTCATCAGAACAAACCCATTTTCCCTGTTTGGTCCTCATTGACACAAGTTTTTTAGTTGTTCATCCTCAGGAGGGGTAAAGATAGTGCTAACAGGAGGGGCAGGAAGGTATGGAAGACCAGGGCCTTGGGGGTGAGAGCAGCCTGTTTTGCTGTCTCATTTGTGAGAGAAGGTCACCAAGCCTCAAAATTTTCCCCCTTTTGGTGACCTCGCACATGGACTGTGGATATTTCTTCAGGCAGTTTTAGGCTGTCCAGTTTTTGTTGAATTAATTCCCCATGGACCAAGTCTTGGCCCTTGCTATTGATTAAACCCCATTCTATCCAGATTTTTCCTGAAGGTATGGACCACCACAAATGCTTATTTTGAATCAGTATATATGGTACCTTCTTTGTCCTTTAAGTGTTTAAAGAACTGATTTACAGCAAACAATTTGCAAGTCTGTACTGACCAATTGTTAGGGAGTCGGACTGATTTTATTATAGTCGTGGCTTCCCCAGCTACAATGGCATATCCGTTATGTCTTTTTCCCTCGATTGCCCCAGAGGATACATCCACAAAGAAATGGAGCCTGGTCTGGAAAGGAGTTTTCCCAAGGTCTGGCCTTACTTTCCTTTGTTATTCTCTAAACATTTATGTTTGGGGGTTCCTCCCTCCTGCTTCCCCACCAAGAAAGTGGCTGGATTTATAGCCTCATTAGTAGTTAAAGTCAGGTCATGCTTTTCTAGCAAGATAGATTCATACTTTAGGATTTTGGTATCTATCAGCCATCTACCCAACTTTGGTTTAAGATCATTCTAACTTGATGGGGACTGCTAATAATTAGACTTCCCCCAAAGGTGATTTTCCTATTTTCTTTGTTTAGAATGACTGTAGCTGCTGCTGCCTGAATGCACTCAGGTCACCCTCAGGTGACATGATCTATGAATTTAGATAAGAATGCCATAGGTTGACATTGACTCTATGTTTTTGGGTTAGTACTGCAAGGGAAACTCCTTTTTTTTACATTTACAAAGAGGTGAAAGGGCTATTCAAGAAAGGGCAAGGCTAGCACCTGGCCTGAGATAAGGGCTTGTTTTATCTCATCTACTAGTGGACAAAAATCATATGTTGTCCCTCATATGCAGAATATACACCTAAAACAAATGCAGTAATAGTATTGGATGTGGGTCACACACAAAGGGAAGAACACACACAGGAAGAATAAGGAAAGGGAAGGAAACCCAAAACTTGAAAGTGGTTGACGTGTGCAGTTAGAGGAGTGAATAAAGTAATCTTAAACTGGCAGACGCCACTATGGGAAGGTGACAGGGGAGTAGTGAAGAGGCCTGGTAGAGAAGAACCAATTTGGGTTGAATTACACATGTGCATGGAAGCAATGCTAGGAATCTGTCTGTATAGCTATCTTTACCTCAACCTAGCAAAAATGCTTTGTCTTTCTTACTTTCTCTTATGTTTTCTCTTCAACAAAATTGGAGACGAGGTCAGGAAATGTTCTGCCTGGATGCAAGGGTGGTTAGAGGGACAGGGAGGAATGATCGGGAGATGAGGGGCAGGACAGCTCAAACAATGTATACACATATGAATAAACATATAAACAATTCTTAAAAAGATTGGTTTTTGAGTACAGAAAAAACAACTGTATTTGACCATTCTTTGTTTCTTTTTCACTTTAGTATGGGGGCTACCATCCCAATATTTTAGCATCTTTCCTAGTGTGATATCAGAGGGTATTTTATCCTGGACCTTTGTTTCTTTGCCTCCCTCTTTGCTGCCTGTATTTCCTGTTTCTCGCTTTGATTGACTGTGCTTTAGCTGTCTACCAGGAGCTCAAACAACCTTCACCTTTTGCCTGGGAGGTTTCTTGCACTCTCATTCTCTTCCACTTTGTCAGTCTCCAGATGCATCCCTTGTGAGAATGTGGGCATCTCTTGGTAGCTGGCAGGTCAGTATAAGCTCCTGACTTGGATTAGATTCAGGAATCAAATTCCACCTTAAAGAGTATGAGGATGCCCCACAACTGTGGATGAGGACTCCACCTTCACTTCATGTCTCCAACACGTCTTATTCACACATCATACAGCCTCCAATATCCTGCCACAAAGATAATTACTTGGTCACCAGCATGATATTTCTTGTCTTGGTCTGTGCACAATATTACATGGTCTCTGTGGTCCTTGTCTTCAGAGCTTTTTCACCTGAGTTGTCAAAGAATTCTGGAGTCTATGTTCTTTCATAGATTTGGAAGTTGCTGCCAGCAGCTGAACCTCAGGGCCACTGCAACCAGGCAGCAGGTTTGTCTCCCTGGGGAAAGGCCAGGGGCTTCCTCTTCCTGGATAGAATGCAAAATCCTGGATGAACTCCCAAATTGTAAAAATTAAAGACTCTCCAGAACCAAAAAAAGACACACAAGAGAAAGAGAAAATGTTCACAAAGCAATTTCTTTTGATCAAAAGAGTGCAAGCACATATTCACTCCAGCTGAGCAGACATGCAAACACAAAATGTCTGATAGTGGCTTGTCCTTAATCCCTGATGCAGTTGTACCTTCCCCTTACATGGGATTTCTGCAGGTCAAAGGTTCTCAAATTCTCTCAGTTGCCTATTACTCTTGGGTTATGGATTAGGGGACATGGTTTGGTAGGCAATTTTCACAGACAATGAAGCTGAACAAGAATCTGGAAGAACAAACAGGAACACTTTAAACAATGCATGTCACCTAAGATGGCAACCTGAGGAATTTTAAGTAATCTAAGACAGTGACATATGCTTTGACCAAAAAATTCATTTTTCTTACATTATGAGGAAGTGGGCTTTAAATGAAAAGCAGAGCACCAGTTATATAAAATAATGAAAGAGCTACAGAAGGACAACAGGCAGGGCAGGAGAGGTGAGTTGGGGAGTAAGAGAAACAAGGAGGACCAATTTTAAATAACATGAGGAAACAAGTAGGAAAAAAACTTCAACACCAGAAGTCATCAGTACCATTCAAGTGACAGCATATAAAGAAGCTGATTAGTGCTAAAAGGTCAAGTGTAATCAATTAGAACATTCCAAGTACTGGCAAAGAACTCAATAAGCAAACATCCATAAAAGATCAGATGACAAATCCATGTACCATGAAAACAATCCATAATTTACAGAGCAGCAATACCCCATTACCTCTTTAAAAGGAAATTGAGAGCAGAACAGGGATAGGGCAACTTTATATAATTAAAATGTGCAAAATATTTTGGGTCCACCTCATCATTAGGGATGTGGTTTATGGCCTTGAGTATTTTTTAAGTAAAGATCTATTGCTCCAGGAACTGCTGTCATACACCCACCTTAACATGAGTGGGACACTCAGAATCATTTGGTGGCATCTTGGTACCTTGTTAAGATATTTCAATCTTTGGTGAATGTGAGCTGGGAAATTTTAATTACAATGTGCATTCTCAGAAGTTCATTATAGGTTTGTTCTGTATAACCACATGGTTACTGCCTAACTGCTACCCATGAAATCTATCCAAAATGTTTCTTTCCTTAATGAACTTTGATTCACTTTCACTCTACTTCTGTGTCTTCCCTAAGCTCACTTCACACAAGACATAAGTACTAAGAATGGACACACTTGTAACTTTACCAAACATTCAACCAAGAGCCTGAATGGCATAATCTGTGCTATATTTTTTGCTATCACTTCTGACAACAAATACATGGTGTTCATACCAACAAATGACTCTCAAGCACCAACTGTTGTCATACAATACAATTCAAACACCAGCCATACTTACCACACTCCCTACAATTTCTGTGCATTGGTTCAAAAAAGACACCAGGCCATACCATATTTTTTTTCTCTGGTCACCAGTCACCTTCCTAATGTCATAGACAGGTAGCACCCTGAGACAACTCAGTAGACTAAACACAGCCTGAATGGGGTTTATAAAACTCAAGCATAAACAGTAAAAATTCCCTAGATGGTTTCTCATGCAGAACTCTTGACAGAAAAGAAGGAGGAGTGACAAAGATTGGCAAAGGTACTGCAAGTAGATTGATGTCCAAACCTAGGAATTTGTTAGAAGGCAGAGGACCAAGGTAGGATTGCAGTTCATGTTGCAATACAACTGAAAATAAGTAGCAGAAGCATCACTGTAAAACCTCCAAGAGAGGTAAAATAGAGATTAAAGTGTACATTTTAAATAACACATGTATCTCAACAGATGTTTAAGTATTCTAAAGTACATGAAAAAAATGTACAATTTTTTATTTTGCAAGTGGGTTTTTGATTTTGTATATTTTTATTTTTTAATATTTTTGGTCACTGATGTCATCAGTATCTACACAGTAAATCCCTCCAAAAAAACAGAAAAGCCTGGAATTACCAAGGACTTGTTGCAATGTTTCTGAACACTAGCTTTAAATGCTAACATTCATCATTTTCTTACACAGAAATCCTAAAAACTAGAACGTCTTAAAAAACACAACACCACCTCCACAGCACATCATCAGCAACACCACCAACAACAGGTGTTGGCGAGGATGCGGGGAAAAAGGAACCCTCTTACACTGTTGGTGGGAATGTAAACTAGTACAACCACTCTGGAAAAAAATTTGGAGGCTACTTAAAAAGCTGGACATCGATCTACCATTTGATGCAGCAATACCACTCTTGGGGATATACCCAAAAGACTGTTACTCCAGAGGCACCTGCACATCCATGTTTATTGCGGCACTATTCACAATAGCCAAGTTATGGAAACAGCCAAGATGCCCCAGCACTGACGAATGGATTAAGAAAATGTGGTATCTATACACAATGGAATTCTATGCAGCCATGAAGAAGAATGAAATGTTATCATTCGCTGGTAAATGGATGGAATTGGAGAACATCATTCTGAGTGAGGTTAGCCTGGCCCAAAAGACCAAAAATCGTATGTTCTCCCTCATATGTGGACATTAGATCAAGGGCAAACACAACAAGGGGATTGGACTATGAGCACATGATAAAAGCAAGAGCACACAAGGGAGGGGTGAGGATAGGTAAGACACCTAAAAAACTAGCTAGCACTTGTTGCCCTTAACGCAGAGAAACTAAAGCAGATACCTTAAAGCAACTGAGGCCAATAGGAAAAGGGGAACAGGTACTAGAGAAAAGGTTAGATCAAAAAGAATTAACCTAGAAGGTAACACCCATGCACAGGAAATCAATGTGAATCAATGCCCTGTATAGTTATCCTTATCTCAACCAGCAAAAACCCTTGTTCCTTCCTATTATTGCTTATACTCTCTCTACAACAAAATTAGAAACAAGGGCAAAATAGTTTCTGCTAGGTATTGAGGGGGTGCGGGAGACAGGGAGGGGGTGGAGTGGGTGGTAAGGGAGGGGGTGGGGGTAGGGGGGAGAAATGACCCAAGCCTTATATGCACATATGAATAATAAAAGAAAAATGAAAAAAGAAAAAAAAAGAACTTTATCATAAGAGGGAGGGAATCCCAGTGGGCCCTGTGACCTCTGACACATGCAGTAGCAGTGAGCAGGGGACAAATAAGGTGGTCTTTGTGTTTGAAGACTTTTCAGGCTAAGGGGGGCAGTACTAGGGTTTGACCTCAGGACCTCATGCATGGTAGGCAGATGCTCTAAACTGAAGTCACTCCATCAGTCCTTTACTCTGTTAGATATATTTGGATATTGTCTCATGAGCTAAGCACAATCCTCCTGGTCTCTGCATCCTGAGTAGCAAGGATACAGGTGTGAGTCACTGGCATGAGGGAAAGAATTTTAAGCACTAGGTAACCTGTGGAATGGAAAAAGACATTGCCAGTTTGTAATGGCCAATGGTGAGCGAGGAGGGATTAGTGTGGTCTCCATGCTAGGGTGGTGGCTCAGGCTAAGGTGTGAAGAATCTGTGCATATTTGCAATTTGAAAGAGCCTTGGCAGCTATTCAAAATTATTTTGTAGGCTGATGGTTCATGTCTGTATTTCTAACTACTCAAGAGGCAAAGATCAGGAGCATCTGGGTTCAAATCAAGATGTGGAGAAATAGTTCTAGAGATCCTATCTCAAATAAATTCACCAAAAAATAAAAGGGCTGGTGTAGTGGCTCATATGGTAAGGGACCCTGAGTTCAAACCCCAATGCCATAAATTTTTTTTCATTTGAGAGGTTCACAGAGAAAGAAAAATATGTTCACTCTAAAATTTAATATTACATGATCAAAGGCTCAGTCTCTCCCTATCTTAGCCTGCCTCATTATCGTGGCAGGAAATTGGGATCAGGCACTTGGCTTAATTGATGAAGATTTATCACACCTGCTCTCTCAATCATCAATTAATTCTCCAAGAAAGTAAGACCATACCAACAAGGGAATACAATCATTAACTGCAAGGAGAAACTGTAACTTTCATATCAATAATGATTCAAGAGTGAAGAATGAACAGGCAAACAGTCATAAAAATATAAAAAATGCTTTGAAACAGTTCAGACAAGCTGACTGTTTGACACAAAGTTAAGATGACAACCAACATTTAGAAAGTACTGAATATTTCCAAGCCTGAGAGCCAGACTGAGCACTGAAACGGTGCCCCACAGAGTAATAGTGTCTGATGATGAGGAAGGGAAACTTAAATATTTAACAGTGGGGTCTCAATATGCCTGCTGTCCCCTCTTCCTAGCTTGGTACTAATGCTTCCTCCTTCAACACCTTAATAGTTAACAGAGGGACTCTCACATGGAGTCACTTTAAAGTTTTAAAACAAAGTGTCACATTCATAAACTCATTTGTTCATGAGCCTGCTTCCCTGAGTTTTTCTCTAAACCTGACTTACACAGACTGTATTAACATACAGAAATTTGACCCTACCAAATCTATCCATGCCAAACAAATACTGCCTAGATAAAGGTTCAGTGTTACAATCTTCAGATGCAAACATTAACCACATCTGTCTGTACACAAGTTACTACTCCTTATTGTCACTGGAACTTACTAGCTATTGGCAATCCTCTGTCCATTCCTTCCTACCTGGTATGGTTGGGACTAGTACTCACAAAAGGCAAGACTAATATGTGAGGGATTTTGTCTCTTGCTTGGGACTATTGGAAGGTGTTGGCACATGGAATAGGTAGGGATCAGTATGAGTCTGCAGATCTTTGGAGACAGGCTTTTAAGGGTGTTCATTGGATCCTAGGTTTCTCTGCTTCTGCTCTTTTCCTTCCTGCCACAATGTGAATTGTTTTGCTCCATGACATGCTTCCCACACTAAGTGCTGCCTGGCCCCCTGTTTAAAACTTAACATAGCTATTTGATCAGATATGGTATTCCAAAACTGCCTAAAACAACTTTAATCTTGTAGCTTCATTCCTCATGAGTCGGTCATAGTGTGGATAGTCATTGATAAATTCTTTCCTCATCCCCCAGCATCTGGTAACTGATATTCTGAACTTGAGAAGATCAATGTGCAGGTCATTTCCAATACCACTTTTCTTTCTGTGGTCTTCTTTTCCAGTCTTTCAGCCATCACATTCTATCTTCTCCTGAACATCTCAACATTGTCAGCAGTAGGATCATCTTCTCTCACAGGATTTTCAGCTTTCTGCCTAAGCAGAGTCCCCAACCCCATCATGTGTAGCCACCACTTCTTCTACTTATGGCTCTTTGTGTAACCTTCCTATAATTTACTCATGGGAATATTCATGATCTTCCTTTCATATAAATCCTTCCTATAACTTACCCTACTTTTATACACAGTTCTCTCATTTCAGAAAGTGGTCTTTTCCTAGGACATATCATCTTTAAAGCCAGAATTTGTGAATACCACAGCAATTTTTTGCAGGCAAAAGTAGTTTTCTTCACAGTTTCTGGATGGCACTGATATAATACCCTGTGTGTGTTGCACCATTTTCTCTTCCTAGTATCAGAATGTAACTGACTGGGAAAATTTTGAAGAAACTTATTTTTCCTCATACTTTTCAAGGTCCAAGGTGAAAGAGATGCATCCGGTGAAGGAATCCCCTGGACAGTTTCTTCTACATATGACTGTACAGATAAATTTATTTTTTATGATATTCCAAAAGTACATTAATTTGCTTTTCATATTTACATGTATAGTCTGTGATTATACAAATATTGCTATATTTTTGTATATTCATAGGTATTACTTTTCTTTTATGTGTATCTATACTACATAAATTTAAATTAGTATTTCTGAATGTAATATTATTAGAGTACTTTTACTTCCTTGTATCTGTATATAATGTGTACATAAATCTACATAGAATGAGTTTTTGTCTATTCTTTGATGACTGTATTTTAAAAAGAAATGAAAGTGGTGTGAACTATTTAGGAAAAGGATGGGGAGAAGCAGGAAGACAGTGTAGTAACAGAGTGCGTATGACTAAATTACATTATAAACTTGTAGGAAAATGTTATGACTAAATTACATTATATAACCTTACAGGAAAACAGTGTACTGAAAATTAGTACATGCTAACCAAATCTCACTGATTTACTTACCTCTTTAGGTTTGCTTTGTATATCCACATGGTCACTGCCTAACTACTACCTATGAAGTCTATTTCAAAGTGTACTCTTTCCTTAAGGAACCTTGCTTCACTGTTACTCTACCTTTGTGGCATGCCTGACTTCCTCTCACATAAGACATAATTACCAAAAATCCTGAAAGACATAAGTACCAAGAATGGATACTATGGAAACATTACCAAACATCCCTTGAACATGGAATTGTCAATGCCTCCAGGCAATGTGTGTAGTACTTGTTCATTACAGTGGCAGCAGTGGGGCAGAAAGAAGTCTCCAGGGACAGTTATGTGCAGGTGTGCTCAGATTTACAGTTTGATGAGAGCCATTGATTAAATTCTGGCTGTACTACAGAGATACAGTAAGTCACAGGAACATGCTTTTTTGCTAATATTGGAATAGTATAGTTATGATAATGAGCTGTCTTGGAAACTATGCTTCGTGTACTCTGTTGCTTTATGACTCATGGTAAATGGAGAATGCAATTTTATAGCTCCTGCCAATACTTCTGTCTAGAGAGCGGCCCACTTCCATTTATGTCTTCAGTGAAATTTTTGCCCAAGGAAGGAAGGATTATAATTTTTTTCAAATAGCTTGCATTGGTGTTGTATATACTTGGTTATCAAAATATTCATGTAGCTTTGGGATTTTGAGTTGGTGAGCATTCAGAATGTGTGGGAGAAGCATGTCAGACCATATGATCACAGTTACCTAAAATGGATCCTAAATATTGTAACCCTCATAAATAGTTGTGATTAACCCTGACTTCCCAATCATTTTTGTGTACAAAAGGAGCACAGAACCAGCACTCTTCCCATTATCCCCTTAAAAACCTCAGATATTCCACACACACATTCCAAACATCCACTTCTTTCTTCAAAACTGATTATGTGGAATAGTCAGTGCATACATCTTTAAAATGATTTGAAAATAATTTTGGAGTGAAGTTTCACTAACTTCAAACTGAATCAGAAGAAAAACCCTTCTTTAGTGTCACCATATACCAAAATGACGCCAGGGACCTGTGGTACAGGCCTATATTCCTAGTTACTCTGGAGACAGCCAGTCTGTGCAAATAGTTCATGAGACCCTATCTAAAATATCCAAAATGCAAACAAGATTGGAAGAGTGGCTTAAATGGTAGATCACCTGCCAAACTCGTTTGACCTCCTGAGTTCAAACCCCAGTACTGCCAGAAGCAAACAAACAAACAAACAAAAATCCCAAAGAGACCATCATGAACCAAGCTCCAGTGGCTCATGCCAATAACAACAGGTATTTGGTAAAGTGAGGTCAGGAGGATCACAGTCAAGGTCAATTCAGAAAAATATTTTTTGAGACCCAATCTCCAAAATTACCAGAGGGAAAGGGACTAGAGATGTGGTTCAAGCAGGTGAGCACATCCTTTGCAAGTGCAAAGCTCTGAGTTCAAACTCCAGTCTCCAAACTAAAACAAGCAAAGAAGGAAACAAGCAAGATGAAAATGATTACAAGAGAACACTGATAATGCTAAACTCTATGTTGGTGCTCTCTTAATTTCTTTCTACTTCTGTTTTCTCTTCTCTTTCTGCTTTATGACATCTGCATATCTTACATTTGGGGCTTTGCCCCTAAAGTAATACTCTTGAAATCATGGCCTAAGCTAATCAGCATTTAATTCTAAACAATGTCTAGAAACAAACTGTGGGCAATTGACAGTTAAGTCAGAAGGACAAAAAGTGTCCCCTCCACTCAGAAGTCAGCCACAAGTAGATATGAATCCAAACTTCCAATGATCTGACAATGTCCTGGATTTGAGGAAATTCAGGGATTTATAGACAGTGCTGAGAAGCATTGCCTGAAAGGACAGGTCATAGAAGTTAGCTCATGTTTCCCTTGAACCTCAAGGATCCCAAAGGAAACAGGGTCCAGGTAAAGAAAAAGAAGACATGAGGACAGTATGGCAGCACAAAAACTCTAAAACTGCAAAAATAGTCAAGAGTTTCCCCATGACAACCCCACTGTCAACACAGTCTGGGAGACATGGGTTATGGGGAAGAACCTCACAGCAAGGGCTACAGAGTGCAAGGAAGTCCCTCACAGGGCAGAGGGCCATAACGTGGTTTCTGGCTCCCAGACCAGCCCCATCCTACAGGAAACTGGAGACCAAAGAGTCCAATAGTGAAATCAGGTCACAGACTCTAGAGTAAAAGGAACCACACAGCTACTGTAGCTCAGTAGTCTAAGAACTGTCTCAGCAGCAGACAAGAGGCAAATATGGGCAGACTGTGATGTAACCATTGTAGAAAGTGGACCTCCTATCACTGGCAGTATCATTAGATAGCTGTTACAGACAAATAACAGGTGTTCTGATTGGATAATGGATACAGGGCTTGATTCCCCAAGGAATGAGTGAGTGACAGAAAGGTTAAGACATAGGAAGTCAATGTAGGGTCAATGTTAAAACACTTCGAAGCTGATGGCCAGGTTTTTCTCACAGCTCATGATTCAATCTAACCATGTTAAGCCAAGGAAATAAGCACTCAGTACCAAAAACATAATAGATTTGTCATGCAGGGGGAAAATGGATTGATACGACAATTATATTCCACTAAAGATTCAAGAGAATGAAAAGAAAGATTGACTCAAGCAGTAGTGTTCTGTTTTGTCACTTTCCCCAAAGAGACTTTAGCCACTGCCATGATGACATGCCCTCATTTCCAGGAAGAGTGGGCTAAAAAGAGATGCCTTTATTATGTGGGATTCAAGGTAGGGGACAGGGAGTACAGAATCTGGGGGAAAAGTCAGAAAGGTTCCCTGAATTAACACAATGTACTTTCAGAGTGAAAGATTGTGTATCTTGAGCAATATACATCTTCCATTTCTTCACTACAAATTCCACAGCTGTGGCTGTCTCTTCCATCAAATTCTACCCTCTCACCTTGTCCTGGTCAGTAAGTCTGATGGTCTGACATGAGTGATTTGCCTTTATGTATGCAAATAACCCAAGGGTGATATACTCCAAGGATTTGCTAACGAATTCCTGAAAGAGTGGGTCATATTTAACCCTAGAAATACTCTGCTTTCACACACACACACACACACACACACACACACACATACATATATATGATATTTTTTAAAAATTATGTGCATTGAGAGATTAGAAGCAACACACAATGATGAAACATTAACTATTATACTAAAACACTCAATATCAAATTCATTAGCTTACTCAAAGAGCTGTAACACAACACTTATTAAGGAAAATTTCCTAAAGAAATTGTCTTCTTTCTCCAGGCCTGAACTGATCACACCAACCCATCCCTTATTGTCACCTCAAAGAGTCTCACCTTAGGAGAACGAATCTCTAGTACAGGAAGGGGTTTTGGAGCCTATTTTACCACTCCTCTCCCATCTCATTTCTAACACTGATTGCTGCACCCTAGTTCACACTTGAGACACTTGTAGACCTTCCAGTTGCTCCTTAAACCCCTCCCACAATAAGCTCAGGTCTTGCCAGCATCTGTATTTAATTTTTGAACATGTTGTCAAGACACAGACCAGGAACACCAGCATTTAAGTCAGACAGGGCAAAAACTTCAAACCCTCAACACCTTCCCAAACTCTCCCGCTTTCCATGAACCCCAAAGACATATGCACAGCCTTTCCAATGAGTAGGACAATGTGGAGGTAGCTATAAATTCAGGGTTTGATTACAGGTCAAGGAAACACTGGGCTTGGGCCCTGACCCTGGATTTGACACCCTGCTTCCAATCATTTAGAGTACTTAGGGCAGTCAGCTCTTCCCTGAGAATACTGGAGAAAGCAGGGACCCACAAGGACCACAGCTCCTCCAGGGCAGGAAGCCATGGCTTCCTGTCCACTGCCTGCTGAGAAGTCACAGGACTCAGGTGCAGAATTGCCCTGTGAGGGATCTCAGCTTTGGCCACTTCATGCCAATGTAGAGGACAAGACACCAAGGTTGGGCCTTCTGCTAGGTCCCCACCCATACCAGGGCAGAGAAGAAAGAATGTAAAGTGGCACCAACAGGAACTCAAGCCATAGATCCCAGAGCTGAGGAGTGGAGACCTGGATGTGTAGGATCCTCCTCATCCTCCCAGGACTGGGGACGCTGGTCACAAACTAACCATTAGAGGTTTCTGTGGTAACTTGAGTTCTACCCACTAACCTCATGCCATGCACAGGTCAGAACAGGAGACAAAGTCACGAAGAACTGCTTTCAATGTGATCCACAAAACAGCAGACCCAAAAAGGCATTTCCTGTGTTAAGCAGCGTGTCCTCCCTGTACAAGTCTCTGATTTATCATTTATCACAGATTCCGCCCTCCAACACTTCTCACTGGTTACTGATTTGGAGCCTTCAACTGGGATCTAAATAACATGAGAAGTGTCTCCCACATGGCAGTGTCAGGCAAACATAACAGGTTCCACACACAGCTCTCAGCTGATGAGGCCTCCTCCCTGGTCCCTACACTTCCCAGCTTGGGGGTTCATGACAGTTAAGCAAAACCTACTTTTCCAAGAAGACCCTGCTTTTTCCACCAGGCAATGAGGCCAGAAATATGCTGAGAGAATTCCACATACATTCTCCCAAGGGCACAACCTATGATCTCAGAGAAAGAGTTGTTCCTAGACCAGGTCAGTTGAGGACTTACTGGACAAGGAGAAAAGACCTGGTGTTGTCATTCCATGAGGTCACTGATCAAAACACCCAGAATCTTTATGTCCTATGAGGAAGAATGCAGACAGATCATATGGATGCATCCAGAAACTTTACTATAAGTGAAGGAAGGTATCACAAGGCGCCCTGTTATCTTTGCTACAAAGTAGAGCAGCAGGGAGCAGGGCAGAGAGAAGGCTGTGCTTTAGGTTTCAAGACATTTTTTTCAAGGGAGGAAAGTACTGGGGTTGGAAATCAGGTGTCATGCTTATTGGACAGATGCTCTACCATGTGAGCCATTCTGCTAGCCCTTTTTCCATTAGGCTATTTTTGAGTAGGGTTGACACTTTATTTGACTACACTTCTCCTGATCTCTGCCTTCTGAGTAGCTAGGGTTACATGTGCAAGCCACTGGAACCTGGCAAAGACTTTTGAGCCCTTGGGAACCTGTTGGAATGGAAAAATTTGAGCACTATGTGATGGCAAAAGGCAAATGAGTGACAACAGTGGTCCCCTGCATTGGGGTGGTGGCTCAGTCTAAAGCGTGATTATCTGAGAATATTTTCAATTGAAAGGGCCTTGGCACCTCTTAAAAGTTTTTGGCATGTGGACATCAGTGACTCAAGCCTCTCATCTTAGATACTCAGGAGACAAAGTCAGAATAAGTAAAGTTTGAAGTTATCCCAGGGCAAATAGTTTGGGTGATGCTTGTTGAAAAAACCCTTTAAAAAAGACCTGACAGAGTGGTTCAAGTGGAAGACTACCCCTGAGTTCAAACCCCACAGCTGCCAAAAAAACCCCAAAAAACCAAAAAAAAAACACCCCTAAAACATGCACCAAAAGAATATGCTATTAAAAAAAAAAAAACCAATACGGTAGCAATATCCATACAAAAATGTACAAGAGAGCTGTGTACCAATGGCTCACACATGTAATCCTAGGTACTCAGGAGGCAGAAATCAGAGGGCTGCAGTTTACAGATAGCCCGGGGAAGTAGCTCAGAAGACCATATCTCAAAAAAAACGTCCATCACAAGAAATGGCTGGTACAGTGGCTCAAGGTGCAGGGTCTGAGTCGAAACACCAGTACCAGAAAAATAAAAAGTACAATAGACAGTGAAATTAAAAATAATAAGAACAATGAAATAATAAATAAATGGGGATGTTATAGATGAAAAAGAATAAGATTGAAGACAGCAAAAAAGGGTAATGATGTGAAAAAGATTAAAAAAAAAAAAAGATTACAAATATGCAGTCAGGCTGAAAGTCACTGAATTGGTACAACACCTGTCTCCTAAGAATGAAGCCCTGAGTTCAAATTGCAGAATCATAAAAAATGGGGCAAGAAAAATAAGTAAATGAAACTAGAAGACAAATTAAAATAAAAATAACAAAAAACGTCAAAGGTTTCCTCCAGATTTCTGCTGAGCTGAGGAAACATATTATTGAAAACAGAGATAAATTCCCTCCCCCATCTCCTCATATCCATACCAAGCCCAGAATGGAGCTTCAAGGACATCAGGGGCATGGAGTGAAAGACACTACTTTCAATTTCACCCGACAAGATGCCTCAGTGTTTTGCCCATCTGGTCCTGCTCAAAGACTAAACATCCTGTGTGGGTTGGCAGGCCCTTTGTGGGGCATCTCTAGCTCATATTTTGAGGATGTCTTCTCTCCATACTCAGCACGCCTCCTTATATTTGATCAAGCTCTCACCTCTGGTAGAACTGCAATTGCATTATTGATTGGAAATGTTTCTTATCCTTTCAGGCCCCCAGGTATAAAGCCCTGTCTTCAATTAACCCTATCAATCTGCAAACCCTCTCTTCTATGTCCTCCCAGTACCCTGCTCTCTTTCATCCTCAGACAGCCAAAATCGACGGCCTCATGGTTTTCTTGGCATAGAAATATTTTACGATCTGTCAGAGATCAAAGGTCTTTTCTTTTCTCAACTTCAATGGGTTCAATTTAGGAAGATATCTTGTATGCAGGTATGAAAGAACGGTCACACAAAAAGCATCATGAGATGATTATGTCTAAAGTGACATCTAAAGTGCACGTCATTGTGACTTAAGTGAGGAAGACAGGTGGACAAAGGGATGCTACAAGTGACAAAAAATACGAAGCTTCAGGCTGACACAGGTATGCTATGTTTAGTGAATGTTCAGTGAGCCCTGGTCAGCTGAAAGAAACAAGTGACAATTTCTGGGACATGAAAGCAGACAAATGGGAGGCAAGAACTTTCTATACCAGGAATCTCCATGTAGAGTTTGTTCTGAGAGCAGTAGGAAATCCTAAATAGTTTTGCACAAATAAGCTATATATTATTCCACTGTTCTTTCTCCCACCTCTTCTGACGCTACTTAAAAAAAAATACATATTTTCAAGGTTTGTATCAATCAGGTCTACCTAAAATACAGGCATCATTTTATGAACAATAACCTTAAATTGTTTCATTTTGCCTTAAGTGTCATTTACATTCAATTCTTTTATAATTAGCTCTATTACCAAATGTGTCTTTATATTTTTTAATTCATATGTGCATACAGTGTTTGGGTCATTTCTCCCCCCTTCTCCCCCACCCCCTCCCTTACCCCTCCACCCCCTCCCTTATCCTCCCAACCTCTTGCAACCAGGCAGAAACTATTTTGCCCATATCTCTAATTTTGTTGAAGAGAGAGTATAAGCAATAATAGGAAGGACCAAGGGTTTTTGCTAGTTGAGATAAGGATAGCTATACAGGGAGTTGACTTGCATTGCTTTCCTATACATCTGTGTTACCTTCAAAGTTTATTCTTCTCGAACTAACCTTTTCTCTAGTTCCTGGTCCCCTTCTCCTATTGGCCTCAGTTGCTTTTAAGTTATCTGCTTTAGTTTCTCTGAGTTGAGGGCAACAAATGCTATCTAGTTTTTTGGGTGTCTTACCTATCCTCACCCCTACCTTGTGTGCTCTCGCTTTATCATGTGATCAAAGTCCAATCCCCTTGTTGTGTTTGCCCTTGATTTATTGTCCACATATGAGGGAAAACATACAATTTTTGGTCTTTTGGGCCAGGTTAACCTCACTCAGAATAATGTTCTCCAGTTCCACCCATTCAGTTCCACCTGAATCACATTCTTTTGGGCATATCCCCAAGAGTGGTATTGCTGGATCATATGGTAGATCGATGTTTAGATTTTTAAGAAGCCTCCAAATTTTTTTCCAGAGTGGTTGTACTAGTTTACATTCACACCAGCAGTGTAAGAGGGTTCCTTTTCCCCCCGTATCCTCCCCAACACCTGTTGTTAGTGGTGTTGCTAATGAAGATACTTATTGAATAGAGAAAATGATTTAAGGCTGCCTTTCTTCATGGTTCTACATATTAAAAAACATAAAGCTAATAATATTTTATTACAAAAGCAATTTTATTTCAAAATATAATTATTATAAACGTTATTTTAGAATACAAGTTAGAAAGAAAAAGTCAACAAGTAGACAGAATATAAAAAGGTATTGGGTATGTTTTAGGGGAAAAGTTAAAGGCAAAAAGAAAGTGCTGTTAAATGAGAAAGGATTTTGTAAGGAAAGGTTTCTCCTGGAGGAAGAGAGATAAGGACAAACCATCAGAAAGTTCAGAACATCAGCTAAAGGTCATGAGCAGGTCTCAAAAATATGTAATAAATGAAATTTATAAAAGTTAAAAAGTATGTCATTAAGTTGGCTGTAAACTAAGATTTCTTGAAAGATTTTCTATTGTCACATTAAACTAAAACCTGATTCTCTATGTTCATGAAATAACAAAGATACCTTAATATTGTTCTGTTCTGAGTAATATCTGTAACAAAAAAAAAATGGTTGTAAAGAAAGATTTTATCAAAATAATTACTTGTCTTTTCTGATTTCCCAAACTTTAAATATTTAAAAAACTAAATCTTAACTAAATCAGAGTTCATAAAAGTATCAGTTCCTATAAATCTCTTAAATGACCACCTTATATCTGTGTGATGAAACAACTATTATTTTAAGTAATTCTAATACAATTAGTAAGCTACAGATTGATGACTATAAACATATAGAGCTATAAGTCTAGATTTTATCTAACTATTGTACAAACATTTGCAGAGTTAAAATTGTCAGTTTAATATGCACACAAATGACCAGCTAAAGCTCTCTTTAATCAAAAAGCATTAAATGTATTTGTACATTAGGAAATAAGACTATTTTGGATTATAGGCACTGTCCCCCTAATTTGTAAGAGATCTAAAGTTTTGACTTTTGTCAGTGCTATACACCTATTATGTAACCTAGTGAAAATTTCTAAATTTTACTCCAAAAGAAAAACAAAGCTAAATTAACAAGTATATATAGCATCTGTGTAGTGTGGTGCTAATTATTTCCAGCTCCTTCAAAATGTATTTAGATTCATCAAATATATAAGCCTTCTAAAATGCAAAGTTTTAGAAATAAAACTTTACCAAGCAGATGTATTATGTTCATGTGTTCCTAATTGTAACTAGGAGCACTTATTTTTGCTACCATAATGCTCTAAGTCATAATTACTTTCCTAAAATAATTCCTAATATAATTGTTTAATGAAAATAACTATATATTTTGATAATAATTCTTAATATAATTATTCAATGAAAATAACTATATATTTTGATAACTCCTAAACTATTTTTAAGTATTTTAACCATAGCTATTCCAAGTTTTGTCACTCACAGTCTGGGTCCTTCTCTGGAATATTTGCAATCAAACCCCAAAATGACTTTAGTCAGCCTTATAGATATTTGCTTTTGTTGGTTTTTGTATTCTCTTTGTAAAACTTTTAACTCTTGTCTGTTGACATTCTGCAGAATTTTTAAGATGTCAGGACATCATCTATAGGAAAAAAATGTTAAAAATGTATGTCACATAAGCCCACTTCTAGACCTCTCAGTTGCTTACAATTTGGGCAAGACAACCAGGAATACAGACTGTCAGGAGATGTAGCAGGGAAGCCATTGGGCAGTGGGTCACCTGTCTCTCTGCAGAGCTCCTAACTGTTGGTAGGCTTCTCTCTGAATTGAGCATGAAGGAGATAGGTGCACTGAAAGTAATGCATACTTATCATCATAAAAAATAGAATCACATACTTCTAGTTCAGAATTCTGAATGAAAATACATACACTGAGACATCCCCATATATATAAGAAAAAACATAAGAAACTTAAATTCAATAACTCTTTCAGACTCAGAGAAAGAAGATGAAAAGACAATGCATTTTGTCTCAATTAAGGCAAAAAAGGCACACCTAAGAAAGTTTAACTTCTTTCACCAGAAATTCATAGAAGAACAAAGGTGAGAAATACTAAAGTGTCCCTGCAAAAGACTGAAGGCAGCAAGGAACAGCATGTGAAAGCCAAAATGCCAGGGGGCTGATTTTAACAGAAACTACAAATCTGATAATATCATCCACATAAACCCTATCAGGAACTCTCCATGACATTCACAGAAGAATTCTGCTTTCTTTTCATACTGGGGATTTGACAATGAAATATCAATGTTCAAATTTTAAGTTATTGCATAAGTTCTATCATAGGAAACAGTGTATTTCCCACATTCATATCAGAAAATTTTACAACCCAGTGCTCATGATGAGGTGACAATCATGCTATAACTACTTCAACAACAGATTAACAGAATCACAAATTGTAATATCTGTCCTTCTAGTATTGATGTGGCCACGCTACAGAAATGAAAAAAAGAAAGATATACAAAGAGCAGATTTCTGAAAAATCTAAGGCAGTGCACTCATTTCATAAAGATGTTCTGGAAAGTGTTTAAAGTAGAATCAAAGGGTTTTGGGCAACCACACAACAGGAAAATGGAAATACTATGTGTGAAGAAAATATTGTCATGTCCACTCTCTACAAATGATGAAGAAATCATAAGAAATTTAGTAAGACAGAGAAATGTGGACTGTCAAAGGAAAATAATTTTAAGATTTAATCAAACTGCTTTTGCTGAAAATCATGGACTCCGTACATGGCATACAAATTAACTCAAAGTAGCAAAAAACATAGCAGCTCTCCATTTTGAATTGAGCCTTGACACTGCAGTCACCTTTCAACTGCCTTGGAGTCTAGGGAGGATAGGATAGATAATATCTTCATGACAGAGAACCCTTCTATGGATGGCTCATACTCCACATAACAACTCCAGAATCTCTCCTGAAACTCTAACTGTGAATGGAAGTGTTTAATGATGCCCACCTTTGGTTTCTGTCCCCAGTTCTTTGTCTATTTAAACCTATCTCCACAGATGGCTGAAGATGAACTGAGTGCTACTCTACCTGTTCCTAATGTATGTTCCTAGCTATCTAACAAGTATCCATTCTCTCCCTTTACCATGCCTCTTTCCTTTTCATTTAGGGTGAGTAGCTGGACCTGGAATATGGAATCCCAGTTTGGGCCTGAGGTCCAAAATTGCATTTTCAGATAGTGTTGATTTCTAAAAAATCCCAGGTAGTGGACCCACTTCACAAAGACCTCTACAAACTGTCTAATGTACAATCAAAGGGTTGTGGACAATTATGGTGAAGAAACAGGAAAATGGAAAAACTATGCATGAAGAAAATATAAGCAGATACAAAAATCATCATAAGGATTATATTGAAAATATGAAGTTACATATAAAACAACTTCAATGAAAGCATCACAGTAAGTGCTTAGTGGTGGACAAGAAGAACAAAGAATTAATGTGACAAGAAAATGATTAAAGTTATGCAGCTGGAAGAGAAAGAAGACACTATAAAATTCACAGAATGTGTCACAACTATCTGAATTTTGTGAATTGTTGAAAGGAGTTCTCCAGAGAAGCAAAAAAATATAAGAACTTAGAACACATAAAGAAAATGTTAGGAAATTAATAAATGGATGTACAAAAAATGCTTCATTTATTTCTACCTACTTGTACTCACAGAAAATGTATGCTCAAAGTCAGTGCAAGTCAACTATGGACTATGCTGGCTTTGAACCATGATCCTCCTGATTTCTACCTCCTGAGTAGCTAGGATTTACAGACAAGAGCCATCTGCACCCAGCTATAGAGTGAAGTGTTAGCAAAATGAATTAGGTCACCCCAAGTTTCAACAAACAAAAAAATATATAAGCATATATCAATGAATGATCTGAAGGCAAATTCATATACTAACAGAATTTCCTACAACATATTAATTTATCTATGAGTCTATGCAGCAAGAATATTTCACCAGTTCTGCATACATAAAAGTTTATGAAATAGTAATTGGGACAAAATCAACAAACACAGTGAACAATATCAAAGAGTAGATTTGTGGTCACATTTCATAGGCAGAAGTGTGAGTGAGTAAACAGGCTGAAATGTAGCCATGCATGCCATCAAGAGTGAAAACCATGGAAAGAATTCATAACACCTTTTCCATACACCAATAGTAACACATGAATGGCAATATTAACATTTTCAAAGTCTTGGAAACCAAAACAAGTAAAACTCTGCTTTGAGATTAATAGAGGGTAATATTTTGAAGACTACAAAAAAACTATTGGTCAAATCAATGTACAGAAGTAGCAAAGATCAGAACACCAGACATAATAAAGGACTGTTTATTCAGCTACATAGAGATTCAAATTATATTTATAAATATTTAAGAATTCCCCTTGCGTGGGTGCTGGGGGCTCACATCTATAATCGTAGCTACATGAAGACTGTCATTGGGGGACTATGGTTTGAGTTCAGAAGGGCACACAGTTTGTGAAATCCCTTTTCCAAAAAACCAGAGTAAAATGGACTGGAGGTGTCTATCAAGTGGTAGAGCCTGGAGTTCAAGCCCCAGTCCCACCAAAAAGAAAACAGGAAGAATTCCCCTTGCAAACTTAGATCTCATCAGTCTACCAATTCTGGTTCCTACCCGGAAAATTACATTTTTACACTCAAATCACAGGAAAAATGTTAACTGCCTCAGTAAACTTTATACAGAATGATTCTGTATAAATGAGGGGGAGGGGGAACTCAAGAAGAGACAGTTAAACATATTCCTAACAAAGAGACCACGGTCTCTGTGCAGATGCAGTCCATGGCAGCTCCTTCCTAGCAACAGAAAGAGAGAAACCTGAAATTTCACCCTGGGGCCTTCACACACAGTACCCTCCCCACCTTCCAACACACACAGCTCCCTTTGCCAGAAATTCAATGGCAACCATTTCCACACTCTTATCCACATCATTTGACAGTTGTGCACAACTTTTTCCTGACAACACTTTGATGTAAATGTGTGGTATCTGCTAAAAAAAAAAAAAAAGACTCTCTAAGGCCAATTTGTATCTGACATTTCAATGCTGATACAGTATGGATTTAGCAGAGACACCTTAAGTTCACAAGTGAATCACACCACACTGACTTCACAGCAGACACCAGACCAAAACATGTTTGCTCTGTGTGGCCACCATTCCTCATCTTGAAGATATCTGAGGTGGTACTGTGCATCACATCACTAGCTTATATTCAGGTACCACGTAAAAGTAGCCATGGATAAATAACTGAACTTGCTCCTATTGATCAGGTGAAACAGAACACTTTCTCTTGAATGTTTTGTACAGAAATTCTTTCCTTTCTGGCCTGAAGTCAGCACATCAACCCCCACATTTATTGCCACCTGAAAGAGTCTCACCTCAGGAGAAAGAATCTCTCTGGTCCAGGAGCTGATTTTAGCCCTAATTTATCCCTCCCCTCCCATCTTGTTTCTACTACTGTTTGCTCCACCCTAGAAAGCACAGCCCTGCTCTACTTCACCCTTGAGACTCCTGTAGGCTTCCAGTTGCTACTGCAATCCTTTTGATGAGGTCAGGTTGTGCCTATATCTGTATTTTTCTTTTTAACATACTGTCTACACACAGGTCAAGAATACCATCATATACCTAAACAGGGCAAAACCTTTAAACCCTCAACACTTTCCAAATATCTCCCCTTCCTCGTGATCCCCAAACATGTATGCATTGCCTTTCTAGTAGCTTGGGCAATGTGGAGACAGCACTAAATTTAGGGTTTGATTACAGGCTTAAGAAACACGGCTTGAAACCTGACCCTGTATTTGAGAACCTGCTTCAAAACATTCAGTATATTCAGGGCAATTAGCTCTGCTCTGAGGATATTGGAGGAAGTGGGGAACCTCAAGGCCCACTGCTTTTCCAAGGAGGGAACCCACATACTACCACCCCCTGCCTGCTGGGAAGATACAGGGCTCACATGCAGAATGGCCACAAAAGGGCTCTGGGCCTGGGTCACATTTCCCTCGGTGCAGAGGACATAATGCCAGGCTCTATCCACCTGCCAGGTCCGTGCCATCACAAGGCAGAGAAGAATGGATGCAAAGCAGCAAGAGCAGTGATGCAAGCCACACACCCCAGACTTGTGCTGGGGAGGCCTATGTCTGTAGCAACCATTTCAGGCTGGATGGAACCTCCTTATCCCCCTGAGGCTGGCAATGCTGAGGCTTCTGTAGTGACATGAGTTCTACTCCCTACCCTGGTGCCACGCACAGGTCACAACTGGACAGAGAATGACTCACACAGTGGAGCTCTCATCAGCACAGTTATCCAGAAAGTGATGGAGATAAGAATGTATTTCCTATGTTAAGCAGAGCATCCTCAGTGTACCAGTCTCTGATTAATTAGTTCTTACAGCCCTTGCCCTCCAGCACTTCTCATTAGCTAGTGATCTTGGATCCATCCCCTGAGGTCTGAGTAACAGAAGAGATCCCCTACCCCGTACAGTCTAAAGAGTAATTAATAGATTCAAGCTAAGGTCCTCAGCAGTCCAGGAGTCCTCCCTGGCCTCTACACAATGAAGCCTGGGAATTCAGTATGGTTAAGCAGAACAAACTTTTCAGAGCAGAACTTGCTTCTTCTACCAGGAAATGGGATCAGGAATATGCTGAGAAAATTCCACAATTTCCCAAGGGGACAGCCTATGATTTCTGATAAGGAGTTGTTCCTCGGCCAGGCCAGGAACTTTCTGGACCATCAGGGAAAGCATGGTGTTGTCATTGTGCATGGTCCCTGATCAAAAGACATGTAGATTCTCCATGTCATGCCTGGAAGAATGGAGGCAGAGCACATAGGTTTGTCAAGGAACTTCATTATCAGTGAGGGAGGAAATCACAAGCATCCTGTGACCTCTGCCACAGAGTAGACAAGCAGTAAGCAGGGCAGAGAAAGGGTTGAGCTTTCAGTACCAAGATTAGTTTTTGCAGGGGTAGCACTGGGGTTAGAACACAGGTCCTCACGCTTGCTAGCAGATATTCTACCATTTGAGCCATTCCACTAGCACCTTTTCTGCTGGATACTTTTGAGATAGGGTCCATGAATTATTTGGCTGTAATCTTTCTGATCTGTGCCTCCTCAGTAGCTAGGATTACATGTGTAATCCACTGGCACCAGAAAGGAATTTTAAACCCTTGGTAATCCATGGGAGGGGAAACACTTGGGCCAGGCTGGGGTGAAGGTGATAGGGTGGTGGTTCAGTCAAAGCCTTGAACAATTGCAGCACATTTGCAATTGACAGGAGCCTTGACATCTTTTAAAACTTTTTTTTTTTTTTTGCAGCTGGGCATTGTTGTCGCATACTTACAACCTGAGCTATTCAAGAGACAAAGACATAAGAATTGATGTTTGAAGTCAGCCTTGGGCAATAGCTTAGGAGACCCTATCTCTAATAAACCTATCCCATCAAGAGGGCTGGCAGAGTGGCTCAAGTGGAAGAGCACCTGCAGGCCCTGAGTTCAAACCCAGTAATGTCCCCCACCAAAAAAAAAATCCAATACACTATTCAGGTAAACTAATACCTATACAAAGATGTAGAATAGACAATAAAATTAAAATAATCAAAAAAGTAAAAATAATGAAATAATAAAGAACAGGGGGATGTTAAAGGAGAGAAAGAAGATGGTTAAAAATAAGAAAAAATGGATAAAAAATGTGAGAAAGAAAAAATAGCAAAAGATTTACAATATGCTGTCAGGTTGTCAGTCACTCAATTGGTAGAGTGACGGCCTATAACCCTAGCTACTCAGAAGGCAGAGATCAGGAGGATCACAGTTCAACACTAGCTAGGGCAAATACTTCAAAAGATCATATTTTGAAAAAACCTTCACCGCAAAGGGCTGGTGAAGTGCCTCGTTGTAGTCCCTAGGTTCAAAGCCCAGTATCAAAAAAAAAAAAAAAAAAGGAATAATTGTATAAAAAGAAATATTTGCCAGATAGAGCAAATAATTTCTAAAAAAATGCCCAGCCAAATGATAGGACACTATAATGAAAGGAGAAATGTAGAAAGGATAATTAGGAAGAAGTAAGAAAGGAAGGAAACAAGAAAAGAAGAATGGAAGCAAAGAAGAGATGAAGAGCAGAAACAAATGTCACCAAATGAAGCAAGGCATGTTCTTATAAGACTTCAATTCAGCACTTGGAAAGAATCAGCCATGAGGCTCAAGAGTTTCACTTCAGAACTGGTGCTAGTGGCTCATACTTGTCATCCTAGCTACTCAGTAAGTGGAGATCAGGAGGATTGAGGTTCAGAGCCTGTCCAGAAAAAAAAAAAAGCTACATGATAACATAATGTATGGTCTAGTAACGCTGTGCAGGGTTACAGCAGCAAAGGCAAGAAGCACCTGTGACAGGGTTCCTCAGCCTCAACACTAGCAACACTAGAGGTGGATACTTAATTATGGGGGATGTCCTCAGCACTACACAATGTTTATCAACATCCTTGACATTCACCACTGGATGTCACTAAATCTAGAGCCTGCTTCAGGTCGTGACAACAGAAAATCTCTGCACCCACATGCACCTGTTCCCTAGGGATGAGAACCAGGGAGCAGAATAGTTCATATGGTAGAGTTCCTGACTAGCAATTGTGAAACCCTTTGTTCAAATTCCAGACAACAACAAAAAATTCTTCAATAAATTTAAAGGAATACATCACAGGAAATTGTAGCCAGAAGTAAGGAAAAGTCTCAGCTCATACAGTGTTCTGTCTGAAATCAAGATCACAGGTCATATGCCATAAAACTCAACAATTGCAAAATCACATGCTAGGCCTATACTGTATAGAGAATCAGTGATTTGGCCAACACTCTCTAAGTAACCCCTAATAAACTCAGTGACACATCACATGTACATGTTGACATCCTTCTTTAGGCTGTTGTTAGCATCCCAATCCAGAGGCATGAATTTCTTTTACCTCTCCCTAACAAATATAAAACCCCCCCAAAAAACAAATGTTTATATTCTGCTGTTTTATCTTAACATGGACTTGAATGTATTAAATAGAAAATTCCAGAAATATACATTCACAATTCTTAAGTTATGACTGTTCCAGGCTGAGTAATGTCACAAAATCTGGCATCCTATACCATCATTTTCCTCACTTCATTTCATCACTGTTGCATGATGTTACATCATGAATGATGAATAAGGGTGAGTATATACAAAATGATATACTAAGAGAGAACCAAGTCACAAACACTTAACAGTCTGTTGGGACAATATTTTCATCATTAGGTGTTGAATCTAATCTCTTAAACTGCATAATTTCTAATATATTATAGATATGCATAGGGAAAAGCAGCCTCCACAATACCTGTGGAGTAACATAAATCATATACAGATGACAATGCATGCTTTGAGTAATAAAAGTTCTATAAATTGTGCACTCTCATGAGTACCAGAATGGAGTCTCTTCATGCTGCTAAAGGGAAGTGGGATGAGTGAAGGCTTTCCCTCACTGCTTCTAAACATAAGAGTTTCTGTCCAGTGTGATATCTTTCATGAATTTGTCACTGATGGAATGAATAAATACGTATCAACATGGATTATATATATAAGGTTGTGATTGTGAGTCATTTCTTTTGTGTGAAGGTGAATGAAATGGGTACAGGCACCTTCACTAAGTTAACACCTATAGGTTTTATCTGCAGTGTGGACTTCATGGTTTGATGGTAGTGGAATGAGTGAAGGCATTCCCACCTAGCTTTCCTACACTCTAATGTGTGTTTGTTCAGATTTCTTAAGGTCACTGATAGTTAAAAAGTCTTTCCCACATTACTTATATCTATATGAGTTCTCTCCTGTATGACTTCTTTCATTTATTTTAAGGCAGCAGGGATATGTGAATGCTTTTCCACATTTCCCACATCCAGAATGTTTGTCTCCAGTGTGAGTTCTTTCTTGAGTGAAAATGAATAGAGCTCCTCCTCTGTGAATGTACCAAGAGAAAACATTAGTAAGTTTCTACCTGGTTACTTCAGAGTTTCACAAATTTATAACTAAACAAAACCAATGAAATATAGGTCAGATAATATTACAGTTTTTGTTTTAGCATAACAGCCCATACTTAACCAAGAGGTGTGCCATATGTCATTAGAAATAGATGCATTTCAGTGAGTGCCACTGTCTCATGCCTGTAATTCTAGCTAGTTAGGAGGCAGATATCAGTAAGATCATGGTTTAAAGCAATACCAAGTCCTATCTCAAAAATCACCAGTGAAAAGCAGTCCTAGAAGAGTAGCTCATGTGGTAGAGTGCCTGCCTGGCAAACATGAGGCCCAGAGTTCAAATGACAATAAGTCCAAAAAGAAAACCAAATAGATTGGGTTGAATAATTATTAGTATCTAACTGGATGTGGACAATTCTCTAATTCCAACAACACACCTGAAATATGGAACAAAATCCACTTTACAAAGTAGAGTAGGTAGAATAAATGTCTTAAAGTATCTGAAATCATTGGAATAAAGAAAGTGATCCCCAGACCTGGACACCACTATCTCACCCCTTAACCCTGGTTACTCAGGAGGCAGCAGTCAGGAGGATTACATTTCAAAGCTGGCTTGGGGAAATAGTTGAGGGAACCTATCTTGAAAATCCCTAAGACAAAAAAAGCCCTCCTGGAGTGGCTCACATGATACAGGTTGTTCCTAGATACCAAAAGTCGCATGTTCAAGCCCCAGGCCCAGGAAAAAAAAAAGAAGTAAAATGGTCCCTTAGCCACATAAAAAGGCCCAAGTTTGTAATTCCCCCAGAAGGATTATGGGTTAATGGTTGGAGTGGTCTATATAGCAAGAACCTCAAATCTCTCTGAAAAAGGAAAGAATGAAAAGAAAGGAAGGTAGAAGAAAGAAGAGACTAAAAAGCAACCTATGGTCTAAAATTAATAAACAATGTTGAAACTATATTATTAAACTTCCCGTATTATAATAAAGAGATTAACAAATAGATCTCAATAGAAAGCAAGTAAGTATTCACTGGGTTTAATGTAGAGAAAAAGTAAATTCTTGACAGAACAGGCATTGTAGACAGGTGGCCAAAAGCACAATCTCTTTAACAAATGAGACAAGGACAAATCCAGGCTGTATACCTGAAAACATGCATTCTATGCTCCCCTATGTGTTTGACAATATTCAAATTGCATTGGGAAACAAGAAAGAAAAAAACTGAAGACTTTCACAGGTATCATATCACATGCCTTTCATCGCAGCATTTGGGATACTGAGGATGGAATATTCTATGTTCAAAATCAGCCTGGAACACATATCCAGTGAAAGAGCTATGTACAAAGTTGCTGTCTCAAGGAAATATAAAATATAGAATATGTTGAAAGTCACAATCAAAAAGTGACACAAAGGGCTGGCAGAGTAGCTAAACTGCTAGAGAGCAAATACAAGGCCCTGAGTTCAAAGCCCAGTTTGACAAAAAAAAAAAACACATGAAGACACACTTAAGAGACTCCTCCTAGCCCTTAAGCAAGCCTATTAATGCAGGATCCCATGCAGTTGTCTTTATAGGCATCCAGCCAAATAAGAAGCATAGTTTATTTTCAGAATAAAATTTAGAAATACCTACCCACAGATCTGTAAGAAATAAGCCAGGTGCCAGTGGCTCATGCCTGTAATCCTAGTACTTGGGAGGGTGAGATCAGGAGGATCAGGGTTAGAGGCCAGCTTTGGCAAATTGTTCACAGGCCCTGAATCCAAAATAACTAGTGCAAAAAAGACTGGACTGTGTTTGTGACTCAGGAGGTAGAGTATATTCTATAAGAGCACAAATCCGTAAGTCAAGTTTTCTCTCCATACAATCTGTGGAGGAAACCAAGCTACATACATGTGACACGGCATGTTTGCACTAATAAAAGGTCAATGCACTGTGTCCTCTCATCTGCCTGAGAATGGAGTTCTGTCATATTACTAAAAGGAAGCAGGATAAGTGAAGGCTTTCCCTCATTACTTCAAGACATTAAGTTTCTGTCCAGTGGCATATCTTGCATGTATTTTCTGGTAATGGGAAAGAGAGACTTTCCCATATATCTTACATCTGTAATGTTTATCACAGATTGTATTATTTCATTTGTTTGAAGATGAATGGAATAGATACAGACAGCTTCACTAGGCTTCACCTATAGATTTTCTCTCTAAAAACTTTCCACATTGCTTTCCTAATACAGGGATTTTTCATTGTGAATTATGAATGTTTTTGAAGAGAACTGGAACGTATGAAGGCTTTGCCCATTGTATACTTGCATATGGTTGTGCACCAATGTGAACGCTGTAATGTCAAAGACTGTTCACTAGAAAGAGTGAAGGCAATTCCCACATGGCTTACATTGATAGGGTTTCTGAGTTCATTCATGTTTTTCAAGAAGACTGGGATATGTGAATGCTTTACCACATTTGTCACATTCCCAGTGTTTATTTACACCATGAGTTCTTTCAGGCGCTTGCAGGTTACTAGAAGTAATGGAGGCTTTCACATTGCTTGTATCAATTTGGTTTCTGTCCTGTGTGAATTCTTTGATGAGTATGAAGGGTACTGGATAGAGTGAAAGTTGTCCCTCATTTTGACACTCATACTTTCTCTGGAGTGTGAGTTCATTCTTGTTTCTCAGGTCACTGGAAGTAGCTTATATACATAGGCTTTCATTCTAGGTTGAGCTCTCTCATGCCTTGTAAGCTTGCTGGTCCATATGAATGCTTTACTACATTTATTTCCATCCATAGGGCTTCTCACCAGTGTGAGTTGTTTCATGTCTTCGAAGACGACTGAAATGAGTTAAAGCTTCCCCACACTGCTTACATCCACGTGTGTGAGGTCTTCTAGGTGTCTGAAGGTTACTTGCTTTATGAATGCTTTCTCACATTCCCTAAATCCATTGGACTAGCATAAGTGCGAGGAAGCCTCACCGAGGGAGAGGACCTTGAGGGAAATTGGCCGGTGGTGGATAATGGTTGGAGGTGCGCTGGGGCGGAAGAACTTCCCTGTGAGCTAGTGAGAGAGTGGCGTTCTTTTTCTTTTTTTAGGATTGGGGGTCCTGGTAAAGCAGCTCAGATCCCAGAGGAAGGGAATGGGAGTTAAGAGAGAGAGAGAGAGGGATGGGGTGGGGGAGGCCGGGAGAGCAAGGTCAGTGCTGGGAATGCACCCTGATTCGAGTTATGGCACCAAATGTAAGGAAAAACACCACTCACAAAAAAAGTTCATGAGAAAAGTCTCACATCCACAGAACAAAGTTTAATGGCAGGCCCAAACTGCCAGACTGGCCGGGGAAAAGATGGCGCAGCCCAGAGTCTGAGTGAGGAGTGGCTTTTATGGAAGGGGGAGGTTAAGGAGTTAGCGCATGCGCAGTTGTCTCTGGTAGGGGTGGGGCTGTCCTACAGTGAGGGAATTTCTGTTAAGGGGCGGGGCTGCCATTTTGGCTCATTCACAAAATGGCGAAATTATTACTCTACCAATTTTCAATAACATTAAGAAACAAGTAGGAAAAACAATCAGAAATTATCAGTACAGGGCATGTGACAGCGTACAAAGAAGCTGTTTAATGATAAAAGGTCAAGTGTGATAAATTAGAATATTCAAAATATTGGCAAAAAACACAATAAGCCAACATCTATAAAAGTTCAGGTGACAAATCCATACACCATCAAAACATCCTAGTAAATTTAAACTATCCATAATTTACAGAGCAGTAATCCTTCATTACCCCCTTAAAAGAAAATTCTGCTGAAAGTGGAACAAAGACAGTGTAATTTTATATACTTAAAATGTACAAAAGATTTTCTGTTCTCCCCATCATTAAGGATATAGTTTGTGGGACTGAGCATTTTTTGTCTTTCCTTTTTTTTTTGGTGGTGGTACTGGGGCTTGAACCCAGGGCCATCACATTGAGCCACTCCATCAGCCCTACTGTTGTGAAGGATTTTTGGAGAGTCTCATGAACTATGGGCCTGGGCTGGCTTCAAAGCATGATCCTCCTGTCCTCTGAATCTTGAATAGCAAACAGGCATGAGTCACTGGTGCCTGGCTGTTGAGTATTTTTTAAGTAAATATCTGTTACTCCAGGAACTGTTGTCATACACCCACCTTAAGGTGAGGGGGATACTCAGGACATCTTGGGACATTTTAGGGTATCTCAATCTTTGTTCAATGTGAGTTGGGAAGTTTTAATTACAATGTGTGTTTTCAGAAACCTTGTGATCTCTTCCTCCATGTTAGGTTTGCTTTGTATACCCAATTGTTACTGCCTAACAATTATATCATGTATTTGCTCTCTGGTCACCAGTCACCTTCCTAATGTCATAGAGAGGTAGCACACTCGTTAGACTAAATTAAACAGAGCCTGAATGGGGTTTATCAAAACAAAACCACATACACTCAGAATTCCCTACACGGTGTTCCAGGGAGAACTCTTGACAGAAAAGGAGGAGGAGTGAAAAAGAATGACAAATGTACCGGAAGTGGTTTGATATCCAAAATTAGGAATTTGGTAGGAGGCAGACGACCAAAGTAGGATTGTAGATCATGTTGTAATACATCTGGAATTCAATGGCAAAGGCATAGTTGGAAAACTAAGACAGAGGTTAAATCTCTAATAGAGATTAAAATATACTTTTTAAAATAACAGATGCATATCAAAAGCCATTTAAGTATTTCAAAGTACATGAAAACTGCTACTGTAACCCTTCTTTCCATAAGATCAGGTCCTGCCTACATCTGCAATTAATTTTTGAACATATGGTCTACACACAGGCCAGAACACCAAAAATTATGTCAGAGAGGGAAAAAACCATCCAAATATTTCACCTTCTTCATGAACTTCAAATGCATGTGCATCGCCTTTCCAATGAATTGGGAAATGTGAAGATAGCTGTAAATTTAGGGATTAATGATAGCCCTAAAAGGCAAGGTGGAGGGGCCCTTGATTTGACAGCTCATTTTCAAACATTTAGGCAATTCAGAGCAATCAGCTCTCCCCCATGGATATTAGAGGAAGTGAGGACCTCAAAGGACAACCGCTCCTCCCATGCAGGAAGCCACAACCTTTGCCTATGGTCTTTTGAGAAGTAGTGGTGTCAGATGCAGGGTGCCCTGAGAGGGCTCTGGGCCTGAGGCAAGACGCCTGCACATAGAGGACAGAATGCCAGAGTTCACCCATCTGCCATCCCCACTTCTCTATAGAGGAGTGCAAAGCTGTACCAATGTTCACAGACTCCAGAGGTGTACAGGGGAAGCCTGTGGTCTATAGCAACTATTTCTGGATAGTTGTAACCTTCTCATCCTCTCAGGTCAGGGGACACCAGCCAAAAACTCACCATTTCAAACTTCTGTGGTATTCTGCCCACCCTCCTGGTCACAATAGGAGAGACTGAGTCATGCAGAACTGCTCTCAACAACACAGCATGATTCAGAAAATGGCAGAGCCAGGAAGGCCTGTGTTAACTAACTTGCAAAGTCTCAGATTCATCAGTTCTTCCCTCCAATCCTTTTAACTGGTTAATGACCTGGGCCCCATACCATGAGATCTGAGATACAGGACAAGTGCTCCCCTACTTGGCATAGTGCCAGGACCAAATAGCAGATTCCATCCACAGCTCTCAGTAGTCCAGGCCTCCTCACTGCTCCTCACCCACCCCAGATTTGATATTCATTGTAGTTAAGTAGAACCTGCTCTTTAGACTGGACACTACTTCTTCCACTGGGAGCTGGGGCCAGGAATATCATGAGATAATTCCATGGTCATATTTCCAAAGGGATAGACTGTGATCTCAGACAAGTGGTTCCTAGGCCAGGTTAGGGGAGAACTCACTGGACTAGGAGGAGAGTCCTGGTGTTGCAATCTTGCATGTTCCCTGGTAGTAAGACAACCAGATTCTTCATGAGTCATGTGAGAGATTCCAGGCAGAACACATGGATGTATTAAAGAATTATATCATATGCGAGGGAGGGAATCCCAGTGTGTGCTGTGATCTCTGCCACATGCAGTGGAATAGCAGTGAGCAGGGAAAAATTAGAGTAGACTTTGTGTTTCAAGACTTTTCTGGCTATGGCAGGGGTGGGGTGAGGCAGTAAGAGTTTGAACTCAGAGCCTCATGCTTTCCAGGTAGTTGATTTACCACTGCAGTCAGTCCATCAGCCCTTCCCTCTGTTGGATATTTCAGAGATTTCATCCCATGAACTAACCACATCCTTCTGATCTCTTCCTCCTGAGTAGCATAGGCAACAGGTGTGAGTCACTGGCATGAGGCAAAGAATTTGAAGTACTTAGTAATGTGTGGGAGGGGAAAGACTTGGTTAGTTTCTGATGGCCAATGGTGCATGAGGAGGGATTAGCATGATCTCCAGGTCTGGGGTGGTGGCTCAGGCTCAGGCAAGAACAATCTGTGCATACTTGCAATCGAAAAGAGCCTTGCTTTTGAAGTCATGGCCAAAGTTAATCAGCATTTCATTCTAAACAATGTCTAGAAACAACCTGTGGAAAATTTACAGTTAAGTCAGGAAGGGCAAAATTATCCCCTTTACTCAAAACCCAACCACATACAGATGTGAATCCACACTTCCAATGTTCTGACAATGCGCTGGATTCACGGAAATTCAAGGATTTATAGACAGTGCAGAGAAGCATTTCCTGAGGGGACAGGCCATAGACTACAGCCCATGCTTCCCTTGAATCTCAAGGATCCCAAGGGAAACAAGATCCACATAATGAAAAAGAGACATGAGGACAGATTTGCAGGACCCCAAACTCTAAAACTGTACAGTCAGGACTTTCCCATGGCCACCCCAGTGTCAACTCAGTCTGGGAGACATGGGTTTGGGGAGGAATCTCCCAGCAAGGGCTGGTGGGTAAAATGAAGCCACCTCATAGGACCAAGGGCCCTAACAGGGTTCCCAGCTGATGGCGCAGTCCCATCCTGCAGGCAACAGGAGAGCAGTGAATTCAGATCAGAGACTCTAGAGCAAAAGGGATCACACAGCTACTGTAACTCAGTAGTCTAAGAACTCTCTCAGCAGCAGACAAGAGACAAATATGGCCAGGCTGTAATGCAACCATGATAGGAAGTGGACCTTATACACTAGCCCTCTCACTGGAGGGTTGCTCCAGACAAGCAACAGCCATACTGAATGGCTCACAGATATAGGGCTGGATCCCCAAGGCCTGAGTGACAGGAAGAGGATCCTCCATTTGACAGAATCCAGGGGCAGTCCTTGCCAGATCAGACTTCCTTCCATGGAGACCTGCATCAATCTGTGGGATAACTGCATTCAGCTTATTTTGTCCTGGTCCTCCAGTCCTGACACCTGCATCTGATCATACTCCTCGGATCTTCTTGCATATTCCTCTTGAAAATGGTAGGACAGGTATACTTAAAGAATGCCAGACACAATGTCCCATGGAGAAAATTTCTCATGTCAGTTAAGGAGGGCAAACTCAGAAAGGCAAGAACAGAGGAAGTCAATGTAGTAGCGTCAATGTTCATACACTAGATTTTGGAATGTGGCAGATGGTCAAGTATTTCTCACAGCTCATGTTTCAATCTAATGGTTTAAATCAAGGAAATAAAAATACAATACCAAAAACATAGTAAGAGTTATGTCTTATAGGGGTAAAGTGGATTTATATGCGAATTATGTTCCAGAAATGATTGAAGAGAATAAAAAGGAATATTTACTCCAGCAGTAATAGCATGTCTGTTTTGAAAAAAGGAAAGAGTTAAAACCTTACCCCAAGCCCCTCCCCACCAAAAAAACACAAAAGTGTGGGTGGAGTGACTCAAGTAGTAGAAAGCCTGCCTAACAAGCATGTGGCCTTGAGTTGAATCCACAGTATTGCCATTAAAAAAAGAAAGAAAAAGAATGAAAAGTTACAAGTGTCCACCCTTGAGACCTTGCAGACCTCATAGTTGGTGCTGTCCTGATAACTGTGACTTCAATAACTCAGGTCCTGCCTCCATCTGAAATTAAAGTTTGAACATACTATCCAGACAACTCCAATTATGTCAGAGATTGCAAAAACCTCAAACCTTCAACACCTTCCCAACATTTCCCTTTCACTATGAACATCATGTACACATGCACAGCCTATGCAGCGAGCTGGGCAATGTGAAGAAAACTTCAGCTTAGGAATTTATGACAGCCCTGTGAAGAACTGGACTGCAGAGCTGGCCCTCATGTGACACCGGCCTCTAAACACTTACTTAATTCAGAGCAATCACCAATGCCCCAAGAATAAGGGAGTAAGCAAGAACCCCCCACCAACTGAAGGCTGGGGAGACCTAGAGCTCAATGCTGAGGAGTCCTAACAGGGCTCTGGGCCTGGGCCAGGTCACTGCACATAACGGGTGGGATGCAAGAGTTCACCCATCTGAACAGTCCACCTCAGGGCGAGGAAGGAAAAGTGCAAAGCTGCACAAGCAGAGACTCAGGCCACACACTGAGGTGCTGTACTTGGGAGGCCCAGGTCTGTACCAACCTTTTCAGGCCCTTTCTAACATCCTCATATTCCTGGGGTACAGGATGGTATTTGCAAAAACCATTTGAGGCTTCTTTGGTGAGTTAAGTTCTGCTCACTACCATGGCACGATGCACAGGTCACAGTACGAGACTGAATTACATAGAATTGTTCACAGCAGCACAATGTGATCCAGAAAATGGCACAGACAGGAAGGCATTTCCTATATTAAGCAGAGGGTCCTCCTTAGACCAGCCTGTGACTCACCAGTTCTCAAGCACTTCTCAAGCACTTCTCACTGGCTAGGGATCCAGAACCCACCCCTTGAGATCTGAGAAACAGAAGAAGTGAAACCCATACTAGGGACAGTGCAAAAGCCAAATAAATGAATCCAGGATCAGCCCTCAGCTGTCAAGGCCTCCTCCCTAGTGCTTCCACAGTCCAGCCTCTGGACTCATCATCATTAAGCAGAACCTGCATTTTAGAATGGACCCTTCTTCCACTGGGAAATGGAGCCAGGAATATGCTGTGAGAATTTCACATTCATTTTCCCATGGGGACAGCCTGTGATCACAGAAAAGTTGTGGTCCTAGGCCAGGCAAGGTGAGGATTCACTTGACCAGGAGGAAAGGCCTGATGTTGTCACATTTCAGGAATTGGGATCATGCACTTCTCTTCATGGACAAGTATTTCTTACACCTGAGATCTCAACATAAACTATATTACCTGAACAAAGTAAGAACATGTGAACAAGGGACCACAGTTAAAAAGTACAAGGAGAAAGTGAAGCTTTCTCACCAGAACTGTATGAAGGATGCAAGAGTGAAGATTTAAAAAAAAAAAAATTTTTTTAATGAATAAAAACACTTTGGAATAGTCAGACAAGGAGACTGTTTGACCCCAAGTTACAATGAAGACCCACATTCAGAAGGTACAGCATATCTCCAAGCTTCAATACTACACTGAAGACTGGATTAGTGCCTCACAGTGCAACAGTCCCAGGTGCTGCAGCAGGAACACCTAAGGATTTAAGTCTGGGGCCTCAGCATGCCAAGAGACCCCTCTTCCTCACATGGTAAAAATGCCCCCTCCTTCAATGTTGACCTTAAAGAGAGGGAAAAACCACATGGAGACACTTTAACGTTCTGATAAAAAGAAACTGACACATTCATAAACTCATTCATGCACCTGCTTCCATAAGTCTTTCTCTAAGCTTACTTTCACAGACTTTGTGAAATGACAGTGTGACCCCACCACTTCTCTGCATGCCTGCATAAAGGTCCAATATTGCAGTGAATGGACCGTCAAACACATCTGCATGTAGGACTCCTTATTGTTGCTGTAACTTACTACTTACTCACAAAGCACTCCCCATTCCCTCCTACCTGGTGTTGTTTGAACTGATGTCATCCAAAGGCAAATGAGTGAAGGATTTGTCCCTTGCTTGGGATTATTGTAAGGTTTTCAAACCTTTAAAAATTGTGACCAAGTATGAGTCTTCAGATCTTTGGGACAAGCCATCAAGGTAGTTCAATGGACCCTACCCTACTTCTGCTCTTCTGCTCCCTGCATGGTGTTTATGGTTATGCTCCTTATCCTATGTGCTGCCAGGCCCCATGTCCAAATCCAAAAGAGCCAGTTCATCATGGATGGAGACCTCCATAACTAGGAAACAACAACAAAAAACATTAACCCTTATAGTTTCACTATCTCAAGAATTTGTTACGGGGTGAAAGCTGACTAATATACAGTTTCCTACTCTCCCAGAACTTGGAATCTACAATTTCAAACATGGTAAGATCAATTTAAAAGTAACTTTCAACACCTTTTTCATTCCATGCATTATTCACTGCCTTTGGGACATCATCTTGACTCTTTCCCTGAAGATCTCAACATTATCAGCAGTAGCACCTTCTCCCTTGGCTTTTCTATTTTCTGTATAAGAGCCTCCAGGCCCATCAGGTGTAGACATCATTTCTTCCATTTTCTGGGTCCTGGTAATACCTTAAAAATCCATTGCTTATGTGGAGTTATCATTATCTTCCTTTTCCTATACTTCCCTCTCCAGCCCTTTCTCTAGCTATATACCCATTGCTCAGTTAATTAGCAAGGCACTTCATAGTAAATGTAATCCTTCAAATCCAGGAAGACTAAATACCAAGGCATGTTTTTTATTTTTGTTTTTGCTATCACAAACCCTTTTTCTTAATAGGTTCTGGATAGGACTGAATATACAACCTGGTTGTGTTAGACCAAATTCTCTTGCTAATAGTAAAATACACCACTCTGAGACAGGTATAAAGTACAGTACATATTTTAGTTTTGGCTTTTTTTGGATTGTGTCATTTGGGTTTGAAATCATGGCTTGGTGCTTCTAAACCAGGTGCTCTGTTACACCCCCATTTTGCTCTGATTATTTTGAAGATGGGGATCACTTTTTCACTGAGGCTACCCTTCAACACAATCTCCCGAATCTCAGCTTTCCAAGTAATTACCCTTTAGGTTTAATCCACTGGTGCCAAGCAAAATCAGTATTTTTGTGAGTAGAAAGACTGAGGGCCAATGAGATGCACTAGGTGAAGGGCTTTCTGCTCACCATTTTTTCTTATGTATTATGATACAAAGGATTTTATTCTGTGAATTTATCAAATAAGAACATTTATTTAGTAGTTTGGTGAGTTTCCAGCCAAACTCACCTGGCTCTCCACATTTTTTGCTCTTTTGCTCCAGCGTGCCTTGCTCTGAAGAGATAACCACCGCCTTCCCCAGCAAACAGGCCTGGCCTGTGGAGGAGGGAGACATGCAGTTCTGCTTTGTGCACCTTTTGGGGCACACCATGGCCCCCACCCAAGGGTCCTCATTGGCTGTAGGCTATGATCTGTACAGTACCTATGATTATACAGTACTACCTATGGAGAAAGCACTTGTGAAAACAGACATTCAGATAGCTCTTCCTTCTGGGTGCTATGGAAGGGTAGCTCCACGTTCTGGTTTGGCTGCAAAACACTTCATAGATGTAGCAGCTGGTGTCATAGATGAAGATTACAGAGGAAATGTTGGTGTTATACTGTTTGACTTTGGCAAAGAGAAATTTGAAGTAAAAAAGGGTGATCAAATTGCTCTGCTCATTTTGAATGGATTTTTTATCCAGAAATAGTTCAAGTTCAAGTGTTGGATGACACTGAATGGGGTTCAGGAGGTTTTGGTTCCACTGGAAATAATTAAAAATGGGGTCAACAATAGAAAATGAAAACATATTTTTTTCTTAAAAATTGAGAAGTTTTGCTTAAATTGTTGCTGTTTAGTACCATTGGTAACTTAAGGTTTAAAAATTTGTAAAAATACTTCATTTTCTTACAGTAAACAAAAGGATCACATAGAAACTTATTTTCTACTGTTTTCTACAATTAGTGGTTGCTTGTAAATCTGCTTTAAGGTAAATCAGATATACAATTAACAGATTTTTTTAAACTGTGTTATTTAATTCAATAAATGATACCTCTTCAGCAAAAAATATTTATTTATCTTGTATATTTATATGGGGTATTTGTGTTCATACAAAAAAATTCTGTATTTTTGTGTATCTTTCAAAAATTTTTTACAAGTATCTATAAAGTTTACATCAATATCTCTCAATATATATATTATCAGAATAGTTTTATATTTCAAGTATCTATATATAAAGACACGTGTAAATAATTCTATTTAGGAAGAGTTTTTCGGTGACATACGACTATTTCAAAAGACATGAAAGTAGTAGGGACTATTTGAGGAAAGGAAGAGGATAAGCAGGAGGTGTGTGGAAGAGTGTTTCTGATCCAAGTACACCACAAAGATGTATGAAAATGTCATGCTGAACCAGACACCAATGGCCATTGCCTGTAATCTGAGGTACTTGGAAAGCTGAGATGATGAAGATTATATCCCCACCAGTGCAGGTCAAAAAAAAAAGGGAAATACCTGCTCTCTAAAAATAGCCAAAGAAAGAAGGACTAGAGGTGTGCCTTAAGTAGTACAGTAACTGCCAAGCCCTGAGATCCATTAATTTGCATAATTAATATATGCTAATAAAACCTCAAGGATTTTTGTTCCTTTTCTCACAGTACATGAAGAGTTTAATCATTCAATAAGAAAATAAATCGGAGAACTTTCTCAAAAGAAAAAATTCAAATGGACAAAAAACACATGAAGAGGATTCCAAGAGGGCAGCCAGAGGGAGGAAGCAGAAAGCATGCCTCCTATAGTGAAATCTTGGAGAGACGCCAGAGACACACTTTGCAGGCATAATCATTTAGAAAAGGCATAACTTTGACCCATCCACACCTCCAGCTAGCGCAGAGTATCTCCACTTCACATTAAACGGAGAAACCAGGAGGACCCTGGGGCCACCAGTCGCCAGCACTCAGATGGCTTGGGAAGACACGGACCAGGTGAGCTTCGTGGTATGCTGTACTCCCACAGACAAGCCTGGGCCAGAGCAGCATAGCCCCCTGGACAGACCAAACTCCACCCGGGGAAAAAAGAAAAACTGAGTAATAAACAATAAGAGCAATAAAGACACGTGGGAAAGAGGGTGGGGCACACTGAGCACTGAGGACTGGGGGAAGGGAATCCTTCCTGGAACTGTAAATAAACAAGCTGGGCGGGCCGGAGACGCTCTGGTGGGAGTGGGGTTGCGTGTCCAGCAACCAGGAGCGGGAAAGCTTGTAAGAGTGGCGGAGGGAGGAAAACTCCACAGGAGAGGAGGGAAGACCCACTTCCCATGAGAACTGTAAACAAACATGGCAGCTGGCAGGAGCAGCAGCACCGCCCAGTAATCAGGAGCAGGAAAGCTTGTGAAAGTGGTGGTGGGAGGAAAACTGCACAGGAGAGGGGGGAAGACTCACCTCCCACATGAACTGTAAATAAACATGCAGGCCTGATAATGTAGGTGCAGTGTCACTTTTCCCAGTGTGCTTGGAAAGGGGAAAGCTTGTAGCAGAGGCTCCTGCACAGGAGAACTCTGAGCAAACAAAGCCTGCTGGGCCAGGTGAGTGCTAGGCTCACCCGTGAGATCTGCATAAATAATGCCTCCAGCAACAGCAGGCTGACAGCAGCGGGCAGACAAGCCACAGCTGCAGGTACCATTCTCAGACCTGTCTCCAGACTCTTTTTTTTCTTTGTCTCCCTACCTTTGATGAGAGAACAACCGAATTACACATGCAAACTGAAAAACTTACGGAAACTGTATTGCATTTGAACTTGGGACACTTGGTAGGGTTTTTTTTGTGCATGTGTGTGTAGTTTTGTTCTACTTTATGAGTCCCCATTAATGAGACAACTACAGAACAACATCTGAGGCACCATCTCCAGGATTTGAGACTGAGACAGACACCCAATTATTAAGACTGAAACTTCATTGCATTTGAACTTGGAGGTTTTTTGGTTTTTTTAAATTTTTTATTTTTTCATTTTATTTTAATACATTTTTATATATAGATTTTTCTCTCATTTACTTATTTTTTATTTTTATTATCTTTTTTTTATTTTTGATTTCAATCCTCTCTCTGTCTCTCTAAGGTCTGTTCAGATTCCTGTCAATTAGTACACTAAAGCTCCCTGTTTATACCTTTGAAATCTTCTTGTCTGATACCTTGTTCTGTTTTCTCCCTCCAGTCTGTGTATTTGTTTTTCCCTTTTCTTTAACTTCTTGATTTCCATCTCCTCTCACCCTTCCATTCTAAATATCACCATTGTATTTATTACAAGCTAGAAAATACTTAACTGCACACAGTACAGGGACAGTAACAAAGGCAAAGACAATGATGGGAAAACAGAAAAACAGGGAAACCAGTTTCCCCACAGCAAAAAATTAGTACAGGAACCAGAGGGGAATGAAGAAAACAGATACTCAGATCCAGACTCCAACAAAATGAAGATAAACTATGCCAAAGGACCCAATAAGGCCCACAAGAATAATTTAAAAGAAGACATACTACAGGTACTCAATGAGAATTTTATAGAGATGATACTGGATAGGGTCAACAAAAATGTACAGGAGACACTCAAGAAATTCCAAGACAACAAAAATAGAGAATTTGAAAAAGCAAAAGAAGAAATAAAGGAAACCATAGAAGCACTGTATAAACACCAAAATGATACAGAGAACACGATGAATAAACAGATAAATGAACTGAGGACAAAAATAGATAACATTAAAGAGGAAAACAGCCAGGATATGGAAAACCTCAGAAAAAAAAAATGAAACAGAACTACAAAACAAAACAGAAGGCCAATCCAGCAAACTAGAACAAACAGAAGACAGAATCTCAGAACTTGAAGATGAAATGGTAATTAAAGGAAAAACCTGAAGAACTATTAATTAAACAACTCAAGACCTGTGAAAAGAAAATGCAAGAACTCACCGACTCCATCAAAAGACCAAACTGGAGAATCATGGGCATCGAAGAAAGAAGAGGTGCAAGCGAAGGGAATGCATAATATATTTAACAAAATAATGGAAAATTTCCCAAATCTAGAGAAAGATATTCCCATACAGATGCAAGAGGCCTTCAGGACACCAAACAGACCAGATCAAAATAGAACTACCCCACGACATATCATCATTAAAACAACAAGTTCAGAAACTAAGGAAAGAATGTGGAAGGCTGTAAGAGAGAAAAAACAAGTAACATACAAAGGTAAACCCATCAAAATCACAGCAGACTTCTCAACAGAAACATTAAAAGCAAGAAGAGCATGGGGTGAGATCTTCCGGGCACTGAATGAAAATAACTTCAACCCCAGGATACTCTACCCAGCAAAACTATCCTTCCAAATAGATGGAGCAATAAAAGTCTTCCATGATAAACTAAAACAATATGTGACCACAAAGCCACCACTACAAAGGATTCTGCAAGGGATTCTGCACACAGAAAGTGAAACCCAACTTAACCATGAAGAGACAGGCAGCACCAAACCATAGGAAAAGAAAAAGCAAGAAAGTAGAGAGTAACCTCAACATAGGTACACACAATCAAACCTTCAAACAACTAAGACAAGTAAATGACAGGAATCACAACATACCTATCAGTACTAACACTTAATGTTAATGGACTTAATTCACCCATCAAAAGGCACCGCTTGATGAAATGGATTAAAAAGGAAGATCCAACAATTTGTTGCTTACAGGAGACCCATCTCACCAACAGAAATAAGCACAGGCTAAGGATGAAAGGCTGGAAGAAGTTTTACCAAGCCAATGGCCCCCAAAAACAGGCAGGAGTAGCAATACTTACCTATGACAAAGTAGACTTCAAACCTACATTGAACAAATGAGATAAAGAAGGACATTCCATACTAATAAAAGGGGAAATAGACCAAAAGGAAATAATAATTATCAACCTGTATGCACCGAATGTCAACGCACCCAATTTCATCAAACATACCCTGAAAGACCTAAAAGCATATATAAACGCCAACAGAGTGTTTGTGGGAGACTTTAACACCCCATTATCATCAATAGATAGGTCATCCAAACAAAAAATCATAAAGAAATCCAAGATCTATAATATTCAATAGCTCAAATGGACCTAATTGATGTCTACAGAACACACAAGGGAGGGGTGAGGATAGGTAAGACACCTAAAAAATTAGCTAGCATTTGTTGCCCTTAACGCAGAGAAACTAAAGGAGATACCTTAAAAGCAACTGAGGCCAATAGGAAAAGTGGACCAGGAACTAGAGAAAAGTTTAGATCAAAAAGAATTAACCTAGAAGGTAACACACACACTCAGGAAATTAATGTGAGTCAACTCCCTTATCTCAACCAGGACAAACACTTGTTCCTTCCTATTATTGCTAATACTCTTTCTTCAACAAAATTAGAGATAAGGGCAAAATAGTTTCTCCTGGGTATTGTGGGGGGGTAGGTGGGAGAGGAAGGGGGCAGAGTGGGTGGTAAGGAAAGGGGTGGGGGTGGGGGGGAGAAATGACCCAAGCCTTGTATGCACATATGAATAATAAAAAAAAAGTGAAAAAAAAATTAAAAAAAACCAAATCAAACAGGTAAACACTTCTATGAGGTGGTGTTGCTAGGTAATGAAATTACCAAAATTATGCTTTGAGCAATTGTGCACAAACAGAAAGACCATGAAGCTCTGACTTTAGATGTGGATAGCACTAAAACCCACTTGTCCTTATTGAAGTATGGATTCCTTAGGCATGTAGTGTCAGCCTGCATTTATCAAAGCTGATGATCTGGTTAGAATATTCTGTGTATGTCCTCCTTAAGAAGGTAGTTAGACAGCTTACAGATTAAAAAAGCAAAAATTATACAAAGTGACCTTAAAATGGCATGAAAATGGTATTAATCCCACCGGAAAAAAGTAAATCTTAGTCATACTTAGAATACCCTAATGTTGTAAGACAGCATTAAATTTTTTAACTTCAGGGCTGGTAGAGTGGCTCAAATGGTAGGGTGCCTGTCAAGAAGTGTGAGGCCCTGTGTTCAAACCAGAGTCCTACCAAACTTTTTTTGTAACTGGTGAGAAACAAACATTAAAAAAATTAACATATACTATTTCTTAATGAATATAAAGTATAGAGAGATGTAAAGTCTGACTGCAATAATATTGAATGTGGAATGAGAAGGAAATAAAATTGTCTTTATATTCAACTAAAGCTAAGTTTTGTTTGCTAAATTTTGAAAAGCCATAATATATTTTATGTACCCCTTGTGGTAACTATGAAGAAAACATTTTTTTCTTTTGGCAGTACTGGGGTTTAAACACCTGGCTGCATGCTTCCTAAGCAGATGATCTACGACTTCAGCAATTCCATCAGTAAGAAATGATTTCTAATAGAGACAAAACACCAAAGAAAAACAAATGAAACGATATCATATCAATAACACATAAAACACAGAGAATGTACATTTGATCGAAGGGAAGGCTCAGTATCTACACAAGTCATGAAAAGTGAAGATGGTGGGCTGGACTAGTGCATCAGTGAATTATTAGTACCTCTGAGGAATACAGCCAGAAAGATGGTGAAGCATTATCTTTCAAATTGGGCAAAGATGGGAAAGAACTGCATGTTCTGTAGTGGACAGCACCATATACAAAGTAGAAAATTGAGGATCAGAAGAGAGGGAGAGAAAAAAAGCATAAGCCTGTGGCATCCACAGGATCAGGGAGCAGACTTAAGTAACAGAAAGCAAGAGCCTCACAAAACATGCAATGCAGTTCCATGGAAAATAGAAATATATGAACCTCAAAGAAGAAGCTTTGGCACTGGTCCAAAATTCTATTTTCAAAATGAGACTATTGATTGCTGAAAAATCTCAGGCAGTGAACTCATTTCACAAAGCCTTTCTTGGAACTGTCCAAAGTAGACTCTAAGAATTGTAGGCAAGCATGTTGAACAAACAGCAAAATGGAAATACTATGTACAATGAAGAAAATGTCAGTACCAACTTGGAAATCATCAAAGGATTATATAGAAATTATGAAGATGGATACACAATAAGTTCAATGAAACCATCATTATAGGTGCTCAACAGTGGACTAGAATAAGAAGAACAATCAACATGAAAATTATTGAAATTATGCAGACAGAAGAGAAAGAAAACACTTTAAAATTCACAGAACATGTCACAACTCTCTGAATTTTGTAAATTGTTGAAAGCTCTCTAGATAGAAACAAAAATTTATAAGCTAAGGACTTAGATCACATAAAGGAAAACAGTGTTAGAAAATTAACAAACGAACAAAAATTCTTTACTTTCTTCCTCACTACTGGTGATCAAGGAAAACCTTTGCTTAAAGTCATTGCAAGTGAATTATGGAATAGGTGATACCTTGTAATAGGAGAAATTAGTAAGAACAGGTATATATGGGTTATATATTGGAACAGTTATATATGGAAAAACAATAGTGGGGAACACACCAATATGCCTGTCCTGTCCATGAAGCAGCACATCTTTTTTTTTTTTAATTTTATTATTCATATGTGCATACAAGGCTTGGGTCATTTCTCCCCCCCCCCACCCCACCCCCTCCCTTACCACCCACTCCACCCCCTCCCTCTCCCCCCCACTCCCTCAATACCCAGCAGAAACTATTTTGCCCTTACCTCTAATTTTGTTGTAGAGAGTATAAGCAATAATAGGAAGGAACAAGGGTTTTTGCTTGTTGAGATAAGGATAGCTATACAGGGAGTTGACTCACATTGATTTCCTTGTGTGTGTGTGTTACCTTCTAGGTTAATTCTTTTTGATCTAAACTTTTCTCTAGTTCCTGGTCCCCTTTTCCTATTGGCCTCAGTTGCTCTTAAGGTATCTGCTTTAGTTTCTCTGTGTTAAGGACAACAAATGCTAGCTAGTTTTTTAGGTGTCTTACCTATCCTCACCCCTCCCTTGTGTGCTCTCGCTTTTATCATGTGCTCAAAGTCCAATCCCATTGTTGTGTTTGCCCTTGATCTAATGTCCACATATGAGGGAGAACATACGATTTTTGGTCTTTTGGGCCAGGCTAACCTCACTCAGAATGATGTTCTCCAATTCCGTCCATTTACCAGCGAATGATAACATTTCGTTCTTCTTCATGGCTGCATAAAATTCCATTGTGTATAGATACCACATTTTCTTAATCCATTCGTCAGTGGTGGGGCATGTTGGCTGTTTCCATAACTTGGCTATTGTGAATAGGCAGCACATCTTTAGTTGAAATGAATGTAGCTTACTTAGGAAAGGATTTTACACGTTCAGGAAATTATTAACAACACATTTTACACATACTTGGTATCATAAAGGGGAACAGAAATGTGATAATATAACTAATAAAGGACTACACTCCTCAGACTGGTTCAACTGTTGTAGTGCTTGCCTTAGCAATCACAAGACCCTGAGTAAAAAATAAGTAAATAAATAGGTACATAAAGGATTTCAGCAAGATTGTACTACACCAGCTAAATGCACAGCATATCATTTTGCAAAATTTATAATAACCACCCAAACTTCACATTAATAGAAGAACACCATTTACACAGAACAAAGGAATAGCAAAAGAAGAATGACAGGCAGAGAGGAAGGGCTGAGATTGGGGTGAGAGTAACATGAAAGAACAAGTAGGAAAAATGCTCAACACCACAGGTCATCAGTATAGTACAAGCATCAGCACATAAAGAAGCTGTTTAATGCTAAATGAACAAGTATAATAAATTAGAACATTACACATATTGGCAAATCACAGAATAAGGAAACATCCATAAAAGTTCAGATAAATTCACATACTATGAAAACTTCCTAGTAAATTTAAATTATCCATACTCTACAGAGCATCAATCCTAAAATCCCCACCCTAAAGGAATATTCTGCTAACAGTGTAGAACACTAGGGCAACTTTATGTAATGAAAATGAGCAAAGTCATCTGGGTCAACCTAACCACAGGGATATGGTTTATAGGCTTGTGACTTTGTGAAAAATCTATTGCTCCAGAAACTGCTATCATGCACCCTCGTTAAGGTAAGAGAAATATTCAGAGTCACCTTTTGACATCCTGTGACCTTAGTGAGCTATCTTAATCTTTGTCAATGTACACTGAGATGTATCAGTTGCAATGTTTATTTTCAGAAACCTTCTGATGTCTTCCACCATTTTAGGTTTGCTTAGTGTATCCACATGGTTTATGCCTAACTGCTACCTATGAAGTCTGTTCAATGTGTACTTTTTCCTTCATGAGCCATGCTTCACTTTTGCTCAACTCCAGTGCCTTACCTGAATTCACCTCACACAAGACGTAAGTACCAAGAATGGACACTCTGGTAACATTACCAAACACTCCCCCAAAGAACTCAAATGTTATCATTTGTGCTGTATTTCTTTGCCATCACTTCTGATAACAAATATGTGGTGTTACCAACACCAACCAAATTTCAAACACCAACTAATTGTCTTTCAATTCAAATCAGACACCGTCCAGACTTAGCACAGTCCCTCCAACTTCTGGGCAGTGTGAAACAGACACCAAGCCCTAGAACATGTTTGCTATGTCTGGTCACACCATTCACCTTCCTAAAGTCATAGAGACCTACACCCTGAGACAAGCCATTAGAATAAATGCAAACATGGCTTCAATGGGGCTTAGGAAAACAACCAAATACACTCCTATTGCTGCAGAAATTTCAAGGATTTCAGAATCACTTTGCTAGAAACTGACACAGGGACCAAAACTTCTAATTTATACTACATACCCACATCACTTTCCAAATGCACTAACTTTTTACCCCATCAGGAAAAATATAAAGGTGTCCTTCTCTAAGCCTGGGCCTCCCAGACTTGTTTTGATTGGCACAAATTACACTCTGTTTAACCATGTACCTCAACACAAAAGAAAATGGTGGCATGATATATTCTGAGGTTGTAACACTTATAAATATCTGCAATTAACTCACACTTCCAATCATTTCTGCACTACAAAAGAAGCACAGAACCAACATTCTTCCCATCACCCCCTCTGCAAACTCAGACATTCCCTCACACACTTCCCAAATGCCCTAAAAAATTATTATGAAGTAATCCCAAAAAATTATTATGAAGTAATCATTGCAAATATCTTCAAAATGATTTGTAAATAGTTGCAACGTGAACTTGACAAATCTGAGCCTGAGTCATCAAAGAAATCACACTTTAGCGTCCCCATAGGATCACAAAGAACCCAGGTCCATGTGGTTCATGCCTGTAATCCTCGCTGCTCAGGAGAAAGAGATTAGAAGTGTCTTGGTTCAAAGCCTGTGCTAGCAAAGAGTTCTAGAGACCCTATCTTGAAAAAAACCCATCACATGAAAGGGCTAGTGGAGTCACTCAAGTGGTAAGAGCGCATGCCTAGCAAGTGTGTGGACCTGAGTTCAAATCCCGGTGCAGTCAAGAAAAGACCAGGAAGATCCTTGGACTTGTAGCTGCTCCCTGTAAACCTAGGTACTGGGGAGACTGACAGGATGAGAGTGAAAATCAGCTTAGAATAAAATTGTTTAGTAGATGCCATTTCCAAAATACCCAGAGAAAAAAGACCAGAGATATGATTCAAGCAGTTGAGCACTGCTTTGTAAATGCAAAACTATGATTTCAAACTTCAGTCCCCAAAATTAAACAAGTAACAAGGAAACCAAGTTGATCACAGGAGAAAACTGTTCTTGCCAATCTCCATGTCTGTCCACTCCAAATTTATTTCTTCTGTTTTCTCCTCTCTTTGAGAGCAAATTGCCTTTCTGCCTTGAGATGCCTATATATCTTACTTTCGGAGCTTTCCACCTAGAGCAATTCTCTTACAGTCACGGTCTAAGTTAATCTGCATTTCATTAAAAAACAATACTCTAGAAACAACCTGTGGAAAATTACTATAGTCAGGAAGGGCAAAAGGTGTCCCCTCGGCTGAGAAGGCAACCACGTGGACTCGCATTTCCAATGAATCTGACAATGTGCGGATTCGTGGAAATTTTGGGACTTATTGGCAGCACTAAGAAGCACTGCATTGAGAGGACAGGGCATAGAGTTTAGCCCAGGCTTCCCTTGAACCGGTGGACTCAAAGGGAAGCCAGGTCCCAGTGAGGAGTCATGGGGACACTGCACAGAAGCGCCCTGTCCCGGCACAAACTCCATTAAGAACTCGGGAGGCTCCCCAGCCACCTCAGACTGCGGGACAGGGAATTACAGACAGAGTCTCCCATCAGGGCTGTGGTTGGGTGCAAGTCGTCTCACAGGGACACAGGACGGGGCTCAAGGCTCCTGGTCCACGGCCACCCTCCAGGCTACAGTAGAAATAAGACCCCAACCACGAGATCAGGGCGCAGACTCCAGGACAGGGCCCAGTCAAAACCACCGCAGCTTCGGGAATCTGGATCCAAAAGTCCCTCCTCCCGGACTGCAGATGCCCAGGCCCCTCTCACCATTTCCCACTTCTGACGCGTCCACGTGACGTCCCTATGGTCCTGCAGTCAGAAGATTTCACACGGCTGCCTGAGCTGTGCAGCCCGAACAATGTCCCTCCAGCAGGCGCATGGCAAATATGGCGATAATGAGGAAGGCATCGTGAATCGCCTAACACCGTCGCTCCTCATTGGACGGGAGGTGCAGGCGATTGAACAGCCGCTCTGATTGGCTACTGGACACAGGGCCCACCCCCAAGCCCTTGAGTGACAGGGGGTTTGGGAGGTTGTGGTGTGTGGAATGAGTGAGTTCAAAATGACACAATTCAGCAGCCCTGGCCAAATAAGTCTTCCTTTGTTGGAGATCTGTTTTAGTTTGTGGGATGATTACACTCGGCAGAACTTGTCCTGTCCCTCTGAATCTGGCACCTGCCGCTTATACTCACTGAAGCCTTCTTGCATAGTCCTCCTGAAAATGGGACAACTTACTCTCAAAAATCCCAGACTCAGTATCCCATGGAAAAAACTCATCATGTCAGTTAAGGAGGGGAGACTCAGGAAGGCTAAGACACAAGAAGTTAATGCAGGGAAAATGTTCAAGCTCTACAAACTGGAATGAAGCAGATGGCCAAGGCTTTCTCACACTTCATGTTTCAATCTAACCATTTTCACACAAGATAATAAAACCACATTATCAAAGATGTTATATTTCATGAATGGAGAAAAAGGAGTTATATGGCAATTATATTCCACAAAGATGCAAAATGAATAAAAAGGAGGCTAGGCTCAAGAAGTAGAGTGCTTGATTGGGAAGCAGGAAAGAATGGAAAGCATGCTGTGTAAAACCTCTGACAAGGCTGCTGTGTTGCCCAAGATCACAAGTAAAACACACTTTCCTGACTTTAAGCAGATTTCTGAGCATGAAGACTACCGTGATTCCTGAAAGGCAGCCCTAAATTGCATAATCCCTAATAATGATCAGAGAAACCTCAGGATTTAACATTGTAGTCCATCAAGCTTTTCTACCCTCTTCCTATGGAAAAATATCTGCCTTCTACAGTTTAATATTGAAGAGAGAGAAAACCTCACTTCAGATTCTTGAAGGTGGTAACTGTAAAGAAACTGTTATGCATAATTCAGCTTAAATTTGCTTTCCAAAAGCCTGACATTCACTGATTTTCTCCATATGTAAATTGCGTGGTCTTTCTCAAGGAAATTGATCCATTTCAACCCAAAACACTTGGGAGAAAACAGTCCCAGGACAAACAGACTTACAACCTCAGCAAGTATAGAACTCTCAACCTCATTCACATGTGGTTCTTCTGTTTTCACTTATTCGGTAGGTTCATACTGTCAACGCTCCTCTGTGAATCCCAAATGTTGATTTCTATAGATTTACATTACTTAGGTTTTCAGCTACAGGTCAAAACATGGCATAGCTTTGTGAATATTCCATTTTATCATGAGGAGACAGTTACTCTGCAGCTTTGGGCTGATAAATCCTATGAAAATAATTGAATCTGGTTGGCTGATAAGGTTTTTGAGTTAGTCTTTTCATTACTGATTTATCCCTTTTTAATCTCTCACTAACTGGTGTGTTGAAATGTTCAAGTAATTTGTTTGTGGGGCTAGAGTTTGAACTTAGGGCTTCACACTAGCAAAGCAGGCACTGTACCACTTGAGCCACACCTCAGTCCATTTTGTTTGGTTACTTTTGAGATGGGGTCTTGAGGACTATTTGCCCAGGTGGGCTTGAAATGTCAAATCTCCTGATCTCAGCCTCCCAAGAAGGTAGGATTACAGGTAGGAGGCAGAGGTGCAAAGCTCAAAGGACATTGTTGATTGATGATTTCCTTGCAATCTGATAAGCTTTTGCTTTCTTGTAGTTTGTAACACTGCTTATCTTCACACCTATTAAGGACTTTTATGTCTTCAATGGCAGCTGACTGCTTTATCATCATGTATTCCAAATGTCTCTTGTAATATCCCTTAATATAATTGCTGACTTGTCTTTACTTAACATGTACCCCAATTTAAATTTTTGAGCAGGTTAATTTTGCAGTACTGGGGTGTGAACTCAGGGTTTCACCCTTGCTAGCTAGACTACCAATTAAGACTCTATACCAGCCCTTTTATGTGTTGGGTATTGTTGAAAAAATGTATGGGAAACTGAAATTACAAAGGTAAGTTTGAAATGTATCTTCCTTAACACTGCCTCAAAAACAGCTAGGATTACAGGAGGGAGCCACCAGTCCCTGGCTCTAACTTCTTGTTTCAATTGTGCTTTCCCTGTGTTCCATTCTGTTTTTCTGTTAGGATATCAAATATGCTTTTTTTCCTTCTTTTTATTTTTTCTTTCCTTCCCTTTGTAATGTATATTTGTAGTTTATGGTTGATGCACTTTCCTTCTTTTGTTTCCTCTGTGTGTGTGTGTGTGTGTGTGTGTGTGTGTGTGTGTGTGTGTGTGTATTACTATGGGCTTAGCCCAAGGCCTTGTAATTGCTAGCCAAGCTTCCTAGTGGTGAGCTACATCCATAAGATTTCTTATTTTGAGACAGAATCTCACTAAATTGCCCTGGCTGTAATCCAATTGATAATCCCTGTGCGACATCCTCTCAATAGCTAAGCACCACAACTGAGTTTTTCATCTACTTTTCGGTGATTCTAACATTTGAACTTAGGCCTTCCACTTCCTAGGCAGGCACTTTTAATGTCCTGATAGCCACTTTCAAATATCATTTCACAGGTTCAGAGTCAATGCAGGTATCTTGGAATGCTCGAGTTCTCTCTTCCATCTCGTATTTAGTTGCTCTCCTTCATCATTTCCATTTTAGAAACTATAAGGACCCAGTATTATGGTGAAATTTTTCATTTCAGGAATTTATATGTGATAACAAATGTGAATAATTGATTTTGGAGTCAGGAGGCATGGCTTAAGTGTTAGATCATGAGATTAGCAAATGTGAATCCCTAACTCCAAACACCAGTATGCGCAAGGGAGAGAAAAGATTTAGTGTCTCTTCATTTTATTACTCTTTCTTGGTGTGGTCTTTATTTCTAACCACCTTTTCCTTCTCTCCAAACAGTCATTGCAATTTTTGCAATGCTGGTGTCCATGTATTTATAGTCTGTAAATATTATTCAATTTTCATTCTCTTGTTCAGAATGAATAATTTCAATTGCTTTAGGAAGAGGTGTGAATCCACACAGAGCTGCCTAAAGAGATGAGCCATAAAATCCAAGTCATCTCTGGAATGTGAGGAGGAAGTCTGTACTGGAGGTATGGCTCAAGAAGTAGAGCACAAGGTTTGCAAGTGGAAAGACCTGAGTTCAAACCCCAATCCTGCCAAAAAGTATGAAATATGTCTTTGTTGGTAGCATTAAAGAAATACTAAAAAGCATCAATTATAAGATGATTTAGGAAAGAATGGCAAAAAGTGAAGTGCCTGAGATCATAATCCTTAATGCAATTCAAAGAAAAGAGTGTTTATTTGTGTAAACTTTGATGATAGTGCACCAAGGATAAGATTATCATTCAGAAATATAATATTGTGTGCTGGTTATCGATGGCTCATCCTGTCATCTGCTCAGGAGACAAAGATTGTATTGATCATGGTTTGAGACCAACCTGGGCAAAAAAGTTAATGAAATCTCATGTCAGTTAGTAGCTCTGTATGGTGGTATGGGCTTATAATTCCACAAACATGGGAGACATTATTGGAAGGATTATAGTCTGATGCAGCCATGGGCAAAATGGGAGACCCTACCTGGAAAATAACTAAGATAGCGGTAAGGATCATAGATCTTGATTTTAATGTTAGAGGCCTGACTAAGAAAGTACGAGTCTCTGTGTTCAACCACATTACTGCCAAGAATAAAGAAATAAATAAATACCATAATGTGAATGGACATAAAATCTGTTTGGAGGCAGTGAGGGAAAGTCTTCACTCATCCCACTTCCTTTTTTACATGAAAGAACTTCATTCTGGCACTCATGATACTGCACAGTGTATAGAACATTCATTAGAAAACTATGCAATGTTACCTGAGCACAACATACCTGCTAGATCAGAATGGAATGAATGTCAGCATCAGGGGGCCAGAAGAAAGTGGGTTTGAGTTTATTAATCTTGGTACATGAACAATATGGTTTTATATTTATTGTAGAAAATGAAAGTACCAAGGAATCCACCTTCCAAATGGACATGACCTAGGGAACTAAAAGACAATTCAAAGTATCCTGGAAGATACAAGTGCACTAGTAAAAAAGGTTTATTTTATTTTATTTGTAAAATATGTGACTAACAGCAAAGTGGATTGTTTGGTTATAATTTTTGTTAGGACCATCAACCTGCCTTATTTTTTACTTAGGGAGAACTATTGTATATTGTTTGTGTACCTCATTTTAAAATTATTTTCCCTGAAGTTTTACAAACTACTTTCTAAATTTGAAAATTCCTATGGTATGTCCATAACAGATGATGACCCCTGAGACCCTAAAAGCTATACGACCATGATGGACATGAGATGGCCTGCAGCTTATGAAATCTGAATCACAAACTTCACCCAGAAAATATGTTAATTTGAAGTTCCTTGGACTTGGGAATAAGCCATGCACCACTGTTTCAAGGAGGGATATTGTTGGATCAAGAAAGATTGCCGTAAGAAGCCAGTCCACTGAATCCTAGTCAGAGTAATTCCATCTTTCAGAAATGCAACATTTAGGCCTTCTTTGTAATGAGGCTGAAACCAACAAGCCAACTGGGGCTCAAGTGAGAGAATGTTTGTCCAGTACTGAGAAGCCCTAAGATCAAACCCAGTATCAGCCAATATATAAATAAATAAAGCTATCCTTTCCAAAATGTGACATTATTTCCTGAGAACAGGAGCATCCCCTATAAGTGCAAAGACTGCATATATGCATATATGTTTGCCAGATAATAGTTTTATCTGTGCATGAGTTCTCTGAGTCTATAATCATTTATTTCCATGCAGTGTGTCTGTGTAAGGTCAGGGTTGCATTAATTCTGCTGTAGACATAGAGCCATATAACATTTATGCTGTCATAAATGTCATTGTTATCTGTAAGTGGTTCACCACTCTCTCTGTAACACTGATAAACCCAATTACTCATCAGACTTTCCTTGGTGGAGTCCTTCCTTAGACTGTTGGTGCTATCACAATTCAGAAGCATACATTTCTTTTATCTCTCCCTGGAAATTATAACACCTGTTATCCAAAGGTTTATATTCTGCTGTTTTAGTTTACAAGGGTCTGAATATAAATGGAAAGTTCCTGTATATAAAATTTTGAATGTTCCATGCTGATAATGTCACAAAATGTGGCATCAACTCCATCATTAACCTCATTTCATTACATCACTTAAATGCTGCCTGATGGTACTATTTTGGGATACTGAGTAACAGGGAAATGGTACACTGAGGCTTTTTTTAGGAAGCAATGTTTATTAACATGCCAGCAGCAACTCAGTAGATTCACATCCAAAGACTGAGCCTTGAGAATAAAGGGGCCTTGCCTTATACACCATTCTAGGCAGGTTAGAGAAGCAAGAAATGAAGTTTAATCCATATGTGGTTACATACTATCTCATTGGCTAGGATTTTCTCAGTGCTAAGTGACCTTCACTTTCAGATTCTCTAAGTTTTATCTCCCTGTTGGCCTTCCCCTACTCCCTGTTGTATTATCAGAACACAGATTTGCTTTTTTCTGGTGCCCCTCTGTGCTTCATTATATCATCAAAGATGAAGAAGAATGAATACAATAAAATGTGATATATTTAAAGAGAATTTGTGCACAAATTTTTTAGTATAACTTTTTACCACATAATAGTTATATTTGATCTTTAGTTGATGGGCAGTGTTGACTCAACACCTGTAATCCTAGCTATTCCAGAGGCAGAGATCAGGAGGATCACAGTTGGAATCCAGCCAAAGCAAATAGTTTACAAGACCCTATCTTGAAAAAACTCACCACAAAAACAGGGTGATGGAGTGACTTATGGTGAAAGCCCTGACACCAAGCACTAGTACCACACAAAAAAAGGATGGAGGGTGAATACAATTTTGTATATATTGAGAGACAAAAAGTCTATTCTCAAACTTTTAAAGTGTTTAGTACAATAGTTATGTTTCATCATTACATGTTGGTTCTAATCTCTTAATGCACATGATTTTTAAAGATATTATCATAGATGTGTATAAGTGAAAGTAGAGTGCATATAGTGTTAAATGTTACCTACTCTTTCAGGAATTCACTAGCAAGTCCTTGGAGTATATCATCCTTGGATAAGAAGGTTTTGTAGCTTTGATTTGTTATCTGAATACATAAAGGCACATCATTCATGTCAGACTATCTGCCTTACTGACCAGGACAGGGTGATAGGATAGAATTTGATGGAGGAGACAGCCAGGGCTGTGGAATTGATGATGAAGACATAGAAAATGTACATTGCTCAAGAGACACCATCTTCCACCCCAAGGTACATTGTGCTAATTCAGGGAACCTTTCTGATGTTTCCCCCAGGTTCTACACTCCCTGTCCCCTACCTTGAAGTCCATGCACTAAAAGCATCTCTTTTTCAGCCCAGTCTCCCTGGAAATGAGGGCTTCTCAGCAGGGCCAGTGGCTAAATTCTCCCTGGGGAAAGTGAGTGGCAGACAGCTTTTGTTGTGTACAGGAGGAGGGAGTGGAGTCCACATTCCTGAATGACTCAGAGTCTCTGCTGACCTCTGCAGACTCTGGAGCCAATCATTTCTCTTCCAGGGTGTGCTTGTAGAGTTCATGGTGATGCCCTGTGCAGAAGAGCACAATAAAGACAAATCACACAGCTAAAGTACAAAGAGGTTGGCGTGATCCCTCCACTTTTCAGCACATCAGACTGTATCAAGTAGCAGAGACTGTCATTTTGGCCACTTCTTGGAAGGCAGAAAACTGGAGAGTGAGCATGGGAGAGAAGGTGCAAGGACATAACGTGTAAAGTCGCACAGCCTGGGGTGAGGGTGGAGGGCTGATGAGAAGACAGTCCTCCAGCTTGGGAGGCTCCTTGGGTCCTTTGCCCATTCTCTGTGCCTTCTAATTTGGACTGCCTTTGGCTGACTGCAGCTGCTCTCCCACTGATTTTTCTCCTGGTTGTGATCCTATTGTTTAGGGAATATTAGGATGTGTTTAGAGATATATTCTGATGTCAGGGCATGAAGAAGCCTCCAAATTTTTTTTCCAGAGTGGTTGTATTAGTTTACATTCCCACCAGCAGTGTAAAAGGGTTCCTTTTTCCCTGCATCCTCGCCAACACCTGTTGTTCGTGGTGTTGCTAATGATGGCTATTCTTTCTAACAGGGGTGAGGTGGAATCTTAGTGTGGTTTTAATTTGCATTTCCTTTATTGGTAGAGATGGTGAGCATTTTTTCATGTGTTTTTTGGCCATTTGAATTTCTTCTTTTGAGAATGTTCTGTTTAGTTCACTTGCCCATTTCTTTACTGGTTCATTAATTTTGGGAGAATTTAGTTTTTTCAGTTCCCTATATATTCTGGTTATCAGTCCTTTGTCTGATGTGTAGCTGGCAAATATTTTCTCCCACTCTGTGGGTGTTCTCTTCAGTTTAGAGACCATTTCTTTTGTAGAGCAGAAGCTTTTTAGTTTTATGAAGTCCCATTTATCTATGCTATCTCTTAGTTGCTGTGCTGCTGGGGTTCCATTGAGAAAGTTCTTACCTATACCTACTAACTCCAGAGTATTTCCTACTCTTTCCTGTTTCAACTTTAGAGTTTGGGGTGTGATACTAAGATCCTTGATCCATTTTGAGTTAATATTGGTACAGGGTAGTACACATGGATCTAGTTTCAGTTTTTTGCAGACTGCTAACCAGTTTTCCCAGCAGTTTTTGTTGAAGAGGCTGTGTTTTCTCCATCGTATATTTTTAGTGCCTTTGTGAAACACAAGTTGGTTATAGTTCTGTGGCTTCAGATCAGGGTCCTCTATTCTGTTCCACTGGTCTTCATGTCTATTTTTGTGCCAGTTCCATGCTGTTTTTATTGTTATTGCTTCGTAATATAGTTTAAAGTCGGGTATTGTGATACCTCCAGCATTGTTCTTTTGACTGAGTATTGCCTTGTCTATTCATGGCCTCCTGTGTTTCCATAAAAATTTAATGGTAGATTTTTCCATCTCTTCGATGAATGGCATTGGAATTTTGATGGGAATTGCATTAAACACGTAGATTACTCTTGGGAATATAGACATTTTTACTATGTTGATTCTACCAATCCATGAGCATGGGAGATCTCTCCACTTTCTATAGTCTTCCTCAATCTCTTTCTTCAGAAGTTTATAGTTTTCCTTGTAGAGATCTTTCACATCTTTTGTTAGGTTTACACCTAGGTATTTGATTTTTTTTGAGGCTATTGTAAATGGAATTGTTTTCATATATTCTTTTTCAGTTTGCTCATTATTTGTGTATAGAAATGCTAATGATTTTTCTATGTTGATTTTATATCCTGCTACCTTGCTATAGCTATTGATGATGTCTAGAAGCTTCTGAGTAGAGTTTTTTGGGTCTTTAAGGTATAGGATCATGTCATCTGCAAATAGGGATATTTTGACAGTTTCTTTACCTATTTGTATTCCTTAAATTCCTTCTTCTTGCCTAATTGCTCTGGCTAGGAATTCCAGTACTATGTTGAATAGGAGTGGAGATAGTGGGCATCCTTGTCTAGTTCATGATTTTCGAGGGAATGGTTTAAGTTTTTCTCCATTAAGTATAATGCTGCCTGTAAGTTTGTCATATATAGCTTTTATAATGTTGAGGTACTTTAATTCTATTCCTAGTTTTCTTAGAGCTTTTTGCATGAAATGGTGTTGGATCTTATCAAAGGCTTTTTCTGCATCTATTGAGATGATCAAGTGGTTTTTGTCTTTGCTTCTGTTAATGTGGTTTATTACATTTATTGATTTTCATATGTTGAAGAAACCCTGCATTCCTGGGATGAAGACTAATTGGTCATAGTGAATGATCTTTTTGATATGTTGTTGAATTCAGTTTGCCATTACTTTATTGAGGATTTTTGCATCAATGTTCATTAAAGAGATTGGCCTATAGTTCTCCTTTTTGGAGGTGTCTTTGCCTGGTTTTGGGATAAGTGTAATACTGGTTTTTTAAAATGTGTTAGGCAGTTTTCCTTCCCTTTCTATTTCATGGAACAGTTTAAGGAGGGTTGGTATCAGTTCTTCGTTAAAGGTCTGATAGAATTCAGCAGAGAATCCATCAGGTCCTCGACTTTTCTTTTTGGGGAGACTCTTGATTGCTGCTTCAATTTCATTTTGTGTTATAGGTCTATTCAGGTGATTAATATCCTCTTGGTTCAGTTTTGGATGATCCTATGTATCTAGAAATCTGTCCATTTCTTTAAGATTTTCGAATATATTTGAATATAGGTTCTCAGAGTAGTCTCTGATGATTTCCTGGACTTCCATGGTGTTTGTTGTTATCTCCCCTTTTGCAGTCCTGATTCTACTAATTTGGGTTTTTTTCTCTTCTTATTTTAGTCAGGTTTGCCTGGGGACTGTTGATCTTGTTTATTTTTTCAAAGAACCAACTTTTTTTCCACTGATTCTCTGTATGTTTTTTTGGGTTTCTATTTCATTGGTTTCAGCTCTTATTCTTATTATTTCTCTCCTTCTATTTGTTTTTGGATTTGCATGTTCTTCTTTTTCTAGGTGTTTGAGATGTATCATTAAGTCATTGATTTGAGATCTTAAATTCTTTTTAATATATGCACTCATGGCTATAAAGTTTCCTCTCAGGACTCGCTTTGCTGTGTCTCATAGGTTCTGGTAGGTTGTGTTTTCATTTTCATTGACTTACAGGAACTTTTTAATTGCCTCTTTTATTTCATCAATGACCCATTGTTCATTAAATAATGAGTTATTCAGTTTCCAGCTGTTTGCATGTTTTTTGTCTTTACTTTTGTTGTTGAGTTCTAGTTTTATTGCATTGTGATCAGATAGATTGCATGGTATAATTTCTATTTTTTTATATTTGCTGAGGTTTGCTTTGTGCCCTAGGATGTGATCTATTTTGGAGAAGGTTCCATGGGCTGCTGCTGAGAAAAATGTATATTGTGTTGAAGTTGAATGAAATGTTCTGTAGACATCAAGTAGGTCCCTTTGATCTATGGTACATTTTAGATCTAGGATTTCTTTATTGACTTTTATTTCGATGACCTATAGATTGATGATAATGGGGTGTCAAAGTCTTCCACAACCACTGTGTTGGAGTTAATATATGCTTTTAGGTCTTTCAGGGTATGTTTGATGAAATTTGGTGCATTGACATTGGGGCATATAGATTGATAATTGTTATTTCCTTTTGGTCTATTTCCCCTTTTATTAGTATGGAATGTCCTTCTTTATCTCATTTGATCAATGTAGGTTTGAAGTCTACTTTGTCAGAGATAAATATTTCTACTCCTGCCTTTTTTCATGGGCCATTGGCTTGGTAAATCTTCTTCCAGCCTTTCATCCTAAGCCTATGCTTATTTCTGTCAGTAAGATGGGTCTCCTGTAAGCAACAAATTGTTGGATCTTCCCTTTTAATCCATTTCATCATACGGTGCCTTTTGATGGGTGATTTATGTCCATTAACATTAAGTGTTAGTACTGATAGGTATGTGGTGATTCCTGTCATTCAGTTGTCTTAGTTGTTTGAAGGTTTGATTGTGTGTACCTAAATTGAGGTTATTCTCTACTTTCTTGGTTTTTTGTTTTCCTGTAGTTTGGTGCTGCCTGCCCTTTCATGGTTATGTTGGGTTTCACTTTCTGAGTGCAGAATCCCTTGAAGACTCTTTTGTAGTGGTGGCTTTGTGGTCACATATTGTTTTAGTTTCTGCTTATCATGGAAGACTTTTATTGTTCCATCTATTTTGAATGATAGTTTTGCTGGGTAGAATATCCTAGGGTTGAAGTTATTTTCATTCAGTGCCCAGTAGATATCAAGCTGTTCTTGCTTTTATTGTTTCTGTTGAGAAGTATGCTGTGATGTTGATGGGTTTACCTATGTATGTTATTTGTTTTTTTCTCTCTTACAGCCTTCAATATTCTTTCCCTAGTTTCTGTACTTGTTGTTTTAATGATGACATGCCATGGGGTAGTTCTATTTTGATCTCTATGTTTGTTGTCCTGGAGGCCTCTTGCATCTGTATGGAAATATCTTTCTCTAGATTTGGGAAATTTTCTGTTATTATTTTGTTGAATATATTACGCATTACCTTTGCTTGCACCTCTTCTCCTTCTTCAATGCCCATGATTCTAAGGTTTGGTCTTTTGATGGAGTCAGTGAGTTCTTGCATTTTCTATTCACAGGTCTTGAGTTGTTCAACTAATAGTTCTTCAGTTTTTCCTTTTATTTCCATTTCATCTTCAAGTTCTGAGATTCTGTCTTTTGTTAGTTCTATTCTGCTGCATTGGCCTTCTATTTTGTTTTGCAATTCTATTTCTGTCTTTTTTCTGAGGTTTTCCATATCCTGAGTCCATTCCTCTTTAATGTTGTCTATTTTTGTCCTGAGTTCTTTTATCTCTTTATTAATTGTGTTCTTTATTTCAGTTTGGTGTTTATACAGTGCTTCTATGGTTTCTTTTATTTCTTCTTGTGGTTTTTCAAATTCTCCATTTTTGTTGTCTTGGAATTTCTTAAGTGTCTCCTGTACATTTTGGTTGACCATATCAAGCATCATCTCTATAAAATTCTCACTGATTGCCTGTAGTATTTCTTCTTTTGGATTGTTCTTGTGGGCTTCATTGGGTTCTTTGGCATAGTTTATCTTTGTTTTGTTGGAGTCTGGATATGAGTATCTGTTTTCTTCATTCCACTCTTGTACCTGTACTAATTTTTTGCTGTGGAGAAACTGGTTTCCCTGTTTTTTCTGTCTTCCCATCATTGCCCTTTGTGTTGTGATTGTCCCTGGACTGTGTGCAATTAAGTATTTTCTAGCTTGTAATAATAACAATGGTGATAGTTAGAATGGAAGGATGAGAGGACATGGAAAACAAAGAAGTTAAAGAAAAAGGGAAAAACAAATGAACAAATAAAAAAGAAAGCAAACAAACAAAAAAATTTCACAGTTATAAACAGAGGCGATAGTGTACTAATCAACAGTATGCTGAACAGAAATTAAAGAGACAGAGAGAGGATTGAAAAATTTTAAAAAAAGATAAAAATATAAAATAAATAAATGAAAAAAATTAAGAAAAAATATTTAAAAATCTCCAAGTCCAAAATCAATAAAGTTTCAGTCTTAATAATTTTGGTGTTCGTCCCTCAGCCTCCAAATCTGGAGATGGTGTTTCAGAAGTAGCTCTATGGTTGTCTCTTCAAAGGGGAACAAAAACTAAAAAAACAAAACAGCAAAAACAAAAATACCCCACAAAGTGCCCAAGTTCAAATGCAATACAGTTTCAGTAAGTTTTTCAGCATGCAAGTGTAGTTCAGTTGTTGTGGAGACAGTTCTGTGAATGGCTATCTGAGGCTATGGCACATCTGCCCACTGCTGTCAGCCTGCTGTTGCTGGAGGCTTTATTTATGTAGATCTCAGGAGTGAACTTAACACTCACCTAGCCCTTCAGGCTTTGTTTACTTAGAGTTCTCTTGGGAAGGACCGCACTGCTACAAGCTTTCCCCTTTCGATGAACACTGGGTGAGTTGACACTGCACCAGCTTTCTCAGGCCGGTGTGTTCATTTACAGCTCATGTGGGAAGTGAATCTTCCCCTCTTCCCTGTGGAGTTTTCCTCCTATCACCACTTTTACTAGCTTTCCCGCTCCTTGTTTTTGGGCATGTGCCACCACTCCTGCCTTCTCCAACCAGCTTGTTGTTAGGGATTTCCCCTCCTCCTATCTTTGGTGCTCAGGGCACCCCACCCTCTTTACTACATGTCTTTTTTGTTATTGCTTATTACTCAGTTTCTCTTTTTTCCCTGGGTGGGGGTCAGTCTGTCCAGGGGGCTATGCTCATCTGGCCCAGGGTTGTCTGTGGGAGTACCACGTTCTGCTTAGCTCACCTTGTGGTCTGCATCTTCCCAAGCTGTCTGGGTGCTGCCATCTGGTGGTGGCATGGGAGACCTGTTTTCTCCTTTTAATGTGAAGTGGAGATGCTACTCATGGGCTGGAGGTGTGGAGGAGTCAAAGTTTTGACTCTTTTGGGTGGTTTTTTGAGTAAGGCATATCTCCAGCATCTCTCCAAGATTATACTTTAGGGGGCATGCTTTCTGCTTCCTCCCTTTAGGTGCCATCTTGGAATTCCTCAAATTGGCTACTGCTGGAATTGGGTTTTGAACTCAGGGCTTTGCACTTTTAAAGCAGGAGCTCTACTTCTTAAGCCACACCTCCTCATCACATTTAGGAGATGACTTGGATTTTGAGAATCTTCTCTTTTCATAGCTCTTTATGGTTGCACTCTTCTTCCTAAAGCAATTGAAATTATTCATTATGAACAAGAAAATAAATATTGAATATTATTTATAGAATATATCACATGCATTAGTATTGAAAAATTGCAATGAATTTTTGGGTAGAAGGAAAATGTGGTTAGAAATAAAGATTCCAGAAGAAAGAGAACTGAAAAGAATTAAGTGAAGATACACTAAATCCTTTCATGCTCTTGGGCACACTGGGGTTTAAAGTTAGGGACTGAAATTTGATAGGCACATGATCTCACACTTGAGCCATGCCTCTAGTGTGCAAAATCATTTATTCACTTTTGTTATCATATATAAATGTAAGTACTGGATTCTTATGGTTGCTGAGAAGAAATGATGTATGAGATCAACTGAGTATGGGTATGGAAGGGAAGACCCTGGAGCATTCCATGATACCTGCATTGACCCTGAACCTGTGTAATGTTATTTGACAGTGTAGTGCAGACCATTTATGTGCCTGCTGAGCAAGTGGTAGTCCAAAATACAAATATCAGAATCACAAAAAGGTGGATGAAGACTCAGTTGTGTTGCTACAGAATTAAAATCCCAGCAAAAAGATTATCAATTGCCTGCCAGTCATCGTTATTTAGTGAGATTCTGCTTCAAAATAAAAGTAAGTTGGGATATAACTCACCATTGGACAGCTTTCCTAGCAATTACAAGGTCTTGGTCTAAACCCATAGTAATACACACACACACACACACACACACACACACACACACACACACACACGATACACACTGAATTAACATAAATTGCAAATATATCTTGCAAAGTGAAAGAGGATAACAAATAAAAAAAGAAAAAATATATATATTTGATATCCTAATAGTGAAAACAAAATGGAATACAGGGTAAGCACAATTAAATGGGAACTTAAGCCAGGCACTGGAGGCTCTCACTTGTAATCCTAGCAATTTTGGAGACAGTGGTAGGAGATCTAAGTTACATAGCACATTATCACCACATTTGCCATGTGTCTGCTGGAGAGTTGTCATGTTACAGAGATCCATTAGCTGTGTGAAATCTTCTTACTGCAGGACCATAGAGAGGTCACCTTGAGGAATCAGAAGAGGGAAATGCTGAGAGAGTGGCTGGGCATCTGCCATGCTGGGTGGAGGAACTGTTGCATCCAGAAGTAGTAGTGTTTTTGACTGAGCCCTGACTTGTGGGTTCCATAAACTGCACCCTGATCACACTGTTGGGGCCTTAGGTCCTCTGCCACCTTAGGGTGTTGGTGGACTGGGGTTCTTTAACCAGTCCTGTGTCTTTGTGAGGTGACTTCATCCCAGCTCACAGACCTACTGGGAGTTTCTGCCTGCAAATCCCTACCTAGTTAACTGAGGTGGCTGGGGATACCACTGTGTACTTATGCAGTTTGTGCTGGGCCAAGGCCTTCCTGTGCAGTGTCCCATAACTCCTTACTGTGACATGGCTTCCCTTTGAGTCCTTCAGGTTCAAGGGAAGCATGGGCTAAACTCTATGCTCTATGTTCTAAAGCCAGGACATCTTAGTTTGCCAATAAGGTCCTCAATTTCCACAAATTCTGCACATTGTCAGATTCTTTGGAAATGCAGATCCACATGTTTCTGTGGTTGGCTTCTGGGTGGCCAGGACAATTTTTGCTATACCCAGGTAGTTTCTAAAATATTTTTCTAGAATGAAATGTTGATTAACTTAGACTGCAATTTTAAAAGTATTACTCTAGATGGAAAGGCACAAAAGAAAGGTGATTTGCTCTCAAATAGATAAAAAAAGAGGAGAAGAAAGAATTTGGGTATAGACAGACATGGAGATTGGCAAAACCAGTTTTCTCCTATGGTGATCTTTGTCTTGTTTGTTTCCTTATTTTATTTTTGGGGACTGAAGTTTGAACTCATAGCTTAGCTTTTACAGAGCAGGTGCTCAACTGCTGGAACCACATCTCCAGTCTATTTTATCAGCTTCTTTTGGTGGTAGGGTCCATACATGAAATAAGTAAATTACTTTTTTGGCAATGTGTTTTTATTTTCTGGGTGCAAATGATTACATTGAAACATGAGGCATGAGAAATCCCTGGCCATCTGCTTCATTCCAGTTTCCAGAGTTTGACATCAGCCCTACATCTACTACCTGTGTCCTAGCCTACCTGAGTCTCCTGCCCTTAACAGACATGATGAATTTTCTCCATTTCTCCTCATTTTCAAGAGGAGTATGCTAGAAGTTCACAGTGAGTATGATAAGAGTCAGGCGCTGGGTCCAGAGGGCAAGGACAAGTTCTGTTGAATATAATTATCTGACAAACTAAAAAGTATCTCCAACAAAAGAAGCGTTATTGGCAAGGGCTGCTGGATTCTTTCATTTTCAACTCACCAGTTTAGCATCCCCTCCCCACTCCATTTCCCATCACTCAAAGGCTTTGGGGGCCCTGGACCCATTAGCCAATCAGAGCAGCTGTTTAATCGCCTGCACCACCGTCCAATGAGGAGCCTCAGTGGTGAGCGATTCACGATGCCTTCCTCATCATCGCCATATTTGCCATGCGCCTGCTGGAGGGACATTGCTCAGGCTACACAGCTCAGCAGCTGTGTGAAATCTTCTGACCGCAGGACCATAGTGAGGTCACGCGGACGCGTCAGAGCGGGAAATGGTGAGAGGGGGCTGGGCATCTGCAGTGCGGGTGGAGGGACGGTTGGGTCCAGAAGGAGCAGTGGGCCGGGTGTGTTCTGGATCAGGGCAGCTCCCTGATCATGTGTTTGGTGCCTTAGGTCTGCGGGAAACTGGGGGGTGGCGCTGAACCAGCAGCCTTGAGCCCCATCCTGTGTTTTTGTGAGGTGACTTCATCCCAGCCCATAGTCCTGCTGGGAGTCTCTATCTGCAACTTCCTGTCCCACAGACTGAGGTGGCTTGGAGTCTCCTGAGTAAATATGGAGTTTGTACTGGGACAGAGCGCTCCTGTGCAGTGTCCCTATAAATCCTTACTGGGACCTGGCTTCCCTTTGAGTCCATCAGGTTCAAGGGAATCCTGGGATAAACTCTATGCCCTGTCCCCTCAATGCAGTGCTTCTTAGTGCTGCTAATTAATCCCTAAATTTCCACATTGCCAGATTCATTAAAAATGTGCATCCACATGTGCACGTGGTTGGCTTCTGAGTGGAGGGGACACTTTGCCCTTCCTGGCTTAACTGTTAATTTTCCACAGGTTGTTTTTAAAATATGGTTTTATAATGAAATGCTAATTAACTTAGACAATGACTTTAAGAGAATTATTCTAGGGAGAAAGCCCCAGAAGTAAGGTATGTAGGCATTGTAAGGTACTGCTGAATAAAGACCACACCACGTGTGGAAAGGAAAGATTTATTGGAACCAGACCGCAGGACTGTCACTCTTTCAGGTTCAGAGTGCAGTGGCTTGGCTGAAAATGGGTAGTGGGCTTTGTAGGAGGGGCCAAACCCTGGGGGAGGGAGAGAGTTTCTGGTCTCTAATTATCTGTGACCACCAGATGGGTTGACATGCCTGGATAGTTGAGTAACTGGAAGTTCCTGAGGTGTTTTTTAAGCAGAGAAACAATCAGAGGAGTTGGGCAAGCAGTCATAAATCAGGGGGTCTGGTTTCAGTGCCTGTCTCAGGACCTTCCAATTGCCCTAAGAATGCCAGGGACCTAACAGGCATCTCAAGGCTGAAAGGCAATTTGCTCTCAAAGAGAGCAGAAAACAGGAGAAGAAATAAATTGGGAGTGGACAGACATGGAACTTGAAAAGAACAGTTTTCTCCTGTCATCATCTTGGTCTTGTTTCCCTGTTACTTGTTTTGTTTTGGGGGACTTAGGTTTAAAATCATAGTTTTGCAGTTACAGAGCAGTGCTCAACCCTTGAACCATATCTCTAGTCTATTTTGCTCTGGATATTTTGGAGATGGGGGTCTCCTAAAGTATTTTTCCTAGCTGACCTTGACTGTCATCCTGATCAGTCTCCCAAATACCTAGGTTTAGAGAAAGGAGCTAGCAGTGCTAGGATCTTTGTTGTCTTGTTGGGTCTGGAGACCTAAGACAGATGAGTGAGTATCGCATCCCCCATGGAGAGCAATATCATTCCTGCATCCCGAGGAGGTGGAGGCCTGCATTCCTGCATCCTGAGAGGGAGCTGTAAACTGCATTTGTGCATCCTAAAGAAAGATACAGGGTCTGATAGATCTGCCATAGGGCTGATGAGCAAAATGCTCTCAAGATTGTTTCTCCTACCCCAGTAAAGGTGCAAACCAAACCAGTTCACCCAAGAAAGACCATGAATCCAGGGACAATGAGAAAAACCCACCTAACCCAGAGTTAGAACATCCATAAAAACCCCAGCCTTCACCTGAGCAGTGAACTACAGGATTCCGGCTTTGCTGCAGTGTGTAGCTGAAGCCTTTCCTTTCTAATAAGTCCTACTTTATATACTGGCCTTGGCTTATCAATCAGCTTTGTCATGAGGTAGTTCCCTGTCCTGTGAAGGTAATGATCCTTGACTCTGGCCCACAACACATCCACGCTGGCATGTAACAGTCTTTTTTTTGACTGTGCTGGAATTTGAACTCAGGTCCTCATGCTTGCTCTATAAGTGCTCTTACCACATGTGTGACTCCACTATTCTTTTTCTGTGATGGGTTTTCCTCAAGATAGAGTCTCAGAAACTTTTTGCTAGCATGGGCTTTGAACCAAGACCCTCCTGATCTCTGTCCCCTAAGCAGCTAGGATTACAGGCAGGAACTACAAGGACCTGGGTTCTTCATGAATTTATGGTGACAGGAATGTGTGGTTTGTTAGATGAGTCAGGCTCAGATTCCTCAAATTCACTTTACAAGTATTTACAGATCATTTCCAAGACATTTGCAATGATATATTTCATAATCGGTTTTGATGCTAAAAAAAGGGCATTTGGGTAGTGTGCAGGGTAACATCTGAGTTTGCAAATCAGGTAATGGGAAGAATGTTGGTTCTGTGCTTATTTTGTAGTTCCTAAATGAATGGAAGTATGAGTTAACTGCAGATATTTATGACTGTTATAAGTTCAGAATCTATCATTCCACCACTTTTCTTTGTGTTGAGGTACATGGTTAGACACGGTGTAATTTGTGCCAATGAAAAGAAGTCTGGGAGGCCCAGGCATAGAGAAAGACACCTTTATATTTTTCCTGATGGGGCAAAAAGTTGTTGCATTTGGAAGGTGATGTGGGTGTGTAGTATAAATTAAAAATTTTAGTCCTTTTTTCAGTTTCTAGCAAAGAGATTCTGAAATCCTTGGAATTTCTGAGGCAATAGGATGTATTTGGTTGTTTTCCTAAGCCCATTGAGGCCATGTTTGCATTTATTCTAGTAACTTGTCTCAGGGTAATAGATCTCTATGACTTTAGAAAGGTGACTGGTGTGACCAGACAAAGCAAACATGTTCTTTGGCTTGTCTGTTTCACACTGCCCAGAAGTTGGAGGGACTGTGCAAAGATCGGATGGTGTCAGATTTGAATTGAAAGACAATTAGTTGGTGTTTGAAATTTGGTTGGTGTTGGTAACACTACATATTTGTTATTAGAAGTGATGGCAAAGTAATACAGCACAAATAATATCATTTGATGTCTTTGGGGGTATGCTGGTAACATTACCAGAGTGTCCATCCTTGGTACTTAATGTTTTGTGTGATATGAATTCAGGCAAGGCACTGGAGTTGAGCAAAAGTGAAGCATGGTTCATGCAGGAAAGAGTACACACTGAATAGATTTCATAGGTAGCAGTTAGGCATAAACCATGTGGATATGCTAAGCAAGCATAAAATGGTGGAAGCAATCAAAAGGTTTCTGAAAATAAACATTGCAATTAACACATCTCAGTGTACATTGACAAAGATTAAGATAGATCAGTAAGGTTACAGAATGTTAGAAGATAACTGAGTATTTCCCTCACCTTAAAGTGGGTGAATGACAACAGTTTCTGGAGCAACAGATCTTTCACAAAGACTCAAGCCACAAACCATATCCCTTGTGGTAAGGTTGACCCAAAAGATTTTGCTCATTTTCATTATGTAAAATTGTATTGTTCTACACTTTCAGCAGAATATTCCTTTAGGGTGGGGTTTTTAGGATTGATGCTCTGTAGAGTATGAGTAATTTAAATTTACTAGGGTGTTTTGATAGTGTATGAATTTATATGAACTTTCATGGATGTTTTCTTATTCTGTGATTTGCCAATATGTAGAATGTTGTAATTAATTACACTTGTCCATTTAGCATTAAACAGCTTCTTTATATGCTGATGCTAGTACTATATTGATGATCTGTGGTGTTGAGCAATTTTCCTACTTGTTCCTTCATGTTACTCTCACCCCCATCTTACCCCTTCCTCTCTGCCTGTCATTCTTCTTTTGTTGTTCCTTTGTTCTGTGTAAATGGTATTCTTCTATTAATGTGAAGTTTGGATGGTTATTATAAATTTTGCAAAATGATGTGCTGTGTATTTAGCTGCTGTAGTACAATCTTACTGAAATCCTTTATATACCTATTTACTTACTTATTTTTTACTCAGGGTCTTGTGATTTGCTAAGGCAAGCACTACACCACTTCAGCCTGTCTGACAGGTGTGGTCCTTTATTAATTATATTATTCCATTTTCTGTTCCCCTTTATGATACCAAGTATGTGTAAAATGTATTGTTAGTAATTTCCTGAATATATAAAATCCTTTTCTAAGTAAGCTACATGCATTTCAATTAAAGATGTACTGCTTCATGGACAGGGCAGGCATATTGGTATGTTCCCCACTATTGTTCTTCCATAGATAACTTCCCACATATAACCCATATATAACTGTTTTTATTAATTTTTCCTGTTACAAGGTATCACCTGTTCCATAGTTAACTTGCAATGACTTTAAGCAAAGATTTTTCTTGAATACCAGTAGTGAGGAAGAAAGTAAAGAATTTTTGTTCATTTGTTAATTTTCTAACACTGTTTTCCTTTATGTGATCTAAGTTCTTAGCGTATATATTTTTGTTTCTAACAGAGAACTTTCAACAATTTACAAAATTCAGAGTTGTGACACATTCTGTGAATTTTAAAGTGTTTTTTTTTTCCTCTTCTGGCTGCATACTTTCAATTACTTTAACATTTAATTCTTTGTTCTTGTTCTTGTCTCCATTGAGCACCTATAGTGATGGTTTCATTGAACTTGTTGTGTATCCATCTTCATTCTTTCTATACAATCTTTTGATGATTTCTAAGTGTATTGATATTAACTTCTTTGTACATAGTATTTCCACTTTGCTGTTTGTTCAACATGCTTGCCTACAATCCTTTGATTCTACTTTAGACAGTCCCAAGAAAAGCTTTGTGAAATGATTCCACTGCCTGAGATTTTTCAGCAATCAATATTATTCTGAAAATAGAACTTTGGACCCTGGGCTCAAGCACCTCAGATTTGATATTCTAGGTCCAGCTAATTACCCTTTAGCTTGAAATAAAGAAACATGGTGAAGGCAGGGAAAGGAGAATTATTACACAGCTAGGGATATGGTGTGGGATGAAGCAGCTTAAGCACTGAGCTCATGTTCACCATCTGCAGGGTACAGACACGAGATCTAGATTTAAATAGGTGAAGAACTGGGGGCAGGGACCAAAGATATGCATAGTTAAACAGTTCCAGTCACAGGTGTGGTCTGCTTGTTATAATTCAGCTGTAGTTTTGGGAGAAGTTGTGGAGCTGTTATCCAGAGGCTAATCCATCCAAAGGAGGGTCTACTGTTGGGGGTAGATTTGGTTTCAGGTTGTGAAGAGAATATCTTTCTTTTCCTTCCTAGATTCCAAGGTGACTGTAGAGAATGGCTCAGAGATAAGATTGATTGAAAATGGAGAGGTGCCATGTTTTTTCCTGCTTTTAGTTAATTCATGGACTGAATATGGAGTCCATGCTTTTCAGCAAAAGCAGTCTGATGAACTCCCACAATGGTTTTTGACTGATGATCCACATTGCTCTGTCTCTTCATATTTGTTATTTGTTCCTTGTTTGTGAAGAGTGAATATGACATTATCTTCATGCAGTTTTTCTATTTTCCTGTTTCTTCACCATGTTTCCCTTTTTCTCATGAAGAAAATTTGCACTATCATATGCAAAAGGTATTTCATCATGATTTCTGGTTTATTGTTTTTAGTGGTCCTATGGTTTGAAGTCAAGGCCCCATGTTTGATAGGCACTTTCTCACTTGAGCCACTCCACCAGCTCTGTGATTTCTAAAATGTTCAAGTTTTATCTTTCCCATTTCAATATACATAAACATTTGATATCCATAACTATAGACTTTATGTGGTGCCCACAAGACCTCATTCAGGAAAAAAATGAACGGTCAGGATTTATAGTGTTCTGTATTCTAAGTTACTCCAGTTTACTTCTTCCATATGTACATTAGGTCTCAGCATCCAGAACATGAAATCACATTCAGTAGGCTATATTACTGTCTCCAAAATAATGTTCTTGTAAACATTATCAGTAGTCGAAAACAAGATCTTAATATTTTGTGCTCTGTATCTTGAATTTGAGTATTCTTGTCTCATTTTTCCCATGACTGCCCAACTTATGTTAAAGAAATGCTAGCTCTCCACAAATTGCATATTGTTAGTTTATCAGAAAAACTCAGCCTATTAAGTGCTGTTTTTACCATGTGAGCATTGCCATGTATTTTGGGCTCTCCTCCTATAGGAGCCCTTTAAGGAACATAGCAGAAACATGAAAATAATAATCCTATAGGCTTCCTGTCATGAACATTGTCAAAATGTGCAAATAATAATTTTTATAATGGAAGCAAATTCATTACCTACAGTTGGATGTTGTTGGTGTAAATTGTTTCAGAGCACTCTCTCCTTTTTACAGTTAAATTGTTCAAGTTCATCCCAAGAATGGTTCTCAGATACCAGTAGACATGGACCTTTTCTCTTGAATTTATAACACTAATAAGTTGTAGGACACTTGGTGTTAGTTTTCTGGGAACAAGTAGTAGGAATTTGTAATGGGAAGTGCTAGTATCCCAGTGTACAACATGCAATTGTTGGGACCAGCTACCAAATTGTTGTTTATGTTCTACTCTCAATTTAAAAAATAGTTCCAGTGAGGTGTCAGAAGTCTATGTGATTTGTGAATGTAGGTGGAGAATGAGACCATGGTGACTCTGAACTGAAGAATTTGATGGATCCATTATCATGTGACTTTCTTGCAAAGACAGTCTCTTTGCTGTCATGATTTTCACAATTCTTCCTGCAGATGGCGTGGGACGGGTTAGGAGCCAGTGACTTTTCAGAATGTGTTGCCATTTGTCTTTGGCTTGGTTTCATTCATAATATGATAGATATAACTCTGTTATGTTTGAGTTTCATGGATACTGTCTTTTTTTAAAAATATGTAACACTTCAGGAATTTGCATGTCATCCTCATGCATGGCCATGTTAATCTTCTTTGTTCCATTGCATTTTCAGTATATGTGCTGCTTAAGTGAACATGATACTGTTTTATTCAAGTCAGATCATTTCATAAGGTGTGCAGAGCAGATTAAATACTATGAGAATGAGACACAAGCAAGGTGAGGTGGAGTTAACTGCTTTTACCTGTAGGCTAAGATAGGCACAACTCCCAGCCATGAAACAGGGAAAGGCAGAACAGCTCTGTCTCCTAAGTTGCATTCAGAGAAGCAAGAATGCAGGTTTCTCCTGTTGCAATGTCACACTCCTCCCCTGCTGCACCATTTGCTGCTGTTTATAAAAGACCCCTGAAAGAGGAAGAAGGGCTTTTGCTTGGCTTTTTGTTTCTGCTTTGGGAAGAAGCTTTTACTTTGGGCTTTTTTGTTGTGGGAAGCTTTTGGAAGGGAAAAGAATTATTGAAGGTAAAAGAGTTACTCAAGGGAAATTGCTGAAGGGAGAGGAATGTGTAAAGTGTGAATGTGTAAAGTGTGAGTCTGCACTGAGATCTTTAACATAGGCTTTAGAAAGCAAAGCTAAGAAAGAACTTCATATATAGGCCTTAGGAAAGCTAAGCTAAAGAAAAGCCAAGGAGAACAAGGGACAGTGGACAGTGTGAGTCTAAGGACCAAGACTTAAGTTATTCATATGCTTGTTGTTGGCCTGGCTGTTTGCAAGTTTGAGCACCAAGGCTTTGAGAGAGCTAAAGAGGGATGGGACAGTGCAAGCCTGGGGGGAAAAAGACTTCAAGAGCAATTGGGCTAAAGGTAAGCTACCTTTAGCTTACCTGTTTAGAGGACAGGGCAAGCCTAAGGAAAAAGGTTTTAAAGAACTGCAAGGAGTAAAGCCTTAAAGAATCAAGATAGAGAAAAGAAGCAATGAGGGTTGTGCATCTCCACCCCAGCACTCAACACACCTGGTCTGTCTGTCTATCCTGTGTCTTATCTGAAATTTCCAGTCACCCCCAGTTAAGCTCAGTTAGGTCCAGTAATAACTAGGAAGGAGAGAGAAAACCTTGTGAGAAACAGCACCCACTTCAATAAGGTGTTTCTTCCTTGATTTAAATCTGTGTTGGATTTATGAGTGAATTCAAATGTATTTTTCAAAAATTTCTACCAGGTTTTAATTTGATGCAATGTTTGAGAATATTTCCTTAATATGTTTCCCAACCAATGACCCAAATGTAAAGAGGTTTCCTCTGTCTCCTGCATATCTGATGAGTTTCCCACCACATAGAGCTCTGCCCTGATCTCACTTGAGGGCTTTCCCATATAACTAGATCAGCACTAGGGCAGTATTCACTGGATCATCAACTGACCCTTATTGGGTGTTCCCAGAGATAGGAGAATGCAGAGACCTTTGAATGCTAAAGGTCCAGACTCAAGAGCTTATTAATATGCCCTTGCACCTTGACTGAATGCCTTGAAGAAGAGAGAACTTTCCTGTTGCCAGCATGTGACATCCTGGACACGTGTGTCCATGTGTCTTTAGACTCTCTACTGATAGTAGTGTTAATTGTGATTCCTGAGTCTCTTTTTTTCTTCATTTCAGCTTTTGCTCTTTGCTATACACTGAGGCTCTCTTTTTCTCCCAGTGTTCACTATGTATATATTGTGAGGTTCATATATTTGTATTTTCAGTGGAACTGCACTGGATATTTTGTGAGCTTCTTGCTTTCTGTAGGTTAAGTCTGCTCCCTGAGCCTGTAGATGCCATATGCTTTTGCTTTTTTTCTCTCCCTCTCTTCTGATCCTCAGTTGTCTACTTTGTATAGGGTGCTGTCCACTACTGAATCTTCAGTGCCTTTCCATCCTTGCCCAATTTGAAAGATAATGCTTCACTATCTTTCTGGCTCTATGACTCAGAGGTACTAATAATTCATTGGTGCACTAGTTCAGTCCACCATCTTCACATTTATTAATGACTTGTGCAGATACCGATCCCTTCCTTCAATAATAGTTACATGCTCTGTGTTTTATGTGTTATTGCCATGATATGGTTTCATTTGTTTTTTGTTGTTGTTATGTCTCTATTAGAAATGATTTCTTCACTGGTGGAATTGCTGAAGTGGTAAACACCTACCTGGCAAGTATGCAGCAGGAGTTCAAATCCCAGTTCTGCCAAAAAAAAAAAAAGTTTTTTTCGTAGTTACCACAGAGTTACATAAAATATATTATGGCTATTCAAAATTTAGGAAACAAAACTTATAGTTTATATTCATTAAGAAATAGTATATGTTCATTTATTTTTAATGTTTGTTTCTCACTGTCATTAAAATTTTTTTTTGATAGTACTCTTGTTTGAGCACAGGGCTTCACATGCACCCTACCACTTGAGCCACTCTGCCAGCCCTGAAGATAAAAAATTTAATGCTGTCTTACAGCATTAGAGTATTCTAAATATGACTAAGATTTACTTTCATCCAGTGGGATTAATACATTTTCATGCCATTTTAAAGTCATTTTGTACAATTTTTGCTTTTGTCATAAGTAAATCTGACTCACCATCTCCTTAAGGAAGACACACATAGAATGTTCTAAACAGATCATCAGCTTTGACAAATGCAGGGGTTACAGCACAAGCCTGAGGAATCCATTCTTCAATGAGGATGAGGGGTTTTTGTGCTGTCCTCACCTAAAGTAAGAGTTTCATGGTCTTTCTGTTTGTGCATATTTGCTCAGAGCACAATTTTGGTTCATTTTATTACCTAGCAATGCCACCTCATAGAAGAAGTATTTATCTGTTTGATTTATTTTCTTATTCAATGATTGAACTCTTCATGTACTGTGAGAAAAGGAATAAAAACCAGTGAGATTTTATTAGAATATATTAATTATGCAAATTAATGTATCTCAGAGCTTTGCACTTGCATGGTATGTACTGTACTACTTAAGTCACACCTCTAGTCCTTCTTTCTTTGGCTATTTTTTAAAAGCAGGTGTTTCCCATTTTTTGTTTTTGTATTTTTTGACCTAAACTGGCCTGGATCCAATCTTCCTTATCTCAACCTCCCAAGTACCTCAGATTACAATGGCAATGGCCATTGGTGCCTTGTTCAGTTTGACCTTTTCATACATCTATGTTGTGTACTTGGATCAGAAACACTCTTCTACCCACCTCCTGATTATCCTCTTCCTTTCCTCAAATAGTCCCTTCTACTTTCATGTCTTTTAAAATACTCATATGTCACAGAAAAATTCTTCCTATATAGACTTATTTGCACGTCTTTATATATAGACACTTGAAATATAAAACTATTCTCATAATATATACATTGAAAGATATTAATGTAAACTTTATAGATTCATGTAAAAAATTTTTGAAAGATACATAAAAGTATAGATTTTATTTTGCATAAATGCAAATACCCCATATAAATATACAGGATAAATAAATGTTCTTAATTGAAAAATTCACAGAATAAATATCTTTGTACCATAATTCATAAGAAAAAATGGTGAGCAGAAAACACTTCACCTGGTACATCTCATTGGCCCTTGATCTTGATACTCACAAGAATACTAATTTTGCTTGTCACAAAGACCATTAAACCCTAAAAGCTAATTTTATACTGTAAAAGGGATTGGCCGCTATATAAATCACACAATAATAACCATGGGCCCAAACAGGCCCATGAATTTCCAAATTCATCACAATCTCAAAACTTCCAGAGCTATGGGACATGGACAAAGGTCTCCTTATTTCCAGGCCTCTGTTTATCCATGCTCCAGCCTCTGTCTTCCTCCTAAGCAAATGCACTCTGCCCTCCCCAGGTTTTTCTGTCTTCCATTTAATACCACCTTCTGTGACTTCAGCTCTTCTTCATGTCATCCTTTCCACTTTCCTCATCTCACAAGATGTAAATAATGTTTAACTATGCAACTCTTCTCTCTCAATCTGTCTCAGCCATGGTGGACAGGCTCCTCCTACTCTACAGCCTTCTCCTGTTTCCTCTCCCAGATTGGCCATCTGAGTGAGGACAACAGACACAGAAATGGACAAGGAGAAATGAAAAGTCCTGCTGATGTCACACTGTCAGTTCTCTTAGCCACCTCAGTGATTCACATGGTCCCAGGACTGCAAACCACGAAATCAATTGCAATTCTAAATAACATGTGGCTGATGATTGGAGCTAATTTTCTGTCCTGAACTCTTGTTCTTACACCTAAAAGCAAGCCTCCAAATGTGCCTAAACCCTTTAAGAGTTTTTCTCCTTTAAGTCTTGCTTTGAGAAGATCTGTTTTCCCCTTGCACATATGTCAAGATCAGGAGAGGGAACAGGCCATATCCAGGTTACTGCAGGTGGTGACCTGCAGCTGGCCTGATCATTCTCTTGGTCAAGGCACCATATAGTAGGGATTATGGACCCAAGCCCTCAGCATCACTTGCACACAGCCTGGAGTGACTAAAGGCAGAATTTTAATTCTATGTCTAATAATTCTTCATGTATTTAAATTTAAAATTTGAGGTTTCAAAGTTATGGCATTAGCTAAAAGGCAAAAGGACAGCCTTCTGAAGTTCTGCTATGGATATTATAAAGCATTGGGATTTTTTTGCACCAGTCTCCTTACCTAAAATTAACTCTTCAGGAGTTAATTCATTCTACCTTTTCCATGCTTTCTATCACCAGTTTCAATGGAGATGTAATCCTTTTTACCACAAGTCTGCCCTTTTCTCAGCCTGTCATACAAATTTTAATTTAAAAAATTTTACTGTGAAACAAGACGGTGGATTTGTTCATCCTATATCCTTTTTTAATGCAAGTATGTGGGATGCCAACCCTAGACACAAGACTGGGCTCCTTAAATTTACTTTAAAGGTTTGCCTAATAACAAAGCTACTGTAGCCCAAGGTAAACTACTATTAGAGATTATTGAAAACACCCTCACGTGGTAAATGTAAAGCCTTCAATATCTTTGAATGCACTCAGAGTTAATGTAATTGTTTTGTGTGTCATTGGGTCAATTATGTGTATGTTTGTTGTATGAGTAACCTATTAGATACAAAAATCTGATAGCTATGTTAACAATGTTATTGGAGACTGAGATTGACTCAAAACACTTTCCTAGAATTGACTCTTGCTTTAGCCATCAAACTGCCCAAAATGAGTCATAAAAGAACAGCATGGAACACCTTTCAATTTGCTCCTAAAAATTTAAAAATAACTGATCATTGTACCTGTGGCCACTTAGTTAATTTTTACATGTTCTTCAGTTCTATGCATAAATTGACATTTATGGCATGCCTGATTTAAACATTTCCTGCATGTGTTTGTACAACTTTAGGGTGATTCTTATTATTGGGTTAATGTTAAGAAATGAAAGGCTTCTGTTCTCTTCTCTCCCCCACCTCCTCTACTGCTAGTTTTAAGAAAAACCAGTTTTGCAAAGGTTTATGTCAATCAGGTCTAACTAAAATATGGGCATTTATTATTATTATTTTTTTTTTGGACAGCAACCTCAATCCATTTATTTTGTCATGAGTGTAATTTACATTCAATTCTTTTATAGTTAGACCTATTAACAAAAGTGTCTTTAAGTTGCTTATAGGTAAACAGTTTTAAATTGCCTTTCTTTATAGGTCTGCAGAGTAAAAATATAAGGGTAATTGGAAAAACAATTTTATTTAAATTTAAAATTTTTATAAAAGTCATTTTGAAAGTACAAGTTACAAAGTCAACAAATGAAGAACAAGAAAGGATATAGAAAGATATTGAGTGTGTACTTTGGGAGAAAGTTAAAAGAAAGTAAAGTTGACTGGAATCTAAGACTTTCCTAAAAGATTTTCCAGGGTCATGTTAAATTAAACTTGATTCTCTGTGTCCATAAAATAACAAGGCAATATTAATATTGTTCTACCCTGAGGAAAATATGTAAAAAACAGTTTTATGGTGTTATCAGTGTAAATCCTTCTGTTTCTGCTGATCTTGTGAAGCTTTTAAACACTACTAAATCAGAGTTCATTTAAGTATTTGCTCATGTGAAGTGCTTTTAAATGACCACGCTATACCTGTGTTCTGTCTCTAGACATTATCTAAATATAGTACAAACATTTGGAAAGTTAAAAATGTCCGTTTACCTAAAAGAACCTTTTAACCAAATGTGTTACACCTAAATTTTGGCATACAAATTGGTTAATGAAACTTTTGACAGTTATGCTGTTTGTAGTCATAACATTTAGAAAAACTCTCCCATTTAGGCAATCCTGCTCTTTAAAGACTGGCCTATATTTGTAACACTTATTTGGTTGTATATTAGTTATAAAATGTATTAGAAAATAAGGCTATTTGGCATCACAGGTATTATCTCCCTATCTTGGAAGAGATCTAAAGTTAATGATGCCAGACTTTTGCAAGCTTGTGTCCCTATGTTCCTAATTGTAACAAGGAACATTTGGTGTGGCTGTTTTAATACTGTCAGTCACAATAATTTTGCTAAAAAAGATGTCAGCAATGGAAATAACTAATTGTTTTCACAATTCCCAGACTACTTTTCTGTACTTTAGCCATGGCTCTTCTAAGTCTTTTCATTCACATTGTGAGTCCTTCTTTGTATAGCTTGCAGTTAAACCCCCAAAAGAACTCTACCGAGTACCTCTTTTTCAATGGAGTCAGCATTTTCCACATTTGCTTTTGTTGGTTCTTTGTAAAACTTTTACCTCTTCTCTGTTGACATTCTGCAGCATATTTAAGTTGTCAGGATATCATCTGAAGTCCAGACAGATCTAAAATGGGTGCCAGGTAAGGCCACTTTTTCTAAACCTCTTTTGTTGCTTATAATTTGTTCAAGGGTGTCTTAATTGGCACTGATTCTCACCTGACCTGCCTGATGCTTCCTCTCCATTGTGGGACATCCTAGAAAAGCTCAACAAGGGACTTCATTAACCAGAATGGCTAATTGATGAAATCATCAGAGGAGATTCTTCACAGACAGTTGGGAGACAAGAGGGGAAAGCTGTCACAATCCTGATGGAGTCATCTGTGACAGACCTCACAGAAGTTACTAAAGCCAAGAAGTTTTAAAGATGTGATCTTACACAGGGATAGTGGACATCCAAGCCCTTACAGGCACCTCTGATATACGGTAAACTCATATTTTTGCTAAGGCATTCTATTTAAGTAAAGACAAATTAAATTTTTGTAGTCCATGCTCATGGAGTTATTTTCCCCACCCAATTTATTTAACTGGGAGTATTCTGACCTTTACTTACTCTGTATTCTACTTGATAAAGGCTTTTCTAGTTTAGACTTAAATAACAAGTACTTATAGCTTAGACTTAAATTGCTTAGGTGGAATACCCTCTAGATAACAACTCTGGATCCTCTCCCAGAACAGGGGCTGAAATGGTGACCAACCTTGTCACACCTGTCTTTCTAACTGTTTGCTATGCATGCCTTTGTCCCCTTCCCCTAGTTCTTTTGTCTACTTAAATCTATAGCCAGTGTCTGTACCAAATTCCCATTGTTTTTCCTTCTCATGCTGATGGCCATTGGCCTGTGTGCATTTAACTGCTTGTCTGACTTTATCTCCTAAAGCCTACATTCCTTCACATAGGTTGACACCCAAAACTTTGAATACTGTTTTTATGTCAATGCTGCTTTACTTCGACCAGACCATGATCTTCATGATACCACTAAGAGACTTCCAGAATGTGCTACCAATCTCCAACAACTAAACGTGGACAGCTGGGAACAGGTGTCTTCCTGGGCTAAGTGGATGCCCTGTGTCCTCCCTCTGCTGCGGCCCCTTGTTCATGCCCACTGTGACCTTCTCTTCTTCAATCACTTTCTCACTTTGTTTCCCAGAGGATCCAGGGTTTTGTCCACAATAAACTTGTGCTGGCATTAGTACCATCTCCCTGCCTATCCATTCCTCACAATTCTTTCATTTCTTCCACATCTGTTTCCCAGTTTTATAGAATTTTTTCCTTTATGTAATATAAGTACATAGCTTCTATTTTTTCTCCTCACTACAGAACTCTCATTAACAATCTACACATGGGGTCTTTCTATGAGGATGGGTGGGAAATTTCTAGGAATTGGCTAAAGGTGAATGTTTGTTATTCTTTAGGGCCATGTGTAGAGTTTTCAGTAAGCCAACAGTGATGAGGAAGGTTCCAGTCCTCATGTGGTGTCCCATACTCAACCTAACAATTAGGATTACAGGCTTGAGCCACCAGTATCTAGTGACACTACGAGAGTTAATAACACATAAACCCATTTGCCTGGAATAATCATCCCCATCTGTACAGACCACAAGAAAAGCTTGAGTTCTCAGGATCCCTAGTTCCGTATTTCTATTTGACTCTTCCCACCCTCCTGCTAGAGGGTGCACCTTTGATTTTCTTTTGCTCTGCATCACATAAACAAACCTGCCCAACTTTCATATCAGAGATGCAGCAGAACTACCCTGCGTTCAGTTGCCCACTGCTTCCAAAATAAACCTCTTGCTTATCCTATTTTCTTTTCTTGGTGAATTTTTTGCCAGGAAGTGGCACCAAAAATCTCCAATACTTTCTTTATGTGCCCTTTATCTTGTGTAGAAGTGTGACCACACAGGCTGTTTGCTGATGACATTCTTCCATATTCCTGTTAGCAGTTTCTGTCAGCATTTTTTTAAGCATTTTTAAGAAAATAATTTGGCTACCTTTTCTGTCCTATCTGTAGTGTTTGCCTATCAATCAGAAGGTGTGGTTTGTGTGCATAACTGATTGTGTTTTCTCTGAATTGTCCTGGTTCTCAGAACAGGTAAGGCATAACCAAGCTCTCCATTTGCTTGTACTAGCTTTGATTACCTAGAAATGTTTGCTAATGGCACCAGGAAGCACTATGGGGAGATGCAATGAAAAACATTGCAAGCCATGGTATCCTTAACTCTGAAGACTTATGACTTTCTACAACTTCACTTCCACACATAGTCACTTTCAGCTGTTTATTTCACCTCCCCACATCTCAGTGAATATCCCTTCTGATGGCCCAAGTGGGAAGAGATTTTCTCTATCCCTTGTGCATCTGACTCCTTTCCCACCACCTGGAGCTCTGTGTTTAATGTTACTGAAATCCTTCACTGTACAGCTAGACCAGGCCTCCAGGCCAGCATTCACTAATCCAACACCTTATATTGCTGGAGTCAGTTAAGGTAGGACAGTGATCTTTCACTTCTAAAATCTTCTCCCACCCAAGAAGAGCAAAATTTCTCCATGCCAAGTTGTTATGCAGACTGCAGGTGTCCTTAGACTAAATTGTTTTTGCAAATTAAGACCAGTGTTTGTTGTCATTCCTGAGGTTCTTTTTTCTATCCTCTCTGGCCCTACCCTATGTCACACACTAAAGTTCTCTTCTCTTTGTCTCTCAGTGTGCATTAGGACATATTTGTGGATTTTCAAAATATTTTTGTCTATTTTCTATGAAACAGCAGTGCCTGTTTTCTGAGGTTCTTTCTTTCTTTTATCTTAGTCTCTCTTCTGTCAGTATAAGTTCCCCATGCTTAAATTTTTCCCTCTCCTGATCAGATATTTTAAAATTTGTAGATTGTTTTGTTGACTACTGAATCTTCAATGCCTTCCCACCCTCAGGCATCATAAAAGTTTGCTCCTCACTACATTCAGCCTCTGTGTCTCGGGAATACTGGGGAAAAGTGATGCCACTAGTCTACCATCTTCACATTTATTAATGAGTGTTATATAGTTATGCCTGCCTATCAGTCTTGTGCTCTTGTTCCTTTTTTTCCCTACTGGCATATTTTGATTGCTTTTTTCTTTGTCACTTGTGCCTGTATTAAAAGGGTTTTTTTTTGTTGTTGTTGTTGCATTTATAACAAGTTTTTATAAAATATATTATGATTATCTTCTTATAATTGTAGGAAACAAAACTTAGTTATAATCGCAAACAAAGTCTCTGTACTTTTTTCCTTCTCACTCCACTTTCAATACTATTCATGTTATACTTAAGGTTCTGAACTGAAGAAACTGTCATATTCATAATTTCTTCTTACATGGAACTGTCTAAATCTCTTTCTGTATGTCTGACCTTCAGAGATTTGTAATCCTATAGCTATATGGTCCGATTCCTGGAATCTATGCATGCCAAAATGAACACTTTCCAGAAATCAGCCCCATGGTACTGAGTGTTAAAACCTCAGAAATGATAGGAATGTCCCTTCATGTCAATGTGTGTGTCTCCTTCTTTCCCGTTCTCAAAAGTTTGCCACTGTCAGCACTCCTTCTCTAGCTGTTCTCAGCAGCTGCAGGAGGGCAACTGCGAAGAAATTGCCACAAGGAATTTCTTGTCCTCTACTCACAGGTCCAAGGCTGACTTCAGTTTACAGTCATTGGCCTTAGCCATTATTCTCTATTGCACCTTATGCATGGTCATCACAGCAATGCTAATGACTTTTTCTTTTTGGTGGCACTGGGGTGTGAACTTGGGTGTTCATGCATCCAAAGCAGGTGCTTTGCTGATTCAGCCACGCTCCCAGTCCATTTTCCTCTGGGGTCTCTATCACTTATTTGCTTAGCTTGGCTTCTGGCTGCAACTCTCCTGATCTCAGTCTACCAAGTTATAAAATTATTGATATGAGCCACCAGCAACCAACTCAACATTGATCATGTAATACACACAAAAAACAATTGTTGCTGTGGTCTGGTCTCAGGTGTGCTAGAGTAGTTGCCTGGAACATTGTCTCATGTAGTCAAAGAATGATAGTCACAAACAACAGGGTAAGCAAAAGAGTAGTTTTATGTCAGAAGAGAAGAAAAGAGTAGAAAAGCTCCGGTACACATGGGAGGGGAATCAGAAAGGCAGAGCTCATGAGACTCACTGAGTAGTGGTTTGTATAAGAAGTTTTATTTTGTAGTTGAAGGAAAACTGCTTATGTCTGTACTATTGGTCCATTTAGGGGATGTATGATAGCATCAGCCAATGTGTTTCATGATGATACTGTGCTTGCCACTCTTTCCCTTGCCCATAGCACTGAGAACTGGCATAGAGAGCATGGTGTATGTACCAGCATTTTTTTCACCTTAACCTATTGTTGGGTGAGACAATCAAATGTTGTTTTCTCATCCCCACTGGTTCATTGGATCCCTGACATTCATTATGATTGGTTGTCACCAAATGATTTGTCCCAGCAAACTTACAAATGCTTTTGTATCCATTTTAAAATTGTCCTCCTCTTGTAGGATAGATCCATTCATTTCTGTAGATAAACCCTAAACTATGTGTAAGGTGTTTGGCTTTAAAAATCTCATGTTTGTTTGTTTTGGTGATACTGGGGTATGAACTCAGGACGTCATGCTTGCTAGGCAGATGCTCTAATACTTGAGCCCCTCCACTAGCCCTATTAATGACTCTTAATCATAGGTTGGCTTAATGACTAGAGGTTCTCTTTTGTTCACCAATATAAACTTACATATTTTTCTTTCATATGCTTCCCTACCACTGGCCCAAATGGGAAGAGATTTACTCTGTTCCCTCATATCTGACCAGTTTCCCACCACATGGACCTCTGCCTTGATCTCACTTGAGGCCTTTCCCCTATAGCTAGACCAGCACTCAAGGCCAGCACTCACTGTATCAGCAACTAACCCTTGCTGGGAGTTCTCAGAGATAGGACAATGCAGGGACCTTTCAATGCTAAAGTTCCAGAATCAGGAGTTTATCAAAATGGCCTGCCACCACTGCACCTTGACTGAATGCCTAGAAGAGAGAACTTTTCTAGTGCCAACATGTTATGAAGACTGCATGTGTCTTTAGACTCTGCTGAAAGCAGTGTTCATTGTGGTTCCTGAGTCCATAGCTTCTTTTATTTCAACCCATCCCTGTGCTACATGCTTAGGCTTGCTTTCTCTCCAACCAAGCACTATGTACATACTGTGATGTTTATATATTTCCATTTTCCACGAAACCACACTGAATATTTCATAAGATTCTTGGTTTTGTATACTTAAGTGTGCCCTCTGACCCTATGCATTCTGTAGGCTTATACTTTTTTTTCCCCTCTATCCTGATCTGAAATTTTCTAGTTTGTATAGCATGCTGTCCACATCTGAACCTTCAGTGCCTTCCCGCCAATGCCCGTCTTGAAAGATGATAACTCCTCAACAGCTGTCTTGCCTCTATGCCTCAGAGGTACTAATAATTCACTGCTGCCACTAGTCCACACCACCATCTTCACATTTATTAATGACTGAGGAGATACTGATCCCTTCCTTCAATCTTACTGAAATGCTCTGTGTTTTATGTATTACTGATATGATGCAATTTCATTTGTTTTCTTTGTCATTCTGTCTCTATTAGTAATTTTTCTTCATAGTTAAATCAAGGCTTATATAAAATATATTATGGCTATTCAATATTTAACAAACAAAAACTTACCTATAGTTGAATGTAAACACAATTTACATTTATTTTCTTCCCACTCCACCTTCAATATTATTTATGTCACACTTTACATCTGTCTGTACTTTATATCCATTAGAAATATTTTATGTTGCTTGTTTCTAATGCTTGTTGCTAACTGAAGTTAAAAAATGTTTGGTAGTTCTGGGGTTTGAGCTCAGGGCCTCACATTTGCTAGGCAGGCACCCTACCACTTGAGCCACTCCACCTGCCCTGAAGTTAAAAAAATTTTTACACTTTGTCTCACAGCATTTCAGTATTCTGAATATGATTAAATTTACCTTTACCCAGTGGGATTAATACTGTCACATTTTCATGCCATTTGTAGGTCCCTTTGTTTACTTGCAAGAACTGTTACCATTTTATTTAAGGCTGATATCACAGTGATATGCATATTCATCATTTTATGTGAGACCTGTACCAGCAAATGAAAGAGGTCCTAATGTCATCCTTCTGGTAGCTGGAATGAGAAAACTGGTTTCATGGCATAGATTTTCAGACACCACTTTAGACAATCTACCCATTTTCAGCCAGCCAAATTAAAATGTGCCAACACAGGGGATGCAGTTATTACATACATGTATAAATGGGAATTACATGCCAACAATATTCTACACAGAAATCAAGATGGACTAAAGCTAAACCTTTTTCTAGCTCAGAAAAACTGACTGCTTTATCCAAGGCCACAAGAAAATGCCCATTCTATGATTATACATATTCCATAGCATTGCACATTGCTTGGATACACCCCACAGAGAAGTCTCTGTTAGGAGCAGGTAAGGGTTTAGCCTGGGAGTTTGCCATGCCCTGGTGCCCCTCCTTCAACACCGAAATGATCTCTCCTTCAGCACCTTACTATTTGCCAGCAGGGAGATGTCACATCAAGTCATTTTATGGTTATGACCTGAACAAACTGTCAATTCATAAGACCTTTTTTCTGATGCTGCCTAACTGTTTTTGTCTTAAGCCTATTCTTTAGAACATTTAATCATAGAAATCGTAGTGCGATTCAACCAGCACTATGCATGAAAATGCAAATTCTGTCCAGGTAATACCTGCAAAGCACTGTGCTGTCTGAACTCTTTGTACAGTCCCTGTGAACTGATTTGTCCTAGTCTACAGTCCTCACAGGACACCACCACACCAACCATGAGGCTCCCAGTCTGTGTGGTGTTGGCATGGTATTCATTTGACACTCTTGGCTTGTTTATTTAGTTTGTGTGTGGAAAGAGGATTGCAATGCAGTGTATATTCTCTGCTCTTTCTCTAAGGTAAGTTTCTGCATTTCCCATGAGACTCCCAGGTTCAGAATAAGCAGGACTTAAGTCCAGAAACTGTCATCTGAGGCCCAGGATTCTTAGTGATACCACTAATCCCTGAATGTCTGTGTATACCCCACATTGCCAGAACCATTGGAAATAAGTGACCACATTCATACATGGTTGTTCTTGCAGGGGAGAGGGGACTTGGTCCCTCCTCTCACATACCTGTTATTGCCCTCAGACTGTTTCTCATTTTATAGTGACATGATTAATGAATGACATGATTTTGGTTTATGTATTACACTACATGATTTCCCCAAAAGTAAGGTATGCATGCACCCCAATTATTAAACAAAAGAGCTTTGCTGTTAAAGGGAGGAGAAAACAAGAGCTCAAAAAAGTTGGGAGTGCTTGTGGAGTGACTTAAGTGGTAGAATGTCATCCTAGCAGGTGTGAGGCCTTGAGTTCAATCCTAGTATCACCCCCTCTAAAAAAATCCACTTGTTTTAGAGTTGCTTTGTTTGCACTGATTAATTCTGATAAACATTGTTGAGACAAAATTATAAGACTTTGGGAGATGGAGGAGCATGTGAGAAAGGTTGGGTGGATCATTTACGTGTAATAGGAAGAGTGTTTGCTCTGGTGTACCTACTGCTCTTTCTGTGAGGTGGTATATCCTTGGATACTGATTGTGGAATTCTGTTCATGGATTGCTGGCCCAATTTCCAAGTGGAAAAAGTAGTTTCCACCCTGAAAATTCAGGAGGAAGTTCTGCTTAACTACTGTGAATCCCCCAGCTTGGCTGGGTAGGGGCTAGAAAGGAGGCCTATCCTGCTAAATGCTATAGCTGGAAACAGGTATTTGGAAACTGCCAGGAAAGGATTGCTTCACCCCTTAGTGGTCTTGGATCAGAAGCCAAGGAGAAGTGCTGCAAGGAGCAAATTGCAGGGAAAGACCAATAAGAGGCCATCAGAAAGAGCCCCCACTGCTTAACAGAGAAAATGCATTTCCTGGTGCCACATTTTCTGGATCACTCTGTGCTCCTAAGATCCACTTCTATGACTCAATTTCTCACTGTGCATTGTTTGTGCTGCTGGTGATGTGCAAGAACTGGACACACAGAAACAGGAAATGGTGAGTTTCTGACCTGCTTCCTCAGACTGGGCAGGATAAGGGGTTTGACATTGGCCTCAGTGGCTGTGATGAGCCTGGGCTTCTCCATCACAGCCCTGAAACCTGCAGAACAAGTCACTGCTGTTGCTGCTTGTCACTTGGTCTTCTCTTTTCTACGGTTGTGGCTGGAAGGATGGGTTTAAGCCAATCATTCTGTCAGTCCTAGTTTTGATGTGTCCCAGACTGAGAACACTCTCAGAGAGCTCTGCATTAGATCTCATGCCTCTCCAGACTGTGGAGATGGCAGAAGGTTATGGGTTCTTGTGCAGCATGATCTGTGGTCCTTGGTTCCCTGCTCCTAACAATCTCTAGGTTCATTTGATTGACCTGAGTGATATAAATATTTGAAAAGTTGAGTAATATAAATATTTGAACTCTCACATCCAGGGTCAGTCCCCAAACCAAGTACTTCTTTTGTCTGTAATAAATCCCTAAATTTATAGTTATCCCTGTCTGGCCCAATTAACTGAAAAGGGATTGCATATGCATTTGGTATTCAAAGTGAAATATAGATCTGGGGAGGTGTTTAGGGTTTGAGATTGTTGCCCTCTCTGACATAATTGATGTTGACCTTGGCCTATGTCTACACAGTATTTTCACAAATGAAATGCAGATTGAGGTAGGACATGAACTTAGTGAAAGAGGTCACAGTGTTGGGACAGCACCACCTGAAGACCTGTAGAGACTTCAGAATGAGACAGAACAGGTCTGTGTTTTATAGGGAGGAGCAAACAGGAGGAGAAAGAAGGTCAGAGATGAAGGATGAAGGAAGGACACCATCTGCTCCTATGGCAGAACATCTTTCCCTGAGGCCACCCAGTCCTTAGAGTGTCAGTAAAGGAGTTGTTATTTGGGGTTCTTATTGGACATGGTTAGAGATCCCAGACCTGGAGGAAGCAGAGAACATACAGAGCAGTTTGCTTGTGATCAATTAAGCTACTGATTTTGAGGCATAAAGTGTGGAACTTGAAAGTTTGTCCTTGCCTTGTGGTCAATTTAAAAGGGAAGACATCTAAGTGTAATGAGAATATGAAGAATGGTGGATGGTGGTCTTTAATCAGCAGTGTTCATAAAGATTACTTGGATAATTTACATTCAGGTCATTGGTCTAGTCAGAATGTAGGTTGTCATAATTGAGAATGCCTTTCATGGACAGTGGAAAAGTTAGAAACCTTTGGGATGTGCCAGGTGAATGAAATCAATTATTAATTTCACAGTTTATTGGCTCTTGGTCCCAGGTTCTGCTGTGGAGTAAGTAAAACTCAGAATGTCCTGGCAATAGGAGCATCTTTGATTGTTTGTTCTTGGTCATTTTTTAGGTAGTATCTTTATGGTACTAGTTAGATGGTGCACAGCACCATCACCAGATAACATCAAGTTAGGAAATGGTGCTCTGCACCAGTGACTAACACCTGTAATCCTATCTTCTTGAAAGTAGAGATCAGAAGGATCTTGGCTTGAAGTCATCCCTGGGAAAATTAGCCAACCTGAGCAAACCATTTGCAAGAACCCATCTCAAAAATACTGAACACAACAAAGAGTTGTTGGAGTGGATCATATGGTAGAGCACCTACCTAGCAAGTGTGAGGCACTGGATTCAAATCCCAGTACCACAAAAAAAAAAAAAGGATGGGGAAAGGTGACAATACAGAGCAGACACATAAGTGGCTGGAACCTACAGTGGTTCTAGTTTCTGGGACTCAGTGGTAAACTTACTGAATATCTTAGCTCTGCATTGCAGACTCTCCTCAGAATTAAAATATGGGATACCTGTTGGTGTTGGGGAATTAATTTGTGTTTAGCAATGCTAGGAAAAGAAAGCACAGCTGTGAATATTGAATTGGCTCTGAATGAGTGTTGGACATCTCTTCCAATGAATCTGTGTCATAGTGAGCCATTTCATCAAGGAAGTGGGGAAAATTATATGTGTGGAGGTTCCTGAGTGAAATTTCCTGGTTTTGCAGGTTCCTTTCACTCCGTTCCTCAATGTGAGCAATCATGGGCTGCATCTGCACAGAGACATTGGTCTCTAAGTATAAAAATGTGTACAACCTTCTCATATAGTGTAGGTTCAACAGGCTGCATCCTTGAGCTCCTCTTTTGTTTCTTTCATTGAATCTTTTTTTCTATGAAATTGCTGTTTACTTCAGTTAGGAATTTTTTGTGTGTTTTGCCTATAAGATTTTAATGATGAAATGATGCCTTAGCATGCAAGTTTCATAAATTTTATTCAGAATTGGGAAAATTTGATTTATGGATACTTGAATATATAAAATTTAGTTAAATTTGATGGTATATGAATTTATCACTTGATCTTTCCTGAATATGTACTTATTTGTTGTGTTGTTTTTGAAATTTTGGAACGACAAAAATCATTTAATTTTGTCTAGTATTAAACAGGATTTATGTTTTGGTTATATTTTGTGACCTTTTTTTTTTTTCTGTTTTTATTGTCTTTCCAAATTCAAAATGCAATTTGATCATTGTTGATGAAATAGAGAATAGAATCCATGTTTCTTTGTTTTTCTTTATTTTTTCCTTGGACACAGAGGGAACTTTATTAACAGACTGCTCAGAAACATAGCTGATTGCACCCCTTGCTCACTGACTAACCTGGAGCACTGTATCAAGCAGGGAAAACCCTGAAGCTCTCCCAGGAAAACATCTACTATTAGCCATATGTCCACTACACTGCACCCAAACAACTGCCCACCAGTAGCTGAAGTCTGTGACAAGGTCCTAAGCACAACCTCCTTCCCTATTTTGCTCTGTCCTGACAGGCTCTGTCACACATATTTGACCATGGACATGGGTATTTGGAGCTCAAGCCCGGCTCCTAAGTTATTTAGTGCTATTTTAGTTATTTTTCATAAAGAGTCCCATTTTTTCTATGGCTGCCTTATACTACAATCCTTCCACAGAAACTCCCATGTAGGTGGAGTTATTTGCAAATACCACCATACAGAGTTACTGTCTGAGATGATGTTACATTAACTTTTTGCACAGGTTGGTCTCAAACCATGATCCCACCAATCTTTGTTTCCTGAGTAGATGAGTTGACAGGCATCAGCCACCACAAACCAGCACACATTACTTTTCTAAGTAAGCTACATGCATTTCAACTAAAGATGTGATGTTTCATACACAGGGCAGGCATATTTGTATGTTCCCCACATTAGGATATTTCTGAATTACACTTTTATCCTCGGTGTCACGATCACCAGTTTACAAAAATGAACTCTTTTTTTGCGTTGTGTCTGAAACTGTGATCTCAGGCACTTCATTTTTGGAAACTTTACAAAATCATATTATAATTGACAATTTTCAGAATCTCTTTAATGTTACCAAAAATGTGTATTCCACATTTTGGTGGAATTTGATTTTGAACTCAGGGCTTTACACTTGTAATGCAGGTGCTCTACTTCTTAAGCCATACCTCCTCCTCACATTTAAGAGAGGACTTGGAATGCTAAGGCAAGCACTACACCACTTCAGCCTGTCTGATAGGTGTGGTCCTTTATTAAATATATTATCCCATTTTCTTTTCCCCTTTATGATACCAAGTATGCGTAAAATTTATTGTTAATAATTTCCTGAACATGTAAAATCCTTTTCTAAGTAAGGTATATGCATTTTAACTAAAGATGTGCTGCTTCATGCACAGGGTAGGCATTATTGGTATGTTTCCCACTATTTTTACTAAAGGGAAATTGCTGATGGGAAAAAGATGGCTAAAGTGGGATTGATAGAAAGTCTGCACTGAGATCTTTAACATAGGCTTTAGAAAGCAAAGCTAAAGTTCCAGACTCAGGAGCTTATCAGTATGGCCTGCCACCACTGTACATTGACTGAATGCATAGAAGAAGAGAGAACTTTCCTAGTACCAGCATGTGATGAAGAGTCCATGTGTCTTTAGACTCTATACTAACAGTAGTGTTCATTGTGGTTCCTGAGTCTCTTTTTTCTTGTATTTCAGCTTTTGCTCTTTGCTACACAGTGAGGCTCTCTTTTTCTCCCAGTGTGCACTATGTATATATTGTGAGGTTCATATATTTCTATTTTCAATGGAACAGCACTGGATATTTTGTGAAGCTCTTTTCTTTTACTTAAGTCTGATCCCTGAACCTGTGGATGACACTGACTTGCGTTTTTTCTCTCCCTCTCTCCTGATCCTCAGTTGTCTACTTTGTAAAAGGTGGACAGCTCCACTACTAAACCTTTAGTGCCTTCCCATCATTGCCCAATTTGAAAGATGTTTCACCATCTTCCTGGCTCTATGCCTCAGAGGTACTAATAATTCATTGATGCACTAGTCCAGTCCACCATCTTCACATTTATTAATGACATGTGCAGATACGGATCCCTCCCTTCAATCATATTTACATGCTCTGTGTTTTATGTGTTATTGATATGAAATGGTTTCATTTTTTTTTTCTTTGTTGTTGTGTCTCTATTAGAAATCATTTCTTCACTGGTGGAATTGCTGAAGTGATAGTGCATCTGCTTAGTAAGCATGCAGCCAGGAGTTCAAACCCCAGTACTGCCAAAAAAAAAAATATGTTTTCTTCATACTTACCACAAGGGTTACATAAAATATATTATGGCTATTCAAAATTTAGGAAACAAAACTTAGCTTTAGTTGAATATAAAGACAATTTACTTTTATTTTCTTCACACTCCACATTTGATATTATTATGGCCAAATTTTACATCTCTATATACTTTATACTCATTAAGAAATAGTATATGTTCATTTGTTTTTAATGTTTATGTCTCACTGATGTTAAAAAGAATTTTTGGTAGTATTCTGGTTTGGATACAGGGCCTCACATTTGCATATAGTATGGGAAGCATGCCATGGAGCAAAACAGTTCACATCCTGGGAGGGAGAAAAAGAACAGAAGCAGAGAAACCTAAGATTCAATGAACTCCCTTGAAAGCCTATTCCCAAAGATCTGCAAACTTATTCTGTTTCCTACCTGTTACATGAGCCAACACCTTCCAATAGTCCCAAGCAAGAGACAGAATCCCCCACATTTTATGAATACTGGTCCCAACTATATCAGGTAGGAAGGAACAGAGAACAGTTTGTCAATAGCTAATTAATTACAGTGACAATAAAGAGTAAGTTCTGTACATGCAAATGTGGTTGCTTTTTTATCTATTCAAAGATTGTAAAACTGGACCTTTATCTAGGCAGTATTTGTTTGGCATGCATGGAGTTCCTAGGGTCAAACTGTAATTTCTATATGAACAAAGTCTGCGAAAGTGAGGTTTAGAAAGATTCATAGAAACAGGCTCATGAACAAATTAGTTCATGAATATGAGAGTTTCTTTGTTTTGGAAGTTTAAAGTAACTCCATGTGAGAGTTCCTCTATTAACTGTTAATGTACTGAAGGAGGGAGCATTAATACCAAGCTAGGAAGAGGGGACAGCAGGCCTATCGAGGCCCCAGAGTTAAATCCTTAAGTGTCTCTTCCTTATCATCAGACACCATTTCTCAGTGGGGCAAAATTTCCTTGTTCAATCTGGTTCTCAAGCTTGAGAATATTCAGTACCTTCTGAATGTGTGTCATCATTGTAACCTTGTAAACTTGTGTCAAACAGTGTAGTTCTCTGAACTGTTTCAAAGTATTTTTTATGATTGTCTGTGTGTATTTATTCTTCACTCTTGAATCAATATTGGTTTGAAGGTTAGTTTCTCCTTGTGTTTCCTTTTTGGTATGTTCTTATGTACTTTGTTAATGAACTGTAGATTGAGAGATGCCTCAGTCCAGCTGCAGTGGGGGCTTCAGCTCTGGCATTGGGTACTGGAGCAGTGAGTAATGACATGAACTCTGTGTTGTGCTGGGCAGCAGTGGCGTAGTTTATTTTCTGAAGAGTGTATTTAAGCAGTGCAGAAAAGTAGTAGGGAGCACGTGGCAGTTCCCAGGTTTCCCTTAACCCCTATACTAGGATTGGCTGTCCCATTGCTATGGCTATGACCCCAAGTGGGGAAAATCATGACACCCAGTCCCATGCAGAGAGGGAACAGAGGAGTTCAGCAACTGTCCTATTGGACTGTTGCAATCTCTCTTGGGGTTGTTGCACAAAATCTACATTGACTCCACTCCTTTCCAAGAGGCTTTAGGGGTCTTGAGGGTTTCCAACATCTCCCCCTTTTTTATTTTTTATGAAAAAATTTAGAAATTTTCCTTTTTTGGGGCAGTTAGTTTCTCAAGTGATTAGTGTTGTTAGCCATATAATGCTAATTAGACCCAACAGCATGAGTCCACCTATGCCTGTAAGTCCTTTAAGTCCAAAATTAAACCAATGACTAGAATTGAGTTCATCTAGCTGAAGTGTCTTCATGGGTCCTGTCAATGGCTGTGACTGTTTGATGCATCGGAGAGGCAGCCATATTGACCATCATTTATGGTCTGGAAAGACAAGGCATACTGTTGACCTGTAGTTAGTAAGGGTCAGGTCCCTACCATGTGTTTGTTTCTAAATTCTTCCAAAGAACATGCATAGGTGGGCAAATGTTTCATGCATGGAAGTGCTTTTCCATAGGTGTAATGCCTTGATCATCAAGTGAGAACAAATTTAAATTTAACAGGATTAGGTGTAATTGGCTATGTGGAGACTTGGGGGTGAACTTCCTCCCTTTTTATTTTAAAAAGTTGGTTTTTGATCCTTTGATGTTGTCATTCTACAATGGCTTGTCCTTGAGGATTGTAAGGAATCTCAGTATTGAGCATAATGTCCCATAATGTACAGAATTCTTGAAATTTTCTACTTGTATAGGCAGGACTGTTGTCCATCTTTATGGACTTTGGAATTCCAAAGGTTGCAAAAGCACCAAGCAGGTGACCAAGGGCATGTTTGGTAGTTTCTCCTGTGTGGGCTGAGGCAAAGAGGACACCAGAGTATGTGTCCACTGTCACATGAACATATTTTAAGGTGCCAAACTGGAGACTATGAGTGACCTCAGTTTGCCAGATATGGCTTGCTTTTATACCATAAGAGTTGATGCCAGTATTAGGGCCCAAATGTAGAAGAGCACTGCAGGTGGGGCAGGCCCTAATATGTTTGCATTGCTCTCGAGTTAAGGTTGGGAATTGTTTGTGTAACATGTTAGCATTCTGGTGTAGTAAAGAGTGGCTTTGTATGGTCTGTTGGAAAATGGAAGAAGGATTTTGAGAGTTCTCAACAGCAGTGAAGGAGATGAGCTGGTCTACTGCTTGATTTCCCTTGGCCTGTATGTGAACGGATATGTGTAATAAAGAATGGAGAAGTATGAGCCTGAATGACCAATTGAGTCTGTGTGAATAACTGAAAAATGGTAGAATTGGGATCTCCTATTAGTCTAGCTGTTTCAATGGAGTTAGTGGCTTTAATTACATAGTGGGAGTCTGAAACTATATTGACTGGACCAGGGAGAGCTCGCAGAGCTGCGTGAACTGCTAAGATTTCAGCATGTTGTGCAGTTGCCCCTGGAGTTGTAATATTTATTTGTTCTCACAATGCCTGCAAAGGGGAGTAAATGATATATCTGGCTCTCCCTTTACTGGTACCATTAGTACGCACTGATTGTATTGGCTAGGGGTTTGGTGGCTGTAATGCAAGGTAGAATCCAGGCCTGAGAAATTAAAAATTTTATGGTAGGGTCTTTGGGATAGTGATTGTCAAATTGTCCTGAGTAATTACCAATTGCTATTTGCCATAAATAGTTTTGTTGATAAAAATAGTGTATCTAAATATTGGTGAAGGGAGTGATTATGAGTGACGGATGATTGCAGACAATTGTTTGCATCTTTGTTTTCCATTCATAATTAGATATATTACCTCTTGTATATAGGGAGTAATAGTCCTAGGGTGTGTGTTATGGGTAAAGAGCATCTCTATCATTTTATTTGGCCATTGTATAATAGCCCCTGTTGGAGTAGTTGGAGTACTCCATATGAATAGCTGGAGGGGTTGACTGGAGTTTATCCTGTTGTTGAAATTATGTTGAAGAATCATTTCAACAAGTTGTATAGCCTGTTGTGCTTCTGGAGTTAATTTTCTTAATGAGTTTAATTGTGAGTCACCTTCTAATAGTTCAAATACAGGTTAAAGAGTCCAAAGGAATCTTATAGTCAAATCCAATTAGTGTTTCCTAATAGTGTCTGTAATTCATTTAATGTCATAACTTTTATGTCTAATTTTAGTTTTGGAGGTTTGAATATATTATCAACCATAGTGTGTCCCAAATATTTGAATGTGGACAGAGCTATGTTTTTTCAGGAGCTATACTTAAACCTTCCTTAGCTAGACATCTTTCTAAGTCTCTGAGAGCCTGTTGTAATAGTGTAAATGAGGGATGAGCAATTAAAAGATCATCCATATAATGAAAACATTTCATTTGTGGCCATTTTTATAGAAGGGTATAAGAGCGGCATGGACATAGGCCTGACATATGGTGGGACTGTTTTTCATCCTTGAGGTAATGCTTTCCACTGATATTGTTGAGTTATTCTTTCATTATTAATGGATGGCAAAGTAAAGGCAAATTTTTCCTTATCATTTTCATGTAATGGGATAGTGAAAAAGCAATCTTTTAAATCTATAATTATAATTGGAAATTGTGCAGGAATCATGGCAGGAGAAGGTAGGCCAGGGGCTGTCCAGCGAGCCTGTCCCTCCTTGAATTATACTGCCATATGTTCAGAGTGGAACCGAGTCCACAGTCCAGCTTCAGTGGGGGCTTCAGCTCTGACCTTGGGTGCTCGAGTGGCAAACAACGACAGGAACTCGGGTTGTGCTGGGCAGCAGTGGTGTAGTTTATTTTCTGAAGAGTGTATTTAAGCACTGCAGCAAAACAGGAAGGAGTACATGGGAGTCCCCAGGTTTCCCTTGATCTCTGTACTGGGATTGGCTGTCACATTGCTATGGCTACGAGCCCAAGTGCGGAACATCATGTTCTTGGGACTGGGTCTTCCTGGTCCCATGCAGAGATAGAACTGTCCTCTTGGACTATTGCAATCTCTCTTAGGGCTGTTGAACAAAAGCTACAGTGACTTTGCTCCTTTCCAAGAGGCTTTGGGGGTCTGGAGGGTTTTCCACAGAGAGATCAGGTATGTGAAATTCTCATCCATCAAGCCAAGTACCTGATCCCAATTTCCTGAAGTGGGCTAATAAGGCAGGCTAAGATAGGAAGAGACTTAGACTTTGATAATGTAACATTAAATTTCACAGTAAACATTTTTTCCTCTCTCCATGAAACTGTCCATTGCAAGAAAAAAAATTGGTGGCACTGGGGTTTGAACTCAGGGTCTTAGGCTTGCTAGGTTGATGCTTTTACCACTTAAGCCACCCCACCATTCTTTTTTATGGTGTTTTTTTTTCTTTATTTATTTTTGTGGTGCTGGGGTTTGAACTCAGGGCCTATACCTTAAGCCACTCCACTGGCCCTTTTTTGTGATTTTTTTTTTTTATTCATATGTGCATACAATGCTTGGGTCATTTCTCCCCCCTGCCCCCACCCCCTCCCTTACCACCCACTCCGCCCCCTTCCTTACCCTCCCAACCCCTCGCTACCAGGCAGAAACTATTTTGCCGTTATCTCTAATTTTGTTGAAGAGAGAGTATAAGCAATAATAGTAAGGAACAAGGGTTTTGCTAGTTGTGGTAAGAATAGCTATAGAGGGAGTTGACTCACATTGATTTCCTGTGCATGTGTGTTACCTTCTAGGTTAATTCTTCTTGATCTAACCTTTTCTCTAGTTCCTGGTCCCCTTCTCCTATTGGCCTCAGTTGCTTTTAAGGTATCTGCTTTAGTTTCTCTACGTTGAGGGTAAAAAATGCTAGCTAATTTTTTAGGTGTCTTACCTATCCTTATATCTCTCCTGTGGGCTGTCACTTTTATCTTGTGATAAAAGTTCAATCCCCCTGTTGTGTTTGCCCTTGATCTAATGTCTGCATATGAGGGAGAACATATGATTTTTGGTCTTTTGGGCCAGGCTAACCTCACTCAGAATGATGTTCTCCAATTCCATCCATTTACCAGCAAATGATAACATTTCGTTCTTCTTCATGGCGGCATAAAATTCCATTGTGTATAGGTACCACATTTTCTTAATCCATTCATCAGTGGTGGGGCATCTTGGCTGTTTCCATAACTTGGATATTGTGAATAGTGCTGCAATAAACATGGGTGTGCAGGTGTCTCTAGAGTAACCCGTGTCACAGTCTTTTGGATATATCCCCAAGAGTGGTATTGCTAGATCAAATGGTAGATCAATGTTTAGCTTTTTAAGTAGCCTCCAAATTTTTGGTGGTTTTTTCAAGATAGGGTCTCCAGAACTATTTGTCCAGAACTTTCTTTGAATCCAAATCCTTTGGATCTCTGCCTCCTGAGTAGTTATGATTACAGGTATGAGTCATCAGCACCCTTGCCTACAAAATAATTTTTAATAGGTATCAAGGCTCCCTTTGATTACAAGTATGCACAGATTGTTCATGCCTGAGCATGAGCCACCACCCCAGACCTGGAGACCACACTTATCCGTCCTCATGTATCATTAACCATCAGAAACTGGCCAAGTCTTTCCCCTCCCACTGGCTACCAAGTCCTTAAAAGTCTTTGCCTCATGCCAGTGGATCACTCCTGTTATCCTTGCTACTCAGGAGAAAGGAGATCAGGAGGATGTGGTTAGTTCATGAGACCCAATCTCCAAAATATCCAAAAGAGGAAAGGGCTGATGAAATGACTGTGGTGGTAGAGCATCTGCCTAGCAAACAAGAAGTTCTACGTTCAAATTTTATTACTGCTACCCACAGCCCCAAAAGTCTTGAAACACAAAGCCCACTCTAATTGTCCACTGCTCACTACTATTCATCTTCATGTGGCAGAGATCACAGTGTACACTGGGGTTCCCTCCTTCACATATGATAAAATTCTTCAATACATCCATGTGTTCTTCCTGGAATCTTTCACAACACACATGAAAAATCTGGTTATCTCATGACCAGGGTACATGCAAGAATGGAAAATCAGTACTTTCCTTCTAGTCCAGTGGGTTCTCCCCTATCCTGGCCTAGGAACCACTCCTTCTCTGAGATCACAGTCTGTCCCACTGGGAAAATGAACATGCAAGTATCTCAGGATATTCCTGGCCCTATCTCCCAGTGGAAGAAGCAGTGTCCATTCTGAAGAGCAAGTTCTACTTAACTATAATGAATATCAAGACTAGGCTGGGTAAGGACCAAGGAGGAGGCTTGGACTACTGAGAACTGTGGCTCAAATTTGGTATTTGCTCCTGCTATTATGCCAAGTAGGGGAGCACTTTTTCTGTAATTCAGGTCTCAGGGTATGGGACACAGATCATTAACCAATTAAAAGGACTGGAGAGAAGGAATTATAAGAACTGATGAATCAGAGACTTTGCAAGTTAGTTAACACAGGAATTGCATTTCTGGCTCTGCCATTTTCTGAATCACGCTGTGTTGCTGACAGCAATTCTGCATGACTCAGTCTCTCCTATTTTGACCTGTAGGTGGCACCAGAAGAGTGGGCAGTACTCTAAACAACACAGAAGCCTGAAATGGTGAGTTTGTGACTGGTGTCCCCAGTCCTGGGAGGATGAGAAGGTTACAACCATCCAGAAATGGTGGAGTCTGTGAGCATTGTTGCAGCTTTGTACTCCTCTACAGTGAACTCTAGCAACTTGCCTTCTATATGCAGGCAACTTGCCCCAGGCCCAGAGCCCTCTCAGGGTGCTCTACACCTAACCCCACTACTTCTCAACAGACAGTAGGCAAAGGTTGTGGGTTACTGCATGGGAGGAACTGTGGTCCTTTGAGGTTCTCACTTCCTCTAATATCCACAGGGGCGAGCTGATTGCCCTGAATTGGCTAAATGTTTGAAAATGAGCTCTCAAATTGAGGGCCCCATACACCTTGTCTTTTAGGGCTGTTATAAATCCCTAAATTTACAGCTATCTTCATATTGCCCAACTCACAGGAAAGGCAATGCTAATGCATGTGAAGATCATGAAGACTGCGAACTATTGGGAAGGTGTGGAGGGTTTGAGGTTTTTGCCCTTTCTGACATAAGTTTTGTTGTTCTTGTCTATGTCTAGACCATATGTTCAAAAACAATTTCAGATGTAAGCATGACCTGACCTTATGGAAACAGGTTGCTGTAGCAGTTTTCATGTACTTTGAAGTACTTAAATGTCTTTTGAGATGTATCTGTTATTTAAAAATGTATATTTTAATCTCTATTGGAGATTTAACCTCTCTTAGAGGTTTTCCAACTATGCCTTTGCTGTTGATTTCCTGTTGTATTACAACATGGTCTGCAATTCTACTTTGGTCCTCTGCCTCCTACCAAACTCCTAATTTTGGATATTCATCCATTTCTGGTAGATTTGCCATTCTTTTTCACTCCTCCTTCTTTTCTGTCAAGAGTTTTCTATAGGACACCATGTAGGGAATTCTGAGTATATGTAGTTGTGTTTGATAAACCCCATTCAGGCTATGTTTAATTTAGTCTAATGAGGGTGCTACCTCTCTATGACTTCAGGAAGGTGACTGGTGACCAGAGAGCAAACATATGGTATGGCCTGGTGTCTTTTTTTGAACAAAGGGCCCAGAAGTTGTAGGGAGTAAACTAAGAATGAGTGGTGTCAGAATTGAATTGCATGAAACACAGTTAGTGTTTGAAAGTTGCTTGTTATTAACAATACCATGTATTTGTTGTCAGAAGTGATAGCAAAGAAATACAACACTGGTTATAACATTGAGTTTCTTTGTTGAATGTTTGACAATGTTACCAGAGTGTTCGTTCTTGGTGCCTAGGTCTTTTGTGAGATGAGCTCAGTTAAGACACAAAAGTAGAGTGAGAGTGAGGCAAATTTCACCAAGGAATGAATATATTTTGGACAGATGTCATAGGTACCAATTAGGCAGTAACCATGTAGATACACAAAGAAAACCCAACATGGAGGAAGAGATCACAATGTTTCTGAGAACAGACATTGTAATTAAAACTTCTCAACTCACATTGAACAAAGATTGACATACCCTAACAAGTCCCAAAATGTCACCAGATGATTCTGAGTATCCCCCTCAGCTTAAGGTGCATGTATGACAACAGGTCCTTGATCAACAGACATTTACTTTAAAAATCCTCAAGAGCCAGGCACCAGTGGCTCATGGCTGTAATCCTTGCTATTTAAGAGGTTTAGGTCAGAAGGATCATCCTTTGAAGCCAGCCCAGGCAAAAAGTTCATCAGACCCTTTCTCCAAAAATCCTTTTCAAAAATAGGGCTGATGGAGTGGCTTAAAGTGATGGCCCTGAATTCAAGCCCCAGTTCACAAAAAGAAAGAAAGAAAGAAAGAAAAATGCTCAAGCCCATAAACCATATCCCTAATGATGGGGAGGGTAGGACAGAAAATCTTTTGTACATTTTAATTATATAAAGTTACACTATCTTTGTTCCACTCTCAGCAGAGTTTTCTTTTAAGTGGGTAATGGAGGATTGCTGCTCTGTAAATTATGGATAGTTTAACTTTGGTAGGAAGTTTAGATGGTGTATGGATTTGTGATCTCAACTTTTACACATGTTTGCTTATTGTGTTTTTTCCCAGTACTTGGAATGTTCTCATTTATTACACTTGTCCTTTTAGCATTAAACAGCTTCTTTGTACGCTGTCACATGCCCTGTACTGATGACCTCTGGTGTTGTTTTTCCTATTGTTTCTTCATGTTATTTAAAATTTGAGCTCCCTCTTTCTCTCACATCCCAACTCATCTCTTCTGTTCTGCCTGTCTTCCTTCTTTAGCTATTTCATTGTTCTATATAACTGGTGTTCTAGTTTTCAATTGTAGCCCACTTGCTCATAATAAACTTAGCAATATGAAGTATTGTGTGTTAAGCTGTGTTTCTCCAGTCATACTGAAATCCTTTCTTTACTTACGTATTCATTTATTTTTGTTGGTACAGTGGGAGTGAACACAGAGCCTTGTGATTACTAGTCAAGCATTATACCATTTGAGACACTCTGCCACCTGCAGTCCTTTATTAAAGTAATTAATTACATTATCACATTTTCTCTCCCACAGGATATCAAGTATTTTTCAAATGTACGGTTATTTCTTGAACATATAAAATCCTTTTAGAAGTAAGCTAAATGCATTTCAAATAACAATGTGCTGGTTGATGTGGGTGCATTATTATGTTCTCCTCTCTTTATCCATTCCCCATGTGTAACTTAAAAAATTTTTTCACATCATGAGCTATGATCATCTGGTCTATAGCTGACATTACAATGACTTTGAGTTAATGTTTCCTGTGAATGTCAGTAGGGAAGAGGAAAGTAAAGATTTTTTGTACATCCTGTTAGAATGGACACAGGAAGTCAGGTTGTAACTAGACCCCTTCCCACTTGCAGGTGACTTATTCAAAACTCTCCACACAGCCCGTAAAGAAAAACAGACATCCACCTTAAGCCATGATCCACCTGTAAGACATTATCTCGGGAGGGTCAGAGGGTCATTGAGGATCATCCCATGTAGTGAACTTATTGGGTCTTCTCTACCCATCTCCTTTATCTAGACTCAGTCTGTAAGCTGCAGTGGGCTTCAACTCTCTTGCTGGGGTTCCCCTCCACAGGTCCACTTCTCCACAATAAACACTATGCTGGCATATGAGGTATCTCCCACCTATCCATTTCATACTGTCCTTTCATTCTAATATATGGTGTTGAAATCTGAGGCTGTTGTGTAGTTTCAACTCCCAGTTCTCTGCTCTTACAACTTGGAAAGAAGTGGACAGCAAAAGCTTTTTCCAGGTTCACTCTTGGACCCTCAGCAGTGGCTGAAGTCTTCCTCCCTCATCCCCACTGTCTCTCCACCTTTTTATCACTGATCTCCCACACTTTCTTTCTTTCATGGCTCCTCCAGAGGCCATCTCCCCAATTGCTGAATCTCCTCCCAACACTGACCTTCAATTTTGGTGAGTTTGTTCCCCCACTTAGTTGTCTCTGGAGTTCTACCCTGAACATCCTACTGTGGACCATGACAAAGCTCTAGCAGGAGGAGAGACTCCCTCCATCCACCAACTGGATGGATTGACCTGCTGTATTTTGGGGACACCTAGAAAATAACCATGTGCATGCCCAGTTGGCAGTGGGGATGCTCCTGATTTCTGATGCATCTATCCTACCGAGTAGGGCCACTATGGGGATTACCTACCACCTCTTGATCTCAGTCTATATCACAGTGTTGGACCTTAAATCCCACGGAAATTGTCTCAATTTGGATCCTTGGACCCACTGGAACTGTCTCGATTTCCAATACTCTATTCCCAATCCATAAAATGTTTCAAAATCATCCAAGGCCCTGAGAGGCAGTCCCTTGCCATATCTCCTTCAAAACCTTAAGGCTCTGGAGATCACTAAGACCAATAACTCATAATTCCATTTCAAAGTTGAAGATCTAGGAACAACTATTTTTTTTAAGTTACTGAGAAGATAAAGTGCATGCTATATGTGAAAAATAGAGTTTTTAGACTATGAAGAATAAATAACAATAAAGTACATTTTTCTGACAATGAAAAAGAAAAGGCTAATTTTATATTGTAAGATGATTTGACCCCTATATAAGTTAAACAGTAATAATCATTGGCCAGAACTTTGTGTTTCCAAATTCATCACAATCTCACCCACTTCAAATGCTTTGGGACATGGTCCAAGGTTTCCCTATATCCCATGTCCTCAGCCCCATTTCTACACAGCCTGGAGATACAAAAGACAGAATTTCAATTCTATGTCTAAAAGTGCCCCGTGTATTTGAATTTAAATTCTCAGTTTCCTAGGTTATGGCATTTGCTAATAGGCAAAAGGACAGCCTTCCTGAGTTCTGCTACGGATTCAATAAGGTGTTGGGACTTTCTTCACCAGACCCCTTACCTAAGATTAACTCTTCAGGAGTTAATTTTTCTACCCTTTCTATGCTTTCTAGCACCAATTTCAGTGGGAATGTAATCTTTTTTACCACAACATCCTGATGTTTTTTCAGCCTGACATACAAATTCTAAATAAAAAAATTTTACTATGACATAAGATGGTGGATTTGTGTATCCTATATCCTTTGTTAATGCAAGTATGTGGGATGCCAACCCTAGAAACAAGGTTAGGCTCCCTAAATTTACTTTAAGGTTTTGGCTAATAACAAATCTACTGTACCCCAATGAAAACTACTTCTCATGATTATTTTGAAAAACAACCTCAAGTTGTAAATGTAAAGCCTTCAATATCTTTGAGAGCACTCAGAATTAATGTAATTGTTTTGTGTATCATTGCATGAATTTTGTGTATGTCTGTTGTGTGATTAAACTATTGTATACAAAAATCTGATAGGTATGGCAACAGTCTTATTGAAGACTGAGACTGACTCAATGCTTTCCTTGAATTGTCCCTTGCTTCAGCTATAAACCTGCGTAAAATGAGTCTTAAAAGAACAGAATGGGACACGTCTCAATTTGCTCCTAAAAATTTAAAAAGAACTGATCATTGTACATGTGGCCACTTAGTTAATTTTTACATGTTCTTGAGCTCTATGCATGGTTTAAATGACATTTATGGCCTGCCTGTATTTGTACTTCTTTAGGATGATTCTTATTATAGGGTTAGTGCCAAGAAATGAAAGGATTCTGTTCTCTTCTCCCCCACCTCTTCTGCTGCTACTTTTAAGAAAAACCAGTTTTTCAAAGTTTTATGTTAATCAAGTCTAACTAAAATACAGGTAAAAGGCACTACTCAGCAAAAAGAACAACGCTGGAGGGATCACAATACCCAACTTCAAACTATGTATTACAAAGCAATAGCAGTAAAAACAGCCTGGTACTGGCACCAAAACAGATTTGAAGACCAGTAGAACAGCATAGAGGACCCAGATATGAATCCACACAACTATGCTGAAGTTATTTTTGACAAAGGCACTAAAAATATACAATGGAGAAAAGACAGCCTCTTCAAAAAATGTTGTTGGGAAAAGTGCTTATCCATCTGCAAAATTCTGAAAGACCCATGTTTATCATGTTGTACTATTTTCTCCTCAAAATGGATCAAGGACCTTAATATCAGACCCAAAATGCTAAAGTTGGTACAGGAAAGAGCAGGCAACACTCTGGAAGTAATAGGTATAGGCAAGGACTTCCTCAATAGAACCCCAGTAGCTCAGCAACTATGAGAAACTATGGATAAATGGGACTACATAAAACTGAAAAGATCCTGCACAACAAGAGAAATGGTCTCTACACTGAAGAGACTACCCACAGAGTGGGAGAAAATATTTGCCAGTTTTACATCAAAGGACTGATAACCAGAATATACAGGGAACTCAGAAAACTAAACTCTCCCCAAATCAATGAACCAGTGAAGAAACAGGCAACTGAACTAAACAGAACTTTCTCCAAAGAAGAAATTCAAATGTGCAAAAACCACATGAAAAAAATGTTCACCATCTCTATCCATAAAGGAAATGCAAATCAAAACCACGTTAAGATTCCACCTCACACCTGTTAGAATAGCCATCACCACCACTAACAACAGGTGTTGCCCAGGTTGTAGGGGAAAGGAACCATCATACACTGCTGGTGGGAATGCAAGCTAGTGTAAACACTCTAGAAAAAAAATATGGATGCTTCTTAAAAATCTAAACATAGATTTGGCATATGATTCAGCAATCCCACTTCTGAGGATATACGTAAAGGAATGTGACACAGGTTACTCCAGAGGCACCTGCACACCCATGTTTATGCAGCAGCATTCACAATAGCTAAGTTATGGAGACAGCCAATGTGCCCCACTATGATGAATTGATTAAGAAAATGTGGTATTTATACCCAATCGAATTTTATTCAGCCATGAAGAATAATGGAATCTTATCATTCACAAGTAAATTGATGGAACTGGAAGCCATCATTATGAGTGAGGTTAGCCTGGCTAATAAGATAAAAAATTGTCTTGTGTTTTCTGTTTATGTTGTGAAGCTTTAAAGCACTACTAAATTAGAGTTCTTTTAAGTATTTGCTCATGTGATGTTCTCTTAAATGACCACCTTATATCTGTGTACTCTGTGTAGACTTTAAGTATTGTAGAAACATTTGGAAAGTTAAAAGTGTCAGTTTATCTATAAGTACCAACTAAACGTCTCTTTTATCCAAAAGTATTACACTGAAATTTTGGCATATAAAATGGTTAATGAAACTTTTGAAATTTATGCTGTTTGTAATCAGTAACACTCAGAAAAATTCTGCCATTCAGGCAATCCTGCTCTTTCAAGACTGGCATATATTTGTCTTAGCCAAAGAAGTGTTACTGTTTATACATAACATTTACTTGTGTATTAGAAAACAAGCCTAATTGGCATCACAGGCATTGTTCCCCTAACTTGTAAGAGATGTAAAGATAATGGTGCTAGATGTTGGCAAGCTTGTGCCCATGTATTCCTAATTGTAACAAGGAACATTTCGTGGTGCTGTTTTAATGCTGTCAGTCATAATTATTTTCCCAAAAATGCTGTCTGCAATGGAAATAAACTAAATGTTCTCACAATTGCCAAAGTACTTTTCAGCTCTTTAACCATAGTTGTCCAAAGTCTTCTCAGTCACTGTCTGGGTCCATCTTTGGAGCATTTGCAATCAAACCCAAAAAGGATTCTACCAAGTACCTCTTTTTCAGTGGACTTAGCTGACTGCTTAGGCAGAACACCCTCTAGGTAACAACTCTGGAACCTCTCCCAGAACAGGGACTGAGATGGTGACCAACCATGTCACACCATGGGTGGAACCTTTTGGTATGCATACACCTGCCCTGAGATCTTTTGTATCCTTCAACCCACAGCCAGTGTCTGTACCAAATTCCCTTGGCTTTCTCTTCTCATGCTGATTGCTATTGGCCCATACACATTTGACTGCATGTCTCATTTTATATCCCAAAGCCTACATTCCTTCACACAAGTTTCCACCCAAAACCTTACACAAAGAATGCTGCTTTTATGTCAATGCTGCTTTACTTCAACCAGACCATGATCATTTATGATGCCCCTAAGAGACTTCCAGAACATGCTGCCAGTCTCCAACAACAAACAATGGATAGCTGTAAACCGTGATCTTCCTGGGCTAAGCAGATGCCATGTGTCTTCCCTCATCTGGGATCCCTTATATTTTCCCATTGGGACCTTGTCTTCTTTAAACACTTTCTCACTTTGTTTTCCAGAGGCTCCAGGCTTTTGTCCACAATAAACCTTGTGCTGGCATTAGAGCCATATCCCTGCCTATCCATTCTCTGTCATTGTTTCATCTCTACCACATCCATTTTGTAATTTTCTACCATAGTTTTCTTTATGTAATCTAAGTTCACAGCTTCTATCTTTTTTCTCTTCACTTCAGAACTCTGGTTAACAATTTCCACACTGGTGACATTTGGTGAATTTCATACTGTTTTTTTTTTCTCTTCATGGTGCATAATTTTAATCATTTTCTCTTCATGCTGATTCTTTGTCTTCTTTCTCCAGTACACCACTGAGTACATATAGTGATGGTTTAATTGAACTTGTTTTACATACATGTTCATAATTTCTTCTTTTTTTTTTTTGTGGTACCCAGGGCTTGAACTCAGGGTGTACACCTTGAGCCAGTCCATCTGCCATTTTTATGTTAGGAATTTTAGAGATAGTGTTTCACGAAATGTTTGTTCTGGATGGCTTCAGAACATGATTCTCCTGATCTCTGTCTCCTGAGTAGTTATGATTAGAGGCATGAGCTGCCAGCTCCAGGCATATCTTCATAAAAATCTATATAGTCCTTTTGATGAGTGCTACATCTTTATAGATACTATCTTCATTTGTTGGTTTCACAATTTTCTGTTTCTATGTCATAGTTTCCTATAGCCTTTTGATTCTACCTTAGATATTTTCCAGAAGGTCTTTGTAAAATGAGTCTACTGCTTGAGATTTTTCACAAATTGATATTCTCCATTGAAGAGCCACATTTCTCAATCTTTCCATATTTGTTGAGATTTCTTATCATTGTTTGGGGAATGGGCATGTCATTCCTAGTGATACATGTGTCATGTGCAGACTTGAGTTCTTGATCAAAATTAAAGAATGACTGAATCAACAGTGAGTAGATGCAAACTCACAGGTCTTTATTAAGGAGTGAAAGAGTCAAGACGCTATAAGGGAGGGACTGTATTAAAGTGATCCAAGCCATAGCTGGTGAGCTGGTTAGGGGAATTTATGCTACTACTTGGGCAGCTTGAGGGGTTGAAATTCTGTGAGTCTTTCTGATGAATGAATGTTGGCATGGGTCTTCTTGACAGGTGGATTTTGAAAAAAGAAATCTTTTAGGTGGGTTTGTTTACAAAGATTTGGCACTGAGGACATCCTGTAGAGACAACTCCATCCTAATTTTCTGTATCTGTTTCTTAAAGATGTGTGTTGAAATGCCCACCTTTAGGTGTTTTTTCAAGATGAGCCCCATCTCTATTCTCTTTAGTCTCTAAAACCTGATTGTGTTGTGATGCTCTGTTCTGGCTACATTTGATCTGCAGTTCTTCAATCCCTTCCTTGTCTATCCCATGCTAATTCTTGTTACTGGGTAAGACATATCACAACATGTGGTTCTCTTTATCTAGTGTTGAGGTAGTGATGTTAGAGTATATTTGCCACTTCCCCTTGAAGTTTTGGTTGTAGAAATTTCTACAGTGATGACTTGGGGAAGTAGATTTTTCTCCAAGACTGTGGCAAAAACTTAAAATTTCAAAATGCATAATTCCCCCTACCAAACATCAACTATGAAGTCAGAAGATTTCTTCTCTGAATGTCATGGGGACATCCTGGTAGGTTTTTGTCTGTGAAACTAACAAATTTCTAGATTCTGCTAAAGCCAGCCCCATAGAGATTTAGGCATTCAAACCTGACTACACTCTGCTTACAGCCTTTCTTCACCTGACACTATGGATTCCTGGTGAAGGAAGTTAATGTTTCTCTGGAGTGCCTCTTTTGTCTTCAGTTCAGAAACAATGCACTGCCCATTCATCATCATTCTGGGAGTCTGGAAGTGTTGATTTTCAGCTTCTTATCTTTTTTCTTCTGTGTTTGGGGTGACTACCTCTGTGTCCTTCTATGCAGAAAACTGAAGAAGTATGTGACTCAATCTTGGTCATAATGAACACGTATTCCCCTCACTGTCCCTTCCCTTCATGAACAGTGTGGAGAGCAGCCTATCAAAGGCTATGAGCAGTCCATCCTGACCACACCTCTGTCCTGGGAGTAAGTTTTCATCATAGCTTCCCTATTAACCTCAGTATAGTTTCCTGGGCAGTCTATGTCCCTTGCTGCCTTAAGATAATTGCTGCTTACATGAATGGCCTTAAGGGGTCTCTGTGATCCCTTAAAGGCCTTTAAGTGCCCCTTTCATTTTTTATTGCTTTGTTGGTATCAGGATACATTAGATGTGAATATGGTATTCAGAGAACAAATGAAATGAAAGTCAATGTTAGATGTCTTGTTTTAGTGTGCACAGTTATTTCTCTTATGTTAATCAAGTCAGAAGAGAAGGAAGAAGGATGTGAGTTAAATAAATGTAAGTTGAAACATATTCCTTCTGTTCCTTTTGAATAAAAGGAAACATGTAATTCATTACTATGTCACCAAATTTATACCCAACTCATTTATGGTATCAGAAACATTTTTAAGAAGTTAATAATTGCAAGTAATTGCACAAGTTAGCCTTCTCATTTTCTCAGGTCTCGCTGACTTATGTCAGTTTACACACTGTGTAAAAGAATGGGCAAAGCATTACCAAAATAATATGTGCAAAAACCTTTTAATCCCACAGTAAAAATTTATTGGAGAACCAATATTATAAGGCAGCAACTCAGTTACAGAGTAAAAATGAGAGTAGTCTCACCTTGCATTTCATTGGATAGCAAAGAGGATGGCTACTGTGGTGAGACTGTTCTTGTTAAGAGCAGGAAGTCTTTGATGAGGACTAATCACGGATTTAGGAAACTTGATGGCTGAGAACCTTATCTTTTCTGTTGATAAGGATTCACTTCCTAGACTAAACAGTTAATACTATCAAATAATAGTACCCTGTGACATAAAGCTGTGTTTTGTTGACCTGAAACCCCAGGAGCCCAACAAAAACAACAGCCTCTGCCCACCTGAGGTGAAAAATTTCCCCCAACCCAGGATGTAGGACAAATTGATGACATGAAGCTATTTTATGAGGTTTTTTGGCCTAATGGGATTTGAATGCTGGGCCTCATGCTTAGTCAGGTGCTCTTGATTTTGAGCCAATCCACCAGCCCTAGTTTGTGTTTGGTGTTTCATGATGGGGGGGTCTCATGTACCTATTTTTACCTGCAAAAAAAGGCATGTTGGAGTGAAATGCATGAAGAGATCAATGAGGAGACAGGATGTTAGACTGAAAGCAGCACGAGGTCAGCTCAATGCCCCAGCACATGCTTTATTGGGAGAAGAATTCTTTGGATGCAGTCTCCAGCAAGAGAGCTGGAGTCCACAGCTGCTTGCTGGCTAGCAATAGCTATAGGAAATTAGCGGTCAAAGTCCAAGGAACAATGGAGTCCCAGAGGGAACTCCCAGGAAGATCACTGGACAGGAATACCCTCCATCAGACCTTTTCCACTCCTGAGATAATGGGGTCTTTCTTTGAGGCTGGGTGGGAGATTTCTAGTAAATCCATAAGGTGAATATTATTCCTTAGGCCTGGTGTAGAGTTTTCAGTAAGCCATCTGTGATGAGGTAGAGTCCAATCCTCATGTGGCTGCCCTATACTCACCCTAACAAGTAGGATTACAGGCTTGAGCCCCCAGCATCTAGCTCACACTATGAGAGTTAATGACACATCAACCAAATTTCCAGGAATGACCATCTCCCTCTTTATAGACCATAACAAAAGCTTGAGTTCTCAGGACCCCCAGTGCAATATACCTAATTGAGTCTTCCCTCCCTCCTGCTATATGGTGCACCTTTGATTTTTTTTTTCTTTGTAGTATATATGCAAACTGCCCAACTCTCATACCAAATCAATAGGACTATCCTCTGTTCAGTTGCCCACTTCTTCCCAAATAAACCTGTTGCTTATCCTATTTTCTTCATTTGGTGAATTCTTTTACAAAGACATGGCACAAAAAATCATCATGCTCTCCTTATATGCTTTTTATCTTGCAGTATCTGTGTCTGACATTCTTACCCCACCTTCTCTGATGTCATGATATCTTCATGGGACTCTACATGGAATTCCCTTCATTACACTTGTCACATTTTCATGAGGAATAAGCATGAAGGGCACAGATGTATAATACAAGGACGGTTCCTATTCTGGGGGTCATGACAACTTTTTAGAAATGAAGAAGAGTAAGCATTGGCTCTTGGCGGTTACTATCCTATAGATTATCACAGCCAGGAATAGCATACTGATCCTGTCACTAGTTCCCTGAGGTTCTTGTCCTAAATCATTAGCTAATCAGACAGGCTGTCTCTACCCTGTGTGTAGAAATAGTAAGCTGCAGTGTAAATGTTCCATGATGCACATTGGGACATCAAGCCATGTGCCATGTAGCCCAGTGTCCACTGATGAGAGTCTTCTCAGGACCATCAGTTGAGTTTGGCAGCTGAGTGATTTACTGAGTGCAAAGCCTTAGAGGTCACCTGACTGCAACAGCAGCTGCAAATGGTGATAGTATGACCAGGCCCTGCATTTCAGCATAGAGGGCTACAGTCATGTTCTCAATGTATGGATTGATCCCACTTTTGATGCTACTCATTCTTTCACCCTGGAAGCCTACAAGGTGGGGTCAGGCAGGGAGTCAAGAAATCTCTGGACTGACCCTTTGAGTGATTCTTCTTAGCTCACAATCCTCACTGGACACTGCCACACCTGCATGAAGCTCTCAGTCTGTGTGGTGTTGGCAGGGTATTCATTGGGCACTCTGGGCTTGTTTAGTTTCTGTGGGGGAGGAGCATTGCAATGCAGGATATACTCTCTGCTCATTCTCTAAGTTGAGTTTCTGAGTTTCTTATGACACTTCCATGTTTAGAGTAAACAGAAGTTAAATCCAGAAACTGTTCTCTGAGGCCCAGTATTCTTAGTGCTACCGCTAATCCCTGAAAGTCTGTGTATAACCCAAATTGCCAGACCCATTGGAAGTGAGCAACCACATGCATACATGGTTGCCCTTGCAGTGGAGGGGGGACTTGATCACCTTTCTCACTTACCTGTTACTGTCCTCTTTTTATAATGACATCCTGACTAATGCAGGACATGATTTTGGTTTATGTATTACACTTGAGGTTTTCCCCTAAAGGAAGGTATGCAGGCACCCCAGTTGTTCTACAGAAGAACTTTGCTTTTGAGGGTAGGAGAAAACAGTCTAAAGAAATTGGGAGGTCTTGCAGAGCGGCTTAAGTGGTAGAGTGCCAGTTTAAAAAGTGTGAGGCCTTGAGTTCAAGCCCAATGATCACCCCCCCAAAAAAAATGTGCTTGCTTTAGAGTTGCTTTGTTTGTACTGATTAATTCAGTTAACCATTGTTGAAGCAGAGTCATGAACGTTTGGGAAGATGTGGGAACATATCAGAAGAGTGGATGGATTTTACAATTCTAATAGGATGTATGTTTATGCTCGTGTGCCCAGTGCTGTTTTTGTGAGACCAGGTGTTATATCCTTGGACACTCATTGTGTAATTCCCTCTACAGACTGCTGGCCCAATTTCAAAGTGGAAGAAGCAGTTTCCACACTAAAAATTCAGAAGAAAGTTCTGCTTTTGTACAATGAATTCCAGGCTGGGCTGTGTGGGGACCTGAAAGGAGACCTAACTTGCTGGAAACAAGTGTTTGGTCCTGGCACAGTGCCAGGAGAAGGATCCCTTCTTCCCTTACTGGTTGTGCATCAGAAGCCAAGACGTTCTACAAGGAGCAAACTGTAGTGAAAGACCAGTTAGAGTCCATCAGGAGGAGGCCTGACTGCTTAACAGAAAATGAATTTATTGATGCCCCATTTTCTGGATCACTCTGTGCTCCTGAGAACCATATCTGTGATTCAGTTTCTCACTGTGTATTGCTTTTGCCACTGGTGATGTGCAGGAACCAGTCACCATAGAAGCAGTTAATGGTGAGTTTCTGACCTGCATTGCAGATGGGGCAGGATCAGGGGATTGACACTGGCCTTAGTGGCTGGGATGGAAGTGGGACTCTCCATCACAGACCTGGAGCCTGTAGATCAAGGAACTGCTGGTGCTGCTTGTCTCTTGGTCTTTTCTTTTCTCTGGCTGTGGCTTGGTTGATGGCTTTAAGCCAATCATTCTGTCAGCTACCTACTTTTGACGTGTTCCATACCCAGAACACTCTTAGGGAGCTCTGCATTAGACCTCATGCCTCTACAGACTGTGGAAATGGCCGAAGATCATGGTTCCTGTGTAGCATGATCTGTGGTCCTTGGGTTCCCTGCTTCTGCCAATCTCTAGGTACATATTATTGACCTGAATAATATAAATGTTTAAAATTTGAATAACACAAATGTTTGAAGTCTCACATCCAGCATCAGTCCCTCAGCCAAGTAATTGTTATGGCTGTAATAAATCCCTAAATTTACATTTATCCCTGTCTTGCCAAACTCACTGAAAATGGATTGCATATGCATTTGGTATTCAAGGTGAAGTATAGATTTGGGGAGGTGTTTAGGCTTTGAGAGTGTTGCTTTCTCTGATATAATTGATGTTGGCCTTGGCCTATGTCTAGACAGTATTTTCAAAAATGAGATGCAGATTGAGGTAGGACATGAACATATTGAAAGGAGGTCACAGTGTTGGGACAACACTGCAACACCCGCAGGGTCTTCAGCATGAAACAGAGCAGGTCTGTGTTTTATAGGGAGGAGCAAACAGGAGGAGAAAGGTCAGAAATGAAGGATGATGGAAGGATACCATCTGCTCCTATGGCAGAACATCTTTCCCTGAGGCCAGCCTGTCCTTAGAATGACAGTAAAGAGGGAGCTATTTGCTGGTTCTTGTTGGACATGGTCAGAGGTCATAGACCTGGAGGAAGCAGAGAACATACAGGGCAGTTTGGTTAATGAGTGTTCAGTTCCTTGTGATCAATGAAGCTATAGATTTTGAGGCATAGAGAGTGGAAATTGAAAATCTATACTTGCCTTGTGGTCAATTTAAAAGTGAATGACACCTAAGTGTAATGAGAATAGAAAGGATGGTGGGGTGGTGTTTAATCACCAGTGTCCACAAGGATTACTTGGGTAATCATGGGTAAATTTTCAACTCTTCACATTGCATTCAGGTCATTTGTCTAGATACATTGTAGTTTGTGACAATTGAGAATGCCTATTATGGGCAGTGGAAAAAATAAGGGTACCTTTGGGTTGTTCCTCCTGGAGAAAATGGTGTATTAATTTCAGAGTTTATTTGTGTGGGTCTTGGTCCTAGTATGTGCTATGGAGTAAGTAAAACTCAGAATGTCCTGAGCAATAGGAGCATCTTTGGTTGTTTGTTTTGGTCTTTTTTAGGTAGCAGATAACTTCAAGATAGGAGATCTTGCTCTGCACCAGTGACTCACACCTGCAATCCTATCTTCTTGAAAGTAGAGATCAGAAGCATCTTGGTTTGAAGGCAGCTCTGGGAAAATTAGCCAGCCTGACCAAACTGTTTGCAAGAACCTATATAAAAAATACTGAACATAATCACGGGAGATTGGAGTGGCTCAAATGGTAGAGCACTCACCTAGATAGTGTGAAGATCTGGATTCAAACCCCAGTTCCAAACAAAAAAAGATGGGGAATGGTGACCATACAGAGCAGACTCATGTGGGACTGGAACATACAGTGATGCCAGTGTCTGGGACTCAGTGCTGAACTTGCTGAATGTCTACAGCTCTGCATTGCAACTGTCCTCAGAATGAAGATATGGCATGCCCATAGGTGTTAGGGAATTCATTTGAGTTTAGCAATTCTTTATTGATTTTTTGTTTGGGTGACCTATCTATTGATGATAATGGGATGATAAAGTCTCCCACAACCACTGTGTTGGAGTTAATATATGCTTTTAGGTCCTTCAGGGTATGTTTGATGAAATTGGGTGCATTGGCATTGGGTGCATATAGGTTGATAATTGTTATTTCCGTTTGGTCTATTTCCCCTTTTATCAATATGGAATGTCCTTCTTTATCTCATTTGATCAATGTGGGTTTGAAGTCTACTTTGTCAGAGATAAGTATTGCTACTCCTGCCTGTTTTCAGGGGCCATTGGCTTGGTAAATCTTCTTCCAGCCATTCATTCTAAGCCAATGCTTATTTCTGTCACTGAGATGGGTCTACTGTAAGCAACAAATTGGTGGATCTTCCTTTTTAATCCAGTTCATCAAATGGTGCTTTTTGATGGGGGAATTAAGTACATTAACATTAAGTGTTAGTACTGATAGGTATGTGGTGATTCCTGTCATTTAGTTGTCTTAGTTGTTTGAAGGTTTGATTGTGTATACCTAAGTTGAGGTTACTCTCTTCTTTCTTGCTTTTTCTTTTCCTGTAGTTTGGTGCTATCTGCCCTTTCATGGTTATGTTGGGTTTCACTTTCTGTGTGCAGAATGCCTTGAAGAATCTTTTGTAGTGGTGGCTTTGTGGTCACATATTGTTTTAGTTTCTGCTTATCATGGAAGACTTTTATTGCTCCATCTATTTTGAATGATAGTTTTGCTGGGTAGAGTATCTTGGGGTTAAAGTTATTTTCATTCAGTGCCCGGAAGATCTCTCCCCAAGCTCTTCTTGCTTTTAATGTTTCTGTTGAGAAGTCTGCTGTGATTTTGATGGGTTCTGGTCTGTTTGGTGTTCTGGAATCCTCTTGCATCTGTATGGGAATATCTTTCTCTAGATTTGGGAAATTTTCTGTTATTATTTTGTTGAATATATTATGCATTGCCTTTGCTTGCACCTCTTCTCCTTCTTCAATGCCCATGATTCTCGGGTTTGGTCTTTTGATGGAGTCAGTGAGTTCTTGCATTTTCTTTTCACAGGTCTTGAGTTGTTTAACTAATGGTTCTTTGGTTTTTCCTTTAATTACCATTTCATCTTCGAGTTCTGAGATTCTGTCTTCTGTTTGTTCTATTCTGCTGGATTGGCCTTCCATTTTCTTTTGCATTTCTGTTTTTTTTTTTTCCTGAGGTTTTCCATATCCTGAGTCGTTTCCTCTTTAATATTGTCTATTTTCATCCTGAGTTCATTTATCTCTTTATTAATCGTGTTCTTTGTTTCACTTTGGTGTTTTTACAGTTCTTCTATGGTTTCCTTTATTTTTTCTTGTGCTTTTTCAAATTTTCTATTTTTGTTGTCTTGGAATTTGTTGAGTGTCTCCTGTACATTTTGGTTGACCATATCCAGTATCATCTCTATAAAATTCTCATTGATTACCTGTAGTATGTCTTCTTTTAAATTATTCTTGTGGGCTTCATTGGGTTCTTTGGCATAGTTTATCTTCATTTTGTTGGAGTCTGGGTATCTGTTTTCTTCATTTCCCTCTGGTTCCTGTACTAAATTTTTGCTCTGGGAAAACTGGTTTCCCTGCTTTTTCTGTCTTCCCATCATTGCCCTTGGTATTGTTATTTTCCCTGTACTGTGTGCAATTAAGTATTTTCTAGCTTGTAATAATAACAATGGTGATATTTAGAATGGAAGGGTGAGGAGAGGGAAAGCAAAGAAGGTAAAGAAGAAAGGAAAAACACATGGACAAAGAAGTAAAAAAAGAAACAAATAAAAAAGTTTCAAATATATAAACAGGGAGGGATAGTGTACTAATCAACAGTAAGCTAAACAGGCATTAGAGAGACAGAGAGAGGATTGAAAAATAAAATATAATAAAATAAAATCTCCAAGTTCAAATGCAATAAGGTTTCAGTCTTAATAATTTTGGTGTTATTCCCTCAGCCTCCAATCCTGGAGATGGTGTCTCAGAAGTAGTTCTGTCATTGTCTCATCAGAGGGGAAAAACACAACCTTCCTCACCCCCCCAAAAAAAAACCCACCAGTATCCCAACTTAAAATGCAATACATTTTCAGTAAGATTTTCAGCATGCAGTTGTAGTTCGGTTGTTGTCTCATCAAAAGAAGAGAGAGCGAGAGAAAAAAAAAAGAGTCTGGAATCTGGTTTGTGAATGTCTATCTGAGGCTATGGGTTATCTGCCCGCTGCTCTCAGCCTGCTTTTGCTGGAGGCTTTATTTATGCATATCTCAGGAGTGAGCTTAACACTCACCTAGCTCCGCAGGCTTTGTTTACTTAGAGTTCTCCTGGGCTCAACCTCCACTGTTACAAGCTTTCCCCTCTCCAAGCACACTGGGGGAGGTGGCGCTACACCCACTTTCTCCAGCTGGCGTGTTTATTTACAGTTCTTGTGGGAAGTGGGCCTTCCTTCTCTCCTGTGGAGTTTTCCTCTCACTACCACTTTTACAAGCTTTCCTGCTCCTGGTTGCTGGGTGAAGCCTTCCACTCCTGCCTTCTCTGGGTGGCTTGTTTATTTACAGTTCTGCGGGGGATTTCCCCTCTCCACCTCTTCGGTGCTCAAGGTGCTCTGCCCTCTTTGCTATGTGTCTTTTTTTTGTTGTTTATTCAGTTTCTCTTTTTTCCTGGGTGGGCATTGGTCTGTTCAGGGGGCTATGCTGATCTGGCCCAGGGGTGTCAGTGGTAGTACCACGTGCCACTTAGCTCACCTTGTAGTCTGCGTCTTCCCAAGAGGTCTGGGCAATGGCATCTGGTGGCATGAGAGCCCTCCTTGTTTCTCCGTTAAACATGTATTCGGAGTGCTACGTGTGGGCTGGGTGTGTGGAGGAGTCAAAGTTTTGCCCTTTCTCGGTGGTTTTTCCTATAAGGTGTATCTCCAGCATGCTTTCTGCTTCCTCCCTCTCATCACCATCTTGGAATCCCCCTTCAGCATCTCTTTAATGCTACCAAGAAAGATGTATTACACATTTGTGGGTGGTATTGTGTTTTCAACTCAGGGCTTTGCACTTGGAAAGCAGGTGCTCTAATTCTTAAGCCCACACCTCCTCCTCACATTTAACAGATGACTTGCATTTTGAGAATCTTCTCTTTTGGCAGCTTTCTAAGGTTGTGCAACTCTTCCAAAAGTGATTGAAATTTTTCACTCTGAATGAGAGAATGAAAATCGAACGTTGTTTACAGAATATATCACAAATGCACTAGTTTTGTGAAACTTGCAATGAGTTTTTGGAAAGAAGAAAAGGGTGGTTATAAAATATCAGAGAAGAAAGAGTACTGAAAATAAATAAATGAAGATAGAATAAATCCTTTCTCTGGCTTACTGGTAATTTAAGTTAGGGATTCACATTTGCTAGGCACATGATCTAACACTTGATGACACTATACTGAGTTTGGCATATTCTCAATATTTTCCTGGCTCCATTTCCACATGAAAGAAATAGAGTTGTTTTGGAAATGCCAGTTGCAGGTTCTGCTTAAACACAATGCAGTCCCACACTGGGGAACGAGCATAAGGTCCAGGGAGGAGGCCAGTCTTCTAAGCACTGTGACTGGAATTACTTATTGGTCCTGGCACTCTGCCTTGTGGGGTATCAATTCTCCTGTCACACAGGTCTAACACAACAGGTCCTTGTTTCTATAGCCAATGAAAATTGCTGGAGGGAAAGAACTGTCTAGATTGTCCAACCAGAATCCAGTTGGAGGAGGCACCACCGCCTAATCTTTTGAAAATGACTTTTTGGTTCCCATCATTTTCTGAATCACTGAGATTTCTTCTGATATGGACACTGTGGCACTCAATCTCACTCCCCTGTTATGTGTGTGCTCAGCTGGGGTGGAGTGAAGAACCCAAGTCACCATAGCAGGCCAATGTAGTGTTTGTGACTAGTGTCCCCAGTCTTAGGAGGACAAGGAAGTTGGACATGCCTGAAGCAGTGGTGAAAGACCTTGACCTCCCCAGCACAGCACTGGAGTCTGGGGCCTTAGTTGCCTAAAATGCCTTGTGGCCCTCCATCATCTCTATTGCATGTAGTTCTGCAAAAATGACCAGGATCCTGTCATCCTGTTCTCTACCTCTGTGTAACCTGACCCATCCTGGAGCCCTTAATTCTCTCCCCAGATGAGGTTATAGTGGGAGGTAGTAGTTTCTCAGTAGCAGAAGCTGATTCTTGTTGTTCGCACTCCTTCCAATCTGCTTAGGGTAAAATTGATGGTCCTGAATTATGTAAAAATGTGGAAGTAGGGTCAAGAATGCACAACCAGATCCCAGACATGGGCTTTATGGTTTTAGTAAATATGTAAATTTACAGAGAGCCTGCATTGCATAACTCACTGCAATGGTGGTGCACTTGCTGTTGGGTTTCAAATGGGGTGGTTGAGATTGGAAACTTATCAAAGGCTTGTGAATATAATTGATGTTCTCTTTCATCAGTTTCTAGACAGCATTTTCAAAAAATGATATGAAGATTGAGGCAAAACATGAGCTTATGATTTCAGTGGCTGGACAACCCCAACAGCAGGGTATGCTTGTGCCTCAAGACAAGGCAAAGAAGGGCTGTTTTTTCAAGAGTGGTAAAGAGGAGCAAAAAGTAGTGAAAAGAACCTGAGAGGTTATGGGTAAACAAGGGACCCAAATTAGCTCCTGGATAAGAGATCCTTAGCCTTGAGACTGTTTTATGTGACATTGAAGGACACGTTGATATTGTGCCTCAGGCTGAGGGTGAGGCAGAAACTGGTTGGAAAGAGCAGAGAATTTCATTGGGTTAGTTTGTATAGTTAGGATCCTTTTTCAGCTGATCGAGTAAATTGATGAATTTGAGGTGGGACATGGAAGAATCAGAAGTGTGTGCTTCACTTGTTATGCATCTAAGTATAATGGGAACATGAAGGACGGTGGTGTATTGATCTTAACCACTAGTGTTACCAAGATTACTTTGCTTGGGTAAGTTTTCAGTTGGTTGCATTTTCATTCACAGAATTTGTCTAGTCCCAATGTTATTTGTGACAGTTGTGGAAGCTATGATGGACCTAGGGAAAGTCAGAGACCATTAGGATCTCCAGTTGAAAGAAAGGAGTTTCTTGAGAGGTTATTTTTTGGGGTGACATGTTTAAAAAACTGTGTTTGGTCTTTATCACAAATTCTATCACAAAATTACTAAAACTCGTAGAATACCTTGATGAATAGGAACAACTTTGGTTTTTATCCTGTGCCCCTTTAAGTGGCTTCAGAATATATGCTAGTGAAGTGATACATGCTACCATCCCAGATGCACAGGGTGGCCTCAAACTATGATCCTGCTAACTTCAGCCTCCCAAGTAGTTAGGATGACAAGTGTGAGGCACCAGGGTCCAATAAGTTCTTCCTTTTGTATTGTGTCTCATAATCATCTTTTAATTTGGAAATTGAAATACCCATTTTTGGAAAGTTATTGATTAGTTGGTTCAAAATAGGAAGGTAACACTAGGAAAAAACCAATAAAAATAATACAGGCAATCCTATTTTTATGTTTAATTAACACTTGAATTTGTTTTGTTCATTTCTTTTTTGTTTGTATCATTTTGTTTAAGTTTAGTTTCTTTCACTGCTTGGTATAGAATCTGTGACTTTGCTCATGCTCAGAAATTGACTACCACCATGCTATTGATTTCTTTTCTCAAGGACTCAATTATTTTTATATTTCAGTGTTTTTGGTGAATTTCAAATATTTCATCAGCTCACATCTGCAAAAATATCTAGAGCAAAAAGACTAGAAGTGTAGCTCAAGCAGTAGGGAATCTGCTTTGCAAACATAATTGTACAACCAAACAATAAAAAAGAAGGAGAAAAATGCAGAAAGTGATGATAGATAATTCAAAATGCTCTTCAGCCAACTGGATGCAAGTGTTACAGAATTCATTAACAACCAAAAAAAATTTTTTTTATGAACACAATGAATTTTTCCCAAATAGTAATGTAAAAGTATAGAACCCATGACAGGTGGTTAAATCAACTTTCAGTGCCAGGAAATTATTCCCTGTGATAATTCTGTTATCAAGTTGACAGTAAAGAGGGCTTTTCTACTGAATCAGGGTGGGCACCAATGAGCATAACTTGATGAAGAACAGAACACTTTAAAAATTTTGCTTCACAAGCATTTGGTTTTCTTTGCACTGTTTTGTACAAACTGAGAAAAATCTGAGAGGGAGAATCTAACAGAAAGACAACATTAGATTCTTCCTGCTACTGGAATGCTTTTGTGCTTTTGAGAGATGTGGGTATTTAGTAAAATTTTTACTATTTGGTTTTTGTGTTAGTTTCTGGCATACGGATAACCACAACTCTTAAGACCTTTGGAACTTGATTAAATGACCAGATGCATAAATTGTCGATTTTCACGCTGATGTACCACAACAGACAAAAGACATAGGAATATACTCAGTGAAATAATCTGAGGATATTCTGAAATACATGGAAAGATCTGCACATGCATGCATAGGAGGTATCCAGATGTCCTGGTAGATGTGAATAAAAAGGGTCTGTACTCACATTACTTCAGTAGATGGATACCACCTTAATCCTTTCCCTACTTTTCCCATGTTATCCATTAAACAGTGTTATTCTGTTTTTGACCCTTTGGAATTAGAAAAAGTCTTAGACCTTTCCATGTAGAAGTCTTCTTGATGCTGTCTTTGAATATATATCACAAACTGAATTCTGTGTGATATTGAACTACACTAATTTTACTTTTGTTACAGTGGTCATGGTTTTTGGGTCTTTTCTGGATGTCTTCTCCAGGATGTGAAAAATACTTCTGATTACCATTCATAACGTGTCCTGTTGGTATTAGAAACAATTTCAGGACTCTATTTCATAATTATAGTTAAAGTGGAGATTGTATCAATTTCCACCCCATTCAAACACTAAACTTTCCTGAAGTATTTGGATTTTGAACACTTATTTTTCTCAGCTAATTCTAAAATTTAGGACATAGATCATGATTCATACATGGTGTCTTATGTTGCATTTCTCAATCATGTTCTCATTCATTAGTGTATGCAGTTCACTGTTCCTGTTGTTCTGCTTTCAGTGCAGATGACAGGCATGTGACACCATGACTACAAAAGCATTCAGATTTTATCTTTTGTATTTCCCAATGTTTCCAAAGTTGTTGTCCTTCTGTTGGAATTACAAGGTTAGGCCTCCACAAGTGCTTCAAGGGATCACTTTCTTATTCCAATTATTTTTAATTGCTGTTTGCAATTTATGACACTGATTACACTTTTAACGTAGTTTCATTTATGAGTTTTAAGGTATAGTTTAGAAACTGCAATATTGTATACAGCTAGTTGAAATCCATCTATTTCCAGGGACACATGCCAAATTTCTCCTTTCTGCATTATGTTTTTTTCTTGCTAAAGCAAAAACTGTAACTTTATGTGAGTAATCCTTCATGAGTCTTATTTAGGTTTAAATTTTGGTTGGTCTGTTCTAAACCAGGTAGAAGCTTCCAAATGTTCTCTCAATACAGTCACCAAGGTGGTGCTCATTTCCAAAAAAAAAAAAATTGTTTTGGAAAGAGATATTAAATACTATTTGTCATATCTACTTTGTATTCATGACCATGAGTGCATTGCAGGTTCTCTCTCTGTTGAACCTTGCATAAATGTGTAAATAATCATAAATAGTATATATACAATAGGATATTGTTGGAATAAATTGCTTCAGGACACTCTCCCCTTTTTATGGTTTGTATTTAGTTTGGTGAGGTTCATTCCATTAGCAGTTCTACAATATCTGTAGACAAGAAACTTTTACTCATGCAGTAAAAACATTATTGCTGCAGTCTATTTGCACCTGATATTACTCAAATGGGAACTAAGAAGAAGGAATTTGTTAGTAGATTGGTAAAACCTCAGTGTATAACATGTAATTTCTGTGACCATGTTCTGCTTTGAATTCAGCAAATAGGTCCAGTGATATGTTAGAATTACTATGATGTGCTTATGAGTATAAATGGAGAATGAGAGTGTGATAAAAATAAAATGCATTGATTATGGGGAGACCACATCATCATGTGAATTTATTACACAGAGATTGTCTGTTTGCACTGTCATGACACTCACCATTCTTCTCATAAATGTGTGTGTGACATATTAGGAGCCCCTGACCTTTGAGGATGTTGCTGTGAGCTTCACACTGGAAGAATGGGGCTGTTTGGATCCTTCCCAAATGAACCTCTACCTAGAAGTGATGCGTGAAACCTACAGCAACCTGTCTTACATAGGTAAATATGGCATCATTACCTTAATCAAAGTGTGCCCTACTGTTGTGACTCAGTGGTGCTTTTGCCTCATGGGCTATTTAAAAAAGGACAATAATGATTCATGTACATGCATGACCATATTATATCATGAAAATAGCTAATTAAATACTAATGTTTTCTATGTGTCTATATTTTACAAACAAAAGAAGAGAATGAAAATATTGAAGAGGACTTCGGGAATCCCAGAAGAAATATGAGGTAATTCATATTCACCAAAACAGTGAGTATCAGATGTGCCATTGAGAAGAAGTCTGAAAATCAAGAAAATGAAACTAAAACTTGTACTTATAAATTGCTAAAATCAGTGAAAAGTTTATCTAAGATTGGAAAAATAATTTACACATCCACAATCAGAAAATTCAAAGTTTGATATGTACCATTTTTCATAATGTTTTGTCATAAGAAGTCACAAGAGACACTGTCCTGTGACAAATTAATCCCACTCTGTGCACAAACTAATTTAACTATATTATATCAAATTCCATCACAATGGGATTATTTTGCATGCTGGAATAGACTGGTTCCTTCTTTTATTTTACAATCCAACATGCTTTTGATCCAAGGCATCTCAAAAAGCACTTTAAGTGTATTTCAATGTAGTAAAATTTATTCAGAGTTGTCAAACACCTAACATGGAAATAGTGTGATGGAAACACATAATGAACACCACTGTTTTGGTAATAGCTTTCCTCAGTCCTACTGCAGAACATGTAGTACATTTGTGTTCATAAATCCTTACAGTAACAAACACCATAACTTCTCCAAATAAATAAATAAATAATAGGATAACAACGGTAATCTTTGTTTTACAGAACTGAAATATTTGAGAGACTGCATGAGCATAAACATTGTATTCAACATGGAGAACCCTTTCAACACACTCCAGAGAACATTGTAAGCAAGGAATCTCTTCTTAGAACAGCATCATGTAAAAGCAATATATGTGATGCTTATGGGAAAAACTTCACTGATGGCAAGGCTCTTCTAATCCATGAAAGGATACACAATGTGCTGAAATCTCATGGATGGAAACAAGGTGGAAAAGTCTTCACTCCATCTGGTACCTTTCACATTCATGAAACTTCTCACATTAGTGAGAAACCCTATGGATGCAAACAATGGGGGAAAGCCTACACTCATTCCAGTAACCTTCATATTCATGAAAGAACTCACACTGGAGAGAAACCCTTTGGATGTAAGCAATGTGGGAAAGTGTTTACTCATGCATGTTACCTTCGTTATCACGAAAGAACTCACACGGGAGAGAAACCCTACGGATGTAAGCAATGTGGGAAAGTCTTTAATCAAGCCAGTCACCTTCAAAGACATGAAAGAACTCACACTGGAGGAAAACCCTATGAATGTAAGCAATGTGGGAAAGCCTACACTGATTCAAGTACCCTTCGTATTCATGAAAGAACTCACACTGGAGAGAAACCCTATGGATGTAAGCAATGTGGGAAAGCCTACACTTTTTCCAGTAACCTTCGTATTCATGAAAGAACTCACACTGGAGAGAAACCTTATCAATGTAAGCAATGTGGGGAAGCCTACAATTTTTCCCGTGCCCTTCGTATTCATGAAAGAACTCACACTGGAGAGAAACCCTATGCATGCAAGCAATGTGGGAAAGCCTACACTTTATCCAGTACCCTTCGTATTCATGAACGAACTCACACTGGAGAGAAACCCTATGGATGTAAGAAATGTGGGAAAGCCTTTAATCAACCCAATCACCTTCAAAGACATGAAAGAATTCACACTGGAGAAAAACCCTATGGATGTAAGCAATGTGGGAAAGCCTATAGTGATTCAACTACCCTTCGTAATCATGAAAGAACTCATACTGGAGAGAAACCCTATGAATGTAAGCAATGTGGGAAAACCTACACTTTTTCTAGTACCCTTCGCAATCATGAAAGAACTCACACTGTAGAGAAACCCTATAGATGTAACAAATGTGGGAAATTTTTCAATCGTGTATTTAACCTTCGTATTCATGAAAGAACTCACAGTGGAGAAAAACCATATGGATGTAAGCATTGTGGGAAAGCCTTTACTCAAGCCAGTTATCTTCAAAGGCATGAAAGAACTCACACTGGAGAAAGACACAATGTGTGTAAACAATGTGGGAAAGCCTATTCTACAGCCAGTTACCTTCGAATTCATGAAAGAACTCACACTGGAGAGAAACCCTATGCATGTAAGCAATGTGGGAAAGCCTACACTTTTTCCAGTACCCTTCATATTCATGAAAGAACTCACACTGGAGAGAAACCCTATGGATGTAAGAAATATGGGAAAGCCTTCACTCAATGCCTTTACTCGTTCCAGTCACCATCAGAGACATAGAAGAACTCACACACAAGTGAAACTTTATAAATATATGCAATATGAGAATGTGTTCACTTTTTTCGGTCACCTTTGAGCCATGAAAGAACTTACACTGAAGACAAACCTTATAGGTGTAACCATTGTCAGGAACGTGTTCACATGCCCACTACCCTTAAAAGACATGTATGTACTTAGACTAGAGGGAAAAGCTTTGGATATGAGCAATTTCCAGTGACATTAGCAAATATGAACTCACTGCAGAGAAACTTTATAAGATTGTATCTTTCTTGTTGCCCACTGCAATTTGCATAGATGAGAATATAAAGCATTCTTTCAAGTAGATCCTGGATTTTTCCTTTTCTCATTTTAAGGTGTTGGTTGTTTTAGCCACCATTTTATGATACCTGTTCTGTCAAGAATCAATTTTCTCTTTACATTTAAATACATTGAAGTCTTATTTGTTTTCCACTGAGATCTATTTGTTAGTCTCTATTATTATATAATATATTTAAGAATATTGTTTCAAGATTGCTTATTAATATTAGAATATAGCTCCCTTTATATTCTTCTTTCTCTCACATTTTCTTCCTTTGTTTTCATTCTTTTTTCAAGATTAGTCCTGTGTAGACCTGTGTAAACTTTAGTCCATAATCTTTCTGTTGGAATTACAATTTGAACCTATTTCTTCTCTGAAAGGAACTACATATTTGGGCTTTATTGCAAGAAAAAAGGATGAGTTTTTGTTTCTTTTCTTTTTTTTGCTGGCCCTGGTATTTGAACTCAGAACTTTTTGCTAGCTGCTCAGACAGTGTACCATATTAGCCAACCCAGCAGCCTTTGTGTATTTTTAAGATATGGTCCCTCAAAGTATTTGCCCAAAGAAGCTTCCAAACCTAATCCTCCTGATTGTTCCTCTTCACCAGCTAGACTTAAGGTGTGAGCTGTTGTTGCCCAAGTCTGAGGATTTTGTTATTTTTCCAATTAATTCAAATGCCTTAAGGCATTTAGTCTACCTAATATACTTTGTAAAGTGGATTTTGTTATGTAGTTTACACTGTGTTGCTGGAAGTAGCGAATTGTAAACATATCTGAGAACCAGGACAACGCAGAGTAAACACAATCACACAGAAACTACCCCTTACCTTTGATAAGCAAACACCAAACATAGGAGAACAAAGGTAGCTAAATTATTTTCTTTAAGAAAAAGGCTTAATTAAAATGCTATCAGAAAGTGCTAAGAGCAATATGGAGGTTGCACTTCTACACAAGATAAAGGGCATATGAGGAGTGTGATAGAGATATTTGAATCCACATCTTGTTAAAAGAATTCATCAAGAAAAGAAAATAGGATAAACAAAAGTTTTACTTGAGAAGCAGTGGGCAACTGAACACAGGTAGTCCTACTGATGTGATATGAGAGTTGGGCAGGTTTGTTTATGTAATGCAAAGCAAAGAAAAAAAAAACACAAAGGTGGACCCTCTAGAAGGTGGGTGGGGAGACTCAAGTAGGAATATTCCACTGGGGGTCCTGAGAATTGAAGCTTTTATTGTGGTCAGTAGAGATGGAGATGGTCATTCCTGGAAAACTCGTCACACTCTGATAGTGTGAGCTAGATGCTGCAATCCGCAATTCTAATTGTTAGGGTGAGTATAGGGCAGCCACATGAGGATTGGGCCCTTCCTCATCACAGTTGGCTTACTGAAAACTCTACACCCAACCCTAAAGAATAACAAACATTCACCTTTACCCAATTACTAGAAATTTCCCACCCAACCTCTTAGAAAGACCCAATTATCTCAGGAGTGGCAGAGAGCTGATGGAGGATATTCCTTTTCAGTGACCTTTCTGTGAGTTTGCCCTGGGACTCCCTTCTTTCTTGAACTTCTCCAACCAGCTGTCCCTAGTCTACAAGGAGTTGTGGGCTCCTACCCTCTTGCTGGGGTCTGCCTCCAAAGAATTCTTCTCCCAATAAAGCATGTGTTGAGCCATCCCTGTACTTCTTTCAACAGTCTAATATCTCTATCTCCTCATCTATCTCTGCACATATTTTATTCCAACATGCCTTTTTTCCCATTAACAGTAGGTACACAGGAGGCATTGATCAGGGTGATTACAGTTTGAATCCAGCCTGGATAATTACTTCCTGAGGCCACAAGTTCAAACCACAGTATGCCAAAAAAAACCCCAAAATTTTTCTTCATGTCATCAAAACGTCCTATGTGCTGGGTTGGAGTTCATTTTGGCTTAGATGGACAGGCTAAGGCTGAGGGTCCCAGGTATCATGTCAGGAAGATCCTGCTTTATCACAGGCATTTGTTAGTATTAGCTCTCTAATCTGAAATATGATTCCATATCAACAGACAAGCCATGGTTCTCAGCCATCAGGATTCCTAAATTCTTCATTAGTCCTCATCAGAGACTTCCTGCTTCTTAACCAATACAGTCTCATCACAGCATCCATGATTCCATCCTCTTTATTATCCAATAAAAGAGAAGGTGAGACTACTCTCATATTTGGTCTGTAACTGAGTGTGTGCCTTTTTACATGGGTTCTCTAGTAAATTTTACTGTGGGATTAAAAGGTGCTTGCACATTATTTTGGTAATGCTTTGTCCATTCTCTTACACTGAGTTTGTAAATATTTTAGCAGGCATAGAGCAGTTAGGGAGACCTGAGGAAATGAGGAGAAAGGCTAATTTGTGCTATTACTTGAAATTATTAATTCCTTAAAAATAGTTTATGATTTCATAAATGAGTTGGGTATACATTTGCTGACATAGAAATGAATTACATGTTTCATTTTATTCATTTGAAAAGGAATATATTTTCACCCTAAGTTTATTTAACTCACTACTTCTCTTCTGACTTGATTAATATAAGAGAAATAACTGCACACTGAAACAGGACATCTAAAATTGACATAGATTTCATTAGTTCTCTGAATATCATATTTACACTTTAGATGTCCTGATACAAATAGGGGATTAAAAAGAGATAAGTATACTTAAAGGCATATTCTTTATGTAACTGAATGATCACAAACAGCTTTAGGCCACTCACGAAGGTAGCAATTTTCTTAAGGCAGCAAGGAAAATAGAGTGCCCAGGGAGCTGCACTGTGGTAAATGGACAAACTATGGTGAAAATTTACTCCTGGGGCAGAGGTGTGATCCAGCTGACCCTCCGTAGTACTCATAGCCTTTGATAGGCTGCTCTCCAATTTCTTGAAGGGAAGGGGCAGTGAGGGTAATACATGTCCATCATTATGACCAAAATTGAGTCAAATACTTTAGATTTCTGCATATCAGGATTAAAAAGGATATACCACCAAACACAGAAAAAAGATTAGAAACTTAATATCAACATTTCCAGCCTCCACAATGCATAATACATTGTCCATGATAAATATACATGCATTGTTTCTGAACTGGAGGCAAATGAGGCCCTTCAGATAAGCATTTACTTCCTTAACCAGAAATCCATAAGAACAAAGGCCAGAAAACTAAAGTGTCAGTAAGAAAGGCTGATGGCAGAGAGTAGTCAAGTTTGAAAGCTAAAATGTCCTTGTGGCTGGCTTTAGCAGAATCTACAAATTTATTAGTATGACCTACAAAAACTGCCAGGATGTCCCAAGGATATTCAGAAATATTTCTTCAACTTTTGATACTGGTTCCTTGGTGGGAGGGATTTTCCACTTTGAAGTTTAAAAATTTTGCACAGGTACTGCCTTGGAGAATAATCTACTTCCCCATGTCATCACTGTTGAAATTTCTACAACCGAAACTTAAAGAAGTGGCAAATGTACTCTAATATCACTACCACAACAAGGGTTACTGAGAACCACCTGTTGTGATTTGTCTCGATCTAGTGACAGGAGGTAGCCTAGGATAGGCAGGTCGGGGACTGAAGAAGCACAGATGCAAGGATAGCCAGAAAAGTGCATGCATCACAACACAAACATCTTTTAGAGACAATAGAAAATAGAATCACCTTGAAACAACATCCATTGCTGGGCATGGCAACACACATCTTTAAGAAACAGATACAGAAATGTAGGAGGGAGTTCCCTCTAAATGATATCCTTAGTGCCAAATCTTTCTGAGCAACCCATCTAAGATTTTTTTTTTGTTATTCAAAATCCACCCCTCAGGAAGACCTAAGGAAATATCCATCTATCAGAAAGACTCTTGGGATTTCAACCCCTCAAACTGACCAGGAAACATTTTCATACTGTGGAAATTTTATAGTGGATGCTACTGGTCTCAGCAAACATTTTCACACTGTGGAAAGACTGACTTTAATTAATTAAATGTTTGTTTATTTGGTGGGAATGTATTATAACTCAGGGCTTCCACTGGCTTGGCAGGCACTCTTCCTGTTGAACCCTATCCTGAGCCCAGACATCTTTTATTTTGTTCAGTCTGTCACATAGCTTCAAGACACGGAGAGACTCATGTCAAAAGACAAAGGAACTGGGAGCAGGGAACAAAGGCATGCATAGCAAATGGTTCCAATCACAGGTGTGGCATGGTTGGTCACCACATCAGCCCCTGTTCTGGGAGATGTTCCAGAGTTATCTGGAGGGTGTTCCACCTAAGCAGTTTAAGTCTAAGTCATAAGTATTAATTATTTAAGTCTGAGACTTGAAACACCTTTATGAAGTATAATAGAGAGTAAGTAAAAGCCAGAATACTCCCAGTTAAACAGACTGTGCTTGGGAAAATAATTCCATGAGCATGGACTACAAAACATAATTTGTCTCTACTTACATGGAAGGCCTTGGCAAAAATATGAGTTTGCCCTCTATCAGAGGTGCCTGTAAGGGCTTGGATATCTACTATCCTGTGTAAGATCACTTCTTTAAAACCTCTTGACTTTAGTAAGTTCTTGAGGTCTGGCACAAGTGAGCCCATCTGAATTGTGAACCTTTCCACTCTTGTCTCCAAACTGTCTGTGAAAGCCTCCTCTGACTTTTTCCCTTTAACTTTTCCCCCAAAATACATACTCAATATCCTTCTATATCCTTTCTAATTATTGATTTGTTGACTTTGTAACTTGTATTTTTAAAATGACATTCAAAAAATTTTAAATTTAAATAAAATTGTTTTTCCAATTACCCTTACATTTTCACTATGAAGACCCATGAAGAAAGGCAATTTTAAACTGTTTATCTGTAAGTAATTTAAAGACACTTTTGTTAATATATCAAACTATAAGAGAATTGAATGTAAATTACACTCATGACAAAATGAAACAGATTGAGGTTCCTGTCCACAAAAAAATGCCTGTATTTTAGTTAGACCTAATTGAAGGCTTTCATTTCTTGGCTTTAACCCAATAATAAGAATCACCCAAAAGATGTATAAACACATGCATATGTAGGAAGGTTTTAAATTAGCTATGCCATAAATATCAATTTAAGCATGCACAGAGTTCAAGAACATGTAAAAAGTAAGTGGCCACAAGAACAATGTTCATTTATTTTTAAATTTATGGAGCAGATTGAGATGTTTTCCATGTTGTTCTTTTAGGACTCATTTTGGGCAGCTTGATATCTAAGGCAAGAGTCAATGTAGGGATGCATTTTGAATCAGTTTCAATCTCCAATAAGACTTTGCCATAGCTATCAAATTTTTGTATCTAATAAATTAATCATACAACAGACATAAACAATATTCACCCAATGACATGCTAGACAATTACATTAATTCTGAGTGCACCCAAAGATATTGAAGGCTTTACATTTACCTCTTGAGGGTTTTCTAAAAAAAATAATTCTAGTAATAGCTTACCATGGGCTACAGTAGGTTTTTTAGTAGGCATTAAAGTAAATTTTGGGAGCCTAGTGTTGGGTGTAGAGTTGGTATCCCACATATTTGCCTGGACAAAGATATAGGATGCACAAATCCACCATTTTAGTTCATGGTAAAAATTTTTAAATTAGAATTTGTATGACAGACTGTTGAGGTAAACAGGATTACATTTCCATTGAAACTGGTGATAGAAATCATGGAAAAGGTGGAGTGAATTACCTCCTGATAAGTTAATTTAACTAAGGGGCCTGGTGAAAAAAAAATCCACATGCCTTATTGAATCTATAGCAGAACTCAGGAAGGCTGTTCTTTTGCCTTTTAGCTAATGCCATAACCTAGGAAACAGATTTTAATTTAAAAACATGGGACAATTTTAGACATAGAATTGAAATTTTCCCTTTGGTCTTTCCAGACTGTGTTGCAAGTGAGGCTGAGGGCATGGGTCCATAATCCCAACCATATGGTGCCTTGCCCAAGAGAATGAATGAGCCAGCCCAGGGTCACCACCTGCAGCAACCTGGACATGGCCAATCCCTCTCCTGTTCTTGACATATCTGCAATGGTAAACAGTCTCTCTCAAAAGCAAGACGTAAAGGAAAAAACCTATTAAAGTGTTCAGACAAATTTAGAAGCTTAGTGTTAGGTGGATGACCAGGAGATCTGGACAGAAAAGTAACTTCCATCATCAGCCAGATGTCGTTTAGATTTGCAACTGATTTTATGTTTGCATTTCCAGGACCATGTGAGTCACTGAGGAGGCTGAGAGAACTGACAGTATGACTTGGATTTTTCTTTCCATTTCTCCTTTGTCCATTTCTTTCTCTGTTGTCAACCAGATGGCCAGTCTGGGAGAGGAGACATGCAAATTTATTTAGGAGCCATTGGCTCTTACATTCCTGTGTTTCCATTAGAAACAAATTATTGGATAGGGTAGTGGTAATTTTTTCATGAGGGCTGTCTCAATTAACCACTGTAATAGTCTTCAGACACAAGGCATTATGCAACATCCTGCTAAAATTAAGACTCTGGACACTAAGACCAAGGAATTTAAGAATGAGGTCATCCAACCCTTCCATCTCTCAAATAATTTTTTCATTAAGTCAGTGAAGGGATCATTTATACCTGAAATTTCAGCTAGTTCTTTGGATAAGGTAGTTAATTCCTGTGGGGCCTCAGTAATTGTTCCAGAGGGGACTGTATTGTTTGGTATATACATGCAACACGAAACTCCAATCATTATGTAAACTCCTCCTTTTTCAGCCAACATCAAGTCTAATGCTAGCCAGTTCTCCTAAGCTATCTGACTAGTTGGTCCCAATTATTCTGCTATTCTTTTGATAGTGTCCCAGGGAGGAGGGCCAGAAGTGAAAGAGACAGGCTATGTTCTGATAATGAGGCAGCAGGAAGGGATGGCAAAGCAGAGATAAAATTTAAAGTATTGAAACATGGAGAAGGTTATGTTAGAAGGCGGAATGAGATACAACCACCCAAGAAAGACTTTAAAGGAGAGTCTTTATTAGCCAGCTGGTGACTGCTCTGACCAACAGGTCGTCAAGACCCATAGCAGCCCTGATCCACTTTTAGCAGGGTTTATAAAGGCAAAAATCCCTGGCAATCTTTACGAAGCAAGCAAGCCTGGGTATGGAAGCAAGACAATGGTTATTTGCTAAGAAGTATTATCTATAAGAATGAATGAACACAATTAACACAATCCACATAATCATTTGACTGTATCCTAGTTTGGTTCCTCCTGTTCTTTTAATTTTATAAGAACTAGACTCCCTCCTGAACTTCCTTTACCTCCTTCAGCTTGAAAATTAAAAATGGTACCTGATTAATGGCTCCCCCCTGCACCTGATTAATGGCTTTTCTCTGGCTAAGTTATTAACCATTTCATTCTCCACTGCTTTTACTTACAGAGTCAAATCTTAGACTCTTCTGACTGGATAGGATCATATTTAGTTCTCAAGGCCATCAGTTTTACAGAAGAAATACATTGGTGGATAAATTTAAGTAAAGCATTTAGAACACAGGGCCCCACTGTTAGTCCCAAGATAAGTAGAATTAGAGGTCCTGAGATTGCTGTTATTACAGTAGTTAGCCAGGGGGACCAAAAGAATAGATTTTGATACCAGTTTCCTGATGATTTGCAGAGTTCTTCTCTGTCCTTTAAGTTTTTTCTTACTAAATTTATGCTGTTTTTAATTACCCTCGAGTGGTTTGTATAGAAACATCAGGTTTCTCCCAGAGCCACACATAGTCCTTGTTTTAAAAATAGGAGGTGTAGTCCCCTTCGGTTTTGTAACACCATCTCAGCTAGGGAATCTAATGAACTTTCTAAATTGGTGATAGATTGTCCTAACTCGTGGAGATCTTGATAAATTTGTTTACCTACAGTTTTGAAGTTTATATCTCCAGTTATTAATGCAGAAGCTCCTATGGTGGCCAATCCAGCTTTGCCTAGTCCCATCAGGATGGGTACCAGGATAGGAGCTGCTCGCCTAGCTCCATGATTGGGAAAAGGAGGGGGAATTTGTAAGTGTTTGCCTGCTTCCCCTTCATATAGGTAAACCTGGGGAATGATATGGGTTAATACACAGAGTTCCTCATAATTTTGTCTGGTAAAGACATGAGAATTGATTCAAGGAGTTATTCCCATAGGACAGGCAAACCAAGTGCCAGGAGGGGGCACAAGGAAGGAGAGGTAATCGCCTGGATCTGAGAGGATGACTTCTTGGGCACATGAATTTTGATAAGGGGATAGATCAAGATTGTAGCCTGGAGTCCTAATATAGAGGCCTCATCCCTGGAGGTCCCCAAGGGTTGGTTTGGGGTTAAACCCCCATAGGCAGACAGATTTATTTTCTTCAACTTTAGTTTGGGTCACATTTTCAACATCCTGTTCTTCAGAGCCTAAGATGGCATCTACCCCACACCTACATAGTAGGGTGGCTCAGGATTTAATCAGAGCTAACAATCTTGTGTTAGATCAGGGTTAGTATCATTTAAAGCTCTAAAAGCTGCATCTGTAGTCCTGAAGAGGCCTCTCTGAGTAAGTCATGACATGGGAGAAGTTTGGGCAGGGGTAACTGTAGTTTTTCTTATTTTGGGGCCTCCAGGGGCAAGTTAGCCAGGAGGGATCTGGTAGGGGTTGTAGGCATTTGGGCTGATAGGGACCTCTTCCCTTATTTCCACCATGCACTGGATGGTGAACTCTGTCCCTGAATCTTTTCCAGTCATGTATAATCAAAAGCCCCATGTCCTTCCCGTTTCCCACATGGACTTTGACCAGGATTGCCAGGACTTTAAGGTTATCTTGAGAGCGTTACAAGTTCCCCTTCCACATGTCTTGCTGGGTGTGTTTCTGTGAGAATCTGTGATGGAGATAAAGGGGTCATTATTTGTCCAGGGGGCTTCACTTACACAGCTCCAAATTGCACAGTGGTATTGACCTGTGCCCTGGCAGCTAGGTACATTTGCTGGACAAACATAATGCTGTTTAGTCTGTAGCCCTTCTTCTAAATTGTAGTGACCACATCCATATCGATCTCCCCTCTTTCCTGTATACCTGTATAAATTCCAGCTTTTACCAAAGAGATCACATATATCTATGGAGAAAGTGGGCTGTCCTGTGGTTATAAGCCTTTGTATCACTTGTACTGTGACAGAATCTCAAAGTTCTCATATGATTTTCTGGGGCTGGTGGGGGTTGGGGTGTGCATGGGGTTAGAAGCAACAAGTATTTCTAAGGGCAGGCTCATTAAAAACAGATACAGGAATAATATCTTTGAGCATCAGAAAAGGACAATCAATTGGGGAGACGTTTAAGTCTTATCTTGAGGGGGTCCTGAATAACCTCAGGTTTGACTACTGTCCAATGCTGGTCAGAGTTCTCTGTGAAGGCTCTCTTAAGCTGAGTAGATGAACCCATGGGCATTTTCCAGCTACCTTGATGGCTGTGGGAGTGGACAGGATCACAGTGTAGGGACCTTTTCAGTGGGGCTCAAGGTTGTCAGGGTGGTGTCTTTTTACCCACACTAGGTCTCCCAGCTCATAAGGAGTCCCAAGGGGGCTGTCAGGTGTTGCCATTCCTTGGGCTTGCCAGACAGCTGAGTGAGTTTGTTTGAGAGTCTGCTAAAGAGCCTAAAGAGACTGGAGGAGATCATGATTAGAAATTTTAGTCAGGGTTTCCTCCCCCAATCTGGGGATTATGGGAGGTGGTCACCCATAAAGGATCTCAAATGGAGTGAAACCCTGTCTATAAGGAGTACATCTAACTCTTAATAGGGCTGCAGGAAGGAGGTTCACCCAGGCTTTGCCTGTTTCTAAGGAGCTTAGTAAGCAGCTCTTAGAGTATGGTTCATTCTCTACCTGCTCTGAACTCTGGGGCCTATAAGCAGAGTGTAATTTCCATTTGATCTGTAGTGCTTTGGCTATTAATTTAGATATTTTAGCTGTGAAAGCTGGGCCACTGTCAGACTCCAGTATTAAAGGGAATCCAAATCGGGGAACTATATCTTGTAGGAGTTTCTTTACAGTAATCTGAGCTGTTTCGGTTTTCGTGGGGAAGCCTCAGTCCATCCAGAGAACGTATCAACCATTACCAGTAAATATTTATACCCATATAAGCCTGGCTTGATGTCAGTGAAATCAATCTCCCATTGTTCTGCAGGGAAGGAACCTCACATTTTTATTCCTGGCTCAACCAAGGCTGGTCCTTTTTGGATAACCTGTTGACATACATTGCACCTCATGGTGAAATTTTGTGCCAGGTGTTCTAAGTTCTGGATAAACAACTGCTTTCTTAAAAGTTCAGTTAATTTTGTGGATCCTAAGTGAGTCATGTAATGAAGGTCTTTTACAAGTGTGTGTCCCAGAGACCAGGGGAGAAATATTCATCCATCTGGCAACGTTTCCCATCCAGAGGGGCTTGTTTTTAGCTGGAGGGTCCCTCCTAATTGTAGGTCCTGTTCTGTGTAATTTGGTCATGAGGTCAGAGCTGGAGTGTGTGTCAGTAAGATTTCTAGAGGCCCTGCTGCTTTTGTGGTGACTGTTCTTGCAGCTTGATCAGCTGCCCAGTTTCCCTTTGCTTCAGGATGGTCCCCTTTTTGATGATCACAGCAGTGAATAATGGTCACATTTTTAGGAAGCCAGATGGCCTCGAAGAGGGCTAGAATTTTTTGGGTATCTTTAATATTTTTGCTCTCAGAAGTGAGGAAGCCTCTTTCCCTGTATAAAGCTCCATGTACATGGGTGATTGTAAATGCATTTCGGCTGTCTGTATATACATTGATAACTTTATTTCTCCCATACCTTAGACCTTGAGTCAGGGTGATTAGTTCAGTCTTTTGGGCTGATGTCCCATGTCTAAGTGCCTGAGCCCAGATGGTCCAGTTCAGGGTGACTACTGCTGCCCCTGCATACCTTATTCTGTTGATCACAAAACTGGAGCCATCAGTAAACAGTACCTCATCTGGCTCTTCCCAGGGGACATCAGTAAGGTCATGTTGAAGGCTCCAGGTGTTTTCAAGAGTTTCTAGGCAGTCATGAATGGAATCATCATCCAGAAGGAGAGTAGCGGGGTTAAGTGCAGCAGTCTTTAAAATTTTTACTCTGTTTTGATTTATCAAAGTATCAACAGAGCTTGATACTGAATTATAAGAGCATTTGTCATCCGTTTGTCTGGTGAGGCTTTCAAAAGGGGTTCCACTGCACGGGGAGCCACTAGGTGGAGCTCTTGTCCCAGAGTTAGTTTAGTAGCCTCTTTTATCAGTATAGCCGTGGTGGCAATGGCTCTCAGCCATTTTGGCCATCCTGCTGTGACTGGGTCCAGTCTCTTTGAGAGGTATTCAACTAGTCTTTTCCATGGCCCTAAGGTCTGAGCAAGGACCCCCTTTGCTATGCCCCTTATTTCAGCTACACATAGGTAGAAGGGCTTCTGGATATCTGGAAAAGTAAGCACTGGTGCTGACACCAATGCCTAGTTCAGCTTTTCAAAAGCTTGCTGTTCTGTCTCTGTCCACTCCAGGGAGGCATTTCCCCTGCTGGTGTTTGCATATAAGGACTTAGCTATCTCTGAGAAGCCAGGAATCCAAAGCCAGCAGTATCCAACAGCTCCCCAAAATTCTTGCACTTGTCTTTTAGTTCTTGTTGGCAGAATTTTGAGGATAGCCTCAATATGCCCCTTGCTGAGAGTCTGTTTTCCCTGGGTCAAATAATAGCCCATGTAAGTAACTGTGGGGTTACACAAGTGGGCCTTTTTAGCTGAGACATGTACCCTTTGTCTCCCAAGTCTTTCAGTAGGTCCTCGGTGGCCTCCCTACAATCAGTCTCATTTTCAGCTTCTAATAAGAGATCATCTACATATTGTAATAGGACTATCCCCAGGTATTCAGTTCTGAATGCTATAAGATCCTGGCTGAGGGCTTCATCAAACAGGTAGGAGCATTCTTAAACCTTTGCGGCAGACTTGTCCAGGTTAATTGGCCAGAAAATCCCTCCTCCAGATCAGTCCATTTAAAGGCAAAAATGGGTTGACTCACCTCTGACAGTGGGAGACTGAAGAAGGCATCTTTCAGGTCCAAAATAGTGTACACTTGGTGGCTAGGAGGCAAGAGGCTGAGGAGAGTGTAAGAATTGGGGACCGTGGGATGGATTGTTTCTACTCTCTTGTAATATTTCTCTTAGATGTTGGATAGGAAGGTAGTCATTAGTGCCTGGTTTTTGAACAGGTGAGAGAGGTGTATTCCATGGTGAATGACATGGAATCAAAATTCCCACTTCCCCTAGCCTCTTAATGTGAATGGCAATGCCTCTTTTTTCATCCATATTAATAGGGTACCGCTTAACTTGTATAGGCATTGCCTGTGACGTGAGTTGGACCACTATTGGGACATGATGATAAGCTAGCCCCAGTGGTTTAGATTCTGCCCATACATGGGAAATCCTTTTTCTAAGTTCAGACAGGTAGGGGGTCTCTGGAGGGTTTTGTTCTGTCATAAACAGAAGATACTCCTCACTTAAGGGACAAGTCAACAACAATTTGATAGGAGGTTGGCCATGGGTGTCCAAGTAAGTTCCCTCTTCCTGGAAGGAGATGGTGGCTTCTAACTTGTGTAGGAGGTCTTGGCCCAACAAGGGGTAGGGACAGTCGGGAATCACCAGAAAAGAATGAGCATAGTCCCTCCTCCTAGGTTAGTAATTTGGCCTTCTGACCAGTGGTAGACTTGTTGAGTTCCTGTGGCCCCTTGAATAAATACTTTTCCTTTGGATAAGGGGCCCTCTGATCTTTTAATAACTGAATAGGCTGCAACAGTATCACATAAGAATTTGACTGATTTGCCCCCCAGTTGAAGGGTAAGCATGGGCTCTGGGGGTGTGGGGTGGCAGGGAGCCCCGGCCCCATCACTCCAGTTGGAGAACCTTTTGGTTTCCCCCTTTCCTCTTAGGGTATTCATTTTTCCAGTGTCCCTTTTCCTTACAATAAGCACATTGGTCTTTTTCCAGTGGGGTTCTGGGATTTCTTGCAAGTTGCCGGTTGGCAGGAGTCCTGAAGGCAGGAGTTTGCAGGGCTGCCACCATCACCTTTGGAAGTTGTTTTGCCTGTCTATCTTCTGGCATTTCTCTATTATTATAGACACATAGTGCTATTTCTATCAAATCTGATAACAATTTTCCTTCAAATCCTTCCAGATTTTGTAATTTCTTTCTAATGTCTGGGGCTGACTGGGAAGTGAAAGCAATATTTATTGCCCTTCTATTCTCTGCTGCCTCTGGGTTTATAGGCATGTATGTCCTATATGCCTCCAGGAGGCTCTCCAGGAAGGCTGTAGGGGACTCATCTGAGCCTTGTAGAATCTCACTCACCTTAGACAAATTTGTGGGTTTCCGGGCTGCAGATCAGATTCCCATAAGAAGGAGCTGGTGATAGTTGGCAAGAGCCTCCTTACCTGCATGAGAGTTTAGATCCCAGTTAGGACAGACCAAGGGAAAAACAGTCCCCGGAATGTCCTGATTCCCAGTAGGAGTCCCGTCTGGGCCCAGGACATGTTTTCTGGCTTCCCACTGAATGTGGTCTCACTCTTTAGCTGTGAAAAGAGTCTGTAAGAGCTGTTGGCAATCATCCCAAGTAGGCTGGTGGGTGAAAAACACAGTCTCAAGGATAGAGATTAACCCCTGGGACTTGTCAGAAAAAGACTGATTTTGTTGTTTCCAGTTATAGAGATCAGTGGTTGCAAAGGGCACGTAAATCATAAAAGGGCCCCCATCTCTGGGAGTTTGTCATTATGGGAGAATAGGGGCTGAGGAACCAGATGAGAGGCCCTCTGCCAAGGGTCTCAGCTCTGGAGGCTGGTATGAAGACCCACTCTTGGTGTATGGCGGACTCAAAACTTGGCTTGGGTCCTGCAAGTTGGCAGGGTGGTAAGGAGGCAGTGAGGGAAAATCACTCTGGTGAGGCATCCTGTAGAACAGCCTTTTTATCTTCTGGACATGTAGGTGGTGAGCGTTTGGGGGGCTTAATGGATAAGAGGTCCTTTGAGCAGGGTATACCCTCTTTATGCACTTTTGTAGCCAGGAAGGCTTTTCAGACAAGACTTCAATCGAGGTCAGAATGTAAGGAATCTGGTTGGGATGGCTGGGTCATTCCATGATGACCTGTTCCACCTGACAGGTTGTAGGCAAATCAAAGGACATCCCACACTAAATGAAGGCCAATCTAATTCACAGAGTTTTTTCAGTGTATAGGCATCACAAGAGGCCTTCTGCTGGAAAAAAGAAAAGTTAGCCAGCATACTGGAGGTAGATGAAGATGGTCCCTTGTTGTAGTTCCAATTGTCCTCCGGTCGCCTAGGGTGGTCTAAAAATGTTAAACATAAAATGACAAAACAGTCACACAGAACAAAGACAATGACTTGTGGCCACACAGAGCTAAACCAGACAGACCAGGAATTGGGGTGACATCTCTCCACCGCCCAGGATTTGGAAGTAATGCTGCGTCCAGCCTTCTGTTGAATCCTCCTTACCTCTGGAGGTTTTCCTTACCAGATGACTCTCTGCTGTGAGGATTGATATCTCCTGACTCCGCTCATCACCTGTGAGTCTAAGGAGGTATGTCCTGGGACTGAGGAATGTCTCTCAGTGGCCACAACCTAGGGCCTCCATCCTATTGGGCTCCATGGAATCTTAAGAGATCAAGATTCTATCAGCATCTTGGGGGTCATTAAAAGTATCTCACTGGGGCCTCCAAGTGTTACAAGGCAGAATGAGATACAACCACCCAAGAAAGACTTTATTTTTTTTTCTTTTTTTTTTTTATTATTCATATGTGCATACAAGGCTTGGTTCATTTCTCCCCCCTGCCCCCACCCCCTCCCTTACCACCCACTCCACCCCCTCCCGCTCCCCCCCCTCAATACCCAGCAGAAACTATTTTGCCCTTATCTCTAATTTTGTTGTAGAGAGAGTATAAGCAATAATAGGAAGGAACAAGGGGTTTTGCTGGTTGAGATAAGGATAGCTATACAGGGCATTGACTCACATTGATTTCCTGTGCATGGGTGTTACCTTCTAGGATAATTCTTTTTGATCTAACCTTTTCTCTAGTTCCTGGTTCCCTTTTCCTATTGGCCTCAGTTGCTTTAAGGTATCTGCTTTAGTTTCTCTGCATTAAGGGCAACAAATGCTAGCTAGTTTTTTAGGTGTCTTACCTATCCTCACCCCTCACTTGTGTGCTCTCGCTTTTATCATGTGCTCATAGTCCAATACCCTTGTTGTGTTTGCCCTTGATCTAATGTCCACATATGAGGGAGAACATACGATTTTTGATCTTTTGGGCCAGGCTAACCTCACTCAGAATGATGTTCTCCAATTCCATCCATTTACCAGCGAATGATAACATTTCGTTCTTCTTCATGGCTGCATAAAATTCCATTGTGTATAGATACCACATTTTCTTAATCCATTCGTCAGTGCTGGGGCATCTTGGCTGTTTCCATAACTTGGCTATTGTGAATAGTGCCGCAATAAACATGGATGTGCAGGTGCCTCTGGAGTAACAGTCTTTTGGGTATATCCCCAAGAGTGGTATTGCTGGATCAAATGGTAGATCGATGTCCAGCTTTTTAAGTAGCCTCCAAATTTTTTTCCAGAGTGGTTGTACTAGTCTACATTCCCACCAACAGTGTAAGAGGGTTCCTTTTTCCCCACATCCTCGCCAACACCTGTTGTTGGTGGTGTTGCTGATGATGGCTATTCTAACAGGGGTGAGGTGGAATCTTAGTGTGGTTTTAATTTGCATTTCCTTTATTGCTAGAGATGGTGAGCATTTTTTCATGTGTTTTCTGGCCATTTGAATTTCTTCTTTTGAGAAAGTTCTGTTTAGTTCACATGCCCATTTCTTTATTGGTTCATTAGTTTTGGGAGAATTTAGTTTTTTAAGTTCCCTGTATATTCTGGTTATCAGTCCTTTGTCTGATGTATAATTGGCAAATATTTTCTCCCACTCTGTGGGTGTTCTCTTCAGTTTAGAGACCATTTCTTTTGATGAACAGAAGCTTTTTAGTTTTATGAGGTCCCATTTATCTATGTTATCTCTTAGTTGCTGTGCTGCTGGGGTTTCATTGAGAAAGTTCTTACCTATACCTACTAACTCCAGAGTATTTCCTACTCTTTCTTGTATCAACTTAAGAGTTTGGGGTCTGATATTAAGATCCTTGATCCATTTTGAGTTAATCTTGGTATAGGGTGATATACATGGATCTAGTTTCAGTTTTTTGCAGACTGCTAACCAGTTTTCCCAGCAGTTTTTGTTGAAGAAGCTGCTGTTTCTCCATCGTATATTTTTAGCTCCTTTGTCAAAGATAAGTTGCTCATAGTTGTGTGGCTTCATATCTGGATCCTCTATTCTGTTCCACTGGTCTTCATGTCTGTTTTTGTGCCAGTACCATGCTGTTTTTATTGTTATTGCTTTGTAATATAGTTTGAAGTCAGGTATTGTGATACCTCCTGCATTGTTCTTTTGACTGAGTATTGCCTTGGCTATTCGTGGCCTCTTGTGTTTCCATATAAATTTCACAGTAGATTTTTCAATCTCTTTAATGAATGTCATTGGAATTTTGATGGGAATTGCATTAAACATGTAGATTACTTTGGGGAGTATCGACATTTTTACTATGTTGATTCTACCAATCCATGAGCATGGGAGATCTCTCCACTTTCTATAGTCTTCCTCAATCTCTTTCTTCAGAAGTGTGTAGTTTTCCTTGTAGAGGTCTTTCACATCTTTTGTTAGGTTTACACCTAGGTATTTGATTTTTTTTGAGGCTATTGTAACTGGAATTATTTTCATGTATTATTTTTCAGTTTGCTCATTGTTGTGTATAGAAATGCTAATGATTTTTCTATGTTGATTTTATATCCTGCTACCTTGCTATAGCTATTGATGATGTCTAGAAGCTTCTGAGTAGAGTTTTTTGGGTCTTTAAGGTATAGGATCATGTCGTCTGCAAATAGGGATATTTTGACAGTTTCTTTACCTATTTGTATTCCTTTTATTCCTTCTTCTTGCCTAATTGCTCTGGCTAGGAATTCCAGTACTATGTTGAATAGGAGTGGAGATTGTGGGCATCCTTGTCTGGTTCCTGATTTTAGAGGGAATGGTTTTAATTTTTCTCCGTTAAGTATAATGCTGGCTGTAGGTTTGTCAAATATAGCTTTTATAATGTTGAGGAACTTTCCTTCTATTCCTAGTTTTCTTAGAGCTTTTATCATGAAATGATGTTGGATCTTATCAAAGGCTTTTTCTGCATCTATTGAGATGATCAAGTGGTTTTTGTCTTTGCTTCTGTTAATGTGGTTTATTATGTTTATTGATTTTCGTATGTTGAACCACCCCTGCATCCCTGGGATGAAGCCTACCTGGTCGTGGTGAATAATCTTTTTGATGTGTTGCTGAATTCGATTTGCCATTATTTTGTTGAGGATTTTTGCATCAATGTTCATTAAGGAGATTGGCCTATAGTTCTCCTTTTTGGAGGTGTCTTTGCCTGGTTTTGGGATAAGTGTAATAGTGGCTTCATAAAATGTGTTTGGCAGTTTTCCTTCCCTTTCTATTTCATGGAACAGTTTAAGGAGGGTTGGTATCAGTTCTTCTTTAAAGGTCTGATAGAATTCAGCAGAGAATCCATCAGGTCCTGGACTTTTCTTTTTGGGGAGACTCTTGATTGCTGCTTCAATTTCATTTTGTGTTATAGGTCTATTCAGGTGATTAATTTCCCCTTGGTTCAGTTTTGGATGATCATATGTATCTAGAAATCTGTCCGTTTCTTTTAGATTTTCAAATTTATTTGAATATAGGTTCTCAAAGTAGTCTCTGATGATTTCCTGGACTTCCATGGTGTTTGTTGTTATCTCCCCTTTTGCATTCCTAATTCTACTAATTTGGTTTTTTTCTCTCCTCATTTTAGTCAGGTTTGCCAGGGGTCTATTGATCTTGTTTATTTTTTCAAAGAACCAACTTTTTGTTTCATTAATTCTTTGTATGGTTTTTTTGGTTTCTATTTCGTTGATTTCAGCTCTTATTTTTATTATTTCTCTCCTTCTATTTGTTTTGGGATTTGCTTGTTCTTGTTTTTCTAGGAGTTTGAGATGTATCATTAGGTCATTGATTTGGGATCTTTCAATCTTTTTAATATATGCACTCATGGCTATAAACTTTCCTCTCAAGACTGCCTTAGCTGTGTCCCATAGGTTCTGGTAGGTTGTGTTTTCATTTTCATTGACTTCTATGAACTTTTTAATTTCCTCTTTTATTGCATCGATGATCCATTCTTCATTAAGTAATGAGTTATTTAGTTTCTAGCTGTTTGCATGTTTTTTGTCTTTACTTTTGCTGTTGAGTTCTACTTTTACTGCATTGTGGTCAGATAGTATGCATGGTATTATTTCTATTTTCTTATATTTGCTGAGGCTTGCTTTGTGCCCTAGGATATGATCTATTTTGGAGAAGGTTCCATGGGCTGCTGAGAAGAATGTATATTGTGTAGAGGTTGGATGAAATGTTCTGTAGACATCTACTAGGTCCACTTGATCTATTGCATATTTTAGATCTTGGATTTCTTTATTGAGTTTTTCTTTGGATGACCTATCTATTGATGATAATGGAGTGTTAAAGTCTCCCACAACCACTGTGTTGGCGTTTATATATGCTTTTAGGTCTTTCAGGGTATGTTTGATGAAATTGGGTGCGTTGACATTGGGTGCGTACAGATTGATGATTATTATTTCCTTTTGGTCTATTTCCCCTTTTATTAGTATGGAATGTCCTTCTTTATCTCGTTTGATCAATGTAGGTTTGAAGTCTACTTTGTCAGAGATAAGTATTGCTACTCCTGCTTGTTTTCGGGGGCCATTGGCTTGGTAAATCTTCCAGCCTTTCATCCTAAGCATATGCTTATTCCAAGAAAGACTTTAAAGGAGAGTCTTTATTAGCCAGTTGGCAACTGCTCTGACCAACAGGTCATTGTGACCCAGAGTAGCCCCATTCCAACTTTTAGCAGGGTTTATAAAGGCAAAATTCCTGGCAATCTTTGCGAAGCAAGTAAGCCTGTGTACGGAAGTGAGACAATGGCTATTAGCTAAGATACAGAAGTGTTATCTATAAGCATGAATGAACACAATTAACACAATCCACATAATCATTTAACCATATCCTAGTTTGGTTCCTCCTGTTCTTTTAATTTTATAAGAACTAGACTCCCTCCTCAACTTCCTTTACCTACTTCAGCTTGAAAATTTTAAAAATGGCACCTGATTAATGGCTCCCCTCTGCACCTAAGTTATTAACCATTTCAGTCACATAGCTGGGGAAATGAAATAGGCAATAAAATCACATGCAGCCATATGTGGGTTGAGTTTTGTATTTGCTTCTGTAACCTGCTTGCAAAGATATATAAGCTGAGACCTCTTTGTTCTCGGGACTTAGCCTTTGAACACAAGTCCACCAGGTCTGTGCTGGTACAATAAAATGTTGCTTCCTGCTAAACTGCCTCAGTGTCCCATATCTCAGCTTGAGATTCCTGCAACCATAATAAATATAATTAATCCAGTCAACATTTTTATTTATGGTGGAACACCAAAAGAGTTCTGATTCAAATCCTGCTGCAACTTGATTTCTGGGACACCTCCACAGAGATCTGAGTAACAGGAGAAGTGATTCCCTTCCTAGTAGAGTGCCCAGACCAAATACCAGCCTGCAGCCATAGCCTTCAGCAGGCCAGGCCTCCTACCTGATAATTACCCAGCTGGGCTTTGGGCTTCATTGTTAAGCAGAACCTGCTCTTCAGAGTGGAACATGCTTCTTCTAATAGGAAATGTGTTCCAGAATATTCTTATAGAATTCCATACTCACTTCCCCAAGGGGACAGCCTATGATCTCAGAGACGTGATTCATAGGCCAGGCCAGGTGAGGACTCACTGTACCAGGAGGAAAGGCCTGGCTTTGGTATCTTGCGTGGTCCCTGATTTAGACACCCAGACTCATCATATCCTACTTGGAGAAGTCCAGTAAGAATACAGTTATATATCAAGGAACTTTAATATAAGTGAGGGAGGAAATCACAAGGGGCCCTGTAATCTCTGCTCAAAGGCAGAGGAGCAGCAAGCAGGGCAGAGGACTGGAGTTTCAGTTTCAAGACATTTTTGGGGGTGTAGTTTTGGGCTTTCAACTCTGGGTCTCACTCTTGTTCTACCTTTTGAGGAATTATGCCAGCAGTTTTGTCTGTAGGATATATTCGAATTAGAGTTCACAAATTATTTTACTGCAATCTTCCTGATTTCTGACTCCTGAGTAGCTAGGATTAATTACCTGATTAAGCCACTGTAGATTAGCAAACACTTTTTTTTTCTTTTATTATTCATATGTGCATACAAGGCTTGGGTCAGTTCTCCCCCCTGCCCCCACCCCCTCACTTACCACCCACTCTGCCCCCTCGCTCTCCCCCCTACCCCCTCAATACCCAGCAGAAACTATTTTGCCCTTATTTCTAATTTTGTGGTAGGGAGAGTATAAGCCATAATAGGAAGGAACAAGGGATTTTGCTGGTTGAGATAAGGATAGCTATACAGGGCATGGACTCACATTGATTTCTTGTGCATGTGTGTTACCTTCTAGGTTAATTCTTTTTGATCTAACCTTTTCTCTAGTTCCTGGTCCCCTTTTCCTATTGGCCTCAGTTGCTTTTAAGATATCTGCTAGCTAGTTTTTTAGGTGTCTTACCTATCCTCACCCCTCCCTTGTGTGCTCTCGCTTTTATCATGTGCTCAAAGTCCAATCCCATTGTTGTAGCAAACACTTTTAAATCCTCAGTAAACTCTGAGAAGGGAAAGATTTGGGCAGTTTTTGATGGCTAATTGCAAATGAATAAGGCTTAGGCTTGTGCCTCTAGGTAGGGTCACATTTCAGTCAATCATGTGAACATTCTGAGCATATTTGCAATTGAACAGAACTTTTTTTCCAGCTAGACATTGGTGGCTCAGGCTTTAATTTAAGCTACTTAAGAGCCAGATTCAGGAGGATTGAGGTTAGAAGCCCAGCAAGTTGCTCAAGTTGCTCATGAGGCCTAAAAGAGTGGCTGAAGTGGAAGAGTAACTGCATATTAGGGGCAGGCCCTCAGTTGAAACCACAGTGCTGCCAAAAAAAAAAAAAAAACCAAAAACCAACCAAACCACCACTTAAGATAAATAATAAAGTAGTAATATTCATGCATCTGACTACACTAACTCTCATAATTTACTGTGATTAACCCTGACTTCTTTCCTGTGCTAGAAAAGGAGCCTGGAACCAACACTTCCCATTATCCCACTCATAACCTCAGACATTCCTGCACATTCTTTTCAAATGCTAAGTTTTTGCCTCAAAAATCATATGGAGTAATCAGTGAATATAATTTAAAAATGATTGGTAGGTAGTTTTAAAGAGAATTTTGATGAATCTCAGCCTGAATCAGCAAAACATATTTTAGTGTCACAATAGACCAAGATGAACCAAACACTGGTGAGTCAGGCTTGTAATCTTTGGTACTTGGGAGACTGAGATCAGGAGTGTGGCATTCAAGGCCAGCCTAGGAGATAGTTTGCAAGATCTCATTTTGAAAATAACCAGTGGAAAATGGACTGAACATGTGGTTCCAGCTGTTCAGCACCTTCTTTGCAAATGCCCCTGAGTTCATACCCCAATCATCAAAATAAAGCATGCAAACAAGGAAACAAGACCAACGTGATCACAGGAGAAAACTGACCTTTGCTAAATTTCATGTCTGTCATATCCCAATTTCTTTCTCCTCCTGTTTTCTCCTGTTGAAAAATGCAAATCCTCTTTGCCTTGACATTCCTGTATACCTTAATTTTGGTGCTTTGCTCATAGAGTAATATTCTTAATGTCATGTTCTAAGTTTATCAGCATTTCATCATAAGATGATGTTTAGAAACAACGTGTGCACAATTACCAGTTAAATAAGGAAGGGCAAAAAGTGTCCCCTCCACTCCAAAGCCAACACATGCACATGTGGATCTGAATTTTGAATGAATCTGGCAATGGGTGGGATCCATGGAAGGTCAGGGATTTACTGGCAGTGCTGAGAAGCATCAGCTTGAAGGGACAGGACAGGACATAGAATTTAGCCCATTCTTCTCTTGAACTTGAAGGACTCAAAAGGAAATCAATTTCCAGTAAAGAGAAAGGAGATATGGGGACACTGTACAGCAGTGCCTCATCATGGCTCAAAGTCCATAAATTGCCATCAGTGTCACATGAGACAGCACAGTCACCTTACAGTCTGAGAGACAAGCGTTTGCATGCAGAGCAACCCTGGAAGGGTGGCAGCCTGGAATGAAGTTTCCACATGTGGACACAGGACAGCAGGGCAGCCCCACACTCCAGACAGTAGGGGACCTAAAGCCCCAAGAGTGGGATCAGGTCCCAGGCTGTCAGCTCTAGCTGACAGGGGCTTGGGCAGAACCACTCCAGCTGCCTGTTCCAAAGGCCTCTACCCCAGATCTACAGATGCCCAGTCATACTCTCACAGTTTCCTGCTTCTAATGTTTCAAGTGATCTCCCTACAGTAGTGCAGTCAGTAGAAATCACACAGCTGCTCTAGCTGAGTATCCTGAGAACCCCCTCAGCAGCAGACAGAGAGCAAGTATGTCCAGTATAAGGTAGGCAACTTGGATGTACTGTCACTGATGCACTCAATGGATGATTGGTGCATGTATTAACCAACTGCTCTGATTGGCTAATGCATACAAGGCTCACCTCCCAAGACTTGAGTGACAGGAAAGGGATCCTATAACTGACTGAGTGAATTCAAATGACAGAATCTCTCAGCAGTCCTTGCCAGATCCCTTTTCCTTACATAGAGACCAGTCTCAGTTTGAGTGGGAGTGGTATTTGCTGCAAAATTTGTCCTTGTCCTGCAGGCACTTCCTTTTTGTCATGCTCATTGGGATCTTCTTGCATATTCCTGCTGAAACTGAGACAACAGGTCTGCTCAGAATAACTTCAGACTCAATGTTCCATGTTGCAAACCCATGTCAGTTAAGGAGGAGATACACAGGAATGCTAGGACACAGGAAGTCAATGTAGATTTGATGCTCTAACTCTAGATATCAGAATGAAGCAGATGGCCAAGGACTTTCTCACAGATCATGTTTCAATGCAACAATTTTCAGCCAAGAAATTAAAACATCGAAAAGCATGAAATAAAACAGTAATTTCATGTATGGAGAAAACATATTTTTATGGCAATTATATTTCATAAAAGATTTAAGAGAAATGAAAAGGAGGTAAGGCTAAAGCAGTAGAGTGCCTACTGTGCAAGCATGAAATAAAGCCCTGTCAAAGCAACATATGTTTAATTAGTTCTTCATCTAGCCAAATTGGATGAAGAGTTTCTGGAATCTTTGGTGGTAGTCACAGAAGTGGTTCTGTTGATTATGATTATTGTGGGCAAGGAGGAAATTTCAGTGATCATGGTGGCTGTGGTGTCACCCATGGTGGTGGTTAGTATAATGGCAGTGGAGATGGCAACAATGAATTTGGTAACAAAGGATGCAATTTTAGCAGTGGTAAGACACTAAGTCAAATTTGGAACTTATAACAATAAATTTTCACATTTTGGACCCATATGTGGAAGAAAGTTAAGGCAGAAACACTGGCCCTGATGATGCTTGAGGCCAATATTTTGGAAAATCAGGAGACCAAGTTGGCTATGGTGGTTCTAGAAATAGCAGGCACTATGGCAGAGGCTGAATATTCTAATTACTGCCCAAACCAAATTTTAGCAGGAGAGGATAGCCAGAGAAGGATGGGAGAAGCTACATTTTACTACAGATTCTTGAGCTCAGCCTATAAAAGGTCTTCTAGCAGAACCCAACTGCTAGAAGAAACACATGTTGTAGTTTCCTATTTCTTTTTCACCATTTGTGGATGTATTCAGGACACAATGCATGCTCGGTATGCACTTTACCACTTGAACCACAAAGCCAGTCCAGAACACACATTTTAGGCAATACTCATGTGCATGAATAAAAACTTGGAGCACTGTATTTGTGATTTACTGTATAACAGGTTATTTATTTTCTGTCCTTTGAAAAGTATGAAGTGTTCCAATGAAGTGGTTTTATGTGGACTTTTGTTGTGCACGCATGCTATTCATGCCTGCTCTCCAACTTCCAACCCTCTTCTGGACTCTCATGACTAGCTTTGACTTCACACATGTGCCAACATTCCTGCCTCCCCTTGTTACATTGAAATGCACATGTATGTGTAAGTTTAAATATGGAAAGGGCTTGGAACCAAACTCTGGGAACCCTATTTTTTGGGGGGTGGAACTGGGTTTGAACTGAGAGTGTCATACTTGCTAGGCAGGTGCTATTCCCACCTGAAGCAGTCCTTCAGCCCTGTTTTTGATCAGTTCTCTTGAGATAGGTTGTTATGAACAATTTGGCTGGTGCTGCCTTTGAAGCACAATCCTCCTGATCTCTGCCTCTTGAGTACCTAGGATTATAGGGATGAGGCACTGGGACTGGGATTTGTTTCATTTTTTTTGTCACAATGACTGAGCTACAGCTCAATAAATTTTTGGTTGGCCTTGTGTTTAAACTCAGGCGTTCATGCTTGCTAAGCAGGCACTGTACTATTTGGGCCACACTGACAGCTGGAGCTCACTGTTTATCCCAGGCTGCCTTGTATTTCAATCTACCTGCATCAGCCTACAAATGCCAATTACAGGAGGGCCCCACCATGCCTGACTTAACATTTAGGGTTCCTGATCAACAAAACATATTCTGGGTAAAGTTAAGAGGTAGATGGAATATTGGGGAAAAACATATGAACTGTTTAAAACTGATATGACAATAATATCTACAAACTAAGAAACCAGTTACATTTACAATAGGCACCTGTCTACTAAAAGAAATATTTATATGATAGAGCAGATAATTTAGAAAAAGTTGCCTGGGCAAATGAAAGAAGAATGAATAGAATGGAGGAATGAAGAAAGAATAAGGAAGAAAGAAGAAAGAAAGGAAGCAAAGAAGAGATGAACAGCAGAAACAAATGACAGAAATTGAAGAAAGTCATGGAGGGACAAAACTTCAAGTCAGCACTTAAGAAGGATCAGTCATGAAGATCAAAAGTTTCAGGTCAGAGCTGGCTCTGCCAGTGGCTCATGCCTGTCATCAAAGGTACTCAGTATGCAGAGATCAGGAGGCTTGAGGTTCAAAACCAGCCCAGCCAAATAGATTTTAAGACACTATGTTGAAACTATCCAACACAACAATGATCTGTTGGAGTGGATGAAATGTTAGAACCTGAGCTAGCATGCATGAGTCCTGAGTTAAAATCCCATAACCACCAAAGAAAAGTGTTCAAAAAGTTTAGACTTCACAGGGAAACCATGTCTTAAGTATATATGTACATACAGTTGATAATATAGCTCAGTCATACAGTGCTTGCTTAGCACACAAAATAACCTGGATTATAGCCCAGTACAAAGTAAGTGACATGATAGCATACTGTATCATCCAGTAATAATGAGCAAGGTTACAGCAGCAATGGCAAGATTTACCTACAACAAGGTTTCTCAATTTCATCACTAGGAACATTAGGGACATGTTATTTAATTGGGTGCAATGTCCTGACCAGGGCACAATGTGTAACAATGTCCTTAGTATTCATCCACTAAATGTCACTGAATCTCATGCCTGCTTCATGTCATGACAACAGAAAATCTCTCCATGAACACACACATGTTCCCTAGGGATGAGAATCAGCTGGCAGAAAAGATTATATGGTAGGTTTCCAGAATAGCAATTGGTAGGCCCTGATTTCAAACCCCAAAACAACAACAACAACAAAATCTTTCAAAATTTTAAAGGAATATATCACAGGCAATTGTGCCCCAGAGAAAGGAAAAGAGAGCCTCTAGGATGCAGGCACAAAATACTCTCCTGGTTAGTAAGACAGATTATTTGAAATACCTCAGAACAAAATTTTGTTTCTTGGGGAAATTGAGCACCACCTCTGTGATTGTACCAAATACAACATTTGGAAGCTTCACCTGGTTTCTTACAAACCAACAAACATAATATGAAATAAGGCTCATTACTGACAACTCAGATAAAATTAGCTGTTTTCATTAAGCATGTGAAATCACAATGAACCAACGAGAATGTGCCACATGTCCTTACAAATAGATCTAGTTCAACATGTCACAGCATTGAGTTGGATGCATACAGTTCTCTAATTCCCATAACACACGTGAGATTATCAAACAACAACTAGTTACAAAGTATAGTAGGTATGGTAAATGGCCAACAGCATTTAAAATCATTGAAAAAAGAAAGTGATCTCAAAAGCTGCATGCTAGTGACTCACTCCTGTTATCCTAGCTACTCAGGAGGCAGAGATCAAATAGTTCATGAGACTGTATCTCAAGAATAGTCAACATAAAAAAGGGCTGGTGGAGTCACTCAAGTAGTAGAGTTCTTGCCTAGGAAGCATAGGCCTTGAGTGTAATTTCATTACCACCAATAAAAGTATATAAATAAGAATAAGGTGATTCCCTGAACCACAAGTGCATCAGCTGGATCATGGAAAAAACGTTGGAGTGGTCTACATACCAAGAATGACTCTTAGAAATGAATCAAAGAATAAAAGGGAGAAGAGAGACTGAAGGAGAAAGAATACAAAGTGATTAATTGTCTAAACTTAATAAACAAGGTTGAAACTATATTGTTAAAGGTACAGTACTAGGACAAAGGGATTTACAGTTGCCAGACAGATCATTGGAAGAGCTCCAAATACCAATGACCATTTTCAAAAATGTGGAAGAGAGACTGTCAGGACAGAGCAAACCAGGGCATGACATTGTCCTTAGGACTTTTTGACAGATGTCACCCTACGATGAGCATTTGGATGGGTGCAGTGGAATGGACAAGGGAGGAGTAGTAGAGGATTGCCTAGAAGAGCCTCAAAATTTTTCCTGCTGGACACTGTGCTCCAGAGTGGTCAGTGAGCAAGGAGTGCAATAGAGAGCAGTGACCAGTTTGCCAGTCCAAATCCCTTCTCTCAGCTGTGTTTTGAGCAATCTGTCAATAAATTCCCATCCTTGTCTGAGCAAAAAAGTAAAAAATAGATGAAAGACAAAAGAAAATAGACTTACAAATAGATGTCAGAGAAAAGGAAGTCAGCCTTCACTGGGCTTTAATATAAACAAAACTGATTCCTAACAGAACAGGTATCATACAATACTGGCTAAAAACAAAATCTCTTTAACCCACAAGGGAAGGACAAACCCAGTTCCTGCATGAAAGCATGCATTCTATTCTCTGTCCTTGACAATGATCAAATTGCATTTGAAAACAGGAAAAATGAAATCTGACCATTTTCACAGCTGTAGTGTCACATGCCTCTCATCGCAGCATTTGGTTTTGTTGTTTTTGCTGTTTTATTGGTAATGAAAGGGGAGCAATGACAGAGGTGACTCCATTTTGGATGAGTGGGGTATATTAGCAACAAACTAGTGAAAGGAGCATGAGAACCAATAGGTCTCTCACAAAAATAACAATCCTCTAACCAAAGTAACAAAATAAAGCTGCATGATGGAGGCCCCAGGGTCACGGTGAGCTGAACAGAGTTTCATGGAATGCTCAGTTTGATAAGGAGAAGAACAGACAAGTGGCTGAGTTCAGCAAGAAGCCGACTCATTGTCAACTAATCACAAATTTCATTAAAAGGTAAAATACTTAAAGGTAAAACAGTTAATGCTCTCTATCATTGCCTAGACTTCAGCCATTGTTTGACTTAGTATTTAAACTAACTCTCACCTGTCAGGGTGTTTTTCTGTCTTTCAATAAACTTTGTGTTGTCTTTACTATTAACTCCTGGTCTGCGTAATGAACTTGCTTTAACTCTTAACTGCTTGTCTGGGATCTTCAATAATGATTGCACCAGGGTACAAACTCAGGGGACAAAAATTCAAGTTTGCAGACTTGACTTCAAACCACAGTACAGCAAGAAGAAACAAGAACAAAAACAGAGACCATAACTTAAAATGTTCAACATCAGGTGTAATGAACACCAACAAGATATAATTAAACTAAAATCCTACTTAATAGAAGACAAAATTAAATGAATTATGTCATTCTAATTTTTGACAAACCACACAATAAATAAGCACATAAACAGAAAAGATCAGATGATAACTTTATTTGCCATCAAATTTTATCTCATCCAAGAATCCATGGAAGAATTTTTCCCAATTCTGTACAAAAGTTTATGAAACTTGCATCCTAAGGCATCATTCTGTCATTAAACTCTTACACACAAATAATGACAAAAAAATCCTAACAGCTGAAGTAAACTGCAATTTCACAGAATAAAGATTCTATAAATGGAACAGCCTGTTTAACCTGCATTCCACATGGAGAAGTGTGTACACATTTTGAAACTTAGAGACCCCTGTCTCTGTGCAGATGCAGCCCATGGTGGCTCACTTCAGGAAGGGAGTGAGAGGAACCTACAAAACCAGGAAATTTCACTCTGGGACTCCACACACACTATGTTCCCCAGCTTCCACTGCAAAATGGCTCACTGCTACACAGGTTCATTGGGAAAGGTGTCAAACTCTCATCCAGAGCCAATTCAATATCCAGATCTGTGCTGTCTTTTCCTGGCATTGCTAAACTCAAAAGAATTCCCCAACACCAATTAGTATCCCATATTTTAATTCTGAGGATAGTCTGCAATGCAGAGCTGTAGACATTCAGTAAGTTTAGCACTGAAACCCACCACACTGCCTCCACTGCAGATTCTTGTCCTGCATGTGTTTGCTCTGTATTGCCACCATTTTTCATGTTTTTGTTTTGTTTTGTTTTACTAGGGGCATGCACTTGTTAGGTATGTGCTATACCACTTGAGCCACCCCACCAGCCCTTCCTTATATTCAATAATTTTGGGATAATTTCTTGCAAAGTATTTGCTCAGGGCAGGCTTATTTTCCCAGGGCTGGCTTCAAACCATAATCCTACTGATCTCTACTTTTTAGAAGATAGGATTGCAGGTGTGAGTCACTGGTGCAGAGCACCATTTCCTATCTTGAAGTTATCTGGTGATGGCACTGTGCACCATCTCACTAGTACCATACCATCACCACCTAAAAAGGGCCAAGGATAAACAAATATGCTCCTATTGCTCAGGACATTCTGAGTTTTCCATACCGTGTAGCATAATCTGGGACCAAAAGCAAACACAAACTCTGAAATTAACCCATTTTTGATTCAGGCACATTCCAAAGGTATCTTATTTTTCACTGTCCATGACAGGTTTCTCAACTGTCACAAAGCACATTGTGACTAAACCAGTAATGCTGGTGAACATTGGTGATTTAAGATAACCACCCACCCATACCTCCTATTCTCATTACACTTAGATGTCCTTCCTTTTTAAATCTACAACAAGGTAAGCAAAAACTCAATTTCTGCACTTTCTGCCTCAAAATTAGTGGCTCAACTGATCACAAATACCAGAACCCTCATTAAGCAAACTGCCCTATATATTCTCTGCTCCCTCCAGCTCTGTGATCTCTGACCACATCCAATATGAACCACCAAATGACACCTCCTTTACTGACAGTCTAAGGACAGGCTGGTCTCTGAGAAAGATCCACTGCTCCAAGAGCAGATGTTGTCCCTTTCCTCTTCCCTACTCTCCCACCTTCTTTCTTCTCCTGTTTGCTCCTACCCATAAAACACAGCACTGCCTTTTCTCATCCTTAAGATCCTGCAGACCTTACATTTAGTGGTGTCCTGCCATTGTAACCTCCTTTCATTATGTTCATGTCCTACTTCAATCTGCATTTCATTTCTGAAAATACTATCTAGACAGAGGCCAAGGTCAACATCAATTATGTCTAAGAGAGCAAAAACCTCAACCCTAAACATGTCTCAAAATCTATTCTTCAACTTGAACACCAGATGGGTATGCAATCCCTTTGCAGTGAGTTGGGCAAAGCATTGATACCTATAAATTTAGGAATGTACTGCAACCATAAAGAAGTACAGGGTTAAATGAGTAAATGTAGAAACTATAAAATTAAAAACAAAAGAAGTATGGGGTTGGGGGACCAACCAAGGATCGGAAACCAAGCTTTCAAGCATTTATAATATTCAGGTGTATCAGATGTACCTGGAGATTGGGTGGGAGCAGGAACTCAAGGACCTCAGATCTCGCCATATAGGAACCCATCACCTTCTGCCATCTTCACAGTCTGGAGAGGCACAAGCTCTAATGCAGAGCTCCTGGAAAGTGTTGTGGGCCTGGGAAAAATCAGTCATGAAGCTGACAGAATGCAGGATTCCACCCATCCACCCAGCCCTAACCCTGGAAAAGAGAATACCAAATGATAAGTGGCACCAGCAGTGACTTGGGCTGCAATCCTCAGGGGTGTCATGGGGAGGTCCATCTCCATCACAGCAGCTAAGGCCAGTGTCAATCCCCTGATCCTCCCTAGTTTGGGGATGTAGATCAGAAACTCACCATTTGCTGCTTCTTGGTGACTCAGTTCTCCCACATCACCAGTGGCACAAGCATGTCAGAGTGAGAAACTGAGTCACAGAAACTGAGTCACAGAGATGGACAATCACAGTGCTATACAGCAAATGTGGCACAAGGAAATGCATTTTATATGTTAAGCAGTGGGGCCTTTTCCTTCTGGCCTCTGATTGGTCTTTTCCTACAGTTCACTCCCTGCAGCACTTCTCATTCACTTGTGACCCAAGACCATTAAAGGGAGAAGGGTCCAGGACCAAATACCTGATCCCTGTTACAGCCCTTAGCAGGCTTGGCCTCCTCTCTGCTCCCTACCCAGCCAAGCCTGAGGATTCATTGCAGTTATGCCAATCTTCCTCCTTACTTTTCAGGGTGGAAACTACTTCTACTTGGAAATTGGGCCAGCCATCTGTGGAGGGAATTCCACAGTCAGTGTCCAAGGAGACAGCACCTGATCTCACAGAAAGAGCACTAGCTACTCCAGAGAAAACACACTTCCTTTTACACTTCCATGATCCACCCACTCTTTACAACCTCTGACAAGATCCCACACCTTCCCAAATGCTCATGGTTTTGCTTCAACAATGGTTATCTGAATCAGTCAGTGCAAACCAACCACCTCTAAAGCAAGCTTTTTTTCCCCAAGGGTGGGGGGTTGTACTGGAGCTTGAACTCAAGCCTCACACTTGCTAGGCAGGCAATCTACCACTTAACCATTCCACCATCTCTCCCAATTTCTTTGTACTCTTGTTTTCTCCTCCCTTTGAGTGCAAACCTCAATTGCCTAACTTTTGGAATGCCTGAATATCTTACTTTTGAAAAACCATCTACTGTAATACATAAACCAAAGTCATGTGTTGTGTTAGTCATGATTCCACTATAAAACAATGAGAAACAGTCCAAAGGTACACCACACTGTGATGCTCCTCCCCATACAAACTTCATAAACAAGCCTAGGGTGTCCATGGAATACCTGCCATCACCACACAAATGGGAAGCCTCAGGTTTGGGTGTGGAGAAGTCCAGCAAGGACTGTGGGCTAGGGTGAATCACCTGACAGGGAAAAGACAGGGCAGTTCAGAGTGGTTCTTACTCCCAGACTGACCCCACCATACAGGCTTTGGGGGCCCAAAGAATGAGTGGCATCAACAGTGGGATCAATTCACACATTGAGAAGGGATTGGGGCCTTCTTTGCCTAATGGCGGAGCCTGGACATGATGCCACCATTTCCCTCTGCTAATCCAGCCAGGTGTTCCCTGGGATCAGTATAAATCACTCAGCTGTCAAACCAATTACATGCCTGTAATCTGAGGTACTTGGGAGGCTGAGATGAGGAGAATTGGTTCCAGGTCAGAAAAGTTCCAAAAAGAAAAAATAAGAAGAAAGGGAACACCTGATCTCAAAAATAGCCACAGAAAGAAGGGCTGGAGGTGGGACTCAAGCAGTACAGCACATGTTCAGTAAGTGTAAAGCCCTGAGGCCCATTTTGCATAATTAATGTAGGCTAATAAATTCTTACTGATTTTATTCCTTTTTTAACAGTATATGAAGACTTCTATCTTTGAATAATGAAATAAATCAAACAGGTGAGCACTACTTCTATGAGGTGGTACTGCCTATGTATTAAAATCATCCAAAACTTTGCTTTGAGCAATTATGCACAAACAGAAAGACCATGACCTCGGACTTTAGGTGAGGACATCATGCAAACACACATGTCCTTATTGAGGTGCAGATTCTCCAGATTTGTGCTGTGAAACCCAGCCTTTACCAAAGTTCATGATTTGTTTAGAGTATTCTGTGTGTGTCCTCCTTAAGGAGGTGATGAGACAGTTTACAGATGATAAAAGCAAAAATAGGGCAACTGTTCTCATCCAAATATCACAATATTTCCTGAAAGAGAGTTTCAAATGCAGAATTTAAATCAGTGGTGTGGTTCAAGTGGTAGATTGCCTGCTTTGGCAAATGAATGTACTTTTGGAATATCATAGAAAAGAAATTTATGTGTACAGTTATATGTAGAAGAAACTGTCCAGGTAATTCCTTCACCTGATGCATCTCTTTTGCCCTGGACCATAAAATGTATGAGGAAAGAAAAGTTTCTTTAAAACTTTACTGATCAGTTTCATTTTGCTGTTAGCAAGAAAAAATGATTCAACACAAACAGGGTATTATATCAGTGTGATCCAGAAACTACGTAGAAAAATACTTGTGGCCACAAAAAAATGCTTTGGTATTCCTAAATTCTGGCTTTAAATGATGATATGTGTTAGTAAAAGATCAGCTTCTGCAATGAGAGAAATGTGTATAAAAGTAGGGTAAGTTGTTGGAAGGATATATAGGAAAGGAAGATCATGAATATTCCCATGAATAAATTGTAGGAAGGTTATACAAGGAGCCAAAAATGGAAGAAGTGGTGGCTAAACACAATGGGTCTGGTGCCTCTGCTTAGGCAGAAAGCTGAAAAGCCTGTGAGAGAAGATGACCCTACTGCTGATAATGTTGAGATATTCAGGGGAAGAATGAAGGTGATGGCTGAAAGACTGGAAAAGAAGTCAACAGAATGAAAAGTGGTGTTGAAAATCACTTGTACATTTATCTTCTAAAGTTCAGAATGTCAGTTATCAGATGCTGGGGGATGAAGAAGGAAAATATCAACAACTACCCACACTGTGAACAACTCATGAGGTGATGAAGCTACAAGAAGAAAGTTGTTTAGGCAGTTATGGAGTCCCATATCTGATCAAATTGATCTGTTACTTTTAGTCAGAGGGCCAGACAGAACTTAGTGTGGGAAGCATGTCATGGAGCAAAACAATTCACATCATGCCAGGGAGCAAAAGAGCAGAGGCAGAGAAACGTAGGATCCAATGAACTCCCTTGAAAGCCTATCTCCAAAGATCTGACACTCATACTGATCCCTACCACTTACATGTGCCAACACCTTCCAATAGTCCCAAGCAAGAGACAAAATCCCTCACATATTGGCCTTTTGTGAATACTGGTCCCAACCATATCAGGTAGGAAGGAACAGAGAGAGGTTTGTCAATAGCTAGTAAGTTACACTGACAATAAAGAGTAGTAAGTTTTGTACATGCAGATGTGGTTGATGTTTCCATTTGAAGACTGTGACACTGGAATTTGTCCAGGCAGTATTTTTTGGCATGCATAGAATTCCTAAGGTCAAACAGTAATTTCTAAATGAATAAAGTCTGTGAAAGTCAGGTTAAGAGAAAGACTCATAGAAACATGCTCATGATCAAATGAGTTTATGAATATGACAGCTTCTTTGCTTTGGAACTTTAAAGTGACCCCATGTGAGAATCCCTCTATTAACTATTGAGGTGTTGAAGGAGGGAGCATTACTACCAAGCTAGGAAGAGGGAACAGCAGGCATGTTGAGGTCCCAGAGTTAAATCCTTAATTGTCCCTTCCTCAGCATCAGACACTGTTGCTCAGTGGGGGCACCATTTCAGTGTTCAGTCTGGATCTTCAGCTTGAGAAAATTTGGTAACTTCTGTTGTGGGTTATCATTGTAACTTTGTAAACTTGTGTCAAACAGTCTAATTCTCTGAACTATTTCTAAGTATTTTTTATGAGTGTGTGTGTGTGTTTATTCTTCACTCTTTGATCAATATTGGTTTGAAGGTTACTTTCTCTTTGCACTTCATAATTGTGTTTCCTTGTTGGTATGTTCTTACTTTCTTGGGTTATTAATTGTAGATTGAGAGATCAGGTGTGATAAATCCTCATCCATCAAGCCAAGTGCCTGATCCCAATTTCCTGAAGTATGATAATGAGGCAGGTTAAGAAAGGGTGAGATAATGTAACAAATTTTGATAATGTAACAAATTTTACAGTGAACATTTATTTCTCTCTCCATGAACTTCTCAATAGCAAGTAAAAAAATCTGTGGCACTGGGGTTTGAACTGAGGGTCACACCCCTGCTAGGTGGATGCTCTTACACTTGAGCCACTCCACCAGCCCTTATTTTGTAGTGGGTTTTTTCAAGATAGTGTCTTGAGAACTGTATCTCCAGGACTTGCTTTGAACCCAGATCTTCCTGATGTCTGCCTCCTAGGTAGTTAGTATTACAGAAATGATCCACCAGCACCCCTGCCTACAAAATAACTTTTATTAGCTGCAAAGGCTCCTTTCAATTGCAAGTATGCACAGATTGTTCTTGCCTTAGCCTAAGACACCCCCCTAGCCCTGGAGGCCACACTTATCCCTCCTCATGCACCACTGGCCATCAGAAACTGGCCAAGTCTTTCCCCTTCCACAGGTTACCAAGTGCTTAAAACTCCTTGCCTCATGCCAGTGGATCACTCCTGTTATCCTTGCTACTCATGATGGAGAGATCAGGAAGATTGTGATTAGTTCATGGGAGCAAATCTCCAAAATATCCAACAGAGGAAAGGGCTGATGGAATGACTTCCATGGTAGAGCATCTGCCTAGCAACTGGGTGGTTCTGAGTTCAAACTGTACTATGCCAGCCCCAGCCACAAAAGTCTTGAAACACAAAGCCCACCCTATTTGTCCCTTGCTCACTACTATTCTACTGCATGTGGTAGAGATCGCAGTGCCCACTGGTGTTCCCTCACTCACATAAGACAAAGTTCTTGAATACACCCATGTGTTCTGCCTGGAATCTTTCTTGTCACACATGAAGAATCTGCTTGTCTTATGAGCTGAGAATATGCAAGATTGCAAAACGAGGACTTTTCTCCTGGTCCAGTGAGTCCTCACCTAGTCTGGCCTAGAAACCATTCCTTCTCTGAGATTCAAGTCTCTCATTTTGGGAAAATGAGCATGGAAATATCTCAAGATATTCCTAGCCCCATCTCCCAGTGGAAGAAGCAGGGTCTACTCTGAAGAGTAGGTTCTACTTAACTACAATGAATATCAAGATTGGGCTGGGTAAGGACCAGTGAGGAGGTCTGGAATCCAATATTTGGCCCAAGCACTGTCCCAAGTAGGGGAGCACTTGTCCTAAAACTCAGATCTCAGGGTATGGGCCTCCGATCATTAACCAATTAAAAATACTGGAGGGAAGGAACTGTAACAACTGATGAATCAAAAAGTTTACAAGGTAGTTAACAGAGGAATTGCTTTCCTTCTTTGCCATTTTCTGAATCATTCTGTGCTGCTGAGAGCAATTCTGCATGATCATTTCTCCTATTCTGACATGTAGGTGGCATCACAGAATGAGCAGAACTCAAAGCACCACAGAAGCCTGAAATGGTGAGTTTGTGACTTGTGTCCCAGTGCTGGGAGGATGAGAAGGTTACAACCATCCCCAAATGGATGGTTGTGTGTTTATGTATTGTGTTGTTTGTCAATGTTGGAATGACCTACTGTATCTTGCTGGATTAAATCTTGATTGTATTGGGTACTTCTGGTGTTATATGTTTTAAATGTTTCATGAAATGGTTTCAGTTCTGTTTGTGCTGTGGAAGTGGTGTTGTGTTTTAATTTTTTTTTTCATTTTATTATTCATATGTGCATACAAGGCTTGGGTCAGTTCTCCCCTCTGACCCCACCCTCTCCCTTACCACCCATTCCACCCCCTCCCTTCCCCCCCACCCCCTCAATACCCAGCAGAAACTATTTTGCCCTTATCTCTAATTTTGTTGTAGAGAGAGTATAAGCAATAATAGGAAGGAACAAGGGTTTTTGCTGGTTGAGATAAGGATAGCTATACAGGGCATTGACTCACATTGATTTCCTGTGCATGTGCATTACCTTCTAGGTTAATTCTTTTTGATCTAACCTTTTCTCTAGTTCCTGGTCCCCTTTTCCTATTGGCCTCAGTTGCTTTTAAGGTATCTGCTTTAGTTTCTCTGCGTTAAGGGCAACAAATGCTAGCTAATTTTTTAGGTGTCTTACCTATCCTCACCCCTCCCTTGTGTGCTCTCACTTTTATCATGTGCTCAAAGTCCAATCCCATTGTTGAGTTTGCCCTTGATCTAATGTCCACATATGAGGGAGAACATATGATTTTTTGTCTTTTGGGCCAGGCTAACTTCACTCAGAATGATGTTCTCCAATTCCATCCATTTACCAGCGAATGATAACATTTCGTTCTTCTTCATGGCTGCATAAAATTCCATTGTGTATAGATACTACATTTTCTTAATCCATTCATCAGTGGTGGGGCCTCTTGGCTGTTTCCATAACTTGGCTATTGTGAATAGTGCTGCAATAAACATGGGTGTGCAGGTGCCTCTGGAGTAACCTGTGTCACAGTCTTTTGGGTATATCCCCAAGAGTGGTATTGCTGGATCAAATGGTAGATCAATGTCTAGCTTTTTAAGTAGCCTGCAAATTTTTTTCAAGAGTGGTTGTACTAGTTTACATTCCCACCAACAGTGTAAGAGGGTTCCTTTTTCCCTGCATCCTCACCAACACCTGTTGTTCGTGGTGTTGCTAATGATGGCTATTCTAACAGGGGTGAGGTGGAATCTTAGTGTGGTTTTAATTTGCATTTCCTTTATTGCTAGAGATGGTGAGCATTTTTTCATGTGTTTTTTGGCCATTTGAATTTCTTCTTTTGAGAAAGTTCTGTTTAGTTCACTTGCCCATTTCTTTATTTGTTCATTAGTTTTGGGAGAATTTAGTTTTTTAAGTTCCCTATATATTCTGGTTATCAGTCCTTTGTCTGATGTGTAGCTGGCAAATATTTTCTCCCACTCTGTGGGTGTTCTCTTCAGTTTAGAGACCATTTCTTTTGATGAACAGAAGCTTTTTAGCTTTATGAGGTCCCATTTATCTATGTTATCTCTTAGTTGCTGTGCTGCTGGGGTTTCGTTGAGAAAGTTCTTACCTATACCTACTAATTCCAGAGTATTTCCTACTCTTTCCTGTATCAACTTTAGAGTTTGTGGTCTGATATTAAGATCCTTGATCTATTTTGAGTTAATCTTGGTATAGGGTGATATACATGGATCTAGTTTCAGTTTTTTGCAGACTGCTAACCAGTTTTCCCAGCAGTTTTTGTTGAAGAGGCTGCTATTTCTCCATTGTATATTTTTAGCTCCTTTGTCAAAGACAAGTTGGTTATAGTTGTGTAGCTTCATATCTGGATCCTCTATTCTGTTCCACTGGTCTTCATGTCTGTTTTTGTGCCAGTTTCATGCTGTTTTTATTGCTACTGCTTTGTAATATAGTTTGAAGTCAGGTATTGTGATACCTCCTGCATTGTTCTTTTGACTGAGTATTGCCTTGGCTATTCATGGCTTCCTGTGTTTCCATGTAAGTTTCACGGTAGATTTTTCGATCTCTTTAATGAATGTTGTAGGAATTTTGATGGGAATTGCATTAAACATGTAGCTTACTTTTGGGAGTGTAGACATTTTTTACTATGTTGATTCTACCAATCCATGAGCATGGGAGATCTCTCCACTTTCTATAGTCTTCCTCAATCTCTTTCTTCAGAAGTGTGTAGTTTTCCTTGTAGAGGTCTTTCACATCTTTTGTTAGGTTTACACCTAGGTATTTCATTTTTTTTGAGGCTATTGTAACTGGAATTATTTTCATGTATTATTTTTCAGTTTTCTCATTATTAGTGTATAGAAATGCTAATGATTTTTCTATGTTGATTTTATATCCTGCTACCTTGCTATAGCTATTGATGATGTCTAGAAGCTTCTGAGTAGAGTTTTTTGGGTCTTTAAGGTATAGGATCATGTCGTCTGCAAATAGGGATATTTTGACAGTTTCTTTACCTATTTGTATTCCTTTTATTCCTTCTTCTTGCCTAATTGCTCTGGGTACGAATTCCAATACTATGTTGAATAGGAGTGGAGATAGTGGGCATCATTGTCTGGTTCCTGATTTTAGAGGGAATGGTTTCAGTTTTTCTCCAGTAAGTATAATGCTGGCTGTAGGTTTGTCATATATAGCTTTTATAATGTTGAGGAACTTTCCTTCTATTCCTAGTTAACTTAGAGCTTTTACCATGAAATGGTGTTGGATCTTATCAAAGGCTTTTTCTGCATCTATTGAGATGATCAAGTGGGTTTTTGTCTTTGCTTCTGTTAATGTGGTTTATTATGTTTATTGATTTTCGTATGTTGAACCACCCCTGCATCCCTGGGATGAAGCCTACCTGGTCGTGGTGAATAATCTTTTTGATGTGTTGCTGAATTCGATTTGCCATTATTTTGTTGAGGATTTTTGCATCAATGTTCATTAAGGAGATTGGCCTATAGTTCTCCTTTTTGGAGGTGTCTTTGCCTGGTTTTGGGATAAGTGTAATAGTGGCTTCATAAAATGTGTTTGGCAGTTTTCCTTCCCTTTCTATTTCATGGAACAGTTTAAGGAGGGTTGGTATCAGTTCTTCTTTAAAGGTCTGATAGAATTCAGCAGAGAATCCATCAGGTCCTGGACTTTTCTTTTTGGGGAGACTCTTGATTGCTGCTTCAATTTCATTTTGTGTTATAGGTCTATTCAGGTGATTAATTTCCCCTTGGTTCAGTTTTGGATGATCATATGTATCTAGAAATCTGTCCGTTTCTTTTAGATTTTCAAATTTATTTGAATATAGGTTCTCAAAGTAGTCTCTGATGATTTCCTGTACTTCCATGGTGTTTGTTGTTATCTCCCCTTTTGCATTCCTGATTCTACTAATTTGGGTTTTTTCTCTCCTCAGTTTAGTCAGGTTTGGCATGGGTCTATCGATCTTGTTTATTTTTTGAAAAAACCAACTTTTTGTTTCATTACTTCTTTGTATGGTTTTTTTGGTTTCTATTTCATTGATTTCAGCTCTTATTTTTATTATTTCTCTCCTATTTGTTTTGGGATTTGCTTGCTCTTATTTTTCTAGGAGTTTGAGATATATCATTGGGTCATTGATTTGGGATCTTTCAATCTTTTTAATATATGCACTCATGGCTATAAACTTTCCTCTCAAGACTGCCTTAGCTGTGTCCCATAGGTTCTGGTATGTTGTGTTTTCATTTTCATTGACTTCCAGGAACTTTTTAAATTCCTCTTTTATTTCATCGATGACCATTCTTCATTAAGTAATGAGTTATTTAGTTTCCAGCTGTTTGCATATTTTTTGCCTTTACTTTTGTTGTTGAGTTCTACTTTTACTGCATTGTGATCAGATAGTATGCATGGAATAATTTCTATTTTCTTATATTTGCTGAGACTTGGTTTGTGCTCTAGGATATGATCTATTTTGGAGAAGGTTCCATGGGCTGCTGAGAAGAATGTATATTGTGTAGAAGTTGGATGAAATGTTCTGTAGACATCAACTAGGTCCATTTGATCTATTGCATATTTTAGATCTAGGATTTCTTTATTGAGTTTTTGTTTGGATGACCTATCTATTGATGATAATGGCATGTTAAAGTCTCCCACAACCACTCTGTTGGCGTTTATATATGCTTTTAGGTCTTTCAGGGTATATTTGATGAAATTGGGTGTGTTGACATTGGGTGCATACAGGTCTATTTCCCCTTTTATTAGTATGGAATGTCCTTTATCTCCTTTGATCAATGTAGGTTTGAAGTCTACTTTATCAGAGATAAGTATTGCTACTCCTGCCTGTTTTCGGGGGCCATTGGCTTGGTAAATCTTCTTCCAACCTTTCATCCTTAGCCTATGCTTATTTCTGTCAGTGAGATGGGTCTCCTGTAAGCAACAAATTGTTGGATCTTCCTTTTTAATCCATTTCATCAAGTGGTGCCTTTTGATGGGTGAATAAGTCCATTATCATTATGTGTTAGTACTGATAGGTATGTGGTGATTCCTGTCATTTAGTTGTCTTAGTTGTTTCAAGGTTTGATTGTGTGTACCCAAGTTGAGGTTACTCTCTACTTTCTTGCTTTTTCTTTTCCTGTGGTTTGGTGCTGCCTGTCTTTTCATGGTTAAGTTGGGTTTCACTTTCTGTGTGCAGAATCCCTTGAAGAATCCTATGTAGTGGTGGATTTGTGGTCACATATTGCTTTAATTTCTGCTTATCATGGAAGACTTTTATTGCTCCATCTATTTTGAATGATAGTTTTGCTGGGTAGAGTATCCTGGGTTTGAAGTTATTTTCATTCTGTGCCTGGAAGATCTAACCCCACACTCTTCTTGCTTTTAATGTTTCTGTTGAGAAGTCTGCTGTGATTTTGATGGGTTTACCTTTGCATGTTACTTGTTTTTTCTCTCTTACAGCCTTCAATATTCTTTCCCTAGTTTCTGAACTTGTTGTTTTAATGATGATATGTCGTGGGGTAGTTCTATTTTGACCTGGTTTGTTTGGTGTCTTGGAGGCCTCTTGCATCTGTATGGGAATATCTTTCTCTAGATTTGGGAAATTTTCCGTTATTATTTTGTTGAATATATTATACATTCCCTTCACTTGCACCTCTTCTCCTTCTTCGATGCCCATGATTCTCAAGTTTGGTCTTTTGATGGACTCGGTGGGTTCTTGCATTTTCTTTTCACAGGTCTTGAGTTGTTTAATTAATAGATCTTCAGTTTTTCCTTTAATTACCATTTCATCTTCAAGTTCTGAGATTCTGTCTTCTGTTTGTTCTATTCTGCTGGATTGGCCTTCCGTTTTGTTTTGCAGTTCTGTTTCATTCTTTTTTCTGAGGTTTTCCATATCCTGGCAGTTTTCTTTAATGTTGTCTATTTTTGTCCTGAGTTCATTTATCCATTTATTCATTGTGTTCTCTCTTTCACTTTGGTGTTTATACAGTGCTTCTATGGTTTCCTTTATTTCTTCTTTTGCTTTTTCAAATTCTCTATTTTTGTTGTCTTGGAATTTCTTGAGTGTCTCCTGTACATTTTGGTTGACCCTATCCAGTATCATCTCTATAAAATTCTCATTGAGTACTTGTAGTATGTCTTCTTTTAAATTATTCTTCCTTGTATGCACATATGAATAATAAAAGAAAAATGAAAAAAAAATTATTCTTGTGGGCTTCATTGGGTCCTTTGGCATAGTTTATCTTCATTTTGTTGGAGTCTGGATCTGAGTACCTGTTTTCTTCATTCCCCTCTGGTTTCTGTAGTAATTTTTTGCTGTGGGGAGACTGGTTTCCCTGTTTTTTCTGTCTTCCCATCATTGTCTTTGGTTTTGTTATTGTCCCTGTACTGTGTGCAATTAAGTATTTTCTAGCTTGTAATAATAACAATGGTAATATTTAGAATGGAAGGGTGAGCTGAGATGTAAAGCAAGAATTTAAAGAAATGGGAAAAACAAATACACAGACTGGAGGGAGAAAACAGAACAAGGTGTCAGACAAGAAGATTTCAATGGTATAAACAGGGAGCTTTAGTGTACTAATCGACTGTAAGCTGAACAGACATTAGAGAGACAGAGAGAGGATTGAAAATCAAAAATAAAAAAGTAAAGGTAAGAATAAAAATAAAAAATAAGTAAATGAAAGAAAAATCTATTTATAAAAGTGTATTAAAATAAAATGAAAAAATAGAAAATTTAAAAAAACCAAAAAAACCAAAAAACCTCCATGTTCAAATGCAGTGAAGTCTCAGTCTCCAATCCTGGAGATGTTTGCCTCAGCTGTTGTTCTGTAGTTGTCTCATCAAAGGGGATGCATAATGAAGAACAAAACTACACACACATGCACAAAAAAACCCCATTAAGTGTCCCAAGTTCAAATGCAATACAGTTTCAGTAAGTTTTTCAGCTTGCAGGTGTAATTCGGTTGTTCTCTCATCAAAGGTAGCTAGACAAAGAAAAAAAAAGAGTCTGGAGACAGCTTTGAGAATGGTATCTGAAACTGTGGCTTGCCTGCCTGCTGCTGTCAGCCTGCTGTTGCTGGAGGCGTTATTTATGCAGATCTCTGGGGTGAGCTTAGCACTCACCTGGCCCCGCAGGCTTTGTTTGCTCAGATTTCTCCTGGGCAGGAGCCTCTGCTACAAGCTTTCCCCTTTCCAAGCACTGGGAAAGGTGACACTGCACCCACGTTCTCAGGCCTGCATGTTTATTTACAGTTCATGTGGTAGGTGGGTCTTCCCCCCTCTCCTGTGAAGTTCTCCTCCCACCTCCGCTTTCACAAGCTTTCCTGCTCCTGATTACTGGGCAGTGCTGCTGCTCCTGCCAGCTGCCATGTTTGTTTACGGTTCACGTGGGAAGTGGGTCTTCCATCCTCTCCTGTGGAGTTTTCCTCCCTCCACCACTCTTACCAGCTTTCCTGCTCCTGGTTGCTGGGCACGTGCCCCCACTCCCGCCAGAGGCTCTCCAGCCTGCCTGGCTTGTTTATTTACAGTCCCGGGAAGGATTCCCTTCCCCCAATCTTCAGCACTCAGTGCACCCCACCCTCTTTCCCACGTGTCCTTATTGCTCTTATTGCTTATTACTCAGTTTCTCTTTTTTTCCCTGGGTGGAGGTCAGTCTGTCCAGGGGGCTATGCTGCTTTGGCCCAGGCTTGTCTGTGGGAGTACTGCAGTACTGCAAAGCTCACCTGGTCCGCGTCTTCCCAAGCTGTCTGGGCACCAGTGACTGCTCTCTGAAACCCTTAAGTAGAGAAGGTTTCTGGCTCTGTTATGGTGGCAGTAACGGCGTGCTGGAATCATGTGTGGGTTTGCACCAAGACTGGCATCCTGAAAGGTGGGTATCCGGGTTGGGTGTCAGGGTGTGAGGGTCGGTGTTGTGTTTTTAAATTAGTTCTTGTTTTTATGATTTCTATGTAAGAAAATATTGGATGTCAGCATTGAAAGACAGTGTTCTGAAACGTTGCAACAATTCCTTGGTAATTCCAGGCTTCCTTGCTGCTTTAGAAGGATTTACTGTGTGAGGAGTGATGTCATCAGTGGTCAAAAGTATTAAAAAGTAAAAATATACAAAATAAAAAACCACCTGCAATATGAAAAAGATGTACATTTGTTTTCATGTACTATAATATCTTTTAAATTGCATCTGTTATTTAAAAATGTGTATTTTAATCTCTATGGGAGTTTTAACCTCTCTTGGAGGTTTTCCAGCTATGCCTTTCTGTTTATTTCTAGTTGTATTGCAACGTGATCTTCAATCCTGCCTTGTTCCTCTCCCTCCTACCAAATTCCTAATTTTGGACATCAATCCACTTCCAGTATCTTTGCCTCTCTTTTTCACTGTTTCTTTTCTGTCAAGAGTTCTCCATGGAACACCATGTAGCGAATTCTCAGTGTATGTGGTTGTGTTTGATAAATTGCATTCAGGCTGTGTTTAATTTAGTCCAATGGGTTGTCTCTCTATGACTTTAGGAAGGTGACTTGTGAACATTGAGCAAACATATGGTGTGCCTGGTATCATTTTTGAACCAATGCTCAGAAATTGTATGAAGTGTACTGAGTGGTGTTAGAATTGAATTGTATGACAGCCAGTTGGTGTTTTAATGTTGGTTGTTGTTAACAGCACTATGTATTTGTTGTCAGAAATGATACTGAAGAAATTCAACACAAGTTATAACATTCAGGCTCTTTGTTGAATGTTTGGTAATGTTACCAGAGTGTCCATTCTTGGTGCCTATGTGTTGTGTGAGAGGAGCTCAGGGAAGACACAGAAGTAAAGTCAGAGTGACACTAAGTTCATCATGGAAAGAATATATTTTGGAGAGATTTCATAGGTAGCAGTTAGGTATAACCATGTGGTTATACAAAGAAAACCTAACATAGAGGAAGAGATCACAAGTTTGAGAAAAAGCATTGTAATTAAAACTTCCCAACTCACATTGAACAATGACTGAAATGCCCTAATAAGGTCCCAAGAAGTCAGCAGATGATTTTGAGTATCCCCTTCACCTTGAGGTGGGTGTATGACAACAGTTCCTGGAGCAACAGATGTTTACCTAAAAACAGTCAAGAGCCAGGTACCAGTGGCTCATGCCTGTAATCCTGGCTATTCAGGAGGCAGAAGTCAGGATGATTGCACTTTGAAGCCAGCCCAGGCAAATAGTTCATAAGACCCTTTCTCTAAAAATCCTTCAGAAAATTAGGGCTGGTGGAGTGGCTCAAGGTGAAGGCCTGAGTTCAAGTGCTAGTACTGCCAAAGTCAAACAAATAAACAAAACATTCAAGCCCATAAACCATATCCCTAATCATGGGCAGGACAGAAAATATTTCATATATTTTGATTATATAAAGTTACCCTGTCCTTGTTCCACTCTCAGAAGAATTTACTTTTAAGGGGCGTAAAAGGGGATTGCTGCTCTGTAAATTATGAATAGTTTAAATTTAGTACAAAGTTTTCATGGTGTATTGATTTGTCACCTGAACTTTTATAGATGTTTGCTTATTGTGCTTTTTGCCAACATTAGGAGTTTTCTAATTTATTACACTTGACCTTTTAGCATTAAACATATGTATTCTGTCACATGCCCTGTACTGGTGACTTCCAGTGTTGAGTGTTTTTCCTACTTGTTTCTTCATGTTATTTAAAATTGGACCTCTCTCTTTTTCTCACACCCTAACTCACCTCTCCTGCTCTGTCTGTCATCCTCCTTTAGCTGTTTCATTGTTCTACAGAAGTGGTGTTCTGCTTTTCATTTGAAGCCCACTTGTTCATAATAAATTTAGCAAAATGATATAATGAGTATAAAGCTGTGTTTCTGCAGTCAATACTAAAGTCCTATATTTATGTATATATTTATTTACTTTTGTTGGTACAATGACATGAACACAAAGCCTTGTGATTAGTAGGTAAGCATTATACCAATTGACACACTGTCTCCCTGCAGTCCTTTATTAAAGTAATTAATGATCTTATCACATTTTCTTTCCACTCAGGATATCAAGTGTTTTTAAAATGTGTGGTTAAGTTATTTCCTGAACATATAAAAATCCTTTTACAAGTAAGGTAAATGCATTTCAAATAACAATCTGCACCTTCTTGGCAGTGCAGGTACACTATTAAGTTTCCCCCTCTTTATCCACACCTGATATGGAACTTTTAAAATCTTTTTCATATCACAAGCTAGCATCATCTGGTGTATAGCTGACATTGCAATGACTTTGATTAAATGTTTTCTGTGAGTGCAAGAAGGGAAGAAGAAAGTAAAGATTTTTTTTGCACCCTGTTAAGATGAACAAAACGAAGTCATGTTGTACCTGGACACCTTACCCCTTGCAGGAGACTTATTAAAAACTCTCCACCCAGCCCTAAAGAAAAAGAGACATCCACCTTAAGCCATGATCCACCTGTAAGCCATTATCTCAGTGGGGTCAGAGGGTCATTGAGGATTATCCCATCCAGTGACCTTCTTGGGTCTTCTCTACCTACCTCCTTTATCTACCCCCAGTCTGTAAGCCACAGTGGGCTTCAGCTTTCTTGCTGGGTTCCCCCTCCTCAGGGCCACTTCTCCACAATAAACCCTGTGCTGGCATATGAGGCATCTTCTGCCTATCCATTGCACCCTGATTTTTCATTTCTTGTATATGGATGCTAAAACCTGAGGCAGTTGTGTAGGTTCAACTCCCAGCTCTGCACTCTCTCAAGCCCTGGATAGCAGCAGCTCTTCCCAGATTCCCTCTCAGAACTTCAGCATAGCCTGAAGTCTTCCTCCCTCATCCCTGCTGTCTCCACCCCCTTTTTTTGTTGCTTTCCCACCATTTAATTTTTTTCATGGCTCCACCAGTGGCCATCTCCCCAATTGCTGGGCCTCCACCCAACACTGACCTTCAAATTTTGGCATGTTTTCCCATCCATTCAGGTGTCTCTGGCCACCAATTGGGTGGATTCACCTGCTGTTTTCTGGGGACACCTAGAAAATATCCACGTGCAGGCACAAATAGGCTAGCAGTCGGCAGTGAGCACACTACTGACCTCTCGATCTCACTCTAGGTCCCACAGGAATTGTCCCAGTATTGGACCTCAAAACCCATGGACATTGTCTCAATTTTGGAACTTTGGATGCACTGGAACTTTCTCGATTTCTCACCTTCTATTTCCAATCCACAAAAATGGGTCAAAATCATCCTAGGCCCTGAGGGGCAGTCCATTGGCATGTCTCCTTCAAAACCTTCAGACTCTGCAGTTCACAAAGACCATTAAACACAGATGGCTAATTTTATATTGTAAAAGGATTTGGCCCCTATATAGATTAGGCAATAATAACCATTGACCCAAACAGGTCACTTTCTTCTTCCAAATTCATCACAATCTCAAAAACTTCCAGTGATATGGGACATGGTCCAAGGTTTCCCTATATCCAGAACTCTGTTTATCTATGCTTCAGATTCTCCCTTTCCTTGTTCTCCTCCTAAACAAAAATACTTCCACCCCCGTGTTTTTCTGTCTTCCATTGAAAACCACCTTCTCTGAGTTCAACTCATCTTTATGTCCTCCTTTCCAGTTTCCTCAACTCACAAGATATAAAAAATATTTAACTATGCAACTTTTTTCTCTGCATCTTTCTCAGCCATCTGGAGGTTACTTTTACACTTCATACTCTATAGCTTGCACGTGTCTGCTCTCCCAGATTGCCATTTATGTGAGGACAAAAAAGAAAGAAAGGGCCAAGGAGAAATGGAAAGAATTGTCCTGGTCAAGTCAAACTGTCATTTCTTTCAGCCTCATGAGTGACTCACATTGTCCCAGTGACTCAAACATGAAATCAATTTCAAATCTGAATGACATGTAGCTGATAATTGGAGCTACTTTTCTGTCCTGACCTCTTCAGCTTCCATCTAAAACTATGCCTCTAAATGTGCCTAAATGCTTCAACAGCTTTTCTCCTTTAAATCTTGCTTTGGAGAAGGGCTGATTTACCACTGCAGATGTGTCAAGACCAGGAGAGGGAACAGGCCATAAGCAGGTTGCTGCAGGTGGTGACCTTGGGGTGGTCTGTTCATTCTCCTTGCCAAGGCACTATATGATCTGGATTATGGACCCAAGCCCTCAGTCTCACTTGCACACAGGCTGGAGGGACAAAATACAGAATTTCGATTCTATGTCTAAAAATGGGCCATGTATTTAAATTTAAAATCTCAGTTTTACTGGTTAGCAGTCTGCAAAAAACTGAAACTAGATCCATGTATATCACCCTATACCAAGATTAACTCAAAATGGATCAAGGATCTTAATATCAGACCACAAACTCTAAAGTTGATGCTGGAAAGAGTAGGAAATACTCTGGAATTAGTAGGTATAGGCAAGAACTTTCTCAACAAAACCCTAGCAGCACAGCAACTAAGAGATAGCATAGATAAATGGGACCTCATAAAACTTCTGTTTTTCTGTTCATCAAAAGAATTGTCTCTAAACTGAAGAGAACACCCACAGAGTGGGAGAAAATATTTGCCAGCTACACATCAGACAAAGGACTGATAACCAGATATACAGGGAACTTAAAAAACTAAATTCTCCCAAAACTCATGAACCAATAAAGAAATGGGCAAGTTAACTAAACAGAACTTTCTCAAAAGAAGAAATTCAAATGGCCAAAAAACACCATCTCTAGCAATAAAGGAAATGCAAATTAAAACCACGCTAAGATTCCACCTCACCCCTGTTAGAATAGCCATCATCAGCAACACCACGAACAACAGGTGTTGGTGAGGATGCGGGGAAAAAGGAACCCTCTTACACTGTTGTTGGGAATGTAAACTAGTACTTAAAACACTAAACATTGATCTACCATTTGATCCAGCAATACCTCTCTTGGGGATATACCCAAAAGACTGTGACACAGGTTACTCCAGAGGCACCTGCACACCCATGTTTATTGCAGCACTATTCACAATAGCCAAGTTATGGAAACAGCCAAGATGCCCCACCACTGATGAATGGATTAAGAAAATGTGGTATCTATACACAATGGAATTTTATGCAGCCATGAAGAAGAATGAAATGTTATTCGCTGGTAAATGGATGGAATTGGAGAACATCATTCTGAGTGATGTTAGCCTGGCCCAAAAGACCAAAAATCGTATGTTCTCTCTCATATGTGGACATTAGATCAAGGGCAAACACAACAATGGGATTGGACTTTGAGCACGTGATAAAAGCAAGAGCACACAAGGGAGGGGTGAGGATAGGTAAGACACCTAAAAAACTAGCTAGCATTTGTTGCCCTTAACGCAGAGAAACTAAAGCAGATACCTTAAAGCAACTGAGGCCAATAGGAAAAGGGGACCAGGAACTAGAGAAAAGGTGAGATCAAAAAGAATTAACCTAGAAGGCAACACACATGTACAGGAAATTAATGTGAGTCAACTCCCTGTATAGCTAACCTTATGTGAACCAGGAACACTTGTTCCTTCCTATTATTGCCTATACTCTCTCTTCAACAAAATTAGAAATAAGGGCAAAATTGTTTCTGCTGGGTTTTGAGGGGGTGGGGGGAGAGGGAGGGGGTGGAGTGGGTGGTAAGGGATGGGGTGGGGGCAGGGGGGAGAAATGACCCAAGCCTTGTATGCACATATGAAAAATAAAGCAATTAAAAAAAATCTGTTTTCTATGTTATGGCATTTGCTAAAAGGCAAAAGGACAGCCTTCCTGAGTTCTGCTATGGATTCAATAAGAGGCATTGGGAGTTTTTTTACTAGGCACCTTGCCTAAAATTAAGTCTTCAGAAGTTAATTCATTGTAGCCTTTCCATGCTTTCTATCAGCAGTTTCAATGGAGTTGTAATAATTTTAACCACACAGTCTGCCCTTTTTTCAGCCTGTCATACAAATTCTAATTTAAAAGCATTTAATATGAAATAAATGTGTTCCTGGTATTAGCCTAGACATTTCTGGCTAAAAAAAACATTTAATATGAAATAAGAAGATGGATTTGTGCATCCTATATCTTTTGTCCATCCAAGTATATGGGATGCCAATCCTACACCCAAGACTGGGCTCCCTAAATTTACTTTAAACGTTTGCTAATAACAAATATACTGTAGCTCAAGGAAAACTACTATTAGAGATTATTTTTTAAAAAACCAAGTAGTAAATGTAAAGACTTCAATATCTTTGAGAGCACTCAAAATTAATGTAGTTTTGTGTGTCATTGGGTGAATTTTGTGTATGTCTGTTCTATTATTAATCTATTAGATACAAAAATCTGATAGCTGTGGTACCAGTCTTATTGGTGACTATGACTGACTCAAAACACTTTCCTAGAATTGATTCTTGCTTTAGTTATCAAGCTGCCCAAAATGAGTCCTAAAAGAACAGACTGGGACACATCTCAATTTGCTCCTAAAAATTTTAAAATAACTGATCATTGTACTTGTGGCCACTTAGTTAATTTTTCCATGTTTGAGCTCTATGCCTGCTTAAATTGACATTTATGGTATGTGTAATTTAAAACTTTCCTGCATATGCATGTCTTTGTACATCTTTAGGATAATTCTTATTATAGGGTTAATGCCAAGAGATGAAAGTCTTCTGTTCTCCTCTCCCCCACCTCTTCTGTTGCTATTTATAAGAAAAATCAGTTTTTCAAAGTTTTATGTCAATCAGGTCTAACTAAAATGCAGGCATTATTTTGTGGACAGTAACCTCAATGTATTTCATTTTGTCATGAGCACAATTTACATTCAATTCTTTTATCTTTACATCTATTAACAAAAGTGTCTTTAAGTTACATATAAATAAACAGTTCAAAATTGCCTTTCTTCATGGGTCTGCATAGTAAAAATACAAGGCTAATTGGAAAAATAATTTTGTTTAAATTTAAAATTCTTATAAAAGTCATTTTAAAAACATAAGTTGCAAAGTCAGCAAATCAACAAGTAGAAAGGATATAGAAAGGTATTGAGCAAGTATTTTGGGGGAAAAGTTGAAGGGAAAAAGAAAGTAAAGTTGACTATAATCTAAGAGTTGCTTAAAAGATTTTCCAGGGTCATGTTAAACTAAACCTGATTCTTTATGTCCTTAAATATCAAGGCTATCTTAATCTTGTTCTGCCCTGAGTAAGAACTGTAAAAAATGGTTATACAAAAAGGTTTTTATCAATGCAAATATTTGTGTTTTCTGTTGATCTTGTGAAGCTTTTAAACAATACTAAATCAGAGTTTGGTTAAGTATTTGCTCATTTCAAGTTCTATTAAATGACCACCTTATATCATGTTCCGTGTCTAAATTTTATCTAAATATTGTACAAACATTTGCAAAGTTAAAAGTGTCAGTTTAAATGGGATTGGACTTTGAGCACATGATAAAAGTGAGAGCACACAAGGGAGGGGTGAGGATAGGTAAGACACCTAAAAACCTAGCTAGCATTTGTTGCCCTTAACGCAGAGAAACTAAAGCAGATACCTTAAAAGCAACTGAGGCCAATAGGAAAAGGGGACCAGGAACTAGAGAAAAGGTTAGATCAAAAAGAATTAACCTAGAAGGTAACACATACGCACAGGAAATCAATGTGAGTCAATGCCCTGTATAGCTATCCTTATCTCAACCAGCAAAAACCCTTGTTCCTTCCTATTATTGCCTATACTCTCTCTTCAACAAAATTAGAAATAAGGGCAAAATAGTTTCTGCTGGGTATTGAGGGGGTAGGGGGGAGAGGGAGGGGGCGGAGTGGGTGGTAAGGAAGGGGGTGGGGTCAGAGGGGAGAACTGACCCAAGCCTTGTATGCACATATGAATAATAAAAGAAAAAAAAAGTGTCAGTTTACCTAAAAGGACCAGCTAAAGCTCTCTTTTATCCAAAAGTGTTACACCTAAATTTTGGTGTATAAAATGATTAATGAAACTCTTGACAGTTGTGCTGTTGTAATCAGTAACACTCAGAAAAATTTTGCCATTTGGGCAATCCTGCTCTTTAAAGACTGGCCTATTTTTGTAACAGTTATTTGGCTACATATTAGTTATAAAATGCACTTGTGTATTAGAAAATAAGTCTATTTGGATTCACAGGCATTGTCCCCCTAACTTGTAAGAGATCAAAAGTTAATGATGTTAGACTTTTGCAAGCTTGGATCCATGTATTCCTACTTGTAACAAGGAACATTTCATGCTGCTGTTTTAATGCTTTCAGTCATAATTATTTCCCAAAAACTAATGTCTGCAATGGAAATAACTAAATGTTCTCACAATTCCCAGACTACTTTTCAGTACTTTAATCTCAGTTATTGTAAGTATTCTTATTCTCAGTCTGTGTCCATCTTTGAAGCATTTGCAATAAAACCTAAAGAAAGACTCTACAAGTTACCTCTTTTTCAGTAGACTTAGCTGACACCTTTGGTGAGACACCCTCCAGGTAACAACTCTAGAACCTCTCTTAGAACAGGGACTAAGATAGTGACCAACCAGGCCACACCATGATTGGAACCATTTGCTAAGCATGCCTTTGTCCCCCGGCCCCAGTTCTTTTGTCTTCTTTAACCTACAGCCAGTGTCTGTACCAAATTCCCTTGGTTTTTCCTTGTCATGCTGATTGCCATTGGTCCATGTGCATTTAACTGCATGTCTCACTTTTTCTCCAAAAGCCTACATTCCTTCACACAGGTTGCCACCCAAAACCTTGTACAAGAATGCTGTTTTTAAGTCATTGCTTCTTTATTTCAACCAGACCATGATCGTTCATGATGCCACCAAGAGACTTCTGAAATATGCTGCCAGTGTCAAACAAAAAAAAAAAAAACAGCTGGGAACAGTGATCTTCTTGGGCTAAGTGGATGCCAGGTGTCCTTCCACTGCTGGGTCCCCTTGTTTATTCCCATTGTAGCCTTGCCTTCTTCATACACTTTCTCACTTTGTTTCCCAGAGGCTCCAGGCTTTTGTCCACAATAAACCTTGTGCTGGCATTAGAGGTGACTCCCCACCTATCCATTCTGTGTCATTCTTTCATTTCTACCACATCCATTTTCCAATTTTATACCATTGTTTTCTTCATGTAATCTAAGTTCATAGCTTCTATCATTTTTCTCTTCACTACAGAACTCTGGTTAACAATTTACAGAATTCAGACTCTAGTGGCATATTTGGTGAATTTTATACTAATTTCTTTCTGTTCAGGCTGCATAATATAAATAATTTTCTCTTCATGCTGATTCTTGCTCTTCTTTCTATAGTCCACAATTGAACACCTATAGTGATGGTTTCATTGAATAAGTTTTACACATATCTTCATAACTTCTTTTTTTTTTGTGGCACCCAGGGCTTGAACTCAGGGTGTACACCTTGAGTCACTTCACCAACGCTTTATATGTTAGGCATTTTAGAGATAGGGTCTCATTGCCCTGGATGGCTTCAAATCACGATCCTCCTAATCTCTGCCTCCGGTGTGAGCCACCAGTGCCAGGCACATCTTCATAATGTTTGTATATTACTTTTGATGATTGATAAGTATTTATACATATTATATTCTTCATGCATTGTTTTCAAATTTTCATGTTTCTACATCATAGTTCCTTACAACCTTTTAATTATACCTTAGACATTTTCCAGAAGGTCTATGTAAAATGAGTCCACTGCCTGAGATTTTTCACAAAATTGATATTCTCCATTGAAGAGCCATGTTTCTCAGTCTCCATATTTCTTGTGATTTCTTATCATTGTTTGGGAAGAATGGGCATGTCAACCCTAGTGATACTCGTGTCAGGTGTGAACTGAGTTCTTGTTCAAAATTAAAGAATGACTGACTCAACAGTGAGTACATGCAAATCCACAGGTCTTTATTAAGGAATGAAAGGGTCAAGACTCTACAAGGAGGGACTGGAATAAACTGATCCAAGACATAGCAGGTGGGCTGGTTAAGTGTATTTATGCTATTTCTTGTGCAGTTTGAGGGGTTGAAATTCCACTAATCTTTCTGATAGATTAATGTTTCATGGGTCTTCTTGACAGTTGGATTTTGAAAAATAAAATCTCTAAGGTTGGTTTGGTCACAAAAATTTGGCACTAAGGACATTGTTTAGAGGCAACTCCCTCCTACTTTTCTGTATCTGTTTTTTTTAAACATACACATTGCCATGCCTGCCCTTGGGTGTTATTTCAAGGTGATTCCCTTCTCTATTTTCTACTGTCTGTAAAAGATGTTTGTGCTGTGATGCCCTTTTCTGGCTAGCCTTTGATCTGTGCTTCTTCAGTCCCCACCTTAGCTGCCTATCCCAGTCTAACTCCTGTCATTACAGGAACATCACAACATGTGGTTCTTTGAATCTAGTGTTGTGGTAGTGATATTACAGTACATTTGCCACTTCCCCATAGAAGTTTTATTTGTAGAAATTTCCACAGTGATGACTTTGGGAAGTAGATTTTTCCTCAATACAGAACTTGTGCAAAAATTTAAAATTTCAAAATGGATAATCCCCCCCACAAAACAACCAGTACCAAAAGTTGGAAGGATTCTTCAGAATGTCATTGGGACATCCTGGCAGGGTTTTTGTAGGTGAAATTAATAAATTTGTGGATTATGCTAAAGACAGCCTCATAGAGATTTTGGCTTTCAAACTTAACTACTCTCTGCCATCAGCCTTTCTTCACTGACACTTTAGTTTTCCGACCTTTGTTCTTATGGATTGATGGTGAAGGAAGTCAATGCTTCTCTGGAGTGCCTCTTTTGCCTTCAGTTCAGACACAATGCATTGTCCATTCATCCTAATTCTGGGAGTCTGGAAGTGTTGATTTTGAGTTTCTTATCTTTTTTCTTCTGTATTTGGGGATGGCTCCCTCTGTGTCCTTCTATGCAGAAATCTGAAGATGTATGTGACTCAATCTTGGTCATAATGAACATGTATTCCCCTCACTGCTCCTTCCCTTCATGAACAAATTGGAGAGCAGCCTATCAAAGACTATGAGCAGCCCAGGGTCATCCTGACCACACCTCTGCCCTGGGAGTAAATTTTCACCATAGCTTCCCCATTAACCTCAGTGTAGCTCCCTGGGCAGTCTATTTTCCTTGCTTCCTTAAGATAATTGCCACCTTCATGAGTGGTCTTCATGGTCTCTGTGCCCATTCAGTTATATAAAGAATATGCCTTTAAGAGTCCTTTTCATTTTTTATTGCTCTGTTGGTATCAGGATACCTTAGGTGTGAATATGATATTCAGAGAACAAATGAAATCAAAGTCAATGCTAGATGTCTTGTTTCAGTGTGCACAGTTACTTCTCTCTTATGTTAATCAAGTCAGAAGAGAATGATGGAGTAGTATGTGAGTTAAGTAAACTTAAGTAGAAAACATATTCCTTCTGTTCTTCATGATTGAAAGGAAACATGTAATTTATTTGTATGTCCCCAAATTTACGCACAACTCATTTATGATACCATAAAAATTTTAAAGAAGTTAATAATTTCAAGTAATAGAACAAGTTAGCCTTTCTCCTCACTTATATATGCCTTTAAAAATATTTACACACTCTGTGTATGAGAATGGGCAAAGCATTACCAAAATAATATGTGCAAAAACCTTTTAATCCCATGTAAAAATGCAGCAACTCAGTTACAGACTAAAAATGAGAATACTCTCACCTTGCACTTCAGTTACAGACTAAAAATGAGAATAGTCTCACCTTGTACTTCATTGGATAGCAGAGGATAGAATCATAGCTGCTGTGGTGATTGCCTAAGAAGCAGAAAGTCTCTGATGATGACTAATGAAGGATTTAGGAAACCTGATAGCTGAGAACCATGGCTTGTCTGTTGATAAGGAATCACATCCTCAACTAGACAGCTAATACTAACATATTCCTATGACATACAGCAGGACCTGAAACCCTGGGAGCCCACCAAAAACAACAGCCTCAGTCTGACCATCCAACACCAAAATCTCCCCCCAGTCAAGGATCTAGGACAACTTTATGACATGAAGCAATTTTATGAGTGGTGTTTTTGGCACATGGGATTTGAACTCTGGGCAGGAGCTCTACAAATAGAGCCAATCCATCATCCCTGTTTTGTGTTTGGTGTTTCATGATGGGGGTGTCTCATGAACTAATTGTCCAGGCAGGCTTCAAACTGCAATTATCCTGATCTCTGCCTCTTGTATACCTACTTTAAACTGGAAAAAAAAGGCATGTTGGACTGAAATGCATGCAGAGATCAATGAGGAGACAGAGAAGTTAGACTGAAAGAAGCATGGGGATGGTTCAATATCTCAGCACATGCTTTATTAGAAGAATTCTTTGGAGGCAGTCTCCAGCAAGAGAGCTGGAGTCCACAGCTGCTTGCTGACTATGGATAGATACAGGAAGTTAGTGTAGAAGTCCAAGGAAAAAGGGAGTCCCAGGGAGAACTCCCAGGAAGGTAACTGGACAGGAATATCCTCCATCAGCCCTGTGACACTCCTTAGATAAGGGGGTCTTTCTTTGAGGCTGGGTGGGAGATTTCTAGTAAATGGCTAAAGGTGAATATGTGTTATTCTTTAGGGCTGGGTGTAGTTTTCAGCAAGCCACCTGTGATGAGGAAGGGCCCAATCCTCATGTGGCTGCCCTATACTCACCCTAACAATTAGGATTACCGGCTTGAGTCACAAGCATCTGGCTCACACTGTGAGAGTTAATGACACATAAACCAGTTTTCCAGGAATGACAATCCCCAGCTGTACAGACCACGACAAAAGCTTGACTTCTCAGGACCCACAGTGCAATATTCTTACTTGAATCTTCCCACCCTCCTGGTAGAGGGTGCACCTTTGATTTTCTTTTGCTTTGCATCACACAAACAAACCTTCCCAACTCTCATATCAGATCAGTAGGACTACCCTATGTTCATTTCACACTGCTTCCCAAATAAACCTCTTGATTACCCATTTTCTTTTTAGGTGAATTCTTTTGCCAATATGTGGTACCAGAAATCCCCAACACTTTCCTTATGTGCCCTTTATCTTGTGTAGAAGTGTGACCACATGTGCTATTTGCTGTTGACGTTCGTCCCTATTTCTGTTATCAGTTTCTGTTAGCATTTTGTTTAAGCATTTTTCTTAAGATAACAATTTGGATACCTTTCCTTTCCTATTTGTAGTGTTTGCCTGTCAACCTGAAGGTGTGGTTTGTGTGCATAACTGGCTTTGTTTACTCTGAGCTGTCCTGGTTCTCAGAAAGGTAAGGCACAATCAAGCTGTCCATCTGCTTGTACTATCTTCAAGCACATAGAAATATTTGGTTATGGAGAGATGCAATGACAGTTTAATATCAAAATTCAGTAATCACTGCTCCTACTCAAAATGAGATGATTGTATATATGTTGATGGATAGTGGTATAATATGGTGTAAATGAGTGACACAATTGCCCTAGTAGACTTGGGAACCAAATAAAATAATTTGTAAATTCACACAATAGATAAAGGTCTTTTTTCTGTTTTTGGCTTTTTTTGATGGGACTAGAATTTTATTATAGCAATTCCTTTTCAAAGAAAGGAGCTATACCACATGAGACATATCTCAAGCTTATTTTTCTCTAGTTATTTGGAGATAGGGTCCCCAGAACTATTTGCACAAGTTGGTCTCAAACCATGATTAGCCTGACCTCAGACTACCAAGTAGCTAGGATGAAAGGTGTGACCCACCAGGATCCAACAAGTTCTTCCTTCTGTATTGTGAATTATAATGATCTTTTAAATTGGAAGATTAAATAGCCATTGTTTTAAAGAGATCTCAGTGATTAGCTGGGTTACAGAAGGGAAGATAACACTAGGAAGAAACCAATACAAATAATAAAGGTGTCCTGTTCTTTTTGTAGGGTTAATTAAAAGTTGAATTCCTTTAGATCATTCCTTTTTTGTTTATTTCATTTTGTTTAGTTTAGTTTTTTTCTACTGGTGGGGATGGAACGTATGTCCTTGCTCATGCTAGGCAATTGACCTACCACCAAGGTATTCATTTCTTTTCTCAAGGATTCATCTATTTTCATGTTTTAATGTTTTTGGTGAAGGGCAAATAGTTCTTGAGAACTCATATCAAAAAATAAAAGACTGAAGGTATGGCTTTAATGGTAGAGAATTTGCTTTGCAAACATAAAGACCTGAATTTAAAGTTCTGTCCCATGGAAAAATATGAGAATAACGCAGAAAATATTGATAGATTTCTCAACATGCTTATCAGCCAACCAGATGAAATTATCATGGAATTCATTATTTAGTGCCTGATGAAAACATTTTTTATGAACATAATGAATACACCCCAAGATTCAACACTCTATGCTGTAAAGTGCACTTTAAACAATGTAAATTTATAGAACTCAACAGTCTTGTGTTCTCTAAATAGGAGAATTGCTCATGTGCAGCTGCCTAGTACTTGAAATTGGGTGAGCCAGAAGTAAATGCTGGAGGGTGTTCTCTCCTTTCTGAAGGTATAACTGTGGTTATCAGGAAACATTTTCTGTACAGAATTTTGATTTTAACATGCATAGTTATTCTAGATTCACACTTCTCTATGAATACATGAAGAAAATCTGTGAAGGTCAGACTCAAAGGAAGCCACATTTTGGTAGTTTACTAGAAAGGGTTTTTGTGCTTGGCAGTTTCTTTTGATAAGAACCTTAAAGTGACTGAATTGAGATGGTCTTTGTGAGGAATATAAGGTGTTCAAACCTAGAGTTGTGTCACTAAGAGATGTGCTCCCAGTGTTATATCCTCAGGTTTCTCTGAACATCAATAGGAACTCATGACTTGCAGGGCTCCTTTTCAGTGCTTAGTGTGCTCTTCACCCCTGGAGCTGTGTTCAAGCATCTTAATATGGGTTTCCCTTGTGACCATGTGCAATGAAGCCTCCTTCTCTGAGCTAGTTCAAAGGTTGCTCTTCATTGTTCTTGATTATTTTGTATAATTCATTTCCATATAAGTCTACCTTCTGTATACATTAAATAATGTAAATCTGTTGCTGGTACATTTTCATTTTCATCAGTGAAAACAGACACAAAAAAGTCTGAGAAAGCAATGGTCTTCTGCCTCCATCCAAATTCCTGATTGTGGACACAAGCCCTCAATCCACTTGCAGTATCCTTGTTAGACATTCTTACCCCTCCTTCTCTGATGTCATGATATCTCCATGGGACTCTGTACATGGAATTCCCTAAGTACACTTGTCCATTTTCAGGAGGAATAAGCATGAAGGGCACAGATGTATAATACAAAGATGGTGCCAATTCTGGGGGGTCATGACAACTTTCTAGAAATGAGGAAGCCTGAACATTGGCTGTTGCAGGGTACTATCCTGTAGATCAGCACAGGCAGGATAGCATACCAATTCTGTCACTAGTGCTTTGAAGTTCTTGCCCTAAGAAATTAGCCAATCAGATGGACTGTTTCTACCCTGTGTGTACCAATAGTGAATGCCAATATAAATGATCCATGATGCACAATGGGGCTTCAAGCTGTGTGCCATGCTGCCCAGTGTCCACTGATAGTCTTCTCAGACACAGTTTGGCAGCTGAGTGATTTACACTGAGTGTAGAACCTTAGAGGACACCTGACTGCAACAGCAGTGGCAAATGGTCATGGCATATCTAGGCTCTGCATTTGGGCAAAGAAGGCTACAGTCATGTTCTCAATGGATGGATTGATTCCACTTCTGATGCCGCTCAGTCATTGGGCACTGGAAAACTGCATGTTGGGGCCAGGTAGGGAGTCATGAACTCTCTGAACACTCTGGACTGTCTCTGTGAGGTGATTCATCCTAGCCCACAGTCCTCACTGAACACTCCCACACTAAACATTAGGCTCCCAGTCTGCGTGCTGATGGTAGGGTACTCATTGGATACTCTGGACTTGTTTATGAAGTATGTGTGGGGAAGGAGCATTGCAATGCAGTGTACACTCTCTGCTCTTTCTCTAAGGTGACTTTCTGTGTTTCCAGGTTCAGAGTAAACAGGAGTTAAATCCAGAGACTGTTCTCTGAGGCCCAGCATTCTTAGTGCCGCCACTAATCCCTGAATGTCTATGTATTCTCTACATTGCCAGAACCATTGGAAACAAGCAACCACATACATACATGGTCGCTCTTGCACTGGAGGGGAGACTTGATCACCTTTCTCACATACCTGTTTCTATCCTCAGACTGGTTCTCATTTTATAATGACATTTTGATTAACGCAGGACATGATTTTGGTTTATGTATTACACTAGAGGTTTTCCTCAAAAGGTATGCATACACCACATTTGTTACACAGAAGAGCTTTGCTTTTAAAGAGAGGAGAAAACAAGAGTTGAAAGAAATCGGGAGGGCTTGTGGAATGCCTGAAGTGGTAGAGTGCCAGCCTAGTAAGTGTGAGAACTTGACTTCAAGCCCCAGTACCACCCCCTTCAAAAATGTGCTTGCTTTAGAATTGCTTTGTTTGCACTGATTAATTCAGGTAACCATGGTTGAGGCAAAATCATGAACCTTTGGGAAGATGGAGGAGCATGTCAGAAGTTGAAAAGGACCATGTAACTGTAATAGGAAGAGTGTTGGCTCTGGTGTATACAGTTCTCTTTCTGCCAGATCAGGTGGTTTATGCTTCCACACTGATTGTAGAATTCCTTCCACAGATTTCTGGCCCAATTTCCAAGTGGAAGAAACACTTTCCACCCTGAAATTTCAGGAGCAATTTCTGTTAACTACAATGAATCCCAGTCTGGGCTGGGTAGGGACAAGAAAGGAGTCCTAGTGTGCTAAGGGTTATAGCTGGAAACAGGTATTTGGTCCTGGCACTCTGCTAGGAAAAGGTTCCCTTCTCCCCTTTTCCCTTCTTCCTGAATCAGAAGCCAAGGAGGAGTGCTGCAAGAATCAGAGTGTAGGGAAAGACCAATCAGAGGACATCACTACTTAGCAAAAATTGCATTTCCTGGTGCCTCATTTTCTAGATCACTCTGTGCTTCTGAGATCTGTCTCTGTGCATTGCTTGTTCTGTTGGTGATGTGTGAGAACCAGGTACAAAAGGAGCAGCAAATGGTGAGTTTCTGACCTGCATCCCCAGACTGGGCAGGATCAGGGGGCTGACACTGGCCTTAGTGGCTGTGATGGAACTGGACCTCTCCATCACAGCCTTGAAGCCTAGAGAACAAGTCCCTCCTGGTGCTACTTGTCACTTGGTCTTCTCTTTTCTAGGGTTGGGGCTGGGTGGATTGATCAAACCCTATAATTTTGTCAGCTACCTACCTATGATGTGTCCCAGATCCAGAACTCTCTCAGGGAGCTCTGCATTAGAGCTCATGCCTCTCCAGACTGTGCAGATGGCCAAAGGTCATAGGTTCCTGTGCAGTTCCCAAGGATCTGTGGTCTTTGTTTTTCCTGCTCCTTCAATTTCTATGTACATCTGATTGACCAGAGTGATATAAATGTTTGAAATCTTGAGTAATATAAATGTTTGAAATCTTAAATCCAGGGTCAGTCCCCCAACCAAGTACTTTTTATGGCTGTAATAACTCCCTAAATTTACAGTTATCCCTGTTTTGCCCAACTCACTGAAAATGGATTGTATATGCATTTAGTGTTCAAGGTGAAGAACAGATTTGGGGAAGTATTTAGGGTTTGAGATTATTGCCCTGTCTGACATAATTGATGTTGACCTTGGCCTATGTCTAGAGAGTATTTTCACAAATGAAATGCAGATTGAGGTAGGACATGAACATAGGGAAAAGAGGTCACAGTGTTGGGACAGCACAAACTGCAAGTCCTGCAGAGTCTTAAGGATGAAATAGAGCAGGTCTGTGTTTCATAGGGAGGAGCAAACAGGAGGAGAAAGAAGGTCTAAGGATGAAGAAAGAACAACATTTGGCTCCTATAGTCTCCCTGAGGCCAGCCAGTACTGAAAGTGTCAGTAAAGGAGGTTTCTTTTGCTGGTTCTTATTGGGCATGGACAGAGATCACAGACCTGGTAAGCAGACTACATTCAGAGCAGTATGCTTAATGAGTGTTTTGTTCCTTGTGATCAATTAAGCTACTGATTTTGAGGCATAAAGTGTGGAAATCAATTATTTCCACACTTATTTGTTGTATATTTAAAAGGACATCTAAGTGTAATGAAAATATGAAAGGATGGTGGGTGGTGGTCTTTAATCATTCGTGTTCAGCAGGATTACTTATGTAATCCTGGGTAAATTTTCAGCTGTTTACATTTACATTCAGATCATTGGTTTAGTCACAATGTAGTTGGTGATGATTGAGAAAGCCTGTCATGGACAGTGGAAAAACAAGATACCTTTGGGAAGTGTTTCCTGGAAAAATAGTTTATTAATTTCAGTTTATTTGTGTTGCTCTTGGTCCCAGGTTATGTGATAGAGTTAGTAAACTCAGAATGTCCTGAGAAATAGGAGCATCTTTGGTTGTTTATTCTTGGCATTTTTACATGGTGTCTGTATGGTAATAGTGAGATGGTGCACAGTGCCATCACCAGATAACTTCAAGTTAGGAAATGGTGCTCTGCACCAGTGACTCACACCTGCAATCCTATCTTCTTGAAAGCAGAGATCAGGAGGATCTTGGTTTGAAGCCAGGCCTGGGAAATTGCAAGAACCTATCTCAAAAATACAAAACACAAACAAGGGCTGTTGGAGTGGCTCGTGTGGAAGAGGACCTACCTAAGAAGTGTGAGTCCCTGGAATCAAACCCCAGTACCACAAAAAAGATGGTGAATGGTGGCCATACAGAGCAAACACATGTGACATTGGAACCTACAGTGGTGCCAGTGTGGTGGGATTCAGTGCTAAACTTATCAAATATCTACAGCTCTGCATTGTAGACTGTCCTCAGAATCAGAATATGGGATGTCTGTTGGTGTTGGGGAATTCATTTGAGTTTAGCAATGCCAGAAAAAGACAGCACAGCTCTGAATATTGAATTGGCTCTGGATGAGAGTTTGACACCTTTTCTATTGAGCCTGTGTTGTAATGAGTCATTTCATCATGGAAGTGGGGAAATAGTGTTTGGAGGTCCCAGAGTGACATTTCCTGGTTTTCTAAGTTCTTCACTTCCTTCCATGAGGTGAACCACCATGGGCTGCATCTGCATAGAGACAGTGATCTCTAAGTTTAAAAATGTGTATAACATTTTCCTCATGTAGTGTAGGTTCAGCAGGCTGAATCCTTGAGCAGCTTTCCTTTTTGTTTCTTTTTTAAAATCTTTTTTCAGTGATATTGCTATTTACCTAAGCACTTAAGATGCTTAAGATTTCAATGATGCCTGTAAGGTTTCAATGATGAAATGATGCCTTAGCATGCAAGTTTCATAAGTTTTATAAAGAATTGGGAAAAATTCTTTTATGGATACTTAGATGAAATAAAATTTAGTTAGGAAAATTTGATGGTATATAAATTTATCACTTGAACTTTTCTGGATATGTGCTTATTTAATGTGTTGTTTGTGAAATGTTGGAATGACAAAAATAATTTAATTTTGTCTACTATTAAACAATTTATTTTTGATTATATCTTGTTTGTGTTCATTATTCCTGATGTTGAATATTTTACGGTATGGTCTTTTTGTTGTTCTCTTTTTTCTTGTCTTTCCTATTTCCCAATGCAACTTAATCATTGTTGATGACAGAAGAGAATAGAATCCATGTTTCTTTGTTTTTTCCTTAGACAAGGTGGGGAAATTGTTAACAGACTGCTCAGAAAAATAGCTGATTGGACCACTTGCTCACTGACTACCCTGGAGCACTGTGTCATGCAGGGAAATCTCTGTGGCTGCTCCAGGCAAACCTCTACTCCTCCCTACATGTCCACTCCCCTGCACCCACCCAAGTGCTCACCAGTAGCTGAAGTCTGTGACAAGGTCCCAAGGACAACATCCTTTCCTGTTTTGCTCTGTCCTGACAGGCTCTGTCACACATATTTGACCATGGACTTGGGTATTTGGAGCTCAAGCCAGACTCCCACGTTATTTAGTGCTATTTTAGCTATTTTTCATGTAGGGTCTCCCATTTTGACCATAGCTGCCTCACACTGTAAACTTTCCACAGGTAACTCCCATGTAGGTGGAATTATTTGCATATACCATCATGCAGAGTTATTGTCTGAGATGATGTTGCATTAACTTTTTGCCCAGGTTGGTTTCAAACCATGATCCTGCCAATGTTTGTTTCCTGAGTAGACGAGTTGACAGGCATCAGCCACCACATACCAGCACACACTGATATTTCTGAATTATAATTTTATCTTCAGTGTCACAATCACCAAAATTTACAAAATGAACTCCCTTTTGTTTGCATTGCATCTGGATCTGTGATTTCAGGCACTTCATTTTCCCATCCTTTACAAAATCATGTTATATTTGATAATTTTCAGTATCTTATTTAGTACTATCAACAAAGATGTATATCACATTTTTTGCTGGAATTGGGTTTTGAACTCAGGGCTTTGCACTTGTAAAGCAGGTTCTCTAATGCTTAAAGCCACACCTTCCCCTCACATTCAAGAGATGATTTGGATCTTCAGAATCTTCTCTTTAGACAGTTCTTTGTGGTTCCACACCTCTTCCTAAAGCAACTGAAATTATTCATTTTGAACAAGAGCATGAAAATTTAATATTATTTACAGAATATATCACATGTACAATACTATTGCAAAAATTGCAATGAGATTTTGGAGAGAAGGAAAAGGTGGTTAGAATTAAAGCTCCTAGAAAGAAAGAGTGCTGAAAAGAATTAAATGTAGATACACTAAATCCTTTCTCTCCCTTGCGCACACTCGGGTTTAAAGTTAGGAATTCAATTTTGCTAGGTACATGATCTAACACTTGAGCCATGCCTCCAGTCTGCAAAATCATTTATTCACATTTGTTATCATATGTAAATGTAAGTACTGGGTGCTGATGGTTGCTGAGAAGAAATGATGAATGAGAGCAACTGAGTATGGTATGGAAGGGAAGACACTGGATCATTCCATTATACCTGTCTTGACTCTGAACCTGTGTAATGTTATTGGAAAGTGTACTGCAGGCCTTTGATGTGTCTGCTGAGGGAGTGCTAGGCCTGAGTTCAAATGTCAGAGTCACAAAAAGGTGGATGAAAGACTCAGTTGTGTTACTACACAATTAAAATCCCAGCCACTGGAGGATGTTGCACAAAGATTACCAATTGGCTGCCAGTCAGGGTTATTTAGTGAAATTTTGTCTCAAAATAAAAGATGTAGGGATGTAATTCACCACTAAACAGCTTTGCTAGCTATTACAATGTCTTGGGCTAAACCCATAGTAACACACACACACACACACACACACACACACACATACACACACACACACAAAAGAAACTGCATTAACATAAACTGCAAATATACATTGCAAAGTGAACACATGTACCAAAAATATATTTGATATCCTAATAGTGAAAGCAGAATGGAATACAGGGAAAGCATAATTAAATGAGAACTTAAGCTAGGGACTGGTGGCTCCTGCCTGTAATCTTACCTATTTGGGAGACAGTGGTTGGAGGTCTACTGTTGCCTTCAACATTAGCCCCTATTTGCCACATGTCTGCTGCTGGGAGAATTGTAGGGTTACACTGGTCCAGCAGCTGTGTGAAGTCTTCTGACTGCAGGACCATAGTGAGGTCACCTGGACATGTCAGAATTGGGAAATGGTGAGAGGGTGGCTGGGCATCTGCAGTGCTGGGTGGAGGGACTGTTGGATCCAGAAGCAGTGGTGGTTTTGACTGGGCCCTGTCTGGTGGGTTCCAGAGACTGCACCCTGATCACACTGTTGGGCCTTAGGTCTGCTGCTGCCTGGTAGGTGGCAGTGGACTGGAGGACTTGGACCTAGTCCTATGTCCCTTTGAGGTAACTTCATGACAGCCCACTGCCCTGCTGGGAGTTTCTGCCTGCAAATCCCTAGCTGGCCAACTGAGGTGGCTGGGGATACCAAGTAGTTATGCAGTTTGTGCTGGGCCAAGGCCCTCCCATGCAGTGTCCCCTAACTCCTTACTGGGATCTTGCTTCCCTTTAAATCCTTCAAGTTGAAGGGAAACATGGGCTAAATTGTATGCTCTGTCTCCTAAATCAAGTGCTTCTTAGTGCTGTCAATAAGTCCTGAAATTTCCACAAATCCCACACATTGTCAGATTCTTTGGAAATGAGAGTCCACATGTGCACGTGGTTGGCTTCTTGTGGAGGGGACCCTTTTTGCCCTTCCTTACTTAACTGTTAATTGTCCACAGGTTGTTTCTAGAATATTGTTTTATAATGAAATGCAAATTAACTTAGACCATGACTTTAAGAGTATTATTCTAGAGAGAAAAATCACAAAAGTAAGATATGTGACATCTCAAGGCAGAAAGGCAATTTGGTCTCAAAGAGAGAAGAAAACAGGAGAAGAAAGCATTTGGGGGCAAACAGACATGTAGATTGGCAAAATCAGTCTTCTCCTATGATTATCTTGTTCTTGTTTCTTTCCTTGTTTCCTTGTTTTATTTTCGGGGACTGAAGTTTGAACTCATAGCTTAGCATTTACAGAGCAGGGGCTCAACTGCTTGAACCATATCTCCAGTCTATTTTATCTGGTTCTTTTGGAGGTGGGGTCCATACATGAAATAAGTAAATACTTTTTTGGCAATGTGTTTTTATTTGCTGCGGTGCAAATGGTTACATTGAAACATGAGATATTAGAAATCCCTGGCCATCTGCTCATTCTATTTTCCAGAGTTTGAGCATCAGCCCTACATCGACTTCCTGTGTCCTCGCCTACCTAAGTCTCCTCTCTTTAACTGACAGTGTGAATTTTCTCCACGTAATATTGAGTCTAGAATTCTCTGAGTAAACCTGCTGTGCCATTTTCAGGAGTGGGCAAGGTCACAGTGTTTGTGATAAGAGGCAGGCCTTGGGTCCAGAGGGCCAGGGCAAGTTTTACTGAATGTAATTATCTGACAAACTAAAACATGTCTCCAATAAAAGAAGCCTGATTGGCAAGGACTGCTGGAGTCTGTCATTTTCAACTTACCGGTTTAATGCCCCCCCCCCCAACTTCCCATCACTCAAGGGCTTGGGGGGGGGTCTGGGCCCTTTATCCAGTAGCCAATCAGAGAAGCTGTTTAATCGCCTGGACCTCCCGTCCAATGAGGAGCGACGGTGTTAGGCGATTCACGATGCCTTCCTCATGATCGCCATATTTGCCATGCGCCTGCTGGAGGGACATTGTTCAGGCATCACAGCTCAGGCAGCTTTGTGAAATCTTATAACTGCAGGACAATAGTGAGGTCACCTGGATGCGTCAGAAGTGGGAAATGGTGAGAGGGGGCTGGGCACCTGCAGTGCTGGGTGGAGGGACTGTTGGATCCAGAAGGAGCGGTGGTTTTGGGTCTTGTCCCTTCCAGAGTCTGTGCCCTGATCACGGCGGCTGGGGCTTTATGTCAGCAGCTGCCTGGAAGGTGCTGGTGGGCCTAAAGCCTTGAACCCAGTCCTGTGTCCCTTTGAGCCGATTTCATCCCATCACACAGCCCTGCTGGGAGTTTCTGCCTGCAAATCCCTATCTAGCAGACTGAGATGGCTAGGGATTCCCACGAGTTTTTATGGAATTTGTGCTAGGACAGGGAGCTCCTGTGCAGTGTGCCCATTACTCCTTACTGGGACCTGGCTTCCCTTTGAGTCCATCAGGTTCAAGGGAAGCATGGGATAAACTCTGCCCTGTCCCTTCAAGTCACTGCTTCTCAGCACTGCCACTAAGTCCCTAAATTTCCATGAATCCCGCACATTGTCAGACTTATTGGAAATGCGGATCCTTATGTGCTTGTAGTTGGCTTCTTTTTGGAGGGGACACTTCGTTGCAGGAAAATCACCAGACCAGTAAGAACAAGACTCAAACCCAGGTGGATAGAGGGAAGGAAGTTTATTACTGTAGCGGGACAGCACCTGGATAGCTCCAAAATGGCACCGGCCAGATGGTTGGGATTTTTATATCTAGAAAAGTGGTAGCAAGCAAGCAGGGAATACAGAAGAACATGGCAGTTACCTGTTCAAGGATACAATATATCATGTCAGCACAGCTGTGGATGAAGGCCATCTGCAGTTTCTAGCAAGATAGCTGAATGCAGGGACCATGGCAAGGGCTTTACTCATCTTTGATCCTTTTTCCCAGCTTTGATCTCTCTCCGGGTTTCCTTATCTTTCTCTTCTCTTATCCATCATAATCATTTATGACAATTTTGGGGAAATCATCTAGGGGCAATCTTTGGTACTGTCTCACTAACTGTAATTTAACAGCGTCCATCCTATTGGTAATGAACCTGGTGTGGAGGTTTATCACACAAGGCCTTAGGAGCAGAAGTAAGAGAAGCACAGTAAGTGGGCCTGCCAGGAGGATACTCCTGGGGCCCAGTTTCTCCACCCCATACTCCAAAATGTTTCCCGGTTTCCTGACTTGATTCTTTCTAGAAACTGATGAGCATTTTCTCTCACTATCCCTGACTGGTTTGCATAGAAGCAACATTCTTCACCTAGAAATGCACAAATTCCCCCTTTTTCCACAGTAATGAGTCTAGGTCCTGGAGGTTCTGCAAGACCATAGCAGCCAGCAGGTCTAACATTTTGTAGGGTGACAATGCTCTGTTGTACTAATCCTAAATCCTCACAGATTTGTTCAGACAGCTGGCTATGCTAGACTTGTTGGAGACCAATTGTAGTAGCCCCTGTAGCTGTTGCTTCTGCCAGGGTGACACCCAGAAGTACTGGGATGAGGATGGGGTCCTGCTGGAAGCAGGCCTTACTGTCAGTCTGCTGGTTCAGGTACTGGGAACTTCAGTCCTGGGAAGTATGTCCAGGTCTGGCATTAGGAAAACTAATGCAATCCCAATAACAAGTATGGAACCCACTCTGGCAGGCAAAGTAAGTTCCATTGGTGGCCTTGACTCCTTTTACCACATTAGTACAGTTTTTTCCTTTTCCAAAGCATTTAGTTTCTTTAATTATTTGGACAGCTGGGCCCATGAGGTAGGTATTGTCATGCTGAGTAGAGTTGTCCAGACCCAGCTTATGTATTTCTAATATGTTAGTCAGGCCCTCCTCTGCATATGACATTTGGCTGGTCCTCAGACAAATCCAACTGTCTTTACCTAGTTCAGGGTCTGCTTGCTGTATTAGTTGATGGGTACTGTTTGCTAGGGCCATCATCTTAATGAGAGGGATGTCAGGGTGTAACAGAGCCAATTAGTCCCATCCAAAGAGGGAGGGAGGTTTTGCCCCTGCACCCAGGGGTCCAGAGAGTTAGCTTTACTGATTGGGAGAGAGTGATTTGCTGCTTTAATCTCAAGTCTAAGGGTCTTTAAGACCAATCAACTTTCCCAATTACTTTAGAGGAACCATCCCAGTCCAAAGATCCTAGTTCCCCACCATTGGGGTTTATCTATTGTTAACTGGAAAAGGTCACCTTTTTTTTGCCTTGTTCCCTGGCATGCTCCTCTTTGTTGTAGTTGCTTGAGTATAACCTCTGAATACTGACACCCTGGCCTTTGGTGGGGGCCTCCCTCCCAAGCCCCCATGGAGGCAAAATCAACACATTTTCAAAATCAATACATGATCAGTGTTATAAAAAGGACCATGAGGGCCCCCCTACAGTCTTTCCAGGTCTGTGGTATTTTGCCATATGCATTGGATAAGTGATCTTTGAATTGGCCAGAGCAGACCAGGGTGGTGGGCCCTAAGTGAGCTATTGCTCTGACTTCCAAGCCTAGGCAGTACCTAAAGGAGACAACACAAGGGCCTGACAAAGGACAAGTGGTGTGGTTAATTAATTTTTTTCCCTCTTCTCCTTCCAAGACTCTGACCTTCCCATGCTAGCTTAAGGAAGATCCCAGGAGGACCTGGAAGCCTCACTTGTGAGTCAGTCATTATGATCATAGCTGTCAGTAAGATCAGTAGATTTGCCTTATGCCTCATCAGAGCTTCCTCATGTCAATGTCAGTTTTAATGGCTGGTCCAGGTTGGCTTGAGATCTCCATCCCTGGCCTGGATCCTCTGCTGGCTTTGTGTGTGTGTGATGGATCCAAGGCTTTAGCCTGGCAATCTTAAGGACTGAAGGAGTGGTTAGAATAACTTGGTAAGGTCCCTCCCATCAGGTATCTAGACCCCCTCTAACCTAGTCCCTGGGGCTCCCTGGGTGAAAGGCTCGAGGGTCATGGAGGTCAGCTCTGGATGCCCTAGGTGTTGAGCAATCATCTTAGAGGTGTGTACTAAGCCTTTTAGGAACTTGTGGAGGCTGATCTGTCCATACTCTGGAAGGTCTCCAGACTGTCCAGGTATTAGTGGTGGCAGCCGTCCATATAGGATGATAAAAGGGGAGAGGCCACATTTTCTGGGCGTGCATCTGATCTTGAATAGAACCAAGGGCAATACATCTGGACAGGGCAGCCCTGTTCCTTGACATTGTTTTTCCAATGCTGTGTTAATAGTTCTGTTCACCCTCTCCATTCAGCCTCATGATTGAGGGTGATACCAGGTATGCAAGTTCCAGGTCAGGTCAACTGCATGAGATATTTCTTTGATCACCTGACTGACAAAAGCAGGCCCATTGTCTGACTCCATGTTGTTAGGTTCCCTGAACAGGGAATGATTTCCTTGGCTAGTGCTCTTGATGCCTCTGCAGCCTTTTCCATGCGGGTGGGGTGTGCTTCCACCCAGCCTGTAAAAGTGCAGACTGCCACCAGAAGGTACCAATAAGTTTTGCTTGTTTGGAGCTCAGTGAAGTCCATCTTCTGGTGTTGGAATGGGTAGACTCCCCTCTTCTGGACAAGTAGCAGGGCTTGAGCCCCTGTCTTGGGTTGTACTGGGCACAGTGCAGGCAAGACTTGCTGGCCAACTGAGTTAGAGTGCCAATCAAGGAATGACCAGATATTTTTGTAACAGCCCCTGTATGGAGGTTTTGTCCAAATGGGTGGTGTCATGTGCCAGCCTTACCAGGCCTGTGGCTGCCTTTTCTGGTATTAGAATCCTTTCCCCCAGGGTGATGAACAAGCCTTCTGAGTTTTCTTTAGCCCCTGTTTTATGGGCCTGTTCTCTTTCTTGTGGGCTGTACTCTGGCCAGTCCAGGAGGACAGGGAGGGCAAAGCATACTTTGGCTGAAGTAGTATCTTTTTCTTGAACTTCTTTTAAGGGTGGCACTTTCTTTGCTGTCCTATCTGCCAGTCCATTTTCCTGATTAATCTTGTCTGGTCAGTTAGTGTGGGCTGGACAGTGGATAACTGCAATGGCTCGGGGCTTCCAGACTGCCTCTAACAGTTGCAAGATTTGCTGGCTGTTTTTGATCTCCTTACCTCCAGACGTTAGTAGGCCTCTCTCCTTGTAAATGGCCCCATGGATATGTAAGGTAGCAAAGGCATAACATGAATCAGTGTAGATATTTGCTCCCCTTCCATCTGCTATGGTGAGGGCCCAGGTAAGGGCCTATAATTCTGCCCATTGTACCGACCAATGGTCTGGCAGCCATCCATGTTTCATAACTTGAGTGATGGTAGTCACTGCATACCCAGTCTGGTATCCTCCTTCTTGTAGGCTCTGACTTCCATCACGAAGAACTCCAGGTCAGCATTAGGAATAGCAGTGTCTGCTAGGTTGGGCTGGGAATAGAAGACCTCGTTTTAAACCCCCTCACAGGAGTGGAGGGGCTCCCCCTCCTCTTCTTATAAATATGTGGCTGGATTGAGAGTCCTCACCCCTTTGACTTGTATCCAGGGATTTTCATCCAATAAAGCCTGATATCTGGCCACTATTCCTCAGTCATCTATCAACTGGTGCTGTTAAGCAGAGATGTTACTTGGTGGGGGACCTGGAGCATGATGTTTTGTACCAGAGTCAGTTTATCTGCTTCTTGCAATAAGAGGACTGTTTCTGCCAATGCCTGGAGACATGGGGTCCAACCTGAGGCCACAGGGTCTTACTTCTTGGATAGGTAGGCTACTGGTTGTTTCCATGGCCCCAGTGATTGGGTCAGGACATCTAATCCTATGACTTCCTTCTTATGGATGTAGAGGTGGAAGGGGTGAGTGATGTCTGGGAGGGCCAGGGCTGGTTTTTGGAATGCATCCTCTTGATCAGGGCCCCAGTGTAATGGTCCTGTGGGGTCCTCCTCTCTGGCCTTCAGTCTTTCTGCCTCCATCCTTGAGAGCCATTGCCAGGATCTTTGCCTTTTTTTCCAAATATTTTTCTTTTTCCCTTTTGGCCATTTCTTCTCAGTTTGCTAGCATCTTGGATGCTATGCTAATGAGCTGGTCAGTGTTGGCACCTGTGAAACCCTCTATATTCTGCAGCTTTTGGTGAACATCAAGGACAGACTGTTGGATGAAGGCAGTGTTAATCATGGATCGATTCTAGGGGGCCTCAGGGTCAAGCAGGGTGTACCAACAGTAGGCATCACATAACGGGTCATAGAACTGGCTAGGCAGCTCATCAGACTTCTGTGTGACTTCACTGATCTTGGTGAGGTTGGTTGCCACTCTTGTTCCTTGGTGGGCTCCCTCCAGGATAGCTTGTCTCATGCACTGGATGGATTGGAGTCCATCTGCAGTGTTGGGGTCCAGGTCCAATCTGGTGTCTGGAATACTCTCATCTGCCCACCACTTTGGATTTGCAGTCTGCAGTGGAGCTTGTGAGACTAGCCAGGCTCTGGCTGTCTGGTATACTCGTCAGCACTCATCAGAAGTGAAGAAGGTGGACATGAGTTGATGACAATCATCCCAGTTGGGCTTGTGGCTATGCATAAGGTTGGTTAGGGGCACTATACAGCTTTTGGCTCCTCTGAGTATGCCGGGGTGTGCTGTTGCCAATTCAGGAGGTTAGTGGTAGGGAATGGCTGATACGTGTATTGCATGGGTCCAGCCACATATGACCCATATCTCTGGGATAGTGGCAGCCCAGGAGATTGACAAAGGAGGCATAGCGCTGCTGCTGGGGCCCCTCCTTCCTTACTTGTCAGCCTCCCAGAATTCAGTGACCTTCCCCAATGGTTCATCTCTTTCTTTGGGGTCATTGGAGGCAAAGGTGGGTATAATGAGGGAACCACTGGGTGACATGGGTGGGGGTCCAGGCCTGATATTTTCTCCTTTCCATTGGGGCCCTGTGCATTGGACTCAGACCTTGGGGAGGCCAGAGTGGCTGAGCACACTGGAAGGACATATGGTGGTAGTTCTGATGACTCAGATTCTGAGGTGTGGTGGACCTCAAGTTTCTTTTCTTTTACTTTGCCATTAACCAAAATGGCTGTGGCCTCTGGGGGGCATGATTATGGAGCCAGTCACGTGGGCAGGCAGCAAGGATGTTCCAGGGATCAATGTAAGGAAACTGGTCTGGATGGCCTGGTCTCCAATGACTGTGTTCCTGATGTGGGCGATCATAGCCAAGTCTCGGGTGCCCTCTGATGACCTTCCTGCATTAAAGGGGGCCATTCCAATTCACAGACTCTCCAAAGCTTAGCTGGTTTCATTTTAACCCCACAGTCACCTGAGAAGCCTTCCTTGAAGTTAGCAAGCATAGTCTAGAGCACCATCAGACGCTTTGACCTAGAGGAGCCCATTTTATATGTGCTTGATAATTGCCAATGTCACAAGACAGATAAAGGAGGGGGTGCCTCTTAGGCCACACAGATGCTCACCTGGTTGCAACCCCAAACAATTAGGTTGGGTGTGACTTAGCCATAGTGGTTCAGCCCAAAAGGATGACTTATGATCAGGCACTAGCCTGATCCCACCACAGACCATAGGTCAATCACTGTGAAATTGCAGAACAAGCCCAGTCATAGCCTTCAGGGGACCTTAAAGTTTCCCAGCCATGGAGCCACAGATTGAGCTTGAAACACAAGCGAGTCAAGCCACTCACTCACACACCATTCACTCAGAGTTTAAAACAATCACTCCCTATTTATTTCCCCTAAAATCCTGTCTTGCTTTAAACCCAGTTGACCAGAATCACATTGGTCCCAGAGGAAGGGGATGTATCACCCTGGAATCAATCAGGACTCAGCTGGTCCCCTGCAGGGATCAATCCATGCTGACTCCTTACACTGACTACCCAGGGATTCCCACCTGGTCCAGATGTCTAGTGCAGGTCTCCATTTCACTCCACCAGTCCAAGAGCCCATCCTCGACTCCACAGCCTCCTTAAGTCATCTGGAAGGGGACCCCAGAATCACATAGGGGGTGTGGATTTCCCAGTTCCAGCAACCTTTGCAGGCTATAGGGTCAGGGAATGGGGACCTGCTGCCCAATGGGGAGTGGTGGTCTATATCTTGCTGGGGCCTCCAAAATGTTGAGGGAAAATCACCAGACTTCCCCCCCATAGTGAGGAGAGCCACCTCCAGGGTGTTTAAGTGCACATCAATATTTTCATCTATAGACACTTCTTGTTGAAGGGTGTAGGTGACATTTTGAATAAGTGTATTAACATAGTGGGCATTTTAGTGCTTAGTGGCATTGAAGTCCAGGAATTCTAATTTTTCACCTATATAAATAGAGCACAAAAGAACTCTATTCTAAGTAGGCATTGTAGGAAGGCACCATTGCAATGAGCCTAAGCATAATGGCACCAAAGTGAATTGCCCTGTGAAATTATAGGGACTGCAGGTGGGAGTCATGTGCCTGTTAGAGTGACCTCTGAATCATTGGTATAAACTGGTATGTTTGGTCCTTTCCATGTTGCTGATTGAAGCAGCAGTGGGTGAGGTATAAAGGTCCAGTGTTGTTGAGTTTGAGTCACTGAGCCACCTACCTGGAGGGTGATAATTGTCAAACAGCCAAGAAAAAGGCCACAGGGCTGTCAGCCCTGCACCCCTGGTTACATCACCTGTCATCCTTGTCAGGCCTTTGATTTTTTCCCCAAATGGGAAGACCTCCCATCTGAATCTGTCTCACCAGTGGCCATCTCCCCACCTGACTCCCGGGCTTGGCTGCAGGGGGTGGGGTGAGCAGAAGAATGCTCCCATAGTGGTGCACACAGCAGGAATGGGGCTGGGCCTGGCCAGGGCTGAACTCTTTCAGGAGCCAGACCAAAAAAATCCTGGAATAGCTCATTGGGCCCTTGTAAGGTTTTAGTAATTTTTTGAGACTTATCTCCCCTAGCAGGCAACTCCCTCCAGTATCAAGTGGTTGCAATTGCCATCTGTTGATAAGCCTGAACAGGGAACTGGAGTTGATTAAGCACCCCTTCAAATGGGCCCCTACCAACATGTCCAAGTTAATTGGAATTTCATGAGCAGTGCTACGAACCACCTGATTCCTACATAACTCTGTGTAGCTGATTTTCCACAGTAAATTTTCCCTGGGCTTCAACAAGCCTTACCAATTCCCATTCAATGCTCAGGTGGCAGGGCTGAGTCCCCCACTGCACTCTGTAACAATTGAGCAGTATAATGGGCAGTAGGACCATACATAGTACATGCCTGTTTGAGTTCTTCTAAGGCTGTGAATGAGACTTGTTCATGAACTCTGCTAAGTGCCTGAGGGTTATTGGGATCAGGCTTCTCAATTACTGGGTAGACACAGAAACCTGATATATCTTCCCCATGTATGTGTGCTTGTAATAAGGCCTATTGTAAGGGACTGCCATGGCTCTCAGGCCTAGGGGGCCGTGGACAGTTCCCCAAGTGAAGATTCTCTTTTAATTGATGAGCCATGGCATTTTCACATGGCATCTTCAGACATGGCATCTCCTGTCTGAATCCTCGTTCATATGCATTCTTATGTTTATGCTATTTAAAGGCAGGTCCTGTGTCTCCTAGGCGTGGAACAGTCAGACAGTTAATAGAGTATGCCCCACTTACTAAAGTCGGATGTCCCCCCTGAAGGGGCCACAGGTACCCTACAAAAACTCCCTGCACCTCCACGCTCCTACACAGATGAGGGAAATTTTAAATTATGTATGGGAGTTGGATCTAAACAGTCTCTAATCTGACTCCACAATCTGAAAGTAAGAATTAGCATGACATCTGGCCCTTCAGCCGTATAAAGGACTTGGAGTCTTTCTCCCACCTTTTGCCAAGTATCAAGATTTACATGGCCTTCGTCTGGAAACCAAGGACATGTGTCCTGAACATAATCTAAAAATTGTATAAACTGAAGTGACCTAATTTCCTCTAGTTTTAAGCTTTGCTTTTAGCATTTGAGATCTCTTTCCTTTGGGCCATTTTGTCCCATTGTTTTACACCCAACTATAGCTATTGCACTCTCCCCCTTACCTTGATTTAAGGCACGTGCCACTTGGACAGCATCCACGCCTCTGAGCTTTGAGTTCCCCTGTAGCCAGGCCCCACGTTGGGCACACCTTCTCATGACCAGAGTGAGCAGTTCCCTCGATCTGATGAGGAATGACTGGGGATTGAGAAAAAACACACAAAGACAAATATATAGAAAAGCTGGGGCCAGGTGTGTCTACCTCTCCTGATGAGAGATGCTGGTGACACCCTCCACCTCCAAGCGCACTTATTTATACAGCATGTATGGGAAAGTGGGGTGAAATGCAGGTCAATTTCTCATGGGTCCAGTGGCATAGGCTGCAGGAACAGCACACCTGTGGTATGTTGTTATTTACTACAGACTATCCTCACTATATCAGCATGTACTGTTTTCCTTGCAAAGGAGTCTTTCTGAACCTTGCCTCCCTTGGTTGGGTCCATGCCTATCAGCCAAAAGGCTCTTTAACAGAGCTGTGCCCATGCCAAGGTTACTTCCACTGCTTCAGTCTCCCTACTTGCAATGCAGCCTTATTGAACCTTGCTCACCTCCTTCATGCCAGGGCCTTGCCTTCTCAGCACAAAGGACTTTGACATGGCCTTGCTCATGTCAAACTTTCTTCTCAGTCTAATTAGTTACTAGTCTCCCACAGTCTTTTGTCATGAAATAATTTTCTCTTACTTTAAAGCCAAGGGAAGACTGATTCCCTTTTCTCTGAGGCCTATTTATTAATCTCCTTATTGCAGTAAAGTGTCCTTGATAATGTAGTTTGAACACTGTTTATTAATATTAGACAGTAGGTCACTTTGTGTTCTTTCCCTTGCTCTCTCTCTTCTGTTCTTGTTCATTATTATTCTTTTTTGATAGTGGTTCTTGCTATGTAGATTACTCCAGTGTTTCCTCTGTGATTCTTCTGGTGGAAGTACAGGATTAGGCCACCACAAGTGATTCAAGGGATCACTTACTTATTCCAACTATTTTTAATTGCTGTTTGGAATTTATTACATCTCTTACACTTTAAAAAGTAGTTTTGTTCATGAGTTTTAAGGTGTATTTTTGAAATTACAAAATTGTGTACTTCTAGTTTGATGTGATGACTTGTTGAAATCCATCTATTTCTAGGGACAAATGCCACATTTCTCCTTCTTACATTGTGCTTTACATGCTAAAAAAAGGTCATTTTATTTGATCCTTCATGAGTCTTAAATTTAGCTTTAAATTTGGGTTGATCTGTAAGAAACCAGGTAGAAGCTTCCAATGTCCTCTCTTGATACAGTCACCAAGGAGGTGCTCAATTCCAAGAAAATTGTTTGATAAGAGATATTAAATATTATTTGTCATACCAAGTTTCTATTATTCATTGGGAGTGCATTGTGGGTTATCTTACTAGAGACTCCCTATGGTGAACATTTCAGAAATGCACAAATAATCATAAATACATATATACAATAGGATAATATTAGAATAAATTGCTTCAGGACACTCTCCCCTTTTTATAGTTTGTATTTAGTTTGGTGACGTTCATCCCATTAGCAGTTCTGAAATAACACTAGACATGAAACTTTTACTCATGTATTCAAAACATTATTCCTGCAGTCTGTTTTCACCTGATATTACTCTAATGGGAACTAAGTAGAAGGAATTTGTTAGTAGATTGCTACAATCTCAGTGTATAACATGTAATTTTTATGACCATGTTCTGCTGTGACACTCACAATTCTTCTCACAAATGTGTGTGTGACATATTAGGAACCCCTGACCTTTGAGGATGTTGCTGTGAACTTCACCCTGGAAGAATGGGGCTGTTTAGATCCTTCCCAAAAGAAGCTCTACAGAGAAGTGATGCTGGAAACCTACAGCAACCTGTACTCCATAGGTAAATGTGGCATCATTACCTTATTCAAACTGTGCTCTACTGTTCTTGCTGATTGGTGTTGTTGCCTCTTTGGGTGTTTAAAAAAGGACAGTAATGGTTCATATACATGCAAGATCATACTATACTATGAAAATAGCTTAGGTCTCAAATTGTTCTTTCCTATTGGTTAAATACTAATGATTTCCCTGTGTCTATATCTTAGAAACAATAGAAGAAAGTGAAAACATTGAAGAGGACTTCAGGAATCCCAGAAGAAATATGAGATAGTTTCTACTCAAAACTGAAACCGTGCACATTGTTTGTGGCATGAGAAGTTTGAAAACCAAGGAAATTAGACCTTAACTTCCAGCTGTAAATTGATGAAATCATTGAAAAGTTTCTCTAAGACTGGAAAAATAAGTTAAGCATTTAGAATCAGAAAATTCAGGACTTGATATGTGCTATTATTCATAACATGTTTTGTCCCAGGAAGTCACAAGAGACACTGTCCAATTGCTCAATATACAAAAGTAACACGACTCTACGCACAAACTTTTCAAACTATATTATGTCAAATTCCATCAGAGTGGGAATATCATGTGCCCTGGCATAGACTGCTAAGTTTTTCACCTTATCTCCTCATGTTCATTCTTGTATTTCACAATCCAACATGATTTTGATCAAAGGCATCTCAATAAGCACTTTCAGTGTATTTCAGTGTAGTAAAATTCATTCAGTGTTGTCAAATACCTAACATGGAAATAGTATTGTGGAAACACATATGAACACCACTGTTTTGATAAAACCTGTTCTCAGGCCCTCAGGTTCTCAGGCTGCATAACATTTGGTACATTTGTGTTCACAAATCCTTATAGGAATGAATACCATTACTTCTCTTCATAAATCATTAATAGGATAACATTGGTAATCTTTCTCTTTCTTAAAGACCTGAAGTGTTAGAGAGACTGCATGAACATATGCAATGTGTTTAATGTGGAGAATCCTTTCAACACACTCCAGAGAACATTGTAAGCAAGGCAACTCTGCTTAGAATAACAACATGTAAACACTATATACATAATGCTTATGGGAAAATCTTTGCTGATTGCAAAGTTCTTCTAATACAAGAAAGGATAAACAATATAGTGAAGTCTCATGGATGGAAGCAGTGTGGGGAAGCCTTTACTCAAGCCTGTCACCTGCAGAGACATAGAAGAACTCACATTGGAGAGAAACCCTATGGATGTAAGCAATGTGGGAAAGCCTTTATTCATGCCCATAACCTTCAAATATATGAAAGAACTCACACTGGAGAGAAACCCTATGGGTTTATGCAATGTGGGGAATCCTTCACTCATGACAGTCACCTTTGAATCCCTGAAAGAACTCACACTGGAGAAAAACCTTATGGATATAAGTAATGTGGAAAAGTGTTCACCTTCCCCACTACCCTTAAAAGACATAAAGGAACTTATACTAGAGAGAAAAGGATATGAGCAATTTCCAGTGACATTAACAAATGTGAACTCACTCTTCAGAGACTCTATGAATGTCAGGAATGAGAGACAACCTACACTCTATCCAATATCCTTCATACTCATCAAAAAACTCACACAGGACAAGCAAAATTGATGTAAACAATGTGTAAATCCTCCCTTAGTTCTAATACCCTTCATGTACCTGAAATAAGTGATGATGTAAATAAACACTAGAGACATGGCAAATATAAAGGATTCACATATCCCAGTCTTCTTGAAAGACACGAATGAACTCAGAAACCCTATCAGTGTTAGAATTGTGGGAATGCATTCACCTTTTCCAGTAGTCTGTTTTGAAACAACACAATTCACATTAGATTACTATGCTATATCTGTGCATAATGTGGATAAGCCTTCACACATTCCAGTGCCTCTCCAAAACATACAAAGCTAACAATATGAATAATTGTATGAGGAAAGCAATGTGGAAAGTCTTCCCTCATTTCTGTGACTTCAAACATGAAAGTCTTCACACTGGAGAGAAAATCTATAAGTGTAAATATAATAAGCCTGTCTTTATTCATTCCATTCACCATCAAAGAAATGAAATAATACAATCTGTGACAAATATTGCAGATGTAACATATGGGAATGTCTTCTTTCATTCCCATTACCAAAAAATACATACAAGGTATCACAGTGGAGCAAAACTCTGTTTTGAAGTAATGAGAGAAAGCCTTCACTTATCCTGCTGCCTTTTAGCAATATGAAGCAACTCCATTCTTGCACTCATGAGAGTGCCCAATTTATATAACTTTTGTTAGCAAAAGCATGCCATGTCACCTGATTTCCTCCAGAGATATGATGAAAGATGATATGAAGAGAAGACTTGACTCATGGCTTTGTGCTTCCAGGGACTGGACTCTACCTCCAAGCCACACCTCCCTTCCAGTCTGTTTTGTCTTAGATATGTCAGAGCAAGGGCCTGTGAACTATCTGCCCAGGCTGACCTCCAATCACGATCCTCTTGGCTCACCCTCTCAAGTTCTAGGATTACAGACCTGAGCTGTGATTGTGGTCATGTATTTCTAAATTTTTCTCTGAAAACAACCTTTATACTTGTTATTCTGGTGCCAGCCTAGAAAGACAGTCACATGGGATCCTAAATCAATAGACTCGCTTAAGTGTTGGGAAGAGTTGCTTCAGTATGTCTTTTACATCAGACTGGACTGTGGACTCAGGGCCTCATGTTTGCTACCCAGGTTTTCTACCACTTCCGCCACTTTGCCAGCCCTTTGTGTGTATTTTTAATTGTGACTTTCAACATGCTCAACATTTTATATTTCATTTAGACTGGGACTTCTTTAACTGGATATGTATACCAGGGTGACTTTGAACTTACTTTTTTCCAACCTCTGTTTCCCAAACACTGCGATGAAAAACATGTAACGTGGTACTTGTGAAAATGTTCAGATTTTATCTTTCTTGTTTCCCAATGCAATTTGTTTATTGTCCAAAATGTAGATCAGAATAGAAAAGTTGTTTTCAAATAGAACCTGTATTTTTCCTTGTCTCATATTTTAGAGAGATTGTCATTTTGGCCTCCACTGTATGATGCCTTTTCTGCCAAGAATCAATTTTCTACTTAAATTAAAACCCAATGAAGAATTATTTGCTTTCCATGAGATCTATTTGTTAGTATCATTATTATAATATACAATGTTTAGTAATATACTTTCAAGATTACTTATTAATATTAGACTACAGGTCACTATATTGCCTAAAATATGTCTTCTGGGCAGGCTTTGTGGTTAAAGTGTTAAAGCGCTTACCAAGCAGGCATAGGTTCTTGAATTCACTCCCAAAAAGAAATAGGAATCTGCAACATGTGATTTTTCTAGCAGTTTGGGTCTGCTTCCACTTTATAGGCTGAGCTCACAATATTATAGTAAACTGTAGCTTCTGTGTTGAGGTTACTCTCTGCTGTCTTGCTTTTTCTTTTCCTGTGGTTTGGTGCTGCCTGTCTTTTCATGGTTAAGTTGGGTTTCACTTTCTGTATGCAGAATCCCTTGAAGAATCTTTTGTAGTGGTGACTTTGTGGTCACATATTGTTTTAGTTTCTGCTTATCATGGAAGACTTTCATTGCTCCATCTATTTTGAATGATGGTTTTTTTGGGTAAAGTATCCTGGGTTTGAAGTTATTTTCATTCAGTGTCCAGAAGATCTCACCCCATGCTATTCTTGCTTTTAATGTTTCTGTTGAGAAGTCTGCTGTGATTTTGATGGGTTTACCTTTGTATGTTACTTGTTTTTTTCTCTTACAGCCTTCAATATTCTTTCCCTAGTTTCTGAACTTGTTGTTTTAATGATGATATGTCGTGGGGTAGTTCTATTTTGATCTGGTCTGTTTGGTGTCCTGGAGGCCTCTTGCATCTGTATGGGAATATCTTTCTCTAGATTTGAGAAATTTTCCGTTATTATTTTGTTGAATATATTATGCATTCCCTTCGCTTGCACCTCTTCTCCTTCTTTGATCCCCATGAGTCTCAAGTTTGGTCTTTTGATGGAGTCAGTGAGTTCTTGCATTTTCTTTTCACAGGTCTTGAGTTGTTTAATTAATAGTTCTTCAGTTTTTCCTTTAATTACCATTTCATTTTCAAGTTCTGAGATTCTGTCTTCTGTTTGTTCTATTCTGCTGGATTGGCCTTCCGTTTTGTTTTGCAGTTCTGTTTCATTCTTTTTTCTGAGGTTGTCCATATCCTGGCTGGTTTCCTCTTTAATGTTGTCTATTTTTGTCCTGAGTTCATTTATCTGTTTATTCATCGTGTTCTCTCTGTCACTTTGGTGTTTATACAGTGCTTCTATGGTTTCCTTTATTTTTTCTTTTGCTTTTTCAAATTCTCTATTTTTGTTGTCTTGGAATTTTTTGAATGTCTCCTGTACATTTTGGTTGACCCTATCCAGTATCATCTCTATGAAATTCTCATTGAGTACCTGTAGTATGTCTTCTTTTAAATTATTCTTGTGCACTTCATTGGGTCCTTTGGCATAGTTTATCTTCATTTTGTTGGAGTCTGGATCTGAGTACCTGTTTTCTTCATTCCTCTCTGGTTCCTGTACTAATTTTTTGCTGTGGGGAAACTGGTTTCCCTGTTTTTTCTGTCTTCCTGTCACTGTCTTTGGTGTTGTTACTGTCCCTGTACTGTGTGCAATTAAGTATTTTCTAGCTTGTAATAATAACAATGGTAATATTTAGAATGAAAGGGTGAGCAGAGATGGAAAGCAAGAAGTTAAAGGATAGGGAAAAGCAAATCAACAGACAAGAAGGAGAATACAGAACAAGGAATCAGACAAGAAAATTTCAAAGGTATAAACAGAGAGCCTTAGTGTCCTAATTGACAGTAAGCTGAACAGACATTAGAGAGACAGAGAAAGGATTGAAAGTAAAAAATAATAAAAAAAAGATAAGAATAAAAATAAAAAATAGGTAAATGAAAGAAGTATCTATGTATAAAAATAAAATAAAATGCAAAATAGAGATTTTTTTAAAAAACCAAAAAACCAAAAAACCTCCAAGTTCAAATGCAATGAAGTTTCAGTCTTAATAATTTGAGTGTCCGTCTCAGTCTCCAGTCCTGGAGGTGGTGCCTCAGATGTTGTTCTGTAGTTGTCTCATCAAAGGGGATGCATAAAGTAGAACAAAACTACACACACACACACACACACAAAATCCCCACCAAGTGTCCGAAGTTCAAATGCAATATAGTTTCAGTAAGGTTTTCAGCATGCAGGTATAATTCAGTTGTTCTCTCATCAAAGGTAGGGAGAAAAAGAGAAAAAAAAAGAAAGAAAAAAAAGAGTCTGGAGACAGTTCTGAGAATGGTATCTGCTGCTGTCAGCCTGCTGTTGCTGGAGGCATTATTTATGCAGATCTCAGGGTGAGCTTAGCACTCACGTGGCCCTGCAGGCGTTGTTTACTCAGAGTTTTCCTTTGAGCCTCTGCTTACAAGCTTTTCCCTTTCCAAGCACTGGGAAAGGTGACACTGCACTCATGTTCTCAGGCCTGCATGGTTATTTACAGTTCATGTGAGAAGTGGGTCTTTACCCTTCTCCTGTGCAGTTTTCCTCCCACCACCACTTTCACAAGCTTTCCTGCTCCTGATTACTGGGCGGTGCTGCTGCTCCTGCCAGCCGCCATGTTTGTTTTCAGCTCATGTGGGAAGTGGGTCTTCCCTCCTCTCCTGTGGAGTTTTCCTCCCTCCACCACTCTCACAAGCTTTCCTGCTCCTGGTTGCTGGGCGCGCACCCCTGCTCCCGCCAGAGGCTCTCCGACCCTCCGAGCTTGTTTATTTACAGTTCCGGGAAGGATTCCCTTCCCCAATCTTCAGCGCTCAGGGCGCCACACCCTCTTTCCCGTGTGTCTTTATTGTTCTTATTTTTTATTACTCAGTTTCTCTTTTTTCCCCGGGTGGGGGTTGGTCTGTCAGGGGGCTATGCTGCTCTGCCCCAGGCTTGTCTGTGGGAGTACCATGGCACCGCAAAGCTCACCTGGTCCGCATCTTCCCAAGCTGTCTGGGCACGGATGATTGGTGGCCTGGGGACCCTCCTTGTTTCTCCATTTAACATGAAGTGGAGATTCTCTGCACTGGCTGGAAGTGTGGAGGGGTCAAAGTTATGCCTCTTCTTAGTGATTATGCTTGCAAAGTGTGTCTCCAGCATCTCTCCAAGATTTCACTATAGGAGGCTCACTTTCTGCTTCCTCCCTCTAGCCGCCATCTTGGAATCTCCCCAGCTATGCTACTTTTTGAACCACAACTCCAGTTCAACACATAAGGTAATGACTTGGGCTTTGAGAATCTCCTTAGTCAGCTCTGCCTATCTGAATACCTCTTCAGTAGACATTTAAATTTATTCATTCTGAAAGACAGAATGAAAAGATAATAATCTTCAAAGAATATATCACATGTACACCTGCATTGAAAAAATTATTGTAATTTTTGGTGAGAAAAGAGGTGATTATAACTAAAAAGCACTCAGAGTGCTAAAAGGATTCAATGAAGATACATTAAATCCTTTTTCTCCATTGGGCATAATGGTGTTCAGACTGAGGACCTCCTACTTGATAGGCATGTGGCCTAACAGTTAAGCTACACAACCAGGCCCCCAAATCTCATCTTTATTCTCATTTGTTATCACACATGCATGTCCAAAATTAAAGTTTTCAACATTGTACTGGATGCTTGTGTTTTGTTTTAGTTTTGGTTTTACTGTGTTTGCACTCAGGGCCTTATGCTTGCCATGAAGGCATTTGACCACTTTAGTCACTCCACCAGCCTATTAACTACTGCTGATAAGGAAAATGATGAATGACAGCAACTGCATAGAGGATGGCAGGGAGGGCTGAGGAGCATTCTAAGATAACTGCATTGCCCTTGAATCTGGATGTTATGTCACAGTGGACAAAAATATTGGAGTGTGGCTCAAGAGGTAGAGTTCCTGCCTACCAAGTGTAAGGCCCAAATTCAAGTGCCAGCATAACGAAAGAATGGATGGAGCACTTAGTTGTGGTAGTACACACCTAATATACCAGCTACTGTGGAGGCTCTGGCCAAATGATCACCAGGTGAATGCCAGCCAGGACCATTTATTGAGATCCCATCTTAAAATAAAAAGTCTAAGCAATGTTGCAGACCACTATAAAACTCACCTAGCAGTTCTGAGGCATTGGGCTCAATTCATAATAATACACATATACAAACACATATATGAATCAAAATAGGGAAAGTGCAGTGACATAAGCTGCAAATATACATTGCAAAGTGTAGGAAAATGAAATATAAAAAATAGGAAGAATATATTTGATATCCTAGCCATGAAAACAAAATGGAATATAAAGAAAGCATAAATAAAATGAGAAGACAGAGCCAGGGACTTGTGGTCCACATCTATAATCCTAGCTACTGAGGAGGAATCACAGGTTGAAACCAGCCTCACGTAACAGGGCTACATCAAAAAGTGCCCAAGACAAAAAGGGCTCATGGAATGACTCAAGTGGAAGCATGCCTGTCTCAAGTCTGAGGCCCAAAGGGCTGGTGGTGTGGTTCAAGCAGTAAGAGCACCTCCCTAACAAGTGTGAGCACCAGAGTTCAAATCCTAGTGCTGCCAAAAAACAAAGTCAAACAAAAACAAACAAGAGCCCAATAAAAGGAACTAAGTGGGTTAATGTGACATAATTCTGTTTGTTGTGTTAAGGCAATTTTGTTTGAGTTTCATGGGTACTTCCTTTTTAAGGAATATGGAGCACTTCATGAATTTGCATATCATTCTTGGGAAGGAACCATGCCAGTCTTCTCTGTATCATTCCAATTTTAATATATGTGCTGCTGAAGTGAGCATGGTACCACCTTTTAAAATCAAGATAGTTGATAAGGTGTTTCTAATTTTTTTTCTTTTGGAGGCACTGGGATTTGAACTCAGGGCCTCATACTTGCTAGGCAGGTGCTCTTACTACTTGAGTAACTCCCATCTTTAAGACAGGGTTTCAAAAATTTGGAGACTACTTAAAACACTAAACATTGATCTACCATTTGATCCAGCAATACCACTCTTGGGGATATACCCAAAAGACTGTGACACAGGTTACTCCAGAGGCACCTGCACACCCATGTTTATCGCGGCACTATTCACAATAGTCAAGTTATGGAAACAGCCAAGATGCCCCACCACTGACGAATGGATTAAGAAAATGTGGTATCTATACACAATGGAATTTTATGCAGCCATGAAGAAGAACGAAATGTTATCATTTGCTGGTAAATGGATGGAATTGGAGAACATCATTCTGAGTGAGGTTAGCCTGGCCCAAAAGACCAAAAATCATATGTTCTCCCTCATATGTGGACATTAGATCAAGGGCAAACACAACAAGGGGATTGGACTTTGAGAACATGATAAAAGCGAGAGCACACAAGGGAGGGGTGAGGATAGGTAAGACACTTAAAAAATTAGCTAGCATTTGTTGCCCTTAATGCAGAGAAAGTAAAGCAGATACCTTAAAGCAACTGAGGCCAATAGGAAAAGGGGACCAGGAACTAGAGAAAAGGTTAGATCAAAAAGAATTAACCTAGATGGTAACACACACACACAGGAAATTAATGTGAGTTAATGCCCTGTATAGCTATCCTTATCTCAACCAGGAACACTTGTTCCTTCCTATTATTGCCTATACTCTCTCTTCAACAAAATTAGAGATAATGGCAAAATAGTTACTGCTGGGTATTGAGGGGGTGGGGGGAGAGGGAGGGGGCGGAGTGGGTGGTAATGGAGGGGGTGGGGGCAGGGGGGAGAACTGACCCAAGCCTTGTATGCACATATGAATAATAAAACAATAAAAAAAAGATAGGGTTTCAAGAACTATTTGCCTGGGACTGGCTTTGAATGTCAGTCTTCCTCCTGAGTTGCAAGGAATACAGGTGTGAGCTACTGATGCCTTGCTAGGTGCTTCTACTTTGATGTAGAGCTGTGTTTCATTCATTAGTGAATTCAAACACATTTTTGAGTCCCCAATCGACTTAAATTTTATGCAACATTTGAGTAATTGTCATTAAGGTGCCATTAGTGAACATCCCTAAAGATGGCCCAAAGGGAAAGAGATTTCCTCTACCTCCTGTTAGTCTGACCTGTTCCCCACCACATTGTTGGAGCTCTAAAATTGATCTGACTCCAAGTTTTTCCCCCACAGCATGACCAGCCTTCTAAGCCAGAATTCACTGATTCTTGCTGGGAATTCCCTGAGATGACAGAATGTAGCGATCTTTCCTCCTAAAGACACAGACTCAGGAACTTATCAAAATGGCCTCCTGCCACTGCACCTCAGCTAGAAGAAAAGAGAACTTTCCCAATGCCAGCATGTTGAACAGATTCCATGTGTCTTTATACATAATCTTCTCTGTACCAAGAGCAGTGTTACTTGTGGTTCCTGATTCTCTTGCTTCTTTCATCCTGGGCCCTGCACCATGCTACACACTGAGGCTCTCTATCTCTCCCAGAATGCACTACACACAAATTAGAATGATCTTTATGTTTGTCTATATTCCATGAAACTACACTGCATGTTTTGTGAGAATCTTGCTTTCTTTTACTTAAGTCTGTCCTCTGACTCTGTGAGTTCCACAGGCTTAAGCTTCCTTTCTCTCCCTCTCTCCTGATCTCCAGTTTTCCATTTTGTATAAGATTCTGTCCACTACTGAACCTTCATGACTTCCCACCATCCCCACATTGAAATGTAGTCGCTCACCAACTTTCTACCTCTTATGCTTCAGAGGTGCTATCAATTTGCGGATGCTCCTAGTGGACCATCTTTGTATTTATTAGTGACTTTTGTAGTTACTGACCCCTCCTTTCAACTTTACTGTCTTGCTCTGCATTTTTTTGCTGATATAATATGCTTTGATTTCTTTTTTCTTTGTCATCATGTCTCTATTAGAAGTTTATTCTTTGTACTTCTCACAGGATTACATAAAATATCTTATGGTTATTATATTCAAATTTAACAATAAAAAGCTAGCTATATTTGAACACAGCCTCTTTAATTTTATTTTCTTCCACACTTAATATTACTTAGGTCATAGTTCACATCTATCTGTACTCTATATCCATTAAGAAATTAATGTTTTTAATATGTTTGTTTTTCACTTACTGAAGTTAAAAACTTTTTACACTCTGACTTACAGTATTTGAGTATTCTGAGTATAATTAAAATTTACCTTCACATGGAAGAGCTAATACTCTCACATTTTCATGCAATGTTAAGATCACTTTGTTTAATTGTAAGAACTGTTACCGTTTTATGTAACAGTGATCACATGGTGATGAACTTCATCTTTTCTATGCCAGACCTGCAGTGCAACATGAAATAGGGCCTGATGTCATACTTCAGGCAGTTGAAAAGAGAAATTTGGCTTCATGATCTAGACTTTCTAACTCCTATTACACAAACTACTCATTTTCAGCCAAGCAAGCTGAAATGTGCCAACATGAGGGATACAATTATTACATATGGGCAGAAATAGGGGTTACATGTCAGCAATATTCTACACAGGAATCAAGATGGATTACCACCACACTTTTCTCTACCTCAATAAAGCAGACTGCTTTATCCAAGTCCACAATGAAATGCCCATTCAGAAGGCTAAACAAATTCCCTAGCTTTGCACCCAGACAGCCTACCTGGATGCACCCCACAGAGAATAAGTCTCTGTGTTGACTTAGGAGCAGGTAAGGATTCAGTTCTGGGAGTTTGCCCTACCCTGACGCTCCTCCTTCAAGGACTGAAATGATCTCTGCTTCAACACCTTAGTATTTCCCAGCAGGGAACTCTCACCTGGAGTCAGTTTAAGGTTCCAACCTTTACAAACTCCCAAATTCATGACTTCTTTTTTTCAGGGACCTTCCTAAACTTGTCTTTCTCTAAGCCTGAGTTCACAGATTTAATCATGTAGAAATATTATAGTGTGACTCCACTATCTCTATGCATGAAAATATAAAAACTGTCCATAGAAGAGCCCCATGGTCCTGAAAAGTTCCAATCTCAGAAAGGACCTAGGTGTGTCCAAGTGTGTGTCTTCTGCTTTCCAGAGAGTGCTCTCCAGATTCTCACTGACACCATCGCTCCTCAACTGTTCTCAATTGCTGGAGCTCACCTAGAAATGAGAGCAACTGTGCAAAAATCGCCTAGGGGAACTTGTTTTCCCTCTGTTTGCAAGCTAAAGCCTTGCCTCAGCTTAGAGGTGCTCTGCCTTAGTGTGGGCTTTCATTGTAAACTTGGGTGAAGCCATCTGCTTCTTGGAGCTGTTTCAAAGGTGTTTTTTTTTTTCATTAGGGTTTTGTTGTTGTTGTCAATCTGCATTCTTGAATCCTTGGCACAGTATTGGTGAGAAAGCTTAAGTTTCTCCTTATACTTAATAATTGTATTCCTTTGTTGGCATGTTCTAACTTTCTTGGTTAATTTATTGTCGTTTGAAAGATCACCTGTGAGAAATCCTTGTTCATGAAGCCAAGCGCTTAATCCCTAGATCCTTAAGTGTTACAACAACAGGCCTTTCCTTTTGTCCAGGAAGTCCACACCCAGGCTTCACCTAGGAACCACCCCTTCTATGAGATCACAAGCAGTTTCCGTGGGACAATAAGTATGTAATTCCCTCAGCATATTTCTGGCCCCATTTCCAGGTGGAAGAAGCAGGGTGTGCTCTGAAAAGCAGGTTCTTAACTACAATGAATCCCCAGGCTGGGCTGGTAGGGACCAGGAAGGAGTCCTGTGGCCTGCTGAGGGCTGTGTCTGGAAGCAGCTATTTGCTTATGGCACTCTGCCAGGTAGATGATCACTTCTACTGTTACTCAAATCACAGGGTCCTGGATCACTAGCCAATGAGAAGTGCTGGAGGGAAGGAAGTGTAAGTACTGACCAATCAGAGGCTGGTCCAAGGAGGACCCTCTGCTTAACTCAGGAAGTACCTTCTTGACACTGTCATTTTCTGGATCATGCTGTACAGTTGGGAGCAATTTTATCTAATTCAACCTCCCTCCTACTGTGGCCTGAAAGTGGCACCAGGGTCATGAGTAGAACTCAAATCACCTGTTTGTGACAGGTGTCCCCAAACTGCAAGGATGAGGAGGTGACAAGCATCCTGAAATGGCTGCTCCAGACCTGACCTCCCCAGCGCAGCTCTGGGGTCTGTGGCCGGAGTCGTTGGTGCTGCTTGTCACTCAGCTCCTTTGTCCTGGGGTGAGGGTGTGGTGGGCAGAAGAAACCTGGTGTCCTGTCCTCTATGTGCAGGTGACAATGGCCAGGCCCAGGCCCGGAGCCCTCAGGACAGCTCGTTGCCTGAGCCCACGTCTCCAGCCTATGGTGGCGGAGGTCGTGGGTCCTGCACTAAAGGAGCTGTGGTCCATGGGGTCCCTGCATCCTCCAGTGTCCTTGGCAGAGCTGATGGGGCAATCGGCTAAGTGCAAGGAGGGACTTTAACCCAAAGCCAGGCCCCCATCCCAGTGCTCCTGAGGGCTGGAATAAATCCCTAAAGTCACAGCGATCTTGCATGGCCCAATACACTGGGAAGGCGGTGCACGTGCATTTGTGTTGCCCGGGACAGATGCAGTCTCTGCAAACCCTGTTCAGAAGATTTTCCATGCAGTCGTAATCCAGGCAGGACACGGAGATGAAGTGAGGGGGTAATAAAGTTAATTAAAGGTAAAGGGGAAGGCATTGCAAAAGCAGTGGTGGTCCCTGCCAGGAGGAAGGAGAGACAGCTCTTGTGTTTCCAGATGCTGTTTAATGTCAAAGGCAGGAAAGGCTAGGGATAAAATGGGTATGGGGAAGGAGGGAGTAATAAATAAAGAATCCCAGGGGAAAGATCTCAAGGCAACCTCCCTCCCCCAGCCAGACCCCAGTTTCACAATGCTAATATGCTGAAACCTTGAGGTAGTGTGATAAGTTGTAACCTTGTGCTAGTATGATAAGTTGTAGCCTCCTAGCAGAGGCTAACTGCCACATCTGCTTTTGTTCTTCCCCCTGTCTTGCTTCTGCATTCTGAGGCATAAAAAACCCAGCAACTTTGAGCTGCAGGGCTGGTGCCATTTTGGAGAGAGCCAGGTGCCAGCCCGCTAGCATAATAAATCTTCGTTTTCTCCAGCCACCTGGATTTGAGTCTTGTTCTCGCTGGTCCAACATTCTTCCCACAACAGGAGCAGGGAGTTTTTCTTTGGCTGTTTTTTACAGAGGATTTGCAATTGAAAAGGGCTCTGCAGCTGCTAAGATTTTATAGTTGTCACTGGGAAAAATCACAGGGTGCCTGAGTTCCAATAACTTTTTTCCCTACTTTCTAGCCTGCTTCATTTGGGGTCCACAAGAAAGGGGGGACTGTGCGGAAGCGTCCAGGATTTGAGGCTGTTGTCCTCTCTGACCTAACTGGTTTTCTCCTAGGCCTATGTCTAGACATTTTCAAAAACACCATGCAGAGTGAGGCAGACCCTGAACTTAGGATCACAGTGGTGTGACAGCTCAGCTGCCAGGAGGTCTGCAGGCATCTCAGGGCATGGTAGAGGAAGGCTGTTCTTTCTAGGGAGGATCAAACTGGACTACAAAGAATATGGGGGAGCAGGGGCAAAGGAGGGGCCAAAATCAGCTCCTGGGCCAGAGATCAACTAATGTTGATCCAACAGTCAAGTCCACGGCCAGTGGCTTTTCTGATTGTTAGCTGTTAGTTGAATGGCTAATACTATAGATGAAGTGAAAGGCTACTAGTTACTGTAATTAATACTGGAATAAGTACGATCAAATTACTTTGGGAGAAAATGGGCTTCAGTTTTGTTTTGTTTTTATATCAAATTTCAGTAATCTTTGCTTCTTCTTAGAGTGGGATGACCATACCTAAATTTACAAATTGTTCTTTAATGAGGCATGAGTAAGTGACATTATAGCTCTAATAGATTTGGTGAGTTAATAAAAAAAATTGCTAAATTCATATGAAAGCTGAAGTTCTTCCTTTTTATTGCTGGACTGAGGTTGGAACTCAGGACTTCTTACATGCAAAGAAGGTGCTCTATTACTTGGGCCACATATCCAGGCTATTTTGCTCTGGTTATTTGGAAGATGGGTCTGTTATATGTCGGTGTCAAAGTGTTGGGGGACGGTGTCGAGGGTCCTTGCCTTCACAGGCCAGAGAACTGGCTCGTGAGGCAGCTGAATGATGACCCAAAGCTGGTATATAAAGTAGGATTTATACCAGCCCAGAAGCTGGTAACTCCCTGCTCAGGTGAAGGCTCGGACTTTTTATGGATGCTTTAACTCTGGGTTAGGGCATCGGTTAGGTGGGTTTTTTCTATTGGCCAGGTATTTCCATGTGGGCTCTCTTAGATAAGCTGGTCTGTTTGGCCCTTATTAGGGGGAAAACAACATTGAAAGCATTTTGTTTACCAGCCCTGTGGCAGATTTATGAGACCCTGTATCCCCTCCTCACTGTGTGGGAATGCAGATTTATAACTCCTTCTCAGGGTGCAGGGCTCAAGGTGCTCTCCATGGGGGATGGGCTACTCACTCATCTGCCTTAGGTATCCAGACTCAACTGTTCCTTGAGGACTAAACTGTGCCTGTTCTTTTGTTGCTTTGGAGGGATTTTTCTATGTGGGCAGTGGATGTCTTCTGTGGGCGAAGACAGTTTTATTTGTTATTCTCAATCTCAAGTCCTTTCACTCACTGTTCTCATCTCATGTTTTCTCTATTTGCGGATTTGATCTTAGGAGTTTTGTTCATGAGCTTATTAATATGATTTTTCAATATTCTATTAGTCTTACTTACTGGGGTTTCCTACTTGCCTGTGTTCTGTGATTCTATTCATACACTGGTATATTGGTTTGCTATTTTTTCAGGAGTCTTTCTCTGGTACTGAGGATTGAACCCAGTGCCACATGCATGCTACATAAGCACTCTACTACTTGAACTACACCCTCATCCCTCCTGAAGATTATCCTATATTTCTTACCTTGTTTTGTTTGCTTGTTTGCTTGCTTGTGTTTTGAGGATTGACCTCTCTATGTCACTCAGTCAGGTTGGCCTTGAACTCAGTCTGCCAGCCTTACCAGTGCTAGAAAATTTTTTTCATCTTTGTTTATTTGATGTTTGTCTGAAGTTCTTGTTTACTGTAATGTCTCTGGCACAGTATCATGGCAGATTGGGCCTCATCACAAGTGTTCATAGAACACTATGCTTCTATTACCTGAAGAGGTTATAGATGATAGGCATCATAGTTACATTGAATGTTACTCAAACAGCCAGTGAGACCATGTGGCTATAGTCTTCCTCGTTTTGTAGTTATTGGTGTTTTTTTTCAATTTCTTTACATATAGGCTTATGTGTATTTTTTATCTTTTTGTGTAAGTTGTAATAAATGGTTTCCTTCCAGAATATCTTCATTATTAAATTTATAGGGATGAAACTGATATAATATTTCTTTTTTAAGAAAATATTTTATTAGCATATCATTGTTGTACTGGAGGTACATTGTGGCATTCACACAAATGTTTATATTATATCTTAATTAGATTCATCCCCTCCATCTTTCTCCTTTCTTTTTTCCTCCTTTTACCCTCTCCCGTGATTGCCCTCTCTGTAGCATGACCTATTTTTCATTAGTGTCCTTAATTGTTAAGGTGTCTGTTGAATGGGATTTTTGCCTTGGTATTGTACATGTACATGTAATGTGCTTAAGTCAATCTAACCACCCTCCACTGCAATGAATAGACATGTATAGTAAGAGTCATACTACATCAAAAAAATGTCGATGTCAAGCAGTAACTTCAAAGTCAAATTGATGCTTAGATATACCATGAAATATCAGATGGCATATAAAGAAAGTTGAATCAGTAATGACATACAATGAATGCAATCTTGCTGCTGTAAAAAATCTTGAGCTAGCATTATTGTCTGAAGTAATGAAAGATGTTTTAAAGCATTTTGAAACTTTGTAAGTGTAACATATGCTCCTAGAAAGATGGTAATTAGAAGGGCTTTTTTTTATGTTTATGATTTCCTTCTATTAAACTTTGCTGGAATCAAGCAATGGAAATGCCAGAGGTGAGTTAGGATAAATACATATATGTATATGCATTTATATTATATACATATGTGTATATGCATATACATATATAATATACATATGTATACAATATTGGGGCTTGAACTCAGGGCCTCATACTTGCTAGAGAGGCACTCTGCACCTTAAGCCACTCCACCATCCTCAGAGATGAGATAGAATGAAATGCTAAGTAATGGAAGTTGGTCATTAAATTGATCAATGATTGTGGGTGGTCAACACCTTCCTAGTGTGTGGGTGGTGGCTGCACTTGAGTGGTAGAAGGCTCAAACCAACCTTGCAAATGAAATAATTCAGATGGTAAATAAAACTATTCTATTTCACAATCCTTTTGAACAACAGATGTGTGCAGGTCTTAAAATGTTCATTCTTATACTATATCTTGTGCCCCTGGTATATTTTTAATTAGTTGGTTACTAAACCTTAAGGTTGGAGACGTATTGAGTTAAAGTGGGATAATATTGCTAGATCAGATGTCAGTAGTGAGGCAGAAAAGGGGTTCCTGTTCATGCACAGAGGCTTGGTTTACTATGTGGTATACATAGGTTTGGTGAGTTTCAATTTGCAAATTAGTTGTTCCAGCTGATGTTTTAACAGATATCATCAGGAGGCATTCTAAATATGAGCTATCTCTAATCAAGAAATTTCCTTTCAGTGCCTTTTCATTTTTCTCTATGGCTTCATTAACAGTCATCCTTCCCCAGTAACATCCTGCTCCTGAAGGCCAGGGCTTGCCTCTGGTCTGGCTGCTCTTCAGAGGGACACTACTGGCTTCTCCCACATCCAGGTGCCTGCCAGGCCCCACAGTCATCCAGGGCACAGAGAGGTGGTCAGCTGAGCTGGGCTCAGAGGGGCTCGAGTCCTTGCTGAAAGTCAGAGTGAACTCCCAAAAGAGTTCTAGTGTTGAGAGCTGCTGATTCTTTCTCCCCAACTCCCTGGCCTGATGGCAAAGTCACCCACAGATCACCTTGTCCTTTGGCCTTCACAGCTGATATGTGGTGGAGGTTCTAGAGAGGAGGGGTGTTCCTCTGAGATTCCCCTGTTGACATTCAATTTGGGAACCATATGGCTAGGAATGTATGCTAAGTCCCTGTGCTCTGGAGGGGCACCTCCAAAATTTTTACTGAGAAAAATATGAAAATGTTTCCTGTTTTGAACAGCAAGTTAAAGTCCAGTGAAAATTCCTCATGGAAATGAATACTGTATAAGTAATATGAGTATATTGTAATTTGTTCAGAATGTTCCCGACAACACAACAAAAAGGATTGCACTAAAAGCTATAAATATTTTATTTATTTTTTGCAGTATGGGGTTTGAACTCAGGGCCTACACCTTGAGGCACTCCACCAGCCCTTTTTTTGTGAAGGGTTTTTTTGAGATAGAGTCTCTGAACTATTTGCCTGGGGCTGGCTTCATTATTATGTTCCCCCTCTTTCTCCATATCCCATATGTAACTTTAAAATTTTTTTCATATCATGAGCTATGATCATCTGGTATACAGCTGTCATTGCAATGACTTTGAATAAATATTTTCTGTGAACACAAGTAGGGAAGAAGAAAGTAAAGATTTGGTGTAAATCCTGTTATAGTGAACAAAAGGATGTCAGGTTGTAACTGGATCCCTTCCCCCTTAAGGTGAATTATAAAAAACTCTCCACCCAGCCCTAAAGAAAAAGAGATATCTGTCTTAAGCCATGACCTACCCATAAGTTATTATTTCAGGAGGGTTAGAGTGTCATTGAGGATTATCCATCCAGTGACCTTCTTGGGTCTTCTCTACCCCATCTCTAAGCTGCAGTGGGCTTTGGCTTTCTTGGTGGGGGTCCCCCCTGAAGGTCCACATCTCCACAATAAACCCTGTGCAGGCATATAAATCATCTCCTGCCTATCCATCCTATACTGTTCTTTCATTTCTAACACATGGTGTGAAACCTGAGGCAGTTGTGGAGGTTCTACTCCCAGCTCTCCACTCTCACAACTTGGAAAGCAGTGGACAGCAGCAGATCATTCCAGGTTCACTCCTGAACCCTCAGTGGAGGCTGAAGTCCTCCCCCTTCCCCACTGTCTCTATTTTGCAATCCTTTAAAACAATAGATTTGTGCAGGTCTTAAAATGTTCATTCTTATACTACATCTTGTGCCCCCAGTATATTTTTAATTAGTTGGTTACTAAATCTAAAGATTAAAGAGGAATTGAGTTAAAGTGGAAAGACATGAAAGACCTCTGCCCAACACTGACCCAAAAATGTTGGTGAGTTTGTCCCTCCATTCAGGTGTCTCTGCAGTCCTAACCTGGACAGCCTACTGTGAACCATGACAAAGCTCTAGCAGGGGGAGACACTCCCTCCATCCACCAACTGGGTGGATTCACCTGCTGTTTTATGGGGACACCTAGAAAATATCCATGTACTTGCACAGATATGCTAGCAGTTGGCAGTGGAGAGGCTCCTGACCTCTGATACATCTATCTACCAACTGTAAGAAAAATGATCTTTTCTATCAAAGTATTTGTTAACCTTAGATTACTTAAAAATTCCTCAGGTTGCCATCTTAGGTGACTTGCATGTTTAAAAGGTCCTTGCTTCTTCTTCTGGATTCCTGCACACATATCAAACTGTATGCCCTAACCCATCCCCCAAGCCTTTTAGCCAATTGGGAAGATTGTGAACCTTTGACCTGGATGGACAAATCCCAGGTCAGGGGCAGGTACAACTGCCTCAGGGATATAAGGAGGAGCCACTGTCAGCCATTTTGTGCTTCTGTGTTTGCTCAGCTGGAGAGAGCACATGCTTGCACCCGCTTGATCAAGAGAAAATTGCCTTGTCAAGATTTTCTGTCTCTTATTTGTCTGTTTTTTGCACCAGAGTGTTGTCAATTCCAAAAATCTGGGGGCTCATCCAGGATTTCACATTCCATTCAAGAAGGGGGTCCCGGCCCTTCCCTGTGGAGATGCATCCTGCTGTCTGACTGTGGCAGCCCCAAGGTTTGGTTGAGGATGACAACTTTCCAGATCTGTGAATGAACTTGGACTCCAGAATTTCTTGACAATGCAGGTAAAATAGCTCTGAAGACAGGGACCGTGGAGACCACATAACTTTTGTGCACAAACCAAGACAAGAAATATCACAGGGATGATGAAGTAATGTCTTGGTGGTTGGGATACTGGAGGCTGTGGGATGTGTGAATGAGACATGTCAGGTGACATGCAGGAGATGTGTAGGGTGACACGCAGGGAAAGCAAAGTCCTGATCCGCAGTTCTGAGGCAACATCAGACTGTTTAAGGCAGAATTAGATTCTTAAATCTAATACAGTTCAGCAGCTTATACTGACCCACAGGCTACCAAGAGGTGCCTCAAGATCCCACAAAGGATGTGCGTGTAGATGGACAAAAAGAAAGAGTGCAAGGAACTTCCAAGGCAATGGGGGGGTTGAGCTCCTGATAGAGTACAGTCGACCAGAAGGGAGAAATGATAAATAAAGGCAGCAAAGACAGGGGCCAGAAAACAAAGGCCTAGGATAAAATACCCTCTGGGAGGCCCCTAGGGAAGATGTTAAAATATTGGGATGATAGCCCCCATACTAAAGGAAAGAGAGATCAAGAATGGTTAAATGCTGTTGTTTTATCTGGACCCAAGAACTGATCTTAAAGTCTTCAGTTTTTATTTTGGCCAAATTTGGGTCTTGAGAACAACTGGGTCTGCCAACTGTTAATTGAGCATGTTAATGACAGAAGCTCAGTCACTCAAGAGGAGATGAAATATACTCTCTGTTGGAGACAGAGTCTGTAGTCCTGTTTCCACTAAAAAAACAAACAAACAAAAATCCAAAACCCCTTTGTAACTGGGATTTACTCTTCTCCCTTCTCTTCCCCTTTTCCCTGCCCTTCCCTCTGGCTCAGGTGCCAGAGCCAGCTCCAGCCCTGCCCTCCAGGCTTCCACCCCTCAATCCCCACCCCCTTCAACTGCCAGCCCCTCAGGCTTCTGCTTAAAATTACAAAAACTAGAAAACTGGGAAAATAGATCCATAGAGGAATTATTAGGAGAGGCACAAAAGGTATATGTAAGGAGAGAGGAAAAAAACAAAAACAAAAAACAAAGATTATGTTATCCACAAGCAGATTAACAGGGAAAGGCCAAACCAATATCCTACTGGCCCTCAACCAGCCTGGCCTCCCTCATTAGGGTAAAAGAGACCAGAAAGCAAGAAGATAAAACAAAGAGGGGAAAATAAATGTGGGGAGACTGGACTCTTTAAGAGAGAATGTCCAGAAAGAGAGTGTAGGAAACTGTTCCCTTAATGACCTTTGATGAAGAATAGGGGCCCAGGGGCTCTTTTACATTGAAGGGTTCCACTCAGAGCCCTTGATAAATTTAGAAATGGGACAACAATGTGAAGTTGTCACCTTCCTGATTGACTCAGGTGCTTCCAGATCCTCCCTCTGTCTTCTGTCCAGGAGCTTAATCTATTCCCTGGAGAGAATACTAATTTCTGGGGTAAAGGGAGAAAACTTTTCAGCTAAAATATAGATGTTTATTTCCAAGACAGGACCAGTAAGATACATTTTCTCCTAGTCCCTGAGGCAGGTACCAACCTATTTGGAAGAGATCTAATGACCTGATTAGGAATCGGTTTACATGTAAATAAGGGAGTTGTCCTCAGGGTGCAAACACAAAAACATGGGGGCCAACATCAACATGTGGACTTCTTATATAAAGTCCTAGATTCTGTCACATGAGTTTGGCCTAAGCACATTAGGCAGTAGCAGCTACAGCTCTTCTAACTGAAGAAAGTGGAAAAATCACCTTTGGGGGATACCTAATTATTAGCATTCCCTATCAAGTTAGAACAATCTTCAATCAGAAGGTGGGTAGATGGTTGATGGATTCTAGGATCCTAAAGTATGAGGCTATCTTGCTAGAAAAGGATGATCTAACTTTAACTACTGATGTGGCCCTAAATCCATTCACTTTCTTGGCAGGAAGGCAGGAGGGAAAAGCCCCTGAACATAAATGTTTAGATATTATTGAATAGTAAACAAAAGTGAGGTCAGATCTCAGGGAATCTCCTTTCCAGACCAGATTCCATTTCTTTGTGGATGGATTCTCTCAGGTTTTTGAGGGGAAAAAGGCATAATGGATATTCTTTTTTTTTATTGTTTTATTATTCATATGTGCATACAAGGCTTGGGTCATTTCTCCCCCCTGCATAATGGATATTCTATAGATGGGGAGTCCATGTCTATAATAGAATCTGGCCTACTCCCTAATGATGGGTCAGCACAGACTTGCAAATTGTTTGCCCTAAATCAGGCTTTAAAACATTTAAAGGACAAAGAAGGGACCATATACACCGATTCAAAAAATGCATTTGGTGTGGTCCACACCTTTGGAAAAATCTGGATGAAACGGGGCTTAATCAATAGCAAGGGTGAAGACTTGGTACATGGAGAATTAATTCAACAAATATTAGCCTAAAACTACCTGAAGAAATAGCCATAGTCCATGTGCCACGTCACCAAAAAGGGGTAAACTTTGAGACTTGTGGAAATTCTTTTGCAGATGAGACAACACAGGCTGCTCTCACCTTTGAGGTCCCAGTCTTTTGTCTCATTCTGCACATCCCTGCCCCTCAAGTCACCCCTATCTTTATTCCCTCTGAGGAAGAACAATTGAAAAAAAAACACTTGGGGCAGTCAGGACTGAATAGGGAAATGGGTTCTCCCTGATGGGAGATCATTATCTGGAAACCCCTAATGAGAGAACTCCTTATGTATCTCCTTTAGGAAAGCCATGGGGACCCCAAGCCATGTGTGATGCAGTTTTGTGAGCCTATGGGTGTATATAAAGTGATCTATATACTAGCCAAACAAGTATCAGAAGGATGCACTTAGGTTATTACAAGAAAACATAATCCCAAGGTTTAGGGTTATAGAAAATATAGACTCAGACAATGGGAGTCATTTCACAGTCAATGTCCTTAAGGGATGTAGGAAGGATCCAGAGATCAAGTGGGAATGTCATACTCCCTAGCATCCATCTTCCTAAGGGAAAGTTGAAAGAATGAATCAGACTCTTAAAAACCAACTCAACTCACTAAATTAGTTTTAGAGACCACATTATCATCTTGTACTAAATGTCTTCCCATAGTGGTACTCAGAATTAGGACAGCCCCTTGGAAGGACATTGGCCTCTCCCCCTATGAAATGCTTTATGGGCTTCCTTACCTTAGCTCTGTTACTGATGTACCTTCCTTTGAAACCAAAGACTATTTCCTCAAAAATTATACACTTGATTGTCCTCTACTTTACTTTGTCTTAGAAAAAAGGATTGTTAGCACAGGATCCTCCACTTGACTTTCCTGTTCACCTACACCAGCCTGGCAATTATGTGCTAATCAAGACCTGGAAAGAAAATAAGTTTGAACCAGGTTAGGATGGACCCTTCTTTGTCCTTCTGACCATGGAGACAGCTGTCCAGACTGTGGAGAGGGGATGGACTCATTACACATGGGTAAAGAAGGTGCCCTCACCTGACAAGAAGGAACAATGGGGTGTGCTCTCACATCCAGGCAACACCAAAGTGACTTTAAAATGAGTATAGTTAAAATATTCTTTCCCTTTCATTTGGGAAATGGTATGCTTATTATTAATGTAACTCAGAGTACTTTTCTCTGGAGTGCCTCTTTTGGTTTTGTTTTAAGCACAATGCATGATCTATTCATCCTGATTTTGAGAGACTGGAAGTGTTGTTGATTTTAAGTTTTTAATTTTTTTTCTGTATATGGGAAAGTCCCACTCTCTGTCCTTCTATTTGGAAATCTGAAGTAGAAGTATTTGACTCATATATTTTCATCATGATATGTAAATCCTCCATGCCCCTTCCCTTCATGCACAATGTGGAGGGGAGGCTTTCAAAGGCTATGAGCAGCCCAGAGAGTCAGCCTGACCACACCTCTAGCCCTGAGAGTAAAATTCCTCCATAGCTTATCCATTAACACTAGTATAACTCCCTGGGAAGTCTATATTCCTTGCTGCCTTTAGATAATTGGTACCTACATGAGTGGCCTAAAGAGGTCTCTTTGACCATTCACTTATATAAAGACTTGCCTTTAAGTGTCATTTTCATTTTTTACTTTGCTCTGTTGGTATCAGGATACCTTATGTGTGAATATGATATTCAGACAACAAATGAAATCTAAGTCAATGTTAGATGTCTTGTTTTAGTGTGCTCTGTTATTTCTCTTATGTTAATCAAGTCAGAAGAGAAGGAGTTGTATGTAAGTTAAATAAACAGGATGAAAATATATTCCTTCTTCTCCTACTGAATAAAAGGAAACATGTAATTCATTCCTATGTCACCAAATTTATATGCAATCCATTTATATTATAAATTATTTTTAAGTTAATAATTTCAAGTAATAACACAAGTTAGCCATTCTCTTCATTTCCTCAGGTCCTCCCTGACTTCTATATGCCTTTTTAAATGTTTACACATTCTGTATAAGAGAATGGGCAAAGCATTACTAAAATAATATGTGCAAAAGTCTTTTAATCCCACACCAAAACTTGTTGGAGAACCCATGTAAAAAGGCAGCAACTCAGTTACTGACTGAAAATGAGAGTAGTCTGACCTTGTATTTCACTGGATAGCTAAAAGCTAAAGGTTTTCTCTTCAGAGTGGAATTTCATGGTTTGATGGTAGCAGAATAAGTGAAGACTTCCCTACTTTGTTTTCTTTTACTTACTCTCTAATGTGAGTTTTTTTCATGTTTCTTAAGATCACTGGAAGTAAAAATGTTTTTTTTCACATTACTTATATCCATAGAATATATGGATTCATATGTATGAATCCTATAAATGCAGCAGGGATATATGAATGCTTTTCTGTATTTTCCATATCCATAAGGTTTTTCTCCAGTGTGAGTTCTTTCATGAGTATAAAGGAATTGAGCACCTCTTCTGTGGTTGTACCAAGAGACAATAGGTTACTTACAGACCATCAAAAATTTAAAAGTAAGTAAGATTAATGAAAAATAACTCATATAAAGTTACAGTTTTTGTTTTATCTAACAGATCATAATTTACCAAGAACTGTAACATTTGTCCTTACAAACAGATAGGTTTCAGTGGGTGGCACTGCCTCATGCCTGTAATGTTAACTTGTCAGAAGGCAGAAATCAGTAGGATCATGGTTTAAAATAATACCAAGTGTTGGAGCCAGCAGTGGGACCTAGCCTGTGTGAGTTGGCATCTGGCCTTGTGAGAAAGCTCCAAGGAACTGGGGCAAAAGTCTCAGACCAGACCTTGCCTGTGTGTTGGTATCTGGCCTGTGAGAAAGCCAGATGTCCAGAAAAACAGTATTCAAGTTTCCCAGATGACTTCATGTCCTTCAGATGTAAATAAGAAAGTTATGCTGGCCATGTGCTTCTCTTGCTTTTCTGTTCCTTTTTTAAAGGAGACATAACAAAGAGTTAATTTTAACTGTGCTTCCCTGTACTAATGTAACCTTGACACATAATAGTTGGCATGCTTTTTCTGACCAAATGTTCTCTGTGTAAAAGGAGTTTATAAAAGCAAATGTGTACTTCATTAAAGTGGCTATTGAGCAGGACTCAGTAGTCCCCCCATTCTTTTTATGGCTTCAGTTTCCCAGGTTCCACTGGCAGACGGCATACACCAAGTCCTATCTCAAAAATCACCAGTGCAAAGCAGGCCTAGCAGAGTACCTCAAGCAGTAGAGTACCTGCCCAGCAAATATCAGGCCTTGAGTTTGAATGCCAAACAGGTTGGGTTAAAAAAAATCATGATATCTAATAGGATTTTTACAATTCCCTAATTCCAGCAATACACTGTACACTTTGAGTTCACCAGAATAAGAAAGCAATCTCCAGACCCGGAAACAAATAGCTCACAACTTAATCCTAGCTGCTGAAGAGGAGCAATAAGGAGGATTATTTTTTGAAGCCAGCTTGGGCAAATACTTTGAGGGACCCTATCTTAAAAATGCTTAACACACACAAAAAGTCTGCTGGGGTGGCTCATATGGTACAGTATCTGTGTAGCTAGCAAAAAGTCCTGAGTTCAAATCCCAGGGCCAGCAAAAACCAACTGACCCTTTGGTTTCACAATAATGCCCAAATTCGTAGTTCCTTCAGGAAAATAAAGAGGCCCAAATTGTAATTCCACCAGAAGGATTATGGATTAAAGTTTGGAGGAGTCTACATAGCAATAACCTTGCAAAAAGAAAGAATGAAAAGAAAGGAAGAAAATGAGAGAGAAAGAAGAGAATACAAAGTGATCTATAGTCTAATATTAATAAGCAATCTTGAAACTGTATTATTAAACATGCTATATTATAATAAAGAGATTAACAAATAGATCTTCATGGAAAACAAAGACTGCACTCGGTTCTAGTGGAAAAAGAAAATTGATTCTTGCCAGAACAGGCATCATACAATGGTGGCCTAAACAACAAACACTTTAAAATATGAGAAAAGGACAAATCCAGGTTCTACTTAAAAACATGCTTTCTATTCTTGTTATGTCTTAGACAATATGCAAATTGCAATGGGAAACAAGAAAGATAAAATCTGAACACCTTCACAAAAATAAAGTCACATGTTTTTCATCCCAGCATTTGGAAAACAGAGGTTGGGACACCCTAAGTTCAGAGTCAGCCTAGGATACATATCCAGTTAAAGAAGTCCTTGTCTCAAGAAAATATAAAAAATAGAGTGTGTTGAAAGTCACAATCAAAGAGACATACCAAAGGCTGGCGAAGAGGCTGAAGTGGTAGAAAACCTGGGTAGCAAACATGAGGCCCTGAGTACAAATTCCAGTCCCACATAAAAGAAATACTTGTCACTCCTCCCAGAACTTAAGCAAGTCTATTGAGGCAGGATCCCATTCTGCTGTCTTTATAGGCTGGCACCAGAATAAAAGCATAAAGACTGCTTCCAGAGAAAAAAATGTAGACATACATATGCCACAGATTTTTAAGAATGTATAAAACAATTACCAGTGGCTCAGGCCTACAATCCTAGTACTTGAGAGGGTGAGACAGGAGGATCATGGTTGGAGGTCAGCCTGTGCAAACAGTTCACAGACTCTTGCTCTGAAATAACTAGGAGAAAACAGACTGGATGGGATGTATGCCTTGGAGGTAGACTGCAATCACAAAGCCATGAGTCAAGTTTTCTCTTCATACCATCTTTCATCATATCTCTGGAGGAAGGCAGGTGACATGGCATGCTTTTGCTAACAAAAGTTACATAAATTGGCCAGTGTCATGAGTGTGAGAATGGAGCGCCTTCATGTTGCTAAAAGGAAGCAGGTAAGTGAAGGCTTTCCCTCAGTACTTCAATACATAGACTTTCACTCCAGTGTGATATCTTACAGATATGTTTTGGTAATGGGAATGAGAGAAGACATTCCCATATATGTTGGTACTGTAAGGTTTGTCACAGATTCTATTATTTCATTTGCTTGATGGTGAATGGAATGAATACAAACAGGTTCATTATGCTTACACATATAGATTTTCTCTCCAGTGTGAGGACATTCATGTTTGAGGTCTTGGAAATGAGTAAAGATTGTAGGCATTGCTTTCCTAATACCATTATTCTCCATTTTTAATTTTGTATGTTTTGGAGGAGCACTGGAATGTGTGAAGGCTTAGCCCATTACACACATATAGCATTGTGCTACAATGTGAACTGTGTCATGTCAAAGAAGATTAAAGGAAAAGGTGAAGGCATTCCTACATTACTTATGTTGATAGCATTTCTGACTTCATTCATGACTTTCAAGAAGACCGGGCTATCCAAATGTTTTACCATACTTGACATGTCCCTAATATTTATTTGCACCATGAGTTCTTTCAGGTGCATGAAGGTACTAGAACTAAGGAAGGCTTTCCACATTGCTTATATCCACTGGGTTTGTCCTGTTCAAAGTCTTTGATGAGTATGAAGAATTCTGGGTAGAGTGTAGGTTTTCTGTCATTCATTACATTCATAGTTTATCTGCAGAGTGAATTCATATTTGTTAATATCACTGGAAATTACTCATATCCAAAACTTTTCTCTCTAGACTAAGTACCTTTATGTCTTTTAAGGGTAGTGGGGCATGTGAACACTTTCCCTACATTGGTTACACCTATAAGGTTTGTCTTCAGTGTGAATTGTTTAAGGACTTCAAAGGTGACTGGAATGAATAAAGGCTTCCCACTTTGCTTATATCCATGAGGTTTCACTTGTGTGTGAGTTCTGTGTGCTTGAAGTTGAGTGGCTTGAATGAAGGCTTTCCCACATTGCTTACATTCACAGGGTTTCTCTCCAGAATGAAATCTTTCATGAACTTGAAGGTCACTGGAAATTGCTAATATACGTAGCTTTTCTCTCTAGTGTAACTTCCTTTATGTCTTTTAAGGGTAGTGGGGCAGGTGAACACTTTTCCACATTGCTTACGTCCATAAGGTTTCTCTCCAGTGTGAGTTCTTTCAGGGATTCAAAGGTGATTGGCATGAGTGAAGGCTTTCACACATTGCTGACATCCATAGGGTTTATTTCCAGTGTGAGTTCTTCTAGGTCTCTGAAGGTTACAGGTTTGAGTAAAGGCTTTCCCACATTGCTTACATCCATAGGGTTTCTTTCCAGTGTGAGTTCTTCTATGTTTCTGAAGGTTATTGGCTTGATTAAAGGCTTTCCCACACTGCTTACATACATAGGGTTTCTCTCCAGCATGAGTTCTTTCATTAATATGAAGGCAACTGGCTTTAGTGTAGGCTTTGCCACATTCCTTACATCCATAGGGTTTTTCTCCATTGTGAGTTCTTTCATGAAATTGAAGGTAACATTCTCAAGTGAAGACTGTCTCACATTCCTATATGCATAGGGTTTCTCTCCAGTGTGAATTCTTTCATGAATTCAAAAGTAACTGGCTTCAGTGAAAACTTGCCCACACATTACATTCATAGAGGTTTTCTCCACTGTGAGTTCTTTCGTGACTATGCAGGTTACTGGAATGAGTGTAGGCTTTCCCACATGTTTATATCCATCTAATGTGAGATGTTTCATGAATGTGAAAGTTACCAGATTGAGTGAAGGCTTTTACACATTGTTTGCATCCATGAGCTTTCACTACATTGTGTAACCTTTCATGGATTAGAAGAGCCTTGCAATCAGTGAAGATTTTCCCATAAGAATTACACATATTGCTTTTACATGGTGCTATTCTAAGCAGAGTTTCCTTGCTTACAATGGTCTATGGAGTCTTCTGAAAGGATTCCCCATGTTGAATACATTGTTTATGTTCATGCAGTCTCTCTAACACTTCATATCTGCAAAACAGACAAAGATTACCATTGTTATCCTATTAGTGATTTATTAAGAGAAGTTATGGCATTTGTTACTGTAGGGATGTATGAACACAAATGCACTAAGTGTTCTACAGTGGGGCCTGTGGACAACTACTACCAAACAGTGGTGTTCATGTGTGTTTCCATAATATTATTTCCATGTTAGGGGTTTGACAACACTGAATGAGTTTTACTACATTGAAATACACTTAAAATGCTTGTTGACATGCCTTGGATCAAAAGCATGTCAGACTGTGAAATACAAGAATGAACCTGACACAGAAAATGAAAGCAAACAAAACCATGAGAGGACAGGCAGTATCAAATCACAGGAGAAGAAAAGACAAGGAATTGATTCAGCTGCACAAAATCAAGCAGTTAAACAACAAAAACAATGTAATGACAGGAATCACTATATACTTATCAATATCAACACTGAATGTCAACAGACTCAACTTCTCCATCAAAAGATACCACTTGGCAAACTGGACTAAAAAGGAAGATCCAACAATCTGTTGTTTACAAGACATTCATCTCATTGACAGAAACAAACACCAACTTAGGGTGAAAGGCTGGAAGAAGATTTACTAAGCTAGCAGCCCCTGGAAACAGGCAGGAGTAGCAATGCTTATCTCAGACAAAGTAGACTTCAAACTTACATTGATCAAATGAGATAAAGAAGGACAAGCCATACTAATAGAAGGAGAAATACACAAAAAGGAAGTAACAATTATCAACCTATATGCACCCAATGTCAAGTCACTCAATTTCATCAAACATACTCTAAAGGACTTAAAAGCACATATATACTCCAACACAGTGGTAGTGGAAGACTTTAATACCCCCCCATCACCAATAGATAGGTCATGAAAACAAAAAATCAATAAAGAAATTCTAGAACTAAATCACACCACAGATCAAATGGACCTAAGCTGATGCCTACAGAATATTTCATCAAACAACTGGACAATATACATTCTTCTCAGCAGCTCATGGAACTTTCTCCAAAACTGATATCTCAGGGCACAAAGCAAGCTTCAGCAAATATAAGAAAATAGAAATAATCTCATGCATTCTATCTGATCACAATGCATTAAAACGAACTCAACAACAAAAACAACAGAAGAAAATACACAAACAATTGGAAGCTGAGCAACACATTGCTCAATGATCAGTGGGTCATCCATAAAATAAAAAAGGAAATTAAAAGGTTTCTGGAAGTTAATGAAAGTGAAAACCTGACCTACTAGAATGCACTGGACACAGGAAAGGCAGTCATAAGAGGAAAATTTATAGCTATGAGTGCATATATTAAAAGGGCAGAAAGATCTCAAGTTAATGACCTAATGCTACATCTCAACTCCAAGAAAAAGAACAAGCAAAACCCCAAACAAGCAGAAGGAGAGAAATAATAAAAAATAAGGACCAAAATTAATGAAATAGAGACCAAAGAATCCATGAAACAAAAAGCTGGTTCTTTGAAAAAATAAAGAAAATTGACAGACCCCTGGCAAATATGACTAAAATAAGGATGGAAAAAACCCAAAGCAGTAAAATTAGAAATGCAAAAGGGGAGATAACAACAAACGCCACAGAAATCCAAGGAATCATCAGAGACTACTTTGAGAATCAATAGATTCCAACATTAATAGAAGACAAAAACCACATCTCAATAGATGAAGAAAACTCTTATGATAAGATTCAACACCACTTCATGATAAAAGCTCTAAGAAAACTAGGAACAGGAGGAATGTACCTCAACATTACAAAGGCTATATACCAAAAACATATAGCCAACAGGAGAAAAACTGAAACAATTTCCCCTAAAATCAGGAATGAGACAAGGGTGCCCACTATCTCCACTACTATTCACCATAGTCCTGGAATTCCTAGCCAGAGCAATAAGGCAAGAATAATAAATAAACAGAACACAAATAGGTAAAGAAACTGTCAAAATACTCCTATTTGCAGTTGACATGATCTTATACCTCAAAGACCCCCCAAAATATACCCAAATACTCCTAAGAACCATAAACAGCTTCAGCAAGGTGGAAAAATGCAAAATCAACTTACAAAAACCATTAGCTTTTCTATATGCCAACAATGAACAAATTGAGAAAGAATATATGAAAACAATTCCATTTAAAATAGCCTTAAAAAAATCAAATACTAGGAGTAAACTTAACAAAGGGTGTGAATGACCTCTACAAGAAGAACTACGAACCTCTGAAGAAAGAAATGGAGGAAGGCTACAGAAGGTTGAAAGATCTCCTATGCTCATGAATTGGTAGAATCAACATAGTAAAAATGGCTATACTACCAAAAGCAATCTACATCTTCAATGCAATTCCCATCAAAATCCCAATGACATTCATCAGAGAGATTGCAAAATCTACCCTAAAGTTCATTTGGAAACACAAGAGTCAGCGAATAGCCAAGGCAATACTCAGTAAAAAGAGCAATGCTGGAGGTATCACAATACCTAACTTCAAAATATATTACAAAGCAATAGCAACAAAAACACCATGTTGCTGGCACAAAAACAGATATGAAGACCAGTGGAATAGAGGACACAGATAAGAATTCACATAGCTATGCCCATCTTATTTTTGACAAATGTGCCAAAAACATACGATGGAATATAGACAGACTCTTCAATAAATGTAGCTGGGAAAAGTGGTTATCTGCCTGCAGAAAACTGAAACTAGACCCATGTTTATCACCCTATATTACTATCAACTCAAAATGGATCAAGGACCTTAATATCAGACACAAATAACCAGGGAATACTCTGGAAACAATCGGTATAGGCAAAGACTTCTTCAATAGAAAGAAGTTTCTGCAGTTCAGCAACTAAGAGAAAGAATGTACAAATGGGACTACAAGATACTAAAAAGCTTCTGCTCAACAAAAGAAATGGTCTGTAAACTGAAGAGACCATCCACACAGTGGGAGAAAATATTTGCTCGTTATCCATCAGACAAAGGAATGATAACCAGAATATACAGGGAGCTAAAAAAACTAAAATCCCCCAGAATAATGAACCAATAAAGAAATGGGCAACTGAACTAAACAGAACTTTTCCAAAACAAGAAATCCAAATGGACAAAAAAAACATGAAACAAATGCTCACCATCTCTGGCCATAAAGGAAATGCCAATCAAAACCACACTAAGATTCCACCTCACCCCTGTTAGAATAGCTATCATCAAAAACACCACCAACAAATGTTGGTGATGATGTGGGGAAAAAGGAACCCTCATACACTGCTGGTGGGAATTCAAGCTAGTACAACCACTCTGGAAAACAATGGTGGTGGGGGAGGGGAAGGAGTGGGGGGCTGGGGGGAGAAATAGCCCAAACGATGTATGCAAATATAATAAATGAATTTAAAAAAAGAATGAACATGAGGAGATAGGTTGAAAAATATGCCAGTCTATCCCACTGCACATGATACTTCCACTGTGAGGGAATTTGATATAATAAAATTAGTTCATACACAGAGTGTGTTATTTTTGCATATTGAGAAATAGGACAGTGTTTCTTGTGACTTCTTGTGACAAAACATATAAATAATAGCACATATCAGATTTTGAGTTTCTGATGATGGATGCCTAACTTATTTTTGCAATCTTAAAGAAAATTTTCATTGATTTCAGCAATTTACAACTCGAAGTTGGGGTCTCATTTCCTTGGTTTTCAAACTTCTTGTGATGCCACACCTGATGTTTACTGTTTTGGTTATGAGTACAAGTTATCTCATATTTCTTCTGGGATACCTGAAGTTTTCTTCAATATTTTCATTTTCTTCTTTTGTTTGTAGGATATAGACATGGAGAAATCATTAGTATTTAATCAATATGAAAGGACAATTTGATACCTCAGCTATTTTCATAATATAATATAATGATGCATATATATGAACCATTAATGTCCCTTTGTAAACAACCCAAGAGGCAATAACACCAATGAGCTACAGCAGAACTGCACAGTTTGAATAAGGTAATGATGCCATATTTACCTATGTAGGACAGGTTACTATAGGTTTCTAGCATCACTTCTCAGTAGAGCTTCTTTTGGGAAGGATCCAAACAGCCCCATTCTTGCAGGGTGAAGCTCACAGCAACATCCTCAAAGGTCAGGGGTTCCTAATATGTCCCAAGCACATTGTGAGAAGAATTCTGAGTATCACAGCAGTGGAAATAGACAATCTCTGTGTAATAAATTCGCATGGTAATGTAGTCTCCACATATTCAATGAATTTTATTTTTATCACACTCTCATTCTCCATCTATACTCACAGGTACGTCATAGTAATTCTGACATCTCACTGCACCTATTTGTTAAAAATCAAAGCTGAACATAGTCACAAAAATTACATGCTATACAATGAGATTGTAGCAATCTACTAAAAAATTCTTTCTACTTTGTTCCCATTAGAGTAATATCAGTTGAAAAGAGACTGCAGGAGTAATGTTATAAACACATGAGTAAAAGTTTCATGTCTACAGTCATTGCAGAACTGCTAATGGGATGAACATCACTTCACCAAATCTAAAGTGTAAAAGGGGAGAGTGTCCTGAAGCAATTTATTCCAATAATATCCTATTGTATAGAGACTATTTATACTATTTGCACACTTCTGCAGTGTTCAACAGAGGGAGTCTGAAGTAAGATAACCCACAATGCACTCATGGTTATGAATAGAAAGTTGCTATGACAAATAGTATTTAATATCTCTTTTCAAAACAATTGTTTTTGGAAATAAGCACCTCCTTGGTGACTGTGTCAAGAAAGAACATTTGGAAGCTTCTACCTCGTTTCTTACATATCAACCCAAATTTAAAGCTAAATAAGATACATGAAGAATCACTCAAATAAATTTACTGTTCTTGTTTTAACATGCAAAAGCATAATGTAGAAAGAAGAAATGTGGCATGTGTTCCTAGAAATAGATGGCTTTCTACAAGTTATCACATCAAACTAGATGTACACAATGTTGCAATTTCTAAAATACACCTAAAACTCATGAACCAAACCACTTTTCAAAGTATAATAGGTGTAATAAATTGCAAGCAGCAATTGAAAATAATTGGAATCAGAAAGTGATCCCTTGAGCCACTTGTGGAGGCCTAATCTTGTAATTCAACCTGAAAGATTGCAGGTTAAACATTGGAGTGATCTACATAGCAAGAACCTATGTCAATAAAGGAAGAATAATAATGAAGAAGAATGGGAGAGAGAGAGCAAGGGAAAGAACACAAAGTGTCCTATTGTCTAATATTAATAAACAATGTTCAAACTACATTATCAAGGACACTGTACTACAAGAAAGAGATTGACAAATAGGCCTCAGAGGGAAGGGAGCCAGTCTTCCCTTGACTGGTAACAGTAAGAAAAAATTGATTCATGACAGAAGAAACATCATAGACTGGTAGCTAAAATACAAAATCTGGAACCCGGTTTCTCCTTGAAAACTCACATTGTATTCTCCAATGTCATGGACAATGATGCATTGCATGGGAAATAGGAAAGATAAAATCTGAATACTCTTGAAGTTATGGTGTCACATTCCTGTCATCCCAGAACTTGCAAAACTAAGGGAGGACTGGACTAGCATATGTTCAATGTCATCCTGGGATACATCTCCAGTTCAAGAGCCATGTATGAAGTCTCTGAAAGTAACACAAAAAGAAGAGCATTTTGAAAGTTACCACCCAAGGAACATACAAAATAAATGTGGAATGTTAATATATTAGAGTGGCAAAAGACAAAGAATGAGAATAAATATCTTCAATACAAGCCAAACAAAAGGATTAGTGAATTGCATACAATAATGAATGAGAATGTGACTGAGAAATTCACATGTCTATTCAGCATAAAACACCAGGTACGAATCAAGATCTATGCCCCTGATTAAGGAGTTAGCTGAGTAAAATAAGTGTCAGAATCCAAATACATAAGAAAAGTGGCAGTTGATACAATCTCCACTGACATTTCTCTAATTCTAATCATGAAACAAAGTCCTAAAATTGTTTCTAATACCCCCTGGACATATTATGAATGTTAATCAGAACTATTTTTTACATCCTGCAGATGACATCTGGAAAAGACCCCAAAACCTTGACCACGGATACAAATGTGAAAATACTTTAGTTCAATATCACACAAAATTGTTTGTGTGAAAACACTCAAAGACAGCACCCAGAAGATTTTTACCTGGAATAGCTCTAATACATTTTCTAATTCCAAAGGGTCAAAACTAGAAGAATGTTGTTTAATGGATAAGACAGAAAAAGTAGGGAAAGGATTAAGGTGGTAGCCATCTACTATAGTAATGTGTGTACAGACCCTTTTTATTCAAATCTACCAGGACATCTGGATACCTCCTGTAAGTGCATGTGCAGACCTTTCCATTTATTTCGGAATTACCCTGAGATTATTTCACTGAATAGTTTCCTATTTCTTTTGTCTGTTGTTGTACATCACCTTTAATGTCAAAAATTTATGTGTTTGGTGATTTAATCAAGTTCCAAAGGTCTTAAAAGTTGTGGTTATCTGTATGCCAGAAACTCACAAAATAATCAAATTGTAAAAATTTTGCTAAATACCCACATCTACTCTCAAATGCACAGAAGCATTCCAGTAGCACAAAGAACCCAAAGTTGTCTTTCTGTTAGATTCTGCCTCTCAAATTTTCTCAGTTTGTACAAAATAGTGCAAAAAATGCTTAAAAAGCAAATATTTTAGTTTTCTGTTCTTCCTTCAGTCATGCTCCCTGTTACACACCCTGAGCCTGAATCAGCAGAAAAGCCCTCTTTACTGTCACCCTCAGAACAGAATTATCACAGGGAATAATTTCCCAGCCATGAAAGTTGATTTAGCCACATGTCATCATCCATTATCTCCCAAGTTCATCCCCTTTCTTGGAAACCAAAGATATTTTCTGCCTAGCAATTGGGACATCTGCATTCCTTAACTTTGTGACTACCCACATAGTGCAATAATTCCATAAAACCTTCAAGGGTGAAGAACACACTCAGTGCTGAAAAGGATACCTACAAGGCATAAGATTCCATTGATCAGCACAGAAACCTGAGAATATAACTCCGGGAGCCCATAATGTCCTTTTTACTCCCATCTCCTCGTGAAAACACTCTAGGCTTCTACACTTATGTTCCTAAAAGAGAACATCTCAATTCAGTCACTTTAAGTTTCTACTAAAAAAACCTGTCAAATGCAAAAACTCAGTCTCTATTAGACTACTAAAACATGGCTATCTTTGAGTCTGACCCTCACAGATTTTCTTCATGTGTTCATAGACAAGTGTAAATCTAGAATAACAATGCATGTCAAAGTCAAAACACTGAAGAGAAAATTGTCCCAAGATAGGCAACCTTATACCTTTAGAAAGGAAAGAGCACCCACCAGCATTTACCTGTGTCTCACCTGACTTTAAGTACTATGCAGGTTCACTGTGACAACACACCTTCTCAGGGAACATGAGACTTTGTTGAGTTCTATAGATTTACATTATTTAAACTGCATTTGATAGATTAGAATGTGGTGACTCCTTGGGAAAAATTCACTATGTTCAAAAAAATATTTTGTTAGGTGTTGATTAATGAATTCTGTAACACTTGCATCTAGTTGGCTGATGAGCATGTTATCTCATCATTTTTCTCCTTTTTTATTTTTTGGATGGACAATGATTTGAATTTAGGGGTCTATGTTTGCAAAGCAGATTCTGTACCTTTTGAGCTACACTTCCAGTCTTTTTGCTATAGTTATTTTTGGAGATGGGAGCTCATGAAATATTTGCACTTCACCAAAAACTTGAAACATGAAAATAAGTAAATCCTTGAGAAAAGAATATCTTGGTTGTAGGTCAATTGCTGAGCATGCGCAAGGCCATAGGTTCTATCTCAATCACTGGAAAAACCTAAACTAAATGATAAAAATAAAAAAGAAATGAAGTAAAGAAATTCAAGTTTTAATTAACCCTCTAAGAATAAGATTACCTGTATTATTTTTATTGGTTTTGTTTCTACTTCAAACCAACTAATCAAAAACTTTCCAAAAATTGCTATTTCAATTTCCAAGGTAAAAGATGATTATAATACACAATACATAAGGAAGAACTTGTTGGACTCTGGTGGCTTACACTTGCCACTCTAACTACTTGGGAGGCTGAAGTCAGGAGGATCATGGTTCAATGTCACCCCGTTCATCTGGGATGGTACCATGTATCACCTCACTAGCATATATTCAGATATCACATAAAGGGGCAAGGAATAACAACCAAAGTTGTTCCTGTTAGTCAAGATATTCTAACAGTTTTAGTAATTCTGTGCCAGAACCTCTGATGGGGAGCAAACACAGTTTTTAAAGTATATCATACAACAAAATAACCACTCAAATTAATAAGTCCTTTCTTTTAGCAGGAGATCTTAAAGGTCTCTGATTTCCCCATGATCCATCACAGGCTTCATCAATTGTCACAAATTACATTGTGACTAGACAAATTCTATGAATGAAAATACAAACAACTGAAAACATACCCAAGCAAAGTAATCCTGGTAACACTCGTGGTTAAGACCACCACCCACCATCCTTCATGCTTCCATTATAAATAAATGCCCAAAACCAGAAGCACACGATTTTAATTCTTCTATGTTCTACTTCAAATTCATCATCTTACTTGCTCAGCAGAAGGAGAACACTAACTATACAAAGTATCCTAGTGAAATTCTCTCCTCCTTCCAGGCCTGAACTCTCTGGTTCACCCTCAGCCTGAGCCACTATATCAACCCCTCCTTTATTGTCATTTTAAATACAATCTCAAGGTTAAGGATCTCTGGTCCAGGAGCTAATTTTGCCCCCTCTTTTACCCATCATCTCTCACATTCTTTTCACTACTCTTTGCTCCTCTTTACTCCACTTGAAAAAACAGCCCTTCTTTGCCACCTTTCCATGAGACACCTGCACACTCTGTTGTTGGGGTGGTCCTGCCACTGAGACCCTAAATTCATGTTTTGCCTTAATCTGCATTTCATTTTTGGAAAATTCTATCTAGACACAGGCCAAAGAGAACATTGAGTATGCTCATAAACCTTTGATAAATTTCCAATCTCTCCCCTCCCATTTGAAACCCAACTGCAAGTGCATCGCCATTGCAGTGACTTGTGCAATGTGAGTTCTCTATAAATTTAGGGATTTACTAGAATCCCAAGTAGCATATGCTTGGGATCTGATTGTGCATTTAAGAACCTGCCTCCATATTTTTACATAATTCGGCACCATCAGTTTTACCCTGCGAAGTTTGGAAGGAGCGGGGACACCAATGATCACAACTTCTCCTTCTAGGAACCAACTATCTCCCTTCATTACCTAATCTGGGGAGAGAACCCAGGGCTCCAGGATGGATCAGGTTACTCAAAGGTAGAGGACAGGATGACAGGGTCCTGCTCATCTTCACAGATAAACACCCTACAGAGAAGATGGAGGGCCACAATACACTTCAGGAAACTAAGGCCCAGACCACAGCACTGTGCTGGGGAGGCCAAGGTCTCACACCACAGCTTCAAGCAGGTGCAACTTCCTCATCCTCCTGTTTGTGACACTGGTCACAAACACTACTTCAGCCTGCTATGGTGATGGGAGTTCTGTCCTCCAACCTAGCTGAGCACACATAATAGGGGAGTGAGATTGAGTCCCACAGAGTCCATATCAGAAGAAATCTCAGTGATTCAGGAAATGATGGAAACCAGAAAGTGATTTTTAAAGGATTAGATGGTGGCCACTCCACCCACCTGATTCTGATTGGCCAGTCTGTACAGTTCTTTCCCTTCAGCACTTTTCATTGTCTATTAAACCAGGGCACACATTAGATCTGTGTGACAGGAGAAGTGATAGCCTACCTGGTAGAGTGCCAGGGCTAGTAAGTGATTCCAGCACAGCCCTTAGGGAACCAGGCCTCTTCCCTGGACCTTATGTTTCACAGTGTGGGGATGCGTTGTATTTAAGCAGAACTTGCACCAGGCTTTTCCAAAACAACTCTATTTCTTTCACATGCAAATGGGACCAGGAAACTGCTGAGAATATTCCATACTCAGTATCTAAGGATATAGTCCTTGATTTCACAGAAGGGTCATTTTCTAGGACAGGTCATGTGAGACTTCATTAGAATAGGACAAAAGGCCTGGTGTTGTCACACTATGTTGGTATCAGTCACTTGTCTTTATGGACAAGGATTTCTCACACCTGTTCCCTCAATCTACCCATTATCACCCAAGAAAGCAAGAACAAGCTGTGTGCCAGTGGCTCATACCTGTAATCCTAGTTACTCAGGAGAAAGAGATCAGGAAGATCATGTTTTGAAGCCAGACTGGGTAAATGGTTCATAAGACCATATCTTAAGAAAAACCCTTCACAAAAAAAAGACTGGCAGGGACTCAAGGAGTATGCCCTGACTTCAAGCCCAGGTTCTGCAAAAACAAAAGTAGAAAAGTAGGATCATAGCAAGTGAGCCCAGCTTTTAAGTACAAGAGAAGCAGTAGCTAACATGTGAACTCCACACCCAAATAATCCCTCAAGTTAATACAAAAAAACTGTTCTAGCAGAAAGAACCAAATGTGTCTTGTTTATCCACTGTACTTCACAGGCTTTCTCAATTGTCACATGGTACATTCTGACAAGACCAACTCCCTTAATGAAAATGCAAACAACTTGCTGGTGCAGAGGCTCAAGAGATACAGGGCCTGCCTAGCAAGTGTGCGACACTGAGTTCAAACCACAATACCATAAAAAAAGAAAATACAAACAGCTGATATCTTACCAAAGCAAAGTAATCCTAGAAAACACTTGTGATTAAAGAGCACCATCCTTTGTGTTTCCATTAGGATGTCTTTCCTCAGTAAACCTAAAACAAGGTAAGGCTCACACTTTAGATATTCCCACTTTCTGCCTAAAAACTTTACCTAAATTGGTTAGAAGAAACAGAACAGTTAGTAAGAAAACGTTCCTGAACTTTGTCTACTTCTTACACCCCTGAATTCTATGACCCACCCTCAACCTAAGGCAACACAACAACCCCTTTTTATTGTCACCTGAAGACAATCTCAGCCCAGGGGTAAGGGTACCTGGTTCAGGAGCTGATGGTTCTCCCTTTGTTATCCTTCCTCTCCCATAGTCATCCACAACAGTATGCTCCACCCTAGAAAACACAGCCCTGCTCTACCTCACCCTTGAGACCCTGCAGACCTCCAAGGTGGTGCTGTTCTGATACTGCAACTTGAATATGACCAAGCCATGTCTCCATCTGAAATTAAATTTTGAACATATTATCTAGACAACATCAGTTATGTCAGAGATTACAAAAACCTCAAACCTTCAACACCTTCCCAACATGTCCCCTTCATGATGAACCCCACATGCACGTGCACAGCCTTTGCAATGAGCTGGCAATGCAAACAGAGCTTCAATTTAGGAATTTATGACAGCCATATGAAGAACTAGGCTGCAGACCTGGCCCTAGACTAAGACAAGCTTCTAAACACTTAGCTAATTCTGGGCAATCACCAATGCCCCAAGGATAACGGGGAAAGCAACAACTTCCCACTCACTGAAGGCTGGGGAGACCTAGAGCTCAGGTGCTGAGGAGTCCTAACAGGGGCCTGGGCCATGTCACTGCACATAAAGTACAGGATGCCAGAGTGTGCCCATCTGAAAAGTCCCACCCCAGGGTAGAGAAGAAAAAGTGCAAAGCTGCACAAGCAGATTCAGGATACAATCTGCAGTGATGTACTTGGAAGGCCCAGGTCGGTACCAACCTTTTCAGGCCATTTCTAAATTCCTCATCCTTCCACAGTCTAGGATGCCAGTTACAAACAACACTTAGAGGCTTCTTTGGTGAGTTGTGTTCTGCTCACTCACCTGGGACCATGCACAGATCACAGTAGGGAAAAGACTGAATTACATAGAATTGCTCTCAGCAGCACAATGTGAGCCAGAAAGTGGTAGAGACAGGATGGCACTTCCTGTATTAAGCAGAGGGTCCTCCTTAGACCAGCCTGTGACTCACCAGTTCTCAAGCACTTCTCACTGGCTAGTGATCCAGAACCCACCCCTTGAGATCTGAGTAACAGAATCAGTGATCCCCTACCAGGGAGAGTGCAAAAAACAAAGAATTGCATTCAGCAACAGCTCTCAGCAGTTCATGCCTCCTCCCAGGTACCTACCCAATCCAGCCTGGGGATATATTTTAGTTAAGCCAAACCTGTTTTTCAGAATGGACCCTTCTTCTTCCACTGGGAAATGGAGCCCAGAATAATATGCTGAGAGAATTTCACTCTCATTTTCCCATGGGGACAGCCTGTGATCTCAGAAAAGTGTGGTTCTAGGCCAGGCCAGGTAAGGACTCGCTTGAACAGGAGGAAAGGCCTGATGTTGTCACATTTCAGGAATTGGGATCATGCACTTCTCTTCATGGACAAGAATTTCTTAACCTGAAATCTCAACCTAAAACTCTATTAACCATGAATATAAGAATATATGAACAATGGACCACAGTTAATAAGTACAAGGAGAAAGGGTAGCTTTCTCAACAGAACTGTGTAAATGATGCAAGAGTGAAGATTTAAAAAAAAACCATTAAAAGGAATTAAAAACCCTCAGACAAGGAGACTGACCCCAAGTTACAATGAAAACCCACATTCAGAAGGTACAGCATATTCCCAAGCTTCAATACCAGATTGAGCACTGGATTGGTGCCTCACAGTGCAACAGTCCCAGGTGCTGCAGCAGGACACCTAAGGATTTAAGTCTGGGGCCTCAGCATGCCTGCTGTCCCCTCTTTCTCACATGGTAATAATGACCCCCTCCTTCAATGTTGATCTTAAACAGGGGGAAAAATCACATGGAGATACTTTAACATTCTGATAAAAAGAAACTGACATATTCATAAACTCATTCATGCACCTGCTTCCATAAGTCTTTCTCTAAGCTTACTTTTACAGATTTTGTGAAATGACAGTGTGACCCCATCACTTCTATGCATGACTAGATAAAGTCCAATCTTGGAATGGATAGATTGTCCAACATGTCTGCATGTACAGAAAATATTATTCCTTACAGTTGCTGTAACTTACTACTTATGGACAAAGCACTCCCCATTCCCTCCTACCTGGTGTTGGTTGAACCAGTGTCATCAAAGGCAAATGAGTGAGGGATTTGAACCTTGCTTGAAATTATTAGAAGATATTCAAACCTGAACTAGTTGGAGCCAAGTATGAGTCTTCAGATCTTTGGGACAAGCCATCAAGGGAGTTCACTGGACCCTACTCTACTTCTGCTCTTCTGCTCCCTAACATGGTGTTTATGGTTTTGCTCCACCACATGCTCCTCACCCTATGTGCTGCCAGGCCCCATGTCCAAATCCAACAGAGTCATTTGATCATGGATGGGACCTCCATAACAAGGAACCAAAAAACAACTTGAACCCTTATAGCTTCACTACCTCCAGAATTTGTTACAGGGTGAAAGCTGACTAATATACTGTTTCCTACTCCCCCAGAACCTGAATCTGCCATTTCAGACTTAATAAGATCAATTTAGAACACCGTTTTCATTCCATGCGTTCTTCAGCAGCCTCTGGGACATCATCTTGCCTCTTTCCCTGAACATCTCAAAATTATCAGCAGTAGCACCTTCTCCCTTGGCTTTTCTATTTTCTGAATATGAAGATGCTCCAGGCCCATCAGATGTAGACACCACTCCTTTCATTTTCCAGGTCCTGGTAATATCTTCCAAAATCCATTGCTTATGTGGAGTTATCATTATCTTCCTTTTCCTGTATATCCCTCTCTAGCCCTTTCCCTAGGTATATACCCATTGCTCAATTCATTACAAAGGCCCTTCCTAGTAAATGTCATCCTTCAAATCCAGGAAGGCTATATAAATACCAAGGCTTTTTTTTTCCTAGCACAAACATTTTTTCTTAATATATTCTGGACAGGAGTGAATATAGAACCTGCTTGTGTTAGACCAGTTTCTCTTGCTAGTAGTAAAAGACATCACCGTGAGAAAAGTATAAGTAAAATACATATTTTAGTTTTTTGCTTGTTTTGAATTGTGTGATTTGGGTTTGAACTCATGATTTTGTGCTTCTAAACAAATTGCTGTATTATAGCCCATTTTGCTCTAATTATTTTGAAGATGGGGTCGCTTCTTCACCATCAACACAACCTTCCCAATCTCAGCTTCACAAGTAACTAGGATTATAGGCATGATCAACAGGTGGCAAGGAAAATTAGAATTTTCATGACTATCCAGATCGAGAACCAATGAAGTGCACCAGGTGAAGGGCTTTCTGTTCACCATTTTTTATGTAGTATGGAACAAAGGTATTTATTTTGTGAATTTTTCAAATAAGAACATTTATTGATTTTCTAAATTTATATGGAGAATTTGTGTTTATACAAAAAATTCTATATCTTTATGTACTTTCAAAACTGTTTTACATGTATCTATATTATAAAGATTACATGAATATCTTTAATGTATATATTATCAGAATAGTTTTATATTTCAAGTATCTCTATATAAAAACATGTGTAAATAATTCTATGTAGGAAGAGTTCTTATGTGACATAATGAAGAGTATTTTAAAAGACATGAAAGTGGTAGGGACTATTTGAGGAAAGGAAGAGGACAAGTAGGAGGGTGAGAAGAGTGTGTAGAAGAGTGTTTTTGATCAAAGTACACAACACAGATGTAGAAAATGTCATACTGCACCTGGCACCAAAGGCCATTGCCTGTAATCTGAGGTATTTGGGAAGCTGAGATGAGGAGGATTAAGGCCAACCCAGTCCAGGTCAAAAAAAATTGGAAACACCTGATCTCAAAAAAATGCCAAAGAAAGAAGGGCTAGAGGTGATATTCAAGTAATACAGTACCTGCCAAGCATGTGCAAACCCTGAGATCATTAATTTGCATAATTAATATATACTAATAAAATCTCACAGATTTTTATTCATTTTTTAACAGTATATGAAGAGTTCAATCATTGAATAAGAAACTCAATCAAACAGGAAAGTACTTCTTCTATGAGGTGGTATTGCCAGGAAATAAAATCAACGAAAACTGGGCTTTAAGCAATTTTGTACAAACAGAAAGACCACAAGATTCTGACTTTAGTTGAGGACATCAGTAAAACCTACTAGTCATTACTGAAGTATGGATTCCTCACACTTGTGCTGTCACCCCTTCATTTATCAAAGCTGATGATCTGTTTAGAATATTCCTTAAGGAGGTGGTGAGACAGTTTACAGAGGACAAAAGCAAAAATTTTATAAAGTGACCTTAAAATGGCATAAAAATGGTATTAATCCCACTGGAAAAAAGTAAATCTTACTCATATTTAGAATACTCTAATGCTGTAAGGTAGAATGTAAAATTTTTTAACTTCAGGACTGTCAGAGTGGCTCAATTGGTAGGGTGACTGCCTAGAAAATGTGAAGCCCTGTGTTCAAACCCCAGTACTACCAAAATAAATTTTTAACTTCTGTGAGAAACAAACATTAAAACCAAACAAACATGTACAACTTCTTAATGAATATAAAGTATAGAGAAATGTATAGTGTGACAGGAATAATATTGAATGTGGAGTGGGAAGGAAATAAAAATAACTTGTCTTTATAGTCAACTAAAGCTAAATTTTATTTGCTAAATTTTGAATAGCCATAATATATTTTACATAACCCTTGTGGTAACTATGAAGAAAACATTTCTTTTGGCAGTACTGGGGTTTGAACTCTGGGCTGAATGCTTGCTAGGCAAGTATTCAAGTGGTAGACACTTCAGCAATTCCACCAGTGAAGAAATGATTTCTAATAAAGACACCACACAAAGAAAAACAAATGAAACCACATCACATCAATAACACATAAAACACAGAGAATGTAAATATGATTGAAGGGAGGGATCAGTATTTGCACAAGTAACTAATAAATGTGAAGATGGTGGACTGGACTAGTGCATCAGTGAATTATTAGTACATCTGAGCCAGACATATGGTGAAACATTATCTTTCAAATTGGGAAATGATGGGAAAGAACTGAATGTTCTGTAGTGGATAGCACCCTATACAAAGTAGACAATTGAGGATCAGGAGAGAAGAAAACAAAAGCCTGTGGCATCCACAGGCTCAGGGAGCAGACTTAAGTAATAGAAAGCAAGAGCCTCACAAAACATGCAGTGCAGTTTCCTGGTGGACTGGACTAGTGCATCAGTGAGATAGAGACTGTCTTTGTAAGAAAGTCACATGATAATGGGTCCACCAAATACTTACTTCAGTTCAGTATTATTAAGATGGATACAAACAACTCTCATTTACCATTTACAATCACAAATCACGTAGTACTTCTGACACCTCATTGGAACTATTTTTGTTTAATTAAGAGTAGAACATAAACATCTGTTTGGTAGCTGGTCCCAACACTGGGATTCTAGCACTTCCCATTATAAATTCCTACTACTTGTTGCCATAAATGTAACACCAAGTGTCCTAAGACTGAATAATGTTACAAATGCATGAGAAAAGTTCCATGTCTATTGGTATCTGGGAACTGTTATTGAGAAGAACTTGAACAACATAATTGAAAAAAGGGGAAAGTGTTCTGAAGCAATTTACACTAACATCATCCTATTGTAGGTAATGAATTTGTTTCTATTATAAATATAACTATTTCCTCATTTCTACAATGTTCATGACAGGGAGCCTATAGGATGGTAAATAAAATACATTCCCAGTTATAACTATGATTATTTGCAAGTTTCTGCTATGTTCTTCAGAGGAATCCTATAGGATGACAGCCCAAAATACATGGAATTACTTGGTAAAAACATTGCATGATAAGCTGAATTTTTGTGAAAAAGGAAAACTATGCAATTTGTGGAGAGCTAGCATTTCTTTAACATAAGTTGGGCAGAGTCATAGGAAAAATGAGACAAGAATACTCAAATTCAAGACACAGAGCACAAAATATTAAGATCTAGTTTTTGATAACTGTTAATGTTATAAGAACATTATTTTGGAGACAGTAATGTAGCATACTGCATGCGATTTCATATTATGAATGCTTAGACCTAATGTACATATGATAGTAGTAAACTGGAGTAACTTTAGAATACAGAACACTGTGAATCCTGAGCATCCATTTTTTTCCTGAATGAGGTCTTGGGGGAGCCATGTAAAGTATATAGCCATGGACATCAAATGCTTGTATATACATTGAAATTGGAAAGACAAAACTTGAATATTTTAGAAATCACAGGGCTGGTAGAGTGGCTCAAGTGATAAATTGTCAAGCATGGAGACCTGAGTTCAAAGCCCAGTACCACCAAAAACAATGAATCAGAAATCACAATGAAAGACCTGTTGTATATGATAGTGCAAATTTTCCTCATGAGAAACAGGGGAAGATGGTGAAGAAACAGGAAAATGGAAAAACTGTGCATGAAGATAATATCATTTCCACTCTTCACACACAAGGAACAAATAACAACAAATATGAAAGGACAGAGAAATGTGGGGCATCAGTCAAAAAGCATTGTAAGATTTCCTCAAACTGCTTATGCTGAAAAGTCCATGAATTAACTAAAAGCAGGAAATACATGGCATCTCTCCAAAACATGGAATCTAGGAAAGAGAAGCCAGATATTTTGTTCATGACATGAAACCAAATCTACCCCCACCCCACAGTAGACCCTCATTTGGATGGATCATTCTCCAGATTACAACTCCAGAAGCTGTCCCAAAAGTACAGCTGACTTATAACAACTAGACCACACCTGTGACTGAAACTGTTTAATTATGCATATCTTTGGTCCTTGCCTGCAATTCTTTGCCTATTTAAATCTATATCCCATGTCTGTACTCTACAGATTTTGAACATGAGCTGAGTACTTACTCTACCCCTTGCACAGCATATGCCTAGCTGTGAAATAAATCTTCTTTCCCTGCCTTCAGCATGCTTCTTTATTTGAAATTGAAGGGTAACTAGCTGAACCTAGAATGTCAATCTGAGGAGCTTTGGCACTGGGTCCAAACTTCTATTTTCAGAATGAGAACATTGGTTGCTGAAAAATCTCAGGCAGGGGACTCATTTCACAAAGCCTTTCTTGGAATTGTCTAAAGTAAACTCAAAGGATTGTAGGCAAGCATGTTGAAGAAACAAAAAGGGGAAATACTAGGTACAAAGAAGAAAATATTAGTACTGACCTAGAAATCATCAAAGGATTATATAGAAATTATGAACATGGGTACAAAACAAGTTCAATGAAACCATCATTATAGGTGCTCAACAGTGGACTAGAACAAGAAGAACAAAAAATCAACATGAAAATAATTAAAATTATGCAGCCAGAGAGAAAGAAAACATTTTAAAATTCACAGAATGTGTCACAACTCTCTGAATTTTGTAAATTGTTGAAAGTTCTCTAGAGAGAAAGAAAAACATGTAAGCTAAGAACTTAGATCACATAAAGAAAAAGAGTGTTAGAAAATTAACAAATGAACAAAAACTCTTTACTTTCTTCCTCACTACTGGTATTCAAGGAAAACATTTGCTTAAAGTCATTGAAAGTGAACTATGGAGTAGGTGATTATACCTTATAATAGGAAAAATTAGTAAGAACAGTCATATATGGATTGAAGAACAATAGTGGGGACATACCAATATGCCTGCCCTGTCCATGAAGCAGCACATCTTTCATTGAAATGCATGTAGCTCACTTAGAAAAGGATTTTACATGTTCAGGAAATTACTAACTACATTTTACACATTCTTGGTATCACAAAGGGGAACAGAAAATGGGATAATATAATTAATAAATGACTGCACCTGTCAGACAAGCTGAAGTGGCGTAGTGCTTGCCTTAGCAATCACAAGACCCTGAGTAAAAAATAAGTAAATAAATAGGTACATAAAGGATGTCAGCAAGATTGTACTACACCAGCTAAATGCACAGCACATCATTTTGCAGAATTTATAATAACCATCCAAACTTCACATTAATAGAAGAACACCATTTACACAGAACAAAGGAACAGCAAAAGAAGAATGACAGGCAGAAAGGAAGGGATGAGATGGGGGTCAGAGTAACATGAAGAAACAAGTAGGAAAAATGCTCAACACCACAGGTCATCAATACAGTACAAGCATCAGCATATAAAGAAGCTGTTTAATGCTAAATGGACAGGTGTAATAAATTAGAACATTCCACATATTGGAAAATCACAGAATAAGAAACATCCATAAAAGTTCAGGTAAATTCATACACTATCAAAACTCCCCAGTAAATTTAAATTACCCATACTCTACAGAACATCAATCCTAAAACCCCCACCCTAAAGGAATATTCTGCTAACAGTGTGAAACACTTTGGGTCAACCTCACTCAAGGAATATGGTTTATGGGCTTGAGTCTTTGTGAATGATCTATTGCTTCAGAAACTGTTGTCATGCACCCACTACAAGGTGAGGGAAATACTCAGAGGCATGTTCTAACATTCTGTGACCTTACGAGCTATCTTAATCTTTGTCAATGTCACTGAGTTGTATTAATTGCAATGTTTACTTTCAGAAACCTTCTGATCTCTTCCACAATTTTAGGTTTGCTTAGTATATCCACATGGTTTATGCCTAACTGCTACCTATGTAGTCTATTCAATGTGTACTCTTTCCTTAATGAACCATGCTTCACTTCTGCTCAACTCCAGTGTCTTGCCTGAATTCATCTCACACAAGACATAAGCACCAAGAATGGACACTCTGGTAATGTTACCAACATTCCCCCAAAGACCTCAATTGTTATTATTTGTGCTGTATTTCTTTATCATCACTTCTAATTACAAATATGTGGTGTTACCAAAACCAACCAAATTTCAAACACCAAGTAATTGTATTTCAATTCAAATTTGACACCATCCAGACTTAGCACAGTCCCTCCAACTTCTGGGCAGTGTGAAACAGACAACAAGCCATAGAACATGTTTGCTATACCTGATCATACCAGTCACCTTCCTAAAGTCATAGAGGTACCACCCTGAGACAAGTCATTAGAATAAATGCAAACATGGCCTCAATGGGGCTTAGGAAAACAACCAAATACACTCCTATTGCCTCAGAAATTTCAAGGATTTTAGAATCTCTGTGCTAGAAACTGACACAAGGACCAAAACTTTTAATTTACACTACACACCCACATCACCTTCCAAATACACCAACATTTTGCCACACCAGGAAAAAATATAAAGATGTCTTTCTCAGAGCCTGGGCCTCCAAGACTTGTCTTCATTAGCACAAATTACACTGTCTAACTAACTACCTCAACTCAAAAGGAAAGTGATGGAATGATATATTCTGAATGTTGTAACCCTGAAAAACAGCTGCAATTAACCCACACTTCCAACCATTTCTTTGGTAGAAAAGGAGCACAGAACCAACATTTTTCCCATTACCCTCTTTGTAATCTCAGATACTCTACCACACACTTTCCAAATGCCCTTTTATTGAATCAAAAATGATTATGAAGTAATCAGTGCAAATAACTTCAAAATGATTTATAAATAGTTGTAAGGTGAATTTGAAAAACTGAGCCTTAGTCATTAAATAAATCATACCTCAGAGTCACCATAAGATCACAAAGAACTCAGGTCCCTGTTGTTCATGCCTGTAATCCTAGCTGCTCAGGAGAAAGAAATCAGAAGTGTCTTTGTTCAAAGCCTGTGCTAGCAAAAAGTCCTTGAGACCTTATCTCAAAAAAACCCATCACAAAAAAGTGCCTGTGGAGTCACTCAAGTGGTAAGAGCACATGCCTAGCAAGCATGAGGACCTGAGTTCAAATTCCATAGCAGAGAAAAAAACCAAAAATGACCACAAGGATCCTAGCAGTGACATCTCCTCCCTCTAAACCTAGGTCTACTGGGGAGACTGATGTCAGGATGACAGTCAAAATCAGCTTAGAAAAATTGTATACCAGACCCCATTTCCAAAATAACCAGAGCAAATTAGACTGGAGATATAGTTCAAGTAGTTGAGCACTGCTCTGTAAATGCAAAACTATGATTTAAAACCTCAGTCTCCCAAAATTAAACAAGTAACAAGGAAACAAGACCAAGATGATCACAGGAGAAAGCTGATCTTGCCAATCTCCATGTCTGTCCACTCCCAATCTATTTCTTCTCCTGTTTTTTCCTCTTTGAGAGCAAATAGCCTTTCTGCCTTGAGATGCCTACATACCTTATTTTTGGGACTTTCCCCCTAGAGTAATATTGTTTTCATTAAAAAACAATATTCTAAAAACCACCAGTGGACAATTACCAGTTAAGTCAGGAAGGGCAAAGGTGTCCCTTGAACTCAGAAGCCAACCACGTGCACATGTGGATTTGCATTTCCAATGAATCTGACAATGTTCAGATGGAAGGGATTCATGGAAATTTGGGGACTTATTGGTAGCACTAGAAGCACTGCATTGAGAGGACACAACATAAAGTTTAGCCCAGGCTTCTCTTGAACCTGGTGGTCTCAAAGGGAAGCTAGGTCTCAGAAAGTAGTCATGGAGACACTGCACAGGAGCTCCCTGTCCCAGCACAAACTCCAGAAGTACTCGGAAGGCTCCCCAGTGACCAAAGTCTGCAGGATAGGAATTTGCAGACAGAGTCTCCCAGCAGGGCTGTGGGCTGGGATGAAGTCGCCTCACAGGGACACAGAAAGGGGCTCAAGGCTCCTGGCCCACTGCCACCCTCCAAGGCTGCAGTGGACCTAAGGCCCCAACCACGAGATCAGGGCGCAGACTCCAAAATGGACAGGGACCAGTCAAAACCACCACTGTTCCTGGGTCCAGCCGTCCCTCCACACAGCACTGCAGATGCCCAGCCGCCCTCTCACCATTTCCCGCTTCTGACGCATCCAGGTGACGTCCCTATGGTCCTGCAGTCAGAAGATTTCACACAGCTGCTAAGCTGTGAAGCCTGAGCAACGTCCCACCAGCAGGCGCATGCAAATATGGTAATAATGGGGAAGGCAACGTGAATCGCCTAACACCGTCGCTCCTCATTGGACGGGAGGTGCAGACGATTAAACAGCCGCTCTGATTGGCTAATGGGTACAGGTCCCACCTCCAAGCCCTTAACTGACATGGTTTGGGGAGATTTTGGTGTGTTGAATGAGTGAGTTTAAAATGACTGAATTCCGCAGCCCTTGCCAAATCAGACTTCCTTTTTTTGGGTCTAGAGACCTAAAGCAGATGAGTGACTATCCCACTCCCATGAGGAGTTAGAAGTCTGCATTCCTTCATCCTAAAGAATAGATACAGAGTTTCGTAAATCTGCCAAGGGCCTGATAAACAAAATGCAAGGTTGTTCCCCCCCACACACACCCCACCCCGCCAATAAGGGGTAAACAGGCCAGCTCATCTAAGAAAGCCTGCAAATCCATGGCCAATGAGAAAAACCCACCTAACCCAGAGCTGGGACGGCCATAAAAGCCCCAGCCTGAACAGCAAGCTACCGGATTCCAGGCTCCGCTACTCTTCTCCAGCTGCAGCATTTCCCTTCTCTCTAATACATCCTACTTTATATACCAGCTTTGGCACTTCATTCAGTTGCCTCAAGAGCCAGTTCTCTGGCCTGTGAAGGCAAGAATCCTGGACACCAGCACTTAACACTTTGTTGCAGATCTGTTTTAGTTTGTGGGATAACTACATTCAGCAGAACTTGTCCTTTCCGTCTGGATCTGGCACCTGGCTCTTATCATACTCGCTGAAATCTTCCAGCATACTCCTCCTGCAAATGGGACAAGTTATTCTCAAAAACCTCAGGCTCAATATCCTATGGAAAAAACTCATCATGTCAGCTAAGGAGGGGAGACTCAGGAAGGCTAAGACACAAGAAGTCAATGCACAGAAGATGCTCAAACTCTGCACACTGGAATAAAGCAGATGACCAGGGCTTTCTCACACATCATGTTACAATTGAACCATTTTCACACAAGAAAATAAAATCACATTACCAAAGAAGTTATATTTCATGGATGGAGATAAAGAAGTTATATGGCAATTATATTCCACTAAAGATTCAAGATGAATAAAAAGGAGGCTAGGCTCAAGAAATAGAGTGCCTGATTGAGAAGCATGAAAGAATGGAAAGGACACTGTGTACAACCTCTGACAAGGATGCTGTGTTGCCCAAGATCACAAGTAAAACCCACTTTCATGACTTTAAACAGATTTCCCAGCGTGAGGACTACCGTGATTCCTGAAAGGGAGCCCTAAATTTCGTAAGTCCCTACTGATGATCAGGAAACCTCAGAATTTAACTGTTGTATTCTATCAAGCTTTTGTACCCTTTTTCTATGGAAAAATATCTCCTTTTTTTTTGATGGTATAGTTTTTTTTTTATTTATTTTATTTTATTATTCATATGTGCATACAAGGCTTGGGTCATTTCTCCCCCCTGCCCCCACCCCCTCCCTTACCACCCACTCTGCCCCCTCACTTGCCCATTTCTTTATTGGTTCATTAGTTTTGGGAGAATTTAGTTTTTTAAGTTCCCTATATATTCTGGTTATCAGTCCTTTGTCTGATGTATAGCTGGCAAATATTTTCTCCCACTCTGTGGGTGTTCTCTTCAGTTTAGAGACCATTTCTTTTGTTGAGCAGAAGCTTTTTAGCTTTATGAGGTCCCATTTATCTATGCTATCTCTTAGTTGCTGTGCTGCTGGGGTTTCATTGAGAAAGTTCTTACCTATACTTACTAACTCCAGAGTATTTCCTACTCCTTCCTGTATCAACTTTAGAGTTCGGGGTCTGAATTAAGATCCTTGATCCATTTTGAGTTAATCTTGGTATAGGGTGATATACATGGATCTAGTTTCAGTTTTTTGCAGACTGCTAACCAGTTTTCCCAGCAGCTTTTGTTGAAGGGGCTGCTATTTCTCCATCCTATATTTTTAGCTCCTTTGTCAAAGACAAGTTGGTTATAGTTGTGTGGCTTCATATCTGGGTCCTCTATTCTGTTCCACTGGTCTTCATGTCTGTTTTTGTGTCAGTACCATGCTGTTTTTATTGTTATTGCTTTGTAATATAGTTTGAAGTCAGGTATTGTGATACCTCCTGCATAGTTCTTTTGACTGAGTATTACCTTGGCTATTCGTGGCCTCTTGTGTTTCCATATAAATTTCACGGTAGATTTTTCAATCTCTTTAATGAATGTCATTGGAATTTTGATGGGAATTGCATTAAACATGTAGATTACTTTTGGGAGTATCGACATTTTTACTATGTTGATTCTACCAATCCATGAGCATGGGAGATCTCTCCATTTTCTATAGTCTTCCTCAATCTCTTTCTTCAGAAGTGTATAGTTTTCCTTGTAGAGGTCTTTCACATCTTTTGTTAGGTTTACACCTAGGTATTTGATTTTTTTTTTGAGGCTATTGTAAATGGAATTTTTTTCATACATTCTTTTTCAGTTTGCTCATTGTTAGTGTATAGAAATGCTAATGATTTTTCTATGTTGATTTTATATCCTGCTACCTTGCTATAGCTATTGATGCTATCTAGAAGCTTCTGATTAGAGTTTTTTGGGTCTTTAAGGTATAGGATCATGTCATCTGCAATTAGGGATAAAATATCTCCCTTCTACAGTTAAATATTGATGAAAGAGAAAACCTCACTTCAGACTCTTGAAGAAACTGTAAATGCATAATTCAGCTTAAATGTTGCTTTCCTAAAAGCCAGACAGTCACTGATATTTCTCTGTATGTAAATTGCCTGATCTTTCTCAAGGGTATCAATCCATTTCAAACCAAACACCGAGGAGAAAACAGTCCCAGGACAACCAGACTTATAACCTCAGTAAGGATAGAATTCTCAACCTCATTCACATGTAGTTCATCTGTTTTCATTTTCAGCAGGTTCATACTGTCAACACTCCTCTGCAAATACCAAATGTTGATTTCTATAGATTTACATTAGTGAAGTTTTCAGCTACAGATCAGAACATGGCATATCTTTGTGAATATTCCATTGGATCATGAAGAGACTGTTACTCTGTTATCAGCTTTGGGCTGATAAATCCTATGAAAATAATTGAATCTGGTCGGTAGATAAGGTTTTTGAGTTTGTCTTTTCATTACTGATTTCTGCCTTCTTAATCTGTCACTAACTGGTGTGTTGAAATGTTCAAATAATTTATTTGTGGGACTGGAGTTTCAACTCAGGGCTTCACACTTACAAAGTAGGAAGTGTACCACTTGAGCCACATGTCCAGTCCATTTTGCTCTGGTTATTTTGGAGATGAGGTCTTGAAGACTATTTGCCCTGGTGGGCCTGAATTGTCAAACCTCTGATCTCAGCCTCCCAAGAAGGTAACATTACAGGTAGGAGAGAGAAGTGCAAAGCTCAAAGGACTTATTGATTGATGGTTTCATTGCAGTCTGATAAGCTTTTGTTTTCTTGTAATTTGTAACACTGCTCATCTTCATATCTATTAAGGACTATTATATTTTCAACAGCAGCTGACTGCCTTATCAGAATGTATTCCAAATGTCTCTTATAATATCCATTAACATAAATTCTGACTTGTCTTTACTTAAAATTTGTGCCAATTTATACTTTTGATAGGTTAATTTTGCAGTACTTGGGTTTGAACTCAGGGTTTCACACTTGCTAGGCAGATGACCACTTTAGAGTCTACATCAGCCCTTTTATGTGTTGGGTATTATTGAGAAAAGGTCTGGCAAACTGAAATTACCAAGGATAACTTTGAACAGTATCCTCCTTAACACTACCTCAAAAGTAGCTAGGATTACAGGAGGGAGCCACCAGTCCTTGGCTCTAACTTCTTGTTTCAATTGTACTCTCCCTGTGTTCCATTCTGTTTTCACTGTTAAGATATCAAATATACTTTTTTCCTACTTTTTATATTTTCTTTCCTTCACTTTGTAATATATATTTGCAATTTATTTTGGTGTACTTTCCTTCTCTTCTTTCCTGTGTGTTTATATATGTGTTACTATAGGTTTATCCCAAGGCCTTGTAGTTACTAGGCAAGCTTCCTGGTGGTGAGCTACATCCATAAGATTTTTTATTTTGAGTCAGAATCTCACTAAATGGCCCTCACTGTCATCCAATTGATAATCTCTGTGAAACATCCTCCTCAATAGCTAAGCACCACAACTGAATATTTCATCACTTTTTGGTGATTCTGACATTTGAACTTGGGCCTATCACTTCCTAGGCAGGTACATCAAAGTTCAGATAGTCACTTTCAAATATCAGTACACAGCTTCAGAGTCAATGCAGGTATCTTGAAATGCTTGAGTTCTTGCTCCCATCTCTAATTTAGTTGTTCTCATTCATCATTTCCTTTTCAGCAACTGTAAGGACCCAGTATAATGTTGTAATTTTTCATTTTTGACATTTATATGTGGTAACAAATGTGAATAATTGATTTTGGAGTCAGAAGGCATGGCCTAAGTGTTAGCTGTTGTGACTAGCAAACGTGAATCCCTAACTCCAAACACCAGTATGCCCAAGGGAGAGAAAGGATTTAGTGTATCTTCATTTTAGCACTCTTTCTTTGTCTGGTCTTTATTTATAACCACTTTTTCCTTCTCTCCAAACACTCATTTCAATTTTTGCAATGCTGGTGTACAGATGATATAGTCTGTAAATATTATTCAATTCAACTTCTTTAGGAAGAGGTGTGAAACCACAGAGAGCTGTCAAAAGACAAGAGTCTCAAAATCCAAGTCATCTCTTAAATGTGAGGAGGAGGTGTGTGCTGGAGGTATGGCTCAAGCAGTAGGGCACCAGGTTTGCAAATGCAAAACCCTGAGTTCAAACCCCAATCCCACCAAAAAGTGTGAAATATGTCTTTGTTGGTTGCATTAACTAAATACTGAAAAGCATCAATTATAAGATGATTTTGGAAAGGATGGCAAAAAAATGAAGTGCCTGAAATCATAATTCTTGATGCAGTGCAAAGAAAAGGGTGTTTATTTGTGTAAACTTTGATGATAGTGTGCCAAGAATAAGATTATCATTCAGAAAAATATTGTGTGCTGGTTATTGATGGCTCATCCTGTCATCTCACCTACTCAGAAGACAAGGATTGGAAAGATCTTGGGTTGAGACCAACCTGGGAAAAAAGTTAATGAAACTCTGTATGGTGGTATGTGCTTATAATTCCACCAACCTGGGAGGCATTTTTGGAAGAATTATAGTCTGAGGCAGCCATGGGCAAAATGGGAGACCCTACCTGGAAAATAACTAAAATAGCACTACAGAGCATGGCACTTGTTAGAAGCCTGGCTAAGAAAGTACGAGTCCCTGTGTTCAACTGATTACTGCCAAAAATAGAGAAATAAAGACATACCATATTGGGAATGGGCACAAAATCTGTTTGGAGGCAGTGAGGGAAAGTCTTTATTCACCCCACCTCTTTTTTTACATGAAAGAGCTTCATTTTGACACTCTTGATAGTGCACAGTGTATAGAACATTCATTAGAAAACTATGAATGTTATCTGAACACAAAATACCTACTAGATCAGAATGGATGCCAACATCAGGGGGCCTGAAGAAAGTGGGTTTGAGTTTGTTGATCTTGGTACATGAACAATATGGTTTATATTTATTGTAGAAAATGAAATTACCAAGGAATCCACCTTCCAAATGGACATGATTTAGGGAACTAAAAGACAACTCAAAGTATCCTGGAAGATTCAAGTGCACTAGAAAAAAGTTTATTTTATTTTATTTGTAAAATGTGTGACTAACAGCATACTACATTGTTTGGTTAAAATTTTTGTTAGGACCATCAACTTGCCTTATTTTGTACATAGGAAGAACTATTGTATATTGTTTTTTCTAACAATGGTTATTTTTGTCTTAAAGTCTCTTAATAAGTTTGACACTGATTCTACATGTCAATACTTTAAAAATGGTCATAGACCTGTTGATACATAATACATTTAGCTTAAGTTGAGTTTACAGATGAGTCTGTTGTACTTTTGTCATGCATGTATTTTTTAACATATGTATGGCAAGTTGGTATATAAAAAGATAATGTTGCAGTCATAAAGTATTACAGACAATGATGATTCATGGTATAAATCTTTGTGTACCTCATTTTAAAATTATCTGCCCTGAAGTTTTACAAACTACTTTCTAAATTTGAAAATTCCTGTGGTGTGTACATAACATATGATGACCCCTGAGACCCTAAAAGCTGTATGGCCATGATGGACATGAAATGACCTGCAGCTTATGAGATCTGAAGCACAATCTTTACCCAGAAAATATGTTAATTTGAAGCTACTTGGACTTGGGAATAAACCATGTACCAGTGTTTCCATGAGGTATATTGTTGGATCAAAAAAGATTGCAGTAAGAAGCCAGTTCACTGAATCCTAGTCAGAGTAATTCCATCTTTCAGAAATGCAACATTTAGGTCTTTGTAATGAGGCTGAAGCCAACAAGCCAAGTGGGGCTCAAGTGAGAGAATGCTTGCCTTGTTACTGAGAAGCCCTGAGATCAAACCCAGTACCATCTAATAAATAAATAAAGCCATCTTTTCCAAAATTTGATATTATTTGCTGAGAACAGGAACATCCCCTATAAGTGCAAAGACTGCATATATGTATGTATGTTTGCCAGTAAATAGTGTTATCTGTGCCTGAGTTCTCTGAATCTATAATAATTTATTTAACAGCAGTGTGTCAGTGTAAGGTCAGGGTTGCAATAATTTTGCTGTAGACCTAGAGCCATAAAACACTAATGCTGTGGGGTGTCAATTGATATCTGTAAGCTGTTCTCCATGTTCTCTGTACCACCTGATAAATCCAATTACTGATCATTCTGTCTTTGGTGGAGTCCTTCCTTAGGCTGTTGGTGCTATCACAATTCAGAGGTGTACATTTCTTTTACCTCTTCCTGGAAATTATAACACCTGTTATCCAAAGGTTTACATTCTGCTGTTTTACTTTACATTGGTCTGAATGTAAATGGAAAATTCCTGGATATAAAATTTTGAATGTTCCATGCTGATAATGTCACAAAATGTGGCATCAACTCCATCAGTTACCTTACTTCATTACATCACTGAAATGCTGCCTGATGGTACTATTTTGGGATACTGAATAGCAGGGAAATGGTACACTGAGGCTTTTTTAGGAAGCAATGTTTATTAGCATGCTGGCAGCAACTCTGGATTCACATCTAAAGACTGAGCCCTGAAAATAAAGGGACCTTTCCTTATACACCATTCTAAGCAAGGTAGAGAAGCAAGAAACAAAGTTTAAACCAGTGTGGTTACATACTATCTCACTGGATATCATTTTCTCAGTGCTAAGTGACCTTCATATTCAGATTCTCTAAGTTTTATCTCCCAGCTATGTCCTTCCCTCCTCCTTGTTACATTATCAGAACACAAACTTGCTTGCTTTTTTTCTTGGCCCTCCTCTGTGCTTCATTATATCATCAAAGAGGAAGAAGAGTGAATACAATAAAATGTGATAATTGAAAGAGATGGAGAACAGATTCACAAACTTTTATTAGTAAATTTTAATTGCATAATAGTTATATTTGATCTTTAGTTGATGGCAGTGGTGACTCAACACCTATAATCCTAGCTACTCCAGAAGCAGAGATCAAGGGGAACACAGTTGGAATCCAGCCAAAGGAAATAGTTCACAAGACTCTGTCTTGAAAAATTCCACCACAAAAAAAAGGCTGATGGAGTGACTCAAGGTGTAGGCCCTGACACCAAGCATGAGTACTGCACAAAAAAAAAGATGGAAGGTGAGTACAGTTTAACATATATTGTGAGACACAGAGCCCATTCTCAAACTTTTAAAGTGTTTTTAGTATAATAGTTATTTCATCATTATGTGTTCATTCTAATCTCTCAATGCACATAATTTTTAAAAATATCATAGATGTGTATAATTGAAAGCAGAGTATGTACAGTCTTAAATATGACCACTCTGAGGAATTTGCTAGCAAGTCCTTGGAATATATCATCCTCGGATAAGTAGGTATTGTAGCTTTTACTTGTAATTTGAATACATAAAGGAACATCACTCATGTCAGACTATCTTCCTTACTGACCAGGACAGGGTGATAGGGTAGAATTTGATAGAGGTGACAGCCAGAGCTGTGGAATTGGTGGTGAAGACATGGAAAATGTACATTGCTCAAAAGAAACCATCTTCCATTCCTAAAGTACATTGTGTTAATTCAGGGAACCCTTCTGATGTTTCCCCCAGATTCTGTGCTCCCTGTCCCCTACCTTGAAGTCCATGCACTAAAGGCATCTCTTTTTCAGCCCAGTCTCCCTGAAAATGAGGGCTTCTCAGCAGGGCCAGTGGCTAAAGTCTCCCTGGGGAAAGTGAGTGGCAGACAGCTTTTGTTGTGTACAGGAGGAGGCAGTGGAGTCCACATTCCTGAATGACTCTAAGTCCATGATGAACACTGCAGACTGTGGAGAGAACCATTTCTCCTCCAGGGTGTTCTTGAGTAGAGTTCATGGTGATGCCCTGTGCAGAAGAACACAATAAAGACAAATCACACAGCTAAAGTTCAAGGTGACTCTGGGTCTGATCCCTCCACCTGATGTTACCTACAGGTAACATTAGACAGTATCAAATATCAGAGACTGCCATTTTTGGCCACTTATTGGACTGTAGACAAACTGGAGAGTGAGCATGGGAGAGAAGGTGCAAGGACATAATGTGTAGAGTCACATGGCCTGAGGTGAGGGTGGAGGGCTGATGAGAAGACAGTCCTCCAGCTTGGGAGTCTCCCTGGGCCCTTTGCCCATTCTTTGTGCCTTCTAATTTGGTCTGCCTATGGCTAACTGCAGCTGCTCTCCCTGTGATTTTTCTTCTGGTGGTGATTCTAGTGTTTAGGGAATATTAGGATGTGTTGAGAGAGATCTTCTGATGTCATGGCATGAAGTAGGCAGTAGATTTAGTAACATTCAGTGGGTGGATGCCAAGGGTACTGCTAAACATCATGCAGTGCTCAGAACATCCCCAACAAGAACTATCCAGCCTCAAATGTTACTAGTGCTGAGGTTGAGAACCCTCCTAGGCCCATCGTGCCTGTGCTGCTGTGACTTCTCTTATCCTTACTAGACTATACAGTATGGATACATGTGTATTTTTTGGTCCTGAGGTAGAACTCAGGTCTTTGGCAGACTATGCAACCACTGTATCTCTGAGTTATAGTCTCAGCCTCATGTACATGTGTTTGTAAGATAAGGATTCACTGTGGTCTGGTTGTCCTTGAACTCATGATCCTCCTGCCTCTGTTCCTCAAGTACAGCCAGGGGTCAATATGCAAAGCAAAAGAACAATTTTGAAATCATGCATGAAATACAGGGTATGTGTATACTGTCCATGTTCTCTTCCTCTGATCTCCTAACCCTGTCCTCATGTACATATATTTTCAATGTATGCAAATGGACTTATATGAGTGTTCACTCAGGTTTGTTTCTTTTGTGGTCCTGGGGTTTGCACTCAGGGCCTCATGTGTGCTATGGAGGTGCTGTACAACTTGAGCCAGTCATCAGCCCTGTTTTTATGTTGGGTATTTTTGAGATAAGATCTCAAGATGTATTTGTCTGGGACTGATTTTGAACTGCTGACCCTGCTGATCTCTGCCTCCTGAATAGATATTATTACAGGAAATGACATTCTCACCTGGAAAAAATTTTTCATTTACTAAAATTGTTTTCAATTTTGATTAAATTTTGTCGTGGACATCTCATTCCTGTCATGGCCTCCATTGTTTGCTTTTGCCACATCACACTGCTTTCTTCCCAATCACATTCCAGTTATCTTCTCCCTGACATTGTTGAAATAATTGCCATGGGACTCATTCTTTTATATACTTCCTCACAAACATGTATGCCAGTGTATACAATGTGCAAATGTAAATTCTTATCACCTCCCATTCAGTGTTCTACCCGTAATGCTGGAGGATTACTTAGACCTCTAGTATTACCGATTCTTCACATTTTGAATATAGCAAACATCACTGATATGTTGTGCTATTCAAATGCTGTTATGTACAATAACTGATAAGGGAAATGATGATGGAGCAAGCACTCTCACTTCAAATCCCAATCCCACCAAAAAAAGTTTCATTTAAACCCTTTAACATAGCATTAAGTGACAGATCAAGGAGGCAGAAAATCAGTAATGATAAAGTTTAACCCCAAAACCTTGTCAACCAACTGAATTCAAATATTGCCATAGAATTTATAAGCCCAAAACTTCAGAATAAGAATCTTTTCATGAATGAATGGAATATTCACAAAGATACAACATGTTCTGAGCTATATAGAGCATGTACCTTAACTAATGTAAATTTATAGAAAGCAATGGCTGGGATGAACTGAAGAGTGTTGACCCTGTGAAGCTGCAAAGTCACTGAAAGCAGATGAACCACATGAGCTTGAGGTTGAGAGTTCTGTCCTTTCTGAAGTTATAACCTTGGATGTCATAGGACTGTTTTCTCCACAGTGCTTTGTGTGATGTGGAAATGTATTCTGGAGGAAGACCAAACTACCTACATATGGAAAAAAAATCAAAGAATATCAGGGGTTTTCAAAGCAATCTTAAGTGTACTTACACATTTATAGTTACTTAGTGTTACCATCTTAAAATGTCTGAAGTCAGATTTTTTTCTCTGATCATTTTTTCTGTATATAAGGAGGAAAGTTTTTTCAATAGGAGGAGTGATTAAGAAGGGCCTATGAATTCAGTGAGATAAATCCTTACGTTTCAGTGATCATTACTAAGCAATGATCCCCTTTAGGGCTCCCTTTCAGGAATCACTGTAGTCACCATGCTGGGAAATTTGTTTAAAATCATGAAACTGGGTTTTACTTGTGATCTTGGGTGACACAGAATCTTTGCCTGAGGTTGTACCCTTGTTACAATTCATTCATCTTTTTCCTTTTTATTTATTTATTTTTTAATGGGTAACACTGTTGCTTCAACTGAAGGCCTTTTGCTTGTTAGCCAGTCTTTGTACTACTTGAGCCACTCCACCAGCCATGTTTTATTTGGGGGGGGAGATGTAAGAGTGAGATTTTAACTGTGTTTTCTTTTTACAAAATAGACACATACTGCTTGAGTCAAACTTCATTTTCAGTCTCTTGAATCTATAGTGGAATATAATTGTCATATGAATCCATTTTCCCCTTACATGGAATATCTCTTATGTTTTTGGCATTGGGTCTTTTTCCTTGGCTTAAAATAGTTAGATTGAAACATGACCTGTGAGAAAAACCTGACCATCTGCTTCATTCCAATATCAAGTGTTTGAACATTTGACCCTATGTTGACTTCCTGTGACCTAGCCTTTTTGACTGTCCCCTACTTAACTGACATGAGGAGTTTTCTCCATCTGACATTAAATCTGGAATTTTCTGAGTATACCTGTCATACCATTTTCAGGAGGAATATGCAGCAAGGTTCCATTGAATATGAGAAGCAAATGCCACATCTGGAGAGCCAGGACAAGCTCCACTAAATGCAGTTCTTCCACTAACTGACATAAGTCTACAGGGAAGGAAGCCTGATCTGGCAAGGGCTGCTCCAGGATTCTCTCATTTTGAATTCACTTAGTCAAATATAGGATCCTATTCATGTCACTCATGCCTTGGGGAATCCAGTCCCATATCCATTAGCCAATCAGAGTGGCTGTTACTTGTCTGTAGCAACCATCAAATGATAGTGCCAATTGTAGGAGGTCCACTTCCTATGATGGTTACATCACAGTGTAGCCATATTTACCTCTTGCTTGCTGCTTGAGTTCTTAAACTATTGAGATACAGTAGCTGTTTGTTGCCTTTTGCTCTAGTGTCTGTGACCTGATTTCACTATTGGGATCTTTGGTCTCCTGTTGCCTTCAGGATGGGGCTGGACTCTGAGTCAGAAACCCTGCCATTGCCCCTGGCCATGTGAGGCATCTTCATTCCACCCTGCAGCCTTTGCTGGGATGTTTTCTTCCCCAAAACCATGTCCACCAGGCTGAGTTGAAAGTGGGGTGGTCATGGGAAATTCTTGACTTTTTGTGCAGTTTTAGAAGATTGTGATGCTGCCATGTTGCCCTCTTGTCTCCTTTCTCTTTACTTGTACCTGTTTTCCTTGGGATCCTGGACATTCAAGGGAAGCATGGGCTAATTCTATGACCTGTCCCTTCAGGCAAGGCTTCTCAACATTGTCTAAAATCCCAGAATTTCCACAAATCCAGCACATTGTCAGATTACTGGAAGTGTGGATTCACATCTGCATGTGGTTGGCTTCTGAGTGGAGGGGACACTTTTTGCCCTTCCTGACTTAACTCTCAATTTTCCACAGGTTGTTTCTAGACATTATTTAGAATGAAATGTTGATTAACCTAGGCCATGACTTCAAGAGTATTACACTAGGGAAAATACCCAATAGTAGGATATTCCCTTTTTGGCCAACATCATGTGTAATGCCAGCTTGTCCCAAGTCATCAGGCTAGTTGGTCCCAATTGCTCTGCTATTCCTTTGATAGCATCCCAGGTATAGTTAACAAACCTTTATTGGTTATAATAAATATAATTAATCCAATTGACATTTTAAGGTATATTAGAGCACCAAAAGAGTACTGATTCAAACCCCACTGCAATTTGGTTCCTGGCTTTGAATTTGTTTGGTACTTCCTTAGAAATCCCAATGGCATCAATGTAAACATGGGGATGAAAGGAGCCTCTGTAGTTGGCTAACGTGTCTATGTCTCTCCTTTGTCTAGATGTTGTGGCATGGGCTGGGGATCAAAATGCTAGGGTGAAAGGGATTGCCAACTGCACCAAAGCACAGGTGCCTGCCCAGTTACCTGGAAGAGTCTCAAGTAAAGGTCTTCCACAGTGCCACCAGACATTGGCTCTACCCACTGAGAGTGTGGACTGTTTTGTGAGGCTGTTGAAGGACTGGCTTTCACTGCATCCCATCACATTTCCCACATTTGTCAATTGTCCTCCCTGTCTGGTGAGACATGAGATAAAATTTACATCTAGGATGGATGGCCTAATAGTTCTCTGGGGCTGACTCACAGGACCTCTGACCTCTGGGAACAGTAGTGATAGTGTCCAGAAGGATTCATTGCCCCAAGCTTTGGCCTCCTGAAACAAAACCAACATGCAATACCTTCCATCTGGGTCCGAGGAACATCCTAATGAAAATGGAACAACCTGAGACTCTGGTCTCCCAGTAGTATAAACATAGAAATTGCTCTTATTTAATGTGCAGACAGAATATTTTATCCATTCCATCAAGCATTTGTATCCCTGTACTTGATTTCAGTAGCCACAGTTTCTCTTATGTCCTTGACTATGACTACAGTTACCTGAGTCATATTGGAGTGGAGATAGAACTGGGTGACACCTGGGAGGGCTTAGGTGTTAGATGGTAACTAACTAGTTAGTAGAAGAGGGGTGTGTCCAAAACAGCTGTAATTTTGACTGTAGTCTCTTCAAGACTGTCAATTATTTTATATGGTGGAAATAAGAATCTTTCCAGTGCCCTGGGGTCTAGTCCAGCCCTTAGGATTTTCATAAAAGTGGGGGAAGTGTATCCTTGGAGTTGAAGTTAGGATGTAAGGTCTCTGCAAGAAAGGACCTGAAATGCATCGAATTCAACAATTAAAGGAAAAGTACTCTGAGTTACATGAATAATAAACATACCATTTGCCAAATGAAAGAGAAAGAATAAACTAATTTAGTGAGTTGATTTTTACTATAGTCTTTTAAAAGTCATTTTGGTGTCACCTGGATGTGAAAGCACAGCCCATTGTTCCTCCTTGTCTGGTGGGGGTGCCTTCTTTACCTGTGTGTGATGAGTTCACCCCTACTCTATGATCCAGACGGCTGTCTCCATGGTCAGCATGACCAGGAAGGGTCCTTCTCAAGCTGGCTCAAGCTTATTTGCTTTCCAGGTCTTGACCAGACCATGATCGCTACGCTGCTGTGGGTGAACAGGAAAGTCAAGTGGAGGATCCTGTGCTAACAATCCTTTTTTCCTAAGACAAAGTAAAGTAGAGGACAATCCAAGTACATAATTTTTGAAGAAATAGTCTTTCATTTCAAGGGAAGGTACATCAGTAACAGAGCTAAGGTAAGGAAGCCCATGAAGCATTTCACAGGGGAAGAGGCCATCCTAATTCTGAGTAGTGCTGTGGGAAGACATTTAGTCCAAGGTAATCTGGTCTCTAAAACTAATTTAGTAAGTTGGTTTTTAAGAGTGTTGATTCATTCTTTCAACACTCCCTGAGGAAGGTGGATGTCAGGGAGTATGATATTCACATTTGATCTCTAGAGCCTTGATAAGTTCCTTAAGGATGTTGGCAGTGGAATGACTCCCATTGTCTGAGTCTATATTTTCTATAACCCCAAACCTTGGGATTATGTTTTCTAGTAATACCCTAATTACATTTGTAGCAGTGGCCCTTGGGAGAGGGATGGCCTTGACACAGTAAGTGAGATGGTCTACAGTTACCAGGAGATATTTAGGATGACCTATTTTGGGCATGTCTTTGTAATCCACCTGAATGCATTGGAAGGGTCACAACCCAGGGTATCTACCCCCAGCTGGTCTCAGACCTTGCTTGTTAATCTTTTAACAAGTAAGACATCCTTCTGATACTTGTTTGGCTACTGTATAGATCCCTATACACCCATAGGCTGACAAAATTGCATCACACATTGCTTGGAGTCCTCAGTGGCTCCCCTGATGGAGATAGGTAAGGAGTTCTCCCATTAGGGGTGTTGAGATCATTTCCTTCCCATCATGGAGAACCGATTTTCCCTGTTCAGTCCTGACTGCCCTAGGATTTTTTAGTTGTTCTTCCTTGGAGATGGTAAAGATAGGGGGCACATAAGCAGCAGGGAGGTGTGGAATGAGACAAAAGCCCGGGCCTCAGGGGTGAGAGCAGCCTGTTTTTCTGTCTCATCTGCAAAAGAATTTCCCCAAGCCTCAAAATTTACCCCCTTTTGGTGACCTAGCATATGGACTATGGCTATTTCTTCAGGTAGTTTTAGGCTGTCTAATATTTGTTGAATTAATTCCCTATGTACCAAGTCTTGGCCCTTGCTATTGATTAAGCCCTGTTCAATCCAGATTTTTCCAAAGGTGTGGACCACACCCAATGTGTATTTTGAATCAGTGTATATGTTCCCTTTTTTGTCCTTTAAGTGTTTTAAGGCCTGATTTAGGGCAAACAATTCACAAGTCTGTGCTGACCAATTGTTTGGGAGTCAGCCTGATCCTATTATAGTCATGGCTTCCCTGTCTACTATAGAATATCCATTATGCCTTTTTCCCTCAATTACCTGAGAGGATCCATCCACAAAGGAATGGAACCCGGTCTGTAAAGGAGTTTCCCCAAGATCCGGCCTCACTTTTGTTTGATATTCAATAATATGTAAACATTTATGTTTGGGTGCTCCTCCCTCCAGCCTTCCTGATGAGAAAGTGGCTGGATTTAGGGCATTAGCAGCAGTTAAAGTCAGGTCATTGTTTTTTAGCATACTTTAGGATTCTAGAATTCATCAGCCATCTACCCACCTTCTGTTTTAAGATTGTCCTAAACTGATGGAGAGTGCTAATAATTAGGTTTCCCCCAAATGTGATTTTTCTACTTTCTTTAGTTAGAAGGGCTGTAGCTGTTTCTGCCTGAATACACTCAGGCCAACCTCAGGTGATCATATCCAGGAACTTAGATCAGAAGACCACAGGTTGATATTGGCCCCCATGTTTTTGGGTTAGCACCCCAAGAGCAACTCCCTTATTTACATTCACAAAGAGGTGAAAAGGCTGTTCAAGAGAGTGCAAGGCTAGCACTGGAGCTGTGATAAGGGCCTGCTTTAGGTCATCTACTTGTTCTATCTCCTTAGGGGTCCAAAGTTGGAGGTCTGGCCCCTCTTGGGTTCATTTGAGATATAAATATTTAGTTTTAAGGGCATATAAGTCTACCCACAAATGCCAATATCCCACTAAGCCAAGGAACTTTCTCAATTCCTGTTTTGTTCCTGGGAGAGGGAGACCAGTAATTCCTTCTATTCTTTCTGAACCAAGCCTTCATTGGCCCTTACTGATTAAATGTCCCAGATATTTTATGTCAGTCTCAGCAAACTGTAACTTATTTTTTGAAGTCCCCAGCTACCCAGAACATTAATAAAGCTAATGGTGGTGTTGATCACTTCTTCCTAATTATCCCCTGACAAAAGTAAATTGTCCATATATTGGAGGAGGCACATGGGGGGGTTTAATATGAACTTTTCTAAGACTTGTTCTAAAATCTGGCCAAAGAGGTGAGGGGAGTCAGTAAGTCCCTGGGGAAGACAGTCCACCTATACTGTTGATTTTGTGCTGAGTGGGGGTCTTCCATTCAATGGCAAATATGTCCCAACTGTTTGTAACTAAGGGCAGATCCAAAATTGTCCTTTAAGTCTATTACACTGAACCACTCACAGTTATATGGAATTTTGCTGAGGAGAGTGTAGAGGTTTGGGACTAGTGGGTATTCAGCTTGGACTATTTGATTGATGGCTCTAAGGTTTTGAGATAACCTGTAGTACCCATCTGTATTTTTGACTGGGAGTATTGGGGTATTGAAGGGAGAGGTACAGGTTCAAGTAGCCCATCTCGTATCAGTCCCTCAATAACTGGCTTCAAACCTATCCTCTCCTCCATAAGAATAGGGTACTGTTTTCTCCTAACAACCTCCCTAGTCTTCTTTAATTGAACTTTGATAGATGTAACTTCGAGGCCTCCCCTGTTCCTGACTCTAGCCCACACTATTGACTTAATTTATTTCTAGCCCCATAGAGTAAACAGATTTAGGTATGCTTGTATTTTATCCCTTTTTATATGTAAACTGATTCCTAATCTGGTCATTAGATCTCTTCCAAACAGGTTGGTAACTGCCTCAGGGACTAGGAGAAATTGTATCTTAGGGGTCCTGTCTTGAAAATAAAAACTGTTTTTTTGTAATATTTCAGCTGGAAAGCTTTCTCCCTTTATGCCAGAAACTAGCATTCTCTCCAGGGAATTGATAAAACCCCTAGGCAGAAGACAGAGGAAGGATCAGTAGGCACCTGAGTCAATCAAGAAGGTGACAACTTCATGTTGTGGTCCCACTTCTAAATTTATCAAGGGCTCTGAGTGGGACTCTTCAAGGTAAAAGAGCTCCTGACTCCCTCTATTCTTCATCAAAGGTCATTAAGGGAACAGTTTCTCTACTCTTTTCCATTCAGGACATTCTCTGTTAAAGTGTCCAGTCTCCCCACCTTTAAAACACGTATTTTCCCCTCTTCTTTGTTGCAACTTTTGACTTTCTGGCCTCTTATACCCCAATGAGGGAGGCCAGGCTAGTTGAAGTCCAATAGGATATTGGTCTGGCCTTCCCCTAATAACCTGCTCAATCATGGAAAACATAATCTTTGCTTTTTGTTTGTTTGTTTTTTTTCATTCCTCTCTCCTTACATATACCTGTTGTGCCTCTCCTAATAAATCCTCTATGGCTCTGTTTTTCCAGTTTTGTAGTTTTTGTAATTTTCTTGCTATATCTGGCCAGCTGATTGTAACAAAGTGAAAATTTAACATTCCCTGTCCTAAAGGGTCTTCTAAGTCTAGCCCAGCATACTTTCTCATCTGATCCTTGAGGTGGTTCATGAACTCACTCAGTCCCTCATCCTTCCCTTGTTGGACATTAAAGGATTTAGAAAGGCTTTGTGTCCTTGACATTGATACCTGGATTCCCCTTGCTATTAAATCTCTTAAGCCCCTCATATTATCTTGGTGTCCTGGGGTGTTGTTATCCATTGGGGATCTTGGTTAGGAAACTTAACATCAACCACCGGGACATTCTGTCCCAAGGGATGTTCACATTCCCAGATAGCCATTGCCACCCTATGGATCATGGCTCTTTCCTCCCCCAAGAAGAGAATTCCCAAACTAGACATTAACTCATCCCAAGTATATATCTATGGTCCCAAAAATTGATCGACCTGTTCTGATACCCCAAAGGGATCCTTGAGAAGGGGTCACAACTCCTTTTTAACATTTTGGACCTCAGAGCTGGTAAGAGAGGCATTTATAAATCCAATTTCATCCCCTCTGAGGGGGACCTCCCTGAAAAGAAAGAGGGAGTATGGTCTTTCCCTTTGGGACTGAGAAAAAGGTAGATTCTCAATGTCCTTGGGACTGAGGAAAAGGTAGATTCTCAATGTCCTGACAACATTGCTCTAACTACTTTTGGAGTCATGGTAGGGATGGGTTTCAGGTAGGAAGCTGAAGGGAGGTGGAGGTGTAAGGGTTAGGAGAGGAGGGGGAGAGGCAGAAGACTGGAGGGTAAAGAGTTGAAAGGGGGCAAATGTAGAAGGGTTAGGAGGGGGAGGGGGAGAGGTGGAAGCCTGGGGTTGTGGTGCTGGGACTGGCTCTGGCGCCTGAGCTGGAGAAAAAGCAGAGTTATAAGAGGGGACAATGATGAGAGTAAATCCCAGTTAGAAGGGGTTTCAGGGTTTTTTTTCCTTTCTTTAAGTGGAAACAAGACTACAGGACCCTGTCTCCAACAGAGGGCATATTCCATCTCCTCTTGAGTGACTGAGCTGTTATCATTAACATGCTCAATTAATAGTTGGCAGACCCAGTCCTTGTCAGACTCAATTTTGGCCAAAAATCCAAAGGCTTTAAGATTAGTTCTTGGGTCCAGATAACACAACAGTATTTAGCCATTCTTTGTTTCTTTTTCCCGATAGTAACATCTTCCCTAGGTGGCTCCCAGATTTTATCCTGGGCCTTTGTTTTCTGGCCCCCCTCTTTGTTGCCTTTATTTCCCATTTCTCCCTTCTGGTTGACTTTGCTCTGTCTATAAGGAGCTCAACTCCCCTTTTTGCCTTGGTGGTTTCCTGCACTCTGATTCTTTTTTGCTTTGTCCATTTCTTCCCACATCCTTTGTGGGAGTTTGAGGCAACTTTTGGTAGCCTATGGGTCAGTATAAACTCCTAACCTGGATTAGATTTAAAAATATAATCCGCCTTAAATAGTATGAGTTCACCTCAGAATTATGGATCAGGACTCCACTTTTGCCATGTGTCACCCGACATGTCTCACATCACACAGCCCCAATATCCTGACCACCAAGACATTACTCGGTCACCCCCGTGACATTTCTTTTCTTGGTTTATGCACAAAACTTATATGGTCTCCTCAGTTGCTGTCTTCAAGCACTCTGGAGTCCAAGTTCATTCACAGATCCAAAAAGTTGTTGCTGTTGACCGAACCTTGGGGCTGCCACAACAAGGCAGCAGGGCGCATCTCCCTGGGGAAGGCCCCTTTCCAGGACTGAATGTAATATCCCAGACAAAACCCCAAATTGATGGAATTAATAACTCTCCAGTGCCAGAAACAGACACACAAGAGACAGAAAATCTTGACAAGGCAATTTACTCTGATCAAAGTGTGCAAACATGCTCACTCCAGCTAAGCAAACATGCAAGCACAAAATGGCCTACCATGGCTCCTCCTTATATCTCTGATGCAGTTGTAGCTGCCCCTAACCCAGGATTTGTCCAGGTCAAAGTTTCACAATCTCCCTAGACTGGGTAAAAGGCCTGGGGGATGGGTTACAGCTTGATGGACAAAGGAGTTATACAGGAATCTGGAAGAAGAAACAAGGACCCTTTAAACATGCAATTCACCTAGGATGGCGACCCAAGGAATTTTTCTAAGAGGTAAACAAATACTTTGATAGAAAAGATCATTTTTCATACACAATGAAGCTGCATATACTTGAAATTGGTTGACCCATAAATAAATGCTCAGGGTGTTTTCTTCTTTCTGAAGGTAGAACTGTGGTTATGTGAAACCATTTTCCATACAGTGGTTTGATTTTAACACACACAGTAATTCTAGATTCACACTTGTCCATGAATACATGAAGAAAATCTGTGAAGTTCAGACTCAAAGAAAGCCTCATTTTGCTAGTCTTCTAGAGAAAGGACTTTTGTGTTTTGCAGTTTCTTTTGATAAGAACCTGAAAATAAATGAATTGAGATAGTCTATGTGGGGAATATAAGGTGTTCAAGCCTAGAGTTTGTTACTAGGAGATGGGCTTCCAGTGTTATAACCTCAGGTTTCTCTGATCAGCAATAGGAACTTAAGTCTTCCAGGGCTCCTTTTCAGTGCTTAGTGTACTCTTTATCCTTGGAGCTGTGTTGAAGCATGGGAATATAGGTTTCCCTTGTGACCTTGTACAATGAAACCTCCTTCTCTGAGGTAGTTCAAAGGTTGCTTTTCATTGTTGTTGATTTATTTGTATAATTTGTTTCTACATAACTTTACCTTCTGTATATACTAAATAATGTAGATCTATTGCTGGAGCATTTTCATGGCTGAAAACAGACACAAAACTTTTTTGAGAAAACATTGTCCCTGTGCCTTCATCCAAATTCCTGATTATGCACATGAGCCCTCAATCCACTTGCAGTATCCTTGCCTGACATTCTTACCCCTCCCTCTCTGATGTCATGATTCTCCTTGGGATTCTGTACATGGAAGTCCCCATGTACACTTGTACAGAAGAAATAAGCACGAAGCGCACAAATGTATAATACAAAGATGGTGCCTATTATGGGGGGCCATGAAACTTTGTAGAAATGAGGAAGCCCAAGCATTGGCTGTTGGAAGTTACTATCCTATAGATCAGCACAGGCAGGAATAGCATACTGATCCTGCCACTAGTGTCCTAAATCATTAGCCGGTCAGAGAGGCTGTTTCTATCCAATGTGTACCAATAGTGAGCACCAATGTTAATGATCCATAATGCACAATGGAGCATGAAGCTATGTGCCATGTTGCCCAGTGTCCACTGATGACAGTCTTCTCAGAACCATCAGTTTGGCAGCTGAGTGATTTATACTGAGTGCAAAACCTTAGAGGACACCTGACCGCAACGGCAGCAGTAAATGGTGACAGCATGGCCAGGCTCTGTACTTGGGAAAAGAGGGCCACAGTCATGTTCTCAATGGGTGGATTGATCCCACTTTTGATGCCACTCAGTCTTTGGGCATCAGACTCCTTCAGGGTTGGGCCAGAAAGGGAGTCATGAATTCTCTGAACACTCTAGACTATTTATGTGAGGTGATTCATCCTAGTCCACAGTCCTTGCTAAACAACCACACTAAGCATGAGGCTCCCAGTCTGTGTGCTGATGACAGGGTATTCATTGGACCCTCTGGGCTTGTTTATGAAGTAGGTGTAGGGGAGGAGTATTGCAATGCAGTGTATACTTTCTGCTCTTTCTCTAAGGTGAATTTCTGGGTTTCCTATGGGACTTCCAGGTTCAGAGTAAACAGGACTTAAATCCAGAGCCTGTTCTATGAGGCCAGGATTTTTAGTGCTACAACTAATCCCTGAATGTCTATGTATCCCCTACATTGCCAGAACCATTGTAAATGAGCAACTACATACATACATGGTTGCTCTTGCAGTGGAAGGGGACTCGGTCCCCTCCCTCACATGCCTGTTACTGTCCTCAGACTGTTTCTCATTTTACAATGACATCATTATTAATACAGGAAATGATTTTCATTCATGTATTACACTCAGGTTTTCCCCAAAGTAAGGTATGCAGGCACCCCAATTGTTACACAGAAGAGTTTTTTTTAAAGGGAGGAGAAAACAAGAGTTAAAAGAAATTTGGAGGGCGTCTAGAATTGCTGAAGTGGTAGAGTGCCAGCCTAGCAAGTGTGACGCCTTGACCTCTAGCACCAGTACCACCCTCTCAAAAAATCTGCTTGCTTTAGAGTTGCTTTGTTTGCACTGAGTAATTCAGGTAACCATTGTTGAGGCAAAATCATGAGCCTTTGGGAAGATGTGGGAGCATGTCAGAAGTTGTAAAGTGTGGATGGATCATGTAACTGTAATAGGAAAAGTGTTTGCTCTGGTGTACATAGTGCTACTTCTGCCAGATCAGCTGGTATAATCTCTCACACTCATTGCGGAATTCCTTCCACAGACTTCTGTCCCAATTTCCAAGTGGAACAAGCAGCTTCCACCCTTAAAATTCAGGAGGAAGTTCTGCTTAACTATAATGAATCCACAGGCTTGGCTTTGTAGGGACTAGAAAGGAGGTCTAAGCTGCTAAGGGCTAAAACTGGAAACAGATATTTGGTCCTGGCACTCTGCCAGTAAAAGGATCCCTTCTCCCCTTAGTGGTCCTGGATCAGAAACCAAGGAGGAGTGCTGCAAGGAGCAAAGTGTAAGGATAGACCAAACAGAGTCCATCAGGAAGAGGCCCCACTACTTAGCAGAAATTGCATTTCCTGGTGCCTCATTTTCTAGATCACTCTGTGCTCCTGAGATCCATCTTTGTGAGTCAATTTCCCACTGTGCATTGCTTGTGTGAATGGTGATGTGTGAGAACAATTCACCACAGAAGTAGGAAATGGTGTTTCTGAACTGCATTCCCAGACTGGGCAGGCTCATAGGGTTGACACTGATCTTAGCGGCTGTGATGGAATTGATCCTCTCCATCACAGCCTTGTAGCCTGCAGACCAAGTCACTCCTGGTGCTGCTTCTCACTTGGTCTTCTCTTTTCTAGGGTTGGGGCTGGGTGGATGGGTCGAACCTTATCATTGTCATGTGTCCCAGACCCAGAACACTCTCAGGGAGCTCTGCATTAGAGCTCATGCCTCTCCAGACTGTGGACATGGCCAAAGGTCATAGGTTACTGTGCAGTTCCCAAGGCTCTGTGGTCCTTGTGTTTCCTGCTCTTGCAAACTCTATGCACATCTGATTGACCAGAGTGATATAAACATTTGAAAACTTGAGTAACATAAATGTTTGAAGTCTTAAATCCAGAGTCAGTCCCCCAATCAAGTACTTTTATAGCTGAAATAAATCCCTAACTTTACAGTTATTTCCCAACTCACTGAAAATAGATTGTATATGCAGTTGGTGTTCAAAGTAAAGAATAGATTTGGGGAGGTGTTTAGGGTTTGTGATTGTTGCCCTCTCTGACATATTGATATTGACCTTGACCTATTTCTAGACAGTATTTTCACAAATGAAATTCAGATTGAGGAAGGACATGAACATAGTGAAAGGAAGTCACAGTTTGGGATAGAACAAACTTCAAGACCTGCAGGGTCTTAAGGATGAATTAGGACAGTTCTGTGTTTTACAGGGAGGAGCAAACAGGAGGAGAAAGAAGGTTGGAGACTAAGGATGATGAAAGAACAGTATCTGGGTCCTATAGCAGATCTTTCCGTAAGGACAGCCAGTCCTTAGAGTGTCAGTAAAGGAGGTGTCATTTGCTTCTTCTTATTGGACATGGTCAGAGATCACAGACCTGGTAAGCAGAGAATATTCAGGGCAGTTTGCTTAATGAATATTTTGTTTCTTGTGATCAATTAAGCAACTGATTTTGAGGCATAAAGGAGGGAAATGGAAAGTTTTTGCTTGCCTTGGTGTAAATTTAAAAAGGAAGGACATCTAAGTGTAATGAGAAGGGGAAGGATGGTGGGGTGGTCTTTAATCATCAGTGTTCAGCAGGATTACTTGGGTAATCCTGGCTGAATTTTCAGCAGTTTGCATTTGTAGTCAGGTCACTGATCTAGTCACAATGTTATTTGTGACAACTGAGAATGCCTGTCATAGACCATGGAAAAACAAGATACGTTTGGGATGTGCCTGCTGGAAAAAAATGTTTTATTAATTTCAGAGTTTATTTGTGTTGCTCTTGTTCCCAGGTTCTGCTATGGAGTAAGTAAAACTCAGAATGTTGCTCAGAATGGAGAAATTTTGGTTGTTTGTTCTTGGTGTTTTTAGGTAGTGTCTTTGTGGCAGTAGTGAGATGGTGCACAGTGTCATCACCAGATAACTTCAAGATAGGAAATGGGGCTCTGCACCAGTGACTCACATCTGCAATCCTATCTTCTAAAAAGTAGAAAGCAGGAGGATTATGGTTTGAAAGCAGCCCTGGGAACATTAGCCAGCTCTGAGCAAATCGTTTGCAAGAATCTATCTCAAAAATACTGAACACAAAGAAGGGCTGTTGGAATGGCTCATGTGGTAGAGCACCTACCTAGCAAGTGTGAGGCCCTGGATTCAAACCCCAGTACCACAAAAAAAAAAGATGGTGAATGGTGACCATACATAGCAAACACCTGTGGGATTAGAACCTACAGTGGTACCAGTGTGGGGGGACTCAGTGCCAAACTTCTAGGATATATACAGTTCTGCATTACAGACTGTCCTCAGAATTAAAATATTGGATGCCATTAGTGTTGGAGAATTCATTTAAGTTTAGCAATGCCAAGAAAAGACAGCACAGCTCTGAATAATGAATTGGCTCTGGATGAGAGTTTGACACCTTTCCCAATGATCCTGTGTCATAGTGAGCCATTTCATAATGGAAGTGGGGAAAATTGTGTGTGTGGAGGTCCTGGAGTGAAATTTCCTGGTTTTGTAGGTTCCTCTCACTCTTTTCCTCCAAGTGAGCCACAATGGACTGCATCTGCACAGAGACAGTGTTCACTACATTTAAAAATGTGTGTAGCATTCTCCTCATGTAGTTAGTGTTGGTTCAACAGGCTGCATCCTTGAATGGCTTCTCATTTTTTCCTTTCTTAGAATCTTTTTTTCTGTGAAATTGCTGTTTACTCAAGCAATGAGGAATTTTTTGTGCTGATTTTCCTGTAAAATTTTAATGATAAAATGATGCCTTAGCATGCAAGTTTCATAAATTTTGTAAAGAACTGGGAAAAATTCTTTTATGGATACTTGGATGAAATAAAATTTAGTTAGGAAAATTTAATGGTATATGAATTTATCACTTGATCTTTCCTGGATATGTGCTTATTTATTGGGTTGTTTGTCAAATGTTGCAGTGACAAACATCATTTGATTTTGTCTACTATTTAACTGGATTTATTTTTTATTATATATTGTTTGTGTTCATTAGCCCTGATGTTGAACATTTTAAGGTATGGTGTTGTTTTGTTCTTGTTTTTGTTGTCTTTCCTATTTCGCAATGCAATTTGATCATTGTTGATGACAGAGGAGAATAGAACCCATGTTTCTTTGTTTTTTCTTTAGGCAAGGTGGGGACTTTGTTAACAGACTGCTCAGAAACATAGCTGATTGCAACCCTTGTTCACTGACTACCCTGGGGCACTGTGTCATACAGGGCAGGCAAACCTCTACTACTCACCACATCTTCATTCCACTTCACCCATGCAGCTGCCCACTACTAGCTGAAGTCTGTGACAAGGTCCCAAGGACAACATTCTTCTCTGATTTGCTCTGTCCTGACAGGCTCTACCACACATTTTTGACCATGGACATCGGCATTTGGAACTCAAGCCAGGCTCCCAAATTATTTAGTGCTATTTTAGTTATTTTTCAGGTAGGATCTCCCATTTTGACCATGGCTGCCTCAAACTATAATCCTTCCACAGATACCTCCCATATAGGTGGAATTATTTGCAAATACCACCATGTAGGTTATTGTCTGAAATAACTTTGCATTAACTTTTTGCCCAGGTTGGTCTGAAACCATGAGACTACCAGTTTTTGTTTCCTGAGTAGATGAGTTGACAGGCATCAGGCACTATAAACCAGCACACACTAGGATATTTCTGAATTACAATTTTATCCTTGGTGTCTCGATCATCAAAGTTTACATAAACGAACTCCCCATTTTTTGGAATGCATTTGGAACTGTGATTTCAGGCACTTCATTTTTGCCATCCTTTACAAAATCATCTTATAATTGATAATTTTCAGTATCTTCTTTAATGCTACCAACAAAGATGTATTTCACATTTTTTGTGCAATTGGGTTTTGAACTCAGGGCTTTGCCCTTGTAAAGCATGTGCTCTACTTCTCAAGCCACAACTCCTCCTCACATTTAAAAGATGACTTGGATTTTGAGAATCTTCTCTTCAGAGGTGGTTCTACACCTCTTCCTAAGGCAATTGAAATTATTCATTCTGAACAAGAATATGAAAATTGAATAATATTTACAGGATATATCACATGTACATCAGGATTGCAAAAATGGCAATGAGTTTTTGGAGAGAAGGGAAAGGTGGTTAGAAATAAAGATCCCACAAAGAAAGAGTGCTAAAAAGAATTAAATAAAGATACACTAAATCCTTTCTCTCCTTTCGGCATACTGGGGTTTAAAGTTAGGGATTCAAATTTGCTAAGTACATGATCTAACACTTGAGCCATGCCTCCAGTCCCCAAAATCATTTATTCACATTTGTTGTAATATATAAATGTAAGTACTGGGTACTCTCAGTTGCTGAGTACAAATGATGAATGAGAGCATCTAAATATGGAAGGGAAGACACTGGAGCATTCCATGATGCTGAACCTCTGTAATGTTATTTGAAAGTGTACTCCAGGCCTTTGATGTACCTGCTGAGGAAGTGGTAGGCCAAGTCAGAATCACAAAAATGTGAATGAAAGTCTCAGTTGTGTTGCTACACAATTAAAATCCCAGCCACCGGGGAGGATGTTGCACTAAGATAATCAATTGGATATCAGTTAGTGTTACTTAGTGAGATTTGGTCTCAAAATAAAAATACATAGGGATGTAGCTCACCACTAGAAAGCTTGCCTAACAATTACAAGGTCTTGGGCCAAACCCATAGTAATACACACACACACACACACACACACACACACGAAACAAAAGAAACAAACTGCATTAACAGCAACTGCAAATACACATTGCAAAGTGAAAGAACATAACAAATAAAAAAAATAGTAAAAAAATATATATTTGCTGTCCTAATAGTGAAAACAAAATGGAATACAGGGAAAGCACAATTAAATGAGAATTTAAGCCTGGGACTGGTGTTTCCAGTCTGCAATCTTAGTTATTCTGGAGACAGTGGTAGGAGGTCAATGTTGCCTACAGCATTTTCCCCATATTTGCCATGTTTCTGCTCCTGGGTGTCTTCTCAGGTTACACAGCTCCAGCAGCTGTGTGAATTCTTCTGACTGCAGGACCATAGGGACATCACCTGGACACGTCAGAAGCGGGAAATGGTGAGAGGGAGACTGGGCATCTGCAGTGCTGGGTGGAGGAAATATTGGATCCAGAGCTGCAGTGGTTTTCACTGGGCCCTGTCCATTCTGGAGTCTGCATCCTGATCACACTGTTGGGGTCTTAGGTTTGCCATCTGGTTGGTGGTGGTGGACTGGGGGCCTTGAACCCAGTCCCATGTCCTGGTGAGGTGACTTCAACCCAGCCCACAGCCCTGCTGGGAATTTCTGCCTGTAAATCCCTATCTGGCCAACGAGGTGGCTGGGGGTACCACCGTGTACTTATGCAGTTTGTGCTGGGTCAGGGAGGTCCTGTGCAGTGTCCCGCCAACCCTTAATTGTGACCTGGCTTCCCTTTAAGTCCTTCAGGTTCAAGGGAAGCATGGCTAAATCCAGTGCTTCTCAGTGCTGCTAATCGTTCCCACATTTCCACGAATCCTGCACATTGCCAGATTCATTGGAAATGCGAATCCACATGTGCACGTGGTTGTTTTCTTCTTTGCCCTGACTTAACTGTTAATTGTCCGGGGGTTGTTTCTAGAATATTGTTTCATCATTTTATAATGAAATGGTGATTAACTTAGACCATTACTTTAAGAGTATTACTCTAGAGGGAATGCCCCAAAAGATATGTAGACGTCTCAAGGCAGAAAGGCGTTTTACTCTCAAATAGAGGATAAAAGCAGGAGAAGAAAGAATTTGGGTACAGACAGACATGGAGATTGGCAAAATCGGTTTTCTCCTGTGATCATCTGGGTCTTGTTTGTTTCCTTATTTGCTTGTTTTATTTTTGGGGCCTGACGTTTGAACTCCTAGCTTTGCATTAACACAGCAGGTGCTCAACTGCTTGAACCAAATATCCAGTCTATTTGATCTGGTTCTTTTGGAGGTGGGGTCCATACATTAAATACGTAAATTACTTTTTTGGCAATGTGTTTTTATTCTCTGGGTGTAAATAATTAGATTGAAATATGAGGTGCAAGAAATCCCTGGCCATCTGCTTCATTCCAGTTTTCAGAGTTTGACCATCAGCCCTACATGGACATCCTGTGTCCTAGTCTACCTGAGTCTCCCCTCCTTGTCTGACAGGATGAATTTTCTCTATGGAATATTGAGTCTAGAATCTCTGAGTAAACCTGTTTTCCCATTTTCAAAAGTAGTACACAAGAAGGTCACAGTGAGTATGATAAGAGGCATTTGCTGGGCCCAGAGGGCCAGGGAAAGTTTTATTGAATGTAATTATCCCACAAACTAAAACATATCCAACAAAGGAAGCCTGATTGGCAAGGCCTGTGTTGGATTCCTTCATTTTCAACTCACCAGTTTAGCACCTCCTCCCCACTCCACCTTGCCATCACTCAAGGGCTTGGGGGTTGGGCCCTGTTTCCATTAGCCAATCAGAGCGGCCGTTCAATCGTCTGCACCTCCAGTCCAATGAGGAGCGACGGTGGTAGGAAATTCATGATGCCTTCCTCATTATCGCCATATTTGCCCTGTGCCTGCTGGTGGGTCATTGCTCAGGCTCCCCAGCTCTAGCAGCTGTGTGAAATCTTCTGACTGCAGGATCACAGGGAGGCCACCTGGACGCGTCAGAAGCGGGAAATGGTGAGAGGGGACTGGGCATCTGCAGAGCTGGGTGGAGGGAATTTTGGATCCAGAAGCTGCCGTGGTTTTGGGCCTTGTACCTTCTGGAGTCTGCGCCCTGATCACGTGGCAGGGGCCTTAGGTCTGTGGCCGCCTGGAGGGTGCTGGTGGGCCTAAAGCTTTGAACTCCGTCCTTCGCCCCTGTGAGGGGACTTCATGCCATCACACAGCTCTGCTGGGAGTTTCTGCCTGCAAATCCCTAGCCAGCAAACTGAGGTGGCTGGGGATTCTCATGAGTTTTTAATGGAGTTTGTTCAGGTGTTCCTTTGCAGTGTCCCCATTACTCCTTACTGGGACCTGGCTTCCCTTTGTGTCCTTCAGGTTCAAGGGCAGCATGGGCTAAACTGTATGCCATGTCCCCTCAATCCAGTGCTTCTCAGCACTGCCACTAAGTCCCTAAATTTCCATGAATCCCACACATTGCCTGAATCACTGGAAATGCAGCTCCTCATGTGCGTGTGCTTGGTTTCTGTTTGGAGAGAACACTTTTTGCTCTTCCTAACTTACATGTTAATTGTCCATAGGTTTCTAAAATATTGTTTTATAATGAAATGGTGATTAAATTAGGCCATGACTTTAAGGGAATTACTCTTAAATTCCCTTAAATTTTGGGAAAATCCCCAAAAGTAAGATCTGGAGGCATCTCAAGACAGAAAGGCGAGTTGGTCTCAAAGAGAGGAGAAAACAGGGGAAGAAAGATTTTTGTGGCAAACAGACATGTATATTGGAAAGTCAGTTTTCTCCTGTGATCATCTTTGTCTCGTTTGTTTCCTTGTTTTCATGTTTTATTTTTGGGGATTGAGGTTTGAACTCAGAACTTTGCATTTACAGAGCAGGTGTTCAGCTGCTTGATCCAGACTATCTTGCTCTGGTTATTTTGGAGATGGGGTCTTGTAAACTATTTTTCTGAACTGACCTAAGTTATACCTAGGTTTACTGGAAAGAGCTATCAGTGCTAGAATAACTGGTCTTTTTTTGTTTTTATGGCTGCACTGGTATTTGAATTCAGGACCTCACGTTTGCTCTTACAACTTGAGTGATGCTGCAGTTCTTTTATGTGATGGGTTTTTTTCAAGATAGGGTCTCAAGAAGTATTTGGTAGCCCAGATTTGAATTTCAATCTTCCTGAGCATCCCTACCTCCTGAAGAGCTAGGATTAGAACCATGGTGATCCTGGTTCTTCGTGATCTTATAGTGATAATAGAGTGTGGTTTGTGCACTGACTCAGGCTGAGGTTTGTCAAAATTCACATTACAACCCTTTACACATCATTTAAAAGATATTTGCACTGATTGCTTCACGTAATCATTTTTGATGCAGAAAAAGGGCATTTGGAAAGTGTGTTGGGGAATGTCTGAGTTAACTAAGGGGATAATGGGAAGAGTGTTGCTCCTTTCCTAGCACAATCATTTCGATTGGAAGTGAGGGTTAATCACAGCTATTTATGAGGATTACAACATTCAGAATAAATCATCCACCACTTTCCTTTGGCCTCAAGTAGTTGGGTAGAGAGAGTGGAATTTGTGCCAATGAAGACAAGTCTGGGAGGCCCAGGCTAAGAGAAAGACACTTTTATATTCTTTCTGATAGGGCAAAAAGTTTGTGTATTTGAGAGGTGATGTGGGTGCGTAGTATAAATTAAAATTTTTCTTCATTGTATCTGTTTCTAGCACAGAGATTCAGAAATCCTTGGAATTTCTGAGTCAAAAGAAGTGCATTTGGTTTTCCTGAGCCCCATTCAGGCAACATTTGAATTTATTCTAATGACTTGTTTCAGGGTGGTACCTCTCTATAACCATAGGAAGGGAAGGCATAGCAAATGTGCTATGGGTTGTTGTCTGCTTCACACTGATGCCCAGAAGTTGCAGGGACTGTGCCAAGTCTGGATGGTGTCAGAGTTGAGTGGTAGGACACTCAGTTGGTATTTGAAAGTTGGTTGATGTTGACAACACAACATATTTGTTATCAGAAGTGATGGCAAAGAAATACAGCACAGGTCATAACTTTTGGGATCTCTGGGGAATGTTTGGTAATGTTACCAGAGTGTCCATTCTTGGTACTTATGCCTTGTGTGAGATGAATTCAGGCAAGACACTGGAGTTGAGCAAAAGTAAAGCATGGTTCATGAAGGAAAGAGTACACATTGAATAGACTTCATGGGTAATAGTTAGTCATAAACCATGTGGATATACTAAGCAAACCTAAAGTGGTAGAAGAGATCAGAAGGTTTGTGAAGATAAGCATTGTAATTAAAACATCTCAACAAACATTGACAAAGATCGGTAAGGTCACAGGATATGACAAGATGATTGTGTGTATTCCACTCACCTCAAGTTGGGTGTATGACAACAGTTTCTGGTGCAATTAATCTTTAACAAAGGCTCAAACCCATAAACCATATTCCTAGTTGTGAGGATACCCAAAAGATTTTGCTCATTTTAAGTATGTAAATTTGCCCTAGTGTTTTTCACTGTCAAAAGAATATTCTTTCAGGGCAGATGTTGGGGGATTGGTGCTGTGTAGATCATGGATAATCAGGAAGTTTTGATAACGTATGCATTCATCTGAACTTGTTGGATGCTTGCTTATTCTGTGATTTGCCAAATACATGGAATGTTCTAATTTATTACACGTTTCCATTTAGAGTTAAACAACTTCTTTGTATGCTGTTGGTTGCCCTATACCGATGATCTGTAATGTTGAGCATTTTTCTAGTTGTTCCTTCATGTTACTCTTGCCCCCATCTCACCCCTCCCTCCCTCCCTGTCATTCTTCTTTTGCTGTTTGTTTATTTCATTTAATTGGTGTTCTCCTTTTAATTGGAAGTTCGGATGGTTATAATAAATTCAGCAAAATGGTGTGTTGTGCATTTAACTGGTATAGTACAGTCTTGCAGAAATCCTTTATTTACTTACATTTATTTACCTATTTCCTTGTATATTATTCAGGGTCTTGTGATTGCTCAAAAAGCACAATACCATTTGAGCCAGTCTGATAGGTGTGGTCCTTTATTAATTAGTTATATTATCACATTTTCTATCCTTTATGATACCAAACATTTAAAAAATGTATTATTAGTAATTTCCTATCCATGTAAACTTCTTTTCCAAGTAGCTAAATGCATTTCAAATAAAGATGTGCTGCGTCCTGGGGAGGACAGGCATATTGGCATGTTCCCCATTATTGTTCCTCAACCTGTATATAACTGTATTTACAAATTGTTCTTATTATAAGGCATGATCGCCTAGTCCATAGTTCACTTTCAATGACTTCAAGCAAACATTTTCCTTGAATACCAGTAGTGAGGAAGAAAGTGAAGATTTTTTTGTTCATCCATTTTATTTCCTAACAGTGTTTTCTTCATGTGTTCTAAGTTCTTAGCTTATGTTTCTGTCTAGAGAACTCCTTTCAACAATTTCCACAATTCAGATGCTGGTTCTGTATGTGTAAGCATAATGAATCTGTCTGTATTCATTCCGTTCATCTTCAAAAAAATGAAGTGATACAATCTGTGATAAACTTACAGATGTAAGATCTATGGGAATGTCTTCTCTCATTCCCATTAGTACAAAGTACATGCAAGATGCCACACTGGACAGAAACTCAATGTCTTGAAGTAATGAGGGAAAGCCTTCACGTATCCTGCTTCCTTTTAGTAATATGAAAGAACTCCATTCTCAACCTGATGAGAGTGCACAGTGCATTGAACTTTTAATAGTGGAAACATGCCATGTCACCTGTATATAGCTTGGTTTCCTCCACAGATGGTGTGGAGAGAAAACTTGACTTACAGATTTGTGCTTATACAGAAGGCACTCTACCTCTTAGCAACACATCCAGTCCAGTCTCTTTTGCACTAGTTATTTCAGATCCAGAGCCTGTGAACAGTTTGCCAAAGCTGGCCTCTACACATGATCCTCCTGATCTCACCCTCTCAAGTACTAGGATTACAGGCATGAGCCACTGGCACCTGGCTTGTTCTTTCTTACAGATCTATAGGACATGTATTTCTAAATTTTACTCTGAAAATAAGCTTCTTATTCTGCTGGATGCCTGTAAAGACAGCTAAATGGGATGCTGCATCAACTGGCTTGCTTAAGGGCTGGGAGGAGTCTCTTAAGTGTGTATTCATGATTTTTTCTTTTGTCAGACTGGGCTTTGAACTCAGGGCCTTGTGTTTGTTACCCAGGTACTCTACCAGTTTAGCTACTCTGCCAGCCCTTTGTGTCACTTTTTGATTGTGACTTTCAACATGTTCTACATTTTATATTTCTTTGAGACAGCATAGCTCTTTCACTGGATATGTATCCCAGGTTGACTTTGAACATAGAATGTTCCAACCTCAGTCTCCCAAATGCTGTGATGAAAGGCATGTGACATGATACCTATGAAAGTCTTCAGTTTTTTTCTTTCTTGTTTCCCAATGCAATTTGAATATTATCCAACACATAGTGGAGCATAGAATGCATGTTTTCAGGTAGAGCTTGAATTTGTCATTCTCTCATGGGTTAAAGAGATTTTGTACTTTTGGCCACCTGTATATGATGCCTGTTCTGTCAAGAATTTACTTTGTTTTTACATTAAACCCAGTAAATACTTATTTGCTTTCTTTTTGTTTGTTTGTTTGTATTTATTCAAATGTCCATAAATTATTTGGGTCATTTCTCCACCCTGACCCCCTCCCCCACCCTTCTACCCCTTATTTGCTTTCTTTTGAGATCTATTTGTTAATTTCTTTATTATAATACTGCATGTTTAATAATATAGTTTCAACATTGTTTATTAATTTTAGACCATAGGTTGCTTTTTAGTCTCTTCTTTCTTCTCCCTTCCTTCCTTTTCATTCTTTCCTTTTTCAGAGAGGTTTGAGGTTCTTGCTATATAGACCCCTCTAACCATTAACCCATAATCCTGGGGGAATTACAAACTTGGGCCTTTTTATGTGACTAAGGGACCAGTTTACTTTCTTTTTTTTTCTGGACCTGGGGCTTGAACATGGGACTTTTGGTGTCTAAGAACAACCTGTGTCATGTGAGCCACTCCAGCAGGGCTTTTTTGTCTTAGGGATTTTCAAGGTAGGTTCCCTCAAACTATTTCCCCAAGCCACATTTGAAATGTAATCCTCCTGATCACTGCCTCCTGAGTAACTAGGGTTAAAGGGTGAGATACTGGTGTCCAGGTCTGGGGATCACTTTCTTTATTCCAATGACTTCAAATACTTTAAGATATTTATTCTACCTACTATACTTTGTAAAGTGGATTTTGTTCCATATTTCATGTGTGTTGTTGGAATTAGAGAATTGCACACATCCAATTAGATATTAATATTTGTTCAACCAATCTATTTGGATTTCTTTTTGGACTTATTGTCATTTGAACTCTGGGCCTCATGGTTGCCAGGCAGGCACTCTACCACTTGAGCTACTCTTATAGGACTGTTTGGCTGTGGTGATTTTTGAGATAGGGCCTGGTATTGCTTTAAACCATGATCTGACTGATATCTTCCTCCTAACTAGCTAGAATTACAGGCATTAGGGAGTGGCACTCACTGAAATGCATCTATTTCTAATGACATATGGCACACCTCTTGGTTAAGTATGGGCTGTTATGCTAAAACAAAAACTGTAATATTATCTGCCCTGTATTTCATTGGTTTTATTTAGTTTCAAATTTGTGATGCTCTGAAAGTAACCAGGTAGAAGCTTACTAATGTCTTCTCTTTGTACATTCACATTGGAGGTGCTCTATTCATTTTCACTCATGAAACATTCTGGATGTGGGAAATGTGGAAAAGCATTCACATATCCCTGTTGCCTTAAAATAAATGAAAGAACTGATATAGGAGAGAACTCCTATAGATAAAATTAATGTGGGAAAGACTTTTTAATTATCAGTGACCTTAAGAAACATGAACAAACTCACATTAGAGAGTATGTATGTGTAGGAAAGCTAGGTGGGAATGCCTTCACTCATTCCACAACCATCAAACCATGAAAGTCCACACTGCAGATAAAACCTATAGATGTTAGCATAGTGAAGGTGCCTGTATTCATTCCATTCACCTTTACATAAATGAAATGGTTCACAATCACAACCTTACATATATTAGCCATGTTGAAATCTATTCACTCACTCCATCATTGGCAAATACATGTAAGATATCAGACTGGACATAAACTATGTTTGGAAGCAGCATTTCCCTTTAGCAGCATTAAGGAGCTCCGTTCTGGTACTCATGAGAGTGCACAATTTATAGGACTTTTATTACTCAAAGCATGCAACATCACTTGTATAAGTCTTGTTTTTCTCCACAGGTGTTGGATTACATTTACCCCTGTTTATATTGCTTTTCCCTATACATATCTATAATATGTTAGAAACTATGCACTTTAAGAGATTAGATTCAACACCTAATGATGAAAATAACTATCATACCAACAGACTGTAAGTGGTTTTGATTTGGTTTTTTCTCAGTATATCAAATTATATATACTCACCCTTATTCATCATTCATGATGTAACATCATGCAGCAGTTAGGTGATGAAATGAAGTGAGGAAAATGATGGTATGGGATTCCAGATTTTGTGACATTACTCAGAATCTCAGAATGGAACAGTTATAATACATTTAATACATTAAATTTTCTATTTAATACATTTAAGTCCATGTTAAGGTAAAACAGCATAATGCAAAGCTTCGTTTATGGGGTTTTTTGTATTTCTTAGGGAGAGGTAAAAGAAATTTGTGCCTCTGAATTGGGATGCTGACAACAGCCTAAAGAAGGATGTCAACATGTACAGGCTGATGTGTCATTGAGTTTACTAGTGGTTACTTAGATACTGTTAGTCAACTCATGGATTCTCTATACAGAATAGGCCTAGCACATCATTTTGCAAATAGCTGAGTTTTATGGCATGTGATTTTGAGTAATCTTGAGTTCATACAGGACACTCTATGAGCAGAGACTTTTCCTTACTTAGGGCCACAGTTGCCTGTGATATATTCCTTTAAATTTATTGAAGACTTTTTTGTTGTTGTTGTCTTGAGTTTGAACTCAGGGCCTCACAATTGCTAATCAGGAACTCTACAATATGAGCCCTTCTGCTCCATGGTTCTCATCCCTAGGGCACAGGTGCATCTGGGTGCAGAGATTTTCTGTTGTCATGACATGAAGTAGGCTCTAGATTTAGTACCATCCAGTGGGTGAATGTCAAGAATATTGCTAAACATTGTGTAGTGCTGAGGACATCCCCCATAATTAAATATCCAGCCCCTAGTGTTGCTAGTGTTGAGGCTGAGGAACCCTGTCACAGGTGCTTCTTGCCTTTGCTGTTGTAACCCTGCTCAGCATTACTGGACCATACAGAATGTTATCATATACCTGTATTATTTTTTTTTTTTCCTGGACAGGGTCTGAATCTCAATCCTCCTGATCTCTGCCTACTGAGTAGCTAGGATGACAAATATGAGCCACTGGCACCAGTTCTGGCATGTAACTCTTGATCCTCATGGCTTGTTCTTTCCAAGTGATGAATTGAAGTCTTGTACCAGCATGCCTTGCTTCATTTGGTGACATTTGTTTCTGCCCTTCATCTCTTCTTTGCTTCCATGCTTCCTTTCTTGTTTCCTTCCTTTCTTCCTTCTTCCTAATTATCCTTTCTACATTTCTCCTTTCATTATGATGTCGAATCATTTGGCTGGGCAGTTCTTTTGGAAATTATTCTATCAGGTAAATATTTCTTTTTATACAATTGTTCCTTTTTTTTTTTTTTGTGGTACTGGAATTCGAAACCAGGGACTACACCCTGAGACACTCCACCAGCCCTTTTCTGTGAAGGTTTTTTCAAAATATGGTCTGTTGAAGTATTTGCCCTCGCTGGTGTTGAACCATGATCCTCCTGATCTCTGCCTTCTGAGTAGTTAGTGTTGCAGGCAGTCACTCTACCAATTGAGTTACTGTCAACCTGACAGCATATTGTAAATCTTTTGCTATTTTTTCTTTCTCACATTTTTATCCATTTTTAAATTTTTAACCTTCTTTTTCTCCTTTAACATCCCCCTGTTCTTTATAATTTCATTATATTTACTTTTTTTGGTTATTTTAATTTCATAATCTATTCTACATTTTTGTATATGTATTGGTATTAGTTAGCCTGAAATAAGAGTGTTTTGGATTTTTTTTTGGTGGGGGGCATTACTGGGTTTGAACCCAGGGTTTGCAGGTGCTCTTCCACTTGAGCCACTCTGCCAGCCCTCTTGATGGGATGAGTTTATTAGGGATAGGGTCTCCTAAACTATTGCCCAAGGCTGGCTTCAAACATCAGTGTTTATGTTTTTATGTACTGAATAGCTCAGATTACAAGTATGAGACACCAATGCCCAGGTGCAAAAAAAAAAAAAAGTTTTAATGGATATCAAGGCTCCTTTCAGTTGCAAATATGCTGAGATTATTCAAGCCTTTGACTGAGCCAAAGGCTCAGCCTGTCACCTCCACCCCAGCCTGTCCCAAGTCTTTCCCCTCCCATGGGTTACCAAGGGTTTAAAACTCCTTTCCGGGTGCCTGTGGATTACACATGTAATCCACATGTAATTACACATGTAGCTACTCAGGAGACAGATCAGAAACATTATAGCCAGATAATTCATGGGCCCTATCCAAGAAAGGTACTGGTGGAATGGCTCAAATAGTAGAATATCTGCCTAGCAAACATGAGGACCTGAATTCAAACCCCAATGCCACCCCAGCAAAAATAGTCTTGATACTGAAAGCCCAACTCTCTCTCTGCCCTGCTTACTGCTCATCTACCTTTTGGCAGAGGTCACAGGATGCTTGTGATTCCCTCCCTCACTGATAATGAAGTTCCTTGACATGTCCATGTGTTCTGCCTCAGTTCTTCCAGGCAAGACATGGAGAATGTGCATGTCTTTTGATCAGGGACCACGCAAGATGACAACACCATGCTTTCCCTGCTGGTCCAGTAAGTTCCTGGCCTGCCCTAGGAACCACTCCTTATCAGAAATCATAGGCTGTCCCATTGGGACACCTTAAGTTCACAATTGAGTCTCACCACACTGACTCCATTGCAGATGCCAGTCCAAAGCATATGTTTGTTCCATATGGCCACCATTTCTCATCTTGAATTTATTTGACCATTAGCTTTTTTGTACGTTCTTCAAAACGTTATCCTCTATTAATCTCAAAGCAGAGGTTTACTTGTTTTGGTTTCCAAGAGTTTGAAAGTGTTAATATTGCCATTCATGTATTATTAATGGTGTATGGAAAAGGTGTTATGACTTCTTTTCTGAGGGTTTGTACTCTTGAGGGCATGCATGGGCATGGCTACATTTCAGTCTGTTTACTCACTCACACCTCTGACTATGAAAGGTGGCCTCAAAACTCACCCTTTGATGTTGTTGACTGTTATTGTTTTTGTCCCAATTATTAATGTTTCATAAACTTTTATGCAGAAATATTATTGTAGCATAAACATGAATAAATTCAAATGCAGTAGGAAATTCTGTTAGTATATGAATTTGTTTTCAGATCATTCATGGATATGTGTTAATGTGTTTTGTTGTTTGTTGAAAGTTGGGGTGACCTAATTCATTTTGCTAACACTTCACTCTATAGCTGGGTGCAGATGGCTCACACCTGTAAATCCTAGCTACTCAGGAGGCAGAAGTCAGGAGGATCATGTTTCAAATCCAGCCTAGTCCATAGTTGACTTGCATTGACTTTGGGCATACATTTTCTGTGAATACAAGTGGGTAGAAATAAATGAAGCATTTTTTGTACATTTATTAATTTCATAACATGTTTTGTTTATGTGAGCTAAGTTCTTATATACTTTTGCTTCTCTCTGGAGTACTCCTTTCAACAATTTACAAAATTCAGATAGTTGTGACACATTCCGTGAATTTTATAGTCTTCTTTTTCTTCCAACTGCATCATTTTAATCATTTTCTCATCAAATTCTTTGTTGTCCTTCCTGTCCACCACTGAGCACTTACAGTGATGGTTCCATTGAACTTGTTTTATATACAAGTTCATATTTTCAATATAATCCTTACAAAGATTTCTACATCTCTATTGATATTTTCTTCTTCATGCAGTTTTTCCATTTTCCTGTCTCTTCACCATAGTTGTCCACAACACTTTAATTGTACATTAGACAGTTTCTAGGGTCTTTGTGAAATGAGTTCACTGCCTGGGATTTTTCGGGAATCAGTACTCTCATGCTGAAAATGGAATTTTGGACCCCAGGCCCAAACTCCTGGGATTCCACATGCCAGGTCCAGTACTGACCCTAAATGCCAAGTAAAGAAGCTTGGTGAAGGCAGAGAAGGGACGCTTAGTACATGGCTAGGAAAATACCTTGGGAAGTGGTAGAGTAGCACTCAGCCCATCTTCAGCCATCTGTGGAGGTAGGTTTAACTAGACAAGGAACTGAGGACAGGGACCAGAGTTGTACATCACTAAACACTTCCATTCATAGTTGGTTATTTTTTCAGTTGTAGTGTGAGGAGAGATTCTGGAGTTATGTGGAGTGTGACCCATCCATAGAAGGGACCACTCTTGGGGGTTGTATTGGTTCTCTGTCATGAAGATATTATCTATCCTGTCCTCCCTAGACTCCAAGTTGGTTGCAAGGCTCAATTCAAAATGGAGAGATGCTATGTTTTTTGCTACTTTGAATTAATTTGTGTGCCAAGTAGGGTGTCCATGATTTTCAGCAAAAGCAGTTTGACTAACTCTTACAATTATTTTCCATTGTCTCACCATATTTCTTATAATTTGTTCATCGTTTGTAGAGAGTGGACATGATGCTATTTTCTTCACACATAGTATTTCCATTTTCCTGTTGCATGGTTGCCCACAACCCTTTGATTCTACTTTAGGCACTTTCCAGAAGGTCTTTGTGAAATGAGAGCACTGCCTTAGATTTTTCAGAAATCTGCATTCTTTCTTTTCTATTGATGATGCACATTTTGCTGCCTGTTTGTAAATCTTTTTTTTTTTATTATTTTTGTATAGCATGGACATGTCAATACTAGAAGGACAGATATTACAACATGTGATTCTGTTAATCTGTTGTTGAAGTAGTTATAGTATGTTTGTCTTCTCATCATGAACTCTGGGTTGTAGAAATTTCTGGTATGAATGTGGGAAATACACTGTTTCCTATGGTAGAACTTATGCAATAATTTAAAATTTGAAAATTGATATTTTATTTTCAAATCCCCAGTATGAAAAGGAAGCAGAATTCTGTGAATGTCACTGAGAGATCCTAATAGGGTTTATGTAGATGAAACTAACAGATTTGTAGTTTCTGCTAAAGCCAGTCCCCTGGAGTTTTGGCTTTCATGTGTGATTCCTTGGTGCCTTCAATCTCTTTCAGGGACACTTTAGTTTTTCTCACCTTTGTTCTGTGGATTTCTGGTGAAAGTAAAGTTTCTCTGGGGTGCCTCTTTTGCCTTAATTGAGACAAAATGCATTGTCTTTTCATCTTAATTCTCCAAGTCTGAAAGAGTTATTTAAGCTTATCTTTTTTCTTATATATACAGGGATGTCTCAGTGTATGTATTTCCATTCAGAATTCTGAAGTAGAAGTATGTGATTCTACTTTTTGATGATAAGCATGCATTATTTCAGTGCTCCTATCCTTCATACACAACATGGAGAAGGCTACCAAAGGCTAGGAGCTCTAAAGAGACACAGATGATGATGCAATCCCTGCTACACTTCCTGACAGTCTGTATTCCTGGCGACATTGCCCAAATTATAAGCAACTGAGAGGTCTATAAGAAGTGGGCTTATGTGGTATACATCTTTACATGTTTTTCCTATAGATGATGTCCTGACATCTTAAAAATCCTGCAGAATGTCAACAGCCAGGGGTTAAAAGTTTTACAAGGAGAATACAAAAAGCCAACAAAAGCAAATACCTACAAGGCTGACTAGAGTCATTTTGGGGTTTGATTGCAAATATTCCAGAGAAGGATCCAGACTGTGAGTGCCAAAACTTGGAATAACCATGGTTAAAATACTTAAAAATAGTTTAGGAGATATCAAAATATATAGTTATTTTCATTGAAGACAGCATTTTAGGAAAATAATTATGACTTAGAGCATTATGGCTGCAACAGTAAGTGCTCCTTGTTACAATTAGGAACACATAACACACCTGCTTGGTAAAGTTTTGTTTTTAAAGCTTTGCATTTTAGAAGGCTTATATATTTGAGTATAAATACATTTTGAAGGAGTTGGAAATAATTAGCATCATGCTACATAGATGCTAGATATACATGTTAATTTAGGTTTGTTTTTCTTTTGGAGTAAAATTTAAAAATTTTCACTAGGTTACATAATAGGTGTACAACACTGACAAAAGTCAAAACTTTAGATGTCTTACAAATTAGGGGGGCAGTGCCTGTAATCCCAAATAGTCTTATTTCCTAATGTACAAGTAAATTTAATGCTTTTTGATTAGAGAGAGCTTTAGCTGGTCATTTGTGCATATATTAAACTGACGCTTTTAACCCTGCAAATGTTTGTACAAATATTAGATAAAATCTAGACATATAGCTCTACATATTTTTAGTAATAAATCTGTAGCTTATTGTTTTAGAATCACTTAAAGTGATAGTTGTTTTATCACACAGATATAAGGTGGTCATTTAAGAGACTTTTACAAGAACAGATACTTAAATGAACTCTGATTTAGGTAAGGCTTAGTTTTTTAAGTATTTAAAGTTTGACAAATCAACAGAAAAGGCAAGTAATTATTTTGATAAAATCTTTCTTTACAACCATTTTTTTTTTTGTTATAGATCTTACTCAGAACAACAATATTAAGATAGTCTTGTTATTTTATGGACACAGAGAATCAGGTTTTAGTTTAACATGACCCTAGAAAATCTCTCAGGCAACTCTTAGATTAGAGTCAACTTAATGACATACTTTTAAGCTTTTATGAGTTTCACTTATTACATATTTTTAAGACCTGCTCAGGACCTTAATTGATGTTCTGAACTTTGATGGTTTGTCCTTATCCCTCTTCCTTCAGGAGAAATCTGTCTTAATAAAATCCTTTCTCATGTAATACCACTTTCTTTTTCCCTTTAACTTTTTAACATACCCAATACATTTCTATATTCTTTCTACTTGCTGACTTTTTCTTTGTAACTTGTATTCTAAAATAACTTTAAAAATAATTTTATATTTAAATAAAATTGTTTTCCCAATATTTTATTAGCTTTATATTTTTAATATATAGAGCCATAAAGAAAGGCAACCTTAAACCATTTTTCTATTCAATAAGTATCTTTTAAAGACACATTTGGTAATAGAATTGAATGTAAATGACACTTAAGACAAAACGGAACAAATTCAGGTTATTGTCCATAGAATGATGCCTGTATTTTAGGTAGCCCTGATTGACATAAATCTTGAAAATCTCTATTTTTTTAAAGTAGCATCAGAAGAGGTGGGGGAAAGAAGAGAACATAAGCAGCATTCCTTTGTATCAACTCTAAAATGAGAATAGTCCCAGAGATGTTCATAAACACATATACAAGTATGTATAATGTTTGAAAATATTCTAAATTAGGCCTGCCATCAATATCAATTATTTAATATCTTAATATGTTCAACAGTGGAATATTATATAGCCTCTTTGTGCAAAACTATTTAGAGTTTCCCACTGCCCTCAGAACAAAGTCTATAAGTGGACTTCAAGGTATGGAAAGTTTTTGCCTCCCACCTGTCTGCTTTCATGTCCCAGAAATCCTCACTAGTTTCTTTCAGCTGTCAAGGGCTCACTGATCATTCACTAAACATAGCATCTCTGTGTCAACCTGACACTTCACACTTTCTGTCACTTGAAGCATCCCTTCATCCACCTGTCTGCCTCACTTACATCACAATGACGTGCACTTTAGATGTCACTGTAGACATAATCATCTCTTGATGCTGGATCTGTGACCATTCTGTCATATGTGTATACAAAATATCTTCCCAAATTGAACTCTTTGAAGCTGAGAAAAGAAAATACTTTTGATCTTAAAGGGAGTTCACTCTCAATTCTTACAATATTTCCAAATAAAAAAAATGAGGCACATAGTTTTTGAGATCTTTTGTTATTTTTACTTTTATTTGTCTTCTAGTTTAATTTACTCTTTTTTTCTGGCTGCATTATTTTGTGATTATGCAATTTGAACTCAGTGCTTCTTTCTTAGGAGGAGGCAAGTGTTCTACCAGTTGAGCGACTGTCAGCCTGACTGCATATTTGTAATCTTTTGCTTTTTTTGTCTTTACACATCATTATTTTATGCTGTCTTCAATTTTATTCTTTTTCTTTTTTTTTAAATGCCAAGATAAGAAACAGTTTATTATAGAGAGAAGAAACATTTCTCATCCAAAATATAGAAATCTGTACAACTTTGCCACAATCAATATATATGAACTGTACAATTTTACACCAGTTCATAATTTACCAAATAAAAGATGACTAACAAAGTTCACAAAATAGATGGTGGTTTGTGGAAAAGACGTTTACCCAATTAAGTACAAGGAAAGTTACAAACCAGACCTCTGCTTTCTAAAAATAAGAAGTTTACTCAGTCTTAGAAAACTACAAGCTAGCAAATGTACAGAGAGCTGGCTGGTGCTAACACCACAGTTGAGACAATGTCTTTAAAAGGGTCTTTTTAAAAGCCTGTTACCAAGGCAGATTCTGGTCACTTGCTACTTTCAAAGCCAAAAACACAATACAAGGTCTGACCATTTCCCCAGGTCATGCTTACTAGTTTGTCTTTACGTACATTTATACATATTTAAGTGCTAGGTAAAAGTCTTGTGGTAAAATTTCCAGTACTACCATGTTTAAAACGTTGAGCTTTTCTACTGAGCTGCCAAAAGTTGGTAACAATTTCAAGTGTAGTAGTGCAAATTCCTCTGTGAGATCTACTGCAGAGAAAGTTCTTTGAAATACAGATTTTCCTTAAAGGGACTGATGTAAAAATTTAGATAGCATGTCTGGGAGAAACTGAAACCGCCCTAGGACTTCACTCCCTAGCAAATAAAGTTATCATTTACTTGGACTCACAGGCTATTCAATCATTGAACGGTACTGTCCAAACTATGGCACTGTTACTTAAAATAAAATTTTTTTTTTACCATTCTATCTTGTGCCAGATCTTCACAGCTGTGACATGGCTTAAATTCCATAATCCATCCCCAAGAAGAGCCCACCCAAAGCAAAAATCAAAATTTTATCCATACACTATAAGACAATCCATCCATAGACCATATCTTAACCCGATACAGTCATCATATTGTAGTTTTTGGAAGGGCTTGTTCTGCCCAAGAGAAGTTCCTCCTTACAGCTGATTCTGCTGTCTACCATTTGCACGTGGCTGCTGTTTTGAGGGCTACCTCCTGCTGGAGAGGCTTCATACAGCACACAGATGGAGCCATCCTCTCCGATTCTGTAGGACACTTCATAGGGGTCAACCCAGAGAGTGAGTTCACTTGGGAGAAGTCTGAACAGCTCCTGACTGCTCAGTCCAATCCATTGGGCTGCCTGTCCAGAGGATCCATTTTATGGTTGATGCTAATACAACGGTAACCTGATCCCTTGCACGGCTTTTCTGGGAACCAGTGATGTTTATAATGTTCTGCCAGCAGCTCCTGCAGGTTCTGGCTGAAGGTCTGCAGCTGTCGCTCTCTCGAGAGCCCCTTGGTGCGGAGGAACTTGGAGATGAAGGACACGGTGGCGCCGATCTCGCCTATCATGGTGGCAGCCTGGGTGTAGAAGGGATGCATGGGGGCGGCAGACAGGGGCGGCCCCGACGGCGGAGCGGCCACGCCGGTCTCCCTCACAGACCAGAAGGCTGTGAGGAAAAGAGGGTATGAGGAGCGGACTGGCTACTTTTTTCCCCCCCTTTCTTTAGAGTAAGAAAAAGTTATTTTCAAGACAGGAGGCGGGAGGAGAGAGAAAGAAATGAGCGATGGCGGCCTGGTCACATCTCTCGGACCTCCCCAGCCGCCTCCGCCTCCAGCTGTGTAGCCTCCGAAGACCCCAAGAGTTGCATTTCCAGCTCCGAGGGGCGAAGCAGCTTTATTCTTTTTCATCTAAGACATCCTGATTTACTTTATTATTTCCTTGTTCTTATTTCTTATTTTTCTGCTTACTTTTAATTTCACTGTCTCTTGTACCTTTTTTTTTTCTGGTACTGGTGTTTAGATCCAGGGCCTGCACCTTGAGCCACTATACTATCCATTTCTTGTGATGGATTTTTGAGATATGGTTTTCTGAGCTGTTTCCCCAGGCTATCTGTGAACTGCAGTCCTCTGATCTCTCTGCCTCCTGAGTACCTAGGATTATGTGTGTGCCACTGGTGCACAGCTCTGTTGTACATTTTTGCACAATATATATGACTACTGTATTAGTTTTCCTTAATAGCAGTTTTTTGGTGTGTGTTTTAGTTTTTTGCCTTTTTTTTTCAATCAGCACTGAGGTTTGAACTCAGGGTCTGCCCCTGCTAGGCCTGTGATCTTCCACTTGAACCACTCTGCCAACCCTTTTTTTTTTTTTTTTGAAGGATTTTTTTCAGCAAGTGTCACCCAAACTATTTGCTGTAGGATGGCTTTGAGCTTCAATTGTTCTGACTCTGTCTCCTGAGTATCTAAGATTAGAGACTTGAATCGCTGATGCCAGCTACCAACAATTTTTAATAGCTGCCAAAGCTTTTTCATTGAAAATATGCTGAGAATCTTCACATTTTAGATTGAGCCATAACCCTAATGCCGGGGACCATTCTAATCACTCCTCATTTGCTATTGGTCATCACATACTGCTCAAATCTTTCCATTCCAACAGGTTGCCATGGGTTCAAAAGTCTTTGCCAGGTCCCAGTGGCTTGCACATGTAACCCTAGCTACTCAGAAGGCAGAGATCAGGAAAAGTGCAGTCAAATAAATAGCATGTAGACCCTACTCAAAAATAGCAAAAAGTAAAAAGGGCTCACAGAATGGCTCAAATGGTAGAGCATCTGGCTAACATGCACAACACCCTGAGTTCAAATCCCAATACTGGCCCCTGAAAAAATGTCTTGAAACCTAAAGCATGCTTCTCTCTGCCCTGTTCCCTGCTCCTCTACCTTGTAGCAAGATTACAGGGCCCCTTGTGATACCTTCCTTCACTTATAGTAAAGTTTCTTGATGCATCCATGTGATCTTCCTGGATTGGTCTCCACAGGACATGAAAAATCTGGGTGTGTTTTGACCAGGGACCTCATGGGACAACACCAGGTCTTTCCTCCTTGTCTAGTAAATCCTCAACTGACCTGGCCTAGGAACTACTCCTTCTTTGAGATCATAGGTTGTGCCCTTGGGAAAATGAATGTGGAATTCTCTCAGTATATTCCTGGCCTCATTTCCTAGTGGAAAAAGCAGGGTGTGCTCTGAAAAGTGGGTTTTGCTTAACTATAGTGAACCTCCAGGTTGGAAAGTGAAGGGACAAGGCAGGAGGCCTTATCAGCTGAGCGCTGTGGCCAGAGCCTGTTATGTTTACCTGGTACTGCATGCACAGCATCATCTCTGTTATTCAGATCCCAGTTGATGACTCCCAGATCAGTAGCCAATGAGAAGTGCTGGAGGGTGGAAATTGTGAGAAATGAAAAATCAGAGACTGGTACAGGGAGGAAACACTGCTTAACAAAGGAAATGCCTTTTTGGCTCTGCTGTTTTGTGGATCACTTGACAACAAGTCTTTGTGACTTTGTCTCCTGTACTGATCTGTGCATAGCACAAGGACAGTGGGTAGAACTCAGGTCATCACAGAAGCCTCTAATGGTGAGTTTGTGACAAGCATTCCCACTCCTGGGAGGATGTGGAGGCTCGTACACACCTGCGTCTCCACTCCTCAGCCTTGGGTTCTGTGACTTAAGTTCCTGTTGGTGCCACTTTACATTCCTTCTTCTCTGCCTTGGTGTGGTGGGGACTTGGCAGATGGCCCAACCCTGGCATCTTGTCCTTTATTTTGGCATGAAGTGGCAATGGCTGAGAGCCCTCTCAGGGCAAATCTGCACCTGAGACCTGCAACTTTTCAGCAGGCAGTGGGTGGGAGGCCATGGGTTCCTACCCTGGAGGAGATGTAGTCCTTGTTGGTCCCCGTTTTCTCCAGTATCCTCAGGGCAGAGGTGATTGCCCCAAATGTACTAAATGATTGGAAGCAGGGTGTCAAATCCAGGTTCATGGCCCAAGCCCATTGTTTCTTAGACCTGAAACAAAGCCTGAATTTACAGCTCTCTTCACACTGTCCCACTCATTGGAAAGGCCATGCACATGTCTTTGAGGTTCATGGGGAAAGGGAGATTGTGGAAGGTGTTGAGGGTTTGAGGTTTTTGCCCTGTCTGACATAAATGCTGGTGCTCCCAGTCTGTGTCTAGACAGCATGTTCAAAAATTAAATACAGATGCAGGCAAGACCTGACCTCATTGAAAGAGGGATTTAAGAGGCAACTTGAAGGTCTACGAGTGTGTCAAGTGTGAAGAAGAGTAGTTCTGTGCTTTCTAGAGTGGAGCAATCAGTGTTAGAATCAAAATGGGAGAAGAGTGGTAAAAAGAGATTCTTTGTGGTCCATAGATTCATTCTCCTAAGTTGAGATTCTTTCACGTGACAATAAAGGATGGGTTGGTGTGATCAGTTCATGCCTGGAGAAAGGAAATTATTTCTTTAGGAAATTTTGCTTAGTAAGTGTTCTGTTTCAGCTCTTTGAGAAAGCTAATGAATTTGATGCTGAATGTGGAAAAATAGAAAGTGCTTCCTAGTTGTACATTTTGGTGAAAAGGACATCTAAATATAAAGGGAACAGAAAGAATGGTGGTATGAGGTGATTAAAAAATCACCAGTGTTACCAGGGTTACTTTGCTTGGGTAAGATTTCACCTGTTTGCCTTTGCACTCATGCAGTTCGTCTAGTCAGAATGTAAAATGTGGCAACTGAGAAAGCCTGGCATGGGTAGAAGAAAAATATGATACCTTCAGGATCTGCCTGTCAGAGAAAGGGTTTATAAATATAAGACTTTATTTTAGTGTGTGGTATATTTTAAAACATTGCCCTTCCTCTTTGTTCCAGGTTCTGGCACAGAGTTACTAAAATTTGTAGACCATCTTGACAAATAGGAGTAACTTTGGTTATTTATCCTTGGCTCTCTTTATGTCATATCTGAATATATGCTAGTGGTGTGATGCATCATACCAGCCCAGATAACTTCAAGACAAGGAATCATGGCTATATAAAGAAAATGCTTGCTTTGTATTGGCATGTACAGTGGAGCCAGAGTTGTGGACTTTACTTCTGAACTTCTGGTGTTTCCACTAGATACAGACTCTGACAGATTGAAATTTGAGATATGCAGTGATGGTAGAATTTGTTGGTTTTCGAAAACACTACACATATACATCAAAGTGGTATTAGAAAAAAAGTTGAGACATGTTAGAATTTTTAAATGACTCTGAATAACTATTTGAAAATGGTCACAACTGAATCCTAGATAGATGGGTAGAGAAATGAGTGTGGAGGTCCCAGAGTAAAAGTTCCTGGTTGTTATAGGTTTCTCTCACTCCCTTGCTGGGAGCGAGCTGCTGTAGAGTGCATCTGCAGAGACAAGAGTTCTCTAAGCATAGGAATGTGTTTAACCTTGTCCTCCCAAACTATGAGTGAAACTGACTGCTTCCCCCACTGATTTTCTTTTTCTTTTCCTATCATAGAATTATTTTCTATAAAACAGTAGTTTACTTAAGCTATTAATTTTCTCAGTTGGAACCTCAATGGGTAGCATGATATCTTGCTATAAGCATTCTTTTCTTCTTTTTGGTGGGACTGAAGTTTGAACTCCAAGCTCTACTGCTTGCATGTTATCTCTCATCCATTTTACTCTGGCTAATTGTAAAAGGAGTCTCACAAACTGATTGCTATGGCTGAACTTGTACTGAAGTGCTCCCTATCTCAGCCTCCCAAGTAAGTTGGAATAGAGAAATAAATCAAAGGTGCCCGGCACCAAGGGAATCATTAAATATGTGTTTCATACTCAGTTTAACTAAGTGTATAAGCATCCTTTGAATTCACCAATGTATTTTTATGCATTCTCCCTAAGGTTACACTGTTAATTTCAAAGTAATGTTTTATTTGGATTTCAGTCTTAGGAGTTTTGAAAGCATTAATATTGCCATTTATGTACCATTAATGTTATGTGTAAAGTTGTGGTTTCTTTTCTCATTCTGTTGAGCACATGATGGCATGGAAGGCTGCAGTCCATCCTGTTGGCTCACTCACTTCTCTGCTTATGAAATGTGGGTTACAGTTTACTCTTTAATGCTGTTGTCTGTTATTGTTGAATTTGTCCTCAATTGGCAATGTTTCATAACTTTTTTTTGCAAAATTGGGTAAAGTTTCTTGCTGTGTGGATACTTAAATAAATTGAAATTTAGCAGGAAATTTTGATAGTGTTTAATTTATCATCACATCTTTTCATAGATAGTGTTTATGCATTTTGTTGCTTCTCAAAACTTGGAATGACCTAATTCATTTCATTGAATAATATCTTGGTTTCATTGGTTTATTGTTTTATGTTTTAAATGCTACAGTAATTGTTTCATTACTTTTTCTGCTGTAGAAGTAGTGTTGTTTTTAGTTGTATTCTAGTTTATTATTATTTCTAAAAAGATGATGGATACTAATATTTTAAGCTTGTGTTTTCCAACCTTGCTACCATCTATAGGTAATTCTAGGTGTTTTTATGGCTTTTTCTATATAGGCAGTGATGTCATCAGTGACCAAAGACAGTTTTATTTGTTGCTTCTCAATATCAGTTCCTTTCACTTATTCTCATTTGTTTTCTTTGCATTTGTTGATATGATCTTAGGAGGTTTCTTCAGTTGCTTCTTGAGCTGATGGATCAAAGTAATTTTTTTTAATGTTCTATTAGTCCTTTGTACCTAGGATTCCTACTTGCCTGTCCTGAGTCAATGTATATATACATTGATATATGTACTTTGTTACCAGTTGTTCAGGATTGTTTTTCTTTTGTCCTGAGGATGGAACCCAGTGACACATCCACTCTGCCACTTGACTTACAACCTCTTCCCTATTGGTAATGTTTTCATTTCTCTTTCTTGGTTTTGTTTACTTATTTCCTTGAGTTTTGAGAAATGATCTCCCTATGTACCTCCCTATGATGGTCTTGAATTTGAGATCCTCCAGCCTTGGCAGCGGTCAGAAAACTTTTCATCTTTACTTATAATATGTTTCCATGAAGGTTTTGTTTTCTGTAACATCTCTGTGTAGCATGGTATTATGGTAGTTTGGGCCTCATTACATCTGTTCATGTTATCTCTGCTTTTATTTTCTGGAAGAGAATTGTAGATTAGAGATATCATATTTGCACTAAATGCAGTGAGAATAAGCCAGTGACACCATGTGGGTCTAGTCCTCCTGCATTTGTAGTTACTTCAATTTCAATTTCTCTTACACATAGGCTGATTCATTTGTATTGTTTTTCTTTGTATAAGTTTTAATAGATTTTTCCTTCAGGATAGGTTCTTAACTTTATATGTGTGTAATTGTAGTATTTCTGTATTGTGCTTTTAATATCCATGTGATTAATGGAGTGACAACTCTATTGTTATATTAATAATTTTTTTGTTTTCTCTGTTAGCTTGACTTACAGAATTTTATATACAGTACCAATTATCTTATCAAATAAAGAGCTTTTTGTTTGGTTGATTTCATGTCTATATTTCTTGTTTGTAATTTTATTGATATTTCTTATAATGGTTATTAACCTGTGCTTCACTGAACATCAGCTTGCTCTTGTCTGTGTGGCTTTCTAAAGTCAAAAGCTAGAACTTTGTGTTGATTTCTTTCTTACTATTGTATGCATTAATTGCTTTACATTTCTCCTTAAGAACTTGTTTGTATACATCTCAGAAATGATGTTGACATGTATGTTGATAGCAAGAGGGAGGTTGAGGCAGGAGGAATGGAAGTTTGTGTTTAGGATATATCATATGACAGAACCCTATACCAAAACAAAAACAAACAGACACACAAAGACCACACCCACTGTAACATCCTTCATGTTCTATTGATAAAAAATATTTAAAAATAAATATACAAAACACAAGAACCACACCCACATCATCAGAAATGTGCTCATTCATTTCCATGCATTTTGAAAAACTTAAATGTCTTCTCACTTCCCTTTGATAATCTGTCATTTAAAATTTTATCACTTAATTAACTCCTTGGAGGATTTCCAACTATGTTTCTGCTATTGATTTCAAGTTCTGTTGCAGTGTGACTTGAAATCATCCCTTATGTGATTTCAATTCCTTTAGATTAGTGTATTTTGGGTGTGAGAAGAGTCTTAGATCTGATTTGGGGAATATGGCATGTCATCCTGAAGGATGTGCACTCTGTAGTTGGATAAAATGTTCTGCATTATCACAACCACAAGAAGTGTGAAAAGAACAAACTTTACTAAAGGAATGCATGAACAAATAAAAATTAGGAAAGAAATAAACATTATCACAGTTAACCAGGAAAACATTAAGATGAATCAAGGAGAAAGAAAATATCTGGGCCTGGTGTCACATGCCTCCTAATTCAGGTCTAGGGTGATTGAAAAAGGAGACTCATGAATTTAAGGCTGATCCAGGCAATAGAATGTATTTGAAAACAGCCCAGGATATATACAAGACCCTGCCCCAAAACTGAAAAAAAAAAAGGAATTGTTTGTGAAACTCATGTTAGCTACATTCAGAGTACAATTTTTAGAACAAACAATTCAAATGCTATAGCATGTAAGAATTTTGTAAAGAATTTTGGTTATGTTGCTTTAGTAGCGTCAAATGCCTTTGATGTGGACTTGTATCTTCTGTGTAAATGTTCAATTGTGACAGTCAAAATATGAAGTAATAAATGCAGAATGTTTCTGGAGAAAGTTAACATTAGGCTTATTATCTCTTTTGGATTTTACTAAAGAGATTTGATTTCATGTCAAATGTCCTGATGAATACTAAGAGACTAGAATCCTCAGCAATGATTACACATGTGTAAGAAGAGGCTGACTACATGATGAAAATGCCCCAGTCAAGCAGTGGCTTCACAAAGTGATGAGTACACATATAATGAAATTTCCCATTGTATAAAAAAACTATCAAGAAAGTTGAATCAATAATGAGAAGCAGTCAATGAATCCTATTGCTAGAAATAATGGCAAGCCAAAAATATTGTCAAAAGTAGTGAAAGATATTTCCATGTATTCTGAATTACAGAGAAGTATCAAGGAGGCTCCTAGAAAGATTGTAGTAAGGGCTTGGTTTATCCATTTATGATTTCCTTCAGTTAAACTTCAGTGAACTCAAGGAATTGAAACTCCAGAGATATTACACTAAAGGGTTAAGTAATGGAAGGTGTATGCATTAACAGGGTCAATGTCTGTGGGTGGTCAATATCCTCCTTGTCTATGAGTGAGGACTACACTGTGCTAGTCTATTTGTGGGGTAGAAGACTAAAATAACCCTCAAAAGGAAAAAAAAAATCACATGATAAATAAAACTGTGCCCTATCATAATCCTTTTTTTTGCTGTGGGTATATAGTGGTCTTGATACTATATCTTGCATTCACTGGTATAATTTTAAGAAATTGGTTATTAAATCTAAAGATAGGAGAGTTACGGTGTTAGAGAGGAATAATATTACTAGATCAGTTGTCAATAGTAAGGCATACAGGGCTTCTTATGGTCAGAGCCTTCAGAATACTATATGATAAATATGGGTTTCATGGGTTGCTGAGTGTCATCATATCAACAGAGAATTATTAAGTGTATGGACTAAAACCTATAGGTTTTTCATGCTACAGCATTTCCAAGAAACTCTGTAGGATTAGAACAATCAGTAGAGTTGTAGGATTGATTGATGTGAAATTTAATGTTGATCCAATAACCAGGTCCATGACTGCTGGCCTCAAGGATAATACCTGTTCATTGAATGGATAATTCCATTGGTGAGACAAAACAGTATTCTTTCTGTAACTACCATGGTAATTAGTGGGGTCAGGTACCTTAGGGTATGACATGAGCTTCCAGTTTAATATCAAAACTCAGTAATCACTACTGCAACTCAAAATGAAATGTCTGTACCTATGTGGATGGATTGTTGTGTAATAGGGTGTGCATTAGTGACATAATAGTCCTAATAGATTTAGAGTGCAAAATAAAGGGTAAATTCATATGAAAGACAAAGACCTTTGTTCTTTTTTTGGGGGCAGGGGTATGGATTTTGAACTCAGGGCTTCCCTTGCAAAGAAGGTGCTCTACCACTTGAAACACATCTCAAGTCTATTTTTCTCTAGTTATTTAGAGATTGATTCTCCAGAACTCTTTGCACATGGTAAGCTCAAACCATGATCCTCCTGACTCAGCCTCCCAAGTAGCAAGTATGACAGGTGAGACACCAGTACCCAGTAAAATCTTCCTTCTGTATTTTGCATTGTAATCATTTTTAAATTGGACAGTGAAATAACCATTGTTGGAAGACATCTCAGTTATTGATTTGCTAGTTTGAAGTAGGGAAGATAATACTAGGTGGAAACCAATAAAAATAATAAATGTAATTATATTCTGATAGGGTTAAATAAAAGTTGAATTCAATTAGTTCATTTCTTTTGTTTGTATCATTTTGTTTAGTTTTTTTCCAGTGCTGGTGATGCAAATTAATGCTAGGCAATTGACCTACCACCAAGCTGTACATTTCTTTTCTCAAGATTTCACCTCTTTTCATATTTCAGTGTTTTTAGTGAAGTGCACATAATTCACAAGACCCCATCTCCAACAGTAACCAAAGCAAAATGGGATGGAAGTGTGGTTCAAGTGGTAAGAACCTGCTTTGCAAACATGAAGCCCTGAATTCAAAGACTAGTCCCACTAAAAAGAACAAAGAGAAAAATTCTAAAAATAGTAATAATTAACTCAACATGCTCATCAGCCAACTGGATGCAGTTGTTACAAAATTTTTAGTCAACACTGGAAAAGAAACATTTTTATGATGCAATTAATATTCTCAAAGGAATATTTATCACATTCTAAGCTGTAACATGCACTTTAAATAATATCAATCTATACACCTCAACGTCTTGTATTCCCTTAGTAGGGGAGTTTCCAGTGTGAAAGGAACATGGTACTTGAAATCAAGAGAGTCACAGGTAAATGATGGTGGGTGTTCTCTCCTTTCTGAAGGATTAACTCTGGTTATAATAGGCCTGATTTTTATACCATGGTGTGTGATTTTGACATCGATAGTTATCCTGGATTCATACTTCTCTGGGGGGCCAGAACAAGTTTTGAGAAATAAGGAAGCCTGAGTATTGGCTGTTGCTGAGTACTGTCCTATAGATCCTCATGGCCAGGAAAAGCATCCTTTTCCTGTCACAAATGCCTTAGTGTTCTTGCCCTGAATGATTAGCCAGTCAAAGAGGCTGATTCTAACCTGTGTGTGCCAATAGTGAGGGCCAGTGTAAATGTTCCATGATGCACAATGGGGCAGCAAGCTATCTGCCATGTTGCCTACTTTCCATTAATGAGAGTCTTCTAAGACACATAAGTTTGGCAGTTGAGTGATTTACATGGAGTGTAGAACCTTAGAGGACAACTGGCTGCATTACCTGTAAGAAATGGTGACAGCACGGACAGGCTCTGCAGTTGGGCAAAAAGGGCCACAGTCATCTTGTCAATGTGTGAATTAATCCCACTTTTGATGCCACTCACTCTTTGGTCCCCTGAATCCTGCAGGGGAGGGGGCAAGGCAGGGAGTCAGGAACACTGTCCTATCCTGTCTTGTCCCTGTGAGAGGTTACTTCATCCTGTCCCACAGTCCTCTCTGGAAATATCCACACCCAAACCTGAAACTCCCCATCTGTGTGGTGATGCAGGGTATTCATTGGATCTTCTAGGCTTATTTATGATGTTTGTGTGGGAAAGGAGAATTTCAGTGCTGTGCACCCTTTCTCCCCATTCTCTAAGGTGAATTCTGGGTTTCCTATGAGATAAGAGTAATGAGGAACTAAATCCACGTTCTGTCCTCTGAGGCCCATCTTCTTAGTGCTGCCACTAAATCCCTGAATTTCCAAGGGTCTCCCACACTGCCAGACCATTGGAAATAGACATCCACATGCATACATGGTTGCTCTTTGAGCAGAATGAGATTTACCTCCTCCCTTGCACACATACCTGTTACTGTTCTCAGATTGTTTCTCATAGTTTTATAGGAATGAATGTCAAAGTCAGGTGGCCTTAAGAAAGTGGATCTGAAGGCTTGTAAATCTTGGGAAATAAAAATTGTGGTTTTGTATTTGCTATACAAAAAGGAAAGGAGCAAGGGATGCACCTTCAGAATGGACATGATTTTCAGAGCTAAATGACACTTCAAATTACCTTGAAACGTCCAAGTTCCACTAAAAGCCATGTTTGTTTTATTTCTTTAGTAAAATTTGAGACTAATGCTAAGTTAGATTGCTACCTTGATATTTTTTGGGACCATCAACCTGCCTTATTTTACACTTAGAAAGAACCATTATATGTGGTTTAACAATGCGAATTATTTCCTTAATGTCTCTAAACCCTTTTGACACTGTGTGAACTTGTAATACTTGTAGACCTGTTAATAGTGCTATACACTTGGGTTAAGTTGAGCTTAAAGATGACTATATGATTTTTCATGTGTGTATTAAGTTTTACATTTATTTGGCAAGTGGGTATATAAAAGAAAATGTTGCTGTCATAATGTATTACTAACAGGATGTGAGAGATTTCTGCATAATATAAGTACTTGTGTATCTTATTTTAAAATTGTTGTCCTAAAGGTTTTTTTTCTTATTTTTTATTGTTTTATTATTCATATGTACATACAGTGCTTGGGTCATTTCTCCCCCCTGCCCCCACCCCATCCCTTAACAACCACTCTGCCCCCTCCCTCTCCCTCCCACCCCCTCAATACCCAGCAGAAACTATTTTGCCCTTATCTCTAATTTTGTTGAAGAGACAGTATAAGCAATAATAGGAAGGAACAAGGGTTTTTGCTGGTTGAGATAAGGATAGCTACACAGGGAGTTGACTCACATTAATTTCCTGTGTGTGTGTGTTACCTTCTAGGTTAATTCTTTTTGATCTCACCTTTTCTCTAGTTCCTGGTCCCCTTTTCCTATTGGCCTCAGTTGCTTTTAAGGTATCTGCTTTAGTTTCTCTGCATTAAGGGCAACAAATGCTAGCTAATTTTTTAGGTGTCTTACCTATCCTCACCCCTCCCTTGTGTGCTAAAGCTTTTCTCATGTGCTCAAAGTCCAGTCCCATTGTTGTGTTTGCCCTTGATCTAATGTCCACATATGAGGGAGAACATACGATTTTTGGTCTTTTGGGCCAGGCTAACCTCACTCAGAATGATGTTCTCCATCCATTTACCAGCGAATGATAATAATATATTCTTCTTCATGGCTGCATAAAATTCCACTGTGTATAGATACCACATTTTCTTAATCCATTCGTCAGTGGTGGGGCGTCTTGGCTGTTTCCATAACTTGGCTATTGTGAATAGTACTGCAATAAACATGGGTGTGCAGGTGCCTCTGGAGTAACCTGTGTCACAGTCTTTTGGGTATATCCCCAAGAGTGGTATTGCTGGATCAAATGGTAGATCAATGTCCAGCTTTTTAAGTAGCTTCCAAATTTTTTTCCAGAGTGGTTGTACTAGTTTACATTCCCACCAACAGTGTAAGAGGGTTCCTTGTTCCTCACATCCTCGCCAACACCTGTTGGTCGTGTTGTTGCTAATGATGGCTGTTCTAACAGGGGTGAAGTGGAATCTTAGTGTGGTTTTGATTTGCATTTCCTTTATTGCTAGAGATGGTGAGCATTTTTTCCTGTGTTTTTTGGGCATTTGAATTTCTTCTTTTGAGAAAGTTCTGTTTAGTTCACTTGCCCATTTCTTTATTGATTCATTAGTTTTGGGAGAATTTAGTTTTTTAAGTTCCCTATATATTCTGGTTATCAGTCTTAATTTTGGTGTCCATCCTTCAGCCTCCAATCCTGGAGATGGTGCCTCCAATGTTGTTCTGTAGTTGTCTCATCAAAGGGGAGACATAAAGTAGAACAAAACTGCACACACACACAAAAAAAACCTATAAAATGTCCCAAGTTCAAATAAAATACAATTTCAGTAAGTTTTTCAGCATGCTGGTGTAGTTCGGTTGTTTTCTCATCAAAGGTAGGGAGAGAGAGAAAAAAAGACTTTGGAGACAGGTCTGTGGATGGCTATCTGCGGCTGTGGCTTGCGTGCCTGCTGCTGTCAGCTTGCTGTTGCTGGTGGCGTTATTTATGCAGATCGCTGGGGTGAGCTTAACATTCACCTGTCCCCTAGGCTTTGTTTATTCAAGAGTTCTCCTCTGTGCGAGCCACTGCTACAAGCTTTCCCCTTTCCAAGCACACTGGGGTTGGTGACACTGCACCCGCTTTCTCAGGCCTTCATGTTTATTTACAGTTCACGTGGGAAGTGGGTCCTCCCCCCTCTCTTGTGGAGTTTTCCTCCCCTGCTGCTTTTCCAAGCTTTCCCACTGCTGATTGCTGGGTGTGTGCTGCTGCTCCTGCCAGCCAGTGTGTTTGTTTACAGCTCACATGGGAGGTGGGTCTTCCCCTCTCTCCTGTAGAGTTTTCCTCCCTTTGCCACTCTCACAGCCTTCCCACTCCTGGTTGCCGGGTGCATGCCCTTGCTCCCGCCCTCTCCAGCCAGGCCCGGCTTATTTACAGTTCCGGTAGGGATTCTCCTCCCCCCTCTTTGGCACTCAGGGCACTCCACCCTCTTTGCTACTTGTCTTTTTTGTTCTTATTGCTTATTACTCAGTTTCTCTTTTTTCCCCCGGGTGGGGGTTGGTCTGTCCAGGGGGCTATGCTGATTTGGCCCAGGGTTGTCTGTGGAAGTACTGCATACTGCTCAGCTTACCTTGTCCGTGTCTTCCCAAGCTGTCTGGGCATGGGTGTCTGGTGGCCTGGGGGCCCTCCTGGTTTTGCCGTTTAATGTGAAGTGGAGATTCTCTGCACAGACTGGAGGTGTGGAGGGGTCAAAGTTTTGCCTCTTCTTGGTGGTTTTGCCTGCAAGGTGTGTCTCCAGCATCTCTCCAAGATTTCACTATAGGAGGCATGTTTTCTGCTTCCTCCCTGTAGCCACCATCTTGGAATCACTCCATGATGTTCTTCTTGAAGTTCAGATGGTTGGTATAAATTCTGCAAAGTGATGTGCTTTATATTTAGCTGATATAGTACAAGTTTCCTGAAATCCTTTATTTACCTATTTCTTTGCTTATTTATCATTCAGGGTCTTGTGATTGCTCAGGCAAGCACTATACCAGTTGAGCCACTCTGCCAGGTGAATTCATTACTTACAGTAGGATATTGTTGGTGTAATTGCTTCAGAACACTCTTCACTTTTTACAGTTAAATTGTTCACATTCATCCCAATAGTGGTTTCCAGATACCATGAGATATGGAAATTTTCTCATGTATCTATAACATTATTCAGTTTTAGGATACCTGGTACTACTTTTATGGGAACAAGTAGTAGGAATTTGTAATGGGAAGTGCTAGAAAACCAGTGTACAAAATGGAATTGTTGGGACCAGCTACCCAATAGTTGTTTATATTCTACTCTCAATTTAAAATAGTTCCAGTGAAGTGTCAGAAGTACTATGTGATTTGTGAATTGTAGATGATGAATGAGAATGTGATGACCCTGAACTGAAGTAAGTATTTGGATGACCCATTATCATGTGACTTTCTTGCAAAGACAGTCTCTACCTCAACTGCTGTGACTTTCACAGTTCTTATAGATGGTGTGGGATGTGGTAGGAGCTACTGACCTTTGAGCATGTATTGCTACTTGTACTTGGTTTTCTTTCTTTCACAGATATGATAGATGATTTTATCAAGAGAAAATTTGACTAAAAGAGATGTGCAATAGGGTTCATCTTTCCCACAAATGGCAATGGGCAATGGATTAAAACCTGTCATTTTACTTGGTGTGGTTTGACAAACATATTCCGTACAGATAGAAGACAGGTATGAGGCCCACCAAGCAATACAGCATGTCCAAGGCAGCCTGGACTATGTAGGGATGCCCTGTTTCAATGACTAACACAAAATATTTCTAAAAACAAGTAAAATTCCAGTGAAATTGTTCATGTAGTTGAATTCTGTATATGTAACATGAGCAAATTATAAATTTGTGCAGAATGTTCCATGCAACACAACCAAGCTATAACTTTTATCATTCTTAAATACTATTTGTACCCAATTTTTACTCCTGAACATCAGCTTTACGTTTATCATTCTGGTTCCTACTTTTAAACCTGGCTGCAATAGAACCTGAGTCAGGGGAACTGCTAAAATACAGTTGAACATTGGCAGCTCCATACTTCAAAAGATAACAGCTTGATTAAAAAAAGCATGTGGATTAATGTGACATAATTCTGTAAGTTATGTTTGAGTTCCATGGATTTTGTCGTTTTTTGTGAAAATACGTAACACTTCAGGTATTTGCATGTCATCCTCGTGCATGGCCATGTTAATCTTCTCTGTATCATTCCAGTTTCAGTATATATGCTGTTGAATTGAACATAATACTGACTGTTATAATCAGATCAGCTGATAAGGTATTTCTATTTGAATTATATCTGTGTTGGATTTATGAGTGAATTCAAATATATTTTACAAAATTTTCCACTAGGTTTTAATTTTATGCTACATTTGAGAATCTGTCCTTAATATGTTTCACTACCAATGACCAAATGGAAAGAGATTTCCTCTGTCACCTACATATCTGATCAGCTTCCTAGCACTTGGAGCTCAGCCATGATCTCACTTGAGGCCTTTCCCTTGTAGCTAGACCAGTACTTCAGGCCAGCAATCACTGGGTCAGCAACTGACCCTTGCTGGGTGTTCCCAGAGATAGGAAAATGGAGGAACCATTCAATGCTGAAGTTCCAGACCCAGGAGCTTATCATAATGGCCTGCCACCACTGCACCGTGACTGAATGCCAAGAAGAACAGAGAACTTTCCTATTGCCAGCATGTTTTGTGAGGCTCTTGCTTTCTATTACTCAAGTCTGTCCCCGGTTCTGTGTATTCTACAGGCTTATGCTGTTTTTTCCCCCTCCCTCTCTTCTGAGCTGCAATTTTCTACTTTCTATAGGATGCTGTCCACTTGTGAACCTTCAGTGCCTTTCCCATCATTGCCCAATTTGAAATACAATGCTTCACCATCTTTCTGGCTCTATGCCTCAGAGGTACTAATAATTCATTGGTGCACTAGTCCAGTCCAACATCTTCACATTTATTAATGACTTGTGCATATACTGATCCCTCCCTTCAATCATATTTGCATGCTCTGTTTTATGTATTATTGATGTGATGTGGTTGCATTTGTTTTCCTTTGTGTTGTATCTCTATTAGAGATGTTTTCTTTGCTGGTGGAATGGCTCAAGTGGTAGAGCACCTGCCCAGCCCAGTGGAAGAGTCCTGAGTTCAAATCTCACACTGCTGAAAAAGAAAAAAAGAAATGTTTTCTTCATAATTACCACAAGTGTTACATAAACTGTTTTCTGGCTATTCAAAATTTAGCAAACAAAACTTAGCTATAGTTGGACATCAAGACAGTTTTCTTTTATTTCCTTCCCACTCCACCTTCAGTATTATTCTTGTCATACTTTACATCTCTCTATATTTTGTATCCATTAAGAAACAGTATTTGTCTATTTGTTTTTCATGTTTGCATCTCACTTCCTGAAGTTGAAAAAAACTTGGTGGTCCTGGTGTTTGAACTCAGGGCCTTATATATACTTTGTAGGCACCTTATCACTTGAGCCACTCTGCCAGCCCTGAAGTTAAAAAACTTTCACACTCTGCCTTACAGCTTTTGATTATTCTAAATATGACTAAAATTTACCTTTACTCAGTTGGATTACTACTGTTTGTGTGCTGTTTTAAGGTCACTTTGTTTAATTCTAAAAACTGTTACCATTTTAGTTAAGGCTGATCTAAGAATGATGAACTTCTTCATCTTTTGTATGCAAGGCCTGTACTAGCAAATGAAATAGGTCCTGATGTCATACTTCAGGGAGGTGGAATGAGAAATTTGGCCTAGACTTTCTGAATCCTCATTACAAAATCTACTCATTTTCATCTGAATAAGTTAAAATGTGCCAATACAGGGTATTATTATTACATACATGAGAAGTAGTTATATGCTAGCAATATTCTACACAAGAATCAAGATGGACTAAAGCCAAACCTTTATCTTCCTCAGGAAAGCCGACTGCTTTATCCAAGACCACAATAAAATGCCCATTCTAAGGTTATACATATTCCATATCTTTGCACAGCTTACATGGATAAACCCTACAGACCATAATTCTCTGTGTTGAGTTAAGAGCAGGTAAGGATGTACCTTTGGTAGTTTGCCATACTCTGGTCCCTCTCCTTCAATGACTGAAATGATCTCTCCTTCAGCCCTGTTGTATTTGCCAGCAGGAAACTCTTACCCTGAGTCAGTTTAAGTTTCTGACCTAAACAAACTTCCAAAGTCATGATACCTTTTTTCAGGACACTGCCTAAATCTGTCTTTGTGTTAAGCCTCTTTTTCAGAGAATTTCATTATAGAAATGTGATATTGTGATTCCACCAGCTCTATGCATGGAAAAAACAAGTACTGTACAGAAAATAGCCCTAAAGTACTGTGAGTTTCAACCTCAGAGAAGATAGAGCCCCCTCCAAGGGTGTCCATGTCTGTCTTTCTACCCACTTCCCGTGTGTGCTCTGTAACTCATTGTTTACTCTTCCTAAGATGTTTTCAGCAGCAGGAGGCAGGCTAGAAAGAAGAGAAACTACAGAGACCACCCAGTGGATTTTCCTTGCCCTCTTTCGGCAGGCTCAAGTCTGCTGTCCATGTAGACTCATTGTTCTCATCCCTCTAGTCTCCACTGTAGGTTACTCATGCACATCAAACCAGCACTGATAATTCAATATGGACAAAAGCGACAATCACATGTTTGAATGAAGAACCAGCAGTCTCTGATGCATCCTTCATGTATACATACAGTAGGAAGGAAATTTAGCCAAATACCTCATGTTGACTTAAGAAACTTATTAATAATTATCTTTTTAAATGACATTCTGTCTCCTGTGACTTGCACATGGTGCCCCTGTAGTGAGTAGAACTTCAGTCACCACAGAAGCCTAAAATGCTGAGTTTGTAACTGGCATCCCAGACTGTAGGAGGTTGAGGAGGTTAGAAGTGCCCTGAAAATGTTTGTACAGACCTGGATCTCCCTAGTACAGTGCTGCAGTTTATCTCCTGAGTTGCTGCAAATACAGCTTTGTACTTAATCTTCTCTGCTCTGGGGTGAGTCTGTCAGATGTGTGAACTCTGGTATCCTGTGCTCTGTGTGCAGTGACATGGCCCAGGCCCAGGCCCCTGTTCGGACTCCTCAGGACCTGAGCTCCAGGTCTCCCCAGCCTTCAGTGTGTGGGAGGTGTCATCCATTATGCTGGGGCATTGCTGATTGCCTGAATAAGCTAAGTAGTTAGAATCCAGTCTCAGTCCAGGGCCACATCCGCAGTCCACTTCTTAAACTGAAGCTGTCTTCACATTGCCAAACTCACTGGAAAGGCTGTGAGTGTGCATGTGGGGCTCATGGTGAAGGGGAGGTGTTGGAAAGGTGTTGAAGGTTTGAGGATTTTTCCCTTTGTGACATAGTTGGAGTTGTCTGAATAATATGCTAAAAATTAATTTCAGATGGATGCAGGACCTGACATTATTGAAGTTGCAGTAGCAGGACAGCACCAACTCTGAAGACTGCAGGGTTTCAAGGGTGAGGTAGAGGAGGGCTGTGATTATTAGAGAGGAGCATACTGTAGAGGACAACTATCAGTGAGGAAGGACAACAGAGGGGGCATCATCAACTCCTGGACCAGAGATCCTTTCCCCTGAGCTGAGACTGTCTTTCAGGTGACCATAAAGAAGGGATTTTTGTGTTGCCTCAAGTTGAGGGTGAGTCATAGACTTCAGGAGTGTAAGAAGGAGATAAAGTTCAGAAAAGTTTGCTTATTAAGTGTTCTGTTTCTTCTGGCCAATTAAGGTTATGTTTTTGAGGTAGAAATTGGCAATAACAAAAGTGTGAACTTTACCTTGTTTTAGGTTTACTGACAAAAGACATCTAAGTGTATTGGGAACATGAAATACTGTGTTCTTCAATCAGCAATGTTTTCTAGGAATACTTTGCTTTGATAAGATTTCAGCTGTTTGTATTTTCTTTTTTTGTGGTACTGTGGTTGAACTCAATGTCGCACACTTGCTAGGTAGGCCATGTACCACTTGAGCCTCTGCACCAGGAAGTTGTTTGCATTTTCATTAAAGCAGTTGGTCTTGTCAGAATGTACCATGTGACAATTGAGAAAGCCTGTGAAGTACAGTAGAAAAACAAGACACATTTGGCTCTGTCTGCTAGAACACAGTTTTTATTAACTTGTGGGTTTATTTGGGTGTGGAGCTGGAATGATAGCTACAGCTTCTCTTGTAGTTAATAACTGTGTTTCCTGTTGGTATTTTCTTACATTTTTTGTTTGTTTTGCAGAGTTGGAGCTTGAACTCAGGGCATACTCCTTGATTGAAACAACCAGCCCTTTTTTGTGAAGGGTTTTTTTAAGGATTTGGCCTCACAAACTATTTGCCTGGGCTGACTTCAAACCATGATCCTCCTGATCTCTGCCTCCTGAGGGGCTAAGATTACAGTCATGAGCCACTGGAGCCCAGCTTGTTCTTACTTTCTTGGGTGATAATGGGTAGATTGAGGGACCAGGTGTGAGAAATTCTTGTCCATCAAGACAAGTGATTGTGAAGTACAGTGGGAAAACAAGACACATTTGGTCGGTCTGCTAGAACACAGGTTTTTATCAACTTGAGGGTCTATTTGGGTGTGGAGTTGGCATGATAGCTACAGCTTCTCTTGTAATTAATAATTGTGCTTCTCATTGGTATGTTCTTACATTTTTTGTTTGGGCATTCTTGCATCAAACCACCAGTCCTTTTTGGTGAAGGGTTTTTTTAAGATTCAGTCTCACAAACCATTTGCTTGGGCTGGCTTCAAACCATGATCCTCCTGATCTCTGCCTCCTGAGTGGCTAAGATTATAGGAGTGATCCACTGGGGCCCAGCTTGTTCTTACTTTCTTGGGTCATAATTGGTAGATTGAGGGACCAGGTGTGAGAAATTCTTGTCCATAAAGACAAGTGAGTGATACAAACATACTGTGACAACATCAGGCCTTTTGTCCTATTCTATTGAAGTCTCACTTGCCCTGTCCTAGAAATTGGTCCTTCTGTGAAATCAGGAGGTATATCCTTAGATGCTGAGTGTGGAATATTCTGATCAGACTCTAGGGCCCATTTCCAAGTGAGAGACATAGAGTTCTTTTGGAAAAGGCAGGTGTAGGTTCTGCGTAAATACAATGCATTCCCATGCTGGGGAACATAGGGTCAAGGGAGGAGGCCTGGTATGCTAAGGGCTATTCCTGGAATCACTTATTGGTCCTGGCACTCTACCAGGTGGAGTATTACTTCTTCTGTCATACAGATGTAAGGTGACAGGGCCCAGGTTCAGTAGCCAGTGAAGAGTGCTGGAGGAAAGAATTGTATAGACTGACCAATCACAATCTGGTGGGAGAAGGGACCACAATCTAATCCTTGACTTTCTGGTTCCCATATTTTCTGAATTACTGAGACTTCTTCTGATATAAACTCTGTGAGACTCAATCTTACTGCCCTGTTATCTGCGCACTTAGCTAGGGTGGTGGGCACAACCGCAGTTACCTTAGAAGGTCAAAGTAGTGTTTGTGACCAGTGTCCCCAGTCTCAGGAGGATGAAGAAGTTGGAACCTGCCTGAAGCAGTGGTGAGGGACCTTGGCCTCCCCACCACAGCACTGGAGTCTGGGTCTTAGCTGCCTGTCATGCCTTGTTCACTGGATCTTGTCTGTAGGGTATAGAACTGAGTAGATGAGCAGAACCCTGTCATCCTGTCATCTAACTTTCAGTAACCTGATCCATCCTGGAGTCCTGGGTGCTCTTCCCAAGTGAGGTGATGATGGGAAGTGGTAGCTTCCTACCAGAAGAAGCTGTGGTCCTTGGTGTCCCCGCTCCTTCCAAACTCATCAGGGTAAAACTGATTGCTGTGAATTACATAAAAAGTTAGACTCAGTGTCTTCAATCCACAAACAGATCCAAGACATGTGCTGTGTAGGGTTTTAGTAAATCCCTAAATTTATAGAGAGCTCACATTGTACAACTCACTGCAGTGGTGGTTCATTTGCACTTGGGTTTCAAATAGTAGGGGAGAGATTGGAGACTTTTGTAAGTTTTCATTTTAATTCATAGAATCTAAGGCAAAGACAACTTTGGGTTCCTGCTGCTACTGGAATGCTTTTGTGCATTAGTGGGTATTTAGTCAGAATTTAAAAATTTAATTATTGTGTCACTTTCTGGTGTTCATACAATCACAACTTTTGAGATCTTTGTAAATTGATTATATGAAGAAACATAAATTTTTGACATTAAAGGTGATGTACAACAACTGACAAAACATATAGGAAATTATTCAGTGAAATAATCTCAGGATAATTCTGAAACACATGGAAAGATATGCACATATGTGCACAGTCGGTATATAGATGCCCTGGTAGATGTGAATAAAAAGGATCTGTACACACATTACTACAGTTGATGGCTACCACCTTAATCCTTTCCCTACTTTTTCCATCTTATCAATTAAATCGAGTTCTTCCATTTTTGCCTCTTTGGAGTTTGAAGAAGTATAACAGCTATTGCACACAAAGGCCTTCTAGGTGCTGTCTTTGAGTGTATTTCACAATCATATGTGGTATTGAACTATAAACTATTTTCACTTTTGTTTCAGTGGTCAGGGTTTTGGGGTCTTTTCTAGATGTCTTCTCCAGGGTGTGGAAAAAGTTCTGATTACATTCATAGTACATCCAGTAGGTATTAGAAACAATTTCAAAACTTTATTTTGCAATTAAAATTAGAGAAATGTCAGTGGAGATTGTATCAATTGCCACTCCACTCAAACATTACACTTTTCTTATGCATTTGGAATTTGAGTATTTATTTTACTCAGCTAATTGCTAAATCATTGACATAGATCTGTATTTGTATGTGGTGTTTTATGTGGAATAGACATGTGGATTTCCCAATCACATTCTCATTCATTAGTATATGCAGTACACTAATCCTTTTGTTTGGCTCATATTGCAAATATTTAGCCTTATTGTTTTTCTTTTGCCAGTCTAAAGTATTAACATTCCACATTCATTTTGTATGTTCCTTGGGTAGAGAATTTAAAAATGCTCTTCTTTCTGGGTTACTTTCAGACAGAGACTTCATACGTAGCTCTTGAACTGAAAATGTATCCTGGGATCACATTGAACATATGCTATTCCTACCTTAGTTTTGCAAATGCTTGGATGATAGACATGTGACACCATGACTTCAAAAATATTCAGATTTTGTCTTTCGTATTTCCCATGCAATTGGATTATTGTCCAAGACATTGGTAAATACAATGTGTGTTTTCAAGGAGAAAGTAGGTTCCAGATTTTGTGATTTTAGCCACCGTTGTATGATGTGTCTTCTGTCATGAATCAATTTTCTCTTACTTTAAAGCCAATGAAATATTGGTTCTCTTTCCTGTGAGACCTATTTGCTAATCTCTTTCTTGTAGTACAATGTCCTAGATAATGTAGTTTGAACATTGTTTATTAATATTAGACAGTAGGTCACTTCATGTTCTTTCCCTTCCTCTCTCCTATCCGTCTTCATTATTACTCATTTTTGACGTATAGATTACTCTAGTGTTTAACCTGTGGTCCTTCTGGTAGAATTACAAGATTAGGCCATCAGAAGTTGTTCAAGAGATCATTTTCTTATTCCAGTTATTTTAAATTGCTGTTTCAATTTATGACACCTATTACACTTTGGAAAGTAGTTTTTTTTTCATGAGTTTTAAGGTGTATTTTAGAAATTCCAAAATTGTATACATCTAGTTTGAAGTAATGACTTCTTGAAATCCATCTATTTCTAGGGGCACATGCCATATTTCTCCTTGCCACATTATGCTTTTACATGATAAAGCAAAAACTAATTTTATTTGATCCTTCATGGGTCTTATTTAGCATTAGATTTCGGTTAGTCTGTAAGAAACCAGGTAGAAACTTCCAAATGTCCTCTCTTGAAACCTCACCATGGGGGAGCTCAATTTCAAAAAAGAATTATGGCTAGAGATATTAAATATTATTTGTCATACCAACTATTATTCACAAAGAGTGCATTGCAGGTTGTCTTACTACAGACTGCCTATGGTGAACATTGCCAAAATGTGCAAATAATCATAAATAGTGTATACAGAATAGGACACTGTTGAAATAAATTGCTTCAGGACACTCTTCCCTTTCTACAGTTTCTATTTAGTTTGGTGAGGTTCATTCCATTAGCAGTTCTACAATAACAGTGACAAGAAACTTTTACTCATGCATTTATAATATTATTCAGGCAGTCTCTTTTCACCTGATAATACTCTAATGGGGACTAAGTAGAAGGAATTTGTTAGTAGATTGCTACAATCCCAGTGTGTAACATGTAATTTTTGTGACCATGCTCTGCTTTGAATTCAACAGATAGGTCCAGTCATATGTCAGAATTAGTATGAAGTTTCTGTGAGTGTACATGGAGAATGAGAGTGTGATAAAAATGAAATGCATTGAATATGTCGAGACCACATCACCATGTGAATTTTTTACACAGAGATTGTCTGTATCCACTCACAATTTTTCTCACAAATGTGTGTGGGATATTTTAGGAGCCCCTGACATTTAAGGATGTTGCTGTGATCTTCACCCTGGAAGAATGGGGCTTTTTGGATGCTTCCCAAAAGAAGCTCTACAGGGAAGTGATGCTGGAAACCTACAGCAACCTGTACTGCATAGGTAAATGTGGCATCATTACCTTATTCAAAGTATGCACTATGGTACTGGCTGATAGGTGGTGTTGCCTCATTGGGTGCTTAAAAAGGGACAGTAATGGTTCATATACATGCCAGATCATATTTACTATGAAAATAGCTGAGGTCTCAAATTGTTTTTTTATTTTGATTAAATACTAATGATTTCTCTGTGTCTATATCTCACAAACAAAAGAAGAAAATGTAAATATTGAAGAGGACTTCAGGAATCCCAGAAGAAATATGAGGTAATTTGTACTTATAATGAAAACAGTGAACATCAGATGTGGCATGACAAGAAGTTTGAAAACCAAGGAAATGAGACCCCAAATTCCAGTTGTAAATGGCTGAAATCAGTGAAAATTTTCTCTAAGATTGTAAAAATAAGTTAAGCATCAAGAATCAGAAAGTTTAAAAGCTTATATGTGCCATTATTCATAACATGTTTTGTCCTAAGATGTCACAATAGTGCAATTGTTCAATGTATAAAAATAACCCCCCTCTTTGCACAAACTTATTTAACTATGTTATGTCAAATTCTATCAGAGTGGGAATATCATGTTCCTTCGCCTAGACTGGCATGTTTTTCACCCTATCTCCTCATGTTCATTCTTGTATTTAATAATTGAATATGCTTTTGATACCAGGCATCTAAATAAGCATTTTCAGTGTATTTCACTGTAGTAAAACTCATTGAGTGTTGTTAAACACCTAACATGGCAATACTATTATGGAAACACATATGAACACCACTGTTTTGATAATAGTTGTCCTCAAGTGTGTTCATAAGTCCTTACAGTAATGAACACCATCACTTGTCTTAATAAATCATTAATAGGATAACAAGGGTAATCTAACAAGGGTAATCTTTCTCTTTTTTATAGACCTGAAGTGTTAGAGAGACTGCATGAATATATGCAACCTATTCAATGTGGAGAATCCTTTCAACAGACTCCAGAGAACATTGTAACCAAGGAAACTCTAAGTAGAAAAACACCATGTAAAAACTATATATATAATTCTTATGAGAATACCTTCACTAATTGCAAGGCTCTTGTAGTCCATGAGAAGATGCACAATGTAGTGAAGTCTCATGGATGTAAGCAATGTGGAAAAGTCTTCAAACAATATGCTACCCTTCGTATTCATCAAACAACTCACATTACAGAGAAACCCTATGGATGTAAGCAATGTGGGAAAGCCTTTAGTCATTCCAGTTACCTTCAGAAACATAGAAGAACTCACACTGGAGAGAGACCCTATGGATGTAAGCAGTGTGGGAAAGCCTACACTTCTTCCAGTTACCTTCGTACTCATGAAAGAACTCACACTGGAGAGAGACCTTATGCATGTAAGCAATGTGGGAAAGCCTTTACTTGTTCCAGTACTCTTCGTACTCATGAAAGAACCCACACTGGAGAGAAACCCTATGCATGTAAGCAATGTGAGAAAGCCTTTACTCATTCTGCTAACCTTAAAATACATGAAAGAACTCACACTGGAGAGAAACCCTATGCATGTAAGCAATGTGGGAAAGCATACACTTCTTCCGTTGCACTTCATACTCATGAAAAAACTCACACTGGAGAGAAACCCTATGCATGTAAGCAATGTGGGAAAGCCTTTGCTAATTCTGGTCATCTTCAGAGACATAGAAGAATTCACACTGGAGAGAAACCCTATGCATGTAAGCAGTGTGGGAAAGCCTTTACTCATTCCAGTCACCTGAAAATACATGGTAGAACTCACAATGGAGAGAAACCCTATGGATGTAAGCAATGTGGGAAAGCCTTTGCTCATTCTAGTCGTCTTAAAATACATGAAAGAACTCACACTGGGGAGAAACCCTATGGATGTAAGCAATGTGGGAAAGCCTACACTTGTTCCACTACCCTTCGTGTTCATGAACGAACTCATACTGGAGAGAAACCCTACAGATGTGAGCAATGTGGGAAAGCCTTTATTCGTTCCAGTCCCCTTCAGAAACATAGAAGAATTCACACTGGAGAGAATCTGTATGGATGTAAGGAATGAGGGAAAGCCTTTACTCATTCCAGTCACCTTCAAATACATGAATGAACTCACAGTGGAGGGAAACCCTATGGATGTAAGCAATGTGGATAAGTGTTTACTCATTCTGGTAACCTTCAGGTACATGACAGAACTCACACTGGAGAGAAACCCTATGGATGTCAGCAATGTGGGAAAGCCTTCACTCATTCCAGTCACCTTTGAAGCCCTGAAAGAACTCACACTGGAGAGAAATCTTATGGGTGTAACCAATGTGGGGAGTGTTCACATGCCCCACTACCTTTAAAAGATATGAAGGAACTTACACTAGAGAGTAAAGCTATGGATATGAGCAATTTCCAGTGACATTAACAAATGTGAACTCACTCTGCAGAGTAACTATGAGTGTAAGGAATGAGAGACAACCTACACTGCATCGAGTATCCTTCATACTCATCAAAAAACTCACCCAGGACAAACCCAGTGGAAGTTAATAATGTGGAAAGCCTTTCTTAGTTCTAGTACCTTTCTTGAACCTGAAAGAACTGATGATGTAAATAAACACAAGGGACATGCCAAATGTGCTAAGGCATTCACATATGTCAGTTTTTTTGAAAGACATGAATGACACCAGAAACTATTATCAATGTAAACAATGTGGGAATCCTTTCACCTTTTACAATAATCTCCTTTGAAATGACACATTCACATTAGATTTCAATGCTGTACATGTGCATAATCTGGCTAAGACTAGCCTTGACAAATTCCAGTGCTGCTCCAAAACATAGAAAATTAATAACAGAGAATAGGACTGGATGGGATGTGTGGCTTGAAGAAAGTGTCCCTTCAAGCAATATGGAATGTCTTCACTCATTTCCATGATCTCAAACATGAAAGTCATCATACTGGAGAGAAAATCTTATAGGTGTAAGCATAATGGAGCTGTCTGTATTCAGTTCCCTATCAAACAAATGAAATAATACAATCTATGACAAACTTTATGAGTATAACATATATTGGAATGTCTTTTTTCATTTCCACTACCAAGAAATACATGCAAGATATCATATTGGAGCATAACTCTATGTATTGTAGTAATAAGGGAAGCCTTCACTTATCCTGCTTCCTTTTAGCAACATGAAGGAACTCCACTCTTCCACTCATGAGACTGCCCAGTTTATATAACTTTTGTTAGCAACAGTGTGCCATGTTAGCTGCTTTCCTCCAAAGATATGATGAAAGATGATATTAAGAGAAAACTTGCCTTAAGGTTTTGTGTGTGCAGGGAAGGGACTCCACCTTCAAGCCACATAACACATCCAGTCCATTTTCTCTTAGTTATTTTGGAATAAGGGCCTGGGAACAATTTGCCAAGGATGACCTCCAACCATGATCCTTTGTATGAATTGTCTTTCATTAGACTTATTCAGTTGTAAATTTTTGATGGTTTGTAAGTGACCAGGTAGAAGCTTCCTAATTGGTACAGTCACAGGAGAGGTGCTCAGTTCCTTTTTTCTCATGAAAATCCTTATGGATATGGGAATGTGGAAAAGCATTCACATACTCCTGCTGCCTTTATGGGACTCATACAGGAGAGAACTTCCATGGATATAAGTAATGTGGGAAATTTTTTTTTATTCCAGTAATCTTAAGAAACATGAACATACATACATTATATAGTAAATATAGGAAAGCAAGATGGGAAAGTCTTCACTTATTCTTGTACCATTAAACCATGAAAGTCCACATTGCAGACAAAACCTATAGCTTTAATCATAGTGAAAGTGCCACTCACCTTTACAATAACTCACAGTCACAAACCTTACATATGTAAGCCATGTTGAGATGTCTTCATTCCACTATCAGAATATACATGAAAGACAGCACACTGGTAAGTTCAAACCTCAGTATCACAAAAAAAAGAAATAGTGTGGTGCAGGCCAGGCTTGTAACAACAGCAACAAAATGATCCCAGTGCCAGTGCCTCATACTTGTATCCCTAGATAATTAAGAGGCACACATAAGGAAGATTGCAGTTCAAAGCCACCTCCAGCCAAATTGTTCATGAAACACAATATTAAACACCAAAAATTTCTGGTGGGCTGGCTCAAGCAGTAAGAGTACCTCCATAGGAAGTGTGATTCTGTAAGGCCAAACCCTAGTGCCACCCACACCCCCTTAAAAATTTGAATTCCCTTAGTTTTCTTCCAATCCCTTTGCATATGCATACATACATAAATGTGAGAGGGGCAAATATACAAACATACATGTGGATTTCAATGTTCTATTGGGAGGCAGTAATGTGGGCATATGTCTGAAATCATCGCTTGTCATGAGACTCACAGAAAATGGCCACACGACAAAAGTCCAAATATAACCAGTTCTTTGGATCACTTTAAATTTCCATAGGGAAGGAAGTAAAGTTATAGAGTAAGCCACATATGCAGCCCTCAAAATTTGTATTCACATACGTGAGAATTGCCCAAAATATGTCTTCTGGATAGGTTTCATGATCCAAGTGCTAAAGCACTTACCAAGTATGCATAGAGTCCTAAATTCATCCTGAAATGGTGAAAAATAGGAAACTGCAACATGTGGTTCTTCTAGCAGTTGAGATTACTTTACAGGCTGAGCTCACGATTTTCTGATAAACTAGCATCCGTGTTGCTTTTATGGCTCTAACTTCCTATTATAATTTGATTCTTGACATTAAGTAGAACTTTGAGCCCCTGCTATAGAGTCTGCTGTTTCTAGATCTACCATATCAACCTTAGTTTCATGATTTTCCAAAATATTGGGCTCAAGCATCATAGGGGTCATATTTTCTGCATCCTTCAGCCCCTTCCATAGGGATTGCTATTTTTAGAACCACAATAGCAACCTTAGCTTCATGATTTTCCAAACTCTACCAGTCCATTAACAACTGCATTCATCATGACAGCAACTGCATGGACGATGGCAGGGAGGGTTCAGGAGCATTCCAAGATACTTGCACTGCTCCTGCACCTGGATAGTGTTATTTCACAGTGAGCAAAAGACCGGGAGTGTGGCTCAAGGGGTAGACTGCCTGCCTACCAAGTGCAAGGCCTGAATTCAAATGGCAGCATAACAAAAAAGTGGATGAAGTGACTCCCAGCTACTGTGGAGGCTCTGGCCAAAAGATGACCAGTTGAATTCCAACTGGGGCCACTTAGTGAGATCTCATCTGAAAATATAAAGCCTAAGCAACGTAGCACACCACTATATAACTCACCTAGCCATTATGAGGCATTGGGGTCAATTTATAATAATACACATATACAAACATTAACATATGAATCAAAATAGAGAAAGTGTAGTGACATAAGCTGCAAATCTACATTGCAAAGTGTAGGAAAATAAAATATAAAAAATAGGAAGAATATATTTGATATCCTAGCCATGAAAACAAAATGGAATATAGAGAAAGTACAAGTGAAATGAGAAGGCAGAGCCGGGTACTTGTGGTCCACTTCTATAATCCTAGTGACTAGGGAGAATCACAGGTTGAAACTATACTCATAACAGGGCTACATCAAAAATTGCCCAATACAAAAAAGGGTCATGGAATGGCTCAAGTGGAAGCATGCTTGTCTCAAGTTTGAGGCTCTGAGTTCAAACCACATTACCAGAGAAAATTAGAGAAGATAAATATATAGTCAAAGTTTGAAACCACAAAAACATACAATTGGAAATATTTACAAATATCATACTAGAATTCCATTTATATCCATTATCCCTTTAAGTTTGAATTGTCTAAATACACAAAGTAAAAGACATGGTAGATTAAAAACTAAGACCCTATCTTGTGTTTAAGAAAGACACCTTAAATATAAAAAACTTAGTGTGGCTGTGCACTGGTGACTCATACCTCTAATAATAGCTACTAAGGACACAGAGATCAAGAAGAACTTGATTTAAACCAACCGAAGGCAAATAGTTCACAAGACCTTGTCTCAAAATACCGAACACAAAAAAGGCCTAGCAGAGGGGCTCAAGAGCACCTGCATAGCAAGCATGAGGCCCCAAGTTCAAACCCTAGTAACCCCTTAAATAAATTTTAAAAAGACTTAGTGTGGACTGTGTGAAGTAGTTGGTGTAAGGATTAAAAGTTTCATTTGCATAGGAGAAATAATTCGCAGAGAGCTGTATGATGATAATATGTAATAAATTACAAGATTGCAAAAGTTTTTCAGAATACAGGAAAATCATCAATCAACAGTTTCATTTGAGCTGTGTGCCTCTGTCTGTCATTTGTAATTCTAGCATCTTGTTAGGCTGGGATTAGGAAGATTGAACTTCAAGACCATATTGGGCAAATAGTTCTACATCTCCAAAATACCCAGAGCAAAATACACTGCAGGTGTGGCTCAAGCAGAAGAGTGACTGCTTTGCTACCATGAAGACTTGAGTTCAAATCCCAGTCCCATCAAATAAAAAATTCATTTAAACACTTAAACACACCAGGAAGTGAACCATGAAGAAAGCAAAAATCAGGGAAGGGAAAGGTTAACTTCCAAACCTCACCTACCAACAGGATTCAATTATTGTCATAGAATTTATCAGTTGAAAACTGCAGACTATCAGTTTTTTGTGATTGAGAGGAATATTCACAAAGATTTGCAGCTTTCTATGCAATAGCATGAACATCTGTAGATATCAGGATCTGGGGTTCCCTGAAGAGTGTTGACAACGTGAAGTCACAGAGTCATTGAAAACAGATGAACCAAATGTGCATTAGTTGAGTTCTCTCCTTCCTGAGCCACCAATGCCTAGCTGCAAAAAATTTTAATAGCCTCAAAGTCTCTCTTGAACTGCAAATGTGCTGATTGTTCACAACTTGGACTGAACTAGCAAACAAAGTAGAGGGAAATGCTAATCTCTCCCCATTTGCTATTGGCCTTCAGAACTGCCTAAACCTTGCCCCTCCCACAGGTTACCAGAGATTTAAAAGCATTTCCTAGCCTACAGTGGCTTACACAGGTAATTAATCTAGCAACTCATGAGGCAGAGATCAGGAGGATTGCAGTTTGTGGACCCTAAGTTGAAAATATCCTACAGAAAAAAATTGTTGGCTGGATGGCTCAAATTGTAAAGCATCTGTCCTGAAAGAGTGAACTCCTTATTTCAAACTCCAAAATTGCCCCGCAAAAGAAAGTCTTGAAACTGAAAGTCCTCCTCACTGCTCCTCTACCTTGTGGCAGAGATCACATGGCTCTTTGCTTATAATAAATTTCCTTGACACATATATGTGTTTTTTCTAGAAAAATAGTGCCAGTGTCTGCTGCTCACCTAATATGTCTGAGAAATATATTCAGGGAATGAAACAAGGTGTGTTTTAGGGAAGATACACCTCATCTATCTGAAATAATTCTTGAATGTTTTACTATCAACTGAACACAACATACCTGTATGACAGAATTGACTGAATGTCAATGTCTGGAGGCCTGAAGAAAATGGTTCTGAGCTTGTTAAAGTTAGGAAATGAAACACATGGCCTGATTTCAGTACTGGGGACTTTGATCACCTGCTGCCTTCAGGATGGGGCTGGGCTATGAGCCAAGAACCTAGCTGTGGCTCTAGGCCCTGTGAGGTGACTTCATTCCATCCTGCACCCCTTGCTGGAGGTTCTTCCCCCAATCCATGTATCTCAGCTTGAGTTGACAGTGGGGTGGCCATGTGAGACTCCTATTTTTCAGTTTGTGTTGGGTTGGGGTCCTGTCATGCTAGTTTCCCTTGAGATCCTTGATGTTCAAGGAAAATATAGTTAAAATATTTGATCTATCCCCTCAGGAATTTTCTCAGCATCATTCATAAATCCCTGAATTTCCACAAATCCAGCCTTGTCAGGTCATTGGAAGTGTGGATACACATCTGGATGTTGGTGGCTTCTGAGTGGAGGGAACACTGTTTGTCCTTCCTGACTTAACTGTCAGTTGTCCACAGGTGGTTTATAGACATCGTTTCTAAGGAAATGCTGATTAACTTAACACACTTCACCAATAAAATACTTTACCGAAAATGCACATATAGACTTTTGGCTATAATTAACATCCACCTTCTAGATGTGGAGATACCAGCAAAGAACCCTCCCTCACTGTTCCAGTGACTAACTTCAGGAAGACACTAGCTCCAAGGAGTGGATTAATAAAGCTCAGTCTTCCTAAATCCTAACAAAAGGACATTTACTTAGGCATTATAAACTACTTCTAACATACTGTAGTCTCACCTTGTATTTCATCAGGTAGCAAAGAGGATGGAATAATGGCTGCTGTGGTGAGACTCGGCTAAGAAGGAGGAAGTCTCTTATGAGGACTAATCAGGGAATTAGGAAACATGCCTAAATATCATGGCTTGTCTGTTGAGAAGCAATCACATGCTAGACTGCTAATACTAGCAAAATACCTGTGACATACAGTAGAGTATTGCTGACCTAAAAACTTGGAGCCCACCAAAAATTAACAGCCTCAGTCTGACCATCCAAAGCCAAAAACTCCCCCCAACTGAGCATGTAGGACAAGTTTATGACATGAGATAAATTTATGAGAGGTTTTCTTTGGCATACTGGGATTTGAATACAGGGCCTCATGCTTAGGAAGGTGCTCTGCCAGGTGAGTCAATCCACACTCCTGTTTTCTGTTGGATCTCCTGAACTAATTTTTGGAGCTGGTTTCAAACTGCAGTCATTGATCTCTGCCGCCTAAGTATTTAGTGTTAACCAGAAAAAAGGCATGTTGGACTGAAATACATGTAGAGATGGATGAAGAGACAGATGTTACACTTAATGAGGCACAGAGATGGCTCAATACATCAGCACATGCTTCATCAGGAGGAAGAGATATGGTGCCCACATGAGCTTGCAGAGTTAATGGTAGATATAGGAAGTTAGTGGTTGAAATCCCAGGGAGGAGGGAGTTCCAAGGAGAATCCATGGATTGTGGCTTTGCAGAAATATCCTACATCTGGCTTCTGACACTCCCGAGATTATAGGGTCATTCTATGAGACTGGGTGGGAAATTTCTAGGGAATGGCTAAAGGTGAATGTTTTTTATTCTTTAGGGCTGGGTGGAGAGTTTCCACTAAGTCACCGGTGATGAGGAAGTCCTAATGTGGCTGCCCAATATTCACTCTTACAACTAGGATTATAGGTTTCTGCCACCAGCATGCTGTTCATTCTGTAATAGTAGAAAACACATAAACCACATTTCCAGGAATGACCATCCCCATTCGTAATGACCACAATAAGTGCTTGAGTTCTGAGAAACCCAGTACAATATTACTACTTGAGTTTTACCACCATTCTGCTAAGGGGTGCACCTTTGATTTTCTTTTGCTTTGCTTTGCGTAAATAAACCTGCTCAACCATCTTATTAGAGCAGCAGCAGCACTTCCCTGTATTCAGTTGCCTACGTCTCTGTTCAAATAAACCTCTTCCTTATTATATATTTTTTTTCTTGGTGAATTCTTTTACCAAGAAGTACCACCAAACATCCCCAACTCTGTCCTTACCTGCTCTTTAAAAGAAATGTAACTGTATGTGCTGTCTGCTGAAATATTCTTTCATATTCCTTTTGTTGTATTCATATGTGCATACAATGTTTGGGTCAATTCTCCCCCCTTCCCCCGCCCTCCTCCCTTCCCCCTCCATCCCTTCCCCCTCCATCCCTTCCTTACCCCCGAACCCCTTGCTACCAGGCCTCACTTGCTTTAAAGTATAGTTTCTCTGCATTGAGGGCAACAAATGCTATCTAATTTTTTAGGTGTCTTACCTATCCTCATACCTCCATTGTGTGCTCTCGCTTTATCATGTTATCATAGTCCAATTCCCTTGTTGTGTTTGCCCTTGATGTAATGTCTGCATATGAGGAAAATATACAATTTTTGGTTTTTTGAGCGAGGCTTACCTCACTCAGAATGTTCTCCAGTTCCATCCATTTACCTGCTAATGGTAACATTTTATTCTTCCTCATGGCTGCATAAAATTCCATTGTGTATAAATACCACATTTTCTTAATCCATTCGTCAGTAGTGGGGCATCATGGCTGTTTCCATAACTTGGCTATTGTGAATTGTGCCGCAATAAACATGGGTGTACAGGTGCCTCTGGAGTAACCTGTGTCACATTCTTTTGAGTATATCCCCAAGAGTGGTATTGCTGGATCAAATGGTAGATCAATGCTTACATTCTTAAGAAGCCTCCAGATTTTTTTTCCAGAGTGGTTGTACTAGTTTACATTCCCACCAGCAGTATAAGAGGGTTCCTTTTTCCCGAAATCCTCGCCAACACCTGTTGTTAGTGGTACTGCTAATGATGGCTATTCTAATGGGTGTGGGGTGGAATTTTAGTGTGGTTTTAATTTGCATTTCCTTTATTGCTAGGGATGGTGAGCATTTTTTCATGTGTTTTTTGGCCTTTCAGTTACTTGTTTTGAGAAAGTTCTGTTTAGTTCACTTGCCCATTTCTTTATTGTTTCATTAATTTTGGGAGAATTTAGATTTTTGTGTTCCCTATATATTCTGGTTATCAGTACTTTGTCTGATGTGTAGCTTGCAAATACTTTCTCCCACTCTGTGGGTGGTCTCTTCAGTTTAGAGAGCATTTTTTTTTGTTAAGCAGAAGCTTTTTAGTTTTATGAAGTCCCATTTATCTATGCTATCTCTTAGTTGCTGAGCTGCTGGGGTTCCATTGGGAAAGTTCTTGCCTATACCTGTTAATTCCAAGGTATTTCCTACTCTTTCCTGTATCAGCTTTAGAATTTGAGGTCTGATATTAAGATTCTTGACCCACTTTGAGTTAATATTGGTATAGGGTGATAAACATGGATATAGTTTCAGTTTTTTGCAGACTGCTAACCTGTTTTCCCAGCAGTTTTTGTTGAAGAGGCTGTCTTTTCTCCATTGTATATTTTTAGTGCCTTTGTTAAACATAAGTTGGTTATCGCTTCATATCCATGTCCTCTGTTCCACTGGTGTTCGTTCATGTCTGTTTTTGTGCCAGTACTATGCTGTTTTTATTGCTATTCGTTTGTAATATAGTTTGAAGTCAGGTATCATGATACCTCCAGCATTGTTCTTTTCACTGAGTATTGCCTTGGCTATTTATGGCCTCTCGTGTTTCCATATAAATTTAACGATAGGTGTTTCAATCTCTTTGATGAATGTCATTGGGATTTTGATGGGAGTTGCATTAAACATGTAGATTGCTTTTGGGAGTATGGACATTTTTACAATGTTGATTCTACTAATCCACGAGCATGGGAGATCTCTCCACTTTCTATAGTCTTCCTCAATCTCTTCAGAAGTTTATGATTTTCCTTGTAGAGGTCAATCACATCCTTTGTTAAGTTTACGCCTAGGTATTTAATTTTTTTTTTGAGGCTATTGTAAATGGAATTCCTTTCATATATTCTTTCTCAGTTTGTTCATTATTAGTGTATAGAAATGCTAATGATTTTTCTATATTGATTTTTATATGCTATCTTGCTATAGCTACTGATAGTATCTAGGAGCTTTTAAGTAGAGTTTTTTCAGTCTTTAAAGTATAGAATCATATCATCTGCAAGTAGGGATATTTAGATAGTGTCTTTACTTATTTGTATTCCTTTTATTCCTTCTTCTTGCCTAATTGCTCTGGCTAGGAATTCCAGTACTATGTTGAATAGGAGTGGAGATAGTGGGTATCCTTGTCTGGTTCCTGATTTTAGAGGGAATGGTTTCAGTTTTTCTCCGTTTAGTATAATGCTGGCTGTAGGTTTGTCATATATAGCTTTTATAATGTTGAGGTACTTTCCTTCTATTCCTAGTTTTCTTAGAGGTTTTATCATGAAATGATGTTGGATCTTATCAAAGGCTTTTTCTGCATCTATTGAGATGATCAAGTGGTTTTTGTCTTTGCTTCTGTTAATGTGGTTTATACATTTATTGATTTTTGTATGTTGAACCACCCCTGCATTCCTGGGATGAAGTCTACTTGGTTGTGGTGCATGATCTTTTTGATGTGTTGTTGCATTTTGTTTGTCATTATTTCATTGAGGATTTTTGCATCATTATTTATTAAGGAGATTGGCCTATAGTTCTCCTCTTTGGAGGTGTCTTTGCCTGGTTTTGGGATAAGTGTAATACTGGCTTCATAAAAGGTGTTTGGCAGTTTTTTTCCCCTTTCTATTTTGTGGAACAGTTTAAGGAGGGTTGGTATCAGTTCTTCTTTAAAGGTCTGATAGAATTCAGCAGAGAATCCATCAGGTCCTGGACTTTTCTTTTTAGGGAGACTCTTAATTGCTGCTTCAATTTCATTTTGTGTTATAGATCTATTCAGGTGATTAATGTCCTCTTGTTTCAGTTTTGGATGATCATATATATCAAGAAATCCATCCATTTCTTTAAGATTTTCGAATTTATTTGAATATAGGTTGTCAAAGTAATCTCTGATGATTTCCTGGATTCCATGATGTTTGTTGTTATCTCTCCTTTTGCATTCCTGATTACTAATTTGGGTTTTTTCTCACATTTTAGTCAGGTTTGATAGAGGTGTGTTGATCTTGTTCATTTTTTTAAAGAACCAGTTTTTTGTTTCATTAACTCTTTGTGTGGTTTTTCTGGTTTCTATTTAATTGACTTCAGCTCTTATTTTTATTATTTGTCTCCTGTTTGTTTTGGGATTTGCTTGTTTTTCTAGGAGTTTGAGATGTGTCATTAGGTCATTGATTTGAGATCTTTCAGTCTTTTTAATATATGCACCCCTGGCTATAAACTTTCCTTTTAGGACTGCCTTTGCTGTGTCCCATGGTTCTGGTAGGTTGTGTTTTCATTTTCATTGACTTCCAGGAATTTTTAATTTCCTCTTTTATTTCATCAGTAACCCATTGTTCTTTAAGCAATGAGTTATTCAGTTTCCAGCTGTTTGCATGTTTTTTGTCTTTATTTTTGTTGTTGACTTCTAGTTTTATTGCATTGTGATCAGATAGAATGCATGGTATAATTTCTATTTTCTTATATTTACTGAGACTTGCTAGAATATGATCTATTTTGCAGAAGGTTCCATGGGCTGCAGAGAAGAATGTATATTGTGTAGAAGTTGGATGAAATGTTCTGTAGACATCAACTAGATCCTTTTGATCTATAGTATATTTTAAATCTAGGGTTTCTTTATTGATTTTTTTGTTTGGATGACCTATCTATTGATCAATGTAGGTTTGGAGTCTACTTTGTCAGAGATAAGTATTGCTAGTCCTGCCTGTTTTCGGGGGCCATTTGCTTGGTAAATCTTCTTCCAGCCTTTCATCCTAAGCCTGTACTTATTTCCGTCAGTGAGATGGGTCTCCTGTAAGCAATAAATTGTTGGATCTTTCTTTTTAATTCTGTTCATCAAACGGTGCCTTTTGATGCGTGAATTAAGTCCGTTAACATTAAGTGTTAGTACTGATCGGTATGTGCTGATTCCTGTCATTTAGTTTGTCTTAGTTGTTTGAAAATTTGATAGTGTGTACCTAAGTTGAGGTTACTCTCTACTTTCTTGCTTTTTCTTTTCCTGTGGTTTGGTGCTCCCTGCCCTTTCATGGTTATGTTGGGTTTCACTTTCTGTGTGCAGAATCCCTTGAAGAACCTTTTGTAGTGGTAGCTTTGTGGTCACTTATTGTTTCAGTTTCTGCTTATCATGGAAGACTTTTATTGCTCCATCTAGTTTGAATAATAGTTTTGCTGGGTAGAGTATCCTGGGGTTGAAGTTACTTTCATTCAGTGCCCTGAAGATCTCACCCCACACTCTTCTCTCTTTTAATGTTTTTTGTTGAGAAGTCTGCTGTTATTTTGATGGGTTTACCTTCGTATATTATTTGTTTTTTCTCTCTTACAGCCTTCAATTTTCTTTCTCGAGTCTCTGTACTTGTTTTAATGATAATGTCTTGGGGTAGTTCTATTTTTGTCAAGTCTGTGTGGTGTTCTGGAGGCCTCTTGCACCTGTATTGGCCTTCCATTTTGTTTTGCATTTCTGGTTTGTTCTTTTTTTCTGGGGTTTTTGATATACTGAGCTTTTTTCTCTTTAATATTGTCTATTTTCATCTTAAATTCATTTATCTCTTTATTTATTCTGTTCTTTGTTTCACTTTGGTGTTTATACGGTGCTTGTAAGGCTTCTTTTATTTTTCTTATGCTTTCTCAAATTCTCTATTCTTGTTGTTTTGGAATTTCTTGAGTGTCTCCTGTATATTTTGGTTGACTATATCCAGTATCATCTCTGTAAAATTCTCATTGATTACTTGCATTATTTCTTCTTTCACGTTGTTCTTGTGGGCTTCATTGGGTTCTTTGGCATAGTTTATCATCATGTTTTTGGAGTCTTGATCTGAGTATCTCTTTTATTTTCCTCTGGTTCCTGTACTAATTTTTGCCCGTGGAAACTGGTTTCGCTATTTTTTCCATCTTTCCATCATTGCCCTTGCTATTTTACTGTCCCTGTTCTGTGTGCAATTAATTATTTTCTAGCTTGTAATAATTACAATGGTGTTATTTAGAATGGAAGGGTGAGAGGAAAGGGAAAGCAAAGAAGGTAAAGAGAAAGGGAAAAACAAAAATACCAGCAAGTAAGAAAAACAAAGCAAACAAACAGCAGTGAAAAAAACCAATGTCAAAGAGATAGTGAACTAATCAACATTAAGCTAAACAGATATTAGAGAGACAGGTAGAGGATAAAAAAATCCCAAAGTTCAAGTGCAATAAATTTTCCATCTTAATAATTTTGGTGTTAACCCCTCTGCCTCCAATCCTGGAGATGGTGTCCCAGAAGTAGTTCTGTTGTTGTCTCATCAAAGGGCAAAATACCCAACATAGCAAAACAAACAAAAAAACCCCCCAAATTCTACAAAATATCCCAAGTTTAAATGCAGTACAGTTTCAGTAAGTCTTTCAGCATGAGGTTGTAGTTCAGTCGTTGTCTCTTCAAAGGGAGAGAAAAGGAAAAAACAAAAAAATAGAGTCTGGAGACAGTTCTGTGAATGTCTATCTGAGGCTACAGCTCACTTGCCTGCTATTATCAGCCAGCTGATTAGGCTTTATTGATTGCAGATCTCAGGAATGAGCTTAACACTCACCTAATCCCGCAGGCTTCTTTGTTTAGAGTTCCCCTGGTTGCTACCACCACTGTTACAAATTTTCACCTCTCCAAGCATACTGGGGGAGGTCATGCTACATCACCTTCTCTGTCTGGCTTGTTTATTTACAGTTCACGTGGGAAGTGTCCCATCCCCACTCTTCAGTGGAGGTTTCTTTCCATAGCGACTTTTACAAGGTTTCCTACTGCAAGGTTGCTCTTTTACAAGGCTTCCTGCTGCAAGGTTGCTGGGCAGGTGCCGCCACTCCTGTGTTCTCTGGCCGGCTTGTTTATTTGCAGTTCCATGAGGGATTCCCCCTCCCCACCTCTTTGGCACTCAGGGTGCCCTGCCGTCTTTGCTACGTGTCTTTTTTGTTGTTTTTTAATTCAGTTTGGTTTTTTTTCTTTTTTCCCTGGATGAGGGTCAATCTGTCCAGGGGCCTGTGCTGATCTGGCCCAGGGTTGTTTGTTGGAGTACCATGTGCAACTTAGCTCACCTGGTGGTCTGCGTCTCTTGAGCCGGTAGGAGCTGGCCTCGGGTGGTGCGGGACCCCTCCTGGTTTCTCTGTTTACCATTGAGTGGGGATGCTCTGTGCAGGCTGGGGGTGTGGAGGAGTCAGAGTTTGTCTCTTCTCGGTGGTTTTTCCTGTAAGGTGTATCTCCATTGTCTTTCCAAGATTTTACCTTTGGAAGTATGCTTTGTGCTTCCTCCCTCTAGTCGCCATCTTGGAATCTCCCCTCCCTTCCATATTCCTTTTTTAAAAAGTAATTTGTCTACTCTTTCTTTCCCGTTTGTGGTGCTTGGCTGTCAACCAGAAGGCAACGTTTGTGTACATAACTGATTGTTTACTCTGAGTTGTCCTGATCTCAGAACAGTTAAGACATAAAGCTCTACATCTGCTTGTACTAGCTTCCAGCACCTAGAAAGTTTGATTTTGGGATTGGGAAGCCCTTTGAGGAGCTGCAGTGACAAACATTGGAAGCCATGACATCCTTAATGCTCAAGGCTATGACTTCATTCAATTTTACTTCCACAAATTATCACTTGCAACTGTTCATTCCCCCTTCCCAGATCTCAGAGTTCTTCCCTACTGATGGCCCAAGTGGGAAGAGATTTCCTATATCCCTGGCCATTTGACCAGTTTCCCACCATATGGAGCTCTTCATTTAATCTTACTGAAGTCCTTCATCCTTGACCATTACTCCAGACCTGCACTCACTAAGTTAGCATCTGATATTGCTGGAGTTTCCTAAGGCAGGAAAATGCAGCAAACGTTCTCTTCTAAAATATTCTCCCACTACTTTACTGAGGCTCTTGTTTCTTTCCTCTTGGTATCTATCTGATGCCACACAATAAAGCTGTCTTTACTGTGCACATTATCACATATGCAGGTATTTTTTATTTTCTTGTCTATTTTGTATGAAATGGCAGTGTATGTTTTCTGAGGTTCTTCCTTTCTTTTCTCTGTCTTCTATCACTGTACGTGTCCCATGATTAAGCTTTCTTCCCATCTCTGCTGATCAAATTTTCTAATTTGTAGATGATTCTGTTGACAAGTGAATCTTCAATACCTTCCCACCCTCATCCACCATGAAGCATTCCTGCTGAGCACATTCTGCCTCTATGCTTCATAGATACTGTGGAAAGGCTGGTGCCACTAGTCTACCACTTTTGCATTTATTAATGACTGTTATGTAGTTCCTCCTTCCTTTCAATATTATAGTCTTGTTCCTTTTCCCTATTTGTATGCTTTGGATTTTTTTCTTTATCATTGTGCCTGTATTAAAGTTTTTTTTTTTTTGCAGTTACTACAAGTTATTATAAAATCTTATGGTTATCTTATAATTTTAGCAAACAAAACCTTAACTATAATTGCATAGAAATTTTCTGTGTTTTTCCTTCCTATTCTACATTTAATAGTTTCATGTTATACTTGAGATTTGAACAGAAGAAACTACGAGGTTCCTAAGTTCTTTTTATTTTTACTTTTTTATTATTCATATGTGCATACAATTCTTGTGTCATTTCTCTCACCTGTCCCCATCCCCTCCCTTATCACCCACCCCACACCCTACCTCTCTCCCCACCCCCTTGATACCTGGCAGAAACTCTTTTGCCCTTATCTCTAATTTTGTTGAAGAGAGAGTATAAGCAATAATAGGAAAGAGCAAGGGTTTTTGCTAGTTGAGATAAGGATAGCTATACAGAGTGGTGACCCACATTAATTTCCTGTGCATGTGTGTTACCTTCTAGGTTAATTCTTCTTGATCTAACGTTTTCTCTAGTTCCTGGTCCCCTTCTCCTATTGGCCTCAGTTGCTTTTAAGGTATCTGCTTTGGTTTCTCTGCGTTGAGGGCAACAAATACTAACTAAATTTTTAGGTGTCTTACCTACCCTCATGTCTCCTTTGTGTGCTCTTGCTTGTATCTTGTGGTCAAAGTTCAGTCACCTTGTTGTGTTTGCCCTTGATCTAGTGTCCGCATATGAGGGAGAACATACGATTTTTGGTCTTTTGGGCCAGGCTAACCTCACTCAGAATGATATTCTCCAATTCTATCCATTTACCAGTGAATGATACCATTTCATTCTTCATGGCTGCATAAAATTCCATTGTGTATAGATACCACATTTTCTTGATACATTCATCAGTATTGGGGCATCTTGCCTGTTTCCATAACTTGGCTATTGTGAATAGTGCAGCAATAAACTTGGGTGTGCAGGTGCCTCTGGAGTAACCTGTGTCACATTCTTTTGGGTATATCCCCAAGAGTGGTATTGCTGGATCATATGGTAGATCAATGCTTAGCTTTTTAAGTCGCCTCCAAATTTTTTTCCAGAGTGGTTTTACTAGTTTACATTCCCACAAACAGTGTAAGAGGGTTCCTTTTTCCCCGCATCCTTGCCAACACCTGTTGTTGGTGGTGTTGCTTATGACGGCTATTCTAACTGGTGTGAGGTGGAATCTTAGTGTGGTTTTATTTTGCATTTCCTTTATTGCTAGAGATGGTGAGCATTTTTTCATGTGTTTTTTTGGCCATTTGAATTTCTTTTGAGAAAGTTGTTTAGTTCACTTGCCCATTTCTTTATTGGTTCATTAGTTTTGGGAGAATTTAGTTTTTTAAGTTCCCTATATATTCTGGTTATCAGTCCTTTGATGTGTAGCTGGCAAATATTTTCTCCCACTCTGGGTGTTCTCTTCAGTTTAGAGACCATTTCTTTTGTTGAGCAGAAGCTTTTTAATTTTATGAAGTCCTATTTATCTATGCTATCTCTTAGTTGCTGTGTTGCTGGGGTTCCCCTAAATTCTTTTTATATGAAATTGTCTAAATTTTTCTTTGTGTATGCCTGACCTTTTGAGATCTGTAATCCTATTGATATGTTGTCTGATTCCTGGACTCTATGGTTGCCAAAATGAACACTTAACAAAATCAGTCCCAAGGTACTAAGAGATAAAAGCTCAGAAATTACAGGAACACCTTTGTGGGTTTCCTTCTTTCAAGTGCTTAACAGCTTCCCACTGTCACTACTTCTGTAACTGTTCTCAGCAGCTCTAGGATGGCAAGTTTGCAGAAACCACCAAGGGGAAATTCATTGTTCTCTCTTTGCAGGTCCAAGACTGACTTCAGTTTACAGTCATTCACCTCAGCTCTGTACTGTCTATTGCACATTATATGTGGTCATCACACCAACACTGATGACTTTTTTTGGTGGTGTGTGAGGTTAGGTATTCATGATTCCAAAGCATGAATGAAGCTCTACTTCTTTAGCCACAGTCCCAGTCTATTTTCCTCTGGGGTCTCAGTAACTTATTTGCTTATCTTGACTTCAAGTTGTAATTATTCTGATTGCAGCCTCCAAAATAGGAAGCATTACTTATATGAACCACCAGCATCCAGCCCAAGCTGATCATTTAATGCAGACAAAAGTCACAACTGCTGCAGTTGTTTGGTCTCAGGTGTGCTATAGTAGTTGCCTGAAACTTAGTCTAATGTAATCACAGAATGATGGTCACAGGCAACAGGGTATGGAAAAGAGCAGTGTTTTATTTAAGGAGAGAGGAAAGAGTAGTAAATCTGTATTCTTGGGAGTGGTTTCAGAAAGGCAAAGCTCATGAGACTCATTACATAGTGGTTTTTATAAGGATTTTATTTCCTAGTTGAAGATAAACTGATCCATTTGCCATCAGCAGCTAATGTGTTTCATGGTCGCACTGTGTTTGCCACTCTTTCCCTATCCCATGGGCCTTAGGTCTGGGACATCAAACATGGAATAGCTTACATACCAATTTTATTTTCATCTTAACATATTCTTAGATAAGACAATCAAATGTTAATTCTTCTTATCCCTACTGGTTCATTGGTTCCCTGACCTTCATTATGTTTGTCACCAGATCCACAGGCTTGATTGGGTAGGAACCAGAGAGGAGGCCTAGCTGGGTAAGGGCTATAACTGGAATCGGGTATGTGTTCCTGGCCCTCTGCCAAGAAGAGGAATCCTTCTTTCCCCTTAGTGGTCCTGGATCACAAGCCAATACAAGTGTTGTAAAGAGCAAATTGTAGCGACAGACCAATCATAGGCCATCAGTAAGACACCCAACTGTTTAACACAGAAAATGCATTTCCCGGTGCCAGTTTTTCTGGATCACCCTGTGGTTCTGAGATTCATCTCTGTGACTCAGTTTCTCACTGTACTATGGTTGTGTCATTGTTGATTTGGGAGAAACCGGTCACCACAGAAGCAGAAAATGGTGAGTTTTTGGTGTGCATCCTCAGACCAGGTTGGAATGGGTTTACACCAGCATTAGTGGCTGTGATGGAAATGGGTCTCATCCTCACAGCTTTGAACACTGCCACCCAAATCATTGCTGGTGTTGCTTGTCACTTGGTCTTCTCTTTTCCAGGGTTGATGCTGGTGGATGATCCTCCTGTTGTCTGCCTCCTGAGTAGCTAGGACTACAGGCATGAGGCACCCAATGCAACTGATAATTGGCTTCTTGATTTCTAGGTTTTACTGTCATATCAATTTTGCCCAATGCTTATGTGTTTTTCCAGTATTACATCTACCTCTTTACTTATTCAGAATATATTTCTTTAAGCAGAAACCCTAAATGTTAAGCTAGGCAAAATGAGGCAATCCCTTAATTAGGCATTGATATTGTCATGGAGGAGTTTCAAAAATTCAATGCCAACATGAGATAGTTCATTCCAGGTCAGTGTCTCAAAATAAATGAAAACTTAATGCAATCCCTGATGGTTTTTATTCCATGCACTTTATGTGTGCATACTCACATGCCTGAAAATGCGGTAGAAGCAGGGATAAATACTCAGTGCATGGAAATGTGGCACAGGGAAGAAGAGATGGCAGTACATGTTGAAAATTCCAGCTAGCTGGGAGACTGACAAAAGAGGTTTGGGAGATTCAGGCCAACCATCAGTAGCATGGGTGCCCCCATAAAGTCCACATTGCATCCTTTCATTTTACTGCTTTCACTGTAGACAGGGCAGAAATGAAATAACCTCTATAAATGTAGTCCTTGAAGTGTTTTACCCATGCACATTAATATTGTCTAAAATATGTCTTCTGGGCTTGCAATGTCACTCAAGAAGCATGATCACCTGCCCAGCAAGAATAAGCCACTGAGTTCAAACCACAGTACTGCAAAAAACAAAGTATGTCCACAAGATTTTTCTTATATGGTAGCATGCTTGCTAAATAAGCATATATTCCTGAATTCACCCCTCAATGGAGAAAAAGAATGTGGAACCTGAAACATTTTCTTTCTTCCAGCAATTGGGCTCTGATACTAGTTTGTAGGCTGACTTCCCAAATTGGAAACAAACTCTAGCCTCTCTTTCACTTCTCTGGCTCCCCTCTCCTGCTAAACTTTTCCTGGCCATAATTAGAATGTTCAGCACCAGACATAGTACCTGCTGTTTCTAAAACCACTATAGCAACCATAGTATCATGATTTGCCAAAATATTGGCCAGGTATCACAATTCTGTCTCAATACTTTCCTCCCTTCTGGATCCAAAATTCAATATTGTAACTGCCAAACTTGTCATAGCTTCCACCACCACCAAAATTGCTTCTGTCTTTGCCAAATCCATTATAGCCATCTGCATTGCCACCATATAAACCAACACTGTAGCTACCACCAAAGCCACCATGACCACTGAACTTTCCTTCTTGCTGCATATGTGGCTCAAGTATAGAATGTGAATCTAGCAAGTAATAGACATGAGTTCAAATGCTAGGACCACAAAAAAGTGGATGAAGAATGTTGTGGAACACACTTGAAATTACAGGTACTGCGAAGCTGTGGCACAAAGATCATATCTGTAATCTCAGATCAGAAGGAGAAGATGGGGAGCACCATGGTTTGAGACCAGCCTGGGCAAAAAAACTAATGACACTAGCATGTCAGTCAATAACTTTGCCTGGTTGCATATTCCTATAATTGTAGCTACATGGGGGGCATGTGTGGGAGGATCATAGTCTGAGGCAGCCATGGGAAAACTGGGAGACCCTATCTGAAAACTCACTAAAACAGCACAAAAAGCCTTTAGGTCCTGGCTTGAATGGTAGAGGGTCTATGTAAGAAGTAGATGCCCTGGATTCAAATCCCATTACTGCTAAAATAAATAACAGATATGATTTCAAGAATGGTTAGAACTTTGGTAAAAGGTAATCCTGTCAAATCAACATATATTAGTTTTTGTAATCTCTGTTCACTGTGACACTAAAGATGAGTTGGATGCCTGCCTGTGTCACTGAGTGTGATCCTACATCAAAAAAATTAAAAGGTTTTGGGAATGTATCTCACTAATAGAAAGCTTGTCTAGCAGCTACAGGGCCTTGGGCTCAATCATCAGTAGTATACACATACAAACACACAGGAAACTAAACAGGAAAGTGTATTAGCACAAGCTGAAAATGTACATTGCAAAGTGTTTGAAAAGGACAAAGTATATTTGGCAGTTTAGACAAAACAATACAGAGGAAGTACTATAAAATGAGAAAGATATTTGAAAAGTTTTTAAACAACAAAAATATATAGAGCTGGTTGCTGCGGTCACGTCCACTGCACTGTCTGGAGGGGTGCACTGCCGGAATGGCTATGGACAATAACATGTCCCAGGTGAAAAAGAATGTAGCCTCTGGAAAAATAATTTGAGGCTTTTCAAAAATCTAAACATAGATCTGCCATATAATCTACCAATCCCACTCCTGGGGATATACCCAAAGCAATGCAATGCATGTTACTCTAAAGGCACTTGCACACCTATGTTTATTGCAGTGGTGTTCACAATAGACAAGTTATGGAAACAATCACGATGCCCCACTATTGACGAATGGATCAAGAAATTGTGGTATTTATACACAATGGAATTTTATGCAACCACGAAGAAGAACAAAATGTTATCATTCGCAGGTAAATGGATGGAACTGGCGAACATCATTGTGAGCGAGGTTAGCCAGGCTCAGATAAAAAATCATATGTTCTCCCTCATATGCAGACTTTAGATCTAGGGCAAATACAGCAATGTTGTTGGACTTGGCTCACATGACAAGGGGAGAGCACATTTGGGAGGTATGGGGATAGGTAGAAAACCCAAAACATGAAAGCGTTTGATGTCCCCACTCCACAGGAACTAATACAGAATCCTTGAAGTGACAGAGGTCAACATGAGAAGGGGATCAGAAACCAGTGTAAACATCAGTTAGAGATGAATCAACTTGAGTTGTAACACATTTGTACGTGGAAGCAATGCTAGGAATCTCTCTGTATAGCTCTCCTTAACTACCAAAAAGCCTTTGTCCTTATTATGCTTAAGTCTTCAACAAAATTACAGATAAGGGCAGAACAGTCTCTGCATGGAAGCAATGGGGCTGGTGGAGAGAGGGTAGGGGTGGGAGGGCTGGAGGAAGAAATAACCCAAGAAATGTATGCACATGTGAATAAATGAATAATGAAAAGAAAAAGAAGCTCACCAAAAAAGCAGAGAAAGACTAACAGGCCAAAGAAGTCCATTCAGAAAAATGTGGAGTATGCCCTAGTGTGTGCTGAAAATGCCATCAGCAAAAGGAATGAAGGCATGAATTGGCTTCACATGGCATCCCATGTGGATCTAGTGGCCTCCAAGGTTCAGACTGCCATGACCATGATGGGGGTTACCAAGAACATGGCACTGATTACCAAAGCTCTGGACAAGGCCCTGAGTGTTATGGATCTACAGAAAGTGTCTGCGGTGATGTATAGGTTTGAGCAGCAGGTTTAGAACCTGGATGTACACACATTGATGATGGAGGACTCTGAGGCTTGGCCACCACGCTGACTACACCTCAGGAGCAGGTGTGCAACTTCATAGTGCAGATCACCAAGGAGAATGACCTGGAGAACTTGGACCAATTCAGCCAGCTGCCTGAGGGTGACTTTGCTGTGGGTGAGAGCTCTGCACAGCCAGGAGGACCAGCTGCCCAGGAGGTTTGCTGCCCTGAGGAATTAGCTGTGCCCTCCATGGATGGTCCCTTCTCTGACCTGTGATGTGCTGGAGGCTCCTGTGCCCCTCCACTGAGCTCACCTTCCACTGACTCTGCAGAGCTGCACAGAAGCCTGGCCTCAGCCCCTCCCAGCTGCCCAGCCAGGTGCCTCAGAATTGATCCTGTTTCCTTTAGATGTAGGTGGATCTTTGTCCTGTTGTTGAGTTTGCACAAACTTGTATGTGTAACTCTGGGCCACAGCTGGGAGACTTATAGTCCCCCTCTATTCTCTGCCTGAATGCAGTTGATAGGGTCTGGCCAGTGATGCATGTGGACTTCAGCCCAGTACTGTGGGGCCTTCTCCAGTGACTGCAGACCTGCTACTTGCCATGGGTCAGTGACAGCAAGGCTGCCCTTTGCCAGGCAGCATCTTTCTCTTCCCCTCGGGAGACAGAAGTTCCCACCACATGACCCACAACCCTGAGGAGGTGCCTGTGGACCTGTGTGTGTGTCAGAGGATGTACAGTGCCACTATCACTGTCCTGAGCCCTTTACAGACAATGACCCCTCCTCCTTCATAGTTCCAGTACCACCAGTCTTGGCCACCACTGCCTACCAGATGTGCCTTCTCGGTCTTCCTACCCTTGGCTCTCTCACCCAGCCTACTGGAATAATAACCATGGACCAATTCCAAGTTCAGGTGTGCCCATCTTGAGTGTCCTCCACCCTCATATTTTGACCAGCCCCGGGGGTGCCTTGAGCTACTTGGACTGAGCTTCTTACTCAACTAGTACCAAGGCTCCTCAGCAGAGGCTCCTTCTTTCCTAGGTCTTTCCTGGTGCCTCTCCTCAGTGTGATGTCACTGTGTCTCATGTCTGTAAATAACTGGAGCTTGGCTGCCACCCTCCTGCCTCATCATGGAAGAAGAGCAGCTGGCAAATGGAGCTTGGGACAGTCATCTTTGCCTCAGCCAGTACAGGGCTCCAAGGACCACCTGTACAGTGGGGAGCCAGCTGCAGTTTATGATGAGGCTGCAGGGGTGTGCCCAAGAGGATTTGGCACAGGCTGCTGTTCTGATTTTTCCATTTGCTGAACTTAAGTTTTTGAAACTCGCAGGGTTTTGTTTCTTTGCCAAAGTAGAAAGAAAGCAGCAGGTGGGTCTGTTGGGTCCAAGTCCTCTTCCAAGCATGAGTGGTGGGTGTGATCATTGCTTCCACCCCAAGGAATTTGGGAATTTACTTGGAAAAAAATATTTAGAACAAATAGAAGTGTTTACATATATCCTACTAGAACTCATCTATGTCAATTATCCCTTTAAATTTGAATTATCTAAAAACAAATGAAAGACACAGTAAATTAAAAACCAAGAACAGAGCTGGTGACATGGTAGAGCATCTGCCTAGCAAGCGTGAGGCCTTGAGTTCAAGCCCCAGTACCACACACAAAAAACCCAATTTCTTTTGTGTTCAAGAAAGCTTTTAAATAGAAAGACATTAGTGTGGAGGTTGTGAAGTTGTTGGTCAAAGTTTTAAAATTTTGATTTTCATAGGCGGAATAATTTCAAGAGATACATGGGGTGACATCATGTGTATAGTTAACAATTTATTGTACTCCTTAAAATGATTAAGGGACTAGATATTAAGTATTATCACTGTCATATATGAGAATGTGAGGTAATGCACATTATATTATCTCCATTTGGCCATTCAACAATTGTGCATATTTCAAAATACTATGCATATAATAAATATAACTTTTTGTACTACACAAACACTTAAAGTATAACATGAACAAAAATGTACCAGTATATTCAAAGTATAAATATGTACATACAACCATAATCTAAGCTAAATTGGTACCAGATATTGCTGCTTCAAGAGACTAGCCTGTAATGCTACTCTCTTGCAGGCTGAGATCAGGAGGGTCTTGGTTCAAGGCCAGTGTGGCCAAGTAGTTCTCTAGTCCCTATCTTCAAAATAACCAGATTAAAATGAACTGGAGGTGTGGCTCAAGTGGTAAAGAACCTGGGCTGCAAGCACAAAACTGTAAGTTCAAACCCCAATATCACCAAGAAAAAATTTCATTTGAACACTTTGGTACACCAGTAAGTGACAGATCGAAGCAGAAAATCAGTAATGATAAAATTTAACTCAAAAGTCTCAGCTGGATTCAATTATTGTCATAGAATTTAGCAGTCCAAAATTGTAGAGTAACAATATTTTCATGAGCAGATGGTTTATTCACAAAGGTATACCACGTTTGGAGTTATAGCATGCACCTTAATTAATGTAAATTTATAGAAAGCAACAGCTGGGATTAGCTGAGGAGTGTTGACCCTGTGATGCTGCAAAGTAGTTAAAAACAGTTTGGCCATTGCCAGTGGCTCATGCCTGTAATCCTAGTTACTCAGGAGGCAGAGGTCAAGAGGATCATGGTTCAAAACCAGCTCAGGAAATACTTTGCCAGTCCCTATCTTGATAAAAACCCATTACAAAAATAAACTGATGAGTGGCCCTGAGTTCAAACCCCAGTACTGCAAAAGAAAAACAAGTGAAAAAGAAAGAAACAGATGAATCATATGTGCATGAGTTTGTTCTGTCCTTTCTGAGGTTGTAACTCTCGTTGTCATGGGATTGTTTTTTCCACAGTGTTTGGGTTTGACATGGATAGATATGCTGGAGGAACATCAAACTATCTATATATGGAGAAAATCAATGAATGTCAGTCTTTTTTTTTTTTTGCAATACAGAGGTTTGAACTCAGGACCTAGACCATTAGCCATTCATCAGTTCCATTTTGTGAAAGGTTTTTCTTCAAGATAGGGTCTTGTGAACTATTTTCCTATTCTGGCTTCTCACCTGATGCTCCTGATCTCTGCCTCCTGAGTAGCCAGGATTGTAGGCATGAGACTCAGTTGTCCGGATAATGGGTGATTTTTTTTTTTTTTTGTGGCAGTACTGGGGTTGGAACTCCAGGCTTCATGCTTGTTAGGCAAGTGTTCAACCACTTGAGCCACACCACCAGCCCAATGTCAGTCTTTTGCAAAGCAACATTTAAGTAGATTTATGCATTTACCATTACTTAACATCACCCCCTTAATGTGTCTGAAGAGAGACTTTTCTCTGATCAATTTTTTCCTGTTCAAGGGTAGAGTTTTTTTTTTTTCAGTAGGATAGGGGTCTAAAAGGGCTTGATGGATTCAAAGAGTCAAATCCTTATGTTGCTGTTATCATCACTAGGTATTGAGGTACTTTAGGACTGCCTTTCAAGAATCACTCTAGTCCTCATATAATAGGTGATCAAACTGCTGAAAAGCATCAATTCCTTGAAGAATTAACTAAAAGCAAGAGAAAAGCATGCACTCCATTTTTGTATCTGTCTTTTCTCTAATCCTTTCCCTCTTCAGTCACTTTTCTACCACCTTGGAAGAAGGACAGAAATAACTTGTAACATCTTCATAACAAGGGACATAAACTGTCCCCAATACTAGACCTTCCTCAGGGTGGACCACAGCCTGTTGTCAATAAATCCAGATAAAATCTCTGGAACATCTCCCAGGGCAAGGACAGACATAATGACTAACCAGAACACACCTGTGACTGGGACTGTTTATGCATATCTTTGTCCCCCAGTTCTTTGTCTACTTAAACCTATAACTCATGTCTGCACCATAAAGATGGCTGAAGATTGGCTAGGTACTTACTCTGCCTTTCCCATGACTTCCATGAATTCAATCCCCAGTATGGAAAAACAAAAAAGATGGGGAAAGATGACCATACAAAGCAAATACATGCCTTATCTGGCATCTTCAGTGTAGCCAATGTCATAGGTCTTAGTTCTAAACTTATAGAATCTCTACAGTCTGGGCTGTCCTCATTTAATGGGGATTTAAGTCAGGGCCTTTTGGTTGGTAGCCAGTTCTTTTCTGTGTTGTGTATTTTCTAGGTAGATTGTCCCAAAGTATTTGCCCAGGCTGGTCCTACTGTTCTCTGCCTCCTGAGTAGCTAAGATAACAGGCTTGAGCTACCAGCGTCCACCTATTGGGATCACTATTTCCGTCCAATGATTTTACATGCTATTAGGCATTGATTCTCCATGCTACACTTTGTAGCTAGTTTTTTTCACTAGTGAGATGTGTTGTGAGATTTGGAGAATTGTATATATCCAATCAGATTTTGTGACTTGTTTAATCCAATACATATCTACAGACATGTGCTGCACTTCTTGGTTCATTAAGCATTCACATGCTAAAGTGAAATCTAGTTTTAGCTGAGTTATCCTTAATGAGTCTTATTTAGTGTTCTTCTTGCATTGGTCAGTAAGAAACCAGGTAGGGGGTTCCAAATGCTATAACTTGGTGTAATCACAGAAGAGGTGCTCAATTCCCTATGAAACAAAATTTTGAAAAGAAGCATTAAACATACTTTGTCATATCAACATTTTATTTAACACCAGGAATGTATTTGGGGTTTTAATCCTATAGGCCCCCTCTGATGAACACTGCAGAAATGTGTAAATAATCACATATGTCACAGAAGTAAATTCTTCACTTTCAATAGAAAATTGTACAAATTGCTTTAGAACACCCTCCCCTTTCTACAGTTAAATTGTATAAGCTCATCCCAACAGCAGTTCTAAGATATCAGTAGATATGGACCTTTTTCCTCATGGATTTGTGACATTGTTTCACTTCTGGACTTCTGATATGCTTCTTATGGGAGGAAGTACTAGGATTTTTTTTTCTTGTAAACAATTTCTCTCTGACCTCTGGCCCTGTGTCCCTTCCCAATTGGTCAAGACTGCCCATGAGGCCTCCCTTAAGTTATCATCCTTGGTAGCCTTCCTCAGGCTGCCATGCATCTGCACCCTTACTTCCCCTCCCCCGTTTCCCTTCTTTCTGCTCCCTTTCTAATTCCCAAGCCCAGACAGCTAATCTTGTTGTTTTATTATAATCTTTTTAGAAAATGTACTTCTTTCATTTTACGTGTTGTTTTTGGTATCAGCTTCTTCACCCAACATATACTAGCTCTGATGTTTGAATAATTGGGTTGGCATTCAAGGTCAGCATTCCATTTAGAAACCCTCATGTAGGGTTGCAAGAGACTGACCCTTCAGAGAATGGTAAGAAGTCAGGGGACCCCGCAGCTTGTTCATGCATTGACATCTGCAGGAAACTTTTAGGTAGGCAAGGTCTAGAGGACCTGCCACTGAGACTTCTGGGAGATAAGGGGGATGCCCCAATGATCTTGGAATTGGTTGCAGTCTCTACCAAAGGACAACTTTCCTCCTTCCCTTTTCCTCTCTCTCTCACTCTCCACCAGCCAGCAGAGGGAAGTCCATTCCAGAGCCCTTGTGATGGGGTGGAGGGATGAATGGATTCTCCACCTTCTCTCCCCTCTCCCTCTGCCCACCAGCCAGTATAGGGAAAGCCAACATATTCAATTGATTGTATCCTTAAGTACTGGGAGATGCTTTGATCCTATTAACCAAAAATAAGTTGACTAGTTCCCTTCATTGCCTCTTTGATATTATATACTATTTTTTACATCCTGCCAAACCCTAAGGTATTTTTCTGATAACACTAAAATAAATGAAGTTTAGCCTAAGCAAAAATCCTTTAAATAGTTCTATTACTGCTAGTGTCTTCTATGTGTATCTAAATGTTATAAATCATTTACAAAATTAAAAATGTATACATGTAAATAGGTATAGTTCTTTTATCTAAGGTACATTCTATCTAAGAATGTCTTTGACATTTCTGCTCTTTATGACAAAGCTAAAAGTTCTACCATTTATACCTGACATCTGTCTGTCAGATAAACATTGGCTTATCTAACATCTGTGCATCAGATAAGCATTGTTTTAACTGACATTGACTAGATTAACATCAATACATATAAATCAATACATACATATGTATTTCAACTGAGTATCAAAACAGGAACTATTTGAAATTGCTGACACTGCCTTCCCTTAACCATTGGATAATTTAGGGTTTTTAATTGTCAGAACTATATTGACAGTACTGACAACCATTAGCTTGTTACCTTACCAAACCAAAGTTCAAGGTGTAAGCTGTGATGCTCCTTCTGGCTCCTTTATATGTTATGTATCTTTGTCTTCTTCAAGTATATAAGACTTTTAAAATAGTTACAAAAAGACACTGTACCAAGCTGGCCTCTTAACACCTTTACAAGATTGTGTGTATATTCCCAATTGTAATAAGAGAGGATTAGTAGTACTGTACTATCATATTAATTGCTAACCTATTAACCACAGTCACTAAGTTTAGTTGTTACAGTTCTAATCTTATTGGGACATTTACAGACAAGCTCAGGGAAAATAACTCTGACAAGTGTTTGTCACTCAACCAGGGGAGACATTGTTAAGTATTGTGGACATTTTGTATTTTCCTATAAAGCTTTATAACTGTCTGCTGACACTTTATAGCAATTTAAAGGTGTTGGGACATCCCCTATGGGATAGGCAACTAGATTAATTAAGCCCCACCTATGAGACATTTTTTAAATAAATCTAATTGTTGCTTAACTGGCTAGAAAGTTCACATTGGCACTGACTTCTGATCTGTTTGATGTGTTACTTGCCCTCTAGGGGACAAAATCTGACTTTCTGGACTTTCAGGGAAAAGCTGTTCTGCTCTGAGAGCCTGCATACCTTCCAGTTGTGGATGTCCCACCACTAAGACCCTCCTTTCATGTCCTCCCTCAATCTGCAGTTCATTTTTGAAACATATTGTGTAGACACAGGGCAAGGACAATACCAATTATGCCACTGAAGGCAACAACTTCAAACGCTCCACTTCTACACCAAATTCATGTGCATCCACCTTGCACTCACTTGGGCAATGCAGGGATGTGTGTAAATTTAGGGATTTATTATGAAAGTACTTGGGCTAGGGACTGGCTCTGAATTTAAGACCTGCTTTCAAAATTTAGATGATTAATTCAATCAGATCTGCCTAGAGATTGGTCAGAGCAGGGACCCCTTTGGCCACAGCCCATTCTGCACTGGAGCCCATGATCTCATGCCCTGTCCTTAGATAGGCAGCCAGAGATTGGAGGATGCCATGGCTTGCACTGTATGTCATTGCGTGTCCACACAGGATTTACCCACCCCAGACCAAATATAGGAAGGTGCTGGAATCTAGTATAAGCAGATGGTGAGTTTTGCTTATGCCTCTATGTTATGAGAACCATGACAACTCCGAATAAACAGAGTCAGTTTTCCACACAAACCACACCTTCTTGTCAGAGCCAGCAGTGGGAACTTGCCTGTGTCAGTTGGTATCTGGCTTTGTAAGAAAGCTTCAAGGAACTGAGGCAAGTCTCAGACCAGACCTTGCCTGTCTGAGTTGGTATCTGGCCTTGTGAGAAAGCTCCAAGGAACTGAGGCAAGAGTCTCAGGACCAGACAGTGGCTGTGTGATCTTGTATCTGGCCAGATGAGAAAGCCAGACATCCAGAAAAACAGTATTTGAGGTTCCCAGATGGCTTCGTGTCCTTCAGATGTAAATAAGAAAGTTGTGCTGACTGTGCTTCTCCTGCTTCTCTGTTCCCATTTTAAAAGAGACATAACAAAGAGTTAATTTTAACTGTGCTTCCCTGTGCTAATGTAACCTTGACACATAATACTTGACATTCTTTTTCTGCCCAAATGCTCTCTGTGTAAAAGGAGTTTATAAAAGCAGTAGTATGCTTCATTAAAGTGGCTATTGAGCAAGACTCAGTAGTTCCCCCATTCTTTTACAGCTCTGGTTACCCATGTCCTGCTGGTGAACAGCATACAGTTGGTGCCTGAAACAGGGACCTGATGGGGAATTTTGAAAGTGACGTGGAGACCCTCACAGAAGGAGGTGAGACAAGATGGAGCAATATCATTGCAGAGTCCAGTCTTTTTTTTCACTCGTGCATCACTTTTTATTACAAGGAGAAGCTCGAGTTTTCAAACAGCAGTTAAAGGACTGCTTAGAAGTAATTTGTGAGTATAATCCTTGGTTTCCTGAGGAAGGTACTTTAGATGAAGAAGTTTGGGAGTGAGCACGTAAAAATGTTGACAAGGCATACAGACAGGGAGAAAAGACACCTGTTCATTTTTGGATAACATGGGCTCTGGTTAAATCTGTAATTCTTATACTTGGGGGAGAGAGAAGGGAAGAAAATTTAGAAAAAGAGACTGTTGCATCCCTTCGTGAGTATGAATTAAATGAAGGAGATATGGAAAAGATGACTAAGGAAAGTAAAAAGTGCTTTAGTTATGGCTTTACTATGCCAGAGGAAACTAAAAGTACACTGCTGCTTCTTGCAGCACTGGCAATTGCAATGGCTCCTCTGAGAGAAACTGATGATTTTTATCTTCCTCCTCCAGAGAATGAGGATTGGGATGAACATCTTGAAAAGGGAAACATTGAAGAGGAAATGCATTATTTACATATTCACCCCAACAAGGGCTTGGAAAGAAAGAATGACCCTCCATTAGCAGCTTGCATTCCCATCCCCCCATGGGCTCATGAAATATGATGGCCCTTTCCTGTTATGTTTAGTACGAATGGCAATAACACTTATAATGGATTAGATATGAATCTTATGAAAGACTTTAAAAAGGCTTGTGCAACTTATAGTCCTGCTTCTCCTTTTTGTAAAGAATATTTGGCTGGATGGAGCAATGACGCTGGGTAGATTCTCTATGATTTTCATATTGTGGCTATTGAATAATGAAAAATTACAGGCTTTAAAACAATTAGTTGAAAAACAATTAGAGCACAAACATATAGAACCTCCCTTTTCTCCTTGGAATTCCCCAGTGTTTGTTATTAAGAAAAAGTCAGGAAAATGTAGACCTCTTATAGATTTAAGAAATGTAAATTCATCTATGGTAACTATGGAAGCTTTACAACCTGGATTACTTACTCCTGCATGTATTCCTAAAGAATGGCCTTTGATTGTTTTAGAGTTACAAGATTGCTTTTATATTATATCTGTACATCCCAAAGACAGGGAAAGTTTACATTTTCCGTTCCCAGCTTAAATCAACAAAAACCTTTACAAAGATATCAATGGACAGTGCTGCCACAGGGTATGACTAATTCCCCACTATGTGTCAGTATTTTGTAGGAAAAATACTACAACTTATCAGAGTAACTTTTCCTGATGCATATATCATCCACTATATGGATGATATTTTAACTTCTCATGCATGTTCTAAACAATTACATAAAATTTTTGAAACCACACAAAAAGCTTTACAGATAAGAGGATTAGTAATAGCTTCTGAAAAAATACAAACTACTACTCCTTTTCAATATTTAGGTCATGCAGTCGAGCAACTCACCGTTCATCCTCAAAAATCTGCCATACAAAGAGACTCATTAAAAACCTTAAAAGATTTTCTGAAGTTACTAGGAGACATTAATTGGCTTCATCCTTCTTTAGGTATACCAAATTATAAACTTTCTAATTTATGATACCACCCTGGACAGCCCTCAGAAAATGAATTACAATTTTTTGAGTCATGGTTACAGACTACGTTTCTAACAAGAGTTGATCCTTTAAAAACTATTTCCCTGTTAATATTTCCTTCTCCACATTCTCCTACAGGAATTTTAGCTCAAGAGAACTCTCCTTTAGAGTGGTTATATTTAAAACAAAAATAAACCAAAGTGTTAACTTCATATATTGAGCTAATATCCTCTTTAATTATACAGGGAAGAAAAAGATGCCTACATATGCTGGGATTTGATCCACAACTCATTATTTTACCCCTTACTAACAAACAGTTTGAAAATCTATTACACCTTAATTATAATTTAAGTAATAGTATATGCAATTATTATGGATATTTAGGTAATCATTACCCAGCAGGTAAGTTGTGGGATTTTTAAAAAATGAATTCCATTTATTGTTAACACTATAGTAAAATTAAATCCTTTATCTCATGCTTCAGTTTATTATATAGATGGATCATTATCTGGTAAAGGAGGCATACATGGACCTGATTTACATGAAATTTTCAAACTAATTGTTCTTCTGTACAACAGGTAGAATTAGCAATTCTGATTTATTTATTGCAAAAAATTACAGATAAAACATTAGATATTGTCTCAGATTCAGCTTATGTAATAGGACTGTTTCCTGCTATTGAAACTTCCCTTATTTCTACTACTGATGAAGTTATAAAAACATTATTATCCACATTACAACATCTAATACAAACCCGCACTTATCCCTTATATGTTACTCACATTAGGTCTCATTCTAATCTGCCTGGCCCTCTAGTGCAAGGAGATGATGTTGCAGATAAACTTACATGTGCAATATTTTCATCCCCTGAAAAAGAACATCAGCATTTACATACTAATGCCAAGAGATTACATGTGCATTATAAAATTCCTCTTCATACTGCTCATGATGTCATCAAATCTTGTCCTGTATGTGCTCCTTTACATTGCAGATCTCACCCATCTGATGCTAATCCTCGAGGTCTACGTACTAATGAATTATGGCAAATGGATGTGACTCACATAACATTTTTTTCCACAGCAGCCATATTTACATGTTGTTATTGATACCTACTCTAAATTCTTTTGGGCTCTTCCTCAACACAATGAAAATGTTCATGCTGTTATTGCCTCTCTTTCACAATGTTTTGCAGTTATGGAGTGTCCTCTAAGCTTAAAACAGACAATGGACCTGCAAATACAGGTCATCGATTTAAACAATTTTGTAAAGAATAGAACATTGTTCATGTCACTGGCCTCCCTTATAATCCACAAGAACAAACTATTGTTAAAAGGGCACATAAAACTTTAAAAACACAACTGTTAAAAAATAAAAAAGGGGGACCTCCCTGAGATACCTTAGCATTAACACTTTTCACTTTTTAAATGTACCTCAGGGTGATATTTTGACTGCAGCAGATAAACATTTTGGTGAGCCTCGCTCTTTGCCAGACATACAAATCTTGATTTGGTATAAATCTTTTAACTCTTGGTTGCCTGGGCTCTTACTTAAAAAAGGCAAGGGTTATGCTTGTGTTTCTACAGATGTCCATGAACCCCTGAAACATGGGTTCCTCTTCGGAGCATCAGGCCCAGGAAAACCAATGAACATGTACAAAAAAATGATGACTGCCCCTCAGAGGGAGACTCCTAAAGATGAACAAATGGAACAGGCTACATAATATAAGATGCATGCTCTTACTTTTAAGAAGAAATGTTCTCATAACTCTTGGGACTTTTAGTTTTAATTTTATTTTAAAACGCGTTGACTGCTTTGATAGATTATACACCTGTGTTAATAGGTGTAAACACCTGAATTAATAACAATTCTTTGTCTATTAATTGGTCCTCTCAAACATTGTTTATATTAAGGACAAAAAAAATGTTTGGTTGCCTGTAAACTTAACAAGATAATGGCAGCACTCTCCCTTAGAAGGTTTAATGACTAAAGTAGTGTCTAAATTATTGACATGATCAAAAAGATTTATCAAATGGGTTATTCTTGCTAGAGTTGGTCTGCATAATTTTTGTATAGGATACCTTTGCCTCCAAAAACAATTAGAATCTTATAAAACTTCTGAAGCCATGGTCATGCTGGGATTGGTACATTTAAAAAATTAAAAAAGGGGGAATTGTTGGAGCCAGCAGTGGGACCTTGTCTGTGTGAGTTGGTATCTGGCCTTGTGAGAAAGCCAGACATCCAGAAAAACAGTATTCAAGGTTCCCAGATGGCTTCCTGTCCTTCAGATGTAAATAAGAAGGTTGTGTTGACTGTGTGCTTCTTCTGCTTCTCTGTTGCCATTTTAAAAGAGACATAACAAAGAGTTAATTTTAACTGTACCTCCCTGTGCTAATGTAACCTTGACATGCAATACTTGGCGTGCTTTTTCTGCCCAAATGCTCTCTGTGTAAAAGGAGTTTATAAAAGCAGTAGTGTGCTTCATTAAAGTGGCTATTGAGCAGGACTCAGTAGTCTCCCCCATTCTTTTATGGCTCCGGTTACTCATGTCCCATTGGTAAATGGCAACACCTTCTAGTTGGTAGGCAAACACCACAATTTTTCTTAATAAAGACAGTCAAATAGCTATTTTAAGAGAAATGCTTAGGGCATTGGTGGCTCATGCCTGTAATCCTAGCTACTCAAGAAGCAGAGATCAGGCAGTTTGCAGTTTAAAACAAGCCCAGGTAAACAGTTTGTGAGACTCTATCTTAAAAAAAAAAGAGAGAAATGCTTATAAAAAACGGATGGCAGTATTAGGACTTTCAATCTCACAGGAAACAAAAGTAAGTATAATTCTTGTTTGTGATTAATAGATGACAAATATTGTGAAAAATGTACAAAAATTTATTGTTCAAATCATTGCACAGAACATAGAGAGGTATACGAGGTGTGATCATGTCTTCTATTGAGCTGCATGGAGATTGAAATGAAATTAATATGCTTAAACTTAGCATTAAATAAATATTTAAGAATTTCCCTTGTGCTGTGCACCAGTGACTCACTTCTCTAGTCCTAACCACTTGGGAGGCTGAGATTTGGAACTGTGGCAAATGGTTTTTCCTGACATGGAAAATACTTTTGGAGACTCTTTTTCCAAATAATCAGAGTAAAATGGACTGTAGGTGTGGATCAAGAAGCAGAGCCTGGAGTATAAGCCCAAATCCCACCAAAAAGAAGAGGAAGGTCCTGTCACAGTGGTTCAGGCAGAAGAATGCCTGCCTAGCAAGTGTGACTCCCTGAGTTCAAACCCTAGTAACACCAAAAAATAAGTAAATAAAAATAAAAAGTAAAAGGAATGCTTTTGCAAGCTAAGATCTCATTATGCTATCCACTCGAGTTCTAACCAAAAAAATTACCATCTTCCCCTCAAATAATGAGAAAAAATTTAACTGCTAATCATTATAGGCAAAATGATTCCATCAAGAAAAAAAAGAGAAGCCACTTAAGAAAGCACCTGCTTTCCTCCACAGTTCAGGGAGAAAATGACAAGCATACTCCAATGCTTGGAGAAATTTGTCTCTGTGCAGCTGCAGCCCATGGCAGCTCATTCCCAGGAAGGGAGAGAAACTGGAACAAGGAGGAAATTTCACTCTGGGATGTGAACACACACTACTCTCCCCACCTTCCACCAGGGAGCAGATCCTTTCTCCACATTTTAATTGTGCCCATTTTCAAACGTTTACCCAGTCATCTCAAAGTTCTCATCTGTGCCAGAACTTATTTCTGAGACACCCTAAGTTAACAAGTGAGAACGCTTACATTGATTATAGTGCAGAAGACTGTCCGAAGCATGTGTTTGCTTTGTATGGCTACCATTCCTCATCTGGAAGTTATCTGAGGTAGTACCAAGCATCACCTCACTAGCATATATTCAGATACTACATAAAGGGAGCCAAGCATAAACAACCCACCTCCAATTGGTCAGGATATTTATTCTAGGGGTTTTACTTCTGTGCCAGACCCTGAAAAAAAGAGCAAGTACAGTTGTTTTTTTTTAACATACATCACCTATTAAAATAAACTCTCAATTTTGTAAACTCTTTCATTGAGCAGGCAGATCCCAGAGCCATCAAATTTTTACACTCCCCATCATAGGCTTTCTCAATTGTTCAAAACTACATTCTGACTTGACCAATTCCTGAATGTAAATATAAACAGCTGGAATCTTACCCAAGCAATGTAATCCTAATAACACTAATGATTAAAGAACCATAAGCCACCATCATTTCTGTTCCCATTACATTTTGATTTCCTTTATTTAAACCCACAACAAAGGAGGCACTTTGTATCTTCCACAGAATGCCTCAAATTCATTAGCTTACTTATTCATCTAAAACAGAACACTTGCAACGTTTCCTAAAGAAACTCTCTCCTTTTTCCAGGCATGAAGTCATCACATCAACACATTTTTTATTGTCATCTGAAAGTGACAATAAAAAAGGGAAAAAATCTCTGGTCCAGGAGGTGATTTTGGCCCCTATCTTACCCTCCTATCTCCTCTTCTTTCTACTACTATTTGCTCCACCCTAGAAAGCACAGCTTTGGACTACTTCACCCATGAGACACATGCAGACTTCTCAGTTGCTCCTGAAACCCCTCTGTCAATAAGGTTATGTCTTTCCTACACCTGTGTTTAATTTTTGAACATACTATCTAGATACAGACCAAGGACACCACCATTTAGGTCAGACAGGACAAAAACTTCAAACCCTTAACACCTTCCCAGTATCTCCCCTTCCCCACCAACCCAGACTCATGTGCACTGCCTTTCATGGTCAATGCAGAGATGGCTATAAATCTAGGGTATTATTACAGGGCTAAGAACACTGGGCTTGGTCTTGGACCTGGATTTGGGACCCAGCTCCCAATAATTTACCATGTGCAGGGCAATCAGCTCTGTCCTGAGGATACTGGAGGAAGAGGGAACCCAAGGCCAACAGCTTCTCCTAGGCAGGAATCCATGACCTTTTGCCCACTGAAAGGTGGAAGTTGAAAGCATAGGTGCAGATTTGCCCTGAGAGGGCTGTGGGCTTGGACCATATCACCCCAATGTAGAGGACAGGACACCAGGGTTTGCCCATCTGCCAGGATCCCACACATCCCAGGGCAGAGAAGAATGAATGTAAAGTGGCACTAGCAGCGATTGAGGTAGAGCTGTGCTGAGGAAGCCTGGAACTGTAGCAGCCATTTCAGGATGGTTGTGGCCTCCTCCTTCCAAGCTTGGGAATGGCTCTCACAAGCTCACCATTTCAGGCTTCTGTGGTGACTTGAGTTCTACCCACTACCCTGGTGCCATGTGCAGGTCACAAGAGGAGAGACACTGACTCAGGCAGAGTTTCTGTCATGAGCACAGAGTGATCAAGAAAATGGCCAAGCCAGAAAGGCATTTCCTGTGTTAAGGAGAAGCTCCTCCTATACCAGTCTCTGATTTATCAGTTCTAACAGTTCCCACCCTCCAGCAATTCTCATTGGCTTGTGATTGGAACCTATCCTCTGAGATGTGAGTAAGAGAAGAAGTTATCTGTTACCTGGCACAGGGCCAGGACAAAATACTAGATTCTAGCCACAGCTCTCAGTAGGCCGGGACTTCTCCCTGATCTCTATCCAGGGAAGTCTGAAGATTCAATGTAGTTAAGCAGAACCTACTCTTCAGAATGGACCCTGCTTCTTCCACCAGCAAATGGGGGCAGTAATAGGCTAAGAGAATTCCACCCTCATTTCCCCTAGGGGACAGCCTATGATTTCAGAAAAGGAGTGGTTCCTGGGCCAAGCCAGGTGAGTAGTCACTGGAACAGGATGAAAGGTCTGGTGTTGTCATCTCACATGGTCCCTTATCAAAAGACACCCACAGTGTTCATGTCCCATGTGGAAGAATCCAGGCAGATCACATGCATATTTCAAGGAACATTATTGAAAGTGAGGGAGGGAGTCATAAGGGTCCTGTGATCTCTGAGGAGCAGCAAGCAGGACAGAGAGAGGATTGGGCTTTCTGTTTCAAGACTCAGAGTCTACTGCTTGCTAGGTAGATGTCCTACCATTTAAGCCTTCCCACAAGCCCTCTTTTTGTTGGGTATTTTGGAGATAGGGTTTATACACTATTTGAATGCAATCCTCCTTATCTCTGCCTCCAGAGTAGCCAGCATTACATGTGTAAGACACTGATTCCTAGCAAAGATTTTTAAAATCTTGGTACCCTGTGGGAGGGTAAAAATTTTGGCAGTTCTGATAGGCAATGGCAAATAATGAGAAATTTGGTCATTCCCACTGGGGTGGTGGCTAATTCTAAGGAGGATCAAATTGAGCTTATTTGCAATTGAATAGAGTCACATTTGATGACATAGTGCATCATTAATGGGGGGTCTCTTGTAGTTTCACTCTGTTATCAGTCTACTGATTGGTGTTGTATGTGGTTTGAGGGCCAGTGCAATCAAAAGGCTGCATTCACTTTATATTTGCTCCCTTGTTTGCATATCAGAATTCAATGCTGGACAAAACAAGTGCAGCTTCCTCATGACAGGAAGGTTCCCTTGTAGAAGGGAGGAGGATCAGAAGAAAACAGACGAGGCCTGAGTCCTGAGAATGTAGCAGGGAAGTAGCGATGGCATAGCAGAGAGATAAAACCTGAGAAATTTGAACATGAGGAAGGTCAAGTAGTACTAAGTAGGGGGAAGTCATGTAGCATGAGGATAAAGTAGTCAATAAAATTAAATATAACCATATATGGATTAGACCTTGCTTTTTGCTTCTGTAACCTGCTTGCAAGGGTATATAAGGTGAGACTCCTTTGTTCTTGGGGCTCAGCCTTTGAATATGAGTCCATTGGGTCTATTCTGGCACAATAATACTTTGCTTCCTACTAATTGCCTTAGAGTCCCATATCTCAGCTAGCAACCTCTGGCAACATTTCTTGGGACTTGTCCGGGATTGTGGCAATGGTGAGTTATCACCTTCTTTGTCTCCAGGGTGCATTCCCCAGACTACTATGAGGAGATCCACCAGGCACCAACAGACATCTTAATCCAAAGGGGGATTCATCCTCCTGGTGCGTCAGGGCGAGGGCCTCAGATGCACAGTGGAACACAGTGAGGTGCAGGAACCAGCAAGGGGAGGTTAACACTGCTCATCAGACTGGTAAGAACCTGGATGCAAATTCAGGCCTGCCCCAGGAGGCAGAAGGGGAGACTGATCACCTCCCAGAGACTACTTGTAACCACCTTTTTGGGATAAAGCAGTGTCTCAGGTTCAGGGAGCAGGGTGGAAGTACTGTGCTGTGTGAGAGTGTGTAAAAATGCAAGCTGAGATGCATCCCAGCTTTGAAGTGAGTGAGAAGTTCCCTCCCACTCTGTGTGTTTGATAATCCGGTAATGGGAGGAGGTGGGTGGAAATCAGAGTAAGAACACTCCCTTAGAGTACATGACTAATAACTTTAAAAAGGGATTTCATGGAGACTATGGAGTTAAACTTACTCCTAACAAGCTTAAGGTCCTTTGTGAAGTAGATTGGCCTGCTTTTGGTGTAGGAGGGCCCCCAGAAGGGTCATTATATTAAACAGTGATTAATGAAGTTTACAAAATAATTGTAAAAATCCCCTAAGACCCAGGAGAATGGAAAAAAACAAGAGGCTAAAACTGTTCTTCAAAAACCAGACTTGTTGTTTATTTAAATTCAGGTACCAATTTATTGGGCATACTGAGGAGAAAGCAGAGTCTTTCGGTCTTGATGGGTAGCTTTGGTTCCCCAGTTTGCACATCTTCACCCAAAATGGACATCCTGAAGGATGACTGAGGTTCAGTACTAACTGAGCTCTTACAAAAAGTAACACATAAAAGATGGACTTGCACTGATACATAAGATATGGTCTGACTTGAAAGAACAGGAATATTGCAAAAGGGCTGTGAATGTAGAGAGGGGGAAGTGGAGGAATGAAAACAAAATTTGGATGAGGTCTTCATAGATCAAGTGACGAAAGAGAAGGCAGAAAAAGAGGGAAGAGAGAGAAAATGTGAAATGTCATAAAATGTTTGGAGACAGAAAAGGAAGAAAGTTTAATGTACTCCTTCTGTTGAGTTTTTATGTCTTGAAAATAAAAAGTAAATTAAAACAATTAAGGATTTTAAAAATATGCCAGAAATACTAAACTTGCTGGCACCTTTACTTCTAGGGAGTATAAACAGGGAGAACCTACCTAAAAGGGTGAGAATAAAAGGAGCAAATGTAACTGTTGCTAGTAAAAAAAAACTGTTCCAAAAGGTTGGTACAGTAAGCTTGTTCAGATTCTTATGTTTCCCTTGCTAATGGCTGGTCAGATTATGCATCCATCTGATGGTGTGCTCAAAGCGTGTGTGTAGGTGTAAGCATCTTCAACATGGTTCTTAAACTGTTGCTATAAGGTTAATATGATACTCAAGGTAACAAAAAAACAGGATATTTGTTTTAAAGATCTCTACTACAAACTGCTTAGGCTTTTTACACATAAATATGTAAACATCTTGAGAAAGGTTCTTTTTATACAATGTAAAAATTTTTACTCTGTTCTATAGCTACTTTAAAGAAAACAGGCTATTAAACTTATTTCAATCAGCCCTCACTAAGGTGCAGACATTCAGGGGTTAACATTCTGGCTTAGGCCGGAGGAGAAAATAGAAGAAAAGGGGGTCCAAAGTCTGCAACAGGAATCTTGGAATTTGGGTAGTTAAAGAAATGATCTTCACATGTTTCATTCTGTCATAAATACAATGTGGAATTTAATTCTCTCTTGTAATACATGGGTCTATTAACAAATGGGCTTTCTATAAATTGCTTTTATACAAAAATAATTTTAAGGTTGCTTTCTTGTTATTTCATGCAAATGTAAGGCTCTAAGTTAAAAGATTTTATGAGTTATTTTCAACAAGTAACAAAAATGTAAAAAAGGTATTAAGGGTATGGTTTTTAAAAAATAAAAGGTACTAAAAATGCTTTTGGATAAAGAAAGGACAATGACAAGCTCCCCCAGAGGGTACATATTAAATTGTCACAAAGGTATTGATGCTTATGTAAGTGATTCAGTTAACTAAAATCTATGAGTTACATTAAAGGTTTTGTAAGGTCAAAATTTAATGTACTGATGTTAAACTAAAACTTAATTCTCTAAGATCATAATAACAAGGCTATCTTTAAAACATTGCACTATTCTTGAAGCATTTACCAAACAATATGTCTTAAAAGTAGTTTTTGTTTTGTTAAGATAACTGTCAGAAATTTTTGGTGGTACAGGTTATTGCACAAATTTGGTAAGACAGCAAGAGTTTATTAAAATACAGAGAAACAATCAGCAGCTGAGTACAGAGAGTACTGCTGCACTGATATAAGGGTTGAGACAGATTTACTTATGTAAAGCCAAAGTGCACCCTCCAGATAGGATTAAAAAAAACCTCAAAAAGGACCAACTACACTGAAAGTCAAGACCTCCAGTTTTTATTAGACTCAACAGAATGGAGATGTTAGTCCTACTCCTTCCACATGACAGGCAGAGAAAATTTTTGGCCTGGGATGTCCAGATTATGACTGTTATTTTAGGGAGGATCCATTGGCTACAGGTTGGTGGGATCCTGCTGTATGTCATAAACAATGTGTTAATGTCAACAATCTGGGATGTGATTCCTTATCAATATCTGAGCCATGATTCTTGGCCACTATGTTTCCTAACTCCACACTTAGTCCCCAGAAATATTTACCTGTGTTCTCTGGTGATTTTTGTCTGGGTTTCAACTACTAAGGTAACTGAGTCATGTTCACGTAAGAGTTGTTTGTGTAGGAGTTAACAATGAAGAGAGCCATGTTAGGACTAGACTCTTGTTCCCCTTGCAGAAGGGTTACCTTTATCTCACTGGATAGATGCCAAGGACATTTGGGCAGGCAGTTACCCAACTACAATTTATCTATATTGGTTGCCCAGCAACAATATCCCTTAGTGACTTTCCTAGTAATTTTCCACTATCCCTCTATTTCTAGCCCAAGCCTGTGTATGGCAATGGGCTCTAGCTCTCTTGCTGGGGTCTCCCTCCACAGAGCTCCTGCCTAAACAATAAACCCTGTACTGGTGTTTTGAGCCATCTCTCTGCCTCTTCCATGCCTCTTATTTTCTAACAGTTTTTATAAAACTTTCTAGATGACCTCATGGTTAAACAACTGTTGTCTCAGGTGATTCTAATACAGTTGGTATCCTTTATGTGTCTGACAGGGCTATTTGGGTTTACTAAAACTGTTTTTTCCCCTACAACTGATAAAAATTTTAAAAATTTAAATTTAAATTTAAAAATTAAAAAATTTAAACTTAAAAAATAAAAATTAAAAAAATTAAAAAATTTAAAAAGTAAAAAAAAGGTTTTACTTCAAGAGCAACAAGTAAACTAATATGTATATATAACATCTATAGAGTTGTGATGCTGCTGCTGGTTACTACATATTAAATATATTTATGTTTTTCAAGTATATCAAGCCTTCTAAAATACAAAATTATATAACCATGGTAACAAAAAGTTAGTGGTACAGATATACTCTTCTGTTAGTTGCTAAATTGTCCATCAGAATTTTAACTGTGACTCTTATGTTTTTGTTATTACAGTTCTGATCCTTCTGGGGCATTTACAATCAAGTCCACTAAAAAATGACTGTAATAACTACTTATGCATCAACTGGGTTAGCTTTTTAGACATCTGTTTTTGTTAGATTTTGTTTTGTGTCATCCCTGTCTAGAAGCCCACTGCCTAAAAGCCACTCCTTCTAAGCTTCTTTGTTATCTAAATTTGGCCAAAAGGGTCTACTTGGCACTGACTCCCACCTGATCTGTTTGTTATTTGCCCTCTGATGTGGGAACAAAACTAACCAATTGAACAAAATCTGAAAAAGGGCAAATCCTGACGATGAAAAAAAAAGTGACCAACTAAGAAAGATCTTCACTCTAATGCCACATCACCCTGAACACACCCAATCTCATCTGGTCTCGGAATCTAAGCAGGGTCTGGTCTGGTTAGTACTTGGATGGAAGACAGATCTTCAGAAGAGACTTCTCAGAGACAGTTTGGAGAAAAAGGGGAAATGCCATCAATGTTCCAATGGAGTCACTGGTGCCAGACCTCTCCAAAATAACCAAAGCTGAGAGTACTGAGGAAGTGATTCTTATACATGTGTAGCTATCTGGCATTAAAACCCTTCCAGACACAAATGCATATTTTTAGACAGAGTCTTCTAGTTAGAGACAAAATAACTATTTTTAATGACTCTAAACATGTCCTTTGATACTTAATGATGGTGGTTTTAACTTTTTTTTTAATGTGTTTTCTTAGACATATATACTGGTAATATATTGTTGCCATGGTAATTCTACTCAGTTAAAAAAGAAAAGCAATGACATTGTCTGGATAAAAAATAAATTATCCAACCATTAAAACCCCATTGGAGTGGCCCTTTTGTTGTTATCTTGTCTTATACTCCCACTGCAGTTAAAGTAACAGTGATTGCTCCTTGGATCCACCACAGTTAAGTCAGCTTCTCTTGAGTGGTAGTGCATCCCTGATCTGGCTTCACCATGTAGGATCACCTTCCGGAACCTAAGTGCCCTCCTTTGGCAGGACTCCACTCTTCTGGCAACAGCAGAGGACCAAGAATGACAGGACAACAGCCCTGCTGTAGTCACCCCCCAGAAGCTAGCTAGCCTATGAACAGCAAAAGCTTGAGGAGTCAACTCTCAAACAGGACAAACAGGCTGTTTTTTCACACCAGTTATTTCATTGTAATGCATTGTCATCCCTTGTCTGTATCTGTTGCTGTAGTTCTCACTCTAGTCTTCACCATAGGCTTGGCAGAGATCACCCCCACTGATTGGACTCATGGTCAAAGGTTTTTATTTGCTTTCTTCTATCTCTTTTGGGCAGGATGCATAATTGCTGTTTATTGTTATTGATCTGGTTTCCCTTCACAGTCCCAGTGCCCTCCTCCTGTGACCTATGTATGTGTACTACTCAGGCAGGAACTGTTGTTACTAAGACTTTACTTTTCCATACTTTCTGTTCCTGTGCAGGCTCTGTCAATGAGTCATGCTCTCACAAGTCATAGACAAAGGTGGATATAGAGGTACAGGCCCCTATGGGGGCCTATTCTGAAAAAGAGCCTATGGATCCAATGAAAAGTATATGTGCAGGAGTGACAACTCTTGGCCATGTGATAATATAAATTCTTATTATTGCTCTCATTGGAGTTATGTTTCATGGACTACATAAAGAAAGGCAAAATATGCAGCCCTACTTCACAAGGGGAAATCTGTCCCTAATTGCACCCATGGCACCTGTAACCCTGTAAATTTCACTGTACTTAAGCCATCTGATTAAACCAGGGGAAAACTAATTAATATAAAAATAGATTAAAAAGGGTCTTGACTCTGAGTCCGATACACCTCAAATTAGTAAATCCGTTGCCCATGAGAGTTACTCATACTAAGTTTTTCGCTCCTTTTATAAGGAGATAAGGAGTGAATTTTTGATTTCTGCCAAACCTAAAATCTTGTTCCTCTCACTGTCTGAGTCTATAGCCCAGACACTAAATGTCACTTCATGCTATGTCTGTGGGGGGAACAACATGGGAGACCATTTGGCTTGGGAAAAAGATGACAAATGGCCTCCTGAGTAAATCATCCATCACTATTGTCCTGCCATCTGGACAAAGATGGTCCTGGGGCTATTGCACCCCTATATATATATATACTCTACTGTATCATCAGGCTTCAGGCTGTTGTTAAAATTACAAGAGCCCTCGATTTGCTGGCAAAACAAAGCACTAAGATGTGCAATGCCGTCTATCATAACTGCTTGGATTTAGACTATTTTCTTCCTTCAGAGAAAGAAGTTTGTAAAAAAATGTAACCTGACAGATTACAAGATGGCAGCTAGAGGGAGGAGGCAGAAAGCATGCATCCTATAGTGAAATCTTGCAGAGACGCTGGAGACACACCTTGCAGGCAAAACCACCGAGAAGAGGCAAAATTTGATCCCTCCACACCTCCAGCCAGCACAGAAAATCTCCACTTCATGTTAAATGGAGAAACCAAGAGGGCCCCTGGGCTGCCTGTCACCTGCACTGAGACGGCATGGAAAGACACAGACAAGGTGAGCTTAGCGGTACGTAGTACTCCCACAGACAACCCTGGGCCAGAACAGTATAGCCCCCTGGACAGACTGACCTCCACCTGGGGAAAAAAGAGAAACTGAGTAATAAGCAATAAGAACAATAAAAACACATTGCAAAGAGGGTGGGGTGCCTTGAGCTCTGAAGAGCGGGGGAGGGGAATCCTTCCTGGAACTGTAAATAAATAAGCTGGGCCTGGCCAGAGAGGCTCCAGTGGGAGCGGGGGCGTGTGGCCAGCAACCAGGAGTGGGAAAGCTTGTGAGAGTGGCAGAGGGAGGAAAACTCCACAGGAGAGGGGGGAAGACCCACCTCCCACATGAGCTGTAAACAAGCATGGGGCAGCCAGCAAGAGCAGCAGCACCACCCTGCAATCAGGAACGGAAAAGCTTATAAAAGTGGTGGTGGGAGGAAATCTCCACAGGAGAGGAGGGAAGACACACTTCCCACATGAGCTGTAAATAAACACGCAGGCCAGAGAAAGGGGGTGCAGTGTCACCTCCCCCAGTGTGCTTGGAAAGAGGAGAGCTTGTAGCAGAGGCTTGCGCACAGGAGAACTCTGAGTAAACAAAGCCTGCAGGGCCAGATGAGTGTTAAGCTGACCCCTCCAGCAACAGCATGCTGACAGCAGTGGGCAGGCAAGCCACAGCTGCAGATAGCCATTCACAGAACTGTCTCCAGACTCTTTTTTTTCTCTCCCTACCTTTGATGACAAAACAACGGAATTACAGCTGCATGCTGAAAAACATACTGAAACTGTATTTCATTTGAAGGTGGGACACTTTGTGCAGTTTTGTTTTACTTTATGTGTCCCCTTTGATGAGACAATTAAAGAACAACATCTAAGGCACCATCTCCAGGACTGGAGGCTGACAATGGACACCAAAACTTTTTTTTCTTTTCACATTACATTTATTTTATTTTATTATTCATATGTGCATACAAGGCTTGGGTCATTTCTCCCCCCTGTCCCCACCCCCTCCCTTCCCACCCACTCTGCCCCCTCCCTCTCCCCAACACCCCCTCAATACCCAGCAGAAACTATTTTGCCCTTATTTCTAATTTTGTTGAAGAGAGAGTATAAGCAATAATAAGAAGGAACAAGGGTTTTTGTTGGTTGAGATAAGGGTAGCTATACAGGGAGTTGACTCACATTAATTTCCTGTGTGTGTGTGTGTTACCTTCTAGGTTAATTCTTTTTGATCTCACCTTTTCTCTAGTTCCTGGTCCCCTTCTCCTATTGGCCTGAGTTGCTTTTAAGGTATATGCTTTAGTTTCTCTGCGTTAAGGGCAACAATTGCTAGCTAATTTTTTAGGTGTCTTACCTATCCTCACCCCTCCCTTGTGTGCTAAAGCTTTTATCATGTGCTCAAAGTCCAATCCCATTGTTGTGTTTGCCCTTGATCTAATGTCCACATATGAGGGAGAACATACGATTTTTGGTCTTTTGGGCCAGGCTAACCTCACTCAGAATGATGTTCTCCAATTCCATCCATTTACCAACGAATGATAACATTTCATTCTTCTTCATGGCTGCATAAAATTCCATTGTGTATAGTTACCACATTTTATTAATGGTTAAGTTGAGTTTCACTTTCTGTGTGCAGAATCCCTTGAAGAATCTTTTGTAGTGTGGGCTTTGTGGTCACATATTGTTTTAGTTTCTGCTTATCATAGAAGACTTTTATTCCTCCATCTATTTTGAGTAATAGTTTTGCTGGGTAGAGTATTCTGGGGTTGAAGTTATTTTCATTCAGTGTTCGGAAGTTCTCACCCCATGCTCTTTTTGCTTTTAATGTTTCTGTTGAGAAGTCTGCTGTGATTTTGATGGGTTTACCTTTGCATGTTACTTGTTTTTTCTCTCTTATAGCCTTCAATATTCTTTCCCTAGTTTCTGAACTTGTTGTGTTAATGAAGATATGTCGTGGGGTAGTTCTATTTTGATCTGGTCCGTTTGGTGTCCTGGAGGCCTCTTGCATCTGTATGGGAATATCTTTCTGTAGATTTGGGAAATTTTCCGTTATTATTTTGTTGAATATATTATGCATTCCCTTCACTTGCACCTCTTCTCCTTCCTCGATGCCCATGATTCTCAAGTTTGGTCTTCTGATGGAGTCGGTGAGTTCTTGCATTTTCTTTTCACAGGTCTTGAGTTGTTTAATTTATAGTTCTTCAGATTTTCCTTTAATTACCATTTCATCTTTCAGTTCTGAGATTCTGTCTTCTGTTTATTCTATTGTGCTGGATTGGCCTTCCGTGTTGTTTTGCAGTTCTGTTTCATTCTTTTTCCTGAGGTTTTCCATATCCTGGGTGGTTTTCTCTTTAATGTTGTCTATTTTTGTCCTGAGTTCATTTATCTGTTTACTCATCATGTTCTCTGTTTTCCTTTAGTGTTTATACAGTGCTTCTATGGTTTCCTTTATTTCTCGACTACTTTGAGAACATATATTCAAATACATTTGAAAATCTTAAAGAAATGTACAGATTTCTAGATACATATGATCATCTGAAACTGAACCAAGAGGATATTAATCACCTGAATAGATCTGTAACACAAAATGAAATTGAAGCAGCAATCAAGAGTCTCCCCAAAAAGAAAAGTCCAGGACCAGATGGATTCTCTCCTGAATTCTATGAGACCTTTAAAGAAGAACTGATACCAACCATCCTTAAACTGTTCCATGAAATAGAAAGGGAAGGAAAACTGCCAAACACCTTTTATGAAGCCAGTATTACACTTATCCCCAAACCAGGCAAAGACACCTCCAAAAAGGAGAACTATAGGCCAATGTCCTTAATGAACATTGATGCAAAAATCCTCAACAAAATAATGGCAAACTGAATTGAACAGCACATCAAAAAGATTATTCACCACCACCAAATCGGCTTCATCCCAGGAATGCAGGGGTAGTTCAACATACGAAAATCAATAAATGTAATAAACCACATTAACAGAAGCAAAGACAAAAACCACTTGATCATCTCAATAGATGCAGAAAAAGCCATTGATAAGATCCAACACCATTTCATGATAAAAGCTCTAAGAAAACTAGGAATAGAAGGAAAGTACCTCAACATTATAAAAGCTATATATGACAAACCTACAGCCAGCATTATACTTAATGGACAAAAACTGAAACCATTCCCTCTAAAATCAGGAACCAGACAAGGATGCCCACTATCTCCACTCCTATTCAACATAGTACTGGAATTCCTAGCCAGAGCAATTAGGCAAGAAAAAGGAATAAAAGGAATACAAGTAGGTAAAGAAACTGTCAAAATATCCCTATTTGCTGACAACAAGATCCTATACCTTAAAACCCCAAAAGACTCTGCTCAGAAGCTTCTAGACATCATCAATAGCTACAGCAAGGTAACAGGATATAAAATCAACATAGAAAAATCATTAGCATTTCTATAAACTAATAATGAGAAAACTGAAAAAGAATGTATGAAAACAATTCCATTTACAATAGCCTCAAAAAAAATCAAATAGCTAGGTGTAAACCTAACAAAAGATGTGAATGACCTCTACAAGGAAAACTATACACTTCTGAAGAAAGAGATTGAGAAGGATTATAGAAAGTGGAGATATCTCCCATGCTCATTGATTGGTAGAATCAACATAGTAAAAAATGTCTATACTCCCAAAAGTAATATACATGTTTAATGCAATTCCCATCAAAATTTCAATGACATTCATTAAAGAGATTGAATAATCTACCATGAAATTTATATGGAAACACAAGAGGCCACAAATAGCCAAGGCAATACTCAGTCAAAAGAACAATGCAGGAGGTATCACGATACCCGACTTCAAACTATATTACAAAGCAATAGCAATAAAAACAGCATGGTACTGCCACAAAAACAGACATGAAGACCACTGGAACAGAATAGAGGACCCAGATATGAAGCCAGACAACTATAACCAACTTGTCTTTGACAAAGGACCTAAAAATATACGATGGAGAAAAAGCAGCCCCTTCAACAAAACTGCTGGGAAAACTGGTTAGCAGTCTGCAAAAAACTGAAACTAGATCCACGTATATCACCTTATACCAAGATTAACTCAAAATGGATCAAGGATCTTAATATCAGACCACAAACTCTAAAGTTGAGACAGGAAATAGTAGGAAATACTCTGGAGTTAGTAGGTATAGGTAAAAACTTTCTCAACAAAACCCCAGCAGCACATCAACAAAGAGTTAGCATAGATAAATGGGACCGCATAAAACTAAAAAGCTTCTGTTAAAGAAATGGTCTCTAAACTGGAGAGAACACCCACAGAGTGGGAGAAAATATTTGCAGCTACACATCAGACAAAGGACTGATAAACAGAATATATAGGGAACTTAAAAAACTAAATTCTCCCCAAACTAATAAAACAATAAAGAAATGGGCAATTGAACTAAACAGAACTTTCTCAAAAGAAGAAATTCAAATGGCCAAAAAAACACATGAAAAAATGCTCACCATCTCTAGCAATAAAGGAAATGTAAATTAAACCACACTAAGATTCCATCTCATCCCTGTTAGAATAGCCATCATTAGCAACACCACCAACAACATGTGTTGGCAAGGATGCCGGGAAAAATTAATGCTCTTACACTGTTGGTGGGAATGTAAACTAGTACAACCACTCTGGAAAAAATTTGGAGGCTACTTAAAAAGCTAAACATTGATCTACCAGCAATACCACTCTTGGGGATATACCCAAAAGACTGTGACACAGGTTACTCTAGAGGCACCTGCACATCCATGTTTATTGCGGCAGTATTCACAATAACCAAGTTACGGAAACAGCCAAGATGCCCCATCACTGACAAATGGATTAAGAAAATGTGGTATTTATACACAATGGAATTTTATGCAGCCATGAAGAAGAACGAAATATTACTATTTGCTGGTAAATGGATGGAGTTGGAGAACATCATTCTGAGTGAGGTTAGCCTGGCCCAAAAGACCAAAAATCGTATGTTCTCCCTCATATGTGGACATTAGATCAAGGGTAAACACAACAAGGGGATTGGACTATGAGCACATGATAAAAGCCAGAGCACACAAGGGAGGGGTGAGGATAGGTAAGACACCTAAAAAATTAGCTAGCAATTGTTGCCCTTAACGCAGAGAAACTAAAGCATATACCTTAAAAGCAACTCAGGCCAATAGGAGAAGGGGACCAGGAACTAGAGAAAAGGTGAGATCAAAAAGAATTAACCTAGAAGGTAACACCCACACACAGGAAATCAATGTGAGTCAATGCCCTGTATAGCTATCCTTATCTCAACCAGCAAAAACCCTTGTTCCTTCCTATTATTGCTTATACTCTCTCTACAACAAAATTAGAAATAAGGGCAAAATAGTTTCTGCTGGGTATTGAGGGTGTAGGGGGGGGAGGGAGGGGGCAGAGTGGGTGGGAAGGGAGGGGGTGGGGACAGGGGGGAGAAATAAACCAAGCCTTGTATGCACATATGAATAATAAAACAAGAAAAAAATTAACCTAAACAACATATTAATGATAAGAAAATTATAGAAGAGATAACAGACAGTATGAGAATTCTTGCCCATATCCCTGTTCTGACATGAAAATGATGGGATCCCAATGACCTGTTTGGAGAATGGTTTTGTGCTTTAGTTGACTTTAAAATCCTGATAGGGGTAATGGGCCTAATCCTAGGAGCATACTGAATATTGCCCTTCCCCGTTCCCCTGATGCTGCGGGATTATAAAAAATGGCCACACATGTAATGATGCTATAAAAATACAAAGCCCTAAATCAAGGTGATGCTTTTTGACCCTAGGTGGGTCTGAGCATCAAAGTGGGGAACAATGTAGCATGGAGGAGGACCAGAAGAAAACAGACTAGGCCTGACTTCTGAGAATGTAGCAGGGAGGTAGGTTGGCATATCAGAGAGATAAAACCTGAGAAATGTGAACATGAGGAAGGTCAAGTAGTACTAGGATAAAGTAGCCAATAAAATTAAATATAACCATATATGGATTAGACCTTGCTTTTTGATTCTGTTACCTGCTTGCAAGGGTATATAAGGTGAGACTCCTTTGTTCTCGGAGCTCAGCCTTTGGACATGAGTCTGCTGAGTCTGTGCTGGCACAATAAAATGTTGCTTCCTGCTAATTGCCTCAGAGTCCCATATCTCAGTTAGCAACCTCCTGCAAGACCCTCTTACAACCCAGATCCTCTAGAGTGTGCACCTTGATGTGGGACAAATTCCCAAGTCAATGAGGTATGCCAGAGCACATTGAAAAGAGAGGAAGATTACAAGAGCAGTGAGTTCTGCACTGTAAGAGGAGAACCACAGGAATAAAACAATTGGCCTGCCTCTGGCTCAGCAACTTAGACACCACTTCTCAATAAACCAATCCATTGCTATGAGGAAGCTGTGGAAACAGTGATCCACCTGACCAAGACTCAGGTCCAAAATCAAGCCCACAGTACACCATACACTGAAGAGAGGAAGAGTCATAAACCAGGGATTCCACCAGTCTTAGGCCCTAAGTTTAGAACCCCCACAATATCCTCATATAATGGGTCTTGCTTATGTCCATTGAGGGCCAAATAACTGACCACTGTTCCCTGCACAGTCCAAGCTCCCTGCTGATCAGACATCTCTTGGACCTCTGTCAGACACTTCTCTCTATTCCCGTCTCTTGTTATTTTCATGACCCTAGATTGTGGGTCTGAGTATCCTAAGGAAAGCAGAATTGTGGTGTTTGTATATTTTCAGATCTCTAAAGTAGCTCATTCTGAAACAAAAGGACCCTCTCAAGATGGCTACTCATCATAGCACTCCATGATAAATGGAGAAATTAATCAGCTATCTTCTCTAGTACTAGGTTGCCTTATTGGAGGGGATGCTTTCAAAGCAAAGCCTCACACTGAACTTAATGCTCATGATAAATTATGGTTCTCCTATGGCTTCAGGTATAAGGGACCAGGGGATGAGCACTGCCAACAGTGGGTTCAGGTGGCAGACTCTGGAGGTGATTGGGGGCTCTGGTATAACCACTGAAGATTCCTGTTCCAAGAGCCCCAACTCCCATGACTACAGAAGGCTGGCCGGCCACTTACCATTTCCTCCTTCTGATGTGTCCAGGCATTGTCCGTAAGGTTCTGCAGTCAGTTGAAATCACACAGTTGCTAAAGCTGAGATGCTTGAGAACTCTCTCAGCAATGGACACCAGGGAAATATGGTGACAGTACCAGAAAAACAGGAAGCAGCCTGGAACCGCTATCACTGGTGCTCTTGATAGAAGTATCTGATCACAAACTAGACACACACTCGTGAAATTTGATGGTCAAGGCAAAATTTACTCCTGCAGAAGGGTGTGCATTTATCTCTGTCTGTAAGCCAACATACACCTTTTTATTCCTGATGCTGGACTGCTGCCCCTTCTTCTAAGGAGACAGCTGGGGTTCACAGTCTTCATAGTTGGCTAAGGCCAAGGTTTAGGGGAGGGTATAGGAGAAGAGCAGACATAACTGGAGAGCATACACAGGAGACTTAAATTGATTGGTGTTCCTAAAGGCAATGAGTTGATCCCTAAGGCACGAATTTCTAGGATTCTGGGGAAAGTGAAACCATTGGGCCTGGAATGTCAGCACCAAGTACATAATTAACCCATGGGGCAAGGAGACCTTGAAGCAGAGTTTTACCGAGACAACAATTATCATAAGACTAGTGGTTTGAGTTTTAGGACTATGGATGCTTACAGCCAGAAACTTTACAGCCAGGTGATGTGCCACTGAGCACATAGAAAACTGAGGAAATCAGCTAGCATCCACACAATGACAGACATGTTCCATAGTGTGGATATTAGGGAGAGGGGGAGGGGAGGAAAGGGGTTCAAACCCACAAACCTGAAATTAAGAGTCTCATGTTCTACAGACTGAGATAACTCTTTGACAGAAAAGACTGATGACTTGAAACAACCTCTCTGATTGGCTCAAGATACAAGGCTTGACACCTAAGGATTGGATAACTGAAAAAGGATACTTTATCTGACTGTGTGGAATGATAAGTAACAGAATTCAGTAACAGCCCTTCCCAACTCCAACTTCCTCCCATAGGATGGATTTGGTCCAGGATGGGAGATAATTGAACTTCACAAAACTTGTCCTGGTCCTCCAATCCTGGCACCTGCTTGTTATCATACACAGTGGAACCTTACTTATTTCTCTTGGAAATGAGACAACTGTGCTCAGAGAATTCCAGAGCACAGTTGGATGGTGAAAACTCATTATGTCTGGAAATGAGGGGTGCCTAGGGCAGTCCAGGACACAGAAAGTAGATGAGAACTGTTGTCTAAATCCAGGAATTGAGGCATATAGTGTAGGCAGGTGACTCAAAAAAATCTATTGACATCCCACGACCCTGGTGATGGAATGGTCACCTATGATTTCAGAAGTTTCAATTACAATGTTTAATCTCAGGGACCTTGTGATCTTTTCTTCCCTGTCAGGTTCACTTGTATACCTGCATGGCTCATAGCTTCCTGGTACCTATAGTCTATTGAACATGTGTTCTTTTGTTCATATTCATGAAGTTGGCATTGCTGTCACTACATTTGTGTATTATTGCAGGAATTCATCTCATGAATTTATTAAAGGACAGGAAACACCAAAGCCCTTTCCCCTCAAAGATGCCACACATAATTCAAGAATACTTCCAAGACTAAACCACCATCACTACACATATCCAAGGGGCATGGGTAGGTGGCACAGAGTTGCCCCAGATGACTGAGGGATTAGATGAAGTCCCCTCACAGGAACAAGACAGGACAAGGTTCCTCAGCTGACTGCCCAACACATCGTGGAGGCTAAAGTGGACCAATGGCCTAAAGGCACCAAGACTGGGATCAGGTTGCAAATTCAGGGACTCAGGCAGTACCACTGCTGTTTCAGGTTCCAACAGCCCCTCCTCTCACAACTGCAAATAGCAGACTGCACCTTGCCCTGGTTTTGGGACCTTGCTTCCAATCATTTAGCATGGGCAGGTCAATCAGCTCTGCTCTGAGGATACTGGAGTAAGAGCAGAACCCCAAGGTTCACAACTCCAGAAAAGAGAGAGTTGGAAGTGACAGAGAAGCTACAGTTTACTAAAGATTCATGAGCAGAATGTGGTAGCAAAGCCCAAGTGCTAGAAGGAAAACATGTTTTAGTTCCTCTTTTTTTCACCAGCTGGGGATGAATTCATGACCCTGTGCTTTCTCGGTAACCGCTTTAACATGTGGACCACAAAACCAGGTCCAGAAGACATATTTTAGACAATACTCATGCATGAGTAAAATCGTTGAGAACTGCATCTGTGACTTGCTGTCAAACAGGTTCTATAATTTCTTCTCTGTAGATAGTGTAATGCATTCCAATGAAGGGGTTTTATGTGGACATTTGTTGTACACTCCTGCTGTCAATGGCTGGTGTCCAACCCCCAACCCACTTCTGTGAGTCTCATGGGTAGGTGTGGTTTTAGGCATGTGCCAACATTACTGCTTCCCTATATAATATTTAAATGCACTTGTGTATACATATATCTGCCCCTGTACATGTATGGGAGTATGAATATACAAAGTACTTAGAACCAAACTCTGGGAATTCAAATTTGTTTTTTGTGGAATTTTTGGTGGCACTGGAGTTTTAACTCAGGGCATCAAATATCCTATACAAGCACTCTTACTGCTTGAGTCAGCCTGCCAGTCATTCTTTTTGTGCTGGGTTATTTTGAGATAGGGTCTCCTGAACAATTTGCCTGTGACTGGCTTCAAACTGCTATCCTTCTGATGTCTGCCTCCTTAGTAGCTAGGATTATAGGCATGAGGCAATGGTGCACAGCATTTGTTTGTTTGGTTGGTTGATTTTCTTTCGAAGACTGTGCTGGAGTTCACCACTTTTTGTGGTGTTGGGTTTGAACTCAAGTCCTCATGCTGCCTAAGCAGGTGCTGTACCACTTGAGCCAGTCTGCTAGATGAAATTCATTATTTATCACAGGCTGGCCATGTATTTTGATCTCCCTGCCTCAGCGTACAAATGCCTGATTACAGGTGTGCCCCACCATGCCTGGCTTACCATTGAGGGATTCTGATGAAAGAAATCTATTCTGGGGTAAAGTTAAGAAGTAGATGGAATATTGGGAAAACAGATGTGCACTGTCTGAAACTGATATAACAACAATGTATTCAAGTTAAGAGTGGTTACATGTAAAAGAGGAACCTCTTTGCAAAAAGAAATATTTACATGATATATCAGATAATTTACATAAAATTGCCAACCTAAACAGAAAAGATATAAAAAAGAAAGACAGAATGAAGAAAGAATAAGTAGGAAGAAGGAAGAAAGTAAGGAGGCATGGAAGTAAAGAAGCAAACAGGAGATGGAGGGCAGAGAAAAATAACAGCAACTGTTATAAGCCTTCAAGTCAGCACTTCACAAGGATCAGCCATGAGGATCAAGAGTTCCAGGTTAGAGCTGGTGACAGTGACTCATGCCTGTCAACCTATCTACTCAGTAGGCAGAGATCAGGATTGAGGTTCAAAGCCATCCCAGGAAAATAGTTTGAAAGACACTATCTTGAAAATAATCCAACACAAGAATGGTCTGCTGGAGTAGTTAAAGTGTTAGAGCCTGGGCTATCAGACATCAAGCCCTGAGTTCAAACCCCACTTCCACCCATAATAAAGGAGAAGAGTTCAAGGACAGACCAGACTACATAGTGAAACCCTGTCTTAAATATATATGTGCATAACTTTGACAATATAGCTCAGTCATACAGTGCTCACTTAGTATAGAAAATAAACTGTATTATATCCCAGTAGAAAAAAGATACATGATAGCATAGTGTGTGGTCCAGTAGTGATGATCTGGGTTACAGCAGCAAAAGCAAGATGCATCTGCAGCAAGGTTTCTCAGCTTCAGCACTAGCAACATTGTAAGCTGGATATTTCTTTGTGGGGAATGTTCAGAGCACTGAACTATGTTTAGGAATATCCTTGGCATCCACCCACTGGATGCCACTAAATCTAATGCCTACTTAATGTCATAGCAATACAAAATCTCTCCATCACACCTACTTGTTCTCTAGATATGAGAATCACTACTGAGAGGAAATCACTGACAGAGCTGCTGCAGTCAGATGCAGGCAGACCAAATATGAAGGCACAGTGAATGGGAATAGGAACCAAGAAGCCTCCATCCCTGGGAGCTGGAACACTCTTCTCTTCAGCTCTCCACCTCAACCCTAGGCTGGGAAAATACATAAATTGCTCCCATCCTGTCCTTGTACTTTGCCCCTTATGGTCACTCTCCACATGGGATGTCTTCCAGGAAGTCAGGAGAGGAGGCCCAATCTTTGCTATTTCATACAGTCCAATTCTACCTAAATGAAGGCGAAGGGACAAGACTAAGGTCACTGTGTACTTACGCTCTGTGACTTGTCTTCTGCTATGCTCTTCACCACAGGACATCCCTATGGGTCTCTTCACAAGCACAGCCTGGAGCAGACATGCTTGTCCCCAGGGTCTGCAGGGTTCTTGAGAAACTTACGGTTGCATAGGAATGCAGTCTCCACTTGCTCTTCCAATAAATAGCATAGGCGCCCTGCTAATTTCTTTCCCTATGGAGAGTTAATCACTATCCAGGGCGAGGCCCTCCCACTTCCAGGTAGAAAGGATTGCATAGAGATTCCTTTAGTAACTGGAATTCAAGGTGGAGCAAGAGGGAGGACAGAAACTAAGAGAGAAGTCAGAAGGATCCCAGAATGAGGACAATTACTTTGGGAATGAAAGATGGTTTTCTTGGGCATGTACATTCTCATTGTCTTCTAGAAAATCTCCCCCTTCCCTGTCATCTTTATCAAGTTCTACCCTATCACTCTTTCTTGGTCAGTAAGCCAGATAGTCTGACATGAGTGGTGTGCTTTTTAATAGTCAAGTAAATAAAAAAGCCACAGAACCCACTTATCAGAGGGTAACATGTACCAAAGATCCCCCTGAGTGGATTATTCAAATACTGGATCACATTTAACCCTATAAACACTCTTTTCACTATACATACATATAATATTTTACAAATTGTGCATGTTAAGATATCAGACTTGACAACTATTGATGAAAATAACTATCATACCAATAGACTGTAAAGTTTTTGAATTGGTTCTCTCTCAACCAATATTATATTCTATGTACTCACCTTTATTTATCATTCATGATATAACATCATGCGAGAGTTGGGCAACGAAATGAGTCGAGGAAAATAATGGATGCCAGGTTTTGTGACATTACTCTGAATGGAACACTTATAATATGAAAATTATGTTGATTTCTGGAATTTTCCATTTAATGCTTTCAGACCAGTGTTAAAGTAAAACAGTAGAAGGCAAATGTTTGCTTATGAGTTTTGTTTTTATTTCCTGGGAGAGATAAAATAAAAGTATACCTCTGAATTTGTATGGTGACAAGAGACTAAACTAGGACTCCCACAAGTCCAGCATTATGGGTAATTGAGTTTACTAGGGTTTCCTTAGAGAATAATGACCACCTTATGGATTCTCTACAGAGTATAGGCTTAATGAATCATGTTGCAATAGTTGAGTTTTTTGAAACTCAACTTGGGATCTTGAGTTCAGTCAGTACACTATGAGCTGAGACTTTTCCTTACTCTGGGCCACAATTATCTGTGGTGTAATCCTTAGAAATTATGGAAAGTTCTTTTGCTGTTGTTGTTATTCTGGAGATTTGAACTCAGGACCCCACACTTATTATTTGGGGACTCATCCTCATTGTCAGCCATTTTTGTGTTGGGTTTTTTCAAGTAGGATCTTGTGATCTGTTTGCCTATGCTGCCTCGAAACAGGGTTCTCCTGACTTCTGCATTCTGAGTAGCTAGGAAAACAAGTGTGAGCCACAAACATCCACTTCTCTTCCAGGATTCTTAACTAACACTCCACACATGCCCCATCATTCTGCTGTGCATGGAGTAAATGCTACAACATGTCCTGGCTTCCACTTTGAGAAATGCTGAGATCATGTACAGAGTGCCAGCCCATTATGAGTTTAGATTGAGAGCTGAGCAAATCCACTGTGACTTCCCAGTTGAAACATCAATGCTTGAAGCCACTCATCTAAGTTTAGATGAACAGCAAACTTAGAATATTTTTTGAGAGGCACTTTCCTTTTCTAGAGAGGAGATATGCTGTCAGTGGGAACATGGAACTTTTTTTTTGGTAGTACTGGTGTTTGAACTCAAGACCTCTCACTTGAATGCTCAAACACTGGAGTCACTCTGCCAGCCCTGTTTTGTCTTTGGTATTTTCAAGATAGTATTTCAAAAACTATTTGCCCAGGTTGATTTCAAATTGTGATCCTCCTGATCTCTGCTTCCCTAATACCCAGGGTTTTACCTATGAGCCACCAGTGCAAGAACAGCATGGGATATTGTAATTTTGGTTTTTTCCTTTGGAAGGATTGAGGAATGAACTCACGACCTCATGATTTGAAGTCTGGTGATCTACCACTTTAGTAGCACATCTAGACATATTTGCTTTAGTTTGTTTCTCAGAAGGGGCTTTCACTACTTTACTAAAATAAATTATTTCAGCCCCACTGACAGAAGATGTGGCAGTTGTTTAAATATGAGTTTCATTATTGGTCACAGGATTATCCAAGTTCCTTTCTTCCAAATAACCATGGTGAAGAGGATTGCTAAAGCTATGAGTTCTCAGAATAGAGGAGAACTGTTACAGTGATCACAAGATCATGGGTTTCAACTCCTAATGTAGGATTTGTATTAACCTCAAACCTTTTGTAAATTAAAGCCAGATATCTGAAGATTTGCCTTCCAATAATTGAATCACATACAAGGTATATAGACTGCAAAAACATACAGAATTATAATTGGTAATCTTGACACACTGTGCTCTGACTATAGAGGTGAGGAAGTGCTATGTTGTGGAAGGCTGGCACTTGATCTTGGGCAATGTGAAGTACTGAAAAAATTGTTAACATCCTGTACCTAAGTTAGAAATGAAGGCAGTAAAGAAAGTCCATGATAGCAGGTGACACTGAGTACAGGCTGGGGTGTGTGTCCACCTTCTCTAAGGAAAGTTACTGTGCAAGTGATTATTATGTTGTCATTGGTCATTTCTGTGTCCATATTCAGTGCCTCTTCAGTCATGTGTCAGCAGCTGCTCATGTGTAGATGTGGACAGTGAGGGGCACTGCATGCCACCCTGCCTTTGGGCTTATCCATCATGATTCACTATAAAATACAGGACTTGTGCACCATTTTGTAGAGCTTGATTTTTAAGGCAAGTAACAAGGGATTTCAAGTTAAGACACAGCTCTCTATGACTTGAGACTTTTCCTTACTTTGAGTCACAATTGTTGGTGGTAAATTCCTTAAAATTATTCAAGAATATTTTTGTAGATGTTGTTCTGGGGTTTCAACTCAGGACCTCACACTTGCAAAACAGGCATTTTACTATATGATTCATTCCAAAAGCCCTTTTTTGTGTTGGGTATTTCAGTATCAGCTATTGTGAGCAATTAGCCCAAGCTAGTCTAGAACCCTGATCCTCCTAATATCCTGACCCTGCTGAATTGCTAGGATTACAGGGGTGGCCATGGGTTCCCAGCTCTATTGAAGGATTTTAAAACTATGCCTTCATTTGTGGTCTTTTCATCCTGCTGTGCTTAGAGAACGTGATGCAAGAGGTACTGGCCCCAGTTTTAGTAATGCTGTGAATATGTACAGAGTACTACATTGTGGGATTCCCCTGTGGGTAGCATGGTAGTCCACTGTGATTTTCTCTATGAAACAACAATACTTCAAGGTCACTTATCTGAGTGCAAGTTGGGATGAATAGTAGACCAAGAATTTTTTTTGAGGGACAGTGACAGTTTCTAGACAGGAATTATACTGTCATTGTGAACGATAACTCATGTTTAAGGGTACACATTTACTTCTCTCTTATATTATTCACATCAGAAGAGAAGGAAGGAGACATAATGTGAGTTAATTGAACTTACATTGAAATTATATTCCTTCTGTTCCTCCTGAATAAAAGGAAACATGAAACTCATTCCTATGTCACCAAATTTATACCAAGCTCATTTATGATATAGTAAACCTTTTTAAGAAGTTAGTAATTTCAAGTAATAGCACAAGTTATCCTTTCTTCTAATTTCCACAGGTCTCCTTGAGTTATATATATGCAATAACCTTTTACTCCCCAAACAAATACTCATTTATTTGAGAACCCATGTAAAAAGGCAGCAACTCAGTTACAGACAAAAATGAGAGTAGTCTCACCTTGTATTTCATCAGATGACAAACATGATGATATCATGGCTGCTGTGGTAGGACTGTCTTGGAGCAGAAAGTGTCCAATGAGGACAAACAAGGAAGTTAGGAAACCTGGTACCTGAGAACTGTGGCTTGGATATTGATAAGGAATTACATCTTATGCTGCAAATCTTAACAAAATGCCTGTAACATAGAGTAGGGTATTGCTGACCTGAACCCCCTAGAGCCCACCAAAAATAATAGCCTGAGTCTGAGGATGAGTTGATGAAAATGAAGCAAATTTTTGAAAGGTTTCTTTTTGGCAGTACTAGGGTTTGAATTTAGGGCCCCATGCTTACTCAAGTGAGTCAATCCACCAGCCTTGTTTTTTGCTGGGTGTTTTCATGATAGGGTCTCATAGACTATTTGTACACACTGGCTTTCTACTGCAATCATCTGAACTCTGCCACCTTAGTACCAAGCATTATCCTGAAAAGACATGTTTGACTGAAATTTATGCAGAGATAGATGAGGAGACAAAGATGTTAGACTGAAAGAGGCACAGAGATGGCTCGATATATCAGCACATACGTTTTGGGGGAGAAGAAATCTGTGGGTTTCCACAATAAGAGAGATAGAGCCCAGAGCTGCTTACACCCAAGGGAGAGATAAAAGAAGTTAGTGGGAGAAATCCCTGAAAGAAGGGAGTCCCAAGGAGAAGTCCCAGAATGGTGGCTAGGTATGAATATACTCCATCAGCCCTCTGATACTCTGAGATAATGGGGTCATTCTCTGAGGCCAGGTGGGAAATTTCTATCAAATGTCTAAAAGTGAGTGGTAGTCTTTAGGACCAGGTGGAGAGTTTCCAGTAAGCCACCTTGATGAAGAAGTGTCCAGTCTTAATGTGGCTGCACTATATTCACACTAACACATAGGATTACAGGTGTGAGCAACCAGCATCCAGCTCAGTCTAGGAGAATTAATGACACATAAACCAGTTTTCCAGGAATGACCATCCCCATCTGTACAAACCACAATAAGAGCTTAAATTCTGAGGCCCCTCAGTGCAGTGTTCCTACTTGAGTCTTCTTACCCTTCTGCTAAGGGGTGCATCTTTGATTTTCTTTTGTTTTGCTTTACATAAATAAACCTGCCCAACTCTCATATCAGAGCAGCAGTGGCACTTCCCTGTGTTCAGTTACCCACTGCTTCTTTGTCCTAATAAACTTCTTGCTTATCCTATTTTCTTTTCTTGATAAATTCTTTTACCAAAAATACCCAACACTTTATCTTGGGTAGAACTGTGACCCTCCCCATGCTGTTTGCTGAGGACATAACTCCATATTCCTGCTAGCATTTTGTTTAATCAATTTTCTGTTTGAGGATATTTGATCTGCCATTTAAAAGACAATTTTGGAGTGTTTGAAAAAATGTGGCAAATAATTTAACTGAAATTATTTCTGTGCCTTAGGAATTGATTAAGCAAAACTGCAGAGAAATGAGCTATGATATTTGGCAGAAAAAAATACATTAACTAGGGAGTTTGTGGGCTACATGGCTTCTCCTAACAGCTTGTAGAGTAAACGCAATCAAACAGGGAAGAATAGGTATAATGAAAAGGGAAGCAGAATGTAAATATCTGGAAAACACTCATTCCTTCTTGGAAAGAATCAAAGTTTATGATTTGGGATCGATACCAAGTATGTGTCCAGGTGAGGTGACTTAAAATTTTGGTGCAGGTCTGGCAAAGTGGGTCAAGTGAAAGAGTGCCTGTCTCAAGTCTAAGGCCCTGAATACAAATACTAGCAATCCCCCCAAAAAATATTGTTGTAGATAGAAGGAACTGAATTTCTACTAACCAGGGACTGGAGGAATGACTATGAAGATAGTGGAAATTTCAGAGGAGAACATCCCATCTGATACCAAAGCCTAGGAACATGTGGTCACAAGCATGTAATAGAGTGGGGCAGCACACCCACAGGATGTTGAGGCTTACTCGAGAAGGCTAAATTTGCTCCACGTCATATTAGTCCTCTAGGTCCACAAAGTAAGATCTGGGAAAGCATGGCACTCTCCCACTTCTACTGTAAAATCTATCACATGGAATCCATTGGCCCAGGCACAAACCTACCATAGAGTCTGAGCCCTCACAGAGAAACACTGCTAGGGCAATGATCAGGGGATATGTCGGGTTGAGGCTACTTTAGATAGTCTTTTCTATGACAGTGAGTAGGGGGCGTCCATAGGAGTGTGACCACCGCTTACACACCATAATGTGTGATAAATCTTCCATGGGCATGTGACAGCCTAGAGCATATGAGTTAAGTGCCAAACATATGAAGCACAAACATCAGCCAGAAAATCTTTTGAGGCAAGATGACATGGACTTCTGGGCAAAAACCTCGCCTCAGTGTGTCCAGGAAGGATAGTGTTTGATCAACAATGATTGCGGTAGGGAGACCAAGCCACTGAATACTACCAAGAGTACTTCCATCTTTCAGAAAGCCAACATTAGGCTATTCTGTGTATTGAAGCTATGTGCCAGATGGAAGAAAACATAGCCGTCTTGGTCTGATGATGTGGTTGAAGAGGAAGAGTGCCTGCCAAGCAAGTGGGAAGCCCTGACTTCAAACACATTCTTGCCAAATAAATAATTAATTAAATCCAATCTTTCCATAATGTGATACTGTTTGCTGAGATCAGTAGCATCCACTACAAAGGCAAAGACTGAGTGCACATAGCATATACTTGTTTTAACTGTGCCTGATTTATGAGTCAGTAACCACTTATTTTGCCACAATATGGTAGTGTAAGGTCAGGGTTGCATTAATTTTGCTATAAACTTAGAGGCATGTAACATTTATGCTCTGGGGTGTGGTTGCTATCTGTAAGTAGTTCACCACTCTCTACATAACTCCTGATAAACTCAATTACTCACCAACCTGGACTTCGTGGAGTCCTTCCTTAGACTGTTGGTACCCCTGCAATTCAGAGGCATACATTTCTTTTACTTTTCCCTGGAAATTTATATAACACCCACTATCAAAGGTTGCATTCTTCTTTTGAAGTTTGACATTGGTCTGGAGTATTAAATGGAAAAATTCCTGAAATAAATGTTCAGAACTTTCAAATGACGAATGTTCCATTCTGAGTAATGTCACAGAGTGTGGCAACACACCCCATCAATTACCTCACTTCATCTCATCACCTAGCTGCAGAATGATGTTACATTGTCAAAGATGAAGGAGATTGAGTCCAATATAGCACGATACATGCAGAGACACAGAGAACCCATTCACAAACATTTATAGTTTTTTGGTATAATAGTTATACTTCATCATTAGCTGTTGGCTTTAATTTCTTGATATGCATAAATTATAAAATATTATCACTGATATGTATAGGGAAAAACAGAGTATTTACACAGATCAATGTGACCCACTGTTTGAGGATTCCACTGGGTCTCTTTGGAACATTTCACCCACAGATTGGTGGCTTTACTTTTATTTGATTATAGAAAAGTACATCACTCATGTCAGACTATCTGGCTTAGAAACCAGGACAGGGTGATAAGGTAGAACTTGATGAAGGAGACAAGCAGGGCTGTGGCGTTTTCCCAGAAGAGACAGGGAAAATACATTGCCCAAGAGAAATCATTTTCCACTCCCAAAGCAAATTGTCCTGATTCTAGGATCCCTTCTGATTTATTTACCAGATTCTGCCCTCCTCTTCCCTTGCCTTGAATGCCATGTACTAAAGGCACCTCTATCTACCTCTGTCTTGCTGGAAGTTGGATCTCTGTACTCAGAAATGGCTAACATTTCCCTGAGGAAAGGGAATGGCAGGGAGCCTATGCTATGTAGTGGATGAGAGAGTGGAGGCTGCATTTCTGAATGACCCTAAGTCTCTTGTGACCACTGCAGACACTGGAGAGAACCATTTCCGTTCCAGGCATGCTTGTGAAGAGTACCATGGGATGCCCTGTGAGGAAGACCACAGCAGAGACAAATCATATAGCTTACATTTAAGGTGCTCCTTGGTCTGGTCCCTCCACCTTCTTCAGGAAGCATTGAACAGTATCAACTAGCATAGATTGTGCCTTGTCTGGCAACTTCTTGGAAGGCAGCCAAAATGGAGAGAAACCATTAGGAACAAGGTGAAGTGACAGAATGGGAATAAATTCTGTAGTATCATTCAGCTTAGAGTTGTGGTGGATCACTGATGAAAGGAGAGCTCACCTTCTTGGATGTCTCCCTGGGCCCTTTGCCCATTCTCCATGCCTTATATTTTGTTCTGCCTATGTCTGACTACAACTGCTCTTTCAGGGATTTTCTTTCAGTGGTGACTGTGGTTTCTAGGGAACATGTTGGTGTGTGTGGAGACATTTTCTCTTGTCATGGCATGAAGCAGGAACAAGATTTAGTGGCATCAATGGGTGGATGCCAAAGATATTGATAAACATGAAGTACACAGGACAGCCCCACAACAAGAAAATATCCAAATATTACTAGTGCTCCAGCTGAGAACCCTTGTTGCAGGTGCATCTTGCCTGTGCATCTGTGTCCCTGCTCATCCTTACTAGATCATACACTTGGCTTTGTGTACATTTTTTTGTACTGGAATAGAAACCATGGTCATGTATATGTTAAGCAAGCACTGTACCACTGAGCTATATTCTCAACCTCATGTACATACATATTTAAAACATAGTTTCACTATGTAGTACTGGCTATGCTTGAATTCTTTTTTATGTGTTCTTCTTTTTGTTTCACTGGGGTTTGAACTCAGAGATTCCTACTTGCTAGGCAGGTGATCTTCCACTTGAATCACTCCAACAGCCCATTTCTTGTGGTGGATATTTTCAAGATAGGGTCTTGTGAAATATCTGCCCAAGTTGGCTTTTATTCTCAGTCTTGATCCCTACATGCTTACTAGCTAGGACGACAGGTGTGAGCTACTGGCATAATCTCTGACCTGGATCTTTTTTTTTCATGGTTTGGAAGGCTTCATATTTTTTCTTTTTCTCTTAAGGATTTGAAGACTTGATTTCTTCTTTTTTTAAATTATTGTTGTCCTTGGGGTGCATTGTGACATTTGCAAAAGTTCTTACTTATGTATTTGAATGTTTGGCACATATTTACTTAGCTAATTGATGAATCAGGGACATACATCTTGATTTGTACATGTTGTTTTATATTCAATATTATGTTCATTTTTCAGTTATGTTCTCCTTCTTTAGTTATTCTGTACAATAGTCCTTTTGTTTGGCTTTTATTGCATACATTTGTCCTTACTGTTTGTCTTTTGCCCTTATTAATATTAATGTATCAACATTCCACAACATTTTGTATGCAGTTTTGGTAGTGAATTTCAATATGTTCTACTTTTTGTGTTACTTAAACTGGATGTGTATCCATGACCCACCTTGAACTTATGCCAGTCCTATGGATTTAAGTGATGTGAGAAAGCCTTCACTCAAGCCATTCACCTTCAAGCACATGAAAGAACTCACACCGGAGAGAAACCCTATGGATGTAAGCAATGTGGGAAAGCATTCACTAAAACTAGTAAACTCGAAATACAAAAAACAACTTACAAACAAGTGAAACCCTGTAGATGTAAGCAATGTAGGAAAGCTTTCACTCACTCCAGTCACCTTCAAAAACATGAAAGAATTCACACTGGAGAGAAACCCTATGGATGTAAACAGTGTGGGAAAGTATTTATATGAACAAATACTCTCTGAAGGCATGACAGAACTCAACCTAGAAAGAAAGCCTACAGATATAAGCAACTTCAAGTGACCTTAAGACACAAGAATGAACCCACACTCCAGAGAAAATATGGGTGTAAGTTATGAGGGACAACCTTTAGTCTTCAATATCCCTCATACTCATCAAAGTATTCACACAGGAGAGAAATCCAATGGATGTAAGCAGTGGGGAAAGCCTTCATTAGTTCTAGTAACCTTCAAGCACCTGAAAGAACTTATGGTGTAAATAAACATTAGGGATGTGGGAAATATGGTAAAGCATTCACATATCTCAGTCTTCTTGAAATACATGAATGAACTCAGAAACCAAATCAATGTAAGCAATGTGGGAATGCCTTCACCCTTTCCAGTAATCTTCTTTGACATGACAGAATTCACATTGGGACACAACCCTATGCATGTATACAATGGGGCAAAGCCTTCACACATCGCAGTACTCTTCAAAAACATGCAAAATTCAGAATGGAGAGTAATTGTATTAAGAAAGCAAGATAGAAAGTCTTCACTCATTACCACGACCTGAAATATGAAAGTCTTCACACTGGAAAGAAAATCTACAGATGTAAGCAGAATGAAACTGTCTATGTTCATTCCATTCACCTTCAAACAAATGACATAAAACAATGTGTTCAGGTATATGGGAATGTCTTCTGTCTTTCTCATTATTAAAAAATACATGCAAGATATCACACTGGACAGAAACTCTATATATTGAAGTAATGAGGGAAAGCTTTCACTTATCCTGCTTTCTTTTAGTGATTTGAAAGAACTCCATTCTCTCACTCATGAGAGTGCACAGTGCATATAACTTTCATTAGTGGAAACATGCAAGGTTCCCTCTTTCCTCCAAAAATATGATGAAAGTTTATATGTAGAAAAAAACATAACTCATGGATTTGTACTTATAAAGAAGGCAGTCTACATCTTGAGCTCATGTCCAGTCCAGTCTGTTTTGCCCTACTTATTTTGGAGCCAGGACCTGTGAACTAATTGCCCAGGCCAGCATCTAACCAGGATCCTCCTGATCTCAGCCTCTCAAGTACTATGCTTACAGGCATGAGACACTGGCAACTGGCGTGTCCATTCTTAAGTATCTATGGAATATGTATTTCTAAATTTTATTGTGAAAATAAGCTTTATGCTTCTTATTCTAGTGCCTGCCTGTAGAGACAGCTGCATGGAATCCTGCATCAATAGACTTGCTTAAGCACTAGGAGAAGTGGCTCAACTATGCATTTTTTTGACAGGACTTGGATTTGAATTCAGGGTTTCAGGCTTGCTACCCAGGTACTTAACCACTTCAGCCACTCTGCCACTCTGTCATTTTGATTGTGACATTCAACATGCTCTATGTTTTATATTTGCTTGATTTTGATTGTTACAGGGACTTCATACATAGCTCTTTCACTGGATATGTGTCCCAGGTGACTTTGAATTTATCATGTTCCATCCTTAATCTTCCAAATACTGAAGTGAAAGGCATATGACATGGTACCTCTGAAAGTGTTCAGATTTAATCTTTCTCATTTCCTAATGCAATTGGAACATTGTTCAAGATGTAGAGAAGAATTAATGCATGTTTTCACGTAAAACATGGATATGTCCTTGCCTCATGATGCCTGTTCTGTCATGAATAAATTTTCTATTTACATTGTTACCCAGTGAAGACTTACTTGCTTTCCACTGAGATCTATTTGTTAATCTCTTTATTATAATATAGCAAGTTTAACAATATAGTTTCAATACTGTTTGTTAATATTAGACAATAAGACACTTTTCATTTTCTTCTTTCTACCTTTCTTTCTTTTTGAGAGAAGATTGAGGTTCCTCCTATGAAGACCACTCTAACCTTTAACCCATAATCCTTCTGGTGGAATTACAAATTTGGGCCTCATTGTGTGCCTAAAGGTATCAGTTTCTTTCTTTTTTCTTTTTTTTTCCTTGCCCTGGGGCTTGAACTTGGGCTTTTTGCTAGCTAGGCAGAAACTATTCCACATGAGGCACTCCAGCAGCCTTCTTTTGTGAGAGATATTTTCAAGATAATTTCCCTCAAAGTATTTGCTGAAGCTGGCTTCCAAATATAATCCTCCTGATTGCTACCACCTGAGTAGCTAGGATTAAGGGCTAAGCTATTGCTTCCTATGTATGGGGATTGCATTATAATTGCATTGGTGATTCTGGAGATAGGGCTTGGTATGGTTTTAAAGCATGATCCTGTTGATTTCTGCCTCCCTACAAGCTAGGATTACATGCATGAGGTAGTGGTATCCATTGGAAACTTATCTATTTCTAAGGACATGTGCTACACATCTTGGTTAATTATTCTTTGTTATGCAAAAACAAAAACTAATTTATCAGACTTATCCTTCATTAGTCTTATTTAGTTTTAAATTTTTGATGGTCTGTAAGTAACTAGGTAGTAGCTTCCTAATGTTTTTCTGGTACAATCACAGAGGAGGTGCTCTATTCATTTTTACTTATGAAAGAACTCACATTGGAGACAAACATTATGGATATGGGAAATGTGGAAAAATGTTCATATATACCCTTCACCTTAAAATACATGAAAGAACTCATTTAGGAGAGAACTCTTATGTAGAGTAATATGGGAAAGAATTTAACTGGCAGTGACCTTAAGAAATATGAACAAACTCACATTAGAGAGTAACTAACTACATATTGGAAAGCAAGGTGGTAAAGTCTTCACTCATTCCACTACCATTAACCATGAATGTCCACAACTGCAAACAAAGCCTATAGATGTTAGAATAGTGAAGGTGCCTGTACTCATTCTATTCACCTTCATACAAATGAAATGATTCAAAGTCACAAACCTTATATATGTAAGCCATTTTGAGATGTCTTTACTCATTTCCATTATCAGCAAATGCATGAAAGAGATCACACTCAACAGAAACTGTGTTTTGATGCAGTGAAGAAAAGCCTTCACTCATACCACTCATGCAGGAATTCTACTCCAGTACTCATGAGAGTGCTCACTATATAGAACTTTTGCTAATGAAAGCATTAAATGTCATCTGTACATAGCTTCTTTTACTCCATAGATACTGGATCACATTTAACCTTATATATACTGCTTTTTCCTATACATATCTGTAATAGTTTAGAAATTGTGCATATTAAGAGGTTAGTCTCAACACCTACCAATGAAAATAACTATTATACCAATAGACTGTAAATGTTTATGAATTAGTTCTATCTCAATATATCATTTTATGTACTTACCCTTATTCATCACCTGATATAATATCATGCAACAGTTAAGTGAGGAAAATGATGGTATGGATTGCTAGGTTTTGTGACATTACTCAGAATGGAACAATCATAGCTTGAAAATTATGAATGTTTGTTTCTGGAATTTTCCATTTAATACTTTCAGACCAATGTTAAATGAAAACAGCAGAATGCAAACCTTTTCTTATGAGTAGTTTTTAAATTTCTTATGGAGGGGTAAAGAAATGTATGCCTCTGAATTGAGATGTTGACAACAGCCTAAAGAAGGATTTCAACAAGTACAGGCTGGTGAGTGAGTTTATTAGGGTTTCCTTAGAGTGTAATGACTTACTTATGGATTCTCTATACAGGATGGGTCTAGCACACCATTTTGCAATAGCAGAGTTTTATCTCATGTGACCTGTGATCTTGAGTGCAGAAAGGACACTCCATGAGCTGAGACTTTTCATTACTTTGGGCCACAGACACCTGTGATGTATTCCTTTAAAATTATGGATGTAAGCAATTTGGGAAAGCCTTCACTCTTGCAATTTGCCTTCACAACTATGAAAGAACTCACACTGGAGCACTGGAGAGAAACTATAGTCATAAGCAAGATGGAAAGTCTTCTCTCAAGCCTGTACTCTTCAAACACATAGAAGAACTCACACTCAAGGGGAAAACTATGGATGTAAGCAACGTGGAAAAGTCTTCACTCAAGCCAGTCATGTTCAAAGACAAGAAAGAATTCACACTAGAGAGAAATCCCATGAAAGTAAGCAATGTGGAAAAGCCTTTGCTAATTGCAATTACTGTAAAAGTAACATAAAAATTCGCAGTGGAGAGAAACCCTAGAGATGTAAGCAATGTGTGAAAGCCTACACTCAAGCCATTCACCTTCAAACACATGAAAAGACTGACAGAGGAGAGAAGCTGTATGGATGTAAACAATGTGGCAATTCATTCACATGCCCCAGTACCCTTAAGAGACATGAAGGAACTCACACTAGGGAGAAAGCCTATGGATATAAACAAATTCCAATGACCTTAAGAGACATGTATGAAGTCTCACTGCAGAAAAACTTTATGAATGTAAGGGATGAGGGAACAGCTTCACTCTATACAGTGCCCTTAATACTCATCAAAAAACTCACACAGGAGAGAAACCCTACAGAGCTAAGCAATATGAAATGCCTTCATTAGTTTTAGTAACCTTCAAGCACATGAAAGAACTCATGGTGCAAATAAACAGTAGGGATGTGGCAAAAGAAGTAAAGCATTCACACATCTCAGTCTTCTTGAAATACATGAATGAACTCAGAAACCCTATCAATATAAGCAATGTGGGATTGCCTTCACCTTTTCCAGTATTCTTCTTTGACATGACAGTATTCACATTGATGCACAACCCTATGCATGTACACAATGGGGAAAAGTCTTCACACATCCCAGTGCTCCTCAAAAACTTTCAAAATTCACAACAGAATAACTGTATTAGGAAAGCAAGGAGAAATTCTTCACTCATTTCGGTGATCCCAAACATGGATGTCCTCACACTGGAGAGAAAATTTGTAAGTGTAAGCATAATGAAGCTGTCTGTGTTCATTCCATTCACCTTCAAGAAAATGAAATAAAGCAATCTGTGACCAACCTTACATATGTAAGCTATATGGGAATGTCTTTCCATTACCAAAAAAAATATGCAAGACATCACACTGCACAGAAATTCTACATTTTGTAGTAATGAAGGGACTCCCTCACTTATCCTGCTTTGTTCTTCATATTCTGGTGCCTGCCTGTAAAGACAGCTGCATGGGAGACTATATTAATGGGCTTGCTTAAGGACTAGGAGTTGTGGCTCAAGCATTTACTTTTTTGTGGGACGAGATTTGAACTCATAACCTCAGGCTTGCTAGCCAGGTACTCTACTACTTCAGCCACTCTGCCATCCCATTTTGTGTCTTTCTGATTGTGACATTTAACATGCTCTACTCTTTGTATTACCTAGAGGCAAGGACTTCATACATAGCTCTTTCACTGGATATGTATCCCAGGCTGACTTTGAACATAGGATGCTCCAACCTCCATCTTCCAAATGCTGGGATGGAAGGCATATGACATGATACCTGTGAAACTGTTCAAATTTTATTTTTCTCATTTCCCAATGCAATTTGATCATTGTCCAAGACATAGAGAATAAAATGTTTATTTTCAAGTATAACCTGAATTTGTCCTTGCCTCATGTGTTATAGAGATTGTGCTTTTGGCCACCATTGTATGATGACTGTTCTGTCAAGAATCAATTTTTCTGTTTACATTAAAATCCAGTGAGGACTTACTTGCTTCCACCAATTTATTTGGTAATTTCTTTATTATGATATAGTATCTTTAATAATAAAGTTTAAACATTGATTGTTAATATTAGACAATTTTTTATGTTTATTCTCGTCTTTCTCTTTTCCTTTCTTTTCATTCTTTGGGGGAGGTTCTTGCTATGTAGACCAGTGCAACCATTAACCAATAATCCTTCCGGTTGAAGGATCAATTTTGTTCTTTTTCTTCATTCTCTCTTTTCTGTCTTTCTTTTCTTCTCTCCCTCCCTTCTCTCCCCCTCTCCCTCTCTTTCTCTCTCTTTCTTTCCTTCTTCCCTTCCTTCCTTCTTTCTTTCTTTCTTTCTTTCTTTTTCTGTTGGCCCTGGGGCTTGAACTCTAGACTTTTTGCTAGCTAGGCAGAAACTGTACCACTTGAGCCACTGCAGTATCCCTTGTCTATGTTAGGTGTTTTCAATATATGGTCCCTCAAAGTATTTACCAAAACAGGCTTTGAAATATAATCCTCCTGATTTATGCCTCCTGAATATCTAGGATTAAGAGGTGCTCTCTTGGTGCCCAGGAATAGGCATCACTTTCTTATTCCAGTGATTTTTAAATGCTTAAAGGCATTTATTCTACCTACTATATTTTGTAAAGTTGATTTTGTTCTATAATTTCCTGTGTGTTGTTCGAATTAGAGAATTGTTCAGATCCAGTTAGATATGATTTGTTGAACCCTATCAATTTTTTGACATAGTGGTATTTGAACTCAGGGACTCATGTTTGCTGGGCAGGCATTCTACCACTGGAGTTTCTCTGTTAGGCTTGTTTTGCATGGGTGATATCTGGCCTTCGAGGTTATGAAACCAGAAACAACAATTTGGTGGTTCCTAATATCAGGAACCTCTAACTCTATAATTCACATCTGCGTCTTGATCCAACTGACCCTGTGGAATCTGGCTGGGAATTTCTTTTCCCTTTATTGACACAGATGCTTGATCTGAACATGGCCAAATCATCATTGTATGCACAAGGGCTCCCTCACTGCCTTCTACTGTGTCTTGGGATACCTGGGCTTCCTGATTCTAGCAAACTTCTCTGTGGATTTCTTGGTCATGAACCTGCCTAACACATTCAGTGAAGCTAAAATATTGATACTCAGAATGCTGGTGTTCTGTAGTGTTTAGGTCACCATCCTCCCTGTCTTCCATGGCAGTAAGGGGAAGTTCATGGTGGCAAGGGAGGTCTTCTCTAAATTGGCCTCCAGTACAGGAATCCTATGCTGTATTTTTGCCCAGTAATACTACCTTATTGTTATAAGATGTAAGAAGAACTTTTTGAAAGTTTTAAAGAATAGAAGAGAAAGTAGGAGAAATAGGTATTCTGAAATTTTATCATATAAATCTCTTTCATATTATTTGGGTCATGCACCCCCAAAATCCTTATTTTCAGTTTGGATATTATAAAGTGCTTATCTGTTTATCAAGACAATTCATGATATTTATAAAAAGAATAATTCTGCAAAAATATTATTAAGTCTTAGAAACATTAATAATATCAAAATGAAGCTGGACATCATGGATACTGTATATCTAGCATTCAAGAGGCTGAGGAAGGAAGATTTCATGTTGAAAGCCTGGCCATGTGACACAGTATGAACCTTGATAAAAAAAATCTACAATAGTAGGATAGGATTAGACATATAATTGAATGGAATAGAATAAAGTCCCTGGAAATTAATTTATACATTTATGCTGCTTGATAATTAACAAAATACCAAGATCATTCAGTGTGGAAATAATTGCCTCTTTAACAAGTAGTACTGGTATAACTGGGTATCCCTAGGCAAATGTGTGAAGCTAGATTTCTACCTTATACCAAAAACATTGATTAGCTCAAAATTATTCAATGATCTAGAGGTAAGAACTAAAACTATAAAACCCTCAGAAGAAAACATAGAAGTAAAACTTTTGAACTTTGGATTTGATAAGTCTTAGATAGGACATTAAATGAACAAATAATAAGAGAAAAAATAAAATGGATTTCATCAAAATTATAAACTTTTGTGCATAAAATGACATTATCAAAGTGTGAAAATGTGAGTAACAAAATCACAAATGATATATCCAATAAGGTTCTGAATTTCAGAATATATAGAAATCTCATAACTGAATAACAGCAAAAAAGCAACAAAATCTAAAAATGGACAAAAGACTTGAATAAGAACTTTTCTAAAACAGATAATAAGCACACAAAAAGATGCTTAACTTCATTCTTTAAAAAAATACATATCAGATATACAATGAAATACCACTAGAATGGCTATAATAAAAGATGAAGTATGTGTGATGACTAGGGTGTGGATAAATTGGAAACCACCATGCATTGCTGGTGGGAATTTAAAATGGTTCATTTATTTTGGAAAATAATTTGATGGTTTATCAACTGAATATGGGTATTTAGGCAAAAAGCATATGCCTGAATGTTCACAGCAGCAATATTCACACTCATATTAGCCAATATATGGAGGCACATAAATGTCCATCAACAGATGGTGAATGAAAAAACAAAATGTGATATAACCACACACTAGAATATTATTCTGCAGAAAAATGAATGAAATACTGATATATGTTACAGTTTAGATGAATTTCAAAAACATTATACTAAATGGAAAATTTCAGACATGAACAGTCATATTGCATGATTCCATTTCTATAAACACATCCAGAATAGTTAATGAATAGAGACAGAAAGCAGCCACTAATGTGGTTGCCAGGGTCTGTAGGACATGGGGGATTGGGAATGACTATTTAGTTTGTAGAAAGTTTGTTTGGAATGATGCTATTTCGATTTCTTAGAGATGGAAAAAGTCAGAGTCACTGCATTTTTTAACAACCTCTGTAAGTGATTGTGATACATAAACAAGGATGGGGAATATATACCATTTCCAATTCAAAATGCATTTCATAAAGAGCTGGACTAATTTTTTAAAGTTTATGTATATTTCAGCATTTATTTGAATTCAAATTATTATATGTATTTTGTGCAAAGAAAACTAATTTTTGTTTTTCAAATAATACTGTTTCTACAGAAAGATCACAAAAATATAGGAACAAATAAATATTGTATTATGACTATTAATATACAAAATATTAAATACAAATTTATAGTTTGATTATAGTAATAAAGTGTTTGCAATTACACTTTGAGAGAATACCAAAGATTTGTTTTCCTTTCTTTTTTTTTTTTTTAGAAGTACTGGGGTTTGAACACAAGGTTTTGTACTTGCTAAGTAGGATCTCTACCACTTGAGTCATGCCGGCACTCCTTGTTGTTTTAGTTATTTTTGAGAGAGGGTCTCGTGTTTATTCCCAGCAAGCTTAGAGTATGATCCTCCTTCTTTTGATTCCATCATAACTAGGAAGACAGGCACATACCACCATGTCCGGCTTGTATTGGTTAAGATGGAGTCTTATGAAAGATTTGTTTACTGCAATCCTCCCAATCTTTGCCTCCTGAGTAGCCACCACACCTGGTTAAGACTTGATTTTCTTTTATGTAAGTCAATTTTGCTGTTTAAATTCTCATTTTTTAACTAAAGAATGGAACCTATCCTTCCCTTCTTCCTATACTACAACATTTTTCTAGTTATTTCCCCCTGGGAAGTGGAATAGCTGAGTGTAGCAAGGGGGTTCCGCAAAGATGATAATTCCTTTTGGAATTAGTCATCATGGTGACATATCAATTGCAGTTATAATATTTCACTCATCCTTTAATTTATTCATTCAACAAACCTTTTTCAAACACTTAACCAGTATTCCAGGCACTATTCTATGTGTTGATGATATGCAACTCCTCCTTTGGAGAAGGTATATATGCTAATACAGAAGATAGATACAGATAAAAAATATGGTTCTCTGTATATGCTATGAAAGATATAGCCACAAGATACACTGGGGACATAATGGATAGAGGCATTGAAATAACAAACAGGGAATGAGAAAGGATAAAAGGTAAAATAAAAGAAAAATAGATTTAAGAGAAAATATGACATATATATGCAAAGTAGGAAGCCACACTTCAACAATAAGAGAGAATAAACTATGTATACATGCAACATACATCAAAGCACTTCACTGAGTGAAAGAAGTCAAAAAAAATAATACACACCTTGTGGTGGTTCTATTTGTACAAAACACTAGAAAATAGAAACTAATCTATGGTGGCAGAAAAGGTTTCAGTTCCTGTGTGAAGATGGTGAATGGGAGTAATGACATAACAGTATAGGGAAACTATTGGAAATGACATAATCACTCTCTTGATAGTGAAATTCACAGATGTATCAAAGCTTATCAAAATTTATACTTTAAATATATAGAGTTTATTGTAGGTCCATAAAGCTGTTAAGAGATGTTTTTCAAAGTTGAACCTATTAGATATTTATTCACAAGAAATTAAATTCAACAATTCTTTCAGAACTGCTAAGAATCTGGTTGTCTTCCACATGTGGCCTTGTCCAACCACCAACATACACACACACGCAGACACACATACACATGCAGGCAGGGTCGCACACAAATACACATTCACAGGCACACACAACAACCTACCGCAGTCATTTGGTCTCAACTTAGCAGTCAAACATCACAGTGGCTGGAAGTACTGTCTTTGGCATAAGACAATTATGAGCTAAACTCCCAGCTCTCCACTTTCTTGTAGTGTGACCATTTGTGAACTTTTCTCCTTTCAAATCTTTTTAATTTTTTTAAACACAAAATGCAATAGGCCTTACATTTTAAATCTGTTGTAAGCATGAAATAACCTGGGCTTGGTAGACCTAATGCTCAATGAATATTAATCAATTAGGGGCATAATTATCAATTCAATAACAACTATCTCAACTTTACATAATAAGGCTACCAATTTGTGACATTGTACATTGTCAGAGATGGCATATGCTAAAAGTGATGGAGACTATTACCATTGCTTTCCACAGTCTATGAGAGAAAAAATGAGCCTAAACCAGTTATGGGACCTGGAAAAACTAGTCAGAGGCTTAGCATTGTACCATAACAATACACTCTGGGAAGGACGATGGGATGAAGGACAACTAGAGCCACACCAGCAGCTCCTCATGTGGCCATCACTCTGGCTGAAGTCCAGATCTGCTGAGCATTTTGACCAAAGCCATCCTCACCTCCCGGTTCCTCAGACTGTAGATAAGAGGGTTGAGTGTGGGGGTGACAAGGGTGTAGAAGAGGGCAACTACATTATCCTGGTATGGACTGTGATAGGCACCAGGCACCATGTACATGAACACTGCTGCACCATAAAAGAGCCCCACTATGGTGAGGTGTGAGGAGCAAGTGGTGAAGGCCTTTTTCTGGGCATCCTCTGAGTGCATATGTAGAACAGCTCCTAATACATGTCCATAGGAGGTGATGATGAGTGAAAGTGGAAGCACAAGGATCAATGTCCCCGAGACTGACAGAGCCAACTCATAGGCATAAGTATCTGTACAGGAGAGCTTCAGTAGGGCTGGCACCTCACAGAAGAAGTGGTCCACCATGCGGGAGGCACAGTAGGGAAAGTGCAGGGTAATGGAGGTCTGAATACAGGCATTGAGTACACCTGCCAGCCAGGAGAAACCCATCATTAGCAGGCACACCTGGTGTCTCATGAGCACAGGATACTGCAGAGGATGGCACACAGCAACATAACGGTCATAGGACATGAGAGCCAAAAGGATGCCCTCCGCCACACCCAGCAGTGTCAGGAAGAATATTTGAGCTGCACAACCTCCAAAGGAGATGGAACTTTCATCCTTCATGAAATCTGATGCCATTTTTGGGATGGTAACCAAGGGAAAGCCAATATCAAAAAGGGAGAGCTGACTGAGCAGAAAGTACATGGGTGTATGGAGCCGGGAGTCCAAGCAAATCAAGAAGAGTAGAATGGTGTTTCCCAGAAGGCCAATGATAAACATAACAGCCACATGGGAGAAGAGGAACTGGGGTGACCCTGAGTGACTAAAGAGGCTCACCAGGATAAAGCCTGATGCTGCTGATTGGTTCACATCCTTCATATTTTAAACAACATAGCTCCAGGAAGCCTGAGTAGGAAGGGCAAGTAATTTTTATCCCACAGGCTAGCTTCCATCAATTGGTGGTGGCTTCTTCTGATGCTGGCTTGAGAAGACATACGAGGACACATCTGAAATGATTAGATGGGAGGAGAGGAATTTTGATCCATTGTTAATATCTGTCAAAGATACTGGATGGAAATTAAGCAACTGGCATCTCTTAATGAAATTGACATACTCAAGCAAAGCGTTACCTACTGATTTTGTAGTCAAAATTTCGAGGTTCAAGTTAAAAAGAGTGTGGAATAGCCATTGTGGAATGACCCAATACCCCTCATCCCAGGAAATCTGAGTTCAAAACAGAGGTGAGATTCAAGAAAGACTAGGAGGTAAAATAAGTACCGAAGCAAGAAAACAGAAAGAAGGGCCTCCGTCCAAATACATGAGAACATGGAGCATAAATAATTCCATCATAAACCATCACTGTAGTCAAACTGATGCTATAAATCTAAGGAGTGCAAATAATAGATGCACCAGGACCACAGGGTGACAATAGGTTGGGGTTTCATAGCTATAGGATATGAAGTGATAGTTATCAATAAGCTTAGCTAGTGTTGGTGGCTTTGGTGCATTTGGGTGGTAGAGTGGTGACCTTTGGGAAGTCTTACTCAATTTCTAGGACTACTGTGAAACACCGACTGTAAAAGATTTTAGCTCTAATAAGTATTAACTGGATGACTGAGATGTACAAGAAAGATGACTGAGAACTAGGAGGAGTTGCACACTTAAATAAAGGATATAACAGTTCTTCAGTAATATCCAATCTCCCAGAAAACATGTTTTCTGGGAAAGAAATTCACAACCCCAACAATGAAAACACAAAGAAAGAGGCATTATAGGCAAGCTTGGAAGATGAAGCAGGGAATTTTTATGAGGAAAGTCTTTTCAGGCAAAATGAATAAAACACATGGACTCTATGGACTCGTGCTTAAGAGAATATATCCAGACCAGGCATTGATGGCTCATGCCTATCATCCTAACTACTAGGGAGGCTGAAATTAGTAGGATAGCAGTTTGAGACCATCCCAGGCAAATACTTTGTGAAAACCCATCTCCAAAATAACCAGATTGTAATAATGGACTGGAGATGTGACTCTAGCAATAGAGCATCTGCTTTGCAAGCAGAAATCACTAACTTTAACTCCCACAAAAATAGAGAAAGAGAGAATATATCCATAAGTAAAAGTAAAATGGACTTGAATTCCACCTCAACCACTTTTAGCAAAATGACTTTGAGTAGTAACTAAACATTCAGTTCTTCATTCATAAGATGGTAGCAATAATCTGAGTCATAGTTGCTACCATGAAGGTTAAATCAAAAGGTGATATTAAGAGCTTAGTGTCTGCCATGTGCTAAGTGCACAATAAACTGTAAATCTTTAATTTTCTAGATATAAAGTAATTAAAATCACTGGCTGATGAATTCCACTACTAGATATGTATCCAAAGGAATTGAAATCAGTTTGATAAAGCTATATTTGCACCCCCATATTTATTGTTGTACTATTCACAATAGCCAAGAAATGAAAACAACCTAGGCATCCATTAATAGATAACTAGTTGAAGAAAATGTGACATATATATATATATAATTGAATATTGTATAGTCATTAAGAAGAATGAAATCTTATCCGTTTCAATGACATAGATTGAACCAGAAGATATATTAAGTAAAATAAGTTGGGCACAAAATGTAAATACCACATATGCTGGCATACATGGAAGCCAAAGGTTGACCTCAAAGAGGGTATAAGGGTGGTTTCTATATCCTGGGATTGAAAGAACATGGGAAAAAGAGTGATGGAGCAAGGATGTAATGGGTATGGGGTGAAGTTGGACAGAAGGAATAGCTGTTAGTTTTTTTAGCACAGTAGGATGACTATACTCAACAACAATTAAATATTTCAAAATAGCTAGCAGAGAGGATTTTGAATAATCCCAACACAAAGAAATGATGTGTATCTGAAGTGATATATATGCCAAATACCCTGGTCTGTTACTCAAATACTGTATACATGTATTGAAATGTCACACCGTACCCTAAATATGTCATACTCAATAAAAAGTAAAATATAATTATATAATATATAACATTTTAATAACATATTATAGAATATATAAAATACAAATATAAAAATAAGGGCTGGAGTGTGACAGAGTGAATGTACAGCAAATGCAAGGCCCTGACACAAACCCCAGTACTGTCAACATATATATGATAGCTATCTGGATACCTAACATTAGGTACATAAGACACTCTCAGTCCATGTTGACCATTATTATTATTCCACATTACTCCCCCTTGCAAGATCAAGCCTGACAATGTGCAGTTCTTTCTATTACTGATGTTCTGTGATGCCCTTATTCTTACGGGGTAAAAACCTACCTGCCTCTTCTCTGGCCTCTGAGATCTGTTGACAGTTTTTAACATCTATTCATTCCCTCTTCCAGGTCCAGTGGCTTAGGGTTTTTCTACCTGGAAACAATTTGTGAATGGATAATTCTATGTCATGGAATAATGGTTTTTGTATTGCAGAAATTTTAACAATATTCCTGACCTCCTTTGTCCAATAGATGTCAACAGCAACCCCTTTCCAAGTCATGACAACTGAAAAGATCATAGACATTGCCTATGATCCTGGTGTGCAAAATTTCCCCAAATTGGGAACTTCTGTCACAAAGTTTTAGCAGAGATGGGTTTTACTGGTCCCCTTTGGATCATCAATTCATCTAGGAGATTTTTTTAAAGTATATTAAGTTCAAACTGAAGATGTATCCTGGGAACATTTCACTGTTTCCACATCTTCCACTATTTCCATTTCTTCCATGAAGAAATCATTCGAACTGCTGCCAAATTAAAGCAAAACCATGCCCCCTGTCACTAAATATGTCAGCTGGCAATAAAATAGTTTTTATTGCAGTTCCCTATCAGGGGATGCTTCAGTGCACAAATAAATCAGATCTCCCTCTGTCAACCCATGTCTACTCACCCTGAAAAGAGTTAACAATAATTGGTTGCTGACCTTGTCACAAACATCTGATGGTGTTACATGCTTAATGTTTTTATTTTTCATGTTCTGGACATGAATGGTATCCTTAATATCTTTGAAATGTATACTTAAACTTTTTAACATTTGTTATTTACATCTTCTCAGAAGCTTAAAATACTACCTGTGAGTACTATTATTTATCTATAGTTTTTTTGGATGAGAAGACATATATTTGAAAAGTGATTTGACCCGGGTCACCCATCAAGGAATAACAAAATAGGAATCTAATTCCAAAGTCCCTGCTTTTCAAAAAATAACAAATGATGGTGAAGTTGTGGAGAAAAAGGAACTATCATACTCAGTGTGTGAGAATGAAAATTATTACCATCACTGTGTAAAACAGTGTGGATATTCCCCAAAAACCAAAAAATAGAACTATCCCACCCCTCAGTATAAACCCAATGTAAATGAAGTAAGCGTATATAAGGTATACTTGCATACTCCTTGTAAATTACGGCATTATTCATAATAGCTAAGATATGGAATTGGCCTTGGTGCCCATATACAGATGAATAAAGAAAATATGGTTTTTATACTGAATGGGATATCATTCATCCATAAAGAGGAATGAAATATTGTTATTTTCATGAAAAATGGATGTGAAGGAAAGCATGTTAAGTGAAATAAGCAAAACACAGAAATATAAATATCACATTTTTTCTCATATGTGGAAACTAAAAAAAAAGAACTGAAAATAAAAATAGGGGCAACTAGAGCATAAGAAAGGGACCAGTGTGAGGAGGTAAAGAGGACAAGGCAAAAGAGGGTAAATGAGAGGGTGATCGTGACACAATGTCTGCACATATAAAAATGTCACACACAGTGAGACCCATTCACTTATACAACCAATATATATTAATGATAATAAATACAAAGTCCCTGTTTTTTCCATCAATATTCTACACATATGCCCAAACATCAAATATTCAAGGTTTGCTACACACACACACACACACACACACACACACACACACACACACACACACATGAGGGTGGGGTGAGAAGGAGGCAGAAAGGTATATATATATAGAGAGAAAGTTCTCTGTGCCCCTCAAACACATCTTTCCTGGTGCCTAGATAGTTCCAGTGTCTCCAATGTTTGTTCAAAAAGAACCTTCAATTTTGGGATAATTCAGTCAAAAAATTCTCTAATACAGTGGTAATGTCTTTGTGTCCTGAGCATTTCACATATTCTTCCCAGCCCCCCACCAAATAACTCCTTGGGAAAAATGTTTGCACAATCTAACCCTACCAACAGCTGCACCATCATCAAATTAAGCAGAGTTGGAAAAAGCATTCTGTTACTTACCCTCATTTGGGCTGAAACATTTCACAAAGTATCCTAAATCCGTCAACACTTAGGTTCAAGAGAAGTCCCTTTGCTAAGTTTTAGTGTTTTGTTTTGAACTCTCCCTTTTTCCATATCCTTCAGGAATGACAAAATTTGAGTCTTTGTGGAGACTGCATGACTAGAGTAAAGTAGCTACATTTATATCTTCCTGTTGTAAGTAAAACTGTCACATCTCTCCACTATAACCAAGCATGATCCGGAATCTTTGTCACCTTAGTAACTAAATTATGATAAGACAGTTTTCAGAACCCTGTCTATTATAGCTATCAATTCTCATATTCAATTTTCTGAGCTCAAGAATTCATAGCAGATTTTGATCAATAGTTACTGAGTGAATACATTCTCCAAGAGAAATGATATTTTTGTTGGAAGTACTATTACAGGTAAATTGTCTAAGATTTTATTGGTGACTTACCTAAAGCCACACAGATACTAATAAAGAGAGATGATATTTGAGCCACTGTCTGTTGATTTCAAAAACTGAGCTCCTTCTACTCAGGACACAGCCTCTTCCTTGGAGTTAATGTTAAAATTATCTGCCCTAGAGTTCTGAGGTTAGAATTCCTCCAAAAGAATAACTACTTAATGGACAACTGAAGATGAAGCCAGCCAATGACAGGTTCTTACACTCCCAGATTCATGACCAAGTTCAGAGGCACAACCCTTACTGTTTCTAACACATTTTGGTGTGGAAGATCAATGCAGATCACCTTCTAATGTATGTAGATCTGGTCTTCTTGAGTTCACAGAAGATATGATAAATATGCATACACAAAAAATCAATCTAATACCAAACATCTGATTTTAGGCTCTTAAATGTCAGCCAGAGACAACAATCTGCATCTTTATTAAAATACATAGACTAAAGCCAACATGATTGTGGTAAACAACCTTTAGTCTCTAAATCATTCAGAGACCCCCAAAATCCCCACTGTTTCCCAAGCTCTCACACTCACCAGGATCTGTGTGCAGAAAGATTGAGGGACCACTATCGATGCCCCATGACCATATCAGCTACACTCATTCCATAACAGTCCCTAATAAAACCTCCTTATAATTCAGCACCATGGGCCTAACCAATACCACTTCTAAATGTGCAAAGATAACATCATAATCTGCAGCTGGAGGCTCCAAGGGGAGCTGTTGTATCAGAATCCTCAGGGTATCCCTTTCCCTTGGGAGAAAATTAGTTGCAATGGAAGTCTAGCGCCCTTGACATTCAGATTGTCCCTGGAGGTTTGTGGAGGAAAATGTTTATTCATATCTCAATTAACCATGAGAAATGTAGGCAGCATTGATGTGGTAATTGGATATGGCAGATATCCAAGTCCTTTTGTTTGGATCTAAGTAGAAGAAATTGGTGAGAAAAATCCGTTACTATAAATTGACACCCATGCTGAAAAAAAGTAAAATAGCCAAGATATTTCTACTGAGTTAAATAATGAGACAATGGACCAGCAGTTTGGCTTAAATGGTAGAGCACTTGCCTAGCAAGCATGAGATTCTAGTTCAAAACTATGTAATGTCAAGCAAATCATAATAATGAGACAGTAATTGTAGTGAGACATCCAGGAGGTAGCTTCCCTGGGTAAAGATATGTCTTCCTTCCACCCCTTTTGGGGAGTACCCAAAATTGATGAAAATTAATGGTGTAGAGACAGATGACTCAAGTGAACATGATATCATTGTGGGTCCATGCTCCGAGACAGTGGAAAGAGCAGAGATGAGAGAGGAAGACTACCCTGAACAGCACTGCTACTACAGAAGTAACAGATGAGCCTCTCAAGGCCAAACCAGAGTGAGTCAACAAGAATTCAGTTCAAAACAAATCTGAGTCAGACAGGTGGCAAAAAGGTGGAGCGAGGTAGAAGCAGACTAAAAGAAACTTATGTTAAGACTCTGATATATAGAAAATTACTATCACCAGATTCTTCATAGCATGCTACCTCTTTGTCCTTCCAAACCCATGTCAGACTTTAGTAATTGATCTTATTACTTTCTACATCTGAACCTGGGTGTAGCTTCTCAAGTCAGCACTCCTGTATTAATTATTTTTGCATCAACTTAAGAGAATTACTTAAAGAGAGAAAGGATTTATTTTGCTCACAGCTTCAGACGGTTTCTTATGGTTGCTTGGCCCACTGTATTGGGTAGAACATCATGGTAGCAGGATCATGTGATGTGGAGGAAAGGTTCCTCCCCTCATTGTGGTCAGAAAAAAGAGAAAGGGAGGGATCTGTCACCTTCCCAGTCCGTGCAACAATGACCTACTTCTAAAAGCTAGTTCCCATATCCTGAATTTTCCAGAATCACCCCAAACAGTGCCACCAGCTGGGGAACAAGTATTCAACACATAAGTCTACGGAGAACATTTCATATTCAAGCAATAAGCACATCATTCAGATAAGTCTACAAAAATGGATTTTTCATCATGAAATATGCACTCAAAATGGACTATCGGCCAGTACTCAAAAGAGCTCCAACACTCTGCATGGAGATAAGGAAAAAGTAATTCAACACACTGTTTCCTTCTTTAACAGTCTCTCTATGGAAGAAATGTCAGTTAGATTAAAGTTTGGTGATGTAGCTGATTTACAGGCAAAGTCCTTTTCATACCAAGGGTCAATAACAGTACCTCACTTTGAAAAATAGTGCTAGGGACTCTGAAATCCTTGATGGTGAAAAGCCTAAAATTATTAATTTCTATTTGTGGCGCCTGGGTGCACAGTCTATGAGGCTTCTGAAGGCTTTGGGACTTTAGCCCATAGGATTCAAAGATCATTGCTGACAGCAGTAGCTCCAACTTTGCAAAGAAGGCAAACCTGTAATGTGGCTGCATTGCTGTCACTGACAGCCTTCTGCCTGCATACAGCATTCACCAGTATGTTATGAAGGTAGAAGAACTATGGCAGACTCTAGGTGTGACATACTACTCACTAATTCTGTTGAATTCTATTGTTAGAGCTTCAAGAATTAAGCATCTATATTTTTTTACAGTTTTAAAATTTTTTACTATTTCTTTTAGTATTGTATTTAATGCAGGAGGACATACTGGGGTCTAAACTCAGGGCTTTGTGCTTTGGAGGCAGGTAATCTATCACCTGAGCCACACCTCCAGCTATTTTTCTTTTGTTGATTTTGGAAATAGGGTCAGCCACTAGACCACAAATCTATTTTAAGTTTCCCTCAGTAGCTAAGATGACATTCACATGCCAGCACACCCAGCTTTTTTTCAGAAGAGGTGGGGTTACAAACTTTTTTTTGCCTGGGTTGGCAAGGAATCATGAGCCTCTCAATCTCAGCTTCCCATGTAAAGTGGAAAGACATGTATGTGCCCCTGAGTCCTGCTCTTGGTTGATGGGAGGGTCTTGTGAACTCCTTGCCTGGAGCCTCCCTATGCTTACAAGCATAGGCCACAAGCCCCCAGCTCTAAGTTTGCTCTCATCTTATTTTAAAAAATAGTTTACATATTTATTTTTATTACTTGCCTTAATTTTGTATAATTTTATTTATATATTTTTCTTTTATTTATTATTGCTTGCTCTTTTCTCCTCATATTCCTCACATTTTTCCTTTTCCCGTCTTAATTGTCTCTAAAATAGCTTCTCTTCACTTTTCATTTTCCTGCTCCTTTGTATTTTAATTTTATTGTAATTTTTACATTTATTCATTATTACACATTAATTAATTATTATGCATAATTGCCCCCTTTTCTTCTATATGGTTATTTGTGGTACAGTTATTCTTAACTAATCTTTATTGTATTTCTACATAGGATATGTTTTGGTGTTGTAACTGTTACAATGGTTTCTTTCCTCCTCCCTATGCAGTACTGGTACTTGAGCCCTCAAAATAAGGCTGTCCACTAGAAAGAGTTCATGTTAGACTATAAGTGATTTCCATCCAAACAACACCCAAGATGTAAGGTGAGGGACTTGATTCCTTCACATTTCATAACTCCTTAGTAACTTCACAAAAGATATTGAAATTGTTAAAATCCTAGATAAAGAAATCTAGTCTAATTTTAAACTGATTAATGACATCAAAAAGATTCAAATAAACATATGATTAGAGTAAATAAATAAATTCAAGACTTGGAGTATATATTCAGCAGCTTGAGTGAGAAATTCACCAGAGAGAGATTATGCAAAAGGGTAGTCTTAGGAATTAAAATCTCAATAAATCAAATAAAAACTTGATGGAAACCATCACAGTGGACTGGATCAAACAAAAGAAAGAATACATAGGATTATAGACAAGATTTTGGGGGGTTACTACCTTCAAATATGAAGAAAGGAAAAAAAAGAAATGATCACAACCTTCACAACATTTGTGACATGAAAACAAACCTAGGATTTTTGGTGTACTCCAAAGTGATATGCAAGCTAAAATAATTGTAAACTTTTTCAATGATACTATTACAGAAAATCTTCCAAATCTTGGTAAAAATACAGACATATGAGTACAGGAGACATTTAGAACCCCAAATAGAATGAATGGATAAAAAAGAGAGAAGAAAGGCAAAAGAACAAAAATAAACCACAATAGACAAAATTCCTCCCAGCCAAGGAGCTTGGATTGAAGAGTCTCCTTTCTGGGTCTTGTTATATTCAGATATTTCAGGTATCAAGTGAATAATCAGACATTGCTTCAATCCTTTGTTTGCTTTTTGCTTTTAACCTGTTTTACCTTAAACAACACAAATTAATTTTCTCACAATGTTGGAGCATGGAAGTCCAATACTTGGCTGATTTTCTCTGATACACCCAAGGGAAAGTCCTGCTCAGCATTTTCTCCTTGGTTTACAGATAGCCACTTATCTTTTGGCTTCTTTACATAATGGAACTTCCATATTCATGCATTCTTAATGTCTCTTTTATGTATCCAAATTTGCTCAGATAGAGCACTAGTTAGCACACCCTATGAGCCTTGATTAAGTTAATAATCCTCTTGAGTGAAGATATGCATATATAGTTGTATTCGGAGGTACTGATGGTAGATCTTTAGCATAAGAACCTTGGAATCCAACAATTCCATTCATAGCCGATACTAGGATTCCCATGTTTATGATGAGGATTTTAGAGTCTCGTGCATGTAATGTAGATGGAGAATAGTGATGGCAGGATATGAAATGCGATGTTTAACTATGTTCTATTGTCTCCACCATACGAAAGTACTTCTACAAGGTGAGGTTCAGTGTAAAGACTGGAGGCTAAGAGTGACAGAATAATCTACACTTATAGTCTACTGACATGTCTAGAAAATCTGGGTAGGGAGTTTACCTAGAAATCTGGCCACCTGTTTTGATTCCTCTCAGCTTACCTGAAACCATCAAAGCAGTTAGTGCCATATGCAGGATACATGGAAGTTTCTCTCTTGATCTGGTGAAAGAAATATGTTGTCCTGCATGTATTTCCTCAGGAGGGACTTTGCATGCACATCAGGGTGAAGTGAATGAGTAAATCTCCACAAACATTCTTGCCAATAAGACTTCCACAGTATCTGGACCCAGCATGGTGTGTGTCCATGATCTTTACAAGCTCTCAGTGCGTGTGTGTGTGTGTGTGTGTGTGTGTGTGTGTGTGTTTAATGTGTCAGCCACAATAATCCCTCTTTACTAAGCATGATGTGTGGGACACACTGTTCAGTATGCTGAGATGAGTCTAGGTTGTGCACCTGATGGTATGTCAAATATATAAATGCAGTAGTATATCCCTTAGGAGACTCAGAGTGTGGGTGTTCTATTAAACCACTGAGTACCGTGTCGGATAGCATACCAGTCGTACTGATCAATCTGTCAGAATCCACCTTTTTTCTACCAGACATGGTTCCCTCTGGAAATGACAATGTTCTGATTCCTGATCACAAGAGCAGACTTACCAACATTTTCACAGAGTGTACATTTAAAATATGTTTCAGCTGGGTACAGGTAGCTCATGCTTGTAATCCTAACTACTCAGGAGCATAGCATATAAATGTTTAATTTAGTGAGTTATGTATATACTTTAGAATTTTGGAGACTGGAAAAATGGTATCATGATAGGCCAGAAAAATAAGGAGACATGATAGCTTAGTTTATGTCACCATAAAGAATATGTACTGTATTTATTTGAAATTTCTCACTATGTAGTATTACTTTATTTTGTGTCAAAAGCAATAAGGGAGGACAATTTTGGTTATTTACCAAAACAAGCTGCATTGGAGTAGTGGGCTATAGAGAAATGGGAATACTGAAAGTAGCACTAATGGTATTTTCCACTCCTCAACAGATACCGACCAGTGCGTGAGGTGACTAGATCATCAGCATGACAGAACAGAGCAAAACCACTGCCTCCTAAAAGCTTTGAGCTTTCTTGCTTATGACAACCCCTAGGGATGACTCTGGCCTGTGTGGCCCATTCTTTTCTGAATTCACAGCATTGTTCTTGGGGGCTTTGTGAAGCACCAAGACACTCCAGTTGTCAAGGCAAAAAACGGCTCTTGCTAGGTCTCAATCATCTCCCTTACCTGATGTTTGCTCTGTTCCTTGCTATTCATTTGACACCCCAACACATCTACCTGCATCCTCCAGCAGACTACATATGAAGTTGTTTTCACTATGGCTGTTTGCACTGTATTGACCAGAACTATTACTATAGTTCTGGAGTTCACAGTCACTTCTTCAGGGAGAAGGATGATCAAGATTATGCTATCAGAAGCACCAAACTTAGTCGTTCCCATATGTACCCTGATTCAACTGACTGTCCATGGAATCTGGCTGAGAACCTCTCCTCCATTTACTGATACTGATGTGCACTCTGAACATGGCCACATCATGATCCTGGGCAGCAAGTTTCTCTCACAGCCTTCTTCTGTGTTCTGGGATACCTAGGTTCCCTGACCCTGACAAGTTTTACTGTGGTTTTCTTAGAAGGGAACCTGTCTGACACATTCAATGAAGTCAAGTTCCTGACAGTCAGCATGCTGATGTTCTGCAGTGTCTGGAACACGTTCCTGACAGTCTATCACAGCACAAAGAGGATGCTCATGGTGGCTGTGGAGGTCTTCTCCATCTTGGCTTCCTGTGTATATTGTGTGTACATCACTTTTATCTGATTCCTCCCAAGCATTTCATTAACATTTGTTTCCTTGAAAAAATTCTCAGCAATTCATATGGTGATTATTATATGTGTTTTTTTTTGGCTATTTTGGAATCCCTAGTAACACATTTGCTCTTTGCTATATTTATAAGGCTATTTTTGCAAGTTTTCTGTCATTAGCCTTTACAATTATAGAATAACTTGATATATGCTATAAAAGTGCTCTTCAAATGAGAATGGTGATGTACTGAATTTATGGAATTCAATGAGAGTTGGTAGATGCAAAACAGTTTTCTTAATCATGGTCAGATATATTTTTCATTTATTATTGTTTCATCACCCTTTTGTGATGTACTTTGTATAATTTATATGCAAAATTATAATAACATTTCTTATATTTATCCCTGGATAATTTTTGCATTTTTAATAATATGAAGCTCTTTTCTGTTACACTTTAAAACCATCCCTGTTTTATAAGGAAAATTTTACTTCTCATATCAAACTACTTTCTTAGTTCCTGTACTTTTGTTAACATCATGTCTTGAGGGCATAAGATCTCATAATGGTAGCCTTTCTTCTCTCTTCTGTTGTTCATTGCTCTTCTTTCTTTGTCTGTTTACTTTGCTAATGTTTTATTACATATCCCACCATGGGCTTCTTTCTATTACTTCTGCTTTCAGTGCAAAAGATATCAATGTATTCACTATATCTGAGTATCTGTTTTCTTCATTTCCCTCTGGTTCCTGTGCTAATTTTTTTGCTGTGAGGAAACTGGTTTCTTTGTTTTTTCTGTCTTCCTGTCATTGCTGTTGGTGTTGTTATTGCCCCTGGTGTTGTTATTGCCCCTGTACTGTGTTCAGTTAAGTATTTTCTGTCTTATAATAATAGCACTAGTGATATTTAGAATGGAAGGGTGAGAGGGGATGGAAATCAAAGAAGTTAAAGGAAAAGGGAAAAACAAATAATCAAGTAGAAAGCAAACAAAACAAAACAAACAAACAAACATAAGAAGTTTCAAAGATATAAACAGGGAGAGACAGTGTACTAATTGACCATAAGCTGAAAAGGCATTAGAGAGACAGAGAGAGGATTGAGAATAAAAAATAAAAAGAATAAAGATAAGAATAAAAATAAAAAATAAGTAAATGAAAGAAAAAATATATATGTAAATAAAATAAAACAAAATGAAAAATAGAAAAAAAACCTCCAAGTTCAAATGCAATGAAGTTTCAGTCTTAATAATTTTGGTGTCTGTCTCAGCCTCCAATCCTGGAGATGGTGCCTCAGTTGTTGTTCTGTATTTGTCTCATCAAGGGGGACACATAAAGTAGAACAAAACTGCACACACACACACACACACAAAACCCACAAAGTGTCCTAAGTTCAAATGCAATACAGTTTCAATAAGTTTTTCAGCATGCAGGTGTAGTTTGGTTGTTTTCTCATCAAAGGTAGGGAGAAAGAAAAAGAGTCTGGAGACAGGTCTGTGAATAGCTCTCTGCAGCTGTGGCTTGCCTGCCTGCTGCTGTCAACCTGCTGCTGTCAACCTGCTGTTGCTGGAGGCGTTATTTATGCAGTTCTCAGGAGTGAGCTTAGCACTCACCTGGCCCCGCAGGCTTTGTTTACTCAGATTTCTCCTGTGCGTGAGCCGCTGCTACAAGCTTTCCCCTCTCCAAGCACCGGGGGAGGTGACACTGCACCCACTTTCTCAGGCCTGTGTGTTTGTTTACAGCTCACATGGGAAGTGGGTCTTCCCCCTCTCCTGTGGAGTTTTCCTCCCTCCACCACTCTCACAAGCTTTCCCACTCCTGGTTACTGGGTGCGTGCCCCTGCTCCCGCCCTCTCTGGCCCGGCCTGGCTTGTTTATTTACAGCTCTGGGAAGGATTCCCCTCACCCCCCTTTGGCACTCAGGGCTCCCCACCCTCTTTGCAATGTATCTTTATTGTTCTTACTGCTTATTACTCAGTTTCTCTTTTTTCCCCAGGTGGAGGTCGGTCTGCCCAGGGGGCTAGCTGATCTGGCCCAGGGTTGTCTGCAGAAGTACTGTGTACTGCTTAGCTCACCTTGTCCGTGTCTTCCCAAGCCATCTGGGCACAGACGACTGGGGGCCCTCCTGGTTTCTCCGTTTAATGTGAAGTGGAGATGCTCTGCGCCGGCTGGAGGTGTAGAGGGGTCAAAGTTTTGCCTCTTCTTGGTGTTTTTGCTTGCAAGGTGTGTCTCCAGCATCTCTCCAAGATTTCACTATAAGAGGCATGCTTTCTGCTTCCTCCCTCTAGCCGCCATCTTGGAATTCCCAATGTATTCACTATAAAATATTAAGCATTTTACTCTTGGAGGGCATACTATTTAGAATTAAAACATACTCTTAAATTTCTAACTTGATCAATATGTTTATAAAGATATGATGAAAATATTTCTTGATTTCTATTGGAGATATTATTTTCCTTTCTCCTTAATTTAAGGAATTTTATTAATAGTGTTGAATTCTATTACTGAATAAAAGATTGACTATTCATTTGATTACCTTTTAGAATACCCTTGGGAGAATATTTTAACCTCTTATTTTCCCAATAATTTCTTAAATAAACTGTCTAATAGGGTCCTTTGGTAGTTTCATCCTAGGTGAACTTTGATGTATATATACCCAGTAAGATTTTGTTAAATGAAAGCATGAAAAGAATATATGCATGGATAAATGGATGGATGGGAAGATGTGTGGATAGATGGATGAATGGATGGGATGCAATGGGAAGGATAATGGCAAAAGAGTAAGATTATCTCCAAGAAAAATGGATGTTGGTACTTGGGGAGGAGAGGAAGGGGACATGCAGAAGTAGAATGAAAAGGCAGAAAGATTTTTCAGTTGTATTGTTTTTTTTTTCTTTTATAATTCATATGTGCATACAAGGCTTGGTTCATTTCTCCCCCCTGCCCCCACCCCCTCCCTTACCACCCATTCCACCCCCTCCCGCTCCCCTCCTCAATACCCAGCAGAAACTATTTTCCCCTTATCTCTAATTTTGTTGTAGAGACAGTATAAGCATTAATAGGAAGGAACAAGGGGTTTTGCTGGTTGAGATAAGGATAGCTATACAGGGCATTGACTCACATTGATTTCCTGTGCATGGGTGTTACCTTCTAGGTTAATTCTTTTTGATCTAACCTTTTCTCTAGTACCTGTTCCCCTTTTCCTATTGGCCTCAGTTGCTTTTAAGGTATCTGCTTTAGTTTCTCTGCATTAAGGGCAACAAATGCTAGCTAGTTTTTTAGGTGTCTTACCTATCCTCACCCCTCCCTTGTGTGCTCTGGCGTTTATCATGTGCTCATAGTCCAATCCCCTTGTTGTGTTTGCCCTTGATCTAATGTCCACATATGAGGGAGAACATACGATTTTTGGTCTTTTGGGCCAGGCTAACCTCACTCAGAATGATGTTCTCCAGTTCCATCCATTTACCAGTGAATGATAACATTTCGTTCTTCTTCATGGCTGCATAGAATTCCATTGTGTATAGATACCACATTTTCTTAATCCATTCGTCTGTGTTGGGGCATCTTGGCTGTTTCCATAACTTGGCTATTGTGAATAGTGCCGCAATAAACATGGATGTGCAGGTGCCTCTGGAGTAACAGTCTTTTGGGTACATCCCCAAGAGTGGTATTGCTGGATCAAATGGTAGATCGATGTCCAGCTTTTTAAGTAGCCTCCAAATTTTTTTCCAGAGTGGTTGTACTAGTCTACATTCCCACCAACAGTGTAAGAGGGTTCCTTTTTCCCCGCATCCTCGCCAACAACTGTTGTTGGTGGTGTTGCTGATGATGGCTATTCTAACAGGGGTGAGGTGGAATCTTAGCGTGGTTTTAATTTGCATTTCCTTTATTGCTAGAGATGGTGAGCATTTTTTCATGTGTTTTCTGTCCATTTGAATTTCTTCTTTTGAGAAAGTTCTGTTTAGTTCACTTGCCCATTTCTTTATTGGTTCATTAGTTTTGGGAGAATTTAGTTTTTTAAGTTCCCTGTATATTCTGGTTATCAGTCCTTTGTCTGATGTATAATTGGCAAATATTTTCTCCCACTCTGTGGGTGTTCTCTTCAGTTTAGAGACCATTTCTTTTGATGAACAGAAGCTTTTTAGTTTTATGAGGTCCCATTTATCTATGCTATCACTTAGTTGCTGTGCTGCTGGGGTTTCATTGAGAAAGTTCTTACCTATACCTACTAACTCCAGAGTATTTCCTATTCTTTCTTGTATCAACTTAAGAGTTTGGGGTCTGATATTAAGATCCTTGATCCATTTTGAGTTAATCTTGGTATAGGGTGATATACATGGATCTAGTTTCAGTTTTTTGCAGACTGCTAACCAGTTTTCCCAGCAGTTTTTGTTGAAGAGGCTATTTCTCCATCGTATATTTTTAGCTCCTTTGTCAAAGATAAGCTGCTCATAGTTGTGTGGCTTCATATCTGGATCCTCTATTCTGTTCCACTGGTCTTCATGTCTGTTTTTGTGCCAGTACCATGATGTTTTTATTGTTATTGCTTTGTAATATAGTTTGAAGTCAGGTATTGTGATACCTCCTGCATTGTTCTTTTGACTGAGTATTGCCTTGGCTATTCGTGGCCTCTTGTGTTTCCATATAAATTTAACAGTAGATTTTTCAATGTCTTTAATGAATGTCATTGGAATTTTGATGGGAATTGCATTAAACATGTAGATTACTTTGGGGAGTATCGACATTTTTACTATGTTGATTCTACCAATCCATGAGCATGGGAGATCTCTCCACTTTCTATAGTCTTCCTCAATCTCTTTCTTCAGAAGTTTATAGTTTTCCTTTTAGAGGTCTTTCACATCTTTTGTTAGGTTTACACCTAGGTATTTGATTTTGTTTGAGGCTATTGTAAATGGAATTGTTTTCATACATTCTTTTTCCGTTTGCTCATTGTTAGTGTATAGAAATGCTAATGATTTTTCTATGTTGATTTTATATCCTGCTACCTTGCTATAGCTATTGATGATGTCTAGAAGCTTCTGAGTAGAGTTTTTTGGGTCTTTAAGGTATAGGATAATGTCGTCTTCAAATAGGGATATTTTGACAGTTTCTTTACCTATTTGTATTCCTTTTATTCCTTCTTCTTGCCTAATTGCTCTGGCTAGGAATTCCAGTACTATGTTGAATAGGAGTGGAGATAGTGGGCATCTTGTCTGGTTCCTGATTTTAGAGGGAATGGTTTTAATTTTTCTCCGTTAAGTATAATGCTGGCTGTAGGTTTGTCATATATAGCTTTTATAATGTTGAGGAACTTTCCTTCTATTCCTAGTTTTCTTAGAGCTTTTATCATGAAATGATGTTGGATCTTATCAAAGGCTTTTTCTGCATCTATTGAAATGATCAAGTGGTTTTTGTTTTTGCTTCTGTTAATGTGGTTTATTACGTTTATTGATTTTCGTATGTTGAACCAACCCTGCATCCCTGGGATGAAGCCTACCTGGTCGTGGTGAATAATCTTTTTGATGTGTTGCTGAATTCGATTTGCCATTATTTTGTTGAGGATTTTTGCATCAATGTTCATTAGGGAGATTGGCCTATAGTTCTCCTTTTTGGAGGTGTCTTTGCCTGGTTTTGGGATAAGTGTAATACTGGCTTCATAAAATGTGTTTGGCAGTTTTCCTTCCCTTTCTATTTCATGGAACAGTTTAAGGAGGGTTGGTATCAGTTCTTCTTTAAAGGTCTGATAGAATTCAGCAGAGAATCCATCAGGTCCTGGACTTTTCTTTTTGGGGAGACTCTTGATTGCTGCTTCAATTTCATTTTGTGTTATAGGTCTATTCAGGTGATTAATTTCCTCTTGGTTCAGTTTTGGATGATCATATGTATCTAGAAATCTGTCCATTTCTTTTAGATTTTCAAATTTATTTGAATATAGGTTCTCAAAGTAGTCTCTGATGATTTCCTGGACTTCCATGGTGTTTGTTGTTATCTCCCCTTTTGCATTCCTAATTCTACTAATTTGGTTTTTTTCTCTCCTCATTTTAGTCAGGTTTGCCAGGGGTCTATCGATCTTGTTTATTTTTTCAAAGAACCAACTTTTTGTTTCATTAATTCTTTGTATGGTTTTTTTGGTTTCTATTTCGTTGATTTCAGCTCTTATTTTTATTATTTCTCTCCTTCTATTTGTTTTGGGATTTGCTTGTTCTTGTTTTTCTAGGAGTTTGAGATGTATCATTAGGTCATTGATTTGGGATCTTTCAATCTTTTTAATATATGCACTCATGGCTATAAACTTTCCTCTCAAGACTGCCTTAGCTGTGTCCCATAGGTTCTGGTAGGTTGTGTTTTCATTTTCATTGACTTCCAGGAACATTTTAATTTCCTCTTTTATTGCATCGATGATCCATTCTTCATTAAGTAATGAGTTATTTAGTTTCCAGCTGTTTGCATGTTTTTTGTCTTTATTTTTGTTGTTGAGTTCTACTTTTACTGCATTGTGGTCAGATAGTAGGCATGGTATTATTTCTATTTTCTTATATTTGCTGAGGCTTGCTTTGTGCCCTAGGATATGATCTATTTTGGAGAAGGTTCCATGGGCTGCTGAGAAGAATGTATATTGTGTAGACGTTGGATGAAATGTTCTGTAGACATCTACTAGGTCCACTTGATCTATTGCATATTTTAGATCTTGGATTTCTTTATTGAGTTTTTGTTTGGATGACCTATCTATTGATGCTAATGGAGTGTTAAAGTCTCCCACAACCACTGTGTTGGCGTTTATATATGCTTTTAGGTCTTTCAGGGTATGTTTGATGAAATTGGGTGCGTTGACATTGGGTGCGTACAGATTGATGATTATTATTTCCTTTTGGTCTATTTCCCCTTTTATTAGTATGGAATGTCCTTCTTTATCTCGTTTGATCAATGTAGGTTTGAAGTCTACTTTGTCAGAGATAAGTATTGCTACTCCTGCTTGTTTTCGGGGGCCATTGGCTTGGTAAATCTTCTTCCAGCCTTTCATCCTAAGCATATGCTTATTTCTGTCGGTGAGATGAGTCTCCTGTAAGCAACAAATTGTTGGATGTTCTTTTTTAATCCATTTTGTCAAACGGTGTCTTTTGATGGGTGAATTAAGTCCATTAACATTAAGTGTTAGTACTGATAGGTATGTGGTGATTCCAGCCATTTAGTTATCTTAGTTGTTTGAAGGTTTGATTGTGTGTACCTAACTTGATGTTACTCTCTACTGTCTTGCTTTTTCTTATCCTGTGGTTTGGTGCTGCCTGCCTTTTCATGGTTAAGTTGGGTGTCACTTTCTGTGTGCAGGATCCCTTGCAGAATCTTTTGTAATGGTGGCTTTGTGGTCACATATTGTTTTAGTTTCTGCTTATCATGGAAGACTTTTATTGCTCCATCTATTTTGAATGATAGCTTTGTTGGGTAGAGTATCCTGGGGTTGAAGTTATTTTCATTCAGTGCCCGGAAGATCTCACCCCACGCTCTTCTTGCTTTTAATGTTTCTGTTGAGAAGTCTGCTGTGATTTTGATGGGTTTACCTTTGTATGTTACTTGTTTTTTCTCTCTTACAGCCTTCAATATTCTTTCCTTAGTTTCTGAACTTGTTGTTTTAATGATGATATGTCATGGAGTAGTTCTATTTTGATCTGGTCTGTTTGGTGTCCTGGAGGCCTCTTGCATTTGTATGGGAATATCTTTCTCTAGATTTGGGAAATTTTCCGTTATTATTTTGTTGAATATATTACGCATTCCCTTCGCTTGCACCTCTTCTCCTTCTTCGATGCCCATGATTCTCAAGTTTGGTCTTTTGATGGACTCGGTGGGTTCTTGCATTTTCTTTTCACAGGTCTTGAGTTGTTTAATTAATAGATCTTCAGTTTTTCCTTTAATTACCATTTCATCTTCAAGTTCTGAGATTCTGTCTTCTGTTTGTTCTATTCTGCTGGATTGGCCTTCCGTTTTGTTTTGCAGTTCTGTTTCATTCTTTTTTCTGAGGTTTTCCATATCCTGGCAGTTTTCTTTAATGTTGTCTATTTTTGTCCTGAGTTCATTTATCCATTTATTCATTGTGTTCTCTCTTTCACTTTGGTGTTTATACAGTGCTTCTATGGTTTCCTTTATTTCTTCTTTTGCTTTTTCAAATTCTCTATTTTTATTGTCTTGGAATTTATTGAGTGTCTCCTGTACATTTTGGTTGACCCTATCCAGTATCATCTCTATAAAATTCTCATTGAGTACTTGTAGTATGTCTTCTTTTAAATTATTCTTGTGGGCTTCATTGGGTCCTTTGGCATAGTTTATCTTCATTTTGTTGGAGTCTGGATCTGAGTTTCTGTTCTCTTCATTCCCCTCTGGTTCCTGTACTAATTTTTTGCTGTGGGGAAACTGGTTTCCTTGTTTTTTCTGTCTTCCTGTCATTGTCCTTGGTGTTGTTACTGTCCCTGTACTGTGTGCAATTAAGTATTTTCTAGCTTGTAATAATAACAATGGTAATATTGAGAATGGAAGAATGAGCTGAGATGGAAAGCAAGAAGTTAAAGAAAAGGGGAAAACAAATATACAGACAAGAGGGAGAAAGCAGAACAAGGTATCAGACAAGAGAGTTTCAAAGGTATAAACAGGGAGTGTTAGTGTACTAATCGACAGTAAGCTGAACAGACAATAGAGAGACAGAGAGAGGATTGAAAATCAAAGATAAAAAAAATAAGTATATGAAAGTAATATCTATTTATAAAAATGAATTAAAATAAAATGGAAAATAGAAAATTAAAAAAAAAAACAAAAAACCAAAAACTTCCAAGTTTATATGCAATGCAGTTTCAGTCTTAATAATTTGGATGTCCGTCTCAATCTCCAGTCCTGGAGTTGGTGCCTCAGATGTTGTTCTGTAGTTGTCTCATCAAAGGGGATGCATAAAGTAGAACAAAACTACACACTCACACACACACAGAGGATTAAAAAAAAAAAACCCCACCAAGTGTCCCCAGTTCAAATGCAATACAGTTTCAGTAAGTTTTTCGGCTTGCAGGTGTAATTCGGTTGTTCTCTCATCAAAGGTAGGGAGAAAAAGAAACAAAAGCGTCTGGAGGCAGTTCTGAGAGTGGTATCTGCAACTGTGGCTTGCCTGCCTGCTGCTCTCCACCTGTAGCTGGCGGCGTTATTTATGCAGATCTCTGGGGCGAGCTAGCACTCACCTGGTCCCACAGGCTTTGTTTGCTCAGAGTTCTCCTGTGCGGGGGGCCTCTGCTACAGGCTTTCCCCTTTCCAAGCACTGGGAAAGGTGCCACTGCCCCGCGTTGTCAGGCCTGCGTGTTTATTTACAGTTCACGTGGGAAGTGGGTCTTCCCTCCTCTCACAAGCATCCCTGCTCCTGGTTGCTGGGCGCGCCCCGCTCCCGCCAGAGGCTCTCCAGCCCGCCCGGCTTGTTTATTTACAGTCCTGGGAAGGATTCCCTTCCCCCAATCTTCAGCGCTCAGGGCGCCCCACCCTCTTTCCAGCATGTCTTAACTGTTCTTATTGCTTAGTACTCAGTTTCTCTTTTTTTCCCGGGTGGAGGTCAGTCTGTCCAGGGGGCTATGCTGCTCTGGCCCAGGCTTGTCTGTGGGGCTACCGCGGTACTGCGAAGCTCACCTGGTTCGTGTCTTCCCATGCCGTATGGGCGCTGGCCACTGGTGGCCCCGGGGGCCCTCCTCGGTTCTCCATTTAAGGTGAAGTGGAGATTCTCTGCGCCGGCTGGAGATGTGGAGGGGTCAAAGTTATGCCTTTTCTCGTGATTATGCCTGCAAAGTGTGTCTCCAGCATCTCTCCAAGATTTCACTATAGGAGGGTCGCTTTCTGCTTCCTCCCTCTAGCCGCCATCTTGGAATTTCTCCAGTTGTATTGTTTTTGAAAAAATATGTTCCACTATATTATAACAAAATATAAAGGAATTCATATACATATATGACATTGGAATAATGAAAACAATCAAAGCTGTTTATAAGTGGATGAAGGTGAGATAAGAAAGAGTAATAGAGGGGTGAATTTGATCAAAGTACATTATATGCATTGTCGAGATATCACAATGAAACCACTTTGGACAATAATAATATACTAATAAAAATGGGAAAACAAAAATTAAATAAAAGTTTAAATGAGTAGTATATAGCAAGTAGTAAAAATAACAATTTATCCTTGCTCAGTCTGGTCCAAATCTATTGAAGTACAAATACCATCCTGTGCCTTCCTCAACCCAGAAGATCCTTTCATCCAGCACCAGATCCCAATGACTGATATACTGAATAAATTCTCCTTCACCTAAAGTTTAACTTCCTCTAACTCACCCTTATTTTCTATGTTTGCCATGCTTTTAATCCTATTTCAGTCACTAAATTGAATATTTGACTGACTTTTCATTACAAAATCTGGTCTAAGTGAGAAAAGACTAAAGTTCTCCCTCTTTTGTTAAAGACAGATTCAATAGATCTTTGAATTGATTGATATAAATGTTAAGATATTGAATGTCTCTGGAACAATCTGTGATGCACTAAGGGACTCAGTAAAAATGTATTAGTTTAGATTCTTGGAAACCTCTTCAGTGTACTAAATGATTCAGGCCACGAGGAGAAACTTATCATCTGCTGGCAACAGATGATATTTTAGGAGAAAAGTAGATCCCTTCAAATCCAGAGATTCCTGTCCAATAACTCAACCTTCAATGATATTCTCGCCAATAGAATGTGAGCAGTAAGTAGGCAAAGCTGAGCAAGGAAGAAAAATCCACTCCATACTGTCTAAACCTCCATTTAAAGACATCACAGTGAGGAAGCACTGAAAATTTCTTGTAAGTGACCCACTAAAATCAAACCATGACATTATCTCCATATTTGTTCCTCAGTGGGCTGCTGAGGGAGTTCTCTGGCTACATGCCTCCAGTAGCTGTGTGATTTCCACTGACCACAGGACCATAGGGAAGTCACCTGGATGGGTCAGAAGTAGGAAATGGAGCTACTGACCTTTGAGGATATTGCAGTGACATTCACCTTGGATGAGTGCAGCTTGTTGGATCCTTCCCAAAAGAAACTCTACAGAGCAGTGATGCTGGAAACCTGTAGGAACCAGTCTCATATAGGAATAAAAGAGGAAAATGAAAATACTGGAGAGGACTGCAGAAATCCCAGAAGAAATGTGAGACTGGACTTGTTAGTGAGACTTTCTGAATATTAACAAGGTATTAAAAATGGAGAATCCTTTCAACAGACTGCAGAAAATGGTGTAAACAAGGAAAATCTTCTTAGACTTACACAGTATAAATGCTTTGTATGTAATGCTTGTGAGAAAACTTTCACTGACCCCAAGACTCTTCTAATCCATGAAATGATACACAATGTATTGAAGCCCCATGAACGTCAGTAATGTGGGAATGTCTTCACTCAATTAGATGTCATTAATATTCATGAAAGAACTCACACTGGAGAGAAACCTTATGGATGTAAGCAACGTGACAAAACCTTCATTAGTTCTTGTAGCCTTCAAGTACATAAAAGAGCTAACAATGGAGAGAAGCCCCAATGAATGTAAGCAATGTAGGAAAACCTTCACTTAAGCCTCTCACCTTGTAAGACATGAAAGAAGCCACAATAGAAATAAACCTTGTAGATATGGGACTTGTGGGAAAGCATTTACATATCCCTGTCTCCTTGTGACACATGAAAGAACTCACACTGGAGAGAAACCCTATGGATGTAAAGTATGTGGGAAAGTCTTTTTATCTTCCAGTGACCTTAAGAAACATGAAAGAAGTCACACGGGAGAGAAATCCTATAGATGTAAGCAATGTAGAAAAACCTTCATTAGTTCTAGTAAACTTTGTGCTCATGAAAGAACTCACATTAGGGATAAACCTTATAGATGTGGAAAATGTGGCAGAGCATTCACATATCCCAGCCTCCTTAAAATATGTGAAAGAACTCACACTGGAGAGAAACCCTATACATGTAAGCAATGTAGCAAAGCCTTCATTAGTTCTAACAAACTTCGTAGTCATGAAAGATCTCATACTGGAGAGAAACTCTATGGATGTAAGCTATGTGGTCACTTTGACCTTAAGAAACAGGAATGAACTCACACTGGAGAGAAAAACTATGGATGTAAGCAACGTGGAAAAACTTTCATTTGTTCTAATAAGCTCCAGACACATAAAAGAACTCACCCTGGGGACAAACACTATGGGTGTGGGAAATGTGAAAAGGCATGCTTATATCCCTGTCTTCTTGAAAAGTATGAAAGAATTCATACTGGAGAGAAACCCTGTGGAAAAAGCAACATTGGAACGCTTTCACAAATACCAGTAATGTTCAAAGACATGAAAACACTCACACTGGAGAAAAACATTATGGATGTAAGCTATGTGGGAAAGCTTTTATTATAACTTCCACTCAACTTAAGAATCAGAAAAGGAGTTCACAATGGAGAGAAATCCTATAGATGTAACCAATGTGGAAAAGTCTTTTTATTTTTTTATTTTTATTTTTTTTTCATTTTTGAAAACTTATCACATGATGTTTCTTTTTTTTTATTCATATGTGCATACAAGGCTTGGGTCATTTCCCCCCCTGCCCCCACCCCTTCCCTTCCCATCCACTCTGCCCCTTCACTCTGCACCCCATCCCCTCAATACCCAGCAGAAACAATTTTGCCCTTATTTCTAATTTTGTTGTAGAGAGAGTATAAGCTATAATAGGAAGGAACAAGGGTTTTTGCTGGATGAGATAAGGATAGCTATACAGGGAGTTGACTCACATTGATTTCCTGTGTGTGTGTGTGTTACCTTCTAGGTTAATTCTTTTTGATCTAACATTTTCTCTAGTTCCTGGTCCCCTTTTCCTATTGGCCTCAGTTGCTTTTAAGGTATCTGCTTTAGTTTCTCTGCATTAAGGGCAACAAATGCTAGCTAGTTTTTTAGGTGTCTTACCTATCCTTACCCCTCCCTGTGTGCTCTCGCTTTTATCATGTTCTCAAAGTCCAATCCCATTGTTGTGTTTGCCCTTGATCTAATGTCCACATATGAGGGAGATCATATGATTTTTGGTCTTTTGGGCCAGGCTAACCTCACTCGAATGATGTTCTCCAATTCCATCCATTTACCAATGAATGATAACATTTCATTCTTCTTCATGGCTGCATAAAATTCCATTGTGTATAGATACCACATTTTTTTAATCCACTCGTCAGTGGTGGGGCATCTTGGCTGTTTCCATAACTTGGTTATTGTGAATAGTGCTGCAATAAACATGGGTGTGCAGGTGCCTCTGGAGTAACCTGTGTCACAGTCTTTTGGGTATATCCCCAAGAGTGGTATTGCTGGATCAAATGGGAGATCAATGTCTAGCTTTTTAAGTAGCTTCCAAATGTTTTTCCAGAGTGGTTGTACTAGTTTACATTCCCACCAACAGTGTAAGAGGGTTCCTTTTTCCCTGCTTCCTCGCCAGCACATGTTGTTGGTGGTGTTGCTGATGATGGCTATTCTAACAGGGGTGAAGTGGAATCTTAGTGTGGTTTTAATTTGCATTTCCTTTATTGCTAGAGATGGTGAGCATTTTTTCATGTGTTTTTTGGGCATTTGAATTTCTTCTTTTGAGAAAGTTCTGTTTAGTTCACTTGCCCATTTCTTTATTGGTTCATTAGTTTTGGGAGAATTTAGTTTTTTAAGTTCCCTATATATTCTGGTTATCAGTCCTTTGTCTGATCTATAGCTGGCAAATATTTTCTCCCAGTCTGTGGGTGGTCTCTACAGTTTAGAGACCATTTCTTTTGATGAACAGAAGCTTTTTAGTTTTATGAAGTCCCATTTATCTATGCTATCTCTTGGTTGCTGAGCTGTTGCGGTTCCATTGAGAAAGTACTTGCCTATAGCTAATAGTTCCAAAGTATTTCCTACTCTTTCCTGTACCAACTTTAGAGTTTGACGTCTGATATTAAGATCCTTGATCCATTTGAGTTAATATTGGTATATGGTGATAAACATGGATCTAGTTTCAGTTTTTTGCAGACTGCTAAACAGTTCTCCCAGCAGTTTTTGTTGAAGAGGCTGTCTATTCTCCATTGTATATATTTAGCACCTTTGTCAAACATAAGTTGGTTATAGTAGTGTGGCTTCATATTAAGTTCTAGTTTTATTGCATTGTGATGAGATGGAAGGCATGGTATAATTTCTATTTTCTTATATTTGCTGAGGCTTGCTTTGTGCCCCAGGATATGATCTATTTTGGAGAAGGTTCCATGGGCTGCTGAGTAGAATGTATATTGTGTAAAAGTTGGATGAAATGTTCTGTAGACATCAACTAGGTCCATTTGATCTATGGCATGCATGTTTTAGATCTAGAATTTCTTTATTGATTTTTTTGTTTGGATGCCCTATCTATTGATGATAGAGGGGTGTTAAAGTCTCCCATGACCACTGCGTTGGAGTTAATATATGCTTTCAGTCCTTCAGCATATCTTTGATGAAATTGGGTGCGTTGACAATGGGTTCATATAGGTTGATAATTGTTAATTCCTTTTCTCTATTTCCCCTTTTATTACTATGGAATGTCCTTCTTTATCTCATTTGATCAATGTAAGTTTGAAGTCTACTTTGTCAGAGACAAGTATTGCTACTCCTGCCTGTTTTTGGAGGCCATTGCCTTGGTAAACCTTTTTCAGCCTTTCACCTTAAGTCTTTGCTTGTTTCTATCGATGAGCTGGGTCTCCTGTAAACAAAAAATTTTTGAATCTTTCTTTTTAATCCAGTACATCAAATGGTACCTTTTGATGGAGGAATTAAGTCCATTAACATTAAGTGTTAGTACTGGTAGGTATGTGGTGATTCCTGTCATTTAGTTGTCTTAATTGTTTGAAGGCTTGATTGTGTGTAGCTAAATCAATGTTACTCTCTACTTGCTTGCTTTTTCTTTCCATGTAGTTTGCTACCACCTGCCCTTTCATGGTTATGTTTGGTTTCACTTTCTGTGTGCAGAATCCCTTGAAGAATCTTTTGTAGTGGTGGCTTGGTGGTTATATATTGTTTTAGTTTCTGCTTATCATGGAAGATTTTTATGGCTCCACCTATTTTGAATGATAGTTTTGCTGGGTAGAGTATCCTATGGTTGAAGATATTTTCATTCAGTGCCCAGAAGACCTCACCCCAAGCTCTTCTTGCTTTTAATGTTTCTATTGAGAAGTCTGCTGTGATTTTGATGGGTTACCTTTGTATGTTATTTGTTTTTTCTCTCCTATAGCCCTCAATATTCTTTGTCTAGTCTCTCTACTTGTTGTTTTAATGATATCATGGGGTAGTTGTATTTTGGTCAGGTGTGTTTGGAGTTCTGGAGGATTCCTTTACCTGTATGTACATAGTTTTCTCTAGATTTGGGAACTTTTGTGTAATTATTTTTTTGAATATATTATGCAATCCTTTGCTTGCACCTCTTCTCCTTCTTCAATGCCCATGATTCTTAGATTTGATCTTTTGATGGAGTCAGTAAGTTCTTGCATTTTCCTTTCACAGGTCTTGAGTTGTTTAACTAATAGTTCTTCGGTTTTTCCTTTAACTACCATTTCATCTTCAAGTTCTGAGATTCTGTCATCTGCTTGTTCTAGTCTGCTGGATTGACCTTCCATTTTGTTTTGCATTTCTGTTCTGTTCTTTTTCTGAGGTTTTCCATATCCTGGGTCTCTTCCTTTTTAATATTGTCTATTTTTTTCCTGAGTTCATTTATCACTTTATTTATCGTGTTCTTTATTTCACTTTGGTGTTTATACAGTGCTTCTATACTTTTTGTTATTTGTTCTTGTGCTTTCTCAAATTTCGTTTTTTATTGTCTTGGAATTTCTTGAATGTCTCCTGTATATTTTGGTTGACCATATCCTGTATCATCTCTATAAAATTCTCATTGATTATTTGCAGGATTTCTTCTTTCAGAGTGTTCTTGTGGGCTTCATTGGGTTCATTGGCATAGTTTAACTTCGTTTTGTTGGAGTCTGGATCTGGGCATCTGTTTTCTTCATTTCCCTCTGGTTCCTGTACTAATTTATTTTTTGGGGAAAATGGTTTCCTTCTTTTTTCCATCTTCCCATTGTTGTCCTTGCTATTGTTACTATCCCTGTACTCTATGTAATTCAGTATTGTGTAGCTTTTAATAATAATAATGGTGATACCTGGAATGGAAGGGTGAGAGGAGAGGGAAAGCAAAGAAGGTAAAGAAAAAGGGGAAAAAACAAAATAAAACAAACAAACAAAAAACCCAAACAAAAAAAAAACAGAGCCAAAGAAATAGACAGGAAGAGATAATGCAATAATTAATGGTAAGCTAAACAGACATTAGAGAGACAGAGAGAGGGTAATAATAAAAAAAAGAAGAAAGGAGAAAAATCCCCAAGCTCAAATGCAATAAAGTTTCAGTCTTAATAATTTTGGTGTTAGTACTTCAGCCTCCAGTCCTGAAGAATTCTCGGTGTCTGAGAAGTAGTTCTGTCATTTTCTCATCAAAGGAGAAAAAACAAAAAACAATAGCAAACAAAAAAATCCCAAGTTCCAATGCAGTACAGTTTCAGTTAGTCCTTCAGCATCCAGTCCTAGTTCTGTCATTTTCTCTTCAAAGGAAGAGAAAAAAATGGCAATCTGGAGACAGCTTTGTGAATGTCTATCTGAGGCTGCCAGTCACCTGCCTCCTACTGTCAGCCATCTGTTGCTGCAGGCTTTGTTTATTTAGAGTTCTCCTGGACCCATGCCCCTTTTGTTTTCTCCAGTGTACAGCCTGACCTGCCTTTTGCAGTTGCAGTCTTTTTTTTTTTATTTAGAGTTCATGTGGGGATGTGCCCCTCACCCAGTTTCCAGTGGAGCATGCCTCACTTTAGCCACTGTTGGAAGTCTTTCCCCCTCTAAGCACATTGGGGGAGTGGCGCTACTCCTGCCTTCTCTGGCCAGCTTGTTTATTTACAGTTCCATGAAGGCATGCCTCTCCCCCACTCTCTGGAGCTCAGGGTGCCCCACGCTCTTTGCTACATGTCTTTTTTTTTCCAGCTGCTTGTATATTATTCAGTTTGTTTTTTTCTCTTTTTTTTCCTGGGTTGGGGTCAGTCTATCAAGGAGTCTATGCTGATCTGGCCCAGGGTTGTTTGTGGGAGTACCATGTGCCGCTTAGCTCACCTGGTGGTCTGCTTCTCCCAAGCAGGTTAGGCGCTGGTGTCTGGTGGCATGAGAGCCCTCCTGGTTTCTCTGTTTAACGTGAAGTGGGGATGCCATGTGTAGGTTGGGGGTGTGGAGATGTCAGAGTTTTGCCTCTTCTTGGTGATTTTTCCTGCAAGGTGTATCTCCAGCATCTCTCCAAGATTTTACTTTAGGAAGCACTCTTTCTGCTTCCTCCCTCTAGTTGCCATATTGGAATCCTCCACTTTACCATTTAATGTGTAATTTCTTTGCTTTGGTTCCTCATATCCTGTTTTCTCTTTAGAGATGGATTCTGTCCATAGGTTCCAGGCCAGCCTTGTTCTTGTGGTGTTCCTGCTTTGACCTCTTATAAGCATGGACCACTACACCCAGCTTTTAATATTTAATTTGTAACAATCTCTTTTCCTCCCTTTTCTTTCTCTCCCCTTTTATCTTCTTTCTTAAATTTGATCAGTTTTCACTGTTTCTTCTTTCTTCTTCTTTCTATTGTCCCCCTTTAAAAATATTTCTTTCACTATCATTCTTTTCTGTTTGGTTATGAGCTTGCTGTGGGTTTTCCATTCTTATTTTGCCTTTAGTTAGATCTTTACTATCTCTTCTCTTCTTTGCTATTTCCTACTTTTTCTAGTATTATTCTCTAGCATTTATTTTTATTATCTTTCTTCCACACCTATCCTAATTAACTTATATCTTCTTAGTTCATACAGGCTTATCTTCCCTTTTTTCTTACTGTTACTGGTGTTGTGGTGGTAGCTGTCCCTTTAATTAGTTATTACAGTATTTCATGGTGCGTTTGGCTATACATTGTGGTTGTTACCACAGTTAATTTTGTTCTCTCTTAGTGATGTTTGACATAGACATGGTGTGTAAAGCATGTTGCATGAATTTTCAGGTATTGAGATACACACTAGTCTACTTGTGAGAAACTGCACACAAAACCTAATACCATGTTTTCTCTCACATGTGAAATCTACAAAATAAAAAAAACATAAAAGTAGAAAACTAGAAGAGGGACTATTAGGGAAAAGGATCAGGAAAAGTGACAAATCAGATAAATAAGGGTAATGTGTTGGGTGAATGTGATCAAAATATGAAATATACATGTATGAAAATGTCATGATGAAACCATATTCTATTATTAATATATGCTGGTAAAATTCATTGAGATTACATTTCACTCCAATCAGAATGACCATTATTTTAAACAATAACCATTGCTTGTCAGGATGTAAAGAAAAATTAAGCCTTATACACTGTAATTGGGACTTTAACTTAGTACAGACATTATGAAAAACTGAAATTTCCTAAAAAAAAACCTAAAAATATATCTACTATACAATTCAGCTATCTTATGACTGGATATATGCGAGACAGAAAACAAGCCAACATATAAAAGAGATAGCTACATACCTATAATTATTGTGGCACTATTCACAATAAACAAGATAAGGAATCAGCCTAGATGATCATTGTCAGATGAATGGATACAAATTATGATATTTGTGTGTATATGTATGTGTGTATATATATATATATATATATTAGAGTATCATCCAGTCATAAGAAAAGAATGAAATTATGTCCTTTGTAAGAAATTTGATGGTCCTGGAAGTGACCTTTCATGCACAGTTAGTCAAGCAGAGACTGGTAAGCATCACACAATTTCTACTATAGTTGAAAACCAAAAAATGTCACCTTAAAGAAGAAGAGGTATGATTAGGAAAGAGGAAAGATACTTGGGAAGAGTAAGAAAAAAGAAGGCAAAAGAGTATCAGCAAAATATATTTTGCATGTAAATATCAGAGTAAAATCTCTTCATTTGTACAATTAATATGATTGAATAGTTGTAACTGTAAAATAATCACTAATAATTATCAAAGAAATGTATCTTCAAGCTACAGTTTAAGATGTTATCACATGCCTTTTGGGCTAGTTATTATCCAAAACATGAAAGATAATATGTGTCCATTTAGATGCAGAAATGAGGGAATGTAAGTTAGTGTATTCATTCTGAAAAACATCATCCAGCATCCCAATTATTGGGCACATTTCCAAATAATATTAAAAGAGTATGCCTAAGTATCATCTACAGACCCGTGTTAATTCAAAATATTCAAGGTTCGGGATCAAGCTAAGTTTTCATCAAAGGGAGAGTGCATTTTATATCTCTAGCTCTGTCTATATATCTATATATATCTATATCTATATCACTAGAATATCCTATATACATGGGATACTGCTAAGCCTCTAAAGAAGAAGGAAACCCTGTCACTTTTGTCAACATACATTAACCAAGAAAATATTATGTTCAGTGAAAGAATACAAAAAGTAAAAGAAAAAGACAAATAGTTACTGTTCTCAGACAGATGCAGAGTGCTTAAATGTTAAACCAATACAGACAGAGGATGAAATTGTGGTTATCATAAGGCTGAGAAGGAGGTGGAATGGGAGATGCTTTTCAAAAGAAACAAACTTTCAGTTAGACAGAAATAATTTCAAGAGATCAGTCATCCTATTCAATGTACTAATACATAGATTGTACACCTGAAATGTGCTGAGAGTACATTTTATGCTTCTGCAGCACTAAAAATATGAAGTACATGAGGCAATGTGTAAGTCAAATAGGCTGAGAGAGCCATCAAAAATACATATATACTCAAAGCATCTTGCTGTGAAGCATACAATTTATGTTTGTCAATAAAAAAACCCTTGTGATAAAAAATAAATAAGAGATTAGAGGGCTGGGAGCAGACCTGTATTCAAATCCCAGTATTGCCCAAAACTAAAAGCAATGAAAATTCTATCACAAACCTTTTCTATGACGAGTGGAAGAACAAAGGATACGACAAGAGCATGTAAGGCTTGGCTCAAGAACACAGTTATTTTTAGGTATGATGTGTGAAACTATATAATGATGAGGATTTGAAACAGAATGCAGTGGACAAACTCAGAATACCAGGTTGAGGGTAAAATAGTCTGAATTCATCAAGTGCTAGAAATTGCAGATGAACTTCTAGTCATTGCTGCATTGCATCCCACTCCATGATTTGTAAAACATGATGCTCATTTATTTCAGCAGGGGTCACTATTATATGAGTGACATTGGACACCAAATAAAGTACTTTCTGTGAGTTGCAACAGTTGTCCTCTGTAACTGAACTCAGCCCTTCCCATGCTCTCTAAAGCACTGTGTGGAATTATGTTACCAGGAGTTTTGTTGATTCCAACACTTGCTCATTCAAAAATCAGACTTCTAACACAACAACCCATGTACCTTTGAGGGTGCAGGATTATGCAGTCCCATGCGTCAGAACATGGTGGTCCCAAAAGCCTTGTTGAAACATAATGAAGTCATAGATCCTATAGAAGAAGTAGTCCCAAACATGTTTTTCAAAAGTATTTCTTCACCAAATGGTAGGGTGACAGGTGCAAAGCCTCAGGCCCTCAGATCCCCAGAGTTCTTGGTTAGGACTGAAGTGAATTAGTGAAAAGACAGAGAGGCAGAGCTGCTCTGATCACAATGAAGTAAGGGTGAGTGGCATCTCTGCACTGTGACTGCATTGTTAATTCATCTATTTTGCTTCTGGCTGTGCCTTTGCATAGCAAGCCAGTCTTTCACATGGTTTCCACAGCTTGAGGACATGTAGTGACAGTGGGAATTGTGAAGGACAAAGAGATTGATTTTTACTGCATGAAATTGAGCCTGTGGACATGATCCAGATCTGTCTTTTCATGTAGATTACACACAGGCTTTGTTTCTGTGTTGAACAAAGCTTAGCATGTTGCTCTTTCTGATTTTTGTCTTCCTACTCCTGAAGCCTTTACACACATCACTGTTGGAAAGTCAGAGGTGTTTGCAGTACTTGAGTCCAACCCTCTACAGAGATGGAGATCTCGTGCTTGGTGGATTCTTCCCCCTTTACTACATGAAACAGGACGCAGAAATATCCCGGCTCTCTTTTCTACTCCAACCAAAAACTGATGTGCAAGTTACAAGGTAAGGTCTAGATTGTGTGCATGTATTAAGTGTGGTTAAGATTCATGTAATTAAATAATCTATGGGTGGAAGGGTTAATACCTCTTGAGAATTATGAAAACTGCAGAGAAATACACACCAATGAATTCTGACGTTCTCTCCTTTATGATTCCACAATCTTTCATTACCTTTTCTTCTGCTCTTCACTCCATTAAAGACACAGGATAAAACTCAAAATCTTTTGTGTCCTCTCCATCAACCTGATAATCATGATCAGTCACTGGGGAAATTAGAACAAATGAGAGTGATGGGACTTCAGTCTATCCTCGAACAAGATCATGGAGTGGGACACATGGGAGTTCTAGACACTAGCCATAGCTCAAGGTCAGTATCAAGATTAGGAACTCACTCCAGGTTCCTACTGCACATTGTTGAAGTGTGCCTCAAAGAGAAGCCATGGGTATCTGAAACCCTTACCATATGGTGTCTTCCCAAAGATCAACAATTGAATCCTATCAGACCTGAGGCATTTGAACCCTGGTCCTGAAAGTCAAAAGAAGAAAAGGAAAACATCTTTCAGAAGGTGTACATGTTCTTCTCTTAGATCGTGATTATTAACTTTTCTAAAACCAACAACAAAAAAAGCACAGGAACTGCATTAATCTGAGCTTTATGAAACTGTGTAGCATGTGTCTCTAATACCTGAGTCATCATGTTGATGCTCCATGATGGTTTACATGCAGACAGCCTGTACTTCCCACAGGCCCCATTGGTTGTCATAGCCAAGTATGCTTCTAAAACATTCAGCAAATGAACATCCTTATGTCCTCAGAAAATGTTTAAGTAATATGCAGTTTGTTTCCATGGAGTGTCTCCATCCTTAGGGTTCATTTTGGCATTATTTGGCACTTGTCACTTCACCAGTTTGTCTACCCCTGTAGGAAGTTATTAGTGGGGCTGCTGACCCTTGCTTTAGACTTCAGCCTGGTCACCTCTCACCCATGTGAGTTCTTCTTCCGGCCCATTATCTATTCCTTCAAATTGTTTCATTTTAAGTCTTCTTCCTTCTTTGTAACTTAGACTATCATTAGCCAAAGTCTGAAATGGGATTTTTCACGGATATTATTTCATGCCTATGAATTTCTCTGTAACTTATAGCTACTGCTTGTGTTCATTCTGTTAGTGTTAGAGTGGCAGGCAGAAATTATTAAAGCATGGAATTTTCCATGAGACCAGTATAAAGAGAAGTGTGTGAGCCTTCCCCCCATGTCACAAAGCTAGAAACCAGATTTTGCAGTCTGCCTTGTGTACTACAGTTAGAGAAATTTCTGCCCACTCATATTCTTCATTTAATATGTCTAGGTATCACCCAGAATATCAAGTCCTACAATAATTATTCCTAAACTTTTGTAAGTCTCAAAATGGGAATACAATGTGAACTTCACTAAGTAAATTGTGCTCATAATATCTAACAGTGTATCATGAATGTTATTCCTATAATTAGTGGTCATTGTTGGTGGTGTTTTTATCCCTTACAAGTGTCATTTTGTACCGACATGGCAACACTTCTTTATCTGATATTGGCTATTTGGGATGTTACTAATTTTGTAGAACTATAAGATGATAAGTATATTCATTTTTCTGTGAATAAGATAATTGAAATACAATTATTGAAAATTATATATGCTCATTCATAAAGCTGTTTCTTCTTCTTTCTAAATACTTGCTAGACAACCAACTTGTTTTTAGTACACCATTTGCATGCTCTAAACACTTATTTTTTCATCTGCCCAGCCTCAGCAATCACTGATTTACTTTGGATCTCTGAGATCTGGACATTTCCTACAAATATATTCATGTCATTTGTGATCTTTTATGACTGCTTTCTTTAGGTTTTTCCATATTCTCAAGTTTTATCCAAGGTGAAACACATGTGTTTAGTGTATTTTTCTTATAAAATCCTAATATGTCTGTGTGTTTTGATACTAATTTACTTCTGGTTGCATAGAATAAGATAGGAAGTATTCTTTGATTTCTAATTTTCTGGACACCATTTCTAGGATTCATACTACTTTTACCTGTAGTATTTGGTTAAAAATCATTGATTTTCTTCTTTTGCAGGCTTGGAATTCTGTAAAAAATCTTATGTTATTATAATTTTGACTCTGTGTCAAAACATAGCTAATATGTTATGTAGAATGACTGGTTCTATGTTCTATGAGACCAAAGCCATTTTGAAACTTGTTTTGGATATGTCACATACGTATGGATGTAGCATAAAGAAACCCACCAAATGTGGTTTTGAAAAAGAGAGGAGGGAGGAAGGGAGATTAAGGTAATATAACAGAAGGGGTGAACTTTCTAAAAATATACCATATATGCAATTTCACATAAAACTCTTTGCACTATTAATATATCCTAAATTTTAAAATAATACTTCCCTCAAAATCTTAAAATAACTTTTTTTGTTCAAGTTTAATTATTGAACTCACACATAAAAATATATTTATGTATATGCATATTTTTATATCTATATTTATATATCTTTACATGCACATAAAATATATAATATGTAATATTATAAATATTGTGCAATGTTTAAATCAGGCCAAGTATGTCAGGCTTCACAAATATTTATCATGTTTTCAAGATTTTTTTATCTGGCTTTTTGAAATATACACTATATCTTTGTTGTCTATAATCACCCTACTGTGCAATCACACATCATAAGTTCTTACTTCTATCTAAATGTAACTTAGTATCCATTGATCAAACTTTACACATTCCTCTCCTTCTTACTATTGCCAGCATCTTGTAATGACCATTGTACTCTCAACTTCCTGGAGATAAGCTTAGACAGATTTCATATGTGAGTGACATCATGAGGTACTTCTCATTCTGGACTTATTTCACTTTACACAACATATTTCTATTTGATCTGTGTTATAACATATGATAGGATTTTGATCTTCTTATGGTTGAACAGTATTCCCTGGTATATATTCCATTCATCATTTGATGCCCACTTAGCTTATTTCTTTTAGGGCTATTGTGATGACTTCAGCACTAAACACAAGAGTGAAGCTGAGACTTTGACATATTTATTTCATTTCCTTTGGATATATACACAGTAATACAATAACTGGATCATGTGGTAGTCTTATTTTTAATTTCCTGATGACCCTTCATACTGTTTTCAATAATGACTGCACAAATTTACATTCCCATCAATTCTAGGTAAGGGTGTGCTTTTCCACACATCCTCTCTAGCACTTTAGTCTTTCTTATGTCCTACTGGGGATTAAACACAAGACCTCATGCTTGCTGTGCAAGTGCTCTGCCCCTTGACTCTAATCCCTTTTCAATAATAGACACTGAAACAGGTTTCTATTTGCATTTTCTTGATGAAAAATGATGTTGAGATTTTGTCCATATGCCTATTAGTTATTTGTGTGTCTTCTTTAGAGAATTGTTTATTTAGGCATTTTGCCCATTTTTAAAGAATCAAGTCATTTATTTTGTTTTCATGATATTGTATTTGTATTCTTTAAATATTTTAAAAATCAACTCCTTGTCAGATGTATGCTTCACAAATATTTTTTCCAATTCTGGGAATTTTCTCTACAATTATTTTTGCAAAGCAATCTTTTTAGCTTAATGTAATCTGTTTGTCCATTTTTTCTTGTGTCTTAAGCTTTTGGATTGTTGTCCAAAACGTCCTTATCCAATCCCATGTACTGAAACATTCCCCTATTTTTCACTAGTAGATTTATTGTTTAAGGGTTTTATGTTTGAGTATTTAATCTATTTTGGGTTGATTTTTATCTTGTGGGAGACAGAAGTCTAGTTCTCTTCTGCTGCTTACACATACCAAATTGTTCTAGCACCATTGGAAAGATTTCTTTTTCCAATAGCTGCCCTTATCGCCTTTGCCAAGACGTCAATTAGCCATGAATGTGTGTGTTTACTTCTTAGCTCTCTATTTTCTTGCATTGGCTCATTTATCTGCTTTTAAGCCAAAAAGATGCTGAGTTTTTGCTTTGTTGTTTTGTGTCATTCTGTTCAGCAAAGTGCTGGGAATTGAATCTGAGCCTTACTTTCTGCCAGGAAGTGATCTATCTTTGAGCCACACTTTAACCTTTGTATGCTATTTTGGTTACTACAGCTTCATAGGACGTTTTGAAGTGCAGTACTGTAATGCCTTCAGCTTTTTTCCCCCATCCCTCAGAATTTCTTTGGCTATTTGGAATCATCTGTTATTTCATAAAAATTCGGGGTTTTCTTCTTATTTTATGAAGAGTGCCATTGGCATCATGACTGAGATTGCCACAAATCTACAGATGGCGTTGTATCATGTGGATAGTTTAGTAATACTGTTTCTTCCAATGAATAAACATGGAGTGCCATTCCGTATTTTTGTGCCCTCTTCATTTTCTTTCATCAATGTCATAATTCTAATTGTGAACCTCTTGATTTAATCATTTGATTAGTGATCCCTGTGTATTTTGTAGCTATTGAAAATCAGATTACTTTTTTGATATCCATTTCAGACAGTTTGCTATTGCTATGTAACAATGGTATACTTTTTTGCCTGTCAATTTTGTATTTTGCAATTTTTCTGAATTGTTTATTAGTTTCTCAAACTTTGTTATGGAGTTTTTAGTGCTTGCTTTATTTTCTTGTTAATACTCTATCTTATTCATGTCCTGCCTCCTCACTTACATTTAACCCTTTTTAAATGATTTTGTTATCCTATTTTCATCCTTACATATGTGCTTCAGTCATATTCACCTCTCATTACACTCTACTTTCCCCTTCTATCCATCTGCAGGTCATTTTTAAGTGGTTTTAGGGTTTGAAATCAAGGTCTTGACCTTGCTGACAGCTGCTCTGTCACTTAAGCCATGCCCCTAGTCTTTTTGTGCATTAGTTGTTTTTCAGAAATGGTCTTGCATTTTTGTTTGGAGTCAGCCTTAGACTATAATCCTCCTATCTGTCACCTTCTGTGTAGCTGAACCACCATGCCAGATTATTTGTTCATATGGGATCTTAATAATATTTTGCCTAGGCTGCCCTCAATCTGTGATCCTCCCAATCTCTGACACTTGACTAGGCTTTGAACTAAAATCTCCTCAATTACTGACAGTTGAGTAGCTGGGATTACAGGAATAAGCAACCAGGACTCTCCCATGTCATTTTTTATGTGTAGAGTCTGCATATGACAGAAAACATATGATATTTATCTTTCTGTCCATGGCTGATTTTGCTTAACACGATGATATCCAATTCCAGCTATTCCTAAAAGTGACACAATTTCATTCTTTGCTATGGCTGAATATTAACATATTGTATATAGACAAGAAATTTTCTTTACTCTTTCTTTGTTTTATGTATAACTCATCTGATTCTGTAGTTTGGCTATTGTGAGTAGTGCTACCATAAACATGGGTGTGTAAGTGTCTGTATTGTCTGATGACTTCAGTTCCATCAGATATAAGCCCAAGAATTGAACAGCAGGATCATATGGCAAGTCTCTTATTTTTTTTTTTTTTTGGTATGACACAATGCTAACTTTTTTCCCATTTCCCCTATTTTTTTACTTATTTTTTTATTATTCATATGTGAATAAAATGCTTGGGTCATTTCTCCCCCCTGCCCCTACCCCTTCCTTTACCACCTAGTCGGCCCCCTCCCTATCCCCCCTACTCCCTCAATACCCGGTGGAAACTATTTTGCCCTTATCTCTAATTTTGTTGAAGACAGAGTATAAGCAATAATAGGAAAGAACAAGGGTTTTTGCTAGTGGAGATAAGGATAGCTATACATGGAGTTGATTCACATTGATTTCCTGTGCATGTGTGTTACCTTATAAGTTAATTCTTCTTGAACTAACCTTTTCTCTAGTTCCTGGTCCCCTTCTCCTATTGGCCTCAGTTGCTTTTAAGGTATATGCTTTAGTTTCTCTGCTTTGAGGGCAACAAATGCAAACTAATTATTTAAGTGTCTTACCTATCCTTATATCTCCCTGGTGTGCTCTCGCTTTTATCATGTGATCAAAGTCCAATCCCCTTGTTGTGTTTGCCCTTGATCCAACGTCCGCATATGAGGAGAACATACACTTTTTGGTCTTTTGGGCCAGGCTAACCTCACTCAGAATGATGTTCTCCAATTCCATCCATTTACCAGCGAATGATAATATTTCGTTCTTCTTCATGGCTGCATAAAATTCCATTGTGTATAGATACCACATTTTCGTGATCCATTCGTCAGTGGTGGGGCATCTTGGCTGTTTCCATATCTTGGATATTGTGAATAGTGGCGCAATAAACATGGGCGTGCAGGTGCCTCTGGAATAACCTGTGTCACAGTCTTTTGTGTGTATCCCTAAGAGTGGTATTGCTGGATCAAATGGGAGATCAATGTTTAGATTTTTAAGTAGCCTCCAAATTTTTTTCCAGAGTGGTTGTACTAGTTTACATTCCCACCAACAGTGTAAGAGGGTTCCTTTTTCCCTGCATCCTCGCCAACACCTGTTGTTGGTGGCGTTGATAATGATGGCTATTCTAACAGGGGTGAGGTGGAATCTTAGTGTGGTTTTAATTTGCATTTCCTTTATTGCTAGAGATGGTGAGCATTTTTTTATGTGTTTTTTGGCCATTTGAATTTCTTCTTTTGAGAAAGTTCTGTTTAGATCACTTGCCCATTTCTTTATTGGTTCATTAGTTTTGGGAGAATTTAGTTTTTTAAGTTCCCTATATATTCTGGTTATAAGTCCTTTGTCTCATGTGTAGCTGGCAAATATTTTCTCCAACTCTGTGGGTGTTCTCTTCAGTTTAGAGACCATTTCTTTTGTTAAACAGAAGCTTTCTAGTTTTATGAGGTCCCACTTATCTATGCTATCTCTTAATGTTGTGCTGCTGGGGTTCCGTTGAGAAAGTTCTTGCCTATACCTACTAATTCCAGAGTATTTCCTACTCTTTCCTGTATCAACTTTAGAGTTTGGGGTCTGATATTAAGATCCTTTATCCATTTTAAGTTAATATTGGTATAGGGTGATATACATGGATCTAGTTTCAGTTTTTTGCAGAATGCTAACCAGTTCTCCCAACAGTTTTTGTTGAAGAGGCTGCTTTTTCTCCATTGTATTTTTTTAGCATCTTTGTCAAAGACAAGTTGGTTATAGTTGTGTGGCTTCATATCTGGGTCTTATATTCTGTTCCACGGGTCTTCATGTCTGTTTTTGTGCCAGTACCATGCTGTTTTTATTGTTATTGCTTTGTAATATAGTTTGAAGTCATGTATCTCGTGATACCTCCAGCATTGTTCTTTTGACTGAGTATTGCCTTGGCTATTCGTGGCCTCTTGTGTTTCCATATAAATGTAACAGTAGATTTTTCAATCTCTTTAATGAATATCATTGGAATTTTGCTGGAAATTGCATTAAACATGTAGATTACTTTTGGGAGTATAGACATTTTTACTATGCTGATTCTACCAATCCATGAGCATGGGAGATCTCTCCACTTTCTATAGTCTTCCTCAATCTCTTTCTTCAGAAGTGTGTAGTTTGCCTTGTAGAGGTCTTTCACATCTTTTGTTAGGTTTACACCTAGGTATTTCATTTTTTTTGAGGCTATTGTAAATGGAATTGTTTTCATATATTCTTTTTCAGTTTGTTCATTATTAGTGTATAGAAATGCTAATGATTTTTCTATGTTGATTTTATATCCTGCTACCTTGCTATAGCTATTGATGGTGTCTCGGAGCTTTTGAGTAGAGTTTTTTGGGTCTTTAAGGTATAGGATCATGTCGTCTGCAAATAGGGATATTTTGACAGTTTCTTTACCTATTTGTATTCCTTTTATTCCTTCTTCTTGCCTAATTGCTCTGGCTAGGAATTCCAGTACTATGTTGAATAGGAGTGGAGATAGTGGGCATCTTGTCTGGTTCCTGATTTTAGAGGGAATGGTTTTAATTTTTCTCTGTTAAGTATAATGCTGGCTGTAGGTTTGTCATATATAGCTTTTATAATGTTGAGGAACTTTCCTTCTATTCCTAGTTTTCTTAGAGCTTTTATCATGAAATGGTGTTGGATCTTATCAAAGGCTTTATCTGCATCTATTGAGATGATCAAGTGGTTTTTGTCTTTGCTTCTGTTAATGTGGTTTATTATGTTTATTGATTTTTGTATGTTGAACCACCCCTGCATCCCTGGGATGAAGCCTACCTGGTCGTGGTGAATAATCTTTTTGATGTGTTGCTGAATTCGGTTTGCCATTATTTTGTTGAGGATTTTTGCATCAATGTTCATTAAGGAGATTGGCCTGTAGTTCTCCTTTTTGGAGGTGTCTTTGCCTGGTTTTGGGATAAGTGTAATACTGGCTTCATAAAATGTGTTAGGCAGTTTTCCTTCCCTTTCTATTTCATGGAACAGTTTAAGGAGGGTTGGTATCAGTTCTTCTTTAAAGGTCTGATAGAATTCAGCAGAGAATCCATCAGGTCCTGGACTTTTCTTTTTGGGGAGACTCTTGATTGCTGCTTCAATTTCATTTTGTGTTATAGGTCTATTCAGGTGATTAATTTCCTCTTGGTTCAGTTTTGGATGATCATATGTATCTAGAAATCTGTCCATTTCTTTTAGATTTTCAAATTTATTTGAATATAGGTTCTCAACGTAGTCTCTGATAATTTCCTGGACTTCCATGGTGTTTGTTGTTATCTCCCCTTTTGCATTATTGATTTTACTCATTTGGGTTTTTTCTCTCCTCATTTTAGTCAGGTTTGCCAGGGGTCTATCGATCTTGTTTATTTTTTCAAAGAACCAACTTTTTGTTTCATTGATTCTTTGTATGGTTTTTTTTTGGTTTCTATTTCATTGATTTCAGCTCTTATTTTTATTATTTCTCTCCTTCTATTTGTTTTGGGATTCGCTTGTTCATGTTTTTCTAGGAGTTTGAGATGTATCATTAGGTCATTGATTTGGGATCTTTCAATCTTTTTAATATATGCACTCATGGCTATAAACTTTCCTCTCAAGACTGCCTTAGCTGTGTCCTATGGGTTCCGGTAGGTTGTGTTTTCATTTTCATTGACTTCTAGGACTTTTTAATTTCCTCTTTTATTTCATCAATAATCCATTCTTCATTAAGTAATGAGTTATTTAGTTTCCAGCTGTTTGCATGTTTTTTGTCTTTACTTTTGTTGTTGAGTTGTACTTTTACTGCATTGTGATCAGATAGTATGTGTGGTATAATTTCTACTTTCTTATATTTGCTGAGGCTTTCTTTGTGCCCTAGGATATGATCTATTTTGGAGAAGGTTCCATGAGCTGCTGAGAAGAATATATATTGTGTAGACATTGGATGAAATGTTCTGTAGACATCAGCTAGGTCCATTTGATCTATTGCATATTTTAGATCTTGGATTTCTTTATTGATTTTTTGTTTGGATGACCTATCTATTGATGATAATGGGGTGTTAAAGTCTCACACAATCACTGTGTTGGTGTTTATATATGCTTTTAGGTCTTTCAGGGTATGTTTGATGAAATTGGTTGCGTTGACATTGGGTTCATACAGATTGATGATTATTATTTCCTTTTGGTCTATTTCCCCTTTTATTAGTATGGAATGTCCTTCTTTATCTTGTTTGATCAATGTAGGTTTGAAGTCTACTTTGTCAGAGATAAGTATTGCTACTTCTGCCTGTTTTCACAGGCCATAAGCTTGGTAAATCTTCTTCCAGCCTTTCATCCTAAGCGTATGCTTATTTCTGTCGGTGAGATGAGTCTCCTGTAAGCAACAAATTGTTGGATCTTCTTTTTTAATCCATTTCGTCAAGCGGTGCTTTTTGATGGGTGAATTAAGTCCGTTAACATTAAGTGTTAGTACTGATAGGTATGTGGTGATTCCTGCCATTTAGTTGTCTTAGTTGTTTGAAGGTTTGATTGTGTGTACCTAACTTGATGTTACTCTCTACTGTCTTGCTTTTTCTTTTCCTGTGGTTTGGTTCTGCCTGCCTTTTAATGGTTCAGTTGGGTGTCACTTTCTGTGTGCAGAATCTCTTGCAGAATCTTTTGTAATGGTGGCTTTGTGTTCACATATTGTTTTAGTTTCTGCTTATCATGGAAGACTTTTATTGCTGCATCTATTTTAAATGATAGCTTTGCTGGGTAGAGGATCCTGGGGTTGAAGTTATTTTCATTCAGTGCCTGGAAGATCTAACCCCACACTCTTCTTGCTTTTAATGTTTCTGTTGAGAAGTCTGCTGTGATTTTAATGGGTTTACCTTTGCATATTACTTGTTTTTTCTCTCTTACATCCTTCAATATTCTTTCCTTAGTTTTTGAACTTGTTGTTTTAATGATGATATGTCGTGCGGTAGTCCTATTTTGATCTCATCTGTTTGGTGTGCTAGAGGCTTCTTGCATCTGTATGGGAATATCTTTCTCTAGATTTGGGAAATTTTCTGTTATTATTTTGTTGAATATATTACGCATTCCCTTCGCTTGCACCTCTTCTCCTTCTCCGATGCCCATGATTCTCAAGTTTGGTCTTTTGATGGAGTCAGTGAGCTCTTGCATTTTCTTTTCACAGGTCTTGAGTTGTTTAATTAATAGTTCTTTGGTTTTTCCTTTAATTACCATTTCATCTTCAAGTTCTGAGATTCTGTCTTCTGTTTGTTCTATTCTGCTGGATTGGCCTTCCGTTTTGTTTTGCAGTTCTGTTTTGTTCTTTTTTCTGAGGTTTTCCATCTCCTGTTTGGTTTCCTCTTTAATGTTGTCTATTTTTGTCCTGAGTTCATTTTTCCATTTATTCATCGTGTTCTCTGTTTCACTTTGGTGTTTATACAGTGCTACAATGGTTTCCTTTATTTCTTCTTTTGCTTTTTCAAATTCTCTATTTTTGTTGTCTTGGAATTTCTTGAGTGTCTCCTGTGCATTTTGCTTGACCCTATCCAGTATCATCTCTATAAAATTCTCATTAAGTACCTGTAGTATGTCTTCTTTTAAATTATTCTTGTGGGCTTCTTTGGGTCCTTTGGCATAGTTTGTCTTCATTTTGTTGGAGTTTGGATCTGAGTATCTGTTTTCTTCATTGCCCTCTGGTTCCTGTACTAATTTTTTGCTGTGGGGAAACTGGTTTCCCTGTTTTTTCTGTCTTCCCATCATTGTCTTTGGTGTTGTTACTGTCCCTGTACTGTGTGCAATTAAGTATTTTCTAGCTTGTAATAATAACAATGGTAATATTTAGAATGGAAGGGTGAGAGGAGATGGAAAGCTAGAAGTTAAAGAAAAGGGGAAAACAAATACACAGACAACAAGAAGAAAACAGAACAAGGTATCAGACAAGAAAGTTTCAAAGGTATAAACAGGGAGCATTAGTGTACTAATTGACAGTAAGCTGAACAGACATTAGAGAGACAGAGAGAGGATTGAAAATCAAAAATAAAAAAAAAGATAAGAATAAAAATAAAAAATAAGTAAATGAAAGAAATATCTATATATAAAAATGAATTAAAATAAAATGGAAAATAGAAAATTAAAAAAAAAAACCCAAAAAGCTTCCAAGTTTATATGCAATGCAGTTTCAGTCTTAATAATTTGGGTGTCTGTCTCAATCTCCAGTCCTGGAGTTGGTGCCTCAGATGTTGTTCTGTAGTTGTCTCATCAAAGGGGATGCATAAAGTAGAACAAAACTACATACACACACACACACACACACACACACACACACACACACACACACACACAAAGCCCCACCAAGTGTCCCAAGTCAAATGCAATACAGTTTCAGTAAGTTTTTCAGCTTGCAGGTGTAATTCGGTTGTTCTCTCATCAAAGGTAGGGAGAAAAAAAAAAGAGTCTGGAGACAGTTCTGAGAGTGGTATCTGCAACTGTGGCTTGCCTGCCTGCTGCTCTCAGCCTGCTGTAGCTGGCGGCATTATTTATGCAGATCTCTGGGGTGAACTTAGCACTCACCTGGTCCCACAGGCTTTCTTTGCTCAGAGTTCTGTGCAGGAGCCTCTGCTACAGGCTTTCCCCTTTCCAAGCACTGGGAAAGGTGACAGTGCCCCTGCATTGTCAGGCCTGTGTGTTTATTTACAGTTCATGTGAGAGGTGAGTCTTTCCCCCTCTCCTGTGCAGTTTTCCTCCCACTGCCACTTTCACAAGCTTTCCTGCTCCTGCTTAGTGGGCAGTGCTGCTGCTCCTGCTGGCCACCGTGTTTATTTACAGTTCACGTGGGAAGTGGGTCTTCCCTCCTCTCCTGTGGAGTTTTTCTCCCTCCGCTACTCTCACAAGCTTCCCCACTCTTGGTTGCTGGGTGCGAGCCCTGCTCCCGCCAGAGGCTGTCTGGCCTGCCCGGCTTGTTTATTTACAGTCCCAGGAAGGATTCCCTTCCCCCAATCTTCAGTGCTCAGGGCGCCCCACCCTCTTTCCAGCATGTTTTAATTGTTCTTATTGCTTATTACTCAGTTTCTCTTTTTTTCCCCAGGTGGAGGTCAGTCTGTCCAGGGGGCTATACTGCTCTGGCCCAGGCTTGTCTGTGGGGGTACCACGGTACCGTGAAGCTCACCTGGTCCACGTCTTCCCAGTGGGTGCCGGCCACTGGCAGCCCTGGGGGCCCTCCTTCTTTCTCTGTTTAACGTGAAGTGGAGATTCTCTGCACCGGGTGGAGGTGTGGAGGGGTCAAAGTTATGCCTTTTCTTAGTGATTATGCCTGCAAAGTGTGTCTCCAGCATCTCTCCAAGATTTCACTATAGGAGGCTCGCTTTCTGCTTCCTACCTCTATCTGCCATCTTGGAATACTCCTCTAGCAGCTTTTGAGTAGAGTTTTTTGGGTCTTTAAGGTATAGGATCATGTCGTCTGCAAATAGGGATATTTTGACTGTTTCTTTACCTATTTGTATTCTTTTTATTCCTTCTTCTTGCCTAATTGCTCTGGCTAGGAATTCCGGTACTATGTTGAATAGGAGTGGAGATAGTGGGCATCCTTGCCTAGCTCCTGATTTTGGAGGGAATGGTTTCAGTTTTTCTCCATTAAGTATAATGCTGGCTGTGAGTTTGTCATATATAGCTTTTATAATGTTGAGTTACTTTCCTTCTAATCCTAGTTTTCTTAGAGCTTTTATCATGAAATGGTGTTGAATCTTATCAAAGGCTTTTTCTGCATCTATTGAGATGATCAAGTGGTTTTTGTCTTTGCTTCTGTTAATGTGGTTTATTACGTTTATTAATTTTCTTATGTTGAACCACCCCTGCATCCCTGGGATGAAGCCTACTTGGTCATGGTGAATAATCTTTTTGATGTGTGGTTGAATTCGGTTTGCCATTATTTTGTTGAGGATTTTTGCATCAATGTTCATTAAGGAGATTGGCCTATAGTTCTCCTTTTTGGAGGTGTCTTTGCCTGGTTTTGGGATAAGTGTGATACTGGGTTCATAAAATGTGTTAGGCAGTTTTCCTTCCCTTTCTATTTCATGGAACAGTTTAAGGAGGGTTGGTATCAGTTCTTCTTTAAAGGTCTGATAGAATTCAGCAGAGAATCCATCAGGTCCTGGACTTTTCTTTTTGGGGAGACTCTTGATTGCTGCTTCAATTTCATTTTGTGTTATAGATCTATTCAGGTGATTAATATCCTCTTGGTTCAGTTTTGGATGATCATATGTATCTAGAAATCTGTCTATTTCTTTAAGATTTTCAATTTTTTTTGAATATAGGTTCTCGAGGTAGTCACTGATGAATTCCTGGACTTCTATGGTGTTTGTTGTTATCACCCCTTTTGCATTCCTGATTCTACTAATTTTGGTTTTTTCTCTCCTCATTTTAGTCATGTTTGCCAGGTGTCTGTCGAACTTGTTTATTTTTTCAAAGAACTAACTTTTTGTTTCATTAATTCTTTGCATGGTTTTTTTTGTTTCTATTTGGGATTTATTTGTTCTTGCTTTTCTAGGAGTTTGAGATGTATCATTAGGTCATTGATTTGGGATCTTTCAGTCTTTTTAATATATGCACTCATGACTATAAACGTTCCTCTCAGGACAGCCTTTGCTCTGTCCCATAGGTTCCAGTAGGTTGTGTTTTCATTTTCATTGACTTCCAGGAACTTTTTAATTTCCTGTTTTATTTCATCAATGACCCATTTTTCATTAAGTAATGAGTTATTTAGTTTCCAGCTGTTTGCATGTTTTTTGTCTTTACTTTTGTTGTTGAGTTGTACTTTTACTGCATTGTGATCAGATAGTATGTGTGGTATAATTTCTATTTTCTTATATTTGCTGAGGCTTTCTTTGTGCCCTAGGATATGATCTATTTTGGAGAAGGTTCCATGGGCTGCTGAGAAGAATGCATATTGTGTAGAGATTGGATGAAATGTTCTGTAGACATCAAGTACGCCCATTTGATTTATGGTATATTTTAGATCTTGGATTTCTCCATTAATGTTTTATTTCCATGACCTATCTGTTGATGATAATGGGGTGTTAAAGTCTCACACAACCACTCTGTTGGAATTAGTATATGCTTTTAGGTCTTTCAGGGTATGTTTGATGAAATTGGGTGCATTGACTTTGGGTGCATATAGGTTGATAACTGTTATTTCCTTTTGGTCTATTTCCCCTTTTATTAGTATGGAATGTCCTTCTTTATCTCGTTTGATCAATGTAGGTTTGAAGTCTATTTTGTCAGACATAAGTATTGCTACTCCTGCCTGTTTTGGGGGGCCAATGGCTTGGTAAATCTTCTTCTAGCCTTTAATCCTAAGCCTATGCTTATTTCTGTCTCGAGATGGGTCTCCTGTTAGCAACAAATTGTTGAATTTTCCTTTTTAATCCATTTTGTCAAGTGGTGCTTTTTGATGGGTGAATTAAGTCCGTTAACATTAAGCGTTAGTCTGATAAGTATGTGGTGATTCCTGTCATTTAGTTGTCTTAGTTGTTTGAAGGTTTGATTGTGTGTACCTAACTTGATGTTACTCTCTACTGTCTTGCTTTTTCTTTTCCTGTGGTTTGGTGCTGCCTGTCTTTTCATGGTTAAGTTGGGTTTCTCTTTCTGTGTGCAGAATCCCTTGAAGAATCTTTTGTAATGGTGGCTTTGTGGTCACATATTGTTTTAGTTTCTGCTTATCATGGAAGACTTTCATTGCTCCATCTATTTTGAATGATAGTTTTGCTGGGTAGAGTATCCTGGGGTTGAAGTTATTTTCATTTAGTGCCTGGAAGATCTCTCCCCAAGCTCTTCTTACTTTTAATGTTTCTGTTGAGAAGTCTGCTGTGATTTTGATGGGTTTACCTTTGTATGTTATTTGTTTTTTCTCTCTTACAGCCTTCAATATTCTTTCCCTACTTTCTGAACTTGTTCTTTTAATGATGATATGTCGTGTGGTAGTCCTATTTTGATCTGGTCTGTTTGGCGTGCTAGAGGCTTCTTGCATCTGTATGGGAATATCTTTCCCTAGATTTGAGAAATTTTCTGTTATTATTTTGTTGAATATATTATGCATTCCCTTTACTTGCACCTCTTCTCCTTCTTCAATGCCCATGATTCTCAAGTTTGGTCTTTTGATGAAGTCAGTGAGTTCTTGCATTTTCTTTTCACAGGTCTTGAGTTGTTTAACTAATAGTTCTTCAGTTTTTTTCTTTTAATTACCATTTCATCTTCGAGTTCTGAGATTCTATCTTCTGTTTGTTCTATTCTGCTGGATTGGCCTTCCATTTTGTTTTACAATTCTGTTTCATTCTTTTTTCTGAGGTTTTCTATATCCTGGGTCGTTTCCTCTTTAATGTTGTCTATTTTCGTCCTGAGTTCATTTATGTCTTTATTAATCATGTTTTCTGTTTCACTTTGTTGTTTATACAATGCTTCTGTGGTTTCCTTTTTTTCTTCTTTTGCTTTTTCTAATTCTCTATTTTTGTTGTCTTGGAATTTCTTGAGTGTCCCCTGTACATTTTGGTTAACCATATCCAGGATCATCTCTATAAAATTCTCATTGAGTACCTGTAGTATTTCTTCTTTTAGATTGTTCTTGTGGGCTTCATTGGGTTCTTTGGCATAGTTTATCTTCATTTTGTTGGAGTCTGGATCTGAGTATCTATTTTCTTCATTTCCCTCTGATTCCTGTACTAATTTTTTGCTGCTGGGAAGCTGGTTTCCCTGTTTTTTCTGCCTTCCTGTCATTGCCCTTGGTGTTGTTATTGTCCCTGTACTGTGTGTAATTAAGTATTTTCTGGCTTGTAGTAATAGCACTAGTGATATTTAGAATGGAAGGGTGAGAGTAGATGGAAATCAAAGAAGTTAAAGGAAAAGGGAAAAACAAATAAAGAAGAAGAAAAAAAACAAAGAGAAAAACAAAAACGTTTCAAACATATAAACAGGGAGAGACATTGTACTATTCAACCATAAGCTGAAAAAGCATTAGAGAGACAGAGAGAGGACTGAAAATAAAAAATAAAAAAAGAAATGAAAAAATATATATATAAAAAAAAAGTAAAAAAAAAAAAATCTCCAAGTTCAAATGCAATTTTGATGTTCATCCCTCAGCCTCCAATCCTGGAGATGGTGCCTCAGATGTTGTTCTGTAGTTGTCTCATCAAAGGGGAAAAATAAAATAAACCAAAATCACACAAAACAGACAAACAAACAAAAAAAACCTCACAGTGTCCCAAGTTCAAATGTAATACAGTTTCAGGAAGTTTTTCAGCATGCAGGTGTAGTTTAGTTGTTGTCTCATCAAAGGTAGGGAGAGCGAAAAGAAAAAAAAAAGAGTCTGGAGACAGGTCTGTGAATGGCTATCTGCGGCTGTGGCTTGCCTGCCTGCTGCTGTCAGTCTGCTGTTGCTGGAGGCTTTATTTATGCAGATCTCAGGGGTGAGCTTAGCACTCACCTGGCCCCACAGGCTTTGTTTACTCAGAGTTCTCCTGTGTGTGACTGCCACTGCTACAAGCTTTCCCCTTTCCAAGCGCACTAGGGGAGGTGACACTGCACCAGCTTTCTCAGGCCAGCATGGTTATTTACAGTTCACGTGGGAGGTGGGTCTTCTCCCCTCTTCTGTGGAGTTTTCCTCCCACCGCCACTTTTACAAGCTTTCCTGCTCCTGGTTGCTGGGCATGTGCCGCACTCCTGCCTTCTCCAGCCTGGCATGTTTATTTACAGTTCTGGGAGGGTTCCCCTTCTCCCGTCTTCAGTACTCAGGGCATCCCGCCCTCTTTGCTACATGTCTTGTTTTTATTGCTTATTACTCAGTTTCTCTTTTTTCCCTGGGTGGAGGTCAGTCTGTCCAGGGGGCTATGCTGGTCTGGCCCAGGTTTGTGTGTGGGAGTACCACGTACCGCTTAGCTCACCTTGTGGTCCACGTCTTCCCAAGCAGTCTGGGCACTGGTGACTGGCGGTCCGGGGGCCCTCCTGATTTCTCCGTTTAACCTGTAATGGAGATGCTCTGTGCAGGCTGGAGGTGTGGAGGGGTCAAAGTTTTGCCTCTTTTTGGTGGTTTTCTCTGTAAGGTGTACATCCTGCATCTCTCCAAGATTTTACTTTAGGAGGCATGCTTTCTGCTTCCTCCCTCTAGCCGCCATCTTGGAATCCCTCTGGCCTGTCTACTGTTATTCTTTGATTACCTTCCATGCTGATTTGCATATTGGCTGCACTTATTTAGATCCATAGCATTTTTGTTGTTTTGTTTTTTTGGTGATATCCATTCTGACTGGAGTAAGAAACAAATCTTAATGTTGTTTTGATTTGTATTTCTTTCAGGGCTACAGATGTTAAAGTTTTCTTTACATATTTAATGGACCATTGTTTTTATGCTTTTGAGAATTGTTTGTTCAGTTTATTTGCCCATTTATTAATAGTAATATTTGTTATTTTGTTATTTAGGTTTTGAGTTCTTTTAAATTCTAGATATTAATCACCTAAAATATTAATATCTCACAAAGATTTTCTCCCATTATGTAGGCTTTTCCTCTATTCTGGTAAATTATTACTTTGATGTACAGAAGCTTTTTAATTCGATGCAATTTCATTGGTCAATTCTTGCTCCTATTTCCTGAGCTACTGGATTACCATTTGGAAAGGCTCTGACTCTTAAATATTTCAGAAGTGTTTTCCCTATGTTTTCCTGCAGTAGATTCAGAGTTTTAGCTCTAACATTAAGGTCATGTTACTATTTTGTAGTGATTTTTGTACAGAGTAAGAGACAAGAATTTAGTTTCAGTCTTCCACAACTGTAAATTCAGTCTTTCTAGAACCACTTGTTAAAGAGAATATCTTTTCTTGAACCTGTGTTCTTGGCACCTTTGTCAAAAATTGTAGGACTGTGTGGACTTATTTCTGGATCTTCTATTCTATTCCATTGTTATATATGTCTATTTTTGTACCAGTGCCATTCTGTTTTATTTAGTGTGGCCCTGTAGCAATCTATTTTAGTTATCTACTGTGTATAGATATAAAATTTTCTTTATCTATTCTTCAGTTAATGCTTGCATTGGCTGTTTCCTTAGCTCAGCTACTTGATTAGTGCTTTTTGTAAATATGGGTGTGCAAGAATCTCTATTGTATAATTCTTACATTGGAGTAATACTCAGGGATGGTATGTCAGGATCATATGGTAGTTCTATTTTAAGTTTCCTTAGGAATCTTCACAATGACATCCATAGGATCTGGATTAACTTATATCCACACCAATGGTGTACAAGGGGAACCTTTTCCCTGAATCACCACCAGCATTTGTTGCTGTTTGTTTTATTGATGATAGTCATTCTGATAGAAGTAAGATGGTGTCTCAGTTTTATTTTGATTTATGTTTTATTCAGGGCTAAGAATGTTGAGCATATCTTCATTTATATTGGATATTTGTATTTCCTCTACTGAGAACTCTCTGTTCAATCCACTTGCCATTTATTAATTGGAATATTTATTTAGGTATTCAAGCTCTATATGTTCTGAATATTAATTTCTTTGTGAGATGAATAGCTCACAAATTTTCTCCCATTCTATAGGTTACCTCTTTAGTCTGTTAGCTATTTCTATTCATGTACAGAAGATCTTAAATTTGATATAATCCCATTTGTCAATTCTGGCTTTATTTCCTGAGCATTTTTATTCTTATTTCGAAAGTTGTTGCCTATGCTTGTATTTCAAATGTTTACTTATGTTTTTCTATAGTAGTTTTAGCTCTTGTGTTAAGGTCTTTGATTTATTTTAAAGTGATTTTAGTTCAGGGTGAGAGATAGGCATCTAGTTTCATTCTTCCACATGTGGAGGTATACCATTCTCAACACAATCAGTGCTTGGTGTGTTATTCAGAGCAAACCTGGGGAACATGAGGGAAGTTCATATTTATAAACCTTTTGCTGTGGCCACAGTAGTCCCAAATGCCTCACAGTCATTGGTCGGTGACATGACACCATGGGATTCTGCCTGACTCTTGCACTATGAGAGACCAGCCCAAAGGTGCTATGTCATGCCTCTCTTGACCACATCCACAAAGCTTTGTCATCCTATGAGGGCATAGTCCACCAAGACAAGTAAAGCACCAGGATTATACAAAGTATTTCACTGATATGAGCTGTCTACTGGTAAAGTCTTCTGGCTTAAGACCACTCAAGATGTTGCCTAGAATAGAAGGTTGATTTAATAATGCCATGTGTTTCCTCTTGGCACCTGGGCTGCTCCATCTGCTCCATGCACAGGAAGGCTGGAGGATGGGTTTCATTAGGATTTGTTCAATGTTAGGCACTGCTGTCTTTGCACAGAGTTCCAAGGCAAAGTCCACTGTGTACTACTCTGTCCTAATCTTCAGTGAATGGTGTATTGGTCTATCCTATGTGGCCCAAAGTTGGAGTCATGCTGGTAAATGTAGTCTCTTGGCCACCAAGGCTCACACTGAGCTGTGTCACACCTGTATCTCATGGGAAGGGAAAAGTGGGGACAACAGAGTGCAATGTAAGGGTGAATATGAAGAAAGTACATCGTATGCATGCATAGAAACGTCAATGAGACCCTGTTCTGTATAAAACAAATATACACCATTGTAAAGATATAAAATTTGAGCATTCCATTCATAAATGAAAAGTGTAATAAATATGCCAAAACACCTAAAAATTCACTTTACTTAATTTTTAACAATTAAGCCTTGGATAAAACATAATATCATAATTTGTCTGACATATCTTTAAGCCTATATTTAATTGCTCATCTGTAAGAAAATATCTTTCTTTCTAGTGTTTATGAAATAGTATTAAATATCATAATTTGTTTACACACAGAACTCAATTTCAAATTCCAAAGATAAGAATAATACAGACAAAAGGGGAAAACACAACAATAAAAAATAAAAGAAGACACTGATATTTTGGAACTGGATCAAAATCACAAATATTCAGTGACAGAGTTAGAACAAAATAGTATAATGTATTACATGCAAAATTTAAAATGTAAGGACCAATGGAAACCAACTAAAGCACTGATTAGAAAAAAATTAAACTAACATAGTTGAATAAAAAGGAAGAAGTTTTCTAAATAATTAAATTAAGGTTGAAATTTAAGAAATTAGAAAAAAATCAAAGTAATTCCAAAGAAATTAGAGGAAAAACTCATGAACAGGAAACAAATTGTGAATTCTTTCAGAAACAAAATCAGTTGCTGCAGTTTTTTTAATGCAACAACTCATATTTTGGTCAAATTACAAAAAAAACCAGAGTTTTCAAATGTAAAATATGAAATGACTGGTATTTTTTAGTTGTACTGGGTATAAACTCAGATCCTCACACTTGCTAGGTACTTAGTCTATCATTTGATCCATGTCCTCAGCAAGAATTGATAAAAGAGAAATCACTTCAAAGAAAGAAAACTTTTTTAAAAACCTGAATGAGGGCTGGAGCTGTGGCTTAAGGGGTAGAGAACCAGCTTAGTAAGCGTGAATCACTGAGTTCAAACCCTAGTACGACAATAAATAAATAAAATCCTGTTCTAAAAAAACTGAATGAGCAACTTGAAATCTATAAAAATAAATTGAAGCACTAAATGTTCCCAATTGTGTGAAGAACTTGAAATTTGGATGGTATTTAGCTACTCAAAAACATAAATAAAACAAAGTTCTTACATCTTGTCTTCTGCTTCTAAGTAGAAAAGGATTGAGGTTGAAAAACACTAAGGCCTCTGCAAATATGTTTATGAAGATAGATGAATGCATGCCTTGTTCATATCTCCATGGGAGAACACCTTGATGTGTTCAGCATACACCAGTGGACCTTTCATTTATATAAACAAACAAGTCTGTCCACTTGGGTGCTATACTATCCAGCCAATTGCCACCACATCCCACTCAAAATACCTGAAAACTTCTCAATAGTTTGAACACAGATTGCATTATGAGACTCAAAGAGCCATCTAAAGATCTTTCAAATTCATGAGAACCTTATTCACTACAACATCGTATCCCAATGCAGGGAGATTCTCTAAATGGGAAGCCTGGGTCAAACCCCAATTTTTTCTGTGATTTGCTGATGAATTTCTTTTGAATTACATAATTTGACTCTTTTACCTAATTCTTTCTCCTGTGTTTAGGTGGTTTTGGAAGAACTACCAATTTGTATTGGTTTTGTACTTTACCATTGAGGAGATAAACAGGGACTCTCATCTTCTCCCCAACATATCCCTGGGTTTCAATGTCTGTAATGCCTTTGCCAGTGACCAGTTCACCTTGTGGAGCACTCTTCTTTGGCTGTCAGAAAACATCGAAGCTCTCCCTAATTACAACTGCCAGACAAACAGCAAGTCTATTGCCGTAATTTCAGGAACTAAGTCAGCATTTTCAGCTGAGATTGGAACACTTCTGGAACTCTACAGAATCCCACAGGTAAATGTGTTGTGAATTGTGAAGAAAAATGTTTGGATTTTCCTCAATGCCATCCATGCACATCTGATGAAAATGAATTATGGAAACTAAGAATGCATAATACATAAGTATTTAAATGCAAGTCCTAGGGAGTTCCCTGAGTTGTGAGATTATTTACAATGGGAAGGAAAGGAAGATAAACAACACAGAACCATACAGAGACTCTCCACCAAAATCTTTTCCAGGGCCAATGTATCTGTCTTCCAGTCACTGAGACCATTGACTGCTGACTACGCACAGCAGTCTACTTCATGGCAGATTTCCACAGCACAGAAATGCTCCAGTCTAGGATATGACAGTCATAGGGGCATTCAGAGACTGACAGCTATCATTTGTGAGGATAGTAACAACTGGACACATCTGATTTCCATCTGAGACAACACTGAGAGCCATAAAGTTTCCAAAAACTCCAAAGTAGTGTTGAGCTCAGTTACACTTCTACAGGGATTTGCCTTCTCTTTCTGTCTATTCCTACCTTAAATCCACATATGTGAGAGCACTACCAGTGTACTTCATACTTCCAATACTCTGTATCAGATATTCTTTCCTGGAGACCCATCTCCAGCAAACAGCAATCAGGAGGCATTAGGAGCATATGTATTCATTTGAAAAGAAGATATATGTTCAGGAAGAATTATACCTGAGAAAATGTCACAGAAAAGTGATTGCACTCTTCAAGAAATCCTAGGTTGTACTGTGGTAATAAATTAAATTGAATGTATTGAGAGAGAAATACAGTAAATATTTCTTTCTTTCTCATTATTTACATCAAATGTTGGTTATGGTGGATGGTTATACTCTACAAGTCACAAGTTATAAGGATGAGACAAATGCCATTATTTTGACAAATCCAAATTTGAAGTTAATTCCTTCCCTTTTTCTCACTTCTCCAGATGAAAAGAACATGTGGTTATCACACATACTGTTCATCAAAAGTCACATTTTCTTTTTTAATGCATTGGCATTGGGAAAGATCAACTTGTGTGTGCTCTGGGTGAGAGAACTGGGTAATATCTACACCAGTCTTTTTCTTTAACCAATGCTAATACATTCTTTAGCCATCTCCTGTAGAGAATTCTCTCATGTTCCCCTTAAGAGAGGCAATCTAAAAATCACACTAAACTCAGAATCATGATATATTTCTTTGCTCCTTCAGGTAACATATGGACCTTTTCATCCCATGCTAAGTGATAGAGACCAGTTTCCATCACTGTATCAGATGGCACCCAAGGACAGTTTTTTGGCCCATGCAATGATCTCATTATTGCTGCATTTTGGCTGGACGTGGGTGGCACTGTTTGTATCTGATGATATGAAAGGAGAGCAGTTCCTTTGGGATCTGAAAGCAGAGATGATAAAGAATGGTATCTGCATGGCCTTTACAGAAAAGCTCTCTGCCCCTAAGACAATGTACGGATCAAGTGATATCACTTTCATGAGTAGGATTAGAGTTTCATCTGCAAATGTTCATATACTGTATGGTGAAACAGACAGCCTTATCACCATGGACGTTGCAGCAGAATTCTTTTTAACCACAGGGAAGGTGTGGATCATGACAAGAAAATGGGATATTGTTGTGTATGAAATGAACCACATGTTACACTCTTTCCATGGAAGCTTCTCATTTTCACACCACAAGGGGGAAATCCCTGGCTTCAGGCACTTTCTCAAGAGAGTCAACCCTTCCCAATACCCAGGAGACTTTTACTTCAGTAAATTGTGGCTTCACGCTTTTCAGTGTTCACCTGTTGGGTCACTGTGTGGAAAAATTGGAGTGTGCCCTCCAAATTCTTCCTTAGAGTTTATGCCAGGAAATATTGACATCATGACCATATCAGACTCCAGCTATTTCATCTATAATGCTGTGTATGCTATAGCCCATGTTCTCCATCAAATGCTTTTGGAGAAAATTGAAATGGGGTCCTCAGGACATACAGACAAGCCAAGGATGCTTCCCTGGGAGGTAAGCCTTTTCCAGAAACAGGACAATAACTGAACACTTAAAACCATCTTCAGGCATTTTACTGAGGTATACCATCATGATTCCATTTCATCTCAAGATCAGCCAGATCAGGCAAAGGCAATATGGATTTTTGCACACTACATGTACATGTGTGTGTTATGTTATGTTTTTATTTCTATTGGGAGAATTCTGCCACTGGTGGCTGTGATTTCAAGCTACTAAATTAAACATTATATCAAGATATTTCCAAATGTAGGAAAAAAATAGCCAAATACAACTGAAGACCAGAGACAGGATTATTTAAAAAATGCTCAGATCAACACTAATCCAAAGCTTTCTATGTGGTACTTTTGATGAAAAATAAAAATGGGTTCTACATAATAACCTAAATCAATTCTGGTAAACTAATTGGTTTTAGATATACCCATTCTTTCAAAACCTGGAACAATCATGGGAGTAAGGCCTGTGTTATCACCTTTAAATATAGAACCACTGGTAATGTGAATAAACTCATGATATCCTCCATGGGTCTTATATGGATTTGTCCAAACTTTAACACCGACTTGTTTGAATCCATAACAAATGCATGAAATGTTCATGAACTCTTGTTCTCATACAAAACTTACAACTATACTAATCAAATGTATTGAATAATACAGATAAGTTTAATATTAAATAGTCAAATATGGAAACATACAAATGATGTTGGAAAACCTAACTCACCATTTGATTTCATTTTTACTGACAATAATAATATTTGAAATACCATATCAAGGTTGAGTTTATTTATGGATGCCTGTAAGACAAATAGGTACTTTTTCCAAGACAGGGTTCAATGATGTAGAGTAAGTCTGCCTTATTCTATGATTTATTGCATATGGCTTTGACCAAGCACTGTCAAAATTAAATAAATTTTAAAATTAAAAAGTAATTTTAAAAATAAAATTTAATTCTTACAGGCATATTACTTAGTTCAGTTGATTCAGAGAAGCTCTCATTTACTAGCACATTATCATCAGTTGTGTATAAATAGTTGTGAAATGTGCTAAGTATGTCCCTGACCTTAGTTTTATGAAAATATGTCTTCCAAAAGCCAGTGGTGCCCAAAAATAAGATAAAAGTTATGGTTATCCTCCCAAGCCCCAAAATGGCACATAACATGAAAATTTAGATTCGTTGAAAGCAGCATGTCTTTAGCAGAAGTTGGGTTGTGTTATGGAGAAAATGACTGAAGCAATCGTAGTACACTACTGAACTTTATGCATCCTGAGCATTCACTGCTTTTCCTCAATGGCAGTCTCCTTGGAACAATATACATGTAGATAGCAAGGGTCTACAGTAATTGTGGATTATTTATACTGTTTCTGCTCCATTTAGCTGAAGATTTTAACAACAGTTGTTTAAAAAATAAGAGGTTAATTATTGCTTTCCTCAGCCCAATGTTACAGGCCACAGAGACTCAAGGAGTAGCACGCTCCAATAGAAACTTCATTAGACTGGATGTTTCATTTTCTTAAGTTTTTGAACATTAATTGTTCCATGAAAAGTTATGAAACAATAGCATTTTTACCAAAAGAGTTCTGGAGACATGGAGAGAAAACCAGTGGAGCCCATTTTAAAAGTTTCATTGAGGTAAAACTAACATTTTAAGTGCACATATTTAACATATAAATTTCAGTGAGTTTGGATATATATGTGCAGCCATACTACCATACCACAATCAAACTCCTAATAAATCCTCCCTTTTTAAGCATAATGATTGACTTCTAAGGAGCTGCAAACAGAATTTATTGCTCAGGTTTACAGCAGAGATCATACCAATGCCATCCTCTGGGCAACATCCTAGAATTACTTTGAATAGGTTAAATTGTCCCCCATTGTTTTCATGGAGGGAAGAAGAGCTGTTCTCACTAGAGCCCATGAGATGGTGAGCACTCAAATAGAACATAGTGTCTACCAATAATGAGACATTAGTGCAGGGATGTTGGAAAAAGGGTTTCTTAGTAGATATGGACTTTCCACTTTTAATTTCTGTTTATTCCTCATTTCCTAATTTATACCTCTCTTGCAGCTTCATCCATTTCTGAAGAAAATCCAGTTCATAAATACAGCTGGGGACCACATATCCTTAGATAAAGAAACAAACTACATGGCACATTATGATATCGAGAACACTGTCAATTTTCCTGCTGGTCTTGGGTTGATGGTTAAAGTAGGAGAGATTTTCTCTAAGACTCCACATGACCAAGTCTTGATCATCAATGACAAGATAATAGAATGGCCTATTGGATTTACAGAGGTATAACACCTTTTCAATATGGAAGGATATGAATTGAGTCTAGAGATGAGACTAAGTGTGACCCTTTAATTAGTAATAAATTCATCTTTCACATTTGATACTGTGGGATCTTGCCTTTATGAATTCTGAGCTAATGCCTCCAGAATGAGCAAGTTCAAAGCAGGTATTATTTTTCAATTTTGGTATATTTAATCATGCAACAGCTGAGTGAATAAACTTAATAAATAGTTATAACAAGTGATAAAATATCTGTATTAATGCCAAACATATCCCTGCAGATATCCTCAAATTGTTACACATATATGATCAGAGATATTAGTAGGTTTTGGTGCACAGTAAATATGAATAAATTGTGGATTGAAAAATGATTTTCAGCTTTCTAGATGCCACCACCATTTCCCTTGTCATTTTAGATACTATTAAGCCTTCAACCTTTGTTGTACTTAGAATCTCAAAACACTGGCACAATTTCATTTTGCCTTTCAACAGTTAGAAAATCCCACAAAATTTTGCTACAGATTTAGATAAAAATCATTCTTTGCAACTATGGTGTGTGGCTGATTTCTATGAGTATGTGCCCACCTGGAATATAAAACCTGAAACTGGAGTAAAGAGGAAAACACGATTAACAGTGGACTCCCATTACTTCCTTGTTATTTGTGCTTTTTTGTATCTTTTGTTTCTTCACTTCTTTCTATAGTGTGTCTATGCATCGTGTTATGACATTCTTTTATTTACAATGTAAAATTTTATAACCAGCCAAGTATGAAAACTAGTAAAATATCCTCAGATATACAAGTTCTTAGAGACATTATTACATGGAAGCATTTATCATGAAGATTTATTAGGAAATTTTTATACAAGATGAGGGAAAATCCCAGGGTATATTACTGGCAATATATGAAAGAAATAAAAGTGAACCTAGATAATATTCTTAATAAAATTTCACTGGATAAACAGTGAAAAGGCAAATAAAAAATAACCATTTTAATCCAGAATTAGAAGCCCAACAGGGAGGGATTATGACATAGTAATGACTACCTTCTGAAAGGTGAATTTCTCTTTTATGAAGATAGAGAAATTGACATCTTGTAAAAAGTTGTTAGTAATATGCAAGATCATGATTGATGCTTCTCTTTTCCTTCAGAATTCTCAATCTGTTTGTAGCCAGAGCTGCCTTCCAGGATTCAGGAAAATTCCACAGGAAGGAAGACCCATTTGCTGCTTTACTTGTGGTTTTTGCCCAGAGAGACACATATCCAATCAGACAGGTAAAAATATAGAACTGCCCCAAGACTGTATCTTCCCACCAACAGCATCTCAATGAGAAAAAACATGAGGATATTTGCGATGACATCATAGTGTGCCACTGCTTTCCATTCACTCGTTGTTTCAATTTATCCATTTTATAACCACAGTTGCTATGGCATTTTGTGCAAACTGTTGTTAAAAAGTGCTCACACTAGCACATAACCATGGCACTAATTCCAACAGTCATCTTTCTCTGCCATACAGTGACTGAGAGATACAAATGAAATCTACCAATGAAATGTAGTTGTGTAATCCTCCAAGATATTTGTGGGTGCTGTTAATACACAAGCTAATATTGTTTCCATACCTAAATGGCACATAGAGAGGAAATTTGCATAAATTGTTTTATAATTAATGTATTGTTGCTTGTGCCTTGTCTTTAAGGCTTATCAGGTGTCATCTATACATAAGTGATACCAGTACCCTGTCTGATTGAATTATATAATATAGAAAGGGAAAGGAACAAGTTCAAATAACATTCAATGAAGAGCTCAATATTGCATCCCTAAAAATAAATGAAGAATAATATATCAAAACAAACTGTGTTTTTGGTAAAATAAAAATTGGGGGCTAATTTTAAGATATTTCCATTTTGTAAATATAAATAATAAACAATATACTGATGAAGTATTTAACAAATTCTATACAATTCCATTCATATTATCAGTAATCATTTTGTTTCAAACATTTTGCAGGATAAAAGATATCTTTAGTTTAAAAAGAATTTAGTTAACATAAAATGACTTCTCTTTCTTGTGAGGTATTTCAAACACCAAATAGTGTGAAAAATAAGAAAGAGAAATAAAGGGGCACAGGATGTGGGGTACATAATAAAATGTACACATGCTTGTATGTGCCAACCATGCAGCCAGGGCACCTGTTATCTCTATGAAGAGAATAATCTCAAGAGGAGAAATATATGAGAAAATTATTCTAAATTTAAGAATCTTATACTATTGCATAAGCACTATTAAAAACTATATAAAGTCGTGACTCAGGATTATTCAATTGCTGCCTATTTCAATAAATAAAATTTAATTGAAACACAGATGTGACATTAATATTCCTATAGAGTAATGATTTTGTGCTATGAAAGAAGACATAAGCTGTCACAGGAAAGACCATAGGCTGTGAGAAACTCCTAATATTTATGATCTGCCATTTTACAAACAAAGGAAACAAACCATTTCATCGGCAAATGAATGGAAAAAATTTAAAAGCACACTGTTATTCAGTAATTGAACTAAAATCTCAATTACTCCAGAGATAATAAAATACCACTATTATTATATTGTCAACCTGCATGTTTTAAATTCAGTTACTGTTTTTAGTATTTATATGGAAAATTGTCAAGAATAGTCACCAAAAAACAAAAATGTAAAATAAGAAAGTCTTGTTTTACAAGATATCCAGTTCTACACATAGAAATTAGGATACTGATAAAACATACGATGTCCCTGGAAAGGTACAGAGTACATTTAAACATCTAAGTATGAATAAGGAAAGATTTAAATTTTATTTCCTCACAGAAGTATTGTAAGTGTATCAATACAAGTCTTACCTTGAGGAAGACAAGAAAGAGTAAATAAAAAGAGTGGTAAGAGTCCACTTCATCAGTGACACAACTGAGCCATAGGACAGGAATCAAATGGCACCCCCTAATCTTTCCATGTTCTGAAGATGCCATTCAAAGGTGTTTGATCTTACTTGCAGTTGAAAATATCCCTGGATAAGAAATGTAGAAACTTTCCCTTTTGTATCTCAGTGTTATGTAGGAGGCAATCTGTACATACAATACTGAAAATCTAGACTTAGTTAAACATGGAAAAAATGTAGAATTTGATAAAGGGAAAACACTTAGTCTTGTATTTTCCCTAGATGCAGATCACTGCTTCCAGTGCTCAATATATGAATACCCAAACAGTGAGAGAACTCACTGCATCCCTAAGGTTGTGATCTTCCTGGCATTTGAGGATTCCTTGGGGATGACTCTTGCTTGCATAGCTCTGTGCTTCTCTGTCATCACAGTTGTGGTGTTGGTGTTCTTCATGAAACACAAGGACACACCCATCGTCAAGGCCAATAATCGAAATCTCAGCTACATCCTGCTCATCTCCCTCTTCCTGTGTTTCCTCTGCTCCTTACTGTTCATTGGACATCCCAACACAGTCACATGTATACTCCAGCAAATAACATTTGGACTTGTGTTCACTGTGGCTGTTTCTACTGTTTTGGCCAAAACTATTACTGTAATCTTGTCTTTCAAGATTATGAAACCAGGAAGAACAATGAGGTGGTTGCTGGTATCAGGAGCCGTGAACTCTGTCATCCCCATCTGCACCCTGATCCAACTTATCTTCTGTGGAATCTGGCTGGCAACCTCTCCTCCTTTTATTGACACAGATGCACACTCTGAACATGGACACATCATCATCCTGTGCAACAAGGGCTCCCTCACTGCCTTCTACTGTGTCCTGGGATACCTGGGCTCCCTGGCCCTGGCAAGCTTCACTGTGGCTTTCCTGGCCAGGAACCTGCCTGACACATTTAATGAAGCCAAGTTCCTGACATTCAGCATGCTGGTGTTCTGCAGCGTCTGGGTCACCTTCCTCCCTGTCTACCACAGCACCAAAGGGAAGGTGATGGTGGCCGTGGAGGTCTTTTCCATCTTGACCTCCAGTGCAGGACTTCTATGCTGCATCTTTGTCCCCAAATGCTACATTATTATCATGAGACCTGATAAGAACTGTTTGAAAAATTTTAAAAATAGAAAATGTTCTAGGGGGAAAAAGACATTCTGAGATTCTATCTCTGAAGTTTATCTCATAAACCTCTCTCACAGTTATAGGGTTTGGGAGCAAAAATTTTACCAAATTTTCAATTATGATATTATAATGAGATAGTGAATGTCTTCACTTATTTATCAGCAACATTGATGTCCTTTATAAAAAATAATTCTATGAAACTAACTTTGTCCAACTATTAAGGCTAACATCTCAAAACTATCTCATTTGACTAATTCTAAAATTATTGATTTTGAATTACTTTCTATATTTCTAGCAGGCACTGTATTGATAATTTGATAAAACATCTAAGTTATACATGACTTAAAGATGTTTTATCCTCAGTAGAGTTTCATTAAAATTATAATATTTTAATAACAGCTTTATACTTGCAAAATAATTTATGACATATTAGGATATTTTCCTAAATGAAAACATTAACTGTCCATGCTAAATTATTTTATGTGTGGTATAATGTAGTGTCCAAAAACACTTTAGTCAGCATTGTCCAAATTTTTAAGTGATAGTTTTCTTTATTGTATTCTTAATAAATTTTTAGCTTTGATTGTCATGTACTAATTGTGAAGATTTATGAGGTGTGAGGGATGCTTATTTCAGTAATGATCACATCAGGTACTTGGCATATCTATCTCCTCAGACACTTCTCAGCTCATTGTTTTTGGAATATACAAAATCTCTTCTAGTTATTTTTAAGTATTCAATTAACTCTTATTAGCCATAGTTACCACATTATAGCATAGATCATTTATCTTATCCTACAACACCCCTGTTTCAATTAACTATAATCTCTCCATCGCTCCCTCACTGCACCATTTTCTACCCCTGGTAATCATTATTCTATTTGCTACTTCGAGATCATCTTTTTAGATTCCAGATACATATCACAGCATGTGGTGTTTGTCTTTCTGTAACTGATTTATTTCTGTTAACATAATGTCTGCCAGTTCCATTTGTGTTATGAAAATGGTAGGCTTTCATTGATTTGGTAGTGGAGTGGTATTCCATTGTGTATATTTTCCATATTTTCTTTATTCACTCATCCATACATGGTACCTAAATTGATTCCACATCCACAATGTCTGAACCTCTTTAATTCACACTAGAAATGTATCAGAGTTCTGTTTCATCTACAACCCAGTCTCCACAAAATTTTCACTTTTGTTGATTTTTTTTACTAATTATAACCATCGTACTGGGTGTTAAATTGTATCTCATTGTGGGCTTTATGTGCATTTGCCCAGTGACTAATGAGGTTGAGCAACTTCTCATATGCTTCTTGACCACTTGCATATTATTTTTCATGACTTCTCTTTCAAATCACTTCCTTATATATATTTTTTTCTTGTTCTGAAGTTATAAGAGTTCTCTGCATACTTAGGATACGCTAATCAGATATGTGATTTGAAACCATTTCATGGGTTGCTTTTTCACACTTGTGATAATGTATTTTGATGTACAAAGTTTATAATTATGATGAAAATTAGTTTCTTTTTCTCTCATTGCTTTTCTTTTTGATACTGTATGTAAAATAATACTGTTGTCACATCCAAGGCCACAAAATTCTACCTCTATGTTTTCTTCTGAGTTTTATAATTTTAGCTCTTACATCTATGTCTTTGATCCTTTCTGAGTTCACTTTCAATGTGTTTTGAGGTAGAAACATAACTTTCTACTTTTCAAGTTGCTAGCACTAGCTGTTAAAGGCATAGTCTTTTTATTTTCACTGACATTAACACTCTTCTCAAAAATCAATTGGCAAATAGAGCAATAAGGCAAGAGAATAAATAAAACTGATGCACTATAAAAAAAGACAAGTTGTTCCTATTAGTAGGTGCTATCTTGGTACTTAAAATACAGTGACTCCACCAGAAATCTCTTAGATGTCAAACACTTTCAGCAAGATAAAATATTGACATACAAAAATCAGTAGCCTTTCTTTGTATATATCAATAATGAAGTTGCTGAGAATGAAACTAAAAAGAAACCCATCCATAATAACCTCAAAAAATCTTAGGAATTAGCTAATAAGATGAAAGATCTCGATAATTTAAAACTATAAAACACTTAAGAATGAACTTGGAAGAAGGCACTAGAAAATAGAAAGACCTACCATGTTCATCAATTGGGAAAATTACTATTTTAAAACTGATCTACAATTCCAATGCAATTATCCTCAACATTACAATGACATTCTTCATAGAAAGAGGAAAAAAGATTGTAAACTTCATGTGGGAAAAAAAAGACCCCAAATAGCCAAAGCAATCCTGAACAAAAATAGCTATGCTGTAAGTATTACAATACCTGCCTTCAAGCTTATATAGCACAACAATAGTAACAGAAAATCCTGGTACTCACACAAAATCAGATATGTAGATCAATTAAATAGAGAACTCAGAAATTAGATCACACAAAAATAATCTGATTCTGGTACCAAAAACATGTATTGGAGAAATGACAACTTCTTCAAGAGTGGTTAGTGGACTCCTGGTTATCCACATATAGAAGACTGAACATAGATCCTTATCTCTATACAAAAATCATTTCAAGCTGGGCTTTGGAGGCTCATACCTGCAATTCTTGCAACTTAGGAGGAGAGATCAGGAGGACTGTGGTTTGAAGCCAGCCAGAGCAAATAGCTTGTGAGACTCTATCTTGAAAACATCCATCACAAGAAAAGGGCTGGTATGACTCAAAGTGTAGACCCTGAGTTCAAGCCCAGTACCGTAAAAAAAAAAATTCAAAATTGATCAAAACCTAAAACTTTGAAACTATTACAGGAGAATATAGGGAAAACATTTCAAGATACAGGAATAGGAAAGAATGGTGTGACACATCTGTGATCCAAGCTACTTGGGATACAAGAACTAGAGGAACACAGTTTTAAGCCAGATGAGCAAAAAGGTAGTAACACCCCCATCCCAACAAGATTCCATCTATTCAGGAGGCATAGGCAGAAGGATCACAGTGTAAGACCAACCCCAGTCAACATCACAAGACCCTTTCTGAAAAGTAGTTAAAGTAAAAAGTTCTGGGGCTATGGCTCAAGTGATAAAGTGCCTGCCTGGCAAGCACAGGCCCTCAGTTCAAACCCTAGTACCACGAAAAAAAGTAAATAATTTCTTAACAGGACTCAAATAGCTTAAGAAAGAAGAGCAAGAACTGCTAAATAGGATTGCACAAAATTAAAAAGATTTTCAATCAAAGGAAACACTTATTAAAGTGAAGAGACAGCCTACCAAAGAAAAGACATTATTTTCTAGCTATTCATCTGACAGGCAATTAATACCAGAATATTAAAAAAATTCAAAATATTAAACACTGAAAGGACACATGATATGAATTGCACTTCAATAAGAGGTACAAATGACAATAAATGATGGGAAGTTGTTCAATATACTTAGCAATAAAGGAAATACAACTCAAAACTACATGGAGATTACATCTCACCTCAGTCAAAATAGCTATCAGCCTAAAAAAAAAAGTCAATGCTGATGAGAATGTCAGGAAAAGGGAGGAAGTGTAAATTAGTTTACCAATTATGGAAATCAGCATGGAGTTTCTTCAAAAATCTGAAAAGGGAACTACCAGATGATCCTGCTATAAACCTCCTGAGTATTCAAATTAGAACATAAAGTGGAGATATCTGCACACTCCTGATAACTATAGCCAGTCATGGATCAGTCAAGGTGCCACCAACAGATTGATTGATAAAGAAGATGTATACATGATGGTTTATGATTCAGCCATGAAGAATTGTGAAGAGGTGATTATTAGAAAAATGGATGGAAATAAGCCCTCAAAAGATAAATACGATGTTTTCTCTCACTTGCAGATTCTTCATTTAAAAAAATACATTAAACTAAAGAGGGGAATGGGGATCAGAATTAAAGGGTGGGAGATAAGAAGTTGGTGTGAGGAGGAATGTAGTAAAAGACTGCAGTGTGCAAGTGTGAAAATGTTATACCGAAACCTCTCATTTTGTACAATTAATTTTAAAAGGAAATATAGTACCTGGGCATGGAAAGAAAAGTTCTGAAGTATAGTTTTGAACATATGTATTTTTATCTGGTTGCAAAGTCCCAGGTCAAAAAGATTTTCAAACTCCTCCAGGAGAAGGGAGAAGGCTGGGCTGAAAGAAAATGGAGGGATTAGAATGACTTACCCCAGTAAACAAAAGCAGACAAACATACACACACAAGTGCAAGATATATATACATATATATGCTTCCTAACAGCACATGCAGAATTAAAGCTTTACAGACCCTTCAATGATTATCCCTTTGATTTTTATTTTTCTTCTCCTTCAGCTTCCCCTTGTTGTCAGTTTTTTTGGTAACCCTAATGATTTTCCAGAATGAAACCTAGTGTATAAATGGATGGAGATACACCAATAGTAGGTTTGTTTCCCCTTTACAATTCATTCAAAGGCAGCAGAAGTAGTAATAATAGCAAATATATAAACACAGTGACTTCCTCATGTTTTTAATTTTTGATTACCAGGATGGATGATGCTTTGAGGATCTGTGGATGCATATACAAATGTTCTCTGTGTACCTTATCCTGACCTTCCCTGCTGTACCTCCCATAGAAACTAACAAAAATTAACCAAGAACATACAAATAACTTAAGCAGATCAATAATTAGCAGTGAGACTGAAGCCAAATGCAGAATGATTACCAGAGGCTAAGGAGAATTAGGGGGGAAAAGGTGGGTAAATTCACCCATTTACTCTCACTTTCAATATATCCATTCTACTTTTTACTTTTTTTCTTTATGATATTTTCAAACTTGCATACTACATATTTCAATCATATTTATCATTCCATTCCCACTTCCACCCTCCTGCTGGTATCATCTACGTTTTCCTGCAGTCTGCCTTCTGCTACATATTTAATATATATTCTGTGTATGAGAGAAATATATTGTCTTTATGAGCCTGGAATATTTCACTTAACATGATCAATTTTCATGCAATGGTATAAATTTGTTATTCTATATATCTGACTAAAAGCTCATTGTGAATGGATACCATAGTCTCTTTATAACTTCATCTGTTGAAGTTCACTTAGGCTGATTCTGTGCCCTGGAATTGTAAATAGTACTGCAATAAGCATAGGTGAACAGGTATCTGCATTTTATGTTGACTTTAATTCATTTAGGTATATTGCCTAACAGTGGTAAATTGTGATTTCCACTTCTTTGTTTTTGAGAAACCTCCATACTGATTTCCATACTGAATGTACTAGTTCACAATCCCAAAAATAGAGTATAAGGATTCATTTTCCACACATCATGCCAAGCATTTGCCTATTGTTTGCTTTTTTAATAGCCATTCAGACTGGAGGGCATTGTAACCTCAATGTTATTTTTATTTGCATTTCCTTGATATCTAGAAATGTTTTACCATTGATTTTTATGCACATATAGGCCATTTGTACCTCTTCTTTTGAAAACTGACCAATGTATTGTTATGATTATTTGTTCCTTTGCTATTTGGTTTTTTTGAGTACCTTATTCTAAATATTAGTTCCTTATCAGATGAAAAGCTGGCAAAATTTACTCCCATTCTATAGGTTGTACCTTCACTAAGGTAATTGTTTAATTTGATGTACAGAAACATTTTAAATTTGATGCTTATACCATTGGTCAATCATGGCTCTTTTTTGTTTTGTTTTTTGTTGTTGTTGTTGTGCTGGGTGGGGGTACACTGTGGCATTTATAAAAGTTCTTACAATGTATTAAACTTGAATTGACACCCTGTACCATTCTCCTTTATCTCCTTCTCCCCCCATTCTTGGAATAGTTTCAACAGGTATCATTTTTCAATTTGTATACATGTGTACACAATATTTCCATTATATTCATCCTCACATACCCTTTCTCCACTTCTTTCTTGCATCCAGGCAGGACCCATTCTGCCCTCCTGTTCCTATTCAGAAATTTATTGCCTATCCATATGTCTTGAACTGTTTTCCTATAGTAGTTTCAAAGTTTCATTCTTTGCTAATCTTCATTTCCTTATCTCCTTTGATCCATTTTGCAATGAGTTTTGTAAAGGACGAGATATAGAAGTTTAATTGTGCCCTTCTACATGCAGATATCCAGTTTTCCAGCATCATTTGTGTAAAAGACTGCCTTTTCTCCAATGTATGCTTTTGGAATCCTTGCAGAGAATCAGATGGTTCTGGCTATGTAGGATTATTTATTAGTCCCTTTGTGTTGGTATTTGTACAGCGTAAGAGATAGGTATCCAGTATCTCTTCTACAAAGAATATCCAGTTTTCCCAGGACCACCTGTAAATGAAGCTATATTTCTTCCCATATATATTTTGGCCCATTTATCAAGGGTCAGATGGCTTAACCTGTTTAGGCTTATTTCTGGATTTTTCTATTGTATAACATTTTTTTACATATTGGTTTTTGTGCCAGTACCAAGCTGCTTCTTTTTACTACAATGTAGCTTAATTTGAAGTGATGTATTTTGATACCTCCATCATTACTCATATTGCTCAGTTCTGCTTCAGTTATCTTGAGGTATTTTTCACTTCTGTATTAATTTTAGAAGTGTTCTTTTTTATGTCTGTGAAGAACATTTTAATATGATATTGATGACATTCAAGTTTTGTAGTATGACCATTTTAGTAAGATTTATTCTGTGGATCCAAAACATGGTATGTCTTTCCATTGTCTAGTGTCTTTCACAATTCCTTTCTTCAGTGCATTATGATGTTCATTGCAGATCTTCAACTTCTTCAGTTAAGTCTGCACATAGGTTTTCTTTTTCAGGACATTGTAAATGGGATTGTTCTCCTAACTACTTTTTCAATGAGTTCATACTTGGTGTATAGAGAAGCTACTAATCATAGTTTTCTTAGCACTTTTATCATGAAGTGGTGTTGGATCTTGTTGAAGGATTTTTCTCCATCTATTGAGATGACAAAGTGGTTTTTCTCTTTGCTTCTATAATCGTGCTGCATTACATTTATAGATTTTCATATGTTGAACCATCCCTGCATCTCGGGGATGAAGCCGACTTGGTCATGGTGAATGATCTTTCTGATGTGTTATTGGATTCGGTTTGCCATTATTTTATTGAGGATTTTTGCATAGATGTTCACTAAGGAGATTGGCCTGTAGTTCTCCTTTTTGGAGTTGTCTTTGTCTCATTTTGGGATGAGTGTAATAGTGGCTTCATAAAATGAGTTAGGCAGTGTTCCTTCCCTTTCTATTTCATGGAACAGTTTAAGGAGGGTTGTTATTAGTTCTTCTATAAAGGTCTGATAGAATTCAGCAGAGAATCCATCATGTCCTGGACCTCTTTTTTGGGAGTCTATTGCTGCTTCAATTTTATTTTGTGTTATAAATCTATTGAGGTGATTGATATCATTTTGGTTCAATTTTGGATGGTAATAAGAATCTAGAAATCTATCCATTTCTTCTAGATTTTCACATTTATTAGAATATAGGTTCTCAAAGTACTCTCTGATAATTTCCAGGATTTCCTTGGTGCTTGTTGTTATCTCCCTTTTTGCATTTCTTATTTTACTGATTTGGGTTTTTTGTCTCCTCATTTTAGTCAAGTTTGCCAATGGTCTGTCAAACTTATTTATTTTTTCAAAGAACCAGCTTTTTGTTTCATTGACTCTGTATGTTTTTTTTTCTGTCTATTTCGTTAATTTTGGCCCTTATTTTATTATTTCTCTCCTTCTGCTTGTTTTGGGATTTCCTTGTTCTTGTTTTTCTAGTAGCTTGAGAAGTAGCGTTAGGTCATTGACTTGAGATCTTTCTGTCCTTTTAATATATGCACTCATGGCTATAAGCTTTCCTCTTAGGACTGCCTTTGCTGTGTTCCATACCTTCTGGTAGGTCGTGTGTTCATTTTCATTAACTTCCAAGAAACTTTTAATTTCCTGTTTTATTTCATCAATGACCCATGGATCATTGAGCAATGTGTTGTTCAGCTTCCAATTTTTTGCATGTTTTCTACTGTTGTTTTTGTTGTTGAGTTCTAGTTTTAATGCATAGTGATCAGATATGCATGGGATTATTTTTATTTTCTAATATTTGCTGAGGCTTGCTTTGTGCTCTAAGATATGATCTGTTTTGGAGAAGGTTCCATAGGTTGCTGAGAAGAATGTATATTGTGCAGACGTTGGATGAAATGTTCTGTAGACATCAGCTAGGTCCATTTGGTCTATGGTATGATTTAGTTCTAGAATTTCCTTATTGATTTTTTTATTTGGATGACCTATATATTGATGATAGGGGGATATTAAAGTATTCCAATGCCACTGTGTTGGAGTCTATATATGTTTTTAGGTCCTTTAGAGTATGTTTGATGAAATTGGGTGCTTTGACATTGGATGCACCTTTTGGTGTACTTCACCTTTTATTAATATGGAGTGTCCTTCTTTATCTCATTTGATTACTGTAAGTTTGAAGTCTACTTTTCCTGAGATAAATATTGCTACTCCTGCCTATTTTCGGAGGCCATTGGCTTGATAAACCTTCTTCCACTCCAGTGCTTGTTTCTGTCAATAAAATGGGTCTCCTGTAAGCAACAGGTTGTTGGATCTTCCTTTTAATACAGTCTGCCAAACGGTGTCTTTGATGGGGTAATTAAGTCCATTAACATTTAGTGTTAGTATTGATAGGCATATGGTGATTCCTGTCATTTAGTTGTTTCTGTTGTTTAAGGGTTTGTTTGTGTGCAGCTGAACCAATGTTACTCTTTACATTCTTGCCTTTTATTCTCCTGTGGTTTGGTACTGACTGTCCTTCATGGTTTTGCTTGTTTTCATTTTCTGTGTGCAGAATTACTTGGAGAATCTTTTGTAGTGGTGGCTTGGTGGTCATATATTGTTTTAGTTCCTGCTTATCATGGAAGAATTTTATTGCTCCATTTATTTTGAATGATAGTTTAGCTGGGTAGAGTATCCTAGGGTTGAAGTTATTTTCATTCAGTGCCTGGAATACCTCACTCCATTCTCTTCTTTCTTTCAAGTTTCTGTTGTGAAATCTGCTGTGATTTTGATGGACTTACCTTTGTATGTTATTTGTTTTTCTCTCTTACAGCCTTCAATATTCTTCCTCTATTCTCTGTGCTTGTTGCTTTAATGACAATATGTCATGGAGAAGTTCTATTTTGTTCAAGTCTGTTTGGTGTCCTGGAGGATTTCTGTATCTGAATGGGCACAGTTTTCTCTAGATTTGGGAAATTTTCTATTATTATTTTGTTGAATATATTACAAATTCCTTTTCCTTGCACCTCTTCTCCTTCAATGCCCATGAGTCTCAGTTTTAGTCTTCTGATGGAGTCAGTGAGTTCTTGCATATTTCTTTCACATGCTTTGAGTTGTTTGTTAATAGCTCTTCAGTTTTTACTTTAATTTCCATTTCATCTTCAAGTTCTGAGATTCTGTCTTCTGCTTGTTGTAGTCTGCTGGAGTGGACTTCCATTGTGTTTTGTATTTCTGTTTCATTCTTTTTTCTGAGGTTTTCCATATCATGGTTCACTTCTTCTTTCATATTGTCAATTTCCTTCCTTAATTCATTTATCTCTCTATTTATGGTGCTCTCTGTTTCGCTTTGATGTTTATTTAGGGCTCCTATGAGTTCATTTATTTGTTTTTATGTCTTCTCATATTCTTTATCTTTGCTGTCTTGGACTTTCCTGAGTGTCTCTTGTACATTTTGGTTGACCATATCTAGTAACAGCTCCATGAAATTCTCAGTGATTACTTGCAGAATTTCTTCTTTCAGATAGTTCTTGTTTATCTTTGTTTTGTTGGAGTCTGGAACTGGGAATCCATTTTCTTCATTTCCCTCTGAATTCTGTATTAATTTATTTTTGGGGTGAGAGTGGTTTCCATCCCTTTTTTGTCTTCCCATCACTACACTTGGTGCTGTTTCTGTCCCTGGTCTGTGTGTAATTTAGTATTAGCTAACTTACAATAGTAAAACTAACAAACAAAGAAACAAAGAAAACAAAAGAGAAAAGAAAACCAAGGAAATCAACAGGGAGAGGTGGTGGATAAACCAACAGGGAACAAAACAAACAAACAAACACATAAAATAATTCCAGGTTCAGGAACAATAGAATTTCAGTCTTAGTAGTTCTGGTGTTACTCTTTCAGCATCCAGTCCTGGTGTTGTTATGTAAACAGAAGATCTGTCTTAGTCTTGCCAGGTGGTTGGGGAGACTCACCAGTTTTTTCCTGTCTTTCAGTGGCAGCTGCTTAGTCAGCTCCTCCCTCAGTGAAGTGTGGCTTGTCGTCAGGGTTCTGGAGATCTGCACTGTGGCCCAGCAGCCATCCTGCTTTGGTGTTGGGTTTTCACTGTGTTGGTTTATTGGGGGCTTGTTTCTTTGCCTAGCCCACTTTCTTTGGGGCAAGCTCAGAGATCTGTCAGCCGGCTCCCTGCTGTCAAAGTGTTATGCTGGTTTGCTGATTGTTTTTGAATTTTGCAGCCTCATTTGACTTTGCTCACTGGCTAGGATATTAGCCTTGTGGATCACTGTCTGCCCTAGTTCAGACAGCGGTTCATCATCTACCCACTGTCAGCCTGTCTGCCTTTCCAGTCTTTGTTTACTGAAAGTTCACACAGAGATCAGTTGCCCCTCTCCCCTTCTCCAGTGTGCCTGGAGCACCCTGCCCCTTCTGCTGCATGATCCTTTTCAGTTCCTTGTTTATTATTCAGGGTTTTTTTTTGCAGGGCAGAGGGTCAGTCTGTGCAGGGAGCTATGCTAGTTTATCCCAGGGGTGGCTGTGGGAATACTGCATGCTGCTTATTTGCTAACCTGTTGGCCTGTTGGATGTCTCCCAAGCAGGTTTGGAGCTGGCATCTGACGGTGAGGGAGCCCTCCTGTTTTCTCAGTGTAACATGGCATGGAGAAGCTTTGTATGGCCTGGGGGTTCAGGGTGTCAAGTTTTTGATTCTTCTTGGTGCTTTTGTTCTGCCAAGTGTGGCTCCAGCATCTCAGCAAAATTTTTGATTTATGGAGCTCACACTGTCACCATCTTGGATCCTCTGCACCTTCTTTTCTAGCCAATGTAAACAAGATGCGACTGTTTTCATTCTTGGTGTGTAACTAATGTTTCCCCTTCTTACATGGGTTCTTAAATGAAGATTTATTGTTAGATTGGGATTAAAGAGAGTTTTACACATATAGTTTGGTAATTTTTTGCCCATTCCTTATACATAGTGTGTAAAAGCTTATGTCCAAAACAACTCAAGGAGAACTTAGAAAATGAAAACTCAGAAAATGAGGACAAAATGTTTGTGCCATTATAAGTGAACCAGGCATTAATTTGATAACAAATATTGAATGACATGCTTATTCCTAAATAAATCATATTCTCAACATAAGATCATTTATCTGGTATAAAATTGTTCATTTCATCTTTCAGGACTAGAATAATTCTTTACAATGTATTTAACAAAAGATAATGTGTTGCTGGTCTCTGGCCAGAGGGCCCCATGGTGTATAATTTGGATTCACAGGTAAAGCAAAACTTATAATCAAAAAATGTTAGCAATATAAGTATGAAAAGTAAGTTTTACAGGAGGAAAAAACACCCTTAGGTGCATGCAAACATTCATAGTGAATCTTGAAATGAAAGAAAAACAACAAATATAAATTGTATCTGATCTGTGACCATGATGTGACTTTTTGATTTACCTTTTGATAAATTAAAAAGAAAACACTTTTTCCTATACAAGTTGCTTGAAAAGTGTTATGACTGTGAAAGAAATGTACAGAAATCTTGTTGAAGGAACATACATCAAAAAGGAAAAATAGTTGGGCACTGGTGGCTCACGTTTGTAATCCTAGCTAATCAGGAGGTACGGATCAGGGGGAGTGAGGTTCAAAGGCAGCCTAGGTAAATAGTCTGTGAGACCAATTCTTGAAAATACCCAAGAGAGAAAAGGGCTGTTGGAGTTGCTTGAGTGATATAATCCCTGCCCAGCAAGTGGGGAACCTGAGTTAAAACCCCTGAACCACCAAAAAGGGGAAAAAGTATCTTGGATGGGGGTACCAGTGACTCAGGCCTGTAATACTAGCTACTTAGCAGTCTGAGATTGGGAGAATCCCAGTTGGCGGGCAACTCAGGAAAATAGATTGCAAATACCATCTTCTAAATATCCAGACAAAAATGCAATGGAGTTGTGGTTCATGTGGCATGAGTGAAGGCTTTCCCACACTGCTTCCAAATGCAGTTTCTGTCCGGTATATCTTTCATGCATTTGCTGACAATGGGAATGAATGAAGACATTTCCACATAGCTTGCGTATATGAGGTTTCTGATTGTGAATTAGAATATCAAATATATTTGTTTCCTATTTTTAATTTTTCATTTACCTACACTTTTCAATATATATGTGCAACTTTTTTCAATGAACTTTCCCTATTTTGATTCATATGTGTGTACATTTTATATGCATATTATGCCCAATGCCACACAACCGTTAGGTGAGATTTATAGTGGTGTGTTACATTGCTTAGATCCTGTTTTGAGACAGGATCTCACTAAGATGCCCTGCCTGGCATTCAACTCATGATCTTGTGGCCAGAGTCTCCACAGTAGCTGGGATATTAAGTGTGTACCACTACAACTAAGCCCTTCGTTCACTTTTGGTTATGCTGGCATTTAAATTCAGGCCTTGCACTTCATAGGCAGACACCCTACCCCTTAAGCCACACTCCAGGCATTTTGTCCACTGACAAGTAGCATTATCCAGGTGCAGGGGCAATACGGGTATCTTGGAATGCCTCTGAGCCCTCCCTGCCATCTTATATGCAGTTGCTCTCATTCATTATTTGCCTTATCAGCAGTTGTTAATGGTCTGGGGGAGTGATTAAAGTGGCTGAGTTCCTGCATAGCAAGCATAAGGCCCTGAGTTCAAACCCCAGTACAACCAAAAACAAACAAAAACACACAAGTTCCCAGTAAAATTTTGAAAATTTTCATTTTGGACATTTATGTGTGATAACAAACATGAATAAAGATTAGATGTTGCAGTCTGGTTGTGTGGATCAACTGTAAGGCCATGAGTTCAAATACCATTATGCCAAAAGGAGAGAAAGGATTTGGTGTATCTTCATTTAATTCTTTTAGCAAAAGAGTGCTAAAGAAACCTCTTTTCTCCCCCACAACAGTAATTTCTTCAATGCTGGTGTACATGTGATAAATTCTTTAAAGATTATTGTATTTTCATTCTCTCCTTCAGAATGAATAGATTTAGTTGTCTACTGAAGAGATGTGCAGCCATGCAGAGCTGTCAAAGGAGAAGATTCTCAAAGGACAAGTTTTCTTATGTGTTGCCCCAGAGTTGTGGCTCAAATAGTAGAGCACCTGCTTTGCAATTTCAAAGTCCTAAGTTGAAACCCCAGTCCCACCAAATAAAAATCTGAAATACCTCTTTAAAGAAGACAGTGAAGAACATCAGTCACAAGATGATTTTGTAAAGGATGACAAAAGTGAAGTGACTGAAATCATATTCATGGGTGCAAAACAAAGGGGCATTTTTTGTAACAATTACTGCATGGTTGCATATGCCTGTAATTGAAGCTCCATAAAGGCATTGGTGGAGGTGCATAGTTTGAGGCAGCAATGGGCAAAAATGGGAAACCATACCAGAAAAATTACTAAGATATCATGAAAGGACTAGAGGCCTGGCTTAAATGGTTGTGTCTGCTTAGGAAATATAAAGTCCTTTGTTCAATAGGCATTACTGCCAAAATAAATGAATAAAAGTAATATTATGTTGTGAATGATCAAAACTGTGATATAAGGAAGCCCTGCCAAAGCAACATATGTCTAATTAGTTCTCAGCCAAATTGGATGAAGTGTTTCTGGAATGTGTGAGGATGATCATGAAAGGGGTTTTTTGTTGTTGTTTTGTATACTTTTGTTTGTTTTATTGTGGTGGTGTGGCTTCAATTTCACCTTGAGCCACTTCACCAACACATTTTTTGTGTGATGGGTTCTTTCAAGATAGGGTGATGTAAACTACTTGCCTGGGGTTAGTTTCAAACCACAACCCTTCTGATCTCTGCCACTTAAGAACATAGGATAGCAGGTGTGAACCATCAGGCCCCAGTTATGGAAGTGATTTTGATGGCAATGATTATTTTGGACAAGGAGGAAATTTCACTGATCATGGTGGCTTTGGTCTAACTTATGCTGATGGTTGGTATAGTGGAAGTGGGAATGGCTACAATGAATTTGGTAATGAAGGAAGCAATTTTAACAGTGGTAAGAAGCTATGCCAAATTATGCAGTTTTAGCAGTAAATTTTCAAATTTTGGACCCATGCATGGGGGGGGTGGCACTGGGGTTTGATCTCAGAGCATCATACTTGCTAGGCAGGCATTCTTACACCTTCAGCCAGCCCACCAGCCCTTTTTTGGGATGAGATCTTTTAACATGGTGTTTCATGAACAATTTGGTTTGTGGTGGCTTTGAACCACAATCCTCCTCATCTCTGCCTCTTAATTATCTACAATTACACATATGAGGCACTGGCACTGGGCTTCTTCTGTTGATGTTGATACAAAACTGATCGGAAGCTCACTATTTTCTTTTTGTGATACTGGTGCTTGAAACTACCAGTGTGATATCTTTCATGTATATTATGATAATGGAATGAATGAAGACTTCTTAACATGGCTTACGTATAAAAGGTAGTGATGGCACCTTCCCTATGCAAAAAGGTATAGGTTTTCTCTTCTTTGTGGAATTTCATGTTTTGATTGTAGCAGAATAAATGAATGTTTTCCCACCTTGCTTTCCTAGACTTACTCTCTAATGTGATTTTGTTCATATTTCTTAAGATCACTGGAAGTAAAAAGGGTTTTCCCACATTATTTATATACACAGGAATTCTCTCCTATATGAGTCCTTTCAAAGTATCAGGGACATGTGAATGTTTTTTCACATTTCCCATATCCATAAGGCTTGTCTCCAGTGTGAGTTATTTCATGAGTAAAAGGAACCAAGCACCTCCACTGTGATTGTACCAAGAGACATTAGGAAGCTTCTACCTCATTTCTTACAAACCACCAAAAATTTAAAACTGAATAAGACTAATGAAATACAACTCAGATAAACTTACAGTTTTTTTTCTAACAGAGCATAATTAACCAAGAAGCATAGCATATGTCCTTAGAAACAGATCAGCTTCAATGGGAGCCACTGCCTCATGCCTGAAATCCTAGCTTGTCAGGAGGCAGAAATCAGTAGGATCCTGGTTTAAAGTCATACCAAGTCTTATCTCAGAAATCACCAGTGCAAAACAGACCTAATAGAATAGCTCAAGTGGTAAAGTGCCTGCCCAGCAAACGTGAGGCCCTGAGTTCGAATCCCAAAACATTAGGTTGAAAAAATCATTATATCAAATGGGATGTGTACAATTATCTAATTCCAGCAACACACTGTAAACTAAGGAACAAAATCTACTTTACAAAGTATAGTAGGTAGAAAAAATGCCTTAAGGCATTTGGAATAATTAGAATAAGAAATGAATCCCCAGATCCAGGCAGCAATTGTTCACACTTTAAACCTAGATGATGAAGAGGAGCAATCAGGAGGATTATATTTTGAAGCTGGCTTTGGCAAATACTTTGAGGGAACCTGTCTTGAAAATGCTTAACACAGAGAAAAGGGCTGCTGGAGTGGCTCATATGGTACAGTATCTGTGTAACTAGCAAAAAGGCCTGAGTTCAAGCCAGTAAAAAAAAAGAAAGAAACTGATCCTGTAGTCAAACAATAAGGCCCAAATTTGTAGTTCCTCCAGGAAAAGAAAGAGACCTGAGTTGTCATTCCACCAGAAGGACTATGGACTAAAGTTTGGAAAGGGTCTACATAGTGATAACCTTGAAAAAAAGAAAGAATGAAAAGAAAGGAAGAAAGGGAGAGAGAAAGAAGAGAATACCAAGTGATCTATAGTTTAATATTAATAAGCAATCTTGAAACTATATTATTAAGCATGCTATATTATAATAAAGTAATTAACAAACAGATCTCAGTGTAATTCAAATATGTCTTCACTGGGTTTTAATGTAAAGAGAAATTGATTCTTGACAGAACAGGCATGATAAAATGATGGCCAAAACCACAAACTCTTTATAACATGAAACAAGGATAAATCCAAATTCTACCTGAAAACATGGTTTCTATTCTCATGTATGTCTTGGAGAATATACAAATTGCATTGGGAAACAAAAATAAAATCTGAGCACTTTCACAAGCATCATTTTACATGTTTTTCATCCCAGCATTTGGAAAACAGAGGTTGGAACACCCTAAGTTCAAAATCAGCCTGGGATTTATATCCAGTTAAAGAAAGTATAAAATGTAGAGCATGTTGAAAGTCACAATCAAAAAAGACACACAAAGGGCTGGCAAAGTGGCTGTAGTGGCAGAGAACTTAAGTAGCAAGCATGAGGCCCTGAGTCCAAATTCTAGTCCTACATTAAAGAAACACTTAAGCCACTCCTTCCAGCACTTAAGCAAATCTATTGATGCAGGATCCCATGTGGCTGTCTTTATAGGCTGGCACCAGAATAAGAAGCATAAAGATTGTGTCCAGAGAAAAATTTAGAAATGCATACACCATAGTTCTCTAAGAATGTATAAGGCAGTTGCCAATGGCTTAGGCCTGTAATTCTAGTACTTGAGAGGGTGAGAGTGGAGGATCATGGCTGGAGGTCAGCCTGGGCAAATACTTCACAGACCCTTGCTCTGAAATAACTAGGAGAAAAAGGACTGAATGGTTTGTGTGGCTGGGAGGTACAGTCCATTCCCTGCAATCACAAAGCCATGAATCAAGTGTTTTCTCATATCATCTTTCACATCAACTGTGAATTCTTCTATGTCTCTGAAAGTGACTGGCTTGATTAAATTAATTCCCACACTGCTTACATCCATAGGGTTTCACCCCAGTAAGAGTTCTTTCATGAATATGAAGGTAACTAGGTTTAGTGTAGACTTTCCCACATTACTTACATCCATATGGTTTTTCCCCAATGTGAGCTCTTTCATGAATTTGAAGGTAACTGGAGTTAGTGTAGGCTTTCCCAAACAGTTTTTTAAGCATATAACCCAATAAAATAACCTCTCAAGTCAATAAATCTTTTCTTTTAGCTGGAGACCCTAAAGGTCTCTGACTTTCCCATGGTCCACCACAGCTTTCACAACTGTCATAAATTACATTGTGACTAGACAAATTCTATGAATGAAAATGCAAACAACTGAAAACTGACCCAAGCACACTAGTGGTTAAGACCACCACCCCACCATCCTTTATGTTCCCATTATGCTAAGATGCCCAAAAAGGGAAGCATAAAGTTTTGATTCTTTCATGTTCTACCTCAAATTCATCGTCTTTCTTGATCAGCTGAAAAGGCACACTAACAATAGAAACTTTCCTAATGAAATTCTCTGCTCTTTCCAGCCAGTATCTGGCTCAGCCTCAGCCTGAGCCACTATATCAGCCCATCCTTTATTGTCACATGAAACACAGTCTCAAGGCTGAGGATCTCTGGTCCAGGAGCTTACTTGGGCCCGTCTTTGACCCATAATCTCTCAGCTTGTTTTAATACTTTTTGTTCCTCTTTAATGCTCTTGAAAAAAAAGCCCTTCTTTGCCTTTCTTTGAGACACCTGCACACTCTGTTGTTGGGGTGGTCCTGCCACTGAGACCCTAAGTTCATGTTTTGCCTTAATCTGCATTTCATTTTTGGAAAATGCTGTCTAAACACAGGCCAAAGAGAACATCAAGTATGTTCATAAACCTTTGATAAGTTTTCAATCTCAACTGTCCCATTTGAAACCCAACTGCAAGGGCACCACCATTGCAGTGAGTTGTGCAATATGAGCTCTCTGTAAATTTAGAGATTTACTGAAACCCTATGTAGCACATGTCTGGGATCTGGTTTTGGATTCAGTACCCTGCTTCCACATTTTTACATAATTAAGGACCATCAATTTTACCTTGAGGAGTTTGTAAGGAGCTGGCACACCAAGGACCACATTTTCTCCTTTTGGGAACATGCTACTTCATGTCATCACCTCATCTGGGGAGAGCACCAAGGGCTCCAGGATGGATCAGATTACCCAGAAGTAAAGGACAGGATCACAGGGTCATGTACACCTTCACAGATCCATACCCTAAAGAGAAGATGGAGGGCCACAAGGCACTGTAGACAACTAAGGCCCCACACTCCAGTACTGTGATGGGGAGGCCAAGGTCCCTCACCACTGCTTCAAGCAGGTCCAACTTCCTCATCCTCCTGAGACTGGGGACACTGGTCACAAACTCTACTTCTGCCTTCTATGGTGACTGGGGTTTTGCCCATCACCCTAGCTGAGTGCACACCTAACAGGGGAGTGAGACTGAGTCCCACAGAGTCCATATCAGGGGAAATCTCAGTGATTCAGAAAATGATGGGAGCCAGAAAGTCATTTTTCAAGGATTAGGCGGTCCCTCCTCCAACTGTATTCTGATTGGTCAGAACATACAGCTCTTTCCCTCCAGCACTTTTCATTGGTTATTGAATCTGGGCCTTGTCACCTTAGGTCTGTGTGACAGGAGAAGTGATACCCCATCTGGTAGAGTGCCGGGACCAATAAGTAATTCCAGGCACAGCATTTAGCAGACCAGGCCTCCTCCCTGGACCTTATGATCCCTAGTATGGGGATGCATTGTATTTAAGCAGAACCTGCACTTGGCTTTTCCAAAAGAACTCTATTTGTTTCACATGGAAATGGGGCCAGGAGTCTGCTGAGAATATCCCACACTCAGCATCTAAGGATATTCTGATTTCACAGAAGGACCAATTTCAATGACAGGGCAAGTGCTACTTCCATACAATAGGAAAAAGGACAGATGTCACACTATGTTGGCATCAGGCACTTGTCTTTATGGACAAGGATTTCTCACACTTTGTCCCTCAATCTACCCATTATCACCCAAGAAAGTAAGAACAAGCTGGGCACCAATGAATCACACCTGTAATCCTAGCTATTCAGGAGGCAGAGATCAGGAGGATCATGGCTTGAAGCCAGCCCAAGAAAATGGTTTGTGAGACCATATCTTAAAAAGAAGAAAAAAAGAACCGTCACAAAAAAGGGCTGGCAGAGTGACTCAAGGAGTATGCCCTGAGTTCAAGCCCAGGTCCTACAAAACAAAAAAGTAAGAACATGCCAACAAGTGAGCAAAACTATTAAGTACAAAAGAACATGTGGCTATTACACTAATTCCATACACACAAATAAACCCTCAAGGTATTAAAAATCTGTGTTATAGCAGACAGATCCAAATGTGTCTTGTTTTTCCACTGTACTTCACAGGCTTTTTCAATTGTCACTAGGTACATTCTGACAAGACCAACCCCCTTAATGAAAATGAAAACAACTTGCTGGTTCAGAGGCTAAAGTGGTAGAATGCCTGCCTAGTAAGTGTGAGACTCTGAGTTCAAACCACAGTACCACAAAAAAAGAAGAAAATACAAACAGCTGAAATATTACCAAAGCAAAGTTATCTTAGAAATCACTTGTGATTAAACAACACCACAATGGGAACAACTCTGTGTTCCCATTACACTTAGATGTCTTTTCTCAGTAAACTTAAAACAAGGTAAGGCTCACACTTTTGATATCCCCACTTTTTGCCTCAAAAATGTTTCGTTAATTGTTCAGAAGAAATGGAACACTTAATAAGCAAACTTCCTGAACTTTTTCTTTCTCACACTCTTGAAGTCTATGAATTGCCTCAACCTGAGTCACCACAACAACTGCTTCTTTATGATCAGCTGAAAGACAGTCTCTGCTCACAGGAACGGATCTCTGTCCATGCTGGTGGTGCCCCCTCCATTGTCCTTCCTCGCCCATAGCCATCCACCACACTATGCTCCTTCCTAGAAAGCACAACCCTGCTCTACCTCATGCTTGAGACCCTGCAGACCTCAGAGTTGGTGCTGTCCTGCTGCTCTCCAGCTACTGTGACTTCAATAAGGTCAGGTTTAAATTCATTTTTGAGAATACTACCTAGACAACTCCAATTGTGTCAGAGGCTACAAAATACCTCAAACATTCAACACCTTCCCAATATCTCCCCTTCACCACAAACACTACATGCACGTGCACAGCCTGTCCCGTGAGTTAAGCAAAGTGAATACAGCTTCAGTTTAGCAATTTATGACAGCCTAAGAAGAACTGGGATGTGGACCTGGCCCTCATCTTTTGACTGGCTTCTAAACACTTAATTAAGGGCAATCACCAATGTCCCAAAGGATAATGGAAGAAGCAGCAACCTCCCCCACACTGAAGGATGGGGAGACCTGGAGCTCAGGTGCTGAGGAGTCCTAAAAATACATGGCCATCACTCTGGGCCTGGACCATGTCGCTGAACATAGAGGACAGGATGCCAGAGTTCACCCATCTGAACAGGCCCACCTTAGTGTGGAGAAGTACTAGTGCAAAGCTGCACAAGTGGTGACTCAGGCCACAAACTGCAATGCTGTACTAGGAGGCCCAGGTCTGAACCAACCATTTCAGGTCACTTCTAACCTCCTCATTCTCCCTAGTGTATGGGATGCCAGTTAAAAACTCAGCATTTCAAGCTTCTGTGGTGACTTAAGTTCTGCACATTACCCTGACACCACATGCAGGTCACAGTAGGAGAGAAACTGAATTACATAGAATTGCTCTCAGCACTACAATGTGATCTAGAAAATGGCAGAGACTGAAAGGTATTTCCTGTATTAAGCAGAGGGTCCTCCTTAGACCAGCCTGTGACTCACCATGTCTCAAGCACTTCTCACTGGCTAGTGATCCAGTACCCATCCCTTGAGATCTGACTTCAGAAGAAGTGATCCCCTACCACGGAGAGTGCAAAAACCAAATAATTGAATCCAGCAACAGCCCTCAGCAGTTCAGGCCTCCTCCCTGGTGCCTACCCAGTCCAGCCTGGGGACTCATTGTAGTTAAGCAGAACCTGCTTTTCAGAGTGGACCTTTCTTCTTCAACTGGAAAGTAGAGCCAGGAATATGCTGAGAGAATTTCACAGTCATTTTCTCCATGAGGACAGCCTGTGACCTCACAAAATTTGTGGTTCTTGGCCAGGCCAGGTGAGGGTTCCCTAGAGGAAAGGCCTGATGTTGTCACATTTCAGGAATTGGGATCATGCACTTCTCTTCATGGGCAAGAATTTCTTATACCTGACATCTCAACCCAAAGTTTATTACCAGGGAGGGGGTGGGGGGAAGGGGGGAGAAATGACCCAAACATTGCATGCACGTATGAATAAAAGAAAAAAAATTAAAGTTTATTACCCAAGAAAGTAAGATCAAATAAGCAAGGGACTACAGTTAATAAGTACAAGCAGAATGTGTAGCTTTCTCACCAGAAGGTACTGCATATTTCCAAGTTTGAAGACCAGACTGAATGCTGAATTGGTGCCCACAGAACAACATTCCCTCGTGCTGGAGCAGGAACACCTAAGGACTTAAAACTGGGGCCTTAGCATGACTGCTGTCCCTTCTTCCTTGCATGGTAATAATCCCCCCTCCATCAATGTTGACCTTAAACAGAGGGAAAAATCACATAGACATAATTTAACATTCTGGTAAAAGGAAACTGACATAGTCATAAAGTTATTCATGCACCTGCCTCCATAAGTCACTTTCTAAGCCTGCTTTCCTGGACTTTGTGAAATTACAATCTGATCCAACCACTTCTATGCATGCCTGGATAAAGGTCCAATCTTGGAATGGATAGAATGTCAAACATGTCTGCATGTACAGAAAACATTACTCTTTATTGTTGCTGTAAAGTACTACTTATTGACAAACCATTCCCCATTCTCTCTTTCTTGGTGTTGTATGATGTGGGAGACCAGTAACCAAATAGACTGAGAAGAAATTTTGTTATGTGCAAGGTGGTGTCAAAGTCCTTTGTGCTGAGAAGGCAAGGCCCCAGCACAAAGGAGGTGAGCAAGGTATAGCAAGGCTGCCTTGCAGTTAGGGAGAATGAGGCAGTGGAGATAGACCTTGGCATGAGCACAGCTCTGTCAGAGGGCCCCTTGACTGATAGGCACAGACCCAGTAAAGGGGAGGCAAGGTTCAGCAAGGCTGCTTTGCAGGAAAAACAGGGCATGATTATGTAGTCAGGATAGTCTGCAGTAAATAACAACATACCACAGCTGCACTGCTCCTTCTCCCTATGGGACTGGACTCATGAGAACTCAACCTGCCCTTCACCCTGCTTTCCCACAATTGCTGTATAAATAAATGTGAGTGAAGGCAGAGGGGGTCACCAGCATCGCTCATCAGGAGTGGTGGACCCACCCTGCCCCAAGATTTTCTATATGTCTGTCTTTGTGTCTTTCTTCTCAATCCCCAGTCACTCCCAATTTGGTCAAGGGAACTGCTCACACTGGCCAAGAGTTTGAACTAATGTCATCCAAAGGCAAATGTGTGAGAGATTTGTCCTCTGCTTGGGACTACTAGAAGGTTTTCAAACTTGTAAGAGTTGGGGCCAAGTATGGTCTTCAGATATTTGGAGACAAGCCATCAAGGGAGTTCACTGGACCCTACTCTACTTCTGCTCTTCTGCTCCCTGCCATGGTGTTTATGGTTTTGCTTCACCACATGCTCTTCATCCTATGTGCTGCCAGGCTCCATGTGCAAATCCCACAGAGCCATTTGATCATGGATGGGTACCTCCATTACTAGAAACAAAAAAACAACTTGAACCCTTATAGCTTCACTACCTCAAGAATTTGTTACAGAGTGAAAGCTGACTAATATACTGTTTCCTGCTCTCCCAGAGCCTGGAAGCTGTCATTTCTAACTTGATAAGATCAATTTAGAAGTAATTTTCAACACATTTTTCATTCCATGAGTTCTTCACCAGCATCTGGGACATCATCTTACCTCTTTCCATGAAGATCTCAAAATTATCAGCAGTAGCACCTTCTCCCTTTAGTTTTCTGTTTTCTGAATAAGCAGAGACTACAGTCCCATCACATGTAGCCACCATTTCTTCCATTTTCTGGGTCCTGGTAATACCTTCCAAAATCCATTGCTTATGTGGAGTTATCATTATCTTCCTTTTCCTATATGTCCCTGTCAGCCTTTTCCCAACTATATACCTGTAGCTCAGTTCATTAGCAAGGCCCTTCCTAGTAAACGTCATCCTTCAAATCCAGGAAGACTGTATAAATACCAAGGCATGTTTTTTGCGAGCACAATATCTTTATCTTAATAGGTTGTGGACAGGACTGAATAGAGAACCTGCTTGTATTAGACCAGTTTCTCTTGCTGGTGTAAAATACACCAGTCTGAGAAAGATATGTAGCAAAGTACATATTTCAGTTTTTCACTTGTTTTGGATTTTTGATTTGAACTCCTGGCTTTGTTCGTCTAAACCAGGTACTCTATTGCAGCCCATTTTCCTCTGATTATTTTGAATATGGGGGTCACTTCTTTGCCCAGGCTACCCTTCAACACAATCTTCCCAATCTCAGCTTTCCAAGTAATTAGAATTATAGGCATGATCCATAGGTGCCAAGCAAAATTAGTATTTTTGTGAGTATCAGGATCAAAGGCCAATGACATGTACCAGATGAAGGGTTTTCTGCTCATCATTTTTCTTATGTATTATGGCACAAAGGTATTTATTTTGTGAATTTTTCAGATAAGAACATTTATTTATCTTCTATATTTATATGGAGAATTTGTGTTTATACAAAAAATTCTATATTTTTATGTATCTTTCAAAAGTTTTTTATATGTATCTATATTATAAAGTTTACATTAATATCTTCCAATGTATATATTATCAGAACAGTGTTATATTTCAAGTGTCTATATACAAAGACATGTGTAAATTCTTCTATATAGGAAGAGTTTTTATGTGACATATGATGACTATTTTAAAAGACATGAAAGTAGGTAGTATTTGAGGAAAGGAAGAGGAGAAGCAGGAGGGTGAGAAGAGTGTGTAGAAGAGTGCGATCAAAGTAAAAAAAACAGATGTATGAAAATATCATACTGAGCCAGGAACCAATGTCCATTACCTGTAATCTGAGTTATTTGGGAAATGAGGGGGATTGAGTCCAGGCAAGCCTAGGTCAAAACAAAAATTGGAAACACCTGATCTCAAAAAAAAATAGTCAAAGAAAGAAGGGCTACAGGTGTGACTCAAGTAGTACAATACCTGCCAAGCAAATGCAAAGCCCTGAGATCCATTAATTTGAATAATTAATATATGCTAATAAAATTTCACAGATTTTTATTCCTTTTATATGAAGAGTTCAGTCATTGAATAAGAAAACAAATCAAATAAGCAAGCACTTCTGTGAGGTGGTATTGCTAAGTAATAAAGTCAACCAAATCTGTGCTTTGAGCAATTATGCACAAACAGAAAGACCATGAAACTCTGACTTTAGGTCAGGACATCACTAACTCCACTAGTCCTTATTGAAATATGGATTCCTCAGGCTTGTGCTGTAACTCCATTTATCAAAGGTGATGATCTGTTTAGAATATTCTAGTGTGTCTTCCTTAAGTAGGTGGTGAGACAGTTTACAGATGACAAAAGCAAAAATTAAACAAAGTGACCTTAAAATGGCATGAAAATGGTATTAATCCCACTGGATGAAAGTAAATCTTACTCATATTTGGAATAGTGTAATACTGTAAGGCAGAGGGTAAAATTTTTTAACTTCAGCACTGGCAGAGTGGCTCATGTGGTAGGATGACTGCCTAGCAAATGTGTCCAAATCCAGGTACTACAAAAATTTTTTCCAACTTCAGTGAGAAGTAAACCCTAAAAACAAGTAAACATGTACTATTTATTAATGAATAGAAAGTATAGAGAGATGTAAAGTGTGACATGAATAATATTGAATGTAGAATGAGAAGAAAATAAAAGTAAATTGTCTTTATATTAAACTAAAGCTAAATTTTGTTTGCTAAATTTTGAATAGCCATAATATATTTTATGTAACCCTGTGGTAAGTCAAAGAAAACATTTCTTCCTCTCTTTTTGGCAGTATTGGGGTTTGAACTCCAGGCTGCATGCTTGCTAGGCAGGTGCTCTATGATTTCTAGCAATTCCACCAGTGAAGAATTGATTTCTAGTAGAGACATAACAACAAAGAAAAACAAATGAAACCATATCATATCAATAATACATAAAACACAGAGCATGAAAATATGATTAAGGGGAGGGATCAGAATCTACACAACTCATGTGAAGATGGTGGGCTGGACTAGCACATCAGTGAATTATTAGCACCACTGAGGCATAGAGCCAGAAAGATTGTGAAGCATTATCTTTCAAATTGGGCAAGGATGGGAAGGCACTGAAGGATCAGTAATGTCCAGCACCCTTTACAAAGTAGAAAACTGAGGATCAGGAGAGAGAGAAAAATAAAGCCTAAGCCTGTGGCATCCACAGGATCAAGGAGCAGATTTATGTACTAGAAAGCAAGAGCCTCACAAAACATGCAGTGCAATTTCATGGAAAATAGACAAAAATATATGAACATCACAAAATGTGCATAGTTCATACTAGGAGATAAAGACAGCTTCATTGTGTAGCAAAGAGCTGGGGCTAAAAGGAAAGAAAAAGAGAGACTCAGGAAGCACAATGAACACTACTGTCAGTGTAGAGTCTAAAGACATATGGACTGTTCATAACTTGCACTAGGAAAGTTCTCTGTTCTTCTAGGCATTCAGTCGAGGTGCAGTGGTGACAGGCCATATTGATAAGCTCCTGAGTCTGGAACTTTAGCACTGAAAGGTCCCTGCATTGTCTTATCTCTGGGAACTCCCAGCAAGGGTCAGTTGCTGATCCAGTGAGTGCTGGTCTAGCTATTGGGGAAAAACCTCACATGAGATCAGGGCAGAGCTCCATGGGGTGGAAAATGGTTAGATATCCAAGTGACAGAGGAAATCTCTTTGCATTTGGGTCATTGATAGGGAAACATATTGATATGTTGCATAAAATTAAAGCCTAGTGGAAAATGTATTTGAATTCACTCATAAATCCAACACAGATTTAAATCAAAGAAGAAACACCTTATCAGCTGATCTGGAGCTGGGATGTAGCTCGGTGGTACAGCACTTGCCTAGCATGTGTGAGGCCCTGGGTTCAATCCCAGCACCAAAAAATTAAAGACAAAAAAAAAAAAACCTCTCCCCTCAATTGATCCGATTAACACAGTATCATGTTCTCTTAAGCAGCACATAAACTGAAAATGGAATGGTATAGAGAAGATTAACATGGCCATGCACAAGGATGACATGCAAACTCCTGAAGTGTTACATATTTTTTTTAAAGTCAGTACCCATGAGACTCAAACATAAGTAACAGTTATGTCACATTAATCCATGTACTCTCTTTTATAGAGCTGTTATAATTTGAAGTAGGGTGCTGCCAATGTCCAACTATGTGCTTTAGCAGTCCTCTTTCCTCAGGTTCCATTGCAGCAAGGCTTACAAGTAAGCTTCAGAATGGCAAACATAAATCTGATGCTCAAACAATAAATTTATAGCTTGATCATGTGGCCTGAAACATTCTGCACAAATTTATAATTTGGTCATATTACATATACAGCATTCAACTATATGAAGAATATTCACTGGACTTTTACTTGTTTTTAAAAATATTTTGTGTGTTATTTATTGAAACAGGGTTTCCCTATTTAGTCAGTCTGCTGTGAAATTGCTGTATTGCTGATAGACCTCAAACATGTCATCAATCTTCCTATACTGAAGATGTTTGTAAAACAACAGCAAGTAAAATGACAGATTTCAATCCACTGTGCATTTCCATTTGTGGGGAAGATGAACACTTTTCAAATTTTCAAATATTCTCTTCATAATATTTATCCTACCTGTGAAGGAAACCAAGCCAAGTACAAGTGGCATCACGTACTCAAAAGTCAGGGGCTCCTACCACATCCCACACCATCTACAAAACAATTGTGAAGGTCATACTAGTTGAAATAGAGACTGTCTTTGCAAGAAAGTCACATGATGATGGATTCACCAAATACTTCAGTTCAGGGTCATCACGCTCTCATCCACCATCTACATTCACAAATCACACAGTTCTTCTGATACTTCATTGGAACTATTTTTTACATTGAGAGTAGAACATAAACACATATTTGGTTACTAGTCCCAACAATTGCATGTTGTACACTGAGATTCTAGCACTTCCCATTACAAATTCCTACTACTTCTTCCCATAAAAGTAACACCAAGTGTCCTAAGACTGAATAGTGTTATACATGCATGAGAAAAGTTCCACGTCTACTGATATCTGGGAACTGTTATTGGGATAAGTTTTAACAACTTAATTGTGAAAAGGGAGCGTGTTCTGAAGTAATTTACATCAACAACATTCTACTGAACGTAATGAATTTGCTTCTATTATAAATAAAATTATTTGCACATTTCTATAATGTTCATGACAGGGAGCCTAGGATGGTAAACAAAAATACACTCCAGTGATAGCTATGATTATTTGCATGTTTCTGCTATGTTCTTCAGAGGGATCCTACAGGAAGAGAGCCCAAAGTACATGGCAATGGTCACATGGTAAAAACAGCACATGGTATGCTGAGTTTTTGTAATAAAGTAAAAATATACAATTTGTGGAGAGCTAGCATTTCTTTAACGTAAGTTGGGCAGAGTCATGGGGAAAAACGAGACAAGAATACTCAAATTCAAGATACAGAGCAGAAAATATTAAGATCTGGTTTGTGATTACTGTTAATATTCACAAGAACATTTTTGGAGACAGTAATATAGCCTACTCCATGCGGTTTCATGTTCTGGATGCTGAGACCTAATGTACGTATGGAAGAAGTAAACTGGAGGAACTTTAGAACACAGAACACTATGAATCCTGAACACTCTTTTTTTTCCTGAATGAGGTCTTGTGGGAGCCCCATAAATACATAGCCATGGATATCCAATGCTTATCTATACATTGAAAGGGGAAAGATAAAACTTGAACATTTTAGAAATCACCGAGCTGGTGCAGTGGCTCAAGTGAGAAAGTGCCTGTTTATCAAGTGTGGAGCCCTGAGTTCAAACCACAGTACTACCAAAAATAATAAGCCAGAAATCTTGATGAAATACCTGTTGCATATGATAGTGCAAATTTTCCTCATGAGAAAAAGGGAAACATGGTGAAAAAACAGGAAAATAGAAAAACTGTGCATGAAGATAATATCATAACCACTCTTCACACACAGGGGACAAGTAACAACAAATACGAAGAGACAGAGAAATGTGGATCGTCAATCAAAAGCATTGTAAGAGTTCCTCAGACTGCTTTTGGTGAAAAGCATGGACTCCATACTCAGTCCATGAATTAACTAAAAACAGGAAAGATAGATATTTTCTTCATGACATGAAACCAAACGTACCCCCAACAGTAGACCGTCCTTTGACTGGAACACCCTTAAGATAACAACTCCAGAACCTCTCCCAAAACTACAGCTGAGTTATAACAACTAGACCACACCTGTGACTTGAACTGTTTAACTATGCATATTTTTGGTCCCTGCCCCAAGTTCTTTGCCTATTTAAATCTATATCTCACGTCTCTACACTGCAAAGGTGAACATAACCTGAGTACTTACTCTGCCTCATTCCACAGAGTAATAGCTTCCCTATCTGTGTAATAACTGTCTTTTCCCTGCCTTCACCATGCTTTTTATTGAAATTAAAGGGTAATTAGCTGGACCTACTCTGTGGAATCTGAGGAGTTTGAGCCCTGGGTCCAACATTCTACTTTCAAAATGAGAATATTGATTGCTGAAAAATCTAGGGCAGGGGACCCATTTAATAAGCCTTTACTGGACCTCTCTAAAGTAAAATCAAAGGATTGTAGGCAAGCATGTTGAAGAAACAAAAAGGGTAAATACTATGTACAAAGAAGAAAATATCAGTACCGAATTGAAAATCATCAAAGGATTATATAGAAATTATGAAGAAGAATATACAACAAGTTCAATGAAGTCATCTGTTATAGGTGCTCAATGGTGGACTAGAACAAGAAGAACAAAGAACCAACATGAAAATGATTGAAATTATGCAGCCAGAAAAGAGAGAGAACACTTTAAAATTCACAGAATGGGTAACCAGTATCTGAATTTTGTAAATTATTGAAAGATCTTTACAGAGAAACAAAAACATATGAGCTAAGAACTTAGATCACATAAAGAAAAACAGTGCTAAGAAATTTTTAAATTCATAAAAATTCTTTGCTTTCTTCCTCACTACTAGTATTCAAGGAAAACCTTTCCTTAAAGTCATTGAAAGTGAACTATGGACTAGGTGATCATAACATATAATAGGAAAAATTAGTAAGAGAGATATGTATGGGTTGAAGAAAAATAGTAGTGAACATACCAATATGCCTGCCCTGTCCATGAAGCAGCACATCTTTATCTGAAATGCATTTAGCTTACTTAGAAAGGATTTCAAATGTTTGGGAAATTACTAACAATACATTTTACAGATGCTTGGTATCATAAATCAAGACAGAAACTGTGATAAAATAATTAATAAAGGACTGCAATCGTCAGGCTGGCTCAAGTGGTATAGTGCATGCCTTAGCAATCACAAGACCCTGAGTAATAAATAAGTAAATAAATGGGTATATAAAGGATTTGAGAAGGTTGTACTACACCAACTAAATACCCAGCACATCATTTTGATGAATTTATAATAACCATCTGAACTTCAAATTAATAGAAGAGTACCATTTACACAGAACAAAGGAGTACCAAAAGAAGAATGACAGGCGGAGAGGAAGGGGTGAAATGGGGGGTGAGAATACCATGAAGGAACAAGTTGGAAAAATACTGAACACCACAGGTCATCAGTATAGTACAAGCAACAGAATATAAAGAAGCTGTTTAATGCCTAATGAACAAGTGTAATAAATTAGAACATTCCACATATTTGCAAATCACAGAATAAAGAAGCATCCATAAAAGTTCAGATAAATTCATACACTATTAAAGCTTCTTAATAAATTTAAATTATTCATACTTTATAGGGTACCAATCCCACAACTCCCACCCTAAAAGAATATTCTGCTAACAGTGTAGAACACTAGGGAAACTTTACATAATTAAAGTGAAAAAATCTTTTGGGTCAACCTCACCACAAAGGATATGGTTTATGGGTTTGAGTCTTTGTTAAAGATCTATTGCTCCAGCAACTGTTGTCATGAACCCACTTTAAGGTGAGGGAAATACTCAGAGTCATCTTCTGACATCCTTTGACCTTAGTGAACTATCTTAATCTTTGTCAATGTACATTGAGATGTACTAATTGCAATGTTTATTTTCAGAAAACGTCTGATCTCTTCCACCATTTTAGGTTTGCTTAGTATATCTACATGGTTTATGCCTAACTGCTACCTATGAAGTCTATTCAGTGTGTACTCTTTCCTTAATGAACAATGCTTCACTTTTGCTTTTCCCTGAATTCATCTCACACATACATAAGTACCCAGGATGGACACTCTGGTAACATTACCAAACATTCCCCCAAAGATCCAAAATGTCATGACTTGTGCTGGATTTATTTGCCATCACTTCTGATAACAAATATGCAGTGTTACCTACACCAATCAACTTTCAAAAACCAACTAATTGTCCTTCAGTGAAAATCTTTATTGATTGAAACCATCCAGACTTAGCATGGTCCCTCCAACTTCTAGGCAGTGTGAAACAGACAACGACCACAGTACCTGTTTACTATCTCTGGTCACACCAGTCACCTTCCTAAAGTCATAGAGAGGTATGACCCTAAGACAAGTCACAAGAAAAATGCAAACATTGCCTCAAAGGGGCTTAGGAAAAACAACCAAATATACTCCAATTGCCTTAGAAATATCAATGATTTCAGAATTTCTGTGTAGAAACTGACACAAGGACCAAAAGTTTTAATTTATACTGCACATCCACATCACCTTCCAAATGCATGAACATTTTTCCCCATTAGAAAAAATATAAAGGTGTTCTTCTCTGAGGCTAGGCCTCTCAAACTTCTTCATTGACACAAATTACACTCTGTCTTACCAACTACCACAACACAAAAGGAAATTGGATGAATGATATATTCTCAGTGTTGTAACTCTCATAAATAGCTGCAATTAACCCACACTTCCAATCATTTCTGGGCTAGAAATGCAGCACAGAGTCAACCCTCTTCCCATTACTCCTTTTGTAAACTCAGACATTTCCCCATACAGTTTCCAAATGCCTTTTTTTGCATTGAAAATGATTATGAAGTAATCAGTGCAAATATCTTCAACATGATTTGTGAATAGTTGCAAGGTGAATTTTGACAAAGTTGAGCCTGAGTCATCAAACACATCACACTTTAGTGTCACCATAAGATCACAAAGATCTGTGATCTTGGCCTATGGTTCATGCCTGTAATCCAAGCTGCTCAGAAACAGAGATCAGAAGCGTCTTGGTTCAAAGTCCATGCTAGCAAATAGTTATTGAGACCCTATCTCAAAAAAACTGTCACAAAAAAGAATTAGTGAAGTCACTCATGTTGTAACAGCACGTGCCTACCAAGTGTGAGTAGCTGAGTTCAAATCCCAGTGCAGTCAAAAAACCAAAAAAGACCCTGAAGATCCTAGCCCTGGTAGCTCCTCCCTGTAAATTTAGGTACTGGGGAAATTTACATCAGGATGAGAGTCAAACTCAGCTTATAAAAATTGTTTATGAGACCCCATTTCCAAAATAACCAGAGAAAAATAGACTGGAAATGTGTTTCAAGTAGTTGAGCACTGCTTTGTAGATGCAAAACTATGAGTTCAAACCTCAGTCCCCAAAAATTAAACAAGTAGCAATGAAACAAACAAGACCCACATGATCACAGAGAAAACTGATCTTGCCAATCTCCATGTCTGTCCACTCCCAATTTATTTCTTCTCCTGTTTTCTCCTCTCTTTGAGAGCAAGTCACATTTCTGTCTTGAGATGAATACATGTATTACTTTGGGGGATTTCCCTCTAGAAAAATCTTAAAGTCATGATCTAAGTTAATTGGCATTTAATTATAAAACAATATTCTAGAACCCACCTGTGGACAATTAATAGTAAAGTTAGGACGGGCAAAAAGTGTCCCCTGCACTAGGAAGCCAACCACGTGCACATGTGGATTCATATTTCCAATGAATCTGGCAATGTGTGGGATTCGTGGAAATTTAGGGACTTATTGGAAGCACTTAGAAGCACTGGATTGAAGGACAGGTTACAGAGTTTAGTCCATGCTTCACTTGAACCTGAAAGACTCAAAGGGAGCCCATGTCCCAGTAAACAGTTATGGGGTCACTTCACAGCAGTGCTTTGTTCCAGCAAAAACTCCAAAAGTACTCGGTAGTATCCCCAGCCACCTTAGTCTGCCAGATAGGGATTTGAAGGCAGAAACTCCCAGCACTGCTGTGGGCTGGGGTGAAGTCGCCTCACAGTTACATAGGACTGGGTTCAAGTCCCCAAGTCCACAGCTACCCACCAGGCGGCAGCAGACCTAAGGCTTCAACCTTGTGATCAGGACCCCAACTCCAGAACGGACAAGGGCCCCAACTCCAGAACGGACAAGGGCCCAGTCAAAATCACTGCTGCTTCTGGATCCAACAGTCCCTCCACCCAGCACTGCAGATGCCCAGCCACCATCTCACCATTTCCCCGTTCTGATGCTTGCAGGTACTCAGTACTTACATTTATATATGATAACGAATGTGAATAAATGAACTTCCTCCTGAGTTTTCAGGGTGGAAAATGCTTCTTCCACTTGGAAATTGGGCCAACAGTCTGTGGAGAGAATTCCACAATTCGTGTCCAAGGATATATCACCTGATCTCACAGAAAGGGCACTATGTACAATCGAGCAAACAGTCTTCATATAAGAGTTACATTAAGCACCCACCCTTTACAACTTCTGACATGCTCCCACATCTTCCCAAAGGCTCATGATTTTGCCTCAATAATGCTTATCAGTGCAAACAAAGCAACTCTAAATCAAGTGGATTTTTTGGAGGGAGTGGTACTGGGTCTTGAAGTCAAGGCTTCACACTTGCTAGGCTTGGACTCTACTGCTTAAGCCATTCCACAAGTTCTCTCAATTTCTTTGATTTCTTCATTTCTCCTCCCTTTAAAAGCAAAGCTCTCTGTGTAACAATTGGGGTGATCACATACCTTACTTTTGGGGAAATCCTCTAGTGTAATACATAAACCTAAAACATGTCCTTCATTAATCATGTCATTATAAAATGAGAAATAGTCTGAGGACAGTAACAGGTATGTGAGAGAGGACCAAGTCCCCTCTCCCCTGCAAGAGCAACCATGTATGTATGTGGTCACTCATTTCCAATGGGTCTGGCAATGTAGTGGATACACAGACATTCAGGGATTAGTGGCAGCACTAAGAATCCTGGGCCTCAGAGGACAGTTTCTGAACGTAAGTCCAGTTAACCCTGAACCTGGAAGTATCATAGGAAACCCAGAAACTCACCTTACAGAAAGAGCAAAGGGTGTGCACTGCATTGCAGAGCTCCTTCCCCACACAAACTACATGAACAAGCCAAAGTGTTCAATGAATACCCTGCCATCACCACACAGACTGGGAGCCTCATGTGTGGTGCAGAGGTGTCCAGTTAGGACTGTGGGCTAGGATGAATCACCTCACAGGGATGGTCCAGAAAGCTCATGACTCCCTGCCTGGCCCCACTCTGCAGGCTTCTGGGGCCAAAGAGTGAGTGGCATCAAAAGTTGGATCAATCCATACATTGAGAATGTGCCTGTGGCCCTCTTTGCCCAGCATGCTGGACATACTGTCGACATTTGCTGCTGCTGTTGCAGTCAGGTGTCCTCTAAGTTTCTGCACTAAGTGGAAATCACTCAGCTGCCAAAGTGATGGTTCTGAGAAGACTCTCATCAGTGGACACTAGGCAACATGGCATATAGCTTGGTGCGCCACTGTGCATTATTGATCATTTACATTGGTAAATAAATACCTTATATTCCTCAATTCAGTCCATCTCAATTCAGTCACTTTAAAGTTCTTATCAAAAGAAACTGCCAAATGCAAAAACCCGTTCTCTAGGACACTACCAAACCGTGGCTTTTGTTGAGTCTCCCTTCACAGATTTTCTTCATGTATTCATAGAGAAGTGTGAATCTAGAATAACTATGCATGTTAAAATCAAAATGCTGTACAGAAAATGGTCCCTGATAACCACAGTTACACCTTCAGAAAGGAGAGAACACCCTCCAGCATTTAATTCTGACTCACCCGATTTCAAGTACTATGCAGCTTTATAGGAACAACTCTCTTATTCAAGGAATAAAAGATTTTGTTGAGTTCTATAGATCTACATTATTTAAAGTGCATATTATAGCCTAGAATGTTGAATCTTGGGGAGCATTCATTATGTTCATTAAAATGTTTTTATCAGGCATTAACTAATTAATTCTGTAACAATTTCATCCAGCTGGCTGATGGGCATATTGAGTTATCTGTCATTATTTCCTGCATTGTTCTGTTTCTTTTCTCAGTGGAACAGGGCTTTAATTTCAGGTATTTATGCTTGCAAAGTGAATTCTTTACCACTTAACCACAGCTTCAATCTTTTTGCTCTGGCTATTTTTGGAGATTTGCCTTTCACCAAATCATTGAAACATGAGAATAAATGAATCCTTGAGAAAGAAATGAATAGCTTGGTGGCAGGTCGATTGCCTAGCATGAGCAAGGCCACATGTTCCATCTGAAGCACTAAAAAACTAAACTGAACAAAATGAAACAAACAAAAAAGAAATGAACTGAAGGACTTCAACTTTTAATTAACCCTACAAAAAGAACATGACACCTTTTATTATTTGTATTAATTTCTTCCTAGTACTATCTTCCCTACTGCAAACCAGCTAATCAGTAACTGAGATCTCTTTCCAACAATGGTTATTTCAACTTCCAATTTGAAAGATCATTATAATGCAAAATACAGAAGGAAAAACTTGTATCCTGGTGGCTCACATCAGTCACCCTAAATCCTTGGTAGGCTGAGGTCAGGAGGATCATATTTTAAGGCCACCCTGTACAAATAGTTCTGGAGACTGATCTCTAACTATCTAGAGAAAAACAAGCTTGAGATATGTCTGAAGTGGTAGAGCACCCTCTTTGAAATTGAAGCCCTGTGTTCAAATCCCAGTCCCACCAAAAAAAAAAAAAAACCAAAAGATCTTTTCTTTCATATGAATTTACCAAGTTATTTTGTTTGGCTCACCAAGCCTATTAGGGCTATTATGTCACTAATTTACACTGTATTACACAAGGATTCATCAACATAGGTATGGTCATCTCATTTTGAGTAGTAGTGATTACCGAAATTTGAGATTAAACTGAAACCCCTGCTCTACCCTAAGGTATGTGAACCTATTAATTCCCATGGTAGTTATAAAAACCAATACTGTTTTGCTTAATCTATGGCATGATGGATTCAATGAACTGCTATCATCATAGAGGCCAGTGGCTCATGGTCTTGATGGTTGGATCAACATTTAATTCCACATCAGTCAGTCCTTCACCTATGCTGATAAAAAGATTCTAATTCTATAGACTTCCTGTAACAAGCTGTTGCACTAACTAAAATCTATACAAAGGTTCTAGTTCATACTCTTACTAACTCTCTATCAATATGACACATAGTTCCTCACTAAACAAAGTACATCAAATAGTATACCCAACCCTTGACCATTAGCAAAAGCCCTTTTTGCCTCATTATTGATAACTGGTCTAGTAATATTCCACTCTCACTCAATAAGTCTCCTGTCTTTAGATTTATTGAACAATTAATTTAAAATGTACTAGTGGATGCAAGGTGCAGACAATTGAAAAGAGTTATGATATGGCATAGTTTTATTTATCATCCAGGTTTTTTATTTTGGAGAGTTCTGTGAGTCTTCTACCCACCCATAGACTAGGACAGTGTACTCCCCACTAATGGACTAGGGGGGAGTTAATCACTCACAGACATTCAACCTCTTAATGCACTACAGCTTCCATTCCTTAACCCTTCAGTTTAACTGACCTCTGGAGTTTCAGTAGTCCACCAAGGTTTATTAGAAGGAAATCATAAACATATAAAGCAAGCCTTTCTTATTAAAATTTGTCTAGATTCCTACTTTATACTTGTCCATAATTCAGAATACTTTGAAACATCTTTCACCATTTTATAGTATTTCTAGCTTACCATGTTTCCATAAACAGGGTTGCACTGATGCTTGTCATTATTGATTCAATTTTTTGATAGCTCTCTAAGTCATTTGAAATGTCGTTATATACCTAGTCAACATTTTGAATTTGAAGTCAGTGCAAGACTAATTCTTCTAGAACTAAACTTGTCTCTAGTTCCTGGTCCCTTCTTCTATTGCCCTCTGTTACTTTAAAGTATCTGCATTAGTTTCTCTGCAATGAGGGCAACAAATGATATCTAGTTTTTGGGGTGTCCTACCTATCCTCATACCTCTCTTGTGTGCTCTCGCTTTATCATGTGATCAGATTCCAATCCCCTTGTTGTGTTTCCCCTTGATATAATGTCTGCATATGAGGGAGAACATACAATTATTGGTCTTTTGGGCCAGGCTAACCTCACTCAGAATGATGTACTCCAGTTCCAACAATTTACTTGCGAATGATAAGATTTCATTCTTCTTCATGGCTACATAAAATTCCATTGTGTATAAACACCACATTTTCTTAATCCATTCATCAGTAGTGGGACATTTTAGCTGTTTCCATAACTGGGCTACTGTAAATAGGGCTGAAATAAACATGGGTGTGCAGGTGGCTCTGGAGCGAACTGAGTCACATTCTTTTGGGTATATCCCTAAGAGTGATATTGCTGGATCATATGGTAGATCTATGTTTAGAATTTTAAGAAGCCTCCAATTTTTTTTCCAGAGTGGTTGTACTAGCTTGCATTCTCACCAGCAGTGTAAGAGGGCTCCTTTCTCCCACATCTTCAACAACACATGTTGCTAGTGGTGATGCTAATGATGGCTATTCTAAGAGGGGTGAGGTGGAATCTTAGTGTGGTTTTAATTTGCATTTCCTTTATGGCTAGAGATGGCGAGCATTTTTTCATGTGTTTTTTGGCCATTTGAATTTCTTCTTGTGAGAAAGTTCTCTTTAGTTCACTGGCCCATTTCTATATTGGTTCATTAATTTTGGGAGAATTTATTTTTTTGAGTTCCCTATATATTCTGGTTATCAGTCATTTGTCTGATGTGTAGCTGGCAAATATTTTCTCCCACTCTGTGAGTGGTCTCTTCAGTTTAGAGACCATTTGTTTTGTTAAGCAGAAGTTTTTTAGTTTTATGAAGTCCCATTTATTTATGCTATCTCTTAGTTGCTGTGCTGCTGGGGTTCCATTCAGAAAGTTCTTACCTATACCTATTAGTTCCAGAGTATTTCCTACTCTTTTCTGTACCAACTTTAGAGTTTGTGGTCTGATATTAAGATACTTGATCCACTTTGAGTTAATATTGGTAATGGTGATAAACATGGATCTAGTTTCAGTTTTTTGCAGACTACTAACCAGTTTTCCCAGCGGTTTTTATTGAAGAAGTATCTTTTCTCCATCGTATATTTTTAGTGCCTTTGTCAAAGATAAGTTGGTTATAGTTGTGTAGCTTCATATCCAGGTCCTCTATTCTGTTCCACTGGTCTTCATGTCTGTTTTTGTGCCAGTACCATGGTGTTTTTATTGCTATTGCTTTGTAATATAATTTGAAGTCGGGTATCGTGATACCTCCAGCATTGTTCTTTTTACTGAATATTGCCTTGGGTATTCGTGGCTTCTTGTGTTTCCAAATAAATTTAACAGTTTATTTTTCAATCTTTTTGATGAATGTCATTGGGATTTTGATGGGAATTTCATTAAACATGTAGATTGCTTTTGGGAGTATAGACATTTTTACTATGTTGATTCTACCAATCAATGAGCATGGGAGATCTCTCCACTTTCTATAGTCTTCCTCAATCTCTTTCTTCAGAAATATACAGTTTTGCCTATAGAGGTCATTCCCATCCTTTGTTAAGTTTATACCTAGGTATTTGACTTTTTTGTGTGTGCCTATTGTAAATGGAATTGTTTTCGTATTTTTTTCAGTTTGTTCATTATTAGTATATAGAAATGCTAATGATTTTTCTATTGATTTTATATCATGCTACCTTGCTATAGCTGTTGATGGTGTCTAGGAGCTTTTGAGTAGAGTTTTTTTGGGTCATTAAGGTGTAAGATCATATCATCTGCAAATAGGGATATTTTGACAGTTTCTTTACCTATTTGTATTCCTTTTATTCCTTCTTCTTGCCTAATTGCTCTGGCTAGGAATTCCAGAACTATGTTGAATAGGAGTGTAGATAGTGGGCATCCTTTTCTCATTCCTGATTTTAGAGGGAATGGTTTCAGTTTTTCACCACTAAGTATAATGCTGGCTGTAGGTTTGTCATATATAGCTTTTATAATGTCGAGGTATTTTCCTTCTATTCCTAGTTTTCTTAGAGCCTTTATCATGAAATGGTGTTGGATATTTTCAAAGGCTTTTTCTGCATCTATTGAGATGATCAAATGCTTTTTGTCTTTGCTTCTGTTAATGTGGTTTGTTATGTTTATTGATTTTCGCATGTTGAACCACCCCTGCATCCCTGGGATGAAGCCTACTTGGTCGTGGTGAATAATCTTTTTGATGTGTTGTTGAATTCGGTTTGCCATTATTTTATTGAGGATTTTTGCATCAATATTCATTAAGGAGATTGGCCTATAGTTCTCCTTTTTGGAGGTGTCTTTGCCTGGTTTTGGGATAAGTGTAATACTGGCTTCAGAAAATGTGTTAGGCAGTTTTCCTTCCCTTTCTATTTCATGGAACAGTTTAAGGAGGGTTGGTATCAGTTCTTCTTTAAAGGTCTGATAGAATTCAGCAGAGAATTCAGCAGGTCCTGGACTTTTCTTTTTGGGGAGACTCTTGATTGCTGCTTCAATTTCATTTTGTGTTATAGATCTATTCAGGTGATTAATTTCCTCTTGGTTCAGTTTTGGATGATCATAAGTATCTAGAAATCTGTCCATTTCTTCAAGATTTTCAAATTTATTTGAATATAGGTTCTGAAAGTAGTCTCTGATGATTTCCTGGTGTTTGTTGTTATCTCCCCTTTTGCATTATTGATTTTACTCATTTGGGTTTTTTCTCTCCTCATTTTAGTCAGGTTTGCCAGGGGTCTGTCTATCTTGTTTATTTTTTCAAAGAACAAACTTTTTGTTTCATTAATTCTTTGTATGGTTTTTGTGGTTTCTATTTCATTGATTTCAGCTCTTATTTTTATTATTTCTACCCTTCTATTTGTTTTGAGATTTGCTTGTTCTTGTTTTTCTAGGAGTTTGAGAAGTATCATTAGGTCATTGATTTGGGATCTTTCAGTCTTTTTAATATATGCACTTATGGCTATAAACTTTCCTCTCAGGACTGCCTTTTCTGTGTCCCATAGGTTCTGGTAGTTTGTATTTTCATTTTCATTGACTTCCAGGAACCTTTTAATTTTCTGTTTTATTTAATCAATGACCCATTGTTCATTAAGCAATGAGTTATTCAGTTTCCAGCTGTTTGCATGTTTTTTGTCTTTATTTTTGTTGTTAAGCTCTAGTTGCATTTCATTGTGATCAGATAGAAGGCATGGTATAATTTCTATTTTCTTTATATTTGCTGAGGCTTGCTTTGTGCCCTAGTATATGATGTATTTTAGAGAAGGTTCCTTGAGCTGCTGAGAAGAATGTATATTGTGTAGAAGTTGGATGAAATGTTCTGTAGACATCAACTAGGTCCATTTGATCTATGTTATATTTTAGATCTAGGATTTTTTTATTGATTTTTTTCTTTGGATGCCCTATCTATTGATGAGTGAGGTGTTAAAGTCTCCCATGACCACTGTATTGGAGTTAATATATGCTTTAGGTCCCTCAGGGTATGTTTGATGAAATTGGGTGCGTTGAGATTGGATACATATAGGTTGATAATTGTTATTTCCTTTTGGTCTATTTCCCCTTTTATTAGTATGGAATGTCCTTCTTTATCTCATTTGATCAATGTAAGTTTGAAGTCTACTTTGTCAGAGATAAGTATTGCTACTCCTGCCTGTTTTCAGGGGCCATCGGCTTGGTAAATTTTCTTCCAGAATTTCATCCTAAACCTATGCTTATGACTATTGATGAGATGGGTCTCCTGTAATCAACAAATTGTTGGATCTTCCTTTTTAATCCAGTTCATTAAATGGTGCCTTTTGATGGGGGAGTTAAGTCCATTAACATTAAGTGTTAGTACTGATAGGTATGTGGTGATTCCTGTCATTTAGTTGTCTTAGTTGTTTGGGTTTGATTGTGTGTAGCTAAATCGATGTCACTCTTTATTTTCTTGCTTTTTCTTTTCCTGTAGTTTGGTACTGTCTGCCCTTTCATGGTTATGTTGGGTTTCACTTTCTGCGTGCAGAATCCCTTGAAGAATCTTTTATAGTGGTGGCTTTGTGGTCTTTTATTATTTTAGTATCTGCTTATCATGGAACACTTTTATGGCTTCATCTATTTTGAATGATAATTTTGCTGGGTAGAGTATCCTGGGGTTGAAGTTATTTTCATTCAGTGCCTGGAAGACCTCACCCCAAACTGTTCTTGCTTTTAATGTTTCTGTTGAGAAGTCTGCTGTGATTTTGATGAGTTACCTTTGCATGTTATTTGTTTTTTCTCTCTTAAACAGCCTTCAATATTCTTTCTCTAGTCTCTCTACTTGTTGTTTTAATTATATCTTGGGGTATTTCTATTTTGGTCAGGTCTGTTTGGTGTTCTGGAGGCTTCTTGTACCTGTATGGGCATAGTTTTTTCTAGATTTGGGAAATTTTCTGTAATTATTTTGTTGAATATATTATGCATTCCTTTTGTTTGCACCTCTTCTCCTTCTTCAATGCCCATTATTCTCAGGTTTGGTCTTTTGATGGAGTCAGTAAGTTCTTGCACTTTGTTTTCACAAGTCTTGAGTTGTTTAACTAATAGTTCTTCTGTTTTTCCTTTAATTACCATTTCAATTTTGGGTTCTGAGATTCTGTCTTCTGCTTGTTCTAGTCTGCCGGATTGGCCTTCCATTTTGTTTTGCATTTCTGTTGCATTCCTTTTTCTTATGTTCTATATCCTGAGTCACTTCCTCTTTAATGTTGTCTATTTTTGTCCTGAGTTCATTTATCTCTTTGTTAATCATGTTCTTTATTTCACTTTGGTGTTTACACAGTGCTTCTATAGTTTCTTTTATTTCTTCTTGTGTTTTCTCAAATTCCCTATTTTTGTTGTCTTTGAATTTCTTGAGTGTCTCCTTTACATTTTGGTTGACCATATCCAGTATCATCTCTCTAAAATTCTCATTGATTACTTGCAGGATTTCTTTTTCAGAGTGCTCTTGTGGGCTTCATTGGATTCTTTGGCATAGTTTGTCTTCGTTTTTTTGGAGTCTGCATGTGGGTATCTGCTTTCTTCATTTCCTTCTTGTTCCTGTACTAATTTATTATTGGGGGAAGTGGTTTCCCTCTTTTTTCCATCATTCCCCTTGCCTTTGTTACTGTCCCTGTACTGTGTGTAATTCAGTATTTTCTAGCTTGTAATAATAATAATGGTGGTATCTAGAATGGAAGGTTGAGAGGAGAGGGAAAGCAACGAAGGTAAAGGAAAAAGGAAGAAGAAAATCAAACACACACACACACACACACACACACACAAACCCAGACTCAAAAAATAAACAGGGAGAGATAGTGTACTAATCAATGGTGAGCTAAACAGGCATTAGAGAGTCAGAGAGAGTATAATAAAACAGAAAAAAAAGAAAAAAATCCCCAAGTTCAAATGCAATAAAGTTGCAGTCTTAATCATTTTGGTGTTAGTACTTTAGCCTCGGGTCCTGGTGTTGGTGTCTGCAATGAAGTTTGTCATTGTCTCACCAAAGGGGAAAAAACAAGCAAACCAAAAACCAAAACTAAACTAAAGAAATAAATCCCAAGTTCAAATGCAATACAGTTCCAGTTAGTCCTTCAGCATCCAATCCTAGTTCTGTCATTGTCTCATCAAAGGACCAGAGAAACAAAAAAAAAGAAAAAAAAATGAGTCTGGAGACAGCTTTGTGAATGTCTATCTGAGGCTGCGGCTCACCTGCCACCTACTGTTAGCCAGCTGCTGCTACAGGCTTTATTTATGCAGGTCTCAGGAATGAGCTTTACCCTCACCTAGCCCCGCAGGTTTTGTTTGTTTAGAGTTCTCCTGGCCACTTGCCTGTTTTCTTTTCTCCAATATACAGCCCTACCCACCTGTTGCAATTGCAGTCTTTTTCTTTATTATTATTTAGAGTTCGCATGGGGAAGTGTCTCTCTCACAATCTCCAGTGGAGTGTGCCACACTTTAGCTGCTATTACAAGCCTTCCCTTTTCCAAGCACACTGGGGGAGGTGGCGCCACACCCGCTTTCTCTGGCTGGCTTGTTTATTTACAGTTCGAGTGGGGAGTGCCCCTCCCCCACTCTCTGGAGTTCAGGGTGCCCCTCCCTCTTTTCTACATGTCTTTTAAATTTTATTTTATAATTTTTTTGTTCAGCTGCTTGTTTATTATTCAGTTTGGTTTTTTCTCTTTTCTCCCTGGGTAGAGGTCAGTCTGTCCAGGGGGCTATGCTGATTTGCTGTGTGCCACTTACTCACCTGGTGGTCTGCGTTTTTCTAGCAGGTTAGGAGCTGACATCTGGTGGCACGGGAGCCCTCCTGATTTCTCCATTTAACGTGCAGTGTGGATGCTATGCGTGGCCTGGGGGTGTGGAGGAGTTGGAGTTTTGCCTGTTCTTGGTGGTTTTTCCTGCCAGGTGTATCTCCAGCATCTCCCAAGAGTTTACTGTAGGAAGCATGCTTTCTGCTTCCTCCCTCTGGTCGCCATTTTGGAATCTCCCAGCCTTTCTTGAGAGTTAAGAAATTTTTCAGGTATGGTTTCCCACTTTTGCCCATGGTTGCCTCAAACTATGCACCTCCCACAATACCTTCATGTACCTGCAATTACAGGCACTTTTCACCATGCTGAAATTTTTACAAAAAATGTCACTTTGCTTTGCACCCATGAATATGATTTCAGTCACTTCAGTGAATGCATAGGGCCAGAGAGCACACTTAAGTATACCAAACTAAGAATCTTACAAAATATGCATTGTGGTTTCTTGGATATTAGAAGAAATATATGAACTGATACCATAATATGTACATAGTGCACACTTGGAGAGAAAGTAAGCCTGAGTGTGTAGCACAGGGATCGGTTGAAATGAAAGAAGCAAGAGACTCAGCAACCACAATGAGCACCACAATCATTGTGTGGTGCTCAATCACAGAGTCTAAAGACACATGCAATCTGCATAAAATGTGGGCACTAAGAAAGTTCTCTCTTCTGCTAGGTATTCCCAAGGTGCAGTTTTGGAAGGCCATTTTGATAATCTTCTGAGTCTGGCACTTTAGCACTGAAAGTTCCCTGCATTGTTCTATCTCTGGGAACTTCCAGCAAGGGTTGTTTGCTTATCCAGTGAGTGCTGGCCTTGAGTGCTGGTCTAGCTATAGACCTGGGGTGAGATCAAGGGCAGAGCTCCATGTGGTGGAAATGGTCATACATTTAGGGGACAGAGGAAATCTTTTCCCATTTGGGCCACTGGTAGAGAAGTATATGAAAGACAAATACATAAGTTTACATTGGTGGACATAAGAGAACCTCTGGTCATTAAATTAACCTATAATTAAGAGCCATTTAAGTGGGTAGTGAGTGGCTCAAGTGTTACAGCATCTGCCTAGCAAGCATGAGGTCCTGAATTCAAGTCCCAGTATCACCAAAATAAACAAATAAACATGAGTCTCTTAAAGGGATAGAAGTTTGGGATTGATCTACAGAAATGAGTGGACTTATCCCCAAGGTTGGATTGGGATAAAAAACAATTTCAAATGGATACAAAAACATTGTTAAATTCCTGGAGATAAATCATCTGGTGACAAACATAATGAAGGTCAAGGTTCCAATGAACCAAAGGGGATGAGAAGATTTAACATTTGATTGTCTAATCTAGGACTACAATTAAGGTGAAAATAATACTGGTATATAGGCCATGCTCTCTAAGCCAGTATGCCAGACCTCAGGGCCATGAGGAAGGTAAAGAAGGGCAAGCACAGTGTCTCTATGAAACACATTGGCTGATGATCACATAGTCCCCTAAATGGACTAGTAGTACAAAGACACAAACAGTTTTCTTTCAACTAGGAAATAAAAATTCTTATAAAAACCACTACTCAATGAGTCTCATGAGCTTTGCCTTTCTGAGACCCCTCCCATGTATATAGGAGTTTTCCTACACTTTTCCTCTCTCCTTATGTAAAACTCTGTTCTTTTGTTTATCCTGTTGTTTGTGACTATCATTCTTTGACTGCATGAGACAATGTTCCAGGCAACTACAACAGCACAACTGAAACCAAACACTGCAACCATTGTGACCTTTGTCTGCATTAAATGATCAATGTTGGGCTGGTTGCTGATGGCTCATATCAATAATCCTTGTTGCTTGGGAGGCTGAGATCAGGATTGCAGCTTGAAGTCAAACTGGGCAAATAAGTGACTGAAACACTAGAGGAAATGGATTGTGAGTGTGGCAGAAGCATAAAATCACCTGCGTTGGAAGCATGAATACTTGAAATACCTGAGTTCACACAACAATACCACCAAAAAAAATCATCAGTGTTGCTGAGATGACCATGCATAAGGTGCAATAGAGAGTACAGGGATGAGGCCAATGACTGTAAGCTGAAGTGAATCTTGGACTTGTGAACAGAGGATAAGAACTGCTAAAGAAGAAGTGGTGCCAGTGGGAAACTGGTAAGCACTGGAAAGAAGACCCACATATTGACACACAGGGGTGTTCCACATATTGACACACAGGGGTGTTCCTGTCATTTCTGAGGTTTTAGCTCTCAGCACCTTGGGGCTGCTTTTGGAAAGTGCTCATTTTGGCATGCATAGATTCCAGGAATGAGACAATATCTCAAGAGGATTATAAATCTCTGAAGGACAGGGGAACAGAAAGAGACATTTAGGCAGTTTCATGTAAGAAGAACTTATGAATCTGACAATGCCTGGCTTAACATTTAGGTTTTCTGATCAACAAAACATATTCTGGGTAAAGTTAAGAGGTAGAGGGAATATTGGGGAAACACATATGTACTGTCCAAACAGTTTTGGACAATAATGTCTACAAACTAAGAAACCAGTTGTATTTATAATAGGCACCTGTCTGCAAAAAGAAATACTTACATGATAGAGCAGATAATTTAGAAAAAGTTCCCTCCAAATGAAAGAAGAATGAAAAGAAAGGAGGAATGAAGAAAGAATAAGTAAGAAGAAGGAAGAAAGAAATGAAGCAAAGACGAGATAAACAGCAGAATCAAATGAGAGCAATTGAAGAAAGGCATGGAGGGACAAAACTTCATGTCAGCCCTTGTGAAGGATCAGCCATAAAGCTCAAATGCAAGTAGCTGAAATCTTACCCAGGATTACCAAAGTACTCCTGGTGAACACTAGTGATTAAAGACAATCACCCCACCATACTTCCTATTCTCATTACATTTACATGTCCTTCCTTTTTAAACCTACAACAAGGTAAGCACAAACATTCAATTTCCATAATTTCTGCCTCAAAATCAGCAGCTTAATTGATCACAAGAAACAGAACTCTCATTATGCAAACTGCTCTAAATGTTCTCTTCTGCCTCCAGGTCTGTGATCACTGATCACATCCAATTATAATCAGCAAAAGACACCTCCTTTACTGACACTCTAAGGACAGGATTGTCTCAGGGAAAGAATCTCTGCTCCAAGAGCAGATGCTATCACTTCCATCTTCCCTACTCTCCCACCTTCTTTCTGCTCCCGTTTCTCCTCCCTATAAAACACAACCCTGCTTTGTCTCAACCTTGAGGTCCAGCAGTCCTTGCAGTTGGTGCTGTCCTGACACTGTGGCCTTCTTTCACTATGTTCATGTCCTACCTTTGTATTTCATTTGTGAAAATACTGTCTGGATACAGGCCAAGCTCAACATCAGTTATGTCAAGAGCGCAACCTCCTTCCCAATCTATTCTTCAACTTGAACACCAAATGCATATGCTATCTCTTTGCAGTGAGTTGGGCAAAGCATGGATACCTATAAGCTTAGGAGTTTACTGCAGCCATAAAGAAGTAATGGGTTATGTGAGTAAGTGTAGAAACTATAAAAATTTTTAAAAGAATTAAAAAAAAAGAAGTATGGGGTAGGGGGTCCAATCCTGGATTTTGAGACCCAGGTTTCAAGCATTTATAATATTCATGTGAGTCACATGTACCTAGACATTGCTGGTAGCAGGGAACCCAAGGACCTCTCATCATGTTGTGTAAGTATCCATGACCTTTTGCCATCTCCACAGTCTGGAGAGGCACAAGCTCTAATGCAGAGCTCCTGACCAGTGTTGTGGGCCTGGGAAAAAAATCAGTCAGGAGACTGAGAGAATGCAGGGTTCTCCACATCCACCCAGCCCCAAACCTGGAAAAGAGAAAACCAAATGATAAATGTCACCAGTAGTGACTTGAGCTGCAGTCTTCAGGGCTGTCATGGGGAGGTTCAGTTCCATCACAGCAGCTAAGGCCAGTGTCAACACCCTGATCCTCACTGGTTTGGGGATGTAAGTCAGAAACTCATCATTTGCTGCTTCTGTGATGACCTTGTTCTCCCACATCACCAGCGGGACAAGCATGTCAGTTATAAACTGAGTCACAGAGATGGATCTCAGAAGCACAGTGCTATACAGAAAATGTGGCACCAGAAAATGCATTTTTTGTGTTAAGCAGTGGGACCTTTTACTGCTGGCCTCTGGTTGGTAGTTCACTCCTTGCAGCACTTCTCATTGGCTTGTGATCCAAGACCACTAAGGGGAGAAGGGTACCAGGACCAAATACCTGATTCCTGCTACAGCCCTTAGCAGGCTTGGCCTCCTCTCTGGTCCCTATCCAGCCAAGCCTAGGGATTCATTGCAGTTATGCCAAACTTGCTCCTGACTTTTCAGGGTGGAAACTGCTTCTTCCACTTGGAAATTGGGCCAGCAGTTTTTGCAGGGAATTCCACATTCAGTGTCCAAGGAAACAGCACCTGATCTCACAGAAAGAGCACTAGCTATTCCAGAGCAAACACACTTCCTTTTACACTTCCATGATCCATCCACCCTTTACAACCTTTGACAAGATCCCACACCTTCCCAAATGCTCATGGTTTTACCTCAACAATGGCTACCTGAATCAATCAGTGCAAACAAACCACCTATAAAGGAAACACTGTTTAGTTTTTTGAGGGAGGGATTGTACTGGGGCTTGAACTCAAGCCTCGCTCTTTCTAGGCAGGCAGTCTACCACTTGAGTCATTCCACCAACACTCCCAATTTCTTTATACTCTTGTTTTCTCCTCCCTTTGAAAGCAAAGCTCAATTGCCTAACCATTGGAATGCCTACATACTGTACTTTTGAAAAACCATCTACTGTATACATAAACCAAAATCATGCCTTGTGTTAGTCATGATTCCACTATAAAACAATGAAAAACAGTCTGAGGGTACACCACACTGCAATGCTCCTCCCCACACAAACTTCATAAACAAGCCTAGAGTATCCATGGAATACCTGCCATCACCACATAGACAGGAAGCCTCAGGTTTTGGTGTGGAGAAGTTCTGCAAGGACTGTGGGCTAGGATGATTCACCTCACAGGGAAAAGACAGGACAGTTCAGAGAGGTCCTGACTCCCTGATCAACCCCACCATACAGGTTTTAGGAGTCCAAAGAGTGGGACCATTTCACAAATTGAGAAGATGACTGTGGTCTTCATTGCCCAATGGTAGAGCCTGGACATGCTGTCAACATTTCCCACTGCTAATGTAGCCAGCTGTCCTCTAAGGTTCTGAATTCAGTATAAATCACTCACTGCCAAACTGATTACATGTCTGTAATCTGAGTTACTTGGGAGGCTGAGATGAGGAGGATTGGTTCCAGGTCAGAAAAGGTCCACAAAGAAAAAAAATATAAGAAGGGGAACACCTGATCTCAAATATAGCCAAAGAAAGAAGAACTGGAGGTGGGACTCAAGCAGTACAGAATATGCCCAGTAAGTGTAAAGCCCTGAAGCCCATTATTTTGCATAATTAATATAGGCTAATAAATTCTCACTGATTTTATTTCTTTTGTAATAGTGCATGAAGTCTTCTATCATTGAATAAGAAAATCATTGGAACAGGTATGCACTACTTCTATGAGGGGGTACTGCATATGTAATGAAATCATCCAAAACTTTCCTTTGAGCACTTATGCACAAACAGAAAGACCATGAAACTCTGACTTTAGGTGAGGACATCATGAAAACACACATGTCCTTATTGAGGTGTGAATTCTCCAGGCATGTGCTGTGAATCCCAACATTTACCAAAGTCAATGATCTGTTTAGAATATTCTGTGTGTTCACTTTGAGGGATTTATGAGACAGTTTACAGAAGACAAAAGCAAAAGCAATATCATGGTACTCATGGTAATGGAAACTATCACAATATTTTCAAAAAAGAGAGTTTCAGATGATGAATTTACATCAGGAAGCATGAGACAGCTTCTGGTGATTATGCAAAGTGAAAATTAAGTGGCTTTTAAAAGGAAAACCAGCTATCAGAGATGGAAGAATTGGCCTCATGAATGCAAAGACAAAGGGAGATGAACTTCTTAAAGAAGAATGATTTAACTCTCTCAAATCTGAGACCTTTTCTTTTGAGAAGACAGGGGTTCTTATAAGTCAGTTTGTCAGCTGGTACTCCTTGTCTTTCCTAACCACTGATTTGGCCATTGGGTAATATTCTAAACAATCAAGAAGAGATGATAGGAGATTCCAAGATGGTGGCTAGAGGGAGGAAGCAGAAAGCATGCCTCCTAAAGTAAAATCTTGGAGAGACGCTGGAGATACACCTTACAGGAAAAGCCACTGAGAAGAGGCAAAACTTTGACTCCTCCACACCTCCAGCCCACGCATAGCATCTACACTTTACGTTAAGCAGGGAAACCAGAAGGTCTCCTGCGCCTCCACCGGATGGCAGCACCCAAATGGCTTGGGAAGATGCAGACCACAAGGTGAGCTAAGCAGTACGAGGTACTCCTGCAGACAATTCTGGGCCAGATCAGCATAGCCCCCTGGAAAGACTGACCCCCACCCAGGGAGAAAAGAGAAACTCAAATTAGTAGAATCAGAAATGCAAAAAGGGAGATAACAACAAACACCATGCAAGTCCAGGAAATCATCAGAGACTATTTTGAGAAACTATATTCAAATAAATTCAAAAATCTTAAAGAAATGGACAGATTTCTAGATATATATGATCATCCAAAACTGAACCAAGAGGATGTTAATCACCTGAATAGATCTATAACACAAAATGAAATTGAAGCAGCAATCAAGAGTCTCCCCAAAAAGAAAAGTCCAGGACCTGCTGGGTTCTCTGCTGAATTCTATCAGACCTTTAAAGAAGAACTGATACCAACTCTCCTTAAACTGTTCCATGAAATAGAAAGGGAAGGAAAACTGCCTAATACGTTTTCTGAAGCCAGTATTACACTCATCCCAAAACCAGGCAAAGACACCTCCAAAAGGGAGAACTATAGGCCAATCTCCTTAATGAACATTGACACAAAGATCCTCAACAAAATAATGGCAAACCGAATTCAGCAACACATCAAAAAGATTATTCACCATGACCAAGTGGGCTTCAGCCCAGGAATGCAGGAGTGGTTCAACATATGAAAATCAATAAATGTAATAAACCACATTAACAGAAGCAAAGACAAAAACCACTTGATCATCTCAATAGATGCAGAAAAAGCCTTTGAAAATATCCAACACCATTTCATGATAAAGGCTCTAAGAAAACTAGGAATAGAAGAAAAATACCTCAACATTATAAAAGCTATATATGATAAACCTACAGACAGCATTATAATTAACAGTGAAAAACTGAAACCATTCCCTCTAAAATCAGGAACTAGACAAGGATGCCCACTATCTCCACTCCTATTCAATATAGTACTGGAATTCCTAGCCAGAGCAAATAGGCAAGAAGAAGGAATAAAAGGAATACAAATAGGTAAAGAAACTGTCAAAATATCCCTATTTGCAGACAATATGATCCTATACTTAAAAGACCCAAACAACTCTACTCAAAAGTTCCTAGACACCATCAATAGCTATAGCAAGGTATCATGATATAGAATCAACATAGAAAAATCATTAGCATTTCTATACACTAATAATGAACAAACTGAGAAAGAATATATGAAAACAATTCCATTTACAATAGCTTCAAAAAAATCAAATACTTAGGTGTAAATCTAACAAAGGATGTGAACGACCTCTACAAGGAAAACTATAAACTTCTGAAGAAAGAGATGGAGGAAGACTATAGAAAGTGGAGAGATCTCCCATGCTCATGGATTGGTAGAATCAACACAATAAAAATGCCTATACTCTCAAAAGTAATCTACATATTTAATGCAATTACAATCAAAATTCCAATGACATTCATTAAAGAGCTTGAAAAATCTACCACGAATAGTCAAGGCAATACTCAGCAAAAAGAGCAATGCTGGAGGTATCACAATACCTGACTTCAAACTATATTACAAAACAATAACAATAAAAACAGCATGGTACTGGCACAGAAACAGACATAAAGACCAGGGGAACAGAATAGAGGACCCAGATTTGAAGCCACACAACTGTAACCAACTTGTCTTTGACAAAGGAGCTAAAAATATATGATGGAAAAAAGACAGCCTCTTCAACAAAAACTGCTGGGAAAACTGGTTAGCAGTCTACAAAAAACTGAAACTAGATCCATGTATATCACCCTATACCAATATTAACTCAAAATGGATAAAGGATCTTAATATCAGACCACAAACTCTAAAGTTGATACAGGAAAGACTCTGGAATTAGTAGGTATAGGTAAGAACTTTCTCAATGGAACAGCAGCAGCACAGCAACTAAGAGATAGCATAGATAAATGGGACTTCATAAAACTAAAAAGTTTCTGCTCAACAAAAGAAATGGTCTCTAAACAAGAGAACACCCACAGAGTGGGAGAAAATATTTGCCAGCTACACATCAGACAAAGGACTGATAACCAGAATATATAGGGAACTTAAAAAACTAAATTCTCCCAAAACTAATGAACCAATAAAGAAATGGGCATGTGAACTAAACAGAACTTTCTCAAAAGAAGAAATTCAAATGGCCAAAAAACACATGAAAAAATGCTCACCATCTCTAGGAATAAAGGAAATGCAAATTAAAACCACACTAAGATTCCACTTCACCCCTGTTAGAATAGCCATCATTAGCAACACCAATAACAACAGGTGTTTTCGAGGATGCAGGGAAAAAGGAACCCTCTTACACTGTTGGTGGGAATGTAAACTAATACAACCACTCTGGAAAAAAATTTGGAGTCTGCTTAAAAATCTAAACATAGATCTTCCATATGATCCAGCAATACCACTCTTGGGAATATACCCAAAAAATGTGACAGAGGTTACTCCAGAGGCACCTGCACACCCATGTTTATTGCAGCACTATTCACAATAGTCAAGTTATGGAAACAGCCAAGATGCCCCAGTACTGATGAATGGATCAAGAAAATGTGGTACCTATACCCAGTGGAATTTTATGCAGCCATGAAGAAGAGTGAAATGTTATCATTCGCAGGTAAATGGATGGAATTGGAGAACATCATTCTGAGTGAGGCTATCCTGGCCCAAAAGACCAAAAATCATATGTTCTCCCTCATATGTGGACATCAGATCAAGGGCAAACACAGCAAGGGGACTGGACTTTGATCACATGATAAAGCGAGAGCACACAAGGGAGATATGAGGATAGGTAAGACACCTCAAAAACTAGATAGTATTTGTTGCCCTCAATGCAGAGAAACTAAAGCAGATACTTTAAAGCAACTGAGGCCAATAGGAGAAGGGGACCAGGAACTAGAGAAAAGGTTAGAGCAAGAAGAATTAACCTAGAAGGTAACACATATGCACAGGAAATCAGTGTGACTCTACTCCCTGTATACCTATCCTTATCTCAAGTAGCAAAAACCCTTGGTCCTTCCTATTATTGCTTATACTCTCTCTACAACAAAATTAGGGATAAGGGTAAAATAGTTTCTGCCGGGTATCGAGGGGGTGGGGGGGGAGAAGGAGGGGGCGCAGGGTAAGGGAGGGCATTGGGGGAGGGGGGAGAAATGACCCAAACATTGGATGCACATATGAATAAAAAAAAGGGAAACCATTTACACAGTTTAGGATTAGCTACAGGAATGACTGGATTCACCCCTGGGAATAAGATTGGAACTAAAATAAGAGTTTCAAATGGAAAGAAGACTTATAAATACCAATGGACAGACCATCTGGTGACAGTCATGAACTGTGAAGGCCTGGGAACCAATGAAGCCTGGGAATATCTTATTAATTGTCTTACCTAAGAATGTGATAAGTTGAAAATAATACCATGCTGCCATCTCTGGTTTCTCAAAGGAAAAATTATTTGCAAGTTTTGTAAATCAATGTGAATTTTTCTGGCAAGTTTTATTTTCTACTGGATGTTTACATGAAGGATGCATCAGAGACTGCTGGCTCTTCATTCAAAAATGTGATTGTGATATTTGTCCATATTAAATTATGAATGCTGGTATGATGTCCATGAGTAATTTACTGTAGAGAATAGAGTCTGAGGCAAGTGACTAAAATGAGGTCAGATTTGAACCTGCAACCAAGGCCAAAGAAGTTCCCCTTGGTGGTTTCTGCACAGGACACACACACCTGGACACACTTGTGGGGTACTTTTCTCTCTGAAGTTGAAACTCATAAGGCCTCAGGGATGTTTTCTGGACAGTATTTGTTTTATCATGCTCAGAGTTGATGGAATCACACTGAAACATTTCTATGATTAAAATCTCTGACGAACATGCTTAAGACAAAGACAGATTTAGGCAGTTTCCTGGAAAAGGCTCTCTTGATTTTCACACTTTGTTCAGGTCAGAACATTAAACTGACTCTAGGTGAGAGCTCCCTGCTGGCAAATACTAAGGTACTGAAGGAGAGATCATTCTGTTGTTGAAAGAGGGGCACCAGGGTGTGGCAAACTCTCAGAGTTAAATCTTTACCTGCTCCTAACTCAGAGATTTATCCTTTGTGTGGTGCATCCAGTAGGATGCACAATGCTGTGAAATATGTATAATCTTAGAGTAGGCATTGTATTGTGGCCTTGGATAAAGCAGTCTGTTTTTCTGAGCTAGAAAAAGTTTGTTTTAGTTCATCTTGATTCCACTGTAGAGCATTGCTGGCATGTAACTCCCATTTATACATGTATGTAATAATTACATCCCTTGAGTTGGCAGAAGGTATGGAATACATAGGGTATTCCAAGAAAGCAAGAGCCTCACAAAACATGCAGAGTAGTTTCATGGAAAATGAAATATATAAATATCACAATATAAACATAGTGCACACTGTGAGAGAAGGAGAGCCTCAGTGTTTACCACAGGGTCAGGGCTGAAATGAAAGAAAGAAGAGACTCAGGAACCACAATGAACACTGTTCTCTGTACAGACTCTAAAGACACCTAGAATCTGCACAACATGCTGCCATGAAGGGGGGAATGTTTCTTGTGCTCCCTCCCTTGCTGGAACGAGCTTTCTTTCTTGCTCCTTGGTTATTACTGGACCTAACTGGGCTTAACTGGGGATTTTAGAAAAAGACACAGTATAGACAGACAGTAAGTTGGTGTCAGGTGTGTTATCCACTCAGCTGGAGATGCACAACCTTCATTGCTTCTTTTCTGTGCCTTGATTCTTTAAGGCCTTACTCCTTGCAGTTCTTTAAAACCTTGCTTCTAAAGTCTTCTTAAACACTTTCCTTTCAACCTCTTTCCTTAGGCTCATACTGTCTTATGTTCGCTGTTAGCTTATCTTTAGCTTAATTGCCCTTAAAGTCTTTTTCACCCAGGCTTTCACTGGCCTATCTCTCTTTAGCTCTCTCAAAGCCTCGGTGATCAAACTTTCAAACCAACAGCAATGCCTAAAATCTGAATATGCATAACTCCTAAGGTCTCAGTCCTTAGACTTGCACTGTGCACTGTCCCATGTTCTCTTTGGCTTTTCTTTAGCTTAGCTTTCCTAAGGCCTATGTATGAAGTTCTTTCTTAGCTTTGCTTTCTAAAGCCTATGTTAAAAATCTTGGAGCAGACTTTCCGTTAACCCCTCTTTAGCAATTTCCCTTTAGCAATCATTGTCCCTTCAACAATTCTTTCTCTCTTCAATAATTCTTTTCCCTTCCAAAAGCTTCCTGCACCAAAACCCCTCAAGCAAAAGCCAAAGCCAAAGCCTAGCAAAAAGCCAATCAAAAAGTCTCTAAAGACCCAAAAGCAAAAACCAAAGCCAAAAGTCCCCCTTCCTCCTTCAGGGGTCCTCTTATAAGCCCATGGCAAACAGGGTGGAGCAGAGGCCCTCAGGGAGGGGCATGACATTGTAGCAGGAGAAACCTGCACTCCTGCTTCTCTGAATGCAAGCAACTTAGGAGAAACAGCTGTTCTGCCTCTGGAGCTGTGCCAATCTTGGAAAAGCAGGTGAGCCGCATCTCACCTTGCTTGTATCCAGTTTTCATAGGCTTTTCATAATTGGCTCCCCACACTGGCACTAGGAAAATTCTGTCTTCTTCTAGGCATTCAGTCAAGGTGCAGTGGTAGGAGGCCATTATGATAAACTCCTGAGTCTGGAACTTTAGCATTGAAAGGTTCCTGCAAGAGAAAATAGAGTGATGCTAGTGCCCAATTTATAGGCTAAGCCCTACTGCATCAGGTTCCATTGCAGCTGGGTTTACTGGTAGGCACCAGAATAAGAAACATAAAGCAGATGTTTGGGTGTAAAAATTGGATGTACATAGTTTTTATGAATGATAAGCCATATATTTAGAGCCTGGTTGCATTGTCTGGAACATTCTGTACAAATTTACAACTTGCTCTTATTACTTGCACAGCATTCAAGCTAGATGAAGAATTTTTGCTGGGCTTTTTATTTGTTTTTAAAAAGATTTTCTGTTATTCATTGAAACAGGGTCTCCCTATATAGCCCAAACTGCCCTATCTAGTTTGCCTCACAGGGGAAAATAATGCTCCATTACAGTAACTGAATAAAAAGAGGAGCAGGAATACAATGAAAGATATTTAAGAAAATTAATGCAATAGAAATATCTATGCAATAGAAATGGGAAAATGTAGAGTAAAGTATGAAATGAAAATAAACAGAAAACAAACAATAATGAAAGAATAAATGGAGAAGTTAAAAGGGAAAAAGAAGAAGCAAAGTTAAAGACAACAGTAAGGATAAAGATGTGATAAAGACAAAACACATCTACTGTTGAGTACAGGAAACATATTATTCAACATTCAGTTGGGAAATTTTATCCATCCCATGAATCCATCCCAAGGCTAGTATGGACCTTCATGGAAATTAGGATCATGGAGAGACACAGACCACTCATTCCAACTACAATGTGCTTTCAATTCTGACAGACGCCTTGTCTTTACTTGGCTTGCTCCTGGTAATCAATCTGTGTGGGTTATGAGGCCCTTTACAGTGAATCTTTAGTCCTAATTTGTCTTGGTGCTACTGGTGTTTGACCTTAGGGCCACAGACTTGCTAGGTAGGCACTCTATCACTAGATACACTCCACCAGCCCTCTTCTGTGCTGTTTTTTGTTTCTTTGTTTTTTGAGATAGGATTTTGGGAACTATATACCTGGGCTGGTTCCTGATCTGTGCCACCATGTAGGTAGGCTTACATTTATGAGCCACCAGCACCTGACTTCAGTTCATGTTTTGCAAGTTTCTTCTCTCCATTCTCAGCACACCTCCATATATTTGCTCAAGCTCTCACCTCTGGTAGAATTGCTGTTGCAACATTGTTTGGGAAATGCTTCTTATCCTTCCAAGTCCCCCAGATAAAAAGCTGTGTCTTCAATCAATCTTGTCAACCTGTCAAACTTCCTCTTACATTGTCACACCATCTTGTTCTCTGTTATTTCCTCTGTCAATACTTATGTGCATGTGGTCATTTGATATGGAAATGTAGATGTTAACAGTTAGCAATGTTGAAGTTCAAAGGGATTTTCTGTTCACAGCTTCACATGGTTTAATTTGTGAAGATATTCTGTATACAGGTATGACTGAGTGGTCAGAGAGACAGCATCAAGAGATGGTGATCTCTAAAGTGATATTTCAAGTGTATGTAATTGTGATTCACATGAGGCAGGCATGTGGATGAAAGAATTCTAGGTAGAAGTGATAGAAATTACAGAGATTCAGGTTATCACAGATATGCTATGTCTAGTGAATGTCCAATGAACCCTGGTCCGCTGAAAGAGGCCTATAAAGGAGTTCTAGGACATAAAAGCAGACAGGTGGAAAGCAAGAACTTTCCATACTATGAAGTCCACTTGAAGAGTTTTTTCTGAGGCCAGTGGGAATCCTTAAATAGTTTTGCACAAAGAAGCTTATGTATTATTCCATCCTATTTGCATATTCAGATATAAAAGTCATTGTAGCAACAATTCTCTACCAGGATAATCACTGTACTTGCAGCTTCAGGTTCTTGTCTCACCAGGGATCAAGGTTTGGAGACTAGTTCCTATGAAACTTTATCATCTTTTTGTTTTTCCATCCTTGTTGTATTCCTGTCACCTCTTTCTTTATTCCCTATGTTTTTTCTCTCTTTCGTTCCTTAGAAGGTAGCTTCTCACCTGTTACTCTGACTTTCTCTTCTAGTAACTGTATCTTTCCAAAAACATTCTATCCATTCCTTTACAACATACTTCCTCGTGAACAATTGGCACAAAAACTAAACTTGTGAAGGAAATATCAGTTTCTCTGTTTTGCTCTCTCTTGTATGTTGCAATGTTACTCATATTCACAGACTGGGTAGAAATGAATAAAGCAACACTAATCATACTACTACTAGATACCCAAACACCCAGTCATCAGAGGCCAAAGTGCATGCTGGCCACAAGGAAGGAAAAGATGTTTTAAAGTCTCTGTAAGAAAACACAGATATAGAAGGTGAATACTTGTATGTTGCTAACAATGCATATTGTTAAGGTCACCAGCAGAGGTTGTGATAGGATGTTTAAACTGATGGTGATCTGGCATAATAAGCAAAAGGACATCCAAAGGCATATTCTTCACACAACTGAAAGGTCAGTAAAACCAGACCAGGCCACTTGTACAGGTAGCAAATATCTTAAGGCAGTAAGGGAAACAGCTTTCCTAGGGAGCTTAGCTGGGAAGCAATGGAGCAGAGGTGGGCTGTCAGAGTCTCTTGGGAGCTCTTAGCCTTTTGTAGTCTTCTCTCCATATTGTGCAAGCAGGAAAGAAGCATTGAAAGCAATACATACTCATCAACAGCAAAAAATAGAATCACATACTTGAACTCTACATTTCTGAAGAACCTGCGCTGAGACACCCCCATACATATAAGAAAAGAGACAAGAAATGTAAGGTCAACAACTCTTTCAGACTTAGAGAATTAAGATGAAAATACAATGTATGGTGTTTAAATTGAAGGAAAAGTGGCACGCCAGAGAAGCATTACCGTCCTTCAGCAGAAATCCAGGAAAAAGGTCACAAAACCATCATGTCCCTGAATAAAGACTGAAGACAGAGAGAAATCAAGGTTGAAATCCAAACTTCCAGGGAACTGGCTTTATCAGTATCTATTACTTTAATCTATTAAAACCCCTACCAGGATCTCTCAGTGACATTAAGAGAAAAATCCCTGTCTGCTTTGATAGTAGGGGTTTCACAGTAAATTATCAAATTGGAAATGTAAAATGTTTACATAGGTTCTGTCTTGGGGAAGAATCTATTTCCCAAAGTCATTGCATTGGAAATTTCACAGTCAAAATTTCATGAGGAGGTGACAAACATATTCCAATATCACTATGTCAACAATTAGATAAAAGAATCACATTTTGTCCTATCTGTCTTTCTATTATTAACATGTCCTCCCTCCACAATGAAAAAAAAATCACAAGAAATCACCAAGAATGTGTGCTCCCCATGGTTCACACCTGTAATCCTAGCTACTCAGGAGGCAGAGATCAAGAGGATGTAGGTTCAAAGCCAGGCCTAGCAAATAGTTCTTGAGACCCTATCTCAAAAAACCCATCACAGAAAAGGGCTAGTGGAGTCACTCAATTGGTAAGGGCACATGTCTAGCAAGGGTGAGGCCCTGAGTTCAAAAACCAACAAAGAGATCACAAAGATTCTAGCATTTGTCTCTCCTCCCTGTAAACCTAGGTAATGGGGAGACTGAGATGACAAAGATAACGGTCAAGATCAGCTCAGAAAATTACAAGACCTGATCTCCAAAATAATTAGAGCAAAATAGACTGGAGCTATGGTTAAAGTGGTTCAGTGCCTTCTCTGCAAATGCAAGGCTCTGAGTTCAATCTAAGTCCTCCCCCCAAAAAAATCAGCCTACAAAGAAACAAACAAGACCAAAATGATCACAGGAGAAACATGACTTAACCAATCTCCCTGTCTCTCTGCCTCCAAATTCCTTCTTCTGTTTTCTCCTGTCTTTGAGAGTTAATCCTATTTCTGCATTGAGATTACAAGGGGCGTTCCCCCTAGAATAATAACTTTAAAGTCATGGTCTAAATTAATCAGCATTTCTTTATAAGACAATGTTCTAAAACACCTGTGGACAATTCACTGTTACATTAGGAAGGGCAAAAAGTGTCCCCTCCACTCAGAAGCCAACCACGTGCACATGGGGATCTGCATTTCCAATGAGCCTGGCAATGTGCGGGATTCATGGAAATTTAGGGACTTAGTGGCAGCTTTGAGAAGCACTAGATTGAGGGGACAGGACATAGAGTATAGCCCATGCTTCCACTGAACCTGAAGGACTCAAAGGGAAGCCAGGAAGCAGTAAGGAGTTGTGGAGACACTGTACAGGAACGCCCTGTCCCTGCACAAATTCCATAAATACTCGGGAGTCTCCCCAGCCACCTAAGACTGCGGGACAAGGATTTGCAGGCAGAGTCTCCTAGCAGGGCTGTGTGCTGGGATCATGTCACCTCACAGGGACACAGGACGGGGTTCAAGGCTCCTGGCCCACTGTCACCCTCCATATGGCAGCGGACCTAAGGCCCTGGCAGAATGATCAGAGAGCAGACCCAGAACAGGCAAGGCCCAGTCAAAACCACCGCTGCTTCTGGATCCAACAGTCCCTCAGCCCAGCACTGCAGATGCCCAGCCACCATCTCACCATTTCCTGCTTCTGATGTGTCCAGGTGACCTCTCTATGGTCCTGCAGGCAGAATATTTCACACAGCTGCTGGAGCTGGGTAATCTGACAACTCTCGAGCAGACCCATGGCAAATATAGGATAATATGGTAGGCAACATCTGGCATTCCTCACTGGAAGGGGGGGGGGTGCAGACGATTAAACAGCTGCTTTGATTGGCTAATGTGTGCAGAGCCCAACCCCCAAGCCCTTGAGTGACAGGGGGCTGGGAGGTTGTGGTGTGTTGAATGAGAGAGATCAAAATGTCAGAATCCTGCAGCCCTTGCCAAATCAGGCTTCCTTTGTTGCAGATCTGTTTTAGTTTGTGGGATAATTACATTCAGCAGAACTTGTCCTGGCCCTCTAGATCTTGCCCCTGCCTCTTATCATACTCACTGAAACCTTCTTGCATTCTCCTCCTGAAAATGGGACAATAGGTTTTCTCAAAAATCCCAGCCTCAGTAACCCATGGAGAAAAGTCATAAGGACAGTTAATGAGGGGAGACTTAAGAAGGCTAGGAAACAAGAAGTCAAAGCATGGAAGATGGTCAAACTCTGCAAACTGGAATGAAGCAGATGGCCAGGGATTTCTCACACCTCATGTTTCAATCTAACCATTTTCACATAAGAAAATGAAACCAAATTATCAACAAGATATATTTCATGGATGGAGAATAGAAGTTATATGGCAATTATATTTCACCAAAGATTCAAGATGAATAAAAACAAGACTAGTCTCAAGTAGAAAAGTGCCTGATTGGGAAGTATGAAAGAATGAAAAGTGTACTGTGTACAACCTCTGATAAGGATGCTGTGTTGCCCAAGATCACAAGAAAAATCCACTTTCACAAGTTTAAACAGATTTCTCATCATGAAGACTACCGTGATTCCTGAGAGGGAGCACGAAATTGCATAAGTCCCTAGTGATTATCATAGAAACCTCAGGATTTAACTGTTGTAGTCTACCAAGCTTTTCTACCCTCTTCCTATGGAAAAGTACCTCCCTTCCCTTCACTTCAGACTCTTGAAGGTGCTAACTGTAAAGAGACTATAAAAGCATAGTTTGATTTAAATGTTGCTTCCTAAAAAGCCTGACATTCACTGATTTTTCTCCATATGAAAATTGCTTGGTACTACTCAAGAATTACAAGTCTGAGACAGAGGTGAGGTGCAAAATTCAAAGGACATTGTTGATTGATGATTTTCCTTGCAGTCTTACAAGCTTTTACTTTCTTGTAATTTGTGACACTGCTTATGTTCATTCCTGTTAAAGACTTTTATATCTTCATGGGCAACTGACTGATTTAACATCATGCAGTCCTAATGTCTCTTATAATATCCCTTAATCTAATGCTGACTTGTCTTTACTCATCCTGTGCCCCAATTTACATTTTGAGTAGATTTTTTTTGCAGTACTGGTGTTTGAAGTAAGGGTTTCATGCTTGCTAGGCAGACATTACCAATTTAACCTCTGCACCAGCCCTTTTATGTGTTGGGTATTTTTGAGAAAGGGTCTGGCAAAATGAAATTACCTAGGATAACTTTGAATTGTATCCTCCTAATCTCTGCCCCCAAAGTAGCTAAGATTACAGGTGGAAACACCAGTCCCTGGCTCTAAATTCTTGTTTTAATTGTGTTTTCCCTGTATTCCATTTTATTTTTACTGTTAGACTATCAAATACAGTTTTTTTCCAATTTTTTATTTTTTACTTTTCTAAACTTTGTAATGGATATTTGAAGTTTTTTTATGCACTTTCCTTCACTTGTCTCCTCTGTTTGTATGTGTGTGTGTTTGTGTGTGTGTGTTTGGCTCAAGGCCCTGTAATTGCTAGGCAAGCTTCCTAGTGGTGTGCTGCATCCATAAGACTTTTTATTTTGAGACACAATCTCACTAAATGGTCCTGGCTGTCATCCAGTTGATAATCTCTGTGCAACATCCTTCCCAATAGCTGAGCACCACAATGTAGTTATCTACTTTTTGGTGATTCTGACATTTGAACTCAGACCTAGCACTTCCTAGACAGGCACACCAAAGGCCTGATATCCACTTTCAAACAACATTACATGGTATCAGGGTCAATGCAGGTATCTTGGAATGCTCAAGTCCTCCCTCCCATCTCATATTTAGTTGCTCTCATTCATCATCTCCTTCTCAGCAACTGTAAGGACCCAGATAATGTTGAAATATTTCATTTTAGACATTTATATGTGATAACAAATTTGAATAATTGATTTTTGAGTCAGGAGGCATGGGTTAAGTGTTAGATCATGTGACCAGCAAATGTGCATCCATAACTTCAAACACCAGTATTCCTAAGGGAGTGTATCTTCATTTTATTCTTTTTAGCACTCTTTGTGTGGTCTTCATTTCTAACCACCTTTCCATCCTCCAAACACTCACTGAAATTTTTGCTATGCTGGTGTCCATGTGATATAGTCTGTAAATATTACTCAGTTTTCATTTTCTTGTTCAGAATGAATAATTTCAATTGCTTTCAGTAGAGTTGTGAAACCACTGAGAGCTGCCTAAAGAGAAGAGTCTCAAACTCCAAGTCATCTCTTAGCTGTGAGGAGGAGGTGTGTACTGGAGGTATGGCTCAAGCAATATAGAACCAGGTTTGCAAATGCAAAGATGTGAGCTCAAACACCAACCCCACCAAAAAGTGTGAAATATGTCTTAGTTGGTAGTATTAAAGAAATACTGAAGAGAATCAATTATAAGATGATTTTGTAAAGGATGACAAAAAGGAAATGCCTGAAATCATAATCCTTTGTGCAATGCAAAGAAATGGTGTTTGCTTGTGTAAATTTTGATGATAGTGCACCAAGGATAAGATTCTCATTCAGAAATATCATATTCTGTGCTGGTTATTGGTGGCTCATGCCTGTCATCTCATTTACTCAGGAGACAAAGATTGGGATGCACCTCATGTAAGTCACTAACTCTGTATGGTGGTATCTGCTTATAATTCCAGCCACATGGGAGGCATCAGTGGAAAGATTATTGCCTGAGGCAGCCATGGGCAAAATGGGAGACCCTACCTGAAAAGTAATAGCACTGAAGACCATGAAACCTGACTCAAATGTTAGAGCCTGGCTGGGGAAGTACAAGTTCCTGTGTTCAACCACATTACTCACAAAAATAAATAAATAAATAAAAGAAATTCCATATTGAGAATGAACAGAAAACCTATGTTTCAAAGAAGTGAGGGAAATTTTTCACTCATCTCACTTCTTTTTTACATGAAAGAGCTTCATTCTGACACTCATGATAATGCACAATGTATAGAACATTCATTAGAAGAACTATGCAATGTTATCTGAATACAATATACTTACTAGATCAGAACGGAATGAATGTCAACATCAGGAGGCTTGAAGAAAGAGGGTTTGAGATTGTTAATCTTGGGACTTGAAAAATGTGATTTTATATTTATTGTAGAAAAGGAACGTACCAAGGAATCCACCTTCAGAATGGACATGATATAGGGAACTACAAGACAATTCAAATTACCCTGAAAGATCCAAGTGTCACTAAAAACCAGGTTTATTTTATTTTAACTCTAAAAAGTGTGACTAACAGCAAAATAGATTGTTACTTTAAAATTTTTGTTAGGACCATCAACATGCCTTATTTTATACTTAGAAAGAACTATTGTATATTGCTCATTTTTAACAGTGGTTAGTTTTGTCTTAATGTCTCTTAATACTTTTGACACTGATTGTACATGTCAATACTTACAGAACTGTCATAGACCTGTTAATACAGTAATACATTTAGGGTAAGTTTAGTTTATGGATGATTCTGTTGCACTTTTGTTGTGTATGTGTTGTTTTTTACATATATATGATAAGTAGGTATACAAAAAGATAATGCTACAGACATAAAGTTTTACAGACAATGAAGAGATTACTGCATGGTGTAAATATTTGTGTACTTTATTTTAAAATTATTTGCCCTGAAGTTTTACAAACTACTATGTAAATTTGAAAATTCCTATGGTATATCCATAATAGGGTGATGATCCCTGAGACCTTAACAGCTGTATAGCCATCATGGGCATAAGATAGCCTGAAATTTATGAGTTAGGTGCATGAGATCTGAAGCACAAACTTTACCCAGAAAATATGTCAATTTCAGGTTACATGGACTTTGTTGGAAGAAACTGTGAACCAGTGTTTTGAGGAGGTAGATTGTTGGATCAAGAAAGATTGCAGTAAGAAGTCCAGTCCACTGGATCCTAGTCAGAGCAATTCCATCTTTCAGAAATGCAACATTTAGGTCTTCTTTGTAATGAGGCTGAAGCCAACAAGGCTGGTGGGGCTCAAGTGAGAGAATGCTTATCCAGCTACTGAGAAGCCCTGAGATCAAAACCAGCACTAATCAATGAATAAATAAGTAAATAAATAAAGCCATACTTTCCTGAGACCAGGAGCATCCCCTATAAGTGCAAATACTCCATGTACTCATATATGTTTGCCAAAAAATAGTTTTAACTGTGCCTGAGTTCTCTGAGTCTGTAATCACTTATTTCACTGCAGTGTGTCATTGCAAGGTCAGGGTTGCATTAATTCTACTGTAGACATAGAGCCATAAAACACTAATGCTATAGGGTGTCATTGCTACCTGTAAGTTGTTGGCTACTTTCTCTGTAACTCTTGATAAACTCAATTAATCATCAGACTGTACTTGGTGGAGTCCTTCCTTACTGTTGGTGCTATCACAATTCAGAGGCATACATTTCTTTTACATCTCACTGGAAATTTTTATAACACCTGTTTTCCAAAGGATTACGTTGTGCTATTTTAGTTTACAATGGCATGACTATAAATGGAAAATTCCTGAATATCAAATTTTGAATGTTCCATGCCAATAATGTCACAAAGTGTGGCACCATCTTTTACCTCACTTCATAACATCACTTGAATGCTGTCTGGTGGTACTGTGTGGGATAGTGAAGAACAGGGAAATGGGACACCAATGCTTTTTCAGGAAGCAATGTTTGTTACCCCCTGCCAGCAATTTACCATGCCAGCAATGACTCAGTGGATTCACACCCCTGAGAACAAAGGGGCCTTTCCTTATATACCATTCTAGACAGGTTAGAGAAGCAAGAAACAAAGATTCATCCATATACGGTTACATACTATCTCATAGGCTGGCATTTCCTCAGTGCTAAGTGACCTTTGCTTTCATATTCTCTAAGTTTTATCTCCATGCTAGGACCTCCCTTCCTCCTTGCTATGTTACCACACACAGACTTGCCTGCTTCTTTTCTGGCCCTCTTCCCTCCTTCAATATATTATCAAAGGTGAAGAAAAGTGAATACAGTATAATGTGATATATTGAAAGAGACTGACAACATATGCACAAACTTTTATTAGTATAGGTTTTTATCATCTATTAGTTGCATTTGATCTTTAGTTGATGGGCACTAGTGACCCAATGCCTGTACTACTAACTACTCCAGTGGCAGAGATCATGAGGATCACAGTTGGAATCCAGCCCAAGCAAATAGTTCACAACACTCTATCTTGAAAAACCCACCACTAAAAAAGGCTGATGGAGTGACTTAAGGTGTAGGCCCTGAGATCAAACACCAGTAACACACACACACACACACACACACACACAAAATAGAGAGTGAAGTACAGTTTACTATATATTAAGAGACATGGAGTCCATTCACAAAGTGAATTTAAGTAGTTTAGTGTAATAGTTATGTTTCATTATTACATGTTGGTTCTAAACTGTTAATGAACATAATTAAAAAAATTATCATAGATATCTATACATGAAAGCAGAGTATTTATAGGGTTAAATATGACCCACTCTTTCAGGAATTTGCTAGCAAGTCCTTGGAACATAGCACCATTGATAAGAAGGTTTTGTAGCTTTTCCTTGTTATTTGAATGAATAAAGTAACATCACTCTTGCCAGATTTACTGACCAGGATAGGATGATAGGGTAGAATTTGATGGAAGAGACAGCCAGGACTGTGGAACCTGTGGAGAAGACATGGAAAATGTATATTGTTCAAGAGAAACCATCTTCTACTCACAAAGTACATTGTGTTGATTCAGGGAACCTTTCTGACTTTTCCCCCAGGTCTGTACTCCCTGTCCCCTGTCTTATAGCCCATGCACTAAAGGAATCTCTTTTTGGCCCAGTCTTCCTGGAAATGAGGGCTTCTCATCATGCCAGTTGCTAAAGTCTCCCTGGGGAAAGTGAAAGGCAAACAGCTTTTGGTGTGTATTGTAGGAGATAGTGGAGTCCACATTCCTGAATGACTCAAAGTCTTTGCTGACCTCTGCAGACTCTGGAGCCAATCATTTCTCTGTCCAGGGTGTGCTGGTGTAGTGTTCATGGTGATACCCTGTGGAGAAGAGGACAAAAGACAAATCATAGAGCTAAAGTTCAAGGTGACCCTTGATCTAATCTCCCACCTTTCTTCAGGTAACATCAGACAGTATCAAGTAGTAGAGACTCTGTCAGTTTGGACCACTTCTTGGAAGGCAGACAAACTTTAGAGTGACCATGGGAAAGAAGGTACAAGGACATAGTGTGTAGAGTCACACAGCCTGAGGTGAGGGTGGAGGGCTGATGAGAAGACAGTCCTCCAGCTTGGGAGTCTCCTTGGGTCCTTTGCCCATTCTCTGTGCCTTCTAATTTGGTCTGCCTATGTCTAACTGCAGCTGCTCTCTCAGCAATTTTTCTTCTGTCAGTGCTCCTAGAGTTTAGGGAATAGTAGGATGCGTTTGAAGAGATTTTCTGACGTCATGACATGAAATAGGCAGTAGATTAATAATATTCAGTGGGTGGACGCCAAGGAAATTGCTAAGCATCATGCAATGCTCAGGATGTCCCCCACAAGGAAATATCCAGCCTAAAATGTTACTAGTGCTGAGGTTGAGAACCCTCATAGGCCCTTCTTGCCTGTGCTGCTGTGACTCTGCTCATCCTTACTACACCAAACAGTGTGAATGCATGTGCATTTTTTTGTACTGAGATAGAACTCAAGGTCTTTGGCAGGGTAAGCAAGTACTGTATCACTGAGTTTTAGTCTCAGCCTCATGTACATGTATATTTAAAATAGGGATTCACTATGTAGTCCTGTTGTCCTTGAACTCATGATCCTCCTGCCTCTGTTTTTCAAGTACTTCCAAGGGTCAATATGCAAAGCAAAAGAAAAATTTTGATGTCATGAATGAAACGCAGGGTATGTATCTACCAGGCATGTGCTCTTCCACTGATCTCCTAACCCTATCCTCAGATACATATATTTTCAATGTACCCAAATAGAATTATATGAATGTTCATTCAATTTTTTTGTGATACTTGGGTTTGAACTCAGGGCCTCATGCTTGGTATGCATGTGCTCTACAACTTGAGCCCTCTGTCACCCCTGTTTTTATGTTAGGTATTTTTGAGAAAAGATCTCAGATGTATTTGCCTGGGACTGACTTTGAACTGCTGATCTTGCTGTTCTCTACTTCCTGAGTAGATAGTATTACATAAGAAGCCATGCCCACCTGGACAAATTTTTTTTTAGTTACGAAAATTCTTTTCAACATTGATTTAATTTTGGTTGTGGACATCTGATTCCTGTCAGGGCCTCCATTGTTTGCTTTTACCACATCACACTTGCCTTCTCCCCAATCATGTTCCTGTAATCTCCTCCACTGGCATTGTTGAAATAATTGCCATGGGACTTATTCTTTTATATACTTCCTCAAATATATATATGCCATTGTATACAGTGTGCAATGTAAATCCTTATCACCTACCACTTAGTGTTCTACCATAATTTGGGAGGTTTACTTAGACCTCTAATGTTACCAATTCTGTGCATTTCTTAATAGATCAAATGTCACTGATATGTTGTGCTATTCTAATGCTGGTATGTACAATAGCTGATAAGGGAAATGATGAAGTAGCATAAACTCTAACTTAAAATCCCAATCACACCAAACGTTATCTTTGAACACTAAGTCAAGGTGGAAGACATACAGTAATGTTTAACTCAAAAACCTCATCAACCAAATGGATACAAGTATTGTCATAGAATTTACTAGCCCCAAACTGCAGAATAAGAATCTTTTCAACAGCAAATGGAATATTCACAAAGATACACCATGTTCAGAGCTATATATTGCATGCACCTTAACTAATATAAATTTATAGAAAGCAATGGCTGGGATGAACTGAGGAGTGTTGACACTGTGAAGCTGCAGAGTAATTGAGAACAGATGAACCACACATGCATGAGGTTGAGCGTTCTCTCCTTTTTGAGGTTGTAAGTCTGCTTGTCAGGCAAGTGTTTTCTCCACAGTGCTTTTGTTTGATGTGGGTAGATATTCTGGAGTGAGACCAAACTAAATACACATGGAAAAAAATCAAAGAATGTCAGTGATTTGCAAAGCAACATTAAATGGACTTAGGCATTTACAGTTTCTTAACGTTACCACCTTAAAATGTCTAAAGTGAAATATTCTCTCTGGTCAATTTTTTGAATAAGAGGAGAGAGGATTTTTGCTTTTCAATAGGAGAAGTGGTGAGAAGGGCTTGATGGATTCTATGAGATAATTCCTTAGGTTTTTGTGATATCAGTAGGCACTGATCCTCTTTAGGAATCCCTTTCAGGAATCACTCTAGTCATCATTGTGGGACTCCATTTAGACTCATGAAAATGTGTTTTCTTATCATTGTGTGTGACACAGAATTTTTGTTGTCAATAATATAGAGAATATAGTCCATATTTCTTTGTTTTTCTTTATTTTTCTTCATTAGACAAGAAGGGATTTTATTAGCAGACTGCCCAGAAACATAGATGATGGCACCCCTTGTTCACTGACCACCCTGGAGCACTGTGTCAAGCAGGGAAAACCCTGAGGCTGTTCCAGAAAAACCCCTACTGCTCCCCACATGTACACTCCTCTACCCCCACCCAACTCCCCACCAGTAGCTGAAGTCTGTGACAAGGTCCCAAGGAAAACATCCTTCCCTCTTTTGCTCTATTCTGACAGGCTCAGTCACACATTTTTGACCATGCACATTGGCATTTGGAGCTCAAGCCATGCCCCAAAGTTATTCAGTGCTTTTTTAGTTATTTTTCATGTAGGGTCTCCCATGTTGACCATGGCTGCTTCATACTCTAATCTTTCCACAGAAACTCCCATGTAGGTGGCATTATTTGCAAATACCACCATACAGAGTTATTGTCTGAGATGATGTTGCATTAACTTTTTGCCCAGGTTGGTCTCCAACCATGAGCCTACGAACCTTTGTCTCCTGAGTAGATGAGTTGACAGGCCCGTGCCACCACAACCCAGCACACACTAGGATATTTCTGAATTACAATGTTATCCTTGGACTCACATCATCAAATTTACAAAACAAACTCCCTTTATTTGCATTGCATCTTGAACTGTAATTTCAGGCACTTCATTTTTGCCAACCTTTTCAAAAATCATCTTATAATTAAAAATTTTCAGTATCTTTTTAATGCTACCAAAAAGATGTATTACACATTTTTTGGTGGAATCAGGTTTTGAACTCAGGGCTTTGCACTTGTTAAGCAGGTGCTCTATTGCTTAAGCCACACCTCCTCCTCACATTTAAGAGATGACTTGGATTTTGAGAATCTTCTTTTTTGGCAGCTCTCTGTGGTTCCATACCTCTTCCTAAAGCAATTGTCATTATTCATTCTGTATGAGAGAATGAAAATTGATATTATTTGCAGAATATATCATATGTACATCAGGATTGCAAAAATTCCAGTGACTTTTTGGAGAGAAGGAAAAGGTGGTTAGAAATAAAGATCCCATAAGTGAAGATACACTAAATTCTTTCTCTTCCTTGGGCATACTGGGGTTTAAAGTTAGGGATTCAAATTTGCTAGTCACATGATCTAACACTTGAGCCATGCCTCCAGACTGCAAAATCATTATTCACAGCTGTTATCATCGATAAACATAAGTACAGGGTACTTACAGTTGCTGAGAAGAAATGATGAATGACAGAAACTGAATATGGTATGGAAGGGAAGACTCTGGAGCATTCCATGATACATGCATTGATCCTGAACCTTTGTAATGTTATTTGAAAGTGTATTGAAGGCCTTTGATGTGCCTGATGAGGAAGTGCTAGGCCCAAGTTCAAATGTCAGAATCACAAAAATGTGGATGAAAGAGTCTTTTGTGTTGCTACACAATTAAAATCCCAGCCACTGGGGAGGATGTTGCAAAAAAGATTATCATTTGGATGCCAGTCAGAGTTGTTTAGTGAGACTCTGTCTCAAAATAAAAATCGGTAGGGATGTAACTCACCACTGACAGCTCTCCTAGCAATTATAAGGTCTCAGGCTAAACCCATAGTAATACAAACACACACACACACACAAACACACACACACACACACACACGCGCGCACACACACGAAACAAAAGAAAAAACTGCATTAACATAAACTGCAAATATACATTGCAAAGTAAAAGAACATAACAAATAAAAAATAGTAAAAAAAAATTTGATATCCTAATAGTGAAAACAAAATGGAATGCAGGGAAAGCACAATTAAATGAGATCTTTAGCCAGGGACTGGTGGCTAACGTCTGTAATATTTGCTACTCTGGAGATAGTGCTAGGAGGCCTATGTTGCCTACCACATTATCCCCATATTTGCCATGTGTCTGCTGCTGGGAGACTTGTCATGTTACACAGATCCAGCAGCTGTGTGAAATCTTCTGACTGCATGACCATAGGGAAGTCACCTGGAAGCATCAGAAGAGGGAAATGGTGAGAGGGTGGCTAGGCATCTGCAGTGCTGGGTGGAAGGACTGTTGGAACCAGAAGCAGTGGTGGTTTTGACTGGGTCCTGTCCATTCAGGAGACTGTGCTCTCATCACACTGTTGGGGTCTTAGTCCGCTGCCGCCTGGTGGGTGGCAGTGCACTGGGGCCTTGAACACAGTCCTATATCCCTGTGAGGTGACTTAACCCCAGCCCGCAGCCCTGCTGGGAGTTTTCTGCCTGCAAATCCCTATCTGGCTGACTGAGGTGGCTGAGGATGCCACCCAGTACTTATGGAGTTTGTGCTGGGCCAGGGCGCTGCTGTGCAGTGCCCCTAAATCCTTACTGTGACCTTGCTTTGCTTTGAGTCCTTCAGGTTCTACCAAAACATGGGCTAAACTCTATGCTCCGTTTCCTAAATCCAGTGCTTCTTAGTGCTGCCAGTAAGTCCCTAAATTTCCATAATTCTGCACATTGTAAGATTCCTTGGAAATGTAGAAAGGTGATTTGCTCTCAAATAAAGAAGAAAACAGTAGAAGAAAGAATTTGGGGTTAGACAGACGTGAAGATTGGCAAAATCAGTTTTCTCCTATGATTATCTTGTTTATTTCCTTGTTTTATTTTTGGGCACTGAAGTTTGAACTCATAGCTTTGCATTTACAGGGCAGGTGCTCAGCTGCTTGAAACACATCTCCAGTCTATTTTATCTGGTTCTATTGGAGTTGGGGTCCGTACATGAAAAAAGTAAATTACTTTTTTTGGCAATGTATTTTTATTTTCTTGCGTGCAAATGATTAGATTGAAACACGAGGTATGAGAAATCCCTGGCCATCTGCTTCCTTCCAGTTTCCAGAGTTTGAGCATCAGCCCTACGTCAATTTCGTGTGTCCTAGCCTACCTGAGTCTCCTCTCCTTAACAGACATGATGAATTTTCTCCACGGAATATTGAGTCTAGAATTCTCTGGGTAAACCTCTTGTACCATTTTCAGGAGGAGTAAGCAAGAAGGTCACAGAGAGTACAAGAAGCAGGCGCTCGGCCCAGAGGGCCAGGACAAGTTCTGCTGAATGTGATTGTCTGACAAAGTAAAATATACCTCCAACAGAGGAAGTCTGATTGGCAAGGGCTGCTGGATTCTTTCATCTTCAACTCACCAGTTTAGCATCCCCTCCCCACTCCACTTCCCATCACTCAAGGGCTTGGGGGTGGGCCCTGTGTGCAGTAGCCAATCAGAGCGGCTGTTCAATCGCCTGCACCTCCCGTCCAATGAGGAGCGACGGTGTTAGGCGATTCACGATGCCTCTTATCATCGCCATATTTGCCATGCGCCTGCTGGAGGGACATTGCTCAGGCTTTACAGCTCAGCAGCTGTGTGAAATCTTCTGACTGCAGGGCCACAGGGACGTCACGTGGACGCGTCAGAGCGGGAAATGGTGAGAAGGCGGCTGGGCATCTGCAGTGCTGGGTGGAGGGATTTTTGTATCTTTAATCTGCAGTGGTTTTGACTGGGCCCAGTCCGTTCTGGGTCTGTGACCTGATCAAATGGCTGTGGCCTTAGGTCTGCTGACGACTGGAGGGTGGTAGGATCGGTATCCTTGAACCCTGCCCTGTGTCCTTGTGAGGCAACTTCATCCCAGCCCACTGCCCTGCTGGGAGATTCTGCAAATTCCTGTCCCGCAGACTGAGGTGGCTTGGAGTCTCCCGAGTACTTACGGACTTTGGTCCGGGACAGGGCGCTCCTGTGCAGAGTCTCCAAACTCCTTACTCGTTCGTGGCTTCCCTTTGAGTCCTTCAGGTTCAACGGAAGCCTTGGCTAAACTCTATGCTTGTGTTCTAAAACCAGTGCTTCTTAGTACTCCAAGAAGTCCCTAAATTTCCACAAATCCTGCACATTGTCAGATTCTTTGGAAATGCGAATCCACACGTGCACATGATTGGATTCTGAGTGGAGGGGACACTTTTTGCCCTTCCTCACTTAACTGTTAATTTTCCACAGCTTGTCTCTTAGAATATTGTTTTATAATGAAATGCTGATTAACTTAGACCATGAGTTTAAGAGATTTATACTAGGGGGAAAGCCCCGAAAGTAAGGTATGTAGGCATCTCAAGGCAGAAAGGCTATTTGCTCTCAAAGAGAGAAGAGAACAGGAGAAGAAATAAATTGTGAGTGCACAGACATGGAGATTGGCAAGAACAGTTTTCTCCTGTGATCATCTTGGTCTTGTTTACTTGTTTCTTGCTCTATTTTGGGAGACTTAGGTTTACAATAATAGTTTTGCATTTACAGAGCAGTGCTGAAATGCTTGATCCATGTCTCTAGTCTGTTTTGGTCTGGATATTTTGGAGATGGGGTCTCCTAAAATATTTTTCTTAGCTGACCTTCTCTGTCATCCTAATCAGTCTCCCAAATACATAGTTTTACAGGGAGGGGCTACCAGTGCAAGGATCTTTGTGGTCTTTTTTTTGTCTGTACTGGATTTGAACTCAGGGCCTCATGATTGCTAGGCAAGTGCTCTTACCACTTCAGTGACTGCACTAGCATTTTTTTTGATGGGTTTTTTTTTTTTTTTTTTTTGATAAGGTCTCAAGAACTTTTTGCTAGGAAGGCTTTGAACCAAGACCTTCCTGATCTCTGTCTCCTGAGCAGCTAGGATTACAGGCATGAACCACAGGGACCTGGGTTCTTCATGATCTTATGGTGACACTGATGTGTGATTTGTTGGATGACTCAGGATCAGATTTGTGAAATTCACCTTACAACTATTAACAAATCATTTTGAAGATATTTGCAATGATTACTTCATAACCATTTTTGATGCAAAAAATGGGCATTTGGAAAGTGTGTGGGGGAATGTCTGAGTTTGCAAAAGGGGTAATGGGAAGAGTGTTGGTTCTGTGCTTGTAGTGCAGAATGATTGGAAGTGTGGGTTACTTGCAGATATTTATGAGTGTTACAACTTCATAATTTATCATTCCACCATTTTCCTTTTGTGTTGAGGTAGATGGTTAAACAGCGTGTATTTTGTGCCAGTGAAGACACTGCTGGGAGGCCCAGACTCAGAGAAGAACACCTTTATGTTTTTCCTGAGGGGGCAAAAAGTTGGTGCATTTGGAAGGTGATGTGGGTGTGTAGTATAAGTTAAAAATTTTTGCCCACGTGGATTTCTAGCACAGAGATTCTGAAATCCGTGAATTTTCTGCAGCAATAGGAGTGTATTTGGTTGTTTTACTAAGCCCCATTGAGGCAATGTTTGCATTTATTCTAATTACTTGTCTCAGGGTGGTACTGCTCTATGACTTAAGGAAGGACACCAGTGTGACCAGACATAGCAAATGTGCTATGGCTTGTTGTCTGTTTCCCACTGCCCAGAAGTTGGAGGGGGTGTGCTAAGTCTGGATGGTGTAAGATTTGAATTGAAAGATAATTAGTTGGTGTTTGAAAGTTGGTTGGTGTTGGTAACACCACATATTTGTTATCATGATGACAAAGAAATACAGCACAAATCATAACATTTGAGGTCTTTGGGGGAATGTTTGCTAATGTTACCAGAGTGCCCATTCTTGGTGCTTATGTCTTTTGTGAGAGGAATTCAGGCAAGGAACTGGAGTTGAGCAAAAGTGAAGCATGGCTTATTAAGGAAAGAGTATATATTGAATATATATATATAGAATAGACTTCATAGATAGCAGTTAGGCATAAACCATGTGGGTATATTAAGTAAACCTACAGTGGTGGAAGAGATCAGAAAGTTTCTGCATTGCAATTAACACATCTCAGTGTACATTGAGGAAGATTAAGACAGTTCACTAAGGTCACAGGATGTTAGAAGATGACTCTGAGTATTTCCCTCACCTTAAAGTGAGTGCATGAGAACAGTTTCTGGAGCAATAGATCTTTCACAAAGACTAGCCCATAAAGCCCACCACAATCCTTGTGGTGAGGTTGACCCAAAAGATTTTGTTCATTTTCATTATGTAAAGTTGCCCTAGTGTTCTACACTGTTAGCAGAATATTCTTTTAGGGTGGGGGTTGTGAGATTGGCGCTCTTTATAGTATGGATAATTTAAATTTCATAGGGACGTTTAATAGTGTATGAATTTATCTGAACTTTTATGGATGTTTGCTTATTCTGTGATTTGCCAATATATGGAATGTTCTAATTTAGTACACTTGTTCATTTAGCATTAAACAGCTTCATTATATACTGCTTGTACTATACTGACGACCTGTGATGTTGAGTATTTTTCTGAATTCTTCCTTTATGTTATTCTCGCCCCCATCTCATACCTTCCTCTCTGCCTGTCATTCTTCTTTTGCTATCCCTTTGTTCTGTGTAAATGGTGTTCTTCTATTAATTTGAAGGTCTGATGCTTATTATAAATTCAGCAAAATGATGTGCTGTGCATTTAGCTGGTGTAGTACAGTCTTTCTGAAATCCTTTATGTACCTGTTTACTTATTTATTATTTAGGGTCTTGTGATTGCTGAGGCATGCACTATACCACTTGAGCCAGTCTGACAGGTGCAGTCCTTTATTAATTATATTATCACAGTTTCTGTCCTGCTTTATGATACAAGTATGTGTAAAATGTTTTGTTCGTAATTTCCCAAACGTAAAATCCTTTTCTAAGTAAGCTAAATGCATTTCAGATGAAGATGTGCTGCTTCATGGACAGGGCAGGCATGTTGGTATGTTCCCCACTATTGTTCTTCAACCCATATATGACTTTTCTTACTATTTTTCCTATTACAAGGTATCACCTAGTCCACAGTTCACTTTCAGTGACTTTAAGCCAATGTTTTTCTTGAATACCAGTAGTGAGGAAGAAAATAAAGAATTTTTGTTCATTTTTTAATTTCTTCACACAGTTTTTATTTCTTGTGATCTAAGTTCTTAGCTCATATGTTTTTGTTTCTCTCTAGAGAACTTACAATGATTTACAAAATTCAGATACTGGTGATACAGTCTTCAAAGTGTTTTCTTTCCCTTCTTGCTGCATAATTTTAATCATTTTCATGTTAATTCTTTGTCCTTCTTGTTCTTGTCCTCTGTTGAACACTTATAATGATGGTTTCATTGAACTTCTTGTCTGTCCTTCTTCATAATTGCTATATAGTCTTTTGATGATTTCTAAGTCTGTACTGGTATTAACTTCTTTGTGCATATTATTTCCACTTTGCTGTTTATTCATCATGCTTGCCTAAAATCCTTTGATTCTACTTTAGACAGTCCCAAGAAAGGCTCTGTGATATGAGTCCACTGCCTGAGATTTTTCAGCAATCAATATTCTCATTCTGAAAATAGAACTTTGGACCCAGGGCCTAAGCTCCTCAGATTGCACATTCTAGGTCCAGCCAATTACCCTTCAATTTCAAAAAAAGAAGCATGATGAAGGCAGGGAAAGGAGAATTATTACACAGCTAGGGATATGCTGTGGGATGAGGCAGCATAAGCACTGAGCTCATATTCACCATCTGCATTTACAGACCTGAGATTTAAATAGGCAAAGAACTGGGGGCAGGGACCAAAGATGTGCATAGTTAAACAGTTTCAGTCACAGGTGTAGTCTCCTTGTTATAAGTTAGTTGTAGTTTTGGGAGAAGTTCTTGAGTTGTTACCTGGAGGATGGTCCATCTAAAGGAGGGCCTACTCTTGGGGGTAGATTTGGTTTCATGTCAAGAAGAAAATATCTGTCTTTTCCTTCCTAGATTCCAAAGGGATTTCAAGATGAAATTTGAATGGCTCAGTGAAAAGACTAATTGAAAATGGAGAGATGCCATTTTTTTTCCTGCTTTTAGTTAATTCATGGACTGAGTATGGAGTCCATGCTTTTCAGCAAACACAGTCTGAGGAACTCCTACAGTGCTTTTTGACTGACAATCCACATTTCCCTGTCTCTTCATACTTGTTCTTATTTGTTCCTGTGTGTGAAGAGAGGATATGATATGATCTTCATGCACAGTTTTTCCATTTTCCTGTTTGGTCACCATGTTTCCCTTTTTCTCAGGAAAATTTGCACTATCATATGCAACAGGATTTCATCATGATTTCTGGTTTATTGTTTTTAGTGGTCCTGTGGTTTGAACTCAAGGCCCCATGCTTGATAGGGAGGCTCTTTCTTACTTGTGCCCTCCACCAGCCCTGTGATTTCTAAAATGTTCAAGTTTCATCTTTCCATATACATCAAATACATAGGCATTTGATATCCATGGCTATATACTTTATGTGGCTCACACAAGACCTCATTCAGGAAAAACCGTGAATGCTCAGGATTCATAGTGTTCTATATTCTAAAGTTACTCCAGTTTACTTCTTCTATATGTATATTAGGTCTCAGCATCCAGAACATGAAATCACATGCAGTAGGCTATATTACTGTCTCCAAAATAATGTTCTTGTAAATATTAACAGTAATCAAAAACTAGATCTTAATATTTTGTGCTCTGTATCTTGAATTTGAGTATACTCGTCTCATTTTCCCCATGACTGCCCAACTCGTGTTAAAGAAATGCTAGCTCTCCACAAATCACATAGTTTTACGTTATCACATAATTTCTGCAAATTTTGTGCTATTTTTACAATGTGAACATTGCCATGTATTTTGGGCTATCATCCTGTATGATCCCTCTAAGGAATATAGCAGAAACATGAAAATAGTCATAGTTATCACAGGGAGTGTATTTTACTTTACATCCTATAGGTTCCCTATCATGAAAATTGTAGAAATGTGCAAATAATTATTTTTATAATAGAAGCAAATTCATTACCTACATAAGATGTTGGTGTAAATTTGTTCAGAACACTCCTTTTTACAGTTAAATTGTTCAAGTTTATCCCAATAACAGTTCCCAGTTATAGGTAGACATGGACCTTTTCTTGTGCATTTATAAGATCATTCTGTCTTAAGACACTTGGTGTTAGTTTTATGGGAACAAGTAGTAGGAATTTGTAATGGGTGGTTCTAGAATCCCAGTGTACACCAGGCAGTTGTTGAAACCAGATACCATCTAGGTGTTCATGTTCTACTCTCAATTTAAAAAATAGTTCCAATGAGGTGTCAGAAGTACTGTGTGATTTGTGAATGTAAATGGTGAATGAGAGTGTGATGACCCGGAACTGAAGTAAGTATTTGGTGAATCCATCATCATGTGACTTTTGTGCAAAGAAAGTCATTTTCTCAACTGGTACAACTTTCACAGTTCTTCCTGCAGATGATGTGGGATGTGGTAGGAACCATTGACATTTGAAAATGTGTTGCCACTTGTCATTGGCTTGGTTTCATTCACAGATATGATAGACATAACTCTGTTATGTTTGAGTTTCAAGGAAACTTTTTTTAAAAATATGTACTGCTTCAGGAATTTTCATGTCATCCTTGTGCAGGGCCATGTTAGTCTTCTCTGTACCATTCCATTTTCAGTACATGTGCTACTTAAGTGAACATGATACTGACTGTTTTATTCATATCAGATCATTTGATAAGGAGTTTCTTCTTTGATTTAAATCTGTGTTGGATTTCTGACTGAATTCAAATATGTTTTCAACATTTTCCACCAGGATTTAATTTTATGCAACTTTTGAGAATTTGTCCTTAATATGTTTCCCTTCCAATGACCCAAATGGGCAGAGATTTCTTCTGTCTCCTCCATATCTGGCCAGTTTTCCACCACATGGAGCACTGCCCTGATCTCTCTTGAGGCCTTTCCCCTGTAGCTAGATCAGCACTCCTAACCAGCACTCACTGGATCAGCAGCTGACCCTTGATAGGTCAGATAGGAGAATGCAGGGACCTTTCAATGCTAAGGTTCCAGACTCAGGAGCTTATCAATATGGTCTGCCACCTCTGCATCTTGACTGAATGCCTAGAAGAGGAGAGAACTTTCCTAGTGGCATCATGGTGAAGAGTCCATGTGTCTTTAGACTCAATACTAACAGTAGTGTTCATTGTGCTTCCTGAGTGTCTTTTTTTCTTTCATTTCAGCTCCTGCTTTTTGCTACACACTAAGGCTGTCTTTATCTCCCAGTATGCACTATGTACATACTGTGATGTTCATATATTTTTGTCTATTTTCCATGGAACTGAACTACATATTTTGTGAGGCTCTTGATCTCTATTACTTAAGTCTGCTCCTGATCCTGTAGATGCCACAGGCTTATGCTTTTTTTCCCTCTTCCTCTCTCCTGATCCTCAATTACTTTGTATAGGGTGCTGTCCACTACTGAACCTTCAGTGCCTTCCCATCATAGCCCAATTTGAAAGGTAATACTTCACCATCTTTCTGGCTCCATGTCTCAGAGGTATTAATAATTCACTGATGCGCTAGTCCAGTCCACCAACTTCACATTTAGTAATGACTTGTGCTGATACTGATCCCTCCCTTCAATCATATTTACATGCTCTGTGTTTTATGTGTTATTGATATGTATGGTTTCATTTGTTTTTCTTTGTTGTTGTGTCTATATTAGAAATCATTTCTTCACTGGTGGAATCCTGAAGTTACAGAGCATCTGCCTAGCAAGCATGCAGCCAGGAGTTCAAATCCCATACTGCCAAATAAAAATTAAAAAAAAAAACACAAATGTTTTCTATGTAATTACCATAAGGGTTACATAAAATATATTATGGCTATTCAAAATTTAGCAAACAACTTAGCTTTAGTTGAATAAAAGGAAATTTATTTCCTTCCCACTCCACATTCGAAATTATTACGGTCATACTTTACATCTCTCTATTCTTTACGTTAATTAAGAAATAGTATATGTTCATTTGTTTTTAATGTTTGCTTTTCACTGAAGTAAAAAAGAAAAAAACTTTGGGAAGTACTTGGTGCTTCATATTTGCTAGGCAGGCACCCCACCACTTGAGTCACTCTGCCAGGCCTGAAGTTAAAAAATGTTTACACTCTGCCTCACAGCATTAGAGTATTCTAAATATGACTAAGCTTTACTTTTATCCAGTCAATTACTACTTTTTTCATGCCTTTTTAAGGTCACTATATATAATTTCTGCTTTTGTCATGTAAGCTGTCTCACCACCTCTTTAAGAAGGACATATAGAGAATATTCTAAACAGATTATCAGCTTTAATAAATGCAGGGGTTACAGCACAAGCCTAAGGAATCGATACTTCAATAAAGACAGTGGGTTTTAGTACTGTTCTCACCTAAAGTCAGGTCTTTCTGTTTGTGCAAATTGCTCAAAGCACAGTTTGGGTTGATTTTATGACCTAGCAAAACTACGTTGTAGAAGAAGTGTTTACCTGTTCAATTTATTTTCTTATTCATTGATTGAACTCTTCATGTCCTTTTAGAAAAGGAGTGAAAAATCAGTGAGATTTTATTAGCATATGTTAATTATACAAATTAATGGATCTCAGAAATTTTCACCTGCTTGTCAGGTAGTGTACTACTTGAGTCACACCTCTAGCCTATTTTTTTTGAGATCACGTGCTTCCCATTTTTTGTGCATGTTTTTTTTTTTTTTCCACCTGGACTGGCCTGGATCCAATCCTACTCACCTCAACCTCCAAGGTATTTCAGATGACAGGCAATGGCCATTGGTGCCTGGCACAGTACGACCTTTTCATACATCTATGTAGTGTTCTTTGATCACAAACACTATTCTATACACCTCCTGCTTATCCTCTTCCTTTCCTCAAATAGTCCCTACTACTTTCATGTCTTTTAAAATATATTACATAAAATCTCTTCCTACATAGATTTATTTACACATGGCTTTATATACAGATACTTGAAATATAAAACTATTCTGATAATACATTGAAAAATAATAAGGTAAACTTTATAATACAGGTACATGTAAAAACCTTTTGAAAGATACATAAAAATATAGAATTTTTTGCATAAACACAAATTCTCCATATAAATATAGAAGATAAATAAATGTTCTCGTTTGAAAAATTCACAGAATAAATACCTTTATACGTAAGGTATTTCTTATTTGTACATAAGAAAAAATGGTGAGCAGAAAGCCCATCACCTGGTACATCTCATTGGCCCTTGATCTTGATACTCTCAAAAATACTAATTTTGCTAGGCACTTGTGGATCATACCTACAAGCCTAATTACTTAGAAAGCTGAGATTGGAAGACTGTGTTGAAGGGTAGCTTGGGTGAAGAAGTGATCCCCATCTTCAAAATAAGCAGAGCAAATTGGACTGCACTAGAACACCTGGTTTAGAAGCACCAAGCCATGAGTTCAAACCCAAATCCCACAATTCAAAACAAGTCAGAAACTAAAATATGTACTTTACTTTATACCTTTCTCAGACTGGTGTATTTTACTATTAGCAAGAGAAATTAGTCTAACACAAGCAATTCTATATTCAGTCCTGTCCACAACCTATAAAGAGAAAGGGTTTATGGTAGTGAAAAAAGAAAACAATGCCTTGGTATTTATACAGTCTTTCTGGATTTAAATGATGACATTAACTAGGAAGTGCCTTGCTAATGAACTAAGCAATGGGTATATAGCTAGGGAAAGTGCTAGAGAGGGACATAGAGGAAAAGGAAGAGAAGTATAACTGCACACAAGCAATGAATTTTGGAAGGCATTACCAGGACCCAGAAAATGGGAGGAATGGTGGCTACATCTGATGGGCTGGAAGCTCTTCATATTCAGAAAATTGAAAAGCCCAGGGAGAAGGTGCTGCAGCTGGTTATTTTGAGAACTTCAGGAAAAGAGGTAAGACGATGTCCCAGAGACTGGAGAAGAACTCACGGAATGAAAAAGGTGTTGAAAATTACTTCTAAATTGATCTTATCAAGTTTGAAATGTCAGATTCCAGGTGCTGGGAGAGCAGGAAACAGTATATTAGTCAGCTTTCACTCTGTAACAAATTCTTGAGGTAGTGAAGATTTAAGAGTTAAGGTTGTTTTTTTGGTCCCTAGTTATGGAGGTCCCATCCATAATGAAATGCCTCTGTTTGATTTGGACATGGGGCCTGGCAGCACACAGGGTGAGGAGCATGTGTTGGAGCAAAACAATAAATGCCAAGGTTGGGAGCAGAAGAGCAGAAGTAGAGTTGGGTCCATTGAACTCCCTTTTTGTTTTGTCTCCAAATATCTGAAGACATACACTTGGCCCCAACTCTTACAGGTTTGAAAACTTTCCAATAGTCCCAAGCAAGGGACAAATTCCTCACTCATTTGCCTTTGGATGACATTGGTTCAAACAGCACCAGGTAGGAGGAAATGGGGAGTGGTTTGTCAATGAGTAGTAAGTTACAGCAACAATAAGGAGTAATACTTTCTGTACATGCGTATGTGTTTGACAATCTATCCATTCCAAGATTGGACCTTTATCTAGGCATGCATAGAAGTGATAGGGTCAGACTATAACTTCACAAAGTCTCTGAAAGTAAGCTTACAGAAAGACTTATGGAAGCAGGCACATGAATGGATTTATGAATATGTCAGTTTGTTTTTATCAGAACATTAAAGTATCTCCATGTGATTTTTTCCTCTGTTTAAGGTCATCATTGAAGGATGGGGCATTATTACCAAGCAATGAAGAGGGGAGAGCAGTCATACTGAAGCCCCAGACTTAAATCCTTAAGGTGTGCCTGCTGCAGCACCTGGACCGTTGCACTGTGAGGCACCGATCCAGTGCTCAATCTGGTATTCAATCTTGAGAATATGTTGTACCTTCTGAATGTGGGTCTTCATTGTAACTTGTGGTCAAACAGACTCCTTGTCTGAACTGTTCCAAAGGGTTTTTATTGTTTTTAATGGATTTTTTTGTACCCTTTTCTCTTGCATCCTTTGTATAGCTTTGGGTTGAAAGCTATACTTTCTCCTTGTACTTATTAACTGTAGTCCCTTGTTTTTACATTCTTACTTTGTTTGGGTAATACAGTTTAGGATGAGATTTCAGGTGTACAAATGCTTGCCCATGAAGAGAAGTGCATGATCCCAATTCCTGAAATGTGACACATTCAGGCCTTTCCTCTTGGTCAAGCAAGTCCTTACTTGGCCTAACCTGGAACTGCAACTTTTCTGAGATCACAGGCTGTCCCCATGGGAAAATGAGTGTGAAATTCTCTTAGCATATTCTTGGCCCATTTCCCAGTGGAAAAAGAAGGGTCCTTTCTGCAAAGCAGGTTCTGCTTAACTACAGCTAGTCCCCAGGCTGTACTGGGTATGTACCAGGGAGGAGGCATGACTGCTGAGGCCTGCTTCTTGACTCAATTATTTGGTTTTTGCACTCTCCCTGGTAGGGAATCACTTCTTCTGTTAGTCAGATTTCAAGGGATGGGTACTGGATCACTAGCCAGTGAGATGTGCTTGAGAACTGGTGAGTCACAGGCTGGTGTTAGGAGGACCCTCTGATTAATACAGGAAATACCTTCTAGTCTCAGCCCTTTTCTGTATCACATATTGGTGGTGAGAGAAATTCTACATAATTCAGTCTCATATCTGTGTGAATAGCCAGAGTACTGAGCAGAATTTTACTCAACAAAGAAGTCTGCTTTTTGTAACTGCCATCCCATACCCTTGAAGGATGAGGATGTTAGAAAGGGCCTGAAAAGGTTGGTACAGACCTGGGCCTCCCAAGTACAGCACTGCAGTTTGTGGCCTGAGTCTGCTTGTGCAACTTTACACTTTTTCTTCTCTGCTCTGGAGTGGTCTGTTCAGATGGGTGAACTCTTGCCTCCCACACTTTCTGTGCAGCGACATAGCCCAGGCCCAGGCTCTGTTAGCACTCCGCAGCACTGAGCTCTAGGTCTCCCCAGCCTTCAGTGGGTGGGAAGTTGTTGCTTCCTCCATTATTCTTGGGGCATTGGTGATTGCCCTGAATTAAGTGTTTAGAGGCTGGTGTCAGACAAGGGCCAGGTCCACAGCCCAGGTCTTCATAGGGCTGTCATAAATTCCTAAACTGAAGCTTCCTTCACATTGCCCAGCTCATTGCAAAGCTGTGCACATGCATGTGGGGTTCATGGTGAAGGGGAGATTTGGGAAGGTGTTGAAGGTTTAAGGTTTTTGCAGTCTGATATAACTGGAATTTTCTAGATAGTATGTTCAAAATTTAATTTCAGGTGGAGGCAGGACCTGAGTTATTGAAGTCACAGTTATCAGGACAGCACCAACTCTGAGGTCTGCAAGGTCTCAAGGGTGGACACTTGAAACTTTTCATTCTTTTTTTTTAATGGCAATACTGTGGGTTCAACTCAAGGCCACATGCTTGTTAGGCAGACTTTCTACTACTTGAGTCACTCCACCAGCCCTCTTGGTTTTCTTTTGGGTGGGGGGGGGGGATGGTTAGGGATGAGGTTTTAACTGTTTCCTTCTTGCAAAACAGAAATGCTACTGCTGGAGTTAATCTTCCTTTTCATTTTCCTGAATCTTTTCTGGAACATAATTGCCATATAAATCCATTTTACCTCTATAAGACATAACTCTATTATGTTTTTGGTATTTTTGGTATTTTTATTTCCTTGATTTAAAATAGAGGTAGATTGAAACACGAGCTCTGAGAAATACCGGACCATCTGCCTCATTCTAAACATTGACCTTATGTTGACTTCCTCTGTCCTTGCCTTTCAGAGTTTCCCCTCCTTAACTGACATGAGAAATTTTCTCCATGGGACATTGTGTCTGGCATTCTTTAAGTATACCTGTTGTACCATTTTCAGGAGGAATATGCAGGAAGATCCCAGGAGTCTGATCAGATGCAAGTGGCAGGTCTGGAAGGCTAGGACAAGCTCAGCTGAATGCATTTATCCCACAAACTGACATAGGTCTCCAGGGAAGGAAGTCTGATCTGGCAAGGGCTGCTCTTGGATTCTGTCATTTTGATTTCACTTAGTGAAATAAAGGATCCTCCTCCTGTCACTCAGGCCTTGGGGATACATTCCTATATCCATTAGCCAATCAGAGTGGCTGTTGTTTGCCTGTAGCAACCCCCTAATGGTAGGGCTAGTGGTATGAGGTCCTTTTCCTTCCATGGTTGCATCACAGTCTGGCCACAGTTGCCTCTTAACTGCTGCTGAGAGAGTTCTTAGACTACTGAGCTCCAGTAGCTTTGTGGTCCTTTTTGCTCTAGAGTCTGTGACTTGAATCCACCGTTGGAGTCTGTGATCTCCTGTGTTGCCTGCAGGATGGGACTGGGACATGAGCTGGGAACCCTATTGGGACTGGCACATAAGCTGAGAACCCTGTTGTGGTCCTCTAAGGTGTAAGAACATACCAACAAGGAAATACAATTGTAGATTGAAAGATCAGGTGTGAAATCCTCATCCATTAAGTCAAGTGCCTGATCCCCATTTCCTGAAGTGTGATAATGAGGCAGGTAAGATAGGGAGAGACTGAGACTTTGATAATGTAACATTAAATTTTACAGTGAATATTTTTCTCTCTCTCCATGAAACTGTCAATTGCGGGAAAAAAATGAGTGGCACTTGGTTTTGAATTCAGGGTTTTATGCTTGCTAGACAGATGCTCTCCACTTGAGCCACTCCACCAGCCCTTCTTTTTGTGGTGGGTTTTTTCTTTTTCTTTTTTTATTATTCATATGTGCATACAATGCTTGGGTCATTTCTCCCCCCTGCCCCCACCCTCTCCCTTACCACCCACTTTGCCCCCTCCCTCCCCCCCCACCCCTTTGATACCCAGCAGAAACTATTTTGCCCTTATCTCTAATTTTGTTGAAGAGAGAGTATAAGCAATAATAGGAAGGAACAAGCGTTTTTGCTAGTTGAGATAAGGATAGCTATACAGAGAGTTGACTCACATTAATTTCCTGTGCATGTGTGTTACCTTCTGGTGGGTTTTTTCAAGGAGGGTCTCAAGAACAATTTCTCCAGAACTTGCTTTGAATGCAGTTCCTCCTGATCTCTACCTCCTGCGTAGTTAGGTTTACAGGCATACAAGAATTGCTGCCTACAAAATAATTTAATCACTGCCAAGTCTCCTTTCAATTGCAAGTATTCACAGATTGTTCATTTCTGAGCCTGAGGCACCACTCCAGACCTGGAGACCACATGAATCTCTCCTCATGCACCATTGGCCATCAGAAACTGGCCAATGTGGTAACCCCTCCCACAGGTTACCGAGTGCTTAAAAGTCTTTGCCTCATGCCAGTGGCTCACACCTGTTATCCTTGCTCCTCAGAAGGCAGAGATCACAGGATTGTAGTTAGTGTTTCCAAAAATATACAACAGAGGAAAGGTCTGATGGAATGACTCCAGTAGTAGAGCATCTGCCTAGCATGCATGAGTTTCTGAATGAAAACATTATTACTGCCCCACCCCCAGCCCCAAAACTCTTGAAACACAAAGCCCATCCTATTTGTCCCCTGTTCACTACTATTCTACTGCATGTGGCAGAGATCACAGCACACACTGGGATTCCCTTACATGTAATAAAATTCTTTAATACATCCATGTGTTCTGCCTGTAATCTTTCACATCACACATGAAGAATCTGGTTGTCTTTTGATTAGAGAACATGCAAGATTGTAAAACCAGAACTTTCCTCCTAGTCCTGTGATTTCTCGCCTAGCCTGACCTAGGAACCTAGGATCTCCTCTGAGATCAAAGTCTGTCCCACTGAGAAAATGAACATGAAATTATCTCAGGATATTCCTGGCCCCATCTCCCAGTGGAAGAAGCAGTGTACATTTTGAAAAGCAGGTTCTACTTAACTACATTGAATATCAATACTGTGCTGGGTATGGACCAGGCAGTAGGCCTGGACTACTGAGGGCTATGGCTGGAATCTGGCATTTGGTTCTGGCACTATGCCAAGTAGGGGAGCACTTGCCCTATAACTGAGATCTCAGGGGCCCAGATAATTAACTTGGTCTATCCTACCAAAGTAAGGCCACTGCAAGGACTACCCACCACCTCTCAATCTCAGTCAAGGTCCCACAGGAATTGTCCCAGTATTGGACCTAAAGACCCTTGGAAATTGTCTCAATTTTTGATCCTTAGACCCACTGGAACTCTCTTGATTTCTGACCCTCTGTTTCCAATCCACAAAATGGTTCAAAATCATCTAAGATCCTGAAGGGCAGTCCATTGGCATGTCTCATTCAAAGCCTTCAGACTCTGGAGTTCACAAAGACCATTAAACCCAAATGGCTAATTTTATATTATAAGATGATTTGGCCACTATATAAATTAGAGAATAATAACCATTGGCCCAAATGGGCCACTTTCTATTTCAGAATTAATCACAATGTCAGAATCTTCAAATGCTATGTGACATGGTCCAAAGTTTCCCCATTAACCAGCTATCAAGCTGGCCAAAATGAATACTAAAAGAACAGAATGGGACACCTCTCAATTTGTTCCTAAAATTTTTAAAAGAACTGATTATTTTACTCATTGCCACTTAGTTAATTTTTACATGTTCTTGAGCTCTATGCATGCTTTAACATTTATGGCATACCTACTTTAAACTTTCCTGCATATGCATGTGTCTGTACATCTTTATGGTGATTCTTATAGGGTTAATGCCAAGAAATGAAACACTCCTCTCTTCTCTACCCCTTCTGCTGCTACTTATAAGAAAACCCAGTTTTTCAAAATTTTATGTCAATCAGGCAATATTTTGTGGACAGTAACCTCAATGTATTTCATTTTGTCATGAGTGTAATTTACATTCAGTTCTTTCATAGTTAGATCTATTATCAAAAGTGTCTTTAAGTTACTTACAGAAAAACAGTCTAAAATTTTCTCTCTTCATGGGACTGCATAGTAAAAACAGAAGGGTAATTGGAAAAATTTTATTCAAATTTAAAATTCTTTTAAAAGTAATTTTAAAGGGGTTGGGGATTTAGCTCAGTGGAATAGTGCTTGCCTGGCAAGTGCAAGGCCCTGAGTTCGGTCCCCAGCACCAAAAAAAAAAAAAAAAAGTAATTTTAAAAATAAAAGTTGCAAAGTCAACAAATCAACAAATAGAAAGGATATAGAAAGATATTCAGCATGTATTTTGGGGAAAAAGTTGAAGGGAAAAAGAAAGCAAAATTAACTGTAATCTTAGAGTTGCCTGAAAGGTTTTCCAGGGACATTTAAACTAAACTTGATTCTGTAGGTCCATAAACTAACAAGGCTATCATATTATTCTGCCCTGAGTAAGATCTGTAGAAACAGTTGTATGGGAAGGTGTTATCAATGTAAATACTCATGTTTTCTGTTAATCTTGTGAAGCTTTAAAGCACTAATAAATCAGAGTTCATTTAAGTATTTTCTCATGTGAAGTTCTCTTAAATGACCACCTATATCTGTGTTCTGTGTCTAGACTTTATCTAAATATTGTACAGACATTTGCCACGTTAAAAGTGTCAGTTTATCTAAAAGGACTAGCTAACACTCTCTTTTATCCAAAAGTGTTACACCTAAATTTAGGCACATAAAATGGTTATTGAAACTTTTTATAGTCGTGCTGTTTGTAATCAGTAACACTCAGAAAAGTTCTGACATTTGGGCAATCCTGCTCTTTAAAGACTGGCTTATATTTGTCTTAGCCTATGAAGCATTAATTTGTACGTGTGTATTACAAAATAAGGCTATTTGACATCATGTGCATTGTCCCCCTAAGTTGTAAGAGATCCAAAGTTAATGATGGTAGACTTTTTCAAGCTTGTGTCCATGTTTTTCTGATTGTAACAAGGAACACGTAGTGGTGCTGTTTCAATGTTGTCAGTCATAATTATTTTCCTAAAAATGCTGTCTGCAGTGGAAATAACTAAATGTTCTCACAATTGCCAAACTACTTTTCAGTACTTTAACCTAGTTGTTCTAAGTCTTCTCATTGACAGTTTAGTCCATCTTTGGAGCATTTACAATCAAACACCAAAAAGGATTCTACCTAGTACCTCTTTTTCAGTGGACTTAGCTGACTCCTTAGGCAGAACACCCTCCAGATAACAACTCTGACCCTCTCCCAAGACAGGGGCTGAGATGGTGACCAAACATGTCATACTATGGTTGGAACCCTATGCTATTCATGCCACAGTTCTTTTGTCTACTTAAACCTATTTGTATCAAATTCCCTTGGATTTTCCTTCTCATGCTGATTGCCATTGGCTTATGTGCATTTAACTGCATGTCTCATTTTATCTCCCAAAGCCTATATTCCTTCACACAGGTTGCCACCCAAAACCTTGTACAAATTATGCTGTTTTTATGTCAATGCTGCTTTACCTCATCCAGACCATGATTGTTCATGATGACACTAAGAGATTTCCGGAACATGCTGCCAATCTCCAACAACAAACAATGGACAGCTGGAAACCCTGATCTTCCTGGGCTAAGTGGATGCCATGAGTCCTTCCTCTGCTGGATCCCCTTATACCCATTGTGATCTTGCTTTCTTCAAACACTTTCTCACTTTGTTTCCTGAGGCTCCAGGCTTTTGTCCACAATAAACCTCATGCTGGCATTAGTAGTGACTCCCCACCTATTCATTCTATGTCATTCTTTCATTTCTACCACATCCATTTTCCAGTTTTCTACCATTGTTTTCTGTATGTATTCGATGTTCAAATCTTCTATCTTTTCTCCTGATTAGAGAACTCTGGTTAACACACACTCTTGAGTATTGTTTCAAGGTGACTCCTTTCTCTATTCTCTACTGTCTCTAAAAGATGTTTGTGTTATGATGCCCTTTTCTGGCTAGCCTTTGATCTGTGATTCTTCAATCCCCACCCTGCCTATCCCAGTCTAACTCCTGTCATTACAGGAACATCACAACATGTGGTTCTTTGAATCTAGTGTTGTGGTAGTGATATTACAGTACATTTGCCACTTCCCCTTGAAGTTTTGGTTGTAGAAATTTCCACAGTGATCACTTGGGTATTAGGTTTTTCTCTAAGACAGTACTTGGGCAAAAATTTAAAATTTCAAAATGGATTACTGCCCCCCCCCACCACCAAACAACCAGTATCAAAAGTTGGAAGGATTTTTCTGAGTGTCATTGGGACATCCTGGCAGGGATTTTGTAGGTGAAACTCACAAATTTGGAGATGCTGCTAAAGACAGTGTCATAGAGATTTTGGCTTTCAAACTTAACTACTCTCTGCCTTCAGCGTTTTTTCACTGACACTTTAGTTTTCTGACCTTTGTTCTTAGGGATTTCTGGTGAAGGAAGTTAATGCTTCTCTGGAGTGCCCATTTTGCATTCAGTTCAGATACAACACATTGTCCATTCATCTTAATTCTTTGAGTCTGGAAGTGTTGATTTTAAGTTTCTTATCTTTTTTATTCTCTCTTTGGGGATGTCTCCCTCTATGTCCTTCTATGCAGAAATCTGAAGAAGTATGTGACTCAATTTTGGTCATGATGAACATGTATTCCCCTCACTGCTCCTTCCCTTCATGAACAAATTGGAGAGCAGCCTATTAAAGGCTCTTAGCAACCCAAAGAGTCATCCTCACCACACCTCTGCCTCCGGGAGTAAATTCTCATCATAGTCCCCCATTAACCTCAGTATAGCTCCCTGGGCAGTTTGTTTTCCTTGCTGCCTTAAGATAATTGCTATCTTCATGAGTGGCCTAAACAGGTATCTATGAACACTCAGTTATGTAAAGAATATGCCTTTTAGTGTCCTTTTCATTTTTTATTGCTGTATTGGTATCAGGATACCTTGGGTGTGAATGATATTCAGAGAACAAATGCAAGCTATGTCAATGTTAGATGTCTTGTTTCAATGTGCACAATTATTCTCTCACATTAATCAAATCTGAAGAGAAGGAAGAAGTATGAGTTAAACAAACTTAAGTTGAAAACATTTCTCTGTTCCTCCTGAATAAAAGGAAACGTAATTTATTCCTATGTCACCAAATTTATACCCAACTCCATTATGATACAACCATTTTTTCGAAGTTAATAATTTCATGTAATAGCACAAGTTTCTCCTTATTTCCTCTTTATACACTCTTTGTAAGAGAATGGGAAAGCCATTACTAAAATAATATGTGCAAAAACCTCTTAATCCCATACTAAAAATTTATTGGAGAACCCAGGTAAAAATGTAACAACTCAGTTACAGACTAAAAATGAGAGTGGTCTCTCCTTGTATTTCATTGGATAGCAAAATGTATGAAATCATAACTGCTGTGGTGAGACCATCTTGGGTAAGAAGTAGGAAGTATTTGATGAGGACCAATCAAGGATTTAGGAAACCTGATAGCTGAGAAATACTGCCTGTCTGTTGAGAAGGAATCACATCCTAGACTAGACAGGTAATACTAACAAATGCCTGTGACAAACAGTGTGGTTTTACTGACCTGATTCCCCAGGAGCCCACCAAAACCAACAGCCTTAGTCTGACTATCCTGAGTGAAAATCTCCCCCCAACCCAGGATCTAATTCAAATTGATAACATGAGGAAATTTTATGAGAGGTTTTTTGGCATAATGGGATTCGAACTCTGGGCCCCATGCTTAGGAAGGTGCCCTTCAAGTTGAGCCAATCCACCAGCCCTGTTTCGTGTTTGTTTTCATGATGGGGGTCTCATGAACTAATTGTCCGGGCTGGCTTCAAACTGCAATCATGCTAATCTCTGCCTCCTCAGTAACAATATGTAACTGGAAAAAAGGTATTTTGGACTGAAATGCATGTAGACAACCCATGAAGTGACAGAGATGTTAGACTGAAAGCAGTATGGGGATGGCTCAATACATTAGCACAACCTTTATTGGGAGAGGAATTCCTTGGAAGCAGTCCCACAGCTGCTTGTTGACTAGGGATAGATACAGAAATTTAGTGGTACAAGTCCAAGGAAGAAGGGAGTCCCAGGGAGAACTCCCAGGAAAGTCACTGGACAGGAATATCCTCCATCAGCCCTCTGACATGCCCAATATAATGGGGTCTTTCTATGAGGCAGGGTGGGAAATTTCTCGTAAATGGCTAAAAGGGAATGTTTGTTTTACTTTAGTGCCAGGTGTAGAGTTTTCAGTAAGCCACCTATTATGACAAGGGTTCACTCCTCATGTGGCTGCTCAATATTCACTCTAACAATTAGGATTACAGGCTTGAGCCACCAGCATCTAGTTCACACTATGACAGTTAATGACACATCAACCAGTTTTCCAGGAATGATCCATCCCCATCTGTACAGACCATGATAAAACCTTGAGTTCTCAGGACCCCCAGTGCAATATTCCTGAGTCTTCCCACCTCCTGCTAGAGGGTACACTTTTGATTTTCTTTTGCTTTGCTTCAAATAAATAAACCTGCCCAACTCTCAGAGCAGTATGACTACTCTGTGTTCAGTTGCCCACTGCTTCCAAAGTTACGTCTTGCTCATCCTATTTTCATTTCTTGGTGAATTCTTTTACCAAGACATGGCACCAGAAATCCCCTTCACTCTTTTTATATGCCCTTTATCTTGTGTAGAAGTGTGTCCACATGTGCTGTTTGCTGATGACGTTCCTCCATATTTCTGTTAGCATTTTGTTTAAGCAGGTTGCTTAACACAATAATTTGGCTACCTTTTCCTTCCTATTTGTAGTGTATGCCTGTCAACGAGACGGTGTGGTTTGTGTGCATAACTGATTGTTGTTTAATCTGAGTTGTCCTTGTTCTCAGAACAGGTAAGGCATAACCAAGCTCTTCACCTGCTTGTACTAGCTTGAAGCACATAGAAATATTTGGTCATGGGGAGATGCAATGACAAGCAGTTTAATATCAAAATTCATTAATCACTGCTCCTACACAAAAGAAGATGACTATATATTTGTTGGTGGGTAGTTGGTGTAAATGACATAATAGCCCTAATGGACTTAGTGAGTCGAATAAAATAATTTGGTAAATTCATATGAAAGATAAAGCTGTTTTTTTCTGGTTTTTGTTTTTTGGTGCTACTAGGATTTGAACACAGGACTTCCCTTGTAAAGAAAGGAGCTCTACCACTTGTGGCATATTTCAAGCATATTTGTCTCTGTCTTTTTAGATAGGGTCTCCAGAACTATTTGCACAAGGTGGCCTTAACCATGTTCCTCCTCTCCTCAGCCTACAAGTAGCTAGGATGACAGGTGTGAGCCACCAGGATCCAACATATTTTTCCTTCTGTATTGAGCATTATACCGATCTTTTAAATTGGAAGTTGAAATAACCATTGTTGGAAGGATATTTAATTTACTGATTAGCTGGTTTACAGTAGGAACAATAACATTAGGAAGAAATCAATACAAATAATAAAGGTGTCCTGTTCTTTTTGTAGGGTTAATTAAAAGTGGAATTCCTTTAGTTCATTTCTTTTTTGTTTGTTTCATTTTGTTTAGTTTCTAGTGGTGGGAATGGAACCTATGGCCTTGCTCATGCTAGGCAGTTGACCTACTACCAAGCTATTTATTTCTTTTCTCAAGGATTCATCTATTTTCATGTTTCAGTGTTTTTGATGAAGGACAAATAGTCCATGAGAACCCATCTCCAAAATTAACCAGAACAAAAAGACTGAAGGTGTGGCTTAAGTGGCAGAGAATTTACTTTGCAAACATAAAGACCTCATTTTAAAGCTCTGTACCACCAAAATTCAGAAAAATGAAGAAAATGATGATAGACAACTACTGAACATGCTCATCAGCCAACTGGATGAAATTGTTACAGAATTCATTATTGAACACCTGAAAAAAACATTTCTTATGAACGTAATGAATACTCCCCAAGATTCAACATTCCATGCTATCATATGCATTTTAAACAATGCAAATATATAGAACTCAACAAAGTTGTATTCCCTGAACAGGAGAGTTGCTCTTGTGAAGCTGCATAGTACTTGAAATCGGGTGAGCCACAAGTAAATGCTGGAGGGTGTTCTCTCCTTTCTGAAGGTATAACTGTGGTTATCAGGGACCATTTTCTGTACAGAATTTTGATTTTAACATGCATAGTTATTCTAGATTCACACTTCTCTATGAATACATGAAGAAAATCTGTGAAGACCAGATTCCAAACCACATTTTGGTAGTCTCCTAGAAAGCAGGTTTTTGCATTTAGCAGTTTCTTTTGATAAGAACCTTAAAGTGACTGAATTGAGATAGTTTGTGTGAGGAATATAAGGTGTTCAAATCTAGAGTTTTGTCACTACAATATGGGCTTCTGGTATTATATCCTCAGGTTTCTCTGATCATCGGTAGTAACTTATGCCTTGCACAGCTCCTTTTAAGTATTAAGTGTGCTCTTCACCCTTGGAGCTGTGTAGAAGCATGGGAATCTGGGTTTCCCTTGTGACCTTGTGCAATGAAGCCTCCTCAGACGTAGTTAAAAAGTGTTGCTTTTCATTGTGCTTGATTCCTTTGTATACTTTGTTTCCACATAACTTCTTTCTCTGTATATTAAATAATGTAAATCTGTTGCTGGTTCATTTTCATTCTCATGGCTGAGAACAAACCAATAAATAAATAAAAGTCTGAGAAAGCATTGACCCTCAGCCTCCTTCCCAATTCCTGATTGTGTATATGAGTCCTCCATCCACGTGCAGTATCCTTCCCTGCCATTCTTACCTCTCCTTCTCTGATGTCCTGATATCTCCTTGGGACTCTGTACATGCAATTCCCTTCATACACGTGTCCCATTTTCAGGAGGAATAAGCATGAAGGGCACCGATGCATAATACAAAGAAGGTGCCTATTCTGGGGGGTCATGACAACTTTCTAGAAATGAGGAAGCCTGAGCATTGGCTGTTGGAGGTTACTATCCTATAGATCAACACAGCCAAGAATAGCATACTGATCCTGTCACTAGTGCCTTGAGGTTCTTGCCCTAAATCATTAGCCAATCAGACAGACTGCTTCTACCATGTGTGTACCATTAGTGAGCACCAGTGTGAATGTTCCATGATGCACAATGGGGCATTAAGCTATGTGCCATGTTGCCCAGTGTCCACTGATGAGAGTCTTCTCAGAACCATCAGTTTGGCAGCTGAGTGATTGACACTGAGTGCAAAACCTTAAAGGACACCTGATTGCAACAGCAGCTGTAAATGGTGAAAGTATGACCAGGCTCTGCGTTTGGGCACAGAGTGCGACAGTCATGTTCTCTGTGTATGGGTGGATCCCACTTTTGATGCCACTCTTTGGCCCTGGAAGTCTGCAGGGTGGGGCCAGGGAGGGAGTCATGGTTTCTCTGTACTCTGGACTATCCCTGTGAGGTGATTCATCCTAGCCCACAGTCCTGACAGGAGAAGTCCACACCATACATGAGGCTCCAAGTCTGTGTGGTATTGACAGGGTATTCATTGGACATTCTGGGCTTGTTTGTGACATTTGTCTGGGAAAGGAGCATTCCAATATAGTGTATACTCTGTGCTCTTTCTCTAAAGAGAGTTTCTGTGTTTCTTACAAGAGTTCCAGTTTCAGGGTAAACAAGAATTAAATCCAGAAACTGTCCTCTGAGGCCCAGTATTCTTAGTGCTGCCACTAATCCCTGAATGTGTATCCCCTACATTGCTAGAACCAGTGGAAATTAGCATATATTGTTGCCCTTGCAGTGGAGGGGTAACTTGGTCACCTTTCTCACATACCTGGTACTTTCCTCAGACAGTTTCTCATTTTATAATGACATCATGACCAATGCAGGACATGATTTTAGGTTTTGTATTAAGTGGAGGTTTTCCCCAAAAGTAAGGTGTGCAGGAACCCCAGTTTTTACACAGAAAAGCTTTGCTTTTAAAGAGCAGAGAAAACAACAGTCCAAAGAAATTAGGAGAGCTTGTGGAGTGGCTTAAGTGGTAGAGTGCCAGCTTAGCAAGTGTGAGACCTTGACTTCTAGCCACAGTACCAACCCCTCTAAAAAAATCTGCTTGCTTTAGAGTTGCTTTGTTTTGCTCGGATTCATTCAGGTAACCATTACTGAAGCAAAATCATGAGCCTTTGGGAAGATATGGGAGCATGTCAGAAGTTGTAAAGGGTGGATGGAACATACAATTCTAATAGGAAGAGTGTTTGCTGTGGTGTACATAGTGCTCTTTCTATGCGATCAGGTGGTATATCCTTAGACACTGATTGTGAAATTCCTTCTACAGACTGCTAGCCCAGTTTCAAAGTGGAAGAAGCAGTTTCTATCCTGAAAATTCAGGAGAAAGTTCTGCTTAAGTGTAATGAATCCCCAGGCTGACCTGTGTAGGGACCAGTAACAAAGCCTAGCCTGACAAGGCCTATAACTGGAAACAGGTGTTTGGTCCTGGCACTTTGCCTGTAAAAGGATCCCTTCTCCCCTTAGTGGTCCTGGATCAGAACTGAAGGAGAAGTGCTGCAAGAAGCAAAATATAAGGAAACACCAGTCAGAGGCCACCAGGAAGAGGCCCCAGAGCTTAACACAAAATGCATTTGCTGATGCCACATTTTCTGGATTGCTCTGTGCTTCTGAGATCCATCTCTTGGCTCAGTTTCTCACTGTGCATTGCTTTTGCACTGGTGATGTGGAAGAACCAGTCAACACAGAAGCAGGGAAGGGTGAGTCTCTGACCTGCATCCCACACTGGGCAGGATCACATGGTTGACACTGGCCTTAGTGGCTGGGTTGGGACTGGGTGTCTCCATCACAGCCCTGAAACTTGTAGACCAAATCACTGCTGGTGCCATTTGTCACTTTGTCTTCTCTTTTCTAGGTTTGGGGCTGGGTGGATAGGTTGAACCCTATCGTTCTGTAAGCCACCTACCTGTGATGTGTCCCAGACCCAGAACACTCTCAGGGAGCTCTGCATTAGAGCTCATGCCTCTCCAGACTGTGGAGGTGACAGAGGTCATGGGTTCCTGTGCAGCATTATCTGTGGTCCTTGGATTCCCTGCTCCTGCCAATCTCTTGCTATATCTGATTGATCTGATAATACAAATGTTTAAAAACTTGAGTAGTGTAAATGTTTCAAGCCTCAAATCCAGGGTCAGTCCCACAACCAAGTACTTTTTATGGCTGTAATAAATCCCTAAATTTACAGTTATCCCTGCCTTGCCCAACTCACTGAAAAGGGATTGCATATGTATTTGGTGTTCAAGGTGAAGAATAGATTTGGGGATGTTTTTAGGGTTTGAGATTATTGCCAGCTCTGATATAATTGATATTGACCTTGGCTTAAGTCTAGAAAGTATTTTCACAAATTAAATGCAGATTGAGGTAGCACATGAAAATAGTGAAAGTAGATCACAGTGTTTGCATAAAGCCAACTGCAAGACTGTTGGAATTAAAGAACCTCCAGTGCTGAAAACACACACAAATTTGTCTTCATCAAGAGGGTGCAACCATGTGCTCACTCTGGCTAAGCAAACACGAAATCACAAAATGGCCAAACATTGTTCCTCCTTATATGTCTGAAGCAGTTGGGAATTCTCCTGAGTGATTATGGAGTTTGGGCTGGGACAAGGCTCCTGTGCTGTGTACCCATAATTCCTTACTGGGACCTGGCTTCCAGTTGTGTCCATGGGGTTCAAGGGAAGCATGAAGTAAACTCTATGCCCTGTTCCTTCAGTCCAGTGATTCTCAGTGCTACCAATAAGTCCCTAAATTTCCATGAGTCCTGCACATTGCCAGATTCATTGGAAATGGGAAATCACAAGTGCACGTGGTGGCTTCTGAGTAGAGGGGACACTTTTTGCACTTCCTGACTTAACTATTAATTTTCCACAGGTTGTTTCCAGAATATTGTTTTATAATGAAATGCTGATTAACTTAGACCATGACTTTAAGAGAATTATTCTAGGGGGAAAGCCCCAAAAGTAAGGTATGCAGGCATCTCAAGGCAGAAAGGCTATTTGCTCTCAAAGAGAGGAGAAAACAGCAGAAGAAATAAATTGGGAGTGTACAGACATGAAGATTGGTAAGATAAGTTTTTTCCTATGATCATCTTGGTCTTGTGTCTTTGTTACTTATTTTATTTTGGGGGACTTAGGTTTAAAATCATAGTTTTGCATTTACAGAGCAGCACTCAACCACTTGAACCATATCCCCAGTCTGTTTTTCTGTGGTTAATTTGGAAATGGGGTCTGGTAAACAGTTTTTCTAAGCTAATTTTGAATGTCTTTCTGATGTCAGTCTCCCCAGTACCTAGGTTTACTGGGAGGAGCAACCAGTGCTAGAATCTTTGTGGTCTTTTTATGTTTTCATTTTTCACTGACTGGGATTTGAACTCAGGTCTTCATGCTTACTTGGCATGTGCTCTCAGAACTTGAGTGATTGCACTAGCTCTTTTTTGTGATGGGTTTTTTTCAAGGTAGAGTCTCAAGAAATTTTTTCTAGCACCAGCTTTGAACCAAGACAAACCAGATGTCTGTCCCCTGAGCAACTAGGATTACAGGCATGAACCATAGGGACCTGGGTTCTTTGTGATCTTATGCTGACTATAAAGTGGGATTTGTTTGATGACTCAGGCTCAGATTTGTCAAATCACCTTACAACTATTTACTAATTATTTTGAAGATATTTATACTGATTACTTCATAATCATTTTTGATGCAAAAAATGGACATTTGGAAAGTGTTTAGGGGAGTATCAGTTTGCAAAAGGAGTAATGGGAAGAATGTGGTTCTGTGCTTTTTTTGTAGTGCAGAAATGATTGAAAGTGTGGGTTAATGCTGCTATTTATGAGGGTTAAAACATTCAGAATATGTCATTCCACCACTTTCCATTTGTGTTGAGGTAGTTGGTTAGACAGAATGTAATTTGTGCCAGTAGAGACATGTCTTGGGGGCCCAAGCTAAGAGAAAGACACCTTTACATTTTTCTTGTGTTAGTTTCTAGCACAGAGATTCTGAAATACTTAAAGTTTCTGAGACAATAAGTCATGTATTTGGTTGTTTTCCTAAGCCCCATTGAAGCAATGTTTGCATTTTCCTAATGACTTGTCTCAGGGTGGTATATCTCTATGACTTTAGGAAGGTGACTGGTGTGACCAGACATAGCAAACATGTACTATGTCTTGTTGTCTGTGTCACACTGCCCAGAAAGTTGGAGGTACTCTGCTAAGTCTGGATGGTGTTAGATTTGAGTTGAAGGACAATGCTTGGTATTTGAAAGTTGGTTTATGTTGCTAATACCACATATTTGTTATCAGAAGCTATGGCAAAGAAATTCAGCGTGAGTAATAACATTTGGGGTCTTTGGGGAATGTTTGATAATTTACCAGAGGATCTGTTCTTGATAGTTATGTCTTGTGAGAGATGAATTCATGCAAGGTACATGAATTGAGCAAAAGTGAAGCTTGTTTTATGAAGGAAAAAGTACACATTGAATAGACTTCTAGGTAGCAGTTAGGCATAAACTATGTGGATATACTAAACAAACCTACAATGGTGGAAGAGACCAGAAGGTTTCTGAAAGTAAACATTGCAATTAACACATATCAGTGTGCATGGAGAAAGATAAAGACAGCTCACTAAGGTCACAGGATGTCAGAAGATGACTCTGAGTATTTTACTCACCTTAAAGTGAGTGCATGACCACAGTTGCTGTAGCAATACATCTTTCACAAAGACTCAAACCCATAAACCATATCCCTTGTGGTGAGGTTGACCCAAGGAATTGTTTTCATTATGTAAAGTTTTCCTAGTGTTTTATACTGTTAGCAGAATATTCTTTTAGGGTAGGGGTTGTGGGATTGGTGCTCTGTAGAGTATAGATAATTTAAATTTACTAGGAAGTTTTGATAGTGTGTGAATTTTTCTGAACTTTTATGGATATTTGCTTCTTCTGTGATTTGCCACTATGAGAAATGTTCTACTTTATTATACTTGTCCGATTAGCATTAAAGAGCTTCTTTTTATGATGATGCTTGTACTATACTGATGACCTCTGCTGTTGAGCATTTTTCCTACTTGTTCCTTCATGTTACTCTCACTCCCATCTCACCCATTCCTCTCTACCTGTCATTCTTGTTTTGCTGTTCCTTTGTTCTGTGTAAATGCTGTTCTTCTATTTATTTGAAGTTCAGATGGTTATAAATTCAGCAAAATGATGTTCTGGGTATTTAGTTGGTGTAGTATAATTTTCTTAAATCCTTTATATACCTATTTAATTACTTATTTATTACTCAGGGTCTGTGATTGCTAAGGCAGGCACTATACCACTTGAGCCTTTCTGACAGGTGAGGTCCTTTATTAATTATATTATCACATTTTCTATCCCCCATTTGATACCAAGTAGTTTTAAAATGTATTGTTAGTAATTCCCAAACATGTAAAATCCTTTTCCATGTAAGTTAAATGTATTTCAAATAAAAATGTGCTGCTTCATGACAGAACAGTTATATTGGTATGTTCTCCACTATTACTGTTCAATCCATGTATAACTGTTCTTACTAATTGTTCTTGTTATAGTGTATGATCGCCAAGTTCATAGTTCACTTTCAATGACTTTAAGCAAAGGTTTTCCTTGAATACCAGTAGTGAGGAAGAAAGTAAAGCATTTTTGTTTATTTCTTAATTTCTTAACATTGTTTTTCTTTATGTGATCTAAGTTCTTAGCTTATATGTTTTGTTTCCCTGTAAAGATCTTTCAACAATTTATAAAATTCAGATACTGGTGATACATTCTGCAAGTTTTAAAGTGTTTTCTTTCTCTTCTGGCTGCATAATTTCAATCATTTTCATGTTGATTCATTTTTCTTCTTGTTCTAGTCCACCATTGAGCACCTATAATGAAGGTTTCATTGAACTTGTCTATCTATCATAATTACTGTATAATCCTTTGATGATTTCTAAGTCTGCACTGATACTGTCTTCCTGTACATAGTATTTCCACTTCGCTGTTTCTTCAACATGCTTGCTTACATAACCTTTGATTCTACTTTAGACAGTTCCAAGAAAGGCTTTCTGAAATGAGTCCACTGCCTAAGATTTTTCAGCAATTTTGCATTCTGAAAAAAGAATTTTGGATCCAGGGCACAAGTTCTTCTGTTTCCACATTGTATGTCCAGCTAATTACCCTTCAATTTCAAATAAAGAAACATGGTGAATGCAGAGATAGGAAAATTAAAGCACAGCTAGAGTAAGTACCATGTTCACCATCTGTAGGTTACAGACAGAGATATAGATTTAAAAAGGCAAAGAACAGAGGGCAGGGACCAAAGATATGCACGGTTAAACAGTTTCCTTCAAAGGTGTGGTCTAGTTGTTATAACTCAGCTGTAGTTTTGGGAGAGGTTCTGGGATTGTTATCTGGAGGATGGTCCATCCAAGGGAGGGTCTACTCTTGGGGTTAGATTTGGTTTCATGTCATAAAGAAAATATCTACCTTCTCCTTCCTAGATTCCAAGTGGGTTGCAAGGTGACTGCAGGGTGAATGGCTCAGTGAAAAGACTAATTGAAAATGGAGAGATGCCATGTTTTTTCCTGCATTTAGTTAATTCATGGACTGAGTATGGAGTTCGTGCTTTTCATCAAAAGCAGTTTGAGGAACTCATATAATGCTTTTTGACTGACAATCCACATTTGTCTGTCTCTTCATAGTTGTTATTTGTTCCCTGTGTGTAGGAGTGGACCTGATACTGTCTTCATGCACAGTTTTTCCATTTTCCTGTTCACCATGTTTCCCTTTTTCTCATGAGGAAAATTTGCACTATCATATACAACAGGTATTTCTTAATGATTTCTGGTTTATTATTTTGGTGGTACTGTGGTTTGAACTCAGGGATCCATGCTTGATAAGCAAGCATTTCTCACTTGAGACAATCCACCAGCCCTGTGATATCTGTAATGTTCCAAGTTTTATCTTTTCCAGTTCAATGTGTACAGAGGCATTTGATACCCATGGTTACATACTTTATGTGGCTCCCACAAGACCTCATTCAGGAAAACCCCTGAATTCTCAGGATTCATAGTGTTCCATATTCTAAAGTTACTCCAATTTATGTGCATTAGGTCTAAGCATCCACAATATGAAATCACATGCAGTAGATTATATTACTGTCTCCAAAATAATGTTCTTGTAAACATTAACACTAATAAAAAACTTGATCTTAATATTTTATGCTCTGTATCTTTAATTTGAGTATACTTGTGTCATTTTTTCCCATGACTCTCTGCCCAACTTATGTTGAGGAATGCTAGCTCTCTACAAATTTTATAGTTTTACTTTATCTCATAAATTCTGTAAATTGTGTGCTGTTTTTTCCATGTGAACATTGCCATGTATTTTGGGCACTCATCCTATAGGACCCCTCTGAAGAACATAGGAGAAACAGGCAAATACTCAGTTATCACAGGGAGTGTATTTTAGTTTACCATCAACTGGCTCCCAGTCCTAGGCATTGTAGAAATCTGAAAATAATTATTTTTATAATGGAAGCATATTTATTACCTATAGTAGGATGTTGTTGGTGTAAATTTCTTCTGAGAATTCTCCCCTTTTACCAGTTAAATTGTCAAAGTTTATCCCAATAGCAATTCCCAGATACCAGTAAATATGGAGCTTTTCTCATTAATTTATAAGATTATTCAGTCTTAGAACATTTGGTATTACTTTTATGGGAACAAGTAGTAGGAATTTGTAATGAGAAGTGCTAGAATCCCAGTGTACAACATGCAATTGATGGAACCAGTCAACAAATGGGTATTTATATTCTACTTTCAATTTAAAAATAGTCCCAATGTGGTGTCAGAAGGCAGATTATGTATGTAGATGATGAATGAGGGTGTGGTGACCATGACCTGAGGTAAGTACTTGCAAGACCCAATCATGTGTCTTTCTTGCAAAGACAGTCTCTATCTCAACTGCCATAAGTTTCACAATTCTTCTTGTAGATGGTGTGGGATGTGGTAGGAGCCCCTGACCTTTAAGCATGTGATGCCACTTGTACTTGGCTTGGTTTCATTCACAGATGATGTTATGAAGAGGAAATTTTACTGAAAGAGATATACAAAAGGTTTTATGTTTCCCACAAATGGAAATGCACAATGGAATGAAACCTGTGATTATACTTGGTGTTATTTTGCAAATATCTTCAGTAAAGGAACATAGATGACAAGTTTGAGGTCCATCAAGAAACACAGGAAGCACCTGGCAGCCTGGACAAAGTAGGGAGACCCTGTTTCAATGAGTAACACACAAAATCTTTTTAAAAGCCAGTTAATTTCCAGTGAAAATTCTTCACATATTTGAATGCTGTATATGAAACATGCCCAAATTTTAAATTTTTGCATAATGTTCCAGATGACACGACCACACTATAAATGCATTATTTGAACAAAAGCTTTATGTTTATCATTCTATTGTCTACTTGTAAACCTGGCTGCAATGGAACCTGAGGTTGGAGGACTGCTAAAGCAGTAGTTGGACATTGGCAGCACCCTACTTCAAATAATAACAGCTCTGTAAATAAAGTGCATGTATTAATGTGACATAACTCTGTTACTTATGTTTGAGTTTCATGGATACTCTCTCTTTAAAAAAAATACGTAATGCTTCAGGAATTTGCATATCATCCTTGTGCATGGCCATGTTAATCTCTGTATCATTCCAATTTCAGTATATGTGCCGCTTAAGTGAATATGATACTGTCTATTTTAATCATATCAGATCACTTGATAAGGTGTTTTTACTTTGATTTAAATCTGTTTTATTTATGAGTGAATTCACATACCATTTTAAAAATTTTCTGCTAGGTTTTAATTTTATGCAATAGTTCAGTATGCTTCCGTATCAGTGACCCAAACGGAAAGAGAGTTCCTCTCTCATCTGCATATTTGACCAGTTTCCCACCACATGTAGATCTGCCCTGATCTCACTTGAGGCCTTTCCCCTGTAGTGAGATCAGACTCCAGGCCAGCACTTACTGGATCAGCAACTGACCCTTGCTGGGTGTTCCCAGAGATGGGATTACGCAGGAACCTTTCAGGGCTAAAGTTCCAGACTCAGGAGCTTACCTGCATGGACTGTCACCACTGCCTGTCAACAATGCCTAGAAGAAGAGAGGTTTCCTAGTGCCAGCATGTTATGAACAGTCCATTTGTCTTTAGGCTCTGTTCTGAGAGTAGCATTGATTATTCTTCCTGAGTCTCTTTTTTCTCTTTCATTTCAGCATGTGCTCTGTGCTACACACCGTGGTTCTCTTTGTCTCTCAGTGTCTACTATGTACATACTGTCATATTCATATATTTCTGTCTATTTTCCATGAAACTGCACATGTTCTGTGAGTCTATTCCTTTCTATTACTTAAGTCTGATGCCTGATCCTGTGGATGCTACAGGCTTATGCTTTTTCTTCTCTCATTCTCTTTTGATCCTCAGTTTTCTACTTTGTATAGGGCATTGTCCATTACTGAACCTTCAGTGCCTTCCCATGTTTGTCCAATTAGAAAGATAATGCTTCACTATCTTTCTGACTCTATACCTCAGATGTACTAATAATTCACACTGATGCACTAGTCCAGTCCACCATCTTCACATTTATTAATGACTTGTGCAGATGCCGATCCCTCCCTTCAATCAAATGTACAAGATTTCTGTTTTATGTATTATTGATATGGTGTGGTTTCATTTGCTTTCTTTGTTGTTGTGTCTATATTAGAAGTCATTTCTTCACTGGAGGAATTGCTCAAGTAGTAATAGACCTGCCTAGGAAGCATGCCACCCAGAGTTCAAACCCTGGGTAACCCATGTTAGCACAAGAGTTACATGAACTATATTATGGCTTTTCAAAATTTAGCAAACAAGATTTAGCTTTAGTTGGATATAAAGAAAATTTACTTTTATTTCCTTCCTACTCCACATTCAATATTATTCATGTCATACTTTACAACTCTCTATACTTTATATTAATTAACTGATAGTACTTGTTTTTAATGTTTGTTTCTTACTGAAGTTAAAAAACATTTCGGTAGTACTGGGGTTTGAACATAGGGCCTCACATTTGCTAAGCAGGTACCCTACCACTTGAGCCACTCTCTAGCCCTGAAGTTAAAAGTTTTTTACACTCTGCATTACAGCATTAAAGTATTATCAATATGACTGAAATTTTCTTTATCCTGTGGGATTAATGCCATTTTCATGCTACTTTAATGTCACGTTGTTTAATTTTTGCTTTTGTCATATGTAAGTTGTCTCATCACCTCCTTAAGGAGGAGACACACAGAATATTCTGAACAGATCATCAACTTTGATAAATGCAAGGGGTTACAGCACAAGGCTAAGGACTCCATTCTTCAATAAGTATGAGTGGGTTTTAGTCCTGTCCTCAACTAAAGTCAGACTTTCATGATCTTTCTGTTTGTGCATAATTGCTCAAAACAGTTTTGCTTGATTTTATTACCTAGTGTTGCAGAAATTTTACAGAAAGTAAGACTGACCCACAAGAATAAGACTCAAACCCAGGTGGCTGGAGGAAAGGAAGGTTTATTATGCTAGCGGGCCTGCACATGGATATCTCCAAAATGGCACCGGCCCTGAGCTCAGGGTGGTTGAGGTTTTTCTATCAAGAAAAGCAGCAGCAAGCAAGCAGGGAGTGCAGAAGCAGACATGGCAGTTAGCTGTACAAGGTTACAATATATCACATCAGTGCACCTGCAGACGAAGCCCATCCGCAGTTTCTAAGGAGATAGCAAGGGTGCAGGGGCCCTGAAAGAGGAAGGACTTTACTCATCTTTGATCCTTTCTTCAGCTTTGATCTTTCTCTGGGTTTCCTTATCATTACCAATATCACCTCGTAGATGAAGTGCTTAGCCATTCAATTTATTTTCTTATTCAATGAATGAAATCTTCATATACTGTTTAAAAAGCATTAAAATCTGTGAGACTTTATTAGTATATATTAATTATGCAAAATAATGGATCTCACAGCTTTGCTCTGCTTGGCAGGTACTGTACTACTTGACTGACACCTCTAGCCCTTTCTTTGGCTATTTTTTGAGATCAGTTGTTTTATTTTTGGTTTTTTTTTTTTTTTAAGCTGGACTGGCCTGGATCCAATTCTCCTAATTTCAGCCTCCCTAGTAACTCAGATTAACAGGCAATGGCCATTGGTTCCTGGCTCAGTATGACATTTTCATACATCTATGTAGTGTACTTTGATCACAAACACTTTTCTGCACACTCTTCTCACCCTCCTGGTTGTCCTCTTAACTTCCTCAAATAGTCCCTACTAGTCTCATGTCTTTTAAAACAGTCATCATATGTCAAATAGAAACTCTTCCTACATAGGATTATTTACACATGACTTTATATATTGATAGTAGAAATATAAAACTGTTTTGATAATTGAATGATATTAATGTAAACTTTACAATATAGATACATGTAAAAAACTTTGGAAAGATACATAAAAATATAGATTTTTTTTAAATATAAACACAAATTCTATGTATAAATATAGAAGAAAAATAAATGCCCTTATTTGAAAAATTCACAAAATAAATACCTTGTACCATACTACATAAGAAAAAATGGTGAGCAGAAAGTCATTCACCTGATGCATCTTGAACCTCAAACTTGATGGGAAAATACTAATTTTGCTTGGCATGTGTGCATCATGCCTGTAATCCTATTCACTTCAAAAACTGACATTGGGAAGACTGTGTGGAAGAGTAGCATGGGCAAAGCAGTGACCCCCCATCTTTGAAACAATCACACCAAAATGCACTGCAATAGGGCACTTCATTTATAAGCACAAAGCTGTGGGTTGAAACTGAGATCCCACAATCCGAAACAAGCCAAAAACTAAAGTGTGTATCTTATGCCTTTCTCAGTCTGGTGTATTTTACTATTATCAAGAGAAACGGATCTAACACAAGCAGGTTCTATTTTCAGTACTGTCCAGAACCTATTGAGAAAAAGTTTGCATTAGCCAAAAAAGGAAAAAAAAAACCCTTTGGTATTTATACAGTCTTCTTTGATTTGAAGAATGGCATTTACTATGAAGTGCCTTGCTAATGAACTGAACAATGTCTAGGGAAAGAGCTAGACAGTGATGTACACAAAAAGGCAGATAATGATAACTCCACATAAGTAATGGATTTTGAAGGCATTACCAGGATCCAGAAAATGGAAGGAGTGGTGGCTACACCTGATGGGCTGGAGGCTCTTCGTATTCAGAAAATTGAAAAGCCAAGGCAGAAGGTGCTACTGCTGATGATTTTGAGATTTTCAGGAAAAGTGTCAAGATGATGTCCCAGAGACTGGTGAAGAGCTTATGGAATGAAAAAGGTGTTGAAAATTACTTCTAAACGGATCTTATCCAGTTTGAAATGTTAGATTCCAGGTGCTGGGAGAGTAGGAAAAGTGTATTAGTCAGCTTTCCCTCTGTAACAAATTCTTGAGGTAGTGAAGCTAAAAGTGTTAATGTAGTTTTTTGGTTCCTAGTTATGGAGGTCCCATCCATGATGAAATGGCTCTGTGGGATTTGGACATGGGGCGTGGCAGCACATAGGATAAGGAGCATGTGTTTGAGCAAAACAATAAACACCATGGCAGGGAGCAGAAGATCAGAAGTAGAATAGGGTCCATTGAACTCCTGTGTTCTCTTGTCTCCAAATATCTGAAGACTCATACTTGGCCTCAACTCTTACTGGTTTGAAAATCTTCTAATAGTCCCAAGCAACTGACAAATCCCTCACTTATTTGCCTTTGGATGACATTGGTTCAAACAACACCAGATAGGAGGGAATGGGGCATGGTTTGTCAATAAGTAGTAAGTTACAGAAATAATACTTTCTGTACATGCGTATGTGTTTGACCATCTATCCATTCCACGATTGGACCTTTATCTAGGCATGCACAGAAGTGATAGGGTCAGACTATAACTTCACAAAGTCTCTGAAAGTAAGCTTAGAGAAAGACTTACAGAAGCAGGTGCATGAAGAATTTATGAATATGTCAGTTTCTTTTTATCAGAATGTTAATGTAAGAGCAGGCATTATTACCATGCAAGGTATAGGGGACAGCAGTCATGCTGAGGCCCCAGATTTAAATCCTTAGGTGTGCCTGCTGCAGCACCTGGGACTGTTGTCTTTGTGGCCACAATTCAGTGTTTTGTCTGGTATTCCAGTTGGGAAAATTTGGTGTACCTTCTGAATGAGGGTCTTCATTGTAACTTGGGGTCAAACTGTCTCCTTGTCTGAACTACTGCAAAAGGTTTTTATTCTTTTAAATGGGTATTTTATTTTTTTTAAATCTTCACTCTTGCATCCTTTGTACGGTTCTTGTGAGAAAGCTTCACTTTCTCCTTGTACTTATTAACTATGGTTTCTTATTTGTATGTTCTTCCTTTCTTGGGTAATACAGTTTAGGTTGAGATTTCATGTGTAAGAAATTCTTTTCCACATCGAGAAGTGTGTGATCCCAATTCCCGAAATGTGACATCAGGCCTTTCCTCATGGTCATGCAAGTCCTTACCTGGCTTGGCCTGGAAACACAACTTTTCTGAGACTACTGGCTGTCCCCATGGGAAAATGAGTGTGAAATTCTCAGCATATTCCTTGCTGCATTTCCCAGTGGAAGAAGAAGGGTCCATTCTGAAAGGCAGGTTCTGCCTAACTACAATGGGTCCCCAGGCTGGACTGGGTAGGCACCAGGAAGGAGGTCTGAACTGCTGAGGGCTGTTGCTGGATTGAATTATTTGATTTTGCACTCACCTTGGTATGGATTTCACTTCTTCTGTTACTCAGATCTCAAGGGGTGGGTTCTGGATCCCTAGCCAGTGAGAAGTGCTTGAGAACTGGTGAGTCACAGGCTGGTCTAAGGAGGACCCTCTGCTTAATACGGGAAATGCCTGTATTTCCATTTCTAGATCACATTATGCTGCTAAGAGCAATTCTATGTAATTCAGTCTCTCGCCTATTGTGACCTGTGACCTGTGCCCTGTGCAAGGTAGTGAGCAGAATTTAGCTTACCAAGGAAGCCTGAAATGCTGTTTTTAATTGGCATCCCAGATGCTAGGGAGGATGAGGAGGTTAGGAAGGGACCGAAAAGGTTGATACAGACCAGGGCCTCCCAAGTACAGCACTGCAGTTTGTGGCCTGAGTCTTCACTTGTGCAGCTTTGCACTTTTTCTTCTCTACCCTGGGGTGGGACTGTTCAGATGGGTGAACTCTGGCATCCTGTACTTTATGTGCAGCGACATAGCCTAGGCCCAGGCCCCTGTTAGGTCTCCTCAGCACCTGAGCTTCCGTTCTCCCCACCCTTTAGTGTGTGGGAGGTGTTGCTTCCTACACAGGAGGAGCTGTCATCCTTGTTGACCCTACTTCATCCATTCTGCTTGGGGCATTTATGGTTGCTGTGAATAAGGTAAGTGTTTAGAAGCCAGTCTCAGTCCAGGAACACATCTGCAGCCCAGTTCTTCATAAGGCTGTCATAAATTCCTAAACTGAAGCTGACTTTGCATTGTCCAGCTCACTAAAAGCCTGTGCACATGCATATTGGGTTCATGGGGAAGAGGAGATGTTGGGAAGGTATTGAATGTTTGAGGATTTTGCAATCTCTAACATCATTGGAGTCGTCTAGATCTTATGTTCAAAATTCAATTTTAGATGGATGCAGGAACTAGCCTATTAAAGTTTCTGCAATACAGAACCAACTTCAAGGTCTGCAAAGTCTCAAGGGAGAGATAGAGTAGGGCTGTGCTTTCTAGGGAGGAACACACTGTGGTGGATAACTATGGGAGAGGAAGGACAACAGAGGGAGCACCATAATCTCTTGTGAGCATCCTTTCCTGTGAGCAGAGACTCTTTCAGCTGATCATAAAGAATCAGTTGTGGTGACTCACATTGAGGCGATTCATAGACTTCAGGAGTTTGAGAAGTAGAAAATCTCAGGAAAGTTTGCTTATTAAGTGTTCCGTTTCTTCTGAACAATTAAGGTAACATTTTTGAAGCAAAAAGTGGGGATATCAAAAGTGTGAGCCTTACATTGTTTTAGGTTTACTGAGAAAAGACATCTAAATGTAATGGGAACACAAAGAATGGTGTGTTTTCTGGGATTACTTTGTTTTGGTAATATTTCAGCTGTTTGTATTTTATTCTTTTTTTGTGGTACTGTGCTTTGAACTCAGTGTCGCACATTTTCTAGGCAGGCCCTTTATCACTTGAGCGTCTGCAGCAGAAAGTTGTTTGCATTCTCATTAAAGGAGTTGGTCTTGTCAGAATGTACCACATGACAATTAAAAAAGCCTGTGAAGGGTTGGGGATTTAGCTCAGTGGAAGAGCGCTTGCCTGGCAAGTGTAAGGCCCTGAGTTCGGTCCCCAGCACCGAAAAAAAAAAAAAAAAGCCTGTGAAGCAAAGTAGAAATAGGAGACAGGTTTCTATTACTCTCAGGGTTTATTTGAGTGTATGAAATTTGTGTGATAGCTACACCTTCTTTTGTACTTAATAATTTTGCTCACTTGTTGGTATGTTCTTTTTTTTTGTGGAACTGGGGCTTGAACTCAGGGCTTTCACCTTAGTCACTCTGACAGCCCATTTGCCTGGGCTGTCTGCAAACCATGATCCTGATATCTGCCTCCCAAGCAACTAGGATTACAGGTGTGAGCAACTGGCATCTAGATTGTTATTATTTCTTGGGTGATAATGGGTAGATTGAGGGACCAGGTGTGAAAAGTCCTTGTCCATAAAGACAAGTGCATGATACTAACACACTCTGACAACACCAGACATTTTTGTACTATTGTAGAAATTGGTGTTTCTGTACATCAGGGACTATATACTTAGATGCTGAGTGTGGAATATTCTCAGCAGACTTCTGGCTCCATTCCCATGTTAAAGAAATAGAGTTCTTTTGGAAAAGCCTGGTGTAGGTTCTGCTTAAATACAATGCATCCCCCTGAGGTCCAGAGAGGAGGCCTGTCTTCCCAGGGCTGTGCCTGGAATCACTTATTGGTCCTGAGACTCTACCAGATGGGGAATCACTTCTCCTGTCACAAAGATCTAAGATGTCAGGGCCCAGGTTCAATAGCCAATGAAAGTGCTGGAGGGAAAGAACTATATAGCCTAACCAATCAGAATCTGGTGGGAGCAGGGATCACTGTCTAATCCTTGAAAAATGATTTTCTGGTTTCCATCATTTTCTGAATCACTGAGACTTCTTCTGATACGGACTCTGTGGGACTCAATGTCAGTCCCCTGTTATGTGTGTCCTCTGCTAATTTGGAAGGCTGTACCCCTATCACCATAGAAAGCAGAAGTAGTGTTTGTGACCAGTATCTGCAGTCTTAGGAGGACGAGGAAGTTGGACCTGCTGGAAGCTGTGGTAGGGACCTTGACCTCTCCAGCACAGCACTGGAGTCTGGGGCCTTAGTTGCCTGCAGTGTATTGTGGACCCCCATCTTCACTGTAGGGTGTGGATCTGCAAAGATGAGCAGGTTCTTGTTATCCTGTCCTCTACCTCTGGGTGTCCTGATCTGTCCTGGAGCCAGCCCTGGGTTCTCTCCCCAGATGAGGTGATGATGGGAGGTAGTAGCTTCCCCAGCAGGAGCAGCTGTGGCCCTTGGTGTCCCCATTCCCTCAAACTCTCGGGTTAAACTGTAAAAATGTGGAAGCTGGGTCTTGAATGAGCAACCAGATCTCGTACATGTGCTACTTATGGTTCTAGTAAATTCCTAAATTTGCAGGGAACTCAAACTTACTGGGGAAAGCTTCATGCCACTAGTCAACCATCTTCACATTTATTAATGACTCTTATGTCTTTAGGCCTTCCTTTCAATCTTGTGGTCTTGTTCCTTTTCTTTCTCTACTGGTATGCCTTGATTTTTTTCCTTTATCATTTGTGCCTGTATTAAAATGTGTTTTTTTGCAGTTATATGTGTTTATAAAATATGCATTTTTTCATATAATTTTAGAAAATAAAAACTCAGCTATAATTGCAAACAAAGTCTCTATTCTCTTCTCCTTCTCACTCCACATTTACTACTATTCATGTTATACTTAAAATTCTGAACTGAAGAAACTGTCTGATTCATAAGTTTTTCTTATAGAAACTGCCAAAATCTTTATCTATACCTGACCTTCTGAGATTTGAAATACTATTGAGATATGGTCTGATTCCTGGAATATATGTATGCCAAAATGAACTCTTTCCAAAATCAGCCCCAAGGTACTGAGAGTTAAAACCTCAGAAACAGCAGGAACACCCCTGCCTGTCAATGTGTGGGTCTTCTTTCCAATGCTCACCAGTTTCCCACTGTCAACACTCCTTCTTTAGCTGTTCTTGTCCTCTGTTCACAAATCCAAGACTGACTGCATCTTACAGTCATTGTCCTCAGCCTTGTACTCTCTATTGCATCTTATGCATGGTCATTACACCAACACTGATGATTTTTTTGGTGGTACTGGGGTGTGGACTCAGATATTCATGCTTCCAAAGCTGGTGCTTTCTGCTTTAGCCACTCTTCCAGTCCATTTGCCTCAGGGGTCTCAGTCACTTACTTGCCTATTTTGGCTTCAAGCTGCAATGTTACTGATCTCAGCCTCCCAAGTAACAAGGATTATTGATGTGAGCCATCAGCACCCAGCCCCACAGTGATCATTTAATGCAGGCAAAAGTCACAATTGTTGCAGAGTTTGGTTTCTGGTGTGCTGCAGTAACTACCTGGGACATTGTCTCAGGCAGTCAAAGCATGATAGTCACAGACAACAGGGTAAGCAAAAGAGCAGAGTTTTTTTTTAAGGACAGAGGAAAAGAGTAGAAAAGCTCCTATATATATGGGAGGGGTCTCAGAAAGGCAGAGCTCATGAAACTCACTGAGTAGTGGTTATTATTTTCTAGTTGATGGAAAACTGGTAGTATCTTTGTACTACTGGTCCATTTAGGGGATGTATGCCATCATTTGACAATGTGTTTTATGGTGATACTGTGCTTCGCGTCTTTCCCTTCCCCATGGCCCCGAGGTCTGGCACATTGGCAGACATCATACAGAGAATGGCTTATATACCAGTAATACTTTCATCTTAATAAATTCTTATGAAAGACAGTGAAATGTTAAGTCTTCTTATCCCCACTGGTTGAATGGACCCCTGACCTTCATTATGGGTGTCATCAAATGATTCATCTAAGGCAATTTATAAGTGCTTTTGTATGCATCTGAAATTGTTATATTTTCCCAGTCCTACCCTTGGGGATAAATCCATTCATTTTGTAGATAAATCCCAAACTATGTGTAACGTGTTTACCTTTTAAAGACTCATGTTTGTTTTGGTGATACTGGGATTTGAACTCAGGACCTCATCCTTGCTATGCAGATGCTCTAACACTTGAGCCACTCCTCTAGCCCATCAAATGACTCTTTAATTATCCACTGGTTCAATAACTAAAGGTTCTCTTGTGTCCACCAATATAAATTGTTCATTTGCTACTCTTTTCAAAGGCTGACATAATATTTTTGGCGAGACTCATGTCCTTTCCTTGTTTCTCTTCTCTCTAAGCTGTCATAACATCTCTCATGGAGGGCATACAAAATATATTCTAAAGAGATCATCAATGTTTGTCATTATTGAGGTTCACAGCACAAGCCTGTGGAATCCATAACCCAGTGAGGATGTGTGGGTGTTCATGGTGTCCTCCATGAGAGATGGAGCTTCATTATCTGTCTGTATCTAGAAAATGGCTCCAAGCAGTGGTTCATAGCATTTCATTATATAGGCAATAGTACCTCATAGAAACAGAGTTTGCATCATTCAATTAATGGTTTATTCCTTGACTGAAATCCTCATATAGTGTTAAGTAAGAAAACTAGTGAGGTTTTATTAACATGTAAGAATTGAACAAATTAATCTGTTTTAGTATAACAATTTCATACATGTATATAATTTAATTTGATCATATACCCTCTCCTACTACCTTCTTTTGTCATCCTTTTCCTGCTTAGTTCCCTCCTTTTCCCAAATAGTCACCATCTCATTCATATGTTTTAAAAAGAATCAGGTTATAACTGATAAAAACTCATCCTATGTAGATTTATATACACATTTCATTACATATAGATCCATGAAATTAAAAACTTATTCTGATAATATATACATGGGAAGATAATAATGTAAGTTTATATAGTGTAGTATAAAAGGAAAGTCATAGCAATAGACCTATAAAAATGGAGATATGTGTATAACCACAAAGTATGCATGCAAATAAAGGAGGCAAATGAATGTGTTTATTTGCAGTGTGTAAACAAAAGACATTTATGTGTACACTCATGTAAAAAAAACTTTGCAGGAAGTCCTTCACATGAGGCATCTGCTTAGCTCAAAAATCAGGTAGAAAAATACGCTAATTTAAAAAAAAAATCTTTCATACTCTGCCACATTCTGTTACTGCCACAAGAAAATATTCCAACATAAGCAGTGTATTATTTTATGTCCTTTGCAGAACCTCTGATGTAAAAGATTTTTTGCCAGCATAAACTTGGCTTGGTATTTTTAAGTTCTCCATTTTTTTTTTTGATGGAACTTGTAATTGAACTAGAAGGGCCTCATGCTTGTAAGTCTGGTGATCTTCCACTTGACCCACACCACAAGCCCTATTTTTTGTTTGGTGTTTTCTAGATGGAATCTCACCAACTATTTGCATGTGACTGGATTCGAATGTGTATCCTCTGATCTCCCTCCTGAGTAGCTCATCTTACAGTCATAGTCACCAGAGTCTGGCTAAATTCTGGCTTTAAAGGATGATGTGTCCTAAGAAGAGACTTATTTCTAAACCAATAGAATGGGGTGTAAATATAGGATAAGCGTGAGAGAAGAGCATATAACAAAAGAAGCTCATGAATATTCCACCTAAGTAAATAATAGAAAGGTCATACCAGGACCTCTAGAAAAAAAGAAATGGTGGCTACATATGATGGGTCTGGGGGCTCTTCTTAGCCAGAAAGCTAAAAAGCAAGTGAGAAAAGATGACCCTACTGCTTCTCATGTTCAGATATTCAGGGGAAGAGGGAAGGTGATGACTAATACATTGGCAAAGAAGTCGACAGAAAGAAAATTGGTGTTGCAAATGACTTGTATGTTGATCTTCTCAAGTTTGTAATATTAGTTACCAGATGCTGGGAGAGAAGCAAGAAGTAGTTAACAACTATCCATGCCTGGCTCAATCCATAAAATGACAAAGCTAAGAGGTTAAGGTTGTGTTTGGCTGCTAGTGATGGAGTTCCCATATTTGATCAAATGGCTCTGTTAATTTTAGACATGGGGCCAGGCAACCTGTATGGTAGAGAGCATGTCATAGAGCAAAAACAATTCAGATCATGGTAGCAATCAAAAGAGAAAATAGTCTAGGCTGGGGTCCAATGAACTCTCCCTAGGGCATGTCTCCATAGATCTAAACACATCCCACCTCTCAAAGGTTCCAACACCTTCTAGTAATCCCAAGCAATGGACCACATCCCTCACACATTTATTTTGGAGGACGTTTGTGCAAACCAAACCAGGGAAGAAAGTATGAAGAGTGGTTTTTCAGTAGCTACTAAGTTATTGTTACAATAAGGAATATCAAGCTCTGCACAGGCAGATTGGAGGTTCTGTTCTTGCTGAGGTTCTAACTCTGTTTCTGGGTCTTAAGTTGGGAAGTATTGGTGTGACATACATAGAGTTCCTAGAGTTGAACTTAATTTGTGTTTTCTCAAAAAATATGTGATGTCAGGCTTAAAGAGAGACTCAGCAGTATCCCAAAGCCAGTGCTTATGAATTGACAGTGGTTTTTTTTGTCACAACCTTAAAGTGACTCCATATGTGAGTCCCTCTGTAGATTTTTAAAGTGTTGAAGGATGTAGGAGAAGACAGCAGGAATGTGAGAGCCCAGAGCAAATCCCTAGGTGTCCCTGTCTCAGCACCAGAGGTGGATCAACGTGGGACTCGATTTGAGCATTCTATCTGGCTCTCAAGCTTGACCATGCTTTATCTTTTGAATATGGGTTTTCATTGTGACCTTGACTAATTGCCTGAGCTGGTTCAAAGCTGTTCATTTGTTGTTGTTTTTGTAAATCTTCACTTTTAAATCCATTGTACAGTGTTTCAATGAACCAGTTTCTCTTTATAGTTAACAATTTTCTTCCCTTGTAAGCATAGTGTTTTCTGTGAGATCAGGCAGGGTGTTTTCTGTGAGATCAGGGTCTGTCTCCTTGGACGTGGAATGTGGAATTCCCTGAGCAGACTTCTGCCACTATTTTCAAGTGGAAGAAGCAATATCCACCCTGAAAAGGCAGGAGCAAGATCTGGTTAACTACAATGAATCCCCAGGCTTAGCTGGATAGGGAGCAGAGAGGAGGTTTAGCCTGCTAAGGGCTATATCCGGAATCGGTATTTGGTCCTGACTTCTACCAGGAAGAGGATCCTTTCAACCCTTCATGGTACTGGATCACAAGCCAATGAGAAGTGCTGCAAGGAACAAACTATAGGAAGAGAACAATCAGAGGCCATCAGGTAGAGGCCCCACTGCTTAACACAGAAAATGTATTTCCTGGTGCCTCATTTTATGGATCACCCTGTGCTTCTGAGATCCATCTCTGTGACTCAGTTTCTCACTGTGCTATGCTTGTGCCACTGGTGATGTGGGAGAACTGGGTCACCACAGAAGCAGGAAATGGTGAATTTCTGACCTGCATCACCAGACTGGGGAGTAACAGGGTGTTGACACCAAACTTGGCGATTGATGGAAATAGGCCTCCCCTTTACAGTCCTTAAGACTGTAGCCCTAAGTCATTGCTGGTGCTCCTTGTCACTTTTTCTTCTTTTTCTCCAGGGTTGAGACTAGTGGATGGGTGAAATCCTGGTATCATGTCTTCTACCTGCATGTGATGTGCACCAGGCCCAGAACACTCTCAGGGGGCTCTGCATTAGAGCTTATGCAGACTGCAGAGATTGCAGGAGGTCCTGGGTTTCTGTGCAGCATGATCTGTGGCTCACAGAGATGTGCAAAATGGTTCATCTGTTCTACAAATGAAATGCAGAATGGATTTAAACCTGTCATAATTGGAGTGGTTTTATTCACATCTTCAGTAAAGGCAGTTAGATGACATGTTTGAGGAACATCAATCAATATAGCAAGTTCAGTGCAGACTAGGCTATATAGGGAGACCCTGTTTTGACAAACAACACCCATAATATTTATAAAAATATGTGAAAATTCTTCATATGGTTGAAAGCTGTATTAGAAATATGAGCAAGTTGTAAATTTGTACAGAATATTCCAGACAACACCACTAAGCTTAAAATATATTATCATTCATAAAAACTATGTATATCTAATTTTTACTCCTCAGCATCAGCTTTGTGTTTATCATTCTGGTGCCTACATGTAAACCCTCCTGTAATGAAACCTGAGGCATGTGGACTGCTTAAGTACACAGTTGGACACTGGCACCACCTTATTTCAAACAATAACAACTCAATAAAGAAAGTACATGGATTAATGTATCATAATTCTGTAAGTTATGTTTGAGTTTCTTGGTACTGTCTTTTTTTAAAATATGAAATCCTTCAGGAATTTGCATGTCATCCTTGTGCAGGGCCATATTAATCTTCTCTGAATATTTCCAATTTCAGTATGTGTGCTGCTTAAGCGAACACTATACTGACTGGCTTAATCAGATCCATTGATACGGTGTTTCTACTTTGATTTAGAACTGTGTTGGATTTATGAGTGAATTCAAATACATTTTTAATTTTCCACTTGTCTTTAATTTTACACAACATTTGAGTATTTGTCTAATATGTGATTCTCTACCAATGGCCCACATGGGAAGATATTTCCTCTGTCCCCTTCCTATCTCATCAGTTTCCCACCACATGGAGCTCTGCCCTTGATCTCACTTAAGCCCATTGCCCTGTAGCTAGACCAGCAAGCCAGGGCAGCACTCCCTGGATCAGCCACTGACCCTTGAAAGAAGTTCCCAGAGACAGGACAATGCAGTCTAACTCTTCAGGGCTAAAGTGCCAGATTCAGGAGCTTATCAAAATGGCCTCCCACCACTGCACCCTGGGAATACCTAGATGAAGAGAGATCTTTCCTAGTGCCAGCATGTTATGCAGAGAGTATGTGTCTTTAGACTCTGGTCTGAGAGCAGTGTTCATTGTGGTTCCTGAGTCTCCTGCTTCTTTCATTTCACCCCATCCCTGTGCTACACACTCAGGCTTTCTTTCTCTCCAAGTATGCACTATGTACATATTGTGATGTTCATATATTTCTATTTTCCATGAAATCACACTGCATGTTTTATAAGATTAAGTGTGCCCCCTGACCCTGCGCATTCCACAGACTTATGCTTTTTTTCTCTCCCTCTTTCCTGATCTGCAATTTTGTACTTTGTATCAGGTGCTGTCCACTTCTGAACCTCAGGGCCTTCCCATCATTGCCTGGTTAGAAAGTAAACAGCGCACCACCTTTCCGGTTCTATGCTTCAAAGGTACTAATATTTCACTGAAGTGCTAGTCCAGTCCACCATCTTCACATTTATTAATGAGTTATGTAGATACTGATCCCTTTCTTCAATCTTACTGATGTGATCTGTGTATTATATATTATTGGTATGATATGGTTTCATTTGTTTTAGGTAGGAATATATCTTACATGATCTTGGTTCTGAGTTGGGGAAAGGCATGTCATCTTGAAGGATGTACACTTGGCGGTTGGACAAAATATCCTATATTATCACAATCACAAAAGTATGATTAGGAAAAATTTTACTACAAGGATACATAAAAATGAGAATAAAGGAATCATCATTATTAAGACACTTAACTAGGAAAACATTAAGATCAATCAAGGATAAAGATAATATCTGGACCTGGTGTCCCTTGCCTCCTACTTAAGGACTAGGGTGGTTGAAATAGGAGACTCATGAGTCTGAGGCTGACAAAGGCAATAGAATGTATTTGAAAAAAGGCTGGGATACATAGCAAGACTCTGCCCAAAAACTGAAAGAGGAATGCTTGTTTGTGAAGCTTGTGGTAGGAACATTCAGAGTTCAATTTCTAGAACAAATGGTTGGAGCATAATAGTATTTAAGAATTTGGTAACTAAATTTAGTCATGTTGGTTTCACAGACTGATATGCCATTGAGGGACTTGTTTTCTGTATAAATGTATAAGAAGAGGCAGAAAACCACACTCCAGTTACTCACGCCTGTAATCCTAGCTACTCAGCAGACAGAGATCATTAGAATTGTGGTTCAAAGCCAGCCAGGGCAAATAATTCATGAGACCCTAAAGGGGTGGTGGAGTGGGTCAAGGTCCTGAGTCAAAGTCCAAGTATCACAAAAATAAGTAAATAAGTAGAGGCAGACTACATCATGAAAATGTCAAAGTCATGAAGTGACCTCAAACCAGAATTGATGACTAGATGTGTAATATTTCAAATAGCATAGAAAAAACTATGAAGAATATTGAATCAATAATAGCAAGCAGTCAATGCACCCTGATGCCAGAAACATGATAAGCAAGAAATGTTGTTAAAAATGCTGAGTGATGTTTAGAGGTCTTCTCATCATGGACAAGTATAAAGCAGGCACCTAGAAAGGATGTAATAAGAATGCCTTGCTTTATATGTTTATGATTTCCTTCTATTAAATTGTGGCATGTAATTGAACTTCCAGGGATGAGGTAGACTGAGGGGTTAAGTAATTGAAGCTGTGGTGCATTAAGAGGATGAATGTCTGTAAGTGGTCAACACCCACCTAGTCCATGTGTGGGGACCACACCATCCTCATCTGTGGGTGGGTAGAAGACTCACAGAACCCTCCAAATTAAAAAAAGATGGAAGATAGATAAAACTATGCCATAGCATAATCCTTTTTGTTCGTGGATATGTACTGGTCTTGACATATTGATTCTTACACTGCACCTTGCATCCCCTCATATATTTTTACTTAGTTGTTTATTAAGTTTAAGACAGGAGTGAGAGTGGAATATTACTAGATCAGTTATCAGTAGTGAGGCAAAAAGGGGCTTCTGCTAATGGTCAAGGGTTGGGTATACTACATGATATACTTGGTTTGGTGGGGCACTAGGTGTCATCATAGTGATAGTGAATTATTAAGAATATGAACTAGAGCCTATGTATAGGTTTTAGTTCTACAGCATATTCAAGGAAGTCTATAGAGTTAGAATCTAACAATCAGCACAGCTATACTGCTGATCGATGTGGAATTTTATGTTGATCTGAAAAACAAGACCATGAGCTACTGGCCTCTGTGTTGATAGCAGTTCATTGAATGCATCATGCAATAGATGAAACAAAATACTATTGGTTTCTATAACTATAGGTATTAGTAGTTTCAGGTATCTTAGGGTAGAACAGGGGTTTCATTTAATCTAAAATTTCTGTAATCACTTCTTCGACTAAAAATGAGAAGACCATAACTATGTTGATGCATAGTTGTGTTAAACTGCGTAAATGAGTGCATCATAGCACTAATAAACTTAGTGAGCCACATAAAATAATTCAGTAAATTAATATGAAAGAAAAAGACCTTTTTTCTGTATTTTCTTTTTCTTCGGGTGTGTGGGACTGATTTGAACACAGGGCTTCCCTTTCAAAGAAGGTGCTCTATCACTGGAGACATATCTCTAGCTTATTTTTCTCTAGTTATTTGGAGATAATTATTTGTACAGGATGTCCTCAAACCATGATCTTTCTGATCTCAGCCTACCACGTACCTAGGATGACAGGTGTGAGCCACCAGGATCCAACATTTTCTTCCTTCTGCATTGTGTTTTATAATGATTTTTAAAATTGGAAGTTGAAGTAACCATTGTTGGAAAGAGATCTTAGTTATCCATAAGCTGGCTTGAAGTAGGAAGAAACCAATAACAGTAATAAAGGTATCCTGTTCTTCTTTCAGGGTTATTTGAAAAATTGAATTCATGAAGTTTATTTATTTTTTGCTTCATTTTGTTTAGTTAGGTTTTTTTGTAGTGCTAGGGAGGGAACCTAAGAGCTTGCTCATGCTAGGCAATTGACCTACCACCAAGCCAGTCATTTCTTTTCTCAAGGATTCATCTGTTTTCACCTTTCAGTATTTTTGGTTAAAGGTAAATATTTCATGAAAACTCATCTCCAAAAATAACTCGAGCAAAAAGACTGGCATTGCTGCTTAAGCAATACAGAATTTGCTTTGCAAACAAAGACTTGAATTCAAAGCCTGGTCCCATCCAAAAAACAAAAAATTAGAAAAATGCAGAAAACAATGACTCAACATACCCATCAGCCAACTGTGTTAAATTTTTACAGAATTCATTAGTCAATATCTGACAAATACATTTTTGTGAACATAATGAATACACCCCAACATTCACAACATTCTGTGCTATAACATGCACTTTATATAATGTAAATCTGTACAATTCAACATTTTGTATTCCCTGAATAGGAGAGTTGCTCCTGTGAAGATGCATAGTACTTGAAATTGGGCAAGCGACAAGTAAATGTTGGAGGGTGTTCTCTCCTTTCTTAAGGTGTAACTGTGTTTATCAGGGACCATTGTCTGTATAGTGTTTTGATTTTGACATGCATACTCATTTTAGATTCACACTTCTCTGTGAACATGTGAATAAAATCTATAGTTAGACTCACAGAAAGCCACATTTTGCTAGTCTCCTAGAGAAAGGGTTTTGTATTTGGCCATTTCTTTTGATAAGAACCTTAAAGTAACTGAATTGAGATGGTCTGTGTGAGGAATATAAGGTGTACAAGCCTAAAGTTTTGTCACTAGGCAATGGGCTCCCAGCATTATATCCTCAAGTTTCTCTGATCATCAATAGGAACTCATGACTTGCAGGGCTCCTTTTCAGTGCTTAGTGTGCTCTTCACACTTGGAACTGTGTTAAAACATGGGAATATGGATTTCCTCTGTGGCATTGTGCAGTGAAGTCTCTTCTCTGAGCTTGTTCAAAGGTTGCTTTTCATTGTTCCTTTGTATAATTTGTTTCCATGTATCTCTACCTTCTCTATACATTAAATAATGTAAATCTGTTGCTGGTGCATCTTCATTTTCATGGCTAAAAACAGACAAAAAATAGTCTGAGATAGCATTGACCCTCTGCCTCATTCTAAATTCCTGATTTTGGACTCCACTTGAAGTATCCTTGCCTGACCTTCTCACCCCTTCTTCTCTGCTATCATAATGTATCTCTGTGTGACTGAATATATGGAATTCACTGAGAACACTTGCTGCATTTTCAGGAGGAATAAGCATGGAGAGCACAGATGTATGATACAAAGCAGGTGCCTACACTTGGGGGGCCATGGCAATTTTTAGAAATTCAGAAGACTGAGCATTGGCTATTGGTGGGTACTATCATGTAGATCCCCACAGCCAGGAAAGGCATACTGACCCTGTCACTAGTGCCTGGGGTTCTTGCCCTGAATCATTAGCCAAACAGAGAGGCTGCTTTTACCCTGTGTGTACTAATACTGAGCACCAGGGTGAATGGTCCATGATGGACAATGGGGCATTAGGCTATGTGCCATGTTGCACAGTGTCCATGAATAAGAGTCATCTTAGACACATCAGATTAGCAGAGGATTGATTTACATTGAGTGCAGGACCTTAGCAGTTGCCTGATTGCAACAGAAGCAAGAAATGGTGACAGCATATCCTGGCTCTGCCATAGGGCAAAGAGGGACACAGGAACCTTCTCAATGTATGAATTGATCCCACTTTTGAGACCATTCATCCTTAAGCCTTCAGGGTGGGGCCAGGCAGGAAGTCTTGTACTCTCTGAATTTTCCTGTATTGTCCTTGTGAGGTGATTCATCCTAGCCTACAGTCCTCACTGGACACCTCCACACCAAACATGAGGCTTTCTGTCTCTGTGGTGATGGTAAGGTATTCATTAAACACTCTTAAGTTTGTTTATGAAGTTTGTGTGGGTAAGGTGCATTGCCATGCAGTGTATACTCTCTCCTTTCTCTACAATGAGTTTCTGGGTTTCCTATGAGACTTTCAGATTCAGAGTAAACAGGACTTAAATACAGAAACTGTCATCTGGGGCCCATTTCCTTGTATCCCCCAGATTGCCAGAACCACTGGAAATGGACATCCACATCATACATAGTTGCTCTTGCAGTGGAGTGGGGACTTATTCCCCTCTCTTACATACCTGATGCTGTCCTCAGTCTGTTTCTTGTTTTATAATGAAATCATGATTAACAGAGGACATGATTTTGGTTTATGTATTATCCCCTATGGGATAATGATTTTGGGCATATCGCCCAAAGTAAGATATGCAGGAACCCCAATCATTACACAGAAGAGCTTTGCTTTCAAAGGGAGGAGAAAAGAAGAGTACAAAGAAATTTGGACAGGTGGTGGAATGGCTTAAGTGGTAGAGTGCCAGCCTAGCAAGTGTGAGGCCTTGAGTTCAACCCCAAGTACCAACCCCTCCAAAAAAATCTGCTTGTTTCAGAGGTGCTTTGTTTGCACTGATAAATTCAGGTAACCATCCTTGGGGCATAATCATAAGCCTTTGTTAAGATGTGGGAGATGTCAGAAGTTGTGAAGAGTGGGTAGATAATGTAACTGTAATAGGAAGAGTGTTTGCTGCTCTGTTGTAGGTAGTGTTCTTTCTGTGAGATCAGGTGGTATATCCTTGGACACTGAGTGTAGAATTCCATTCACAGACTACTGGCTTGATTTCCATGTAGAAAAAGTAGTTTCAACCCTGAAAAGTCAGGAGCAACTTCTGGTTAACTACAGTGAATCCCCAGTCTTGGCTGGGCAGGGACCAGATAGGAGGCCTAGCCTGCTAAGAGCAGGTATTTTGTGCTGGCACTCTGCCAGGAAAGGTATCTTTTTTTTTTCCCCTTAGTGGTCCTGGATCAGAAGCCAAGAAGTGCTGCATGTAGTGAAATGTAGGGAGAGACAACAGGAAGAGGTCTCAGTGCTTAATACAGAATGTCCATTTCCTGGTACCACATTTTCTATATTACACTGTGCTTCCAAAATCCATCCCTGTGACTCAGTTTCTCACTGTGCCATGCTTGTGCCACAGGTGATATTTGAGAACTGGTCATTGTAGACGCAGGAAATGGTATATTTCTGACCTGCATGCCCAGACCAGGCAGGATCGGGAGGTTGACACTGGTCTTAGTGGCTGTGATGGAACTGGGTCTCTCCATCAAAGCCCTGAAGCCTGTAGACCAGGTCACTGCTGTTGCCACTTGTCATTTGGTCTTCTCTCTTCTATGGTTAGGACTGGGTGGGTGGGTCATACCATATTATTCTGTTAGCTACTTCTCTGTGTTATATCCCAGACCCAGAACACTGTCAGGGAGATCTGCATTAGAACTTCTACCTCTGCACATTATGGAGATGACAGAATATCATGGTTTCATGGTCTGTGGTCCTTGGGTTCCCTGCTCCCGCCAATCTCTAGGTACATCTGATTGACCTGAGTAATATAAATGTTTAAAAACTGAGTCTCAAATCCAGGGTCAGTCCCCCAACCAAGTACATTTTATGACTAATAAATTCACACATTTACAGGTAACACTCCCTTCCCCAACTCACTGAAAAGGGATATACAGTGCCTTTTTCTGTTCTTCAAGATGAAGAACAGATTTGTGGAGGTATTGAGGGTTTTAGGTTTTTGCCCTGACATAATTGATATTGAAGTTGGCCTTTGTCTAGACAGTATTTTCACAAATGAAATGCTGATATAGGTAGGACATGAACACAGTGAAAGGCAGTCATAGTGTTGGAACAGCACCAACTCCAAGACCTGCATGATCATAAAGGTGAACCAGAGCAGGTAGGTGTTTTATAGGGAGGAGCGAACAGGAGGAGAAAGAAGAATGGAAAATAGGGACAATGAAAGGGACATCTACTAGTGGACCAGGAGATCTTTCCCTGAGGCCAGCCAGTCCATAAAGTGTCAATAAAGGATGTGTCATTTTCTGGTTCTTATTGGACATGGTCAGAGATCAGAGACATGGAGAAAGCGGAAAACATTCAGGGTAGTTTCCTTAATGAGTGTTCTGTTTCTTGTGATCAATTAATCTACTGATTTTGAGGCACAAAGTGTGGAAATTGAAAGTTTGTGCTTACCTTGTTGTAGATTTAAAAAGGAAGGATATCTAAGTGTAATGAGAATATGAAAGGATGGTGGGGTGGTGGTATTTAAGAACCAGTGTTCAGCAGGATTACTTGAGTCATCCTGGGAAGTTTTCAGCTGTTCTCATTTGCATTCAGGTCACTGGTCTAGTCCCAATGTATTTTGTGACCATTGAGAATGTCTGTCATGGAGAGTGGAAAAACAAGATCCCTTCGGGGTATGACTGGTGGAAAAATGGTTTATTAAATTCAGAGTTTATTTGTGTCATTCTTGCTCCCAGGCTCTGCTATGGAGTAAGAAACCTCAGAACATTCTGAGCAATAGGAACATGTTTGTTTATTTATTCTTGGTGTTTTTACTTGGTATCTGTATGGTACTAGTGAGATGGTGTACAGTGCCGTCACCAGATTACTTCAAGATAGGAAATGGTGCTCTGCACCAGTGACTCACACCTGCAATTCTATCTTAAAAGGAGAGATCAGGAGGATCATGGTTCGAAGCCAGCTCTGGGAATATAAGCCAGCCCTGAGCAAATAGTTTGCAAGAACCTATTTAAACAATACTGGACACAAAGGAGGCATGGTGGAGTGGCTCACATGGTATATTACTTACCGAGTATGTGTGAGGCTCTGGATTCAAACCCCACTATAAAAAAATAAAAATCAAAGATGGTGAATGGTGACTATACAGAGCAAACACATGTGGCATTGGAACCTACAATGGTGTCAGCATGGTGGGATACAGTGTTAAACTTATCAAATATCTAGAGCTCTGCATTGTACACTGTCCTCAGAATTAAAATATGGGATACCCATTGGTGTTGGGGAATTCATTTGAGTTTCACAATGCCAGAAAAAGACAGCACAGCTCTGAATATTAAATTGGCTCTGCATGAGAGTTTGACACCTTTCCCAATGAGCCTGTGAAGTAGTCATTTCATAGTGGAAGGATGGAAAGTAGTGTGTGTGGCAGTCACAGAGTGAAATTTCCTTTTTTTTTTTTTAAGGTTTTCTCTGTCCTTGGCAGTTAGCCACCATGTGCTGCATCTGCACACAGACAGTGGTATCTATGGTTAAAAATGTATACAACCTTCTCCTCGTGTAGTGTAGATTCAATAGGCTTCTTCTTTGACTGGCTTTGCTTTTGTTTCCTTTATAGAATATTTTTTTTCTGTAAAATTTTGGATTATTTAAGCAGTTAGGAATTTTTTGTCATGATTTGTCTGTAAGATGCCTTAGGATGAAAGTTTTATGAACTGTTGTACAGAATTAGGAAATTTCTTTTATGGCTACTTTGATGAAATAGAATTTAGTTAGGAAAATTTAATGGTACAGGAATTTATCACTTGATCTTTCCTGGATATGTGCTTACTTATTCTGTGGTTTGTCAAAAGTTGGAATTACAAAAATCACTTAATTTTGTCTAGTATTAGACAGGATTTTTGTTTGAGTATATCTTGTTTGTGTTTACTACCCCTCATGTTGAATGTTTCTTTGTATGGTATTTTTGTTGTTCTTCTTGTTTTGTTGTGTTACTGTGGTTTGAACTCAAGGCTTCACACTTGTTAGGCCCATGTTCTACCACTTCAACCACTCTGCCAGCCCTTTATCCTGTTCTTTTTTCTTTGTTATTATTGTGGTACTGGGGGTGTATTGTGACATTTACAAAATTTTAGCTTACATGTTTTTGTTTCTGTGTATAGAACTCCTTTCAACAATTTCCATGTTTCAGATACTGGTGACACATCCTGTGAATTTTAAAATATTTTTTGTCTTCTGTCTGTATAATTGCAATCATTTTCATGTTGATTCTTTGTTCTTCTAGTCCATTTAGCTGCTACAGTGATAGCTTGATTCACCTTGTTGTATATGCATCTTTATAATGTCTATATAATGCTTTTGATCATTTCTACATGTGTATTATCTTCTTTGTACATGGCATTTCCACTTTGCTGTTTGTTCAATATGTTTGCCTACAATCATTTGATTCTACTTTAGACAGTTCCATAAAAGACTTTGTGGAATGAGTGCATGCCTGAAATTTTTCAGAGTTCAATATTCTCCTTCTGAAAATAGAATTTTAGACACAAGGATCACACTCCTCAGAGTCACCCTTAAATGTCAAATAAAGAAGCATGGTGAAGGCAGGGAAAGGAGAATTTTTACACAGTTTGGGATATGCTGTGGGAAGAGGCAAATAAGTACTCAGCTCATCTTCAGCCATCTGCAGGCTATAGACATGAGATACAGATGTAAATAGTCAAAGAACTGGGGGCAGGGACAAAATACATGCATAGTCAAAGGGTTCCAGTCACAAGTGTTGTCTAGTTGGTATTAACTCAGCTGTAGTTTTGGGAAGAATTCTAGAGTTGTTATCTTGAGGATAGTCCATCCAAAGGTGGGTCTTCTGTTGTGTGTAGTTTTGGTTCCATGTCATGAAGATATTAGCTATCTTGTCCTTCCTAGATTCCAAGGGAGATGGAAGATGACTGCAGAGTGAATGGCTCAGAGCAAAGACAGATTCAAAAGGGAGAGATGCCATGTTTTTCCTGCATTTATTTAATTTGTGTGCTGGGTAACGTGTCCATGCCTTTCAGCAAAAGCAGTTTGAGGAATGCTTCCTATTCTTTTCCATTGACAATCCATGTTTCTCTGTCTCTTCATATTTGTTGTTATTTGTTACTTCTGTGTAGAGAGTGGGCATGATATTATCTTCTCATAAATAGTTTTCCCATTTTCCTGTTTCTTAACTATGTTTGCTTACAAAGACTTTGATTCTTCTTTAGGCTGTTTCAGAAAGCCATTGTGAAATGTGTTCACTGCCTGAGATATTTTAGAAGTCCATATTCTCATTCTTTTCCATTGACAAGCCACATTTTTTATCTCTTTACATTTATTGTTATTTATTTCATTATACAGAGAGGACACGTTAATACTAGAGAGACAGATATCACCACATGCGATTCTTTTTATCAATTGTTGAGATAGTGATATTAGAGTGTATGTGTCATTTCCTCATGAACTATTGACTGTAGCAATTTCCAAGGTGATGACTTTGGGAAGTATATTCTTCCCCAAGAAAGAACTTTTACAAAATTTTATAATTTCCAAATGGATATATGACTGTGAAATCCCCAGTATCAAAACAGGCAGGGATTCTTCTCTGAATGTCACTGGGAAATCCTGGTAGGGTTTTTGTAGATGAAATTAACTGATTCTGCTAAAGCCAGTTCCCTGAATATTTAGTGTTTCAAATTTGATTACTCTCTGCCCTCAGCCTTTCTTCAGGGACACTTTGAGCTTTGTGACCTTTCTTCTCCTGGATTCCTGGTAAAGGTAGTTAATACTGCTCTGGAGTGCCTCCTTTCCCTTCACTTTAAACACAATGCATTGCCTTTTATCTTAATTTTCAGACTGTGAAAAGTTGTTAACCTTAACTTTCTTGCCTTTTTTCCCTTGTGTATGAGAGTGTCTCAGTGTATATCCTTCATTCAGGAATCTGAGTACATGTATGTGCTTCTATGTTTTCATGATGATGAGCATATATAACATTCAGTGCTCCTTTTCTGCTTGCACAATATGGAGAGAAGCCTACCAAAGGCTAAGAGCTCCCAAGAGACTCTGATCACCACCTCTACTTCATTGCTTCCCTTCTAAGCTCCCTAATGAGACTGTTTTCCTTGCTGGCTTAAGATATTTGCTATCTACATGAATAGCCTGTTCCCTGGCCCTATAGTTGTGTGAGGAATGTGCCTTTGAATGTCCTATTGCTTTTTATGCCATATCACCATGAGTTTAAACCTCACATCCCAATCTCTGCAGGTGACCTGAACAATGTGCACTGCTAGCAACATACTAGTATTCACGTATCTGTGTTTTCTTACAAAGACTTAAAAATATCTTCTCCTGCCTGATTGCCAGCATGTAGTTTGACCTCTGTTGAGTGGGTGTTGGTGTATTTAGTACTGTGATCAGTGTTGGTTTCTTTTTTACTGCCTGATCTGTGAATATGAGTCACATTGCAACATACAAGGGAGAGCAAACAGAGAAACTGCTGTTTCCTTCAGAAGCTTATTTTTTTGTGCACATTTTCCATGAGGAAGTATGGTGTAAAGAAGTAGGTGGAATATTTCTGGTAAGATTCACTTATGAGAAGAGAAAGTCAAAGTAACAGGCAAGAATGTACATTCCAAGGAGAGAAAGTGAGGAAAAACTTAGGGAATGAAGAAAAAGGTGACAGGATATAGTAGGAAAGAAACACAAAAAGGTTCTTCTGGAAGTAGTTTGCAGTTGAAACTCCATTTTCCTGGTGAGAAGAGAACCAGAAACTGCAAATACAATTGTTATCCTGGTTGAGATTTGTGGCCCCATTGCCTGTAACATCTGAATGTGCAAATAGAATGGATTATTACATAGCTTCTTCATGAAAACCATTTAGAGATTCCTACTGCCCTCAGAATAAACTCTTCAAGTTGTCTACATGGTATGGAATGTTCTTGTCTCCTACCTGTCTGCCTTAACATTCCAGAACTACTTCATTTGTTTCTATCAGCTGACCAAGTCTCACCAAACATTCACAAAATATAGCTTATGTCTGTGAGCCTAAACCTTTGCAATTTCTAGCTCTTCTATGTAGAATTCTTTCATTCAGATGCCTGCCTCACCTGAATCAGAATTATATATACCTTAAATACTACTTCAGATATCACCATCCCTTGATGTTTTCTCTCTGACCACCCAGTCATACCTGTATAAAAAATATCTTCCCAAATTGAATCATGTGAAGCTGAAAGCAGAAAATCCCTCGGAACTACAACACTGCTGACTGATAAAACCTTTGATATTTCCAAGGTTCTGACTGTCATAATTCTGACTATCTGAGGAAATAAGAGGACAAGATCATGGGAGGATATAGAAGATAGTGTTTGACAGATTGGCAAGTTTGACTGAAGATGAAGCTTTTTATCTGGGGGACTTGGAAGAACAAGAAGCATTTCTCCAACCATGTTTCATCAGCAATTCTACCAGTCAAGAGCTTGAGCAAATATGTGCAGGTGTGCTGAGGATGGAGAGAAGAACCTCTCAAAATGTGAACTGAAGTCAGGAGCTGGTGGCTCACACCTGCAATCCTAGTACATGGAGTTAGAGATCAGAAATGTCACAGCTCAAAGCTAGCCCAGAAAAAAAGTTCCCAAGTCCATATCAGCATAAAAAAGGGTTGCTGCAGTAGCTCAAGTTATAGAGTACCTACCTAGCAAGCATGAAGCCCTTAGGTCAAACCCCAGTAGCACCAAAAACTATTCAAACTAAAGATACACCATAAAGGGCCTGACAACCCACACAGATGGATTAGTTATACACCAGGAGCAGGCCAGGCAAAAGACTGGGTGTCTGGCACATAGAAAGTACCTTGTAGTTGCAATGATTGGCCTATGTCATTCTATGATTCTAATTTCCATGAAGGAGTACACTGTCCTTGGTATGGATTTGTAAAGGTTGGATAAAATTTACCTCTTGAATGTTCAATAGTGTGTTTCCTTTTCTCAGGAGAAATCTGGGGAAACATGAGAGAGGGTAGATTGTCAGTCAAAGAATAATTGGCTTCATTGGCTTACTTTTATTTATGCTCTGGTAGCTGTAGGCCAGAGAGTGGAAGGACTGAAAAGTCTACTGGAGAAATGGTCTGATGGACCACATTCAGCAGCTCTGCTCTTATTCAGGAAGTACTTTTTGGATCCACCTTATAGGAAGTAATTCTTGTAGCATTGGTTGGGCATCCAGACACCATCTTCAGAATCATGGCTGCTTACTGCTTCCACTGTCTCTTTCCATTCCTGATAAGACACAAAGACAACATTAGGATAAAGGAATATGTCTTTCTTGCCATAACCAATCTAAACTTTTTTCACCAAAATCAGATCCAACTCTTCACACAAGATTCAAAAGAGAATTCTATGTATCATCATGTCACATCTCAGAGTGGTCATGTTGTTACCCTCACTCACCTTCCAGAAAGAGAAAATCAGGTTCAGAGAAAAGAAATAATCTGACAGAGTTTCCATAGTATATTTTCACTGTCCCATTAATGACCTTGGCATCACATGTGATTTTCTAAAACTTGGTTGCCTCTTTTCCTGTCTATGTGATATAGTCACCTTTACTGTCTTCAATACTGCCAGTGTGGAGACAGCTTGGTCAAGACAGACAACTAACAGTTTTATTGCTCCTCAGTTTCTGCTTTGGAAAGCAATAGGTATTCAATGACATCATTTCCAGTGCATGTAGAACCCTTGTCACATGTGATAGTCTTGGTCAGTCAACTGACTCCTTTCCACTCCCTTGCACTTTCTGTTCATCTTCTCTTTCCAGCATTCACCACTAATTCCTTCCTTCCTTGCTTCATTTGCTGACTTATTCCATATACAATCTCTTTATAAGGATATCAGAGCAGAGGAAGGTGAAACAAAATGGGCTGGTTCCTTTTCCTATCCAGAAAAATACACAAATACATGATGAAAATTTCTAAGGGGCTGTGTATATAATGCCACATGTAGTTAATCTGAAAAAGGGATTTAGACATTTGACACTGTCCTATGTCACTAGCTTAAAGTGACTAATACCAGATGGTTCCCCTGATGAATATTAAGCTCTGATTTTAAAAGGGATTCTCACAGGGAGAGGAGCTAAAAGATATTAATGGGATCACTGAGTTAAATTATTAGGCCTCCTTGATCATTCAGTAAATGATTTTGTTCCATTGATGGTACATTTTATTTCTTTGACTGAAAATGGGTACATTGAAATATAATGTGTGATTAAGCCTTAATAATCTCTATTAATGCAAACTCCTTTGTGAGGACATGAGCTCTCCATCTATATTCTGTTTCCTGTCCTGCTGTAGCCTCCACTCGTTGCCTGAGTTTCCAACATTGAATGCACCCAACAGAGGATGCCATCAACTCTCTGTGTTGAGTTAGGAGCAGGTAAGGATTTAGCTTAGGAGTTTGTCATGCCCTGGTGCCCCTCCATCAGGGAATGAAACAACCTCTCCTTCAACACCTTGGTATCTTTAACCAAAGAACTCTCACCTGGAGTAAGTGTAAGGTTGTGACCTGAACAAATTGCCAAAATCATGAGCCCTTTGTCCAGTAAACTGCCTAAATCTGTCCTTGTCTAAGCCTTTTCTTCAGAGATTTCAATCATAGGAATGTTACAGTTTGATTCCACCATCTTTATGTATGGAAAAACAGCTATTGTCCAGAAAGCAGCACCAAGACAAGGCAAGTTTCAATGCCAGAAAGAACAGAGCAACCAAGTGTGTCCCTGTGTATGTTTCCTGGTTTCCAGTGAATGCTCTGTAGTTCCTGGTTATCACCACTCCTCCTAAGCTGTTTTCAGTAGTGAGAGCTCAGCTAAAAGGATAACTGTGCACATGCCTTTTCTGTGAGGCAGGAGAAATTTTGAGAAATGAAGAAGTCTGAGCATTTTCTGTTACTGGATACTGTCTTATACATCTCAACAGCCAGGAAAGCATCCTGATTCTGTCACTAGTGCCTTGTGGTTCTTTGTCTGAATCACTAGCCAATCAGAGAGGTTGTTTCTAGCCTTTAGAAACCAATACTGAGCAACAATGTAAGTGGTTCACAATGCACAATTGGGCATTAAGCCATCTGCCATGTTGTCCATTGTCCACCGATGAGAGACTTCTCAGGCACATCAACCATGACTGTAGAATGTTACATGACACCTGGCTTTATGACCAATGTGAAATGGTGATAATGTGGCCAGACTCTGCAGTTGGGTAAGGGAGGAGTATCGCAGACATGTTCATGGCATTGCTAAGGCCAAAGTTACCTTCTCAATGTGTGAATTAATCCCACTTTTGATGCCACTCCCTCTTTGGCCTGTGAGCCTTCAGGGTGGAGTACAATAGGGAATTAGGAACTCTCTGTCCTTTCCTGCCTTGTTTTTGTGAGGTGATTTCATAACAGCACACAGCCCTTGCTGGACAGCTCCACACCCAAACCTCAGGCTCCCTGTCTGTGTGGTGATGACAGCATACTCACTGGACACTTTTGGCTTATTTATGGAGTTTGTGTGTGAAAGGAGGATTGCATTGCTATGTACCCTCTCTCTTCTTTCTCTAAGGTAGGTTCTAGTCTCCTATGAGACTTTCAGATTCAGGGTAAACAGGGATTAAATCCAAAACCTGTCCTCTGTGGCCCTTCCCTCTTAGTGCTGCCAGAAGTATTGCAAATGTGCAATCTGGGCATGATTTATCTGAGTCAGTAACCACTTAGTTTACCACAATATGGCAGTGTAAGGTCTTGGTTGTATTAATTCTGCTATAAACTTAGAGGTATGTAACATAAATGCTCTGGGGTGTGGTTACTATCTATAAATTGTTCACCACTCTATGTAACCCCTGATAAACTCAATTACTCATCAGCCTGGACTTTGTGGAATTCTTCCTTACATTGTTGGTACAAATGCAATTCAGAGGCATACATTTCTTTTACTTTTCCCTGGAAATTCATATAATACCGATTATCAAATTTTACATTCTTCTCTTACAGTGTAACATTGGTCTGGAAGTATTAAATGGAAATTTTCCTTAAGTAAACGTTCAGAATTTTCAAATGATGAATCTTCCATTCTGAGGAACATCACAAAATGTAGCATCCCAACCCATCATTTACCTAACTTCATCTCATCACCTAGCTGAATAATGTTACATCATTAAAAATGAAGAAAGGTCATTTCAATATAAGATGATACATTCAGAGACTTTTACATTAATTGTTGGCTCTAATTTCTTAATGTGCATAATTTGTAGAACATTATCTATACATACATATACATGTATATATGTGTATATATATATATATATATTAGGGAAAGCAAAGAATATGTAGAGTTCAATGTGATCATTTTTGAGCAATCCACTGGGGCTCTTTGGAACATAACACCCACAGATAAGTGGCTTTACTTTTATTTGATTATAGAAAGGTATATCATTCATGTCAGACTCTCTGGCTTCATAATTAGGACAGGGTGATTAAGTAGAACTTGATAAAGGAGACAGGCTGGGCTGTGGAGTTTTCCCCGAACACACTCAGAATATATGTTGCCCAAGAGAAACCATCCTTGACAGCCAAAGCAAATTGTCCTGATTCAAGGATACCTTCTGATTTCCCTCCCAGACTCTACCCTCTGTTTTCCCCTACCTTGAACTCTAAAGGCTAAAGGTATCTCTATCTACCCCTGTCTCCCTGGAAGTTGGAGTTCCTCACCATGAGCAATAGTTAATGTTTCTCTTGGAAAGAGAATGGCAGTGAGCCTATGCTATGTAGTGGATAAGAGAGTGGAGGTGGCATTTCTGAATGACCCTAAGTCTCTCCTGACTTCTGAGGACATGGGGAACAACCATTTCTGTTCCAGGTTTGCATGCAAAGGGTACCATGGGGATGCCCCATGGGGAAGAACACAGTAGAGACAAATCACTGCTTAAGTTCAAGGTGCCACTTGGTCTGATCCCTTCACCTTAGTGCAAGTAGCAATGGACAGTGTCAACTAGCAGAGATTCTGCCTCCTCTGGCCTATTTCTGGAAGGCAGCTAAAGTGGACCACACAGTGTCATTTCATGTCAATATTTGGTTCTGGAATAGAAACCATGGTTACTTGCATTCTAAGCCAGCACTGGCTGTCTTTCAACTCTAGTTTTTATTGTCTTGTTGAGTTTTGAACTCAGAGCTTCATGCTTGCTAGGCAGGCAATATTCCACTTGAGTCACTTCAATAGCCCTTTTCTTGTGTTGGATAGTTTCAAGATAGGGTCTTGCAAACTCTGCCCAAGTTAGCTTTGATTCTCAATCCTCCAGATCCCTACATGCTGAGTAGCTAGGATGACCAGTGTGAGCTACTTAACTGGTGCTAGCACTGACCTGTAACACTTTTTTTCATGGTTTGGAAACATGACATATTTTTCTTTTTTACATTTCTCCTAGATTGTAAGACTTGATTTTTTTCTTTTTGTTAATGTTGTTCTGGGGGTACCTTGTGACACTTATAAAAGTTCTTATAATATATCATCTTTGACTTCACCCTCTCTATCATTCTTTATCCCACTACCCCCATTCCTTGAATAGTTTCAACAGGTCTTATTTTTAATTTACATAGGTGTGTACACAGTGTTGCACCATATTCAACATTCTACATTCTGTCCCTGCATCCTCCTCCCACCTACTACTAACATTCACCCAGACAAGACCTGTACTGCTCTCCTGTTCTCCATTTTTGCACATGAGAAAAGGATGACAGTTTTGTTTGTTTATCATAGCTGTACAGGGAATTTCCTTGTGACATTTCCATGTATATATCTATTATAACCTGAGTGAGTTTATCTTTTCTATTTTTCACCTTTCTACCTTGGTCCCCTAATCAATATTTCCACAGGTTTAAACATTCTGTTTTCCTTCTTCTATAAGAAGTACATCAACCATATTCACCTTCTTAACTTCCTTCTTTTACTCTCCTTTTCTCATGTGTGACTCCAGTTAATTTGATATCTTTTTCATAACATTGCTTTTTTTGTTTTAAGTATATTCCACATACGAGAAATCATGAGGTCTTTGGCTGACCAGAAACTTTTGATCCTAATGACTGATCCTTTCCAAGTGTCGAATCAAAGTCTTATACCACCATCCTTTGTCTGATTGCTGTTTTTTGTTGTTGCTCTTCATGTATTTTTGCTTCCTTGCCTCCATCCTTCCTCCCTCCTTATTCTTTTTCATTATTCATTTATTTTTTATATCCTTTCATTTGGCTTGGCAATTTCTTTTATAAATTATGTGCCAAATCATAAATATTGTATGTGGAGTGAGGTTCCTATTTTTTGATGTAACCATTTTCTTAATTTCTAGATATTATTGCCATATCAGTTTTTGACAATGAATATGTGTATCTCCAATATTCCATGTACCTTGTGAGTTTACCTAGATTATAATTTTTTCTTTAGAAACACTAATGTGAAGGAAAGCATGGTGGGTGCACAGGTATAATCTGGCATTTGTAGTCTGAGGAAGGATGGTCAAAACCTGTGGCCAATGTGAGATGCTGAGCTCTGGCTCAGGATTTTCTGATAAACAAATGAAGAAAAACAAAATAAGCCAGGTACTGACTCATGCCTGTAATCCTTGCTAATCAGGAAGCAGAGATTAACGTTCAAAATAGTTTGTGTGACCCTATCTCAAAAAATCCAATCACAGAAATAGGTCTGGTGGTGTGGTTCAAGGTGAAGGACCTAAGTTCAAACCCTAGTGCCACTAAAAAGAAAATAATTAAATCTCAAGCACTTTGGTTCCAAGCTCATTGCATGTACATTTACAACATTACATGAATGGATGTTGATGATATCTGTTATGGGGCAGATATCTGAATACAAATGTGCATTTAAATGTGATGCAGGGATCCGTATATGTTGACACATGTCTGAAATCTCAGGTATCCAAGAGACTGACAGTAGCATTTTGTGATGTTGAGGCCAGCCATCAATGTAGTATGGGTGCACAACAAAAGTATACATAAAACCCCTCATTGGAATGCTTTACACTTTCCACAAGACATAAAACAAAGGACATCTTACACAGTAAGTCACAAACACAGTCCTCAAGTTCTTTTACCTATGTACTAACTATTGTCTAAAATATGTCTTGTGGCCTAGCTGTGTGGGCCATGTGGTAATGGGTTTACCAAAAAAGGATACAGTCCAGAATTCATCCTGAGATGGTGAAAAAGAAAGAGGAAACTTAAACATGTCTTTTTTCTACAATTGGGCTCTGCTACAACTTTATAAGCTGAACTCACAAATCTGTAGAAAAACAAGACTTCTCTGCTCCTTCTCTTGCACTACTCTCCAGCTAAACTTTGATTCCTGGCAGTAATAAGAGTGGTCAGTGTCTGCCATAGTGCCTGCTATTTCTAGACAACCATAACAAACTTGGTTTCATGATTTTTCAAAATATTGGCCACAAGCACCACAGAGTCCATCATTTGTTCCTACAACTTTCTTTCCCACTTGCTGCAAATTTGAAGTTTTATTGTAACTGCCAGACTAATCTAGCTTCAATTGCCACCAATTTTTTTTCCTTCATTACCAAATCTATTATAGTCATCCCCACTGCCTCTTTACCAACCACCACCATGGCTTCCACCAAAACCACCATGACCATTGAAATTTCCTCCTTGACCAAAATTATCATTACCAACAGAACAGCTCATGACCATTATCAAAGTTTCCAGAAACAGTTCAACATATTTGGCTGAATGAAGAACTTAACTAAACAAATGTTGCTTTGACGGGGCATTAATTTTAAAACAAATATGACCATTCACAACATGGTATATCATATATACTTATTTTTGGCAGTCATAAGCTTTGTATACAGAGACTTGTACATTGCCAGCCCTCTAATTTTCAAGTTAGGCCCCAAGCTCTTTAGTGCTATTTTAGGTATTTTTCAGGTAGGGTCTCCCATTTTGCCCATGGCTGCCTCAGACTATAATCCTCTCACTGATGCCTCCAATACAGGTAGAATTATTTACAAAAATTACTGTGTGGAGTTATTGACTGTCATGAGGTTCCAATAACTTTTAGCCCAGATCTCAAACCATGATTTCCCAATAGTTGTCTGTTTAGTATGAGAGATTACAGGGGTGAACCACCACAAACCAGCTCACAATATGGTATTTCTGAAATTATCCAAAGCAAACTTAATCTTTTTAACACTGCATCACCATATGTGATTTCAGGCACATCATTCTTTTGCCATCCTTTATAAAATCATCTTATAATTGATGCTCTTTTTTATCTTTTTTAGTGCTACCAACAAAGATGCATTTCAAATTTTTTGATGGGATTGGCATTTGACCTCAGGGCCTTGCACTTACAAAGCAGGCAATCTACTGCTTTAGCCACCCTCCAGTTCATACCTCTTCCCCACATTTAAGAGGTGACTTAGGCTTTGAGACTTTTCTCTTTAGGCAGCTCTCTGTGATTGCACACCAATTCATAAAGCAATTAAAGTTATTCATTCTGAATAAAAGAATGAAAATTGAATAATATTTACAGATATGTACACCAGCATTGGAAAAATTGCAGTGAGTGTTTGAAGTGAAGGAAGAAGTGGATAGAAATAAAGATCACCCAAAGAAAGAGAGCTGAATAGAATTATATAATGATAACTAAATCCTTTCTCTCTTCGGGCATACTGGGGCTTGAAGTTAGAGATTCACATTTGTCAAGCACGTAATATAACACTTGAGCCATGCCTCCAATTCCCAAAATCAATTATTTGTAATGTTATCACATATAAATGTCCAAAATGAAAATTTTCAAAATTATTCTGGGTACTTAAGAGTTGCTGATAATGAAATGAAGAATGAGAACAACTTAATATAAGATGGGAGGAAGGATCTAGAGCCTTCCAAGATAACTGCACTGATGCTGGACCTGCGTAATGTTACTTGAAAGTGGATAGCAGTTCTTGTTTATTTCTCTGTTTACTAGGCACAGGTTAATTAAAAACCAGTCAGCATTTAGGTTAAGGGATATTACAAGAGACATGAGAATACGTGATGATAAAGCAGTTAGTTGTTCATGAAGACATAAAAGTACTGAATAGGTATGTTCATAAGCAGTGTCACAAGTTAAAAGAAAGCAAGAGGTTATCAGACTACATGTATGTTCATCAATCCATAATTTCCTTCTTGGGAGGAAATTATGTCATGATGTTTGACATTCCAGGCTTACATGGGCAAATAGTTAACAAGACCCGATCTACAAAATAGCCAGAGCAAAATGGACTGGTGGTGTGGCTCAAGCAGCACAATTTTTGCTTGGAATGTGTGATCTCCTTAGTGGAAATCCCAGTCCCAGTGAAAAAAAATTATATCAACATTTCTATACATGTGTACATGAGTGATTAAGAAGGCAGAAATCAGTTCTCTAAAGACTAACTCAAAACCTTATCATGTAAGCAGATTCAATTAGTTTCACTGAATTTGTCAGGGAAAAACTGCAGAGTAACAATTACTTCATGATCCAATGGAATATTCACAAGGATATGCCATGTTCTGACCTGTAGGTGAAAACTTCACTAATGTAAATCTGTAAAAATCAAGGTCTGGAATTTCCTGAGGAGTGTTGACAGTGTGAATCTGCAGACTAATTTAAAACAGATGAACCACATGTGAATGAGTTTGAGAGTTGTATCCTTCCTGGGGTTATGACGTTGGTGGTTGAGGAACTGTTGTTTCCAACATGTTTTTATTTGAATAGATATCATGGATCAGCACAAAACTATTTATATATGGAGAAAATCAATATATGTCAGTCTTTTAGAAAGCAACATTTAGTTGTTAATTTTCCACAGGTTGTTTCTAGAATATTGTTTTATAATGAAATGCTGATTACTTAGAATGTAACTTTAATAGTATTACTTTAGGGGGAAACCCCCAAAGTAAGAAATGTAGACATTTCAATCAAGAAAGGTGATTTGGTCTCAAATAGAGGGAAAAAAATGTATAAGAAAGAATTTGGGTATAGGCAAACATGGAGATTGTCAAAATCAGGTCTGTCATGTGATCATCTTGGTCTTGATTGTTTCCTTGTTTATTTGTTTTATTTTTAGGGACTGAGGTTTGAACTCAGAGTTTTGCATTTGCAAAGCAGGTGTTCAACTGCTTGAACCATATCTCCAGTGTATTTTGCTCTGAGTATTTTGGAGATGGGCTCCATACATGAAATAAGTGTATTACTTTTTTGGCACTGGGTTTTCATTTTCCTGGGTGCAATTGGTTAGAATGAAACTTGAGGTGTGAAAAAGCCCTGGCCATCTCCAGTTTCCAGAGTTTAAGCATCAGCCCTACATCAACTTTCTCTGTTTTAGCATTCTCTCCTTAACTGACATGATGAATTTTTTCCATGGGATATTGAGTCTGGAATTCTCTGAGTAAACCTGTTGTCCCATTTTCAGGAGGAGTATGTCAGGTTACAGTGAGTATGATACAAGGCAGGTGCTGGGTTCAGAGGGCCAGGAAATGTTCTGTTGAATATAGTTATCCCACAAACTAAAACATATCTCCCACAAAAGAAGCCTGATTGACAAGGGCTGCTGGATTCTTTCATTTTAAACTCATCAGCTTAGAGCCCTGCCCACCATCTTCCCATCACTCAGGGGCTGGGTGGTGGGCCCTGTAACCAAAGCCAATCCAAGCAGCTTTGTAATGGTTTGCACCACCCATCTGCTGAGGAGCTACGATGGTAGGCGATTCACTTTGCCTTCCTTATTATTGCTATATTTGCCATGATCCTGCTGCTGGAACCTTGCTGGTGCTACACAGCTCCAGCAGCTGCGTGACATCTTCTGACTGCAGGTGCATAGGGAGTAGGAAATGGAAGGAGGACAGCTGGGCATCTGCAGTGCTGTTTTGAGGGACTCTTGGAACCAGAAACAGAGGTGGTTTTGACTGTCCATTCCATTCTCACATCTGAACCATGATGATAGTGTTGGGGCCTTAGGGTAACTGCTACCTTGAGGGTGCCAGTGGGTATAAAGCCTTCTACCACATCCTGTGTCCTGTGAAGAGACTTCATCTCAGCCCACAGCCCTGCTGGGATACTCTGAAAATTCCTGTCCTGCAGAATGAGGTGGCTGGGGAGCCTCCCCAGTACTTATGGAGTTTGTGCCAGGACAAGATGCTCCTGTGCAGTGTCCCCATAACCCCTTATTAGTACCTGGCTTCCCTTTGAGTCCATCAGGTTCAAGGGAAACATGAGCTATCCTCTGCCCTTACCCCTCAATGCAGTGCTTCTTATAGCTACCAATAAGTCCCTAAATTTCCACTAATCCCACACAGTGCCACATTCCTTGGAATCCACACATGCACATGTTGGCTTCTCAGTGGAGGGGACACTTTTTGCCCTTCCTGACTTAACTGTTTATTTTCCACAGGTTGTTTCTAGTATATTGTTTTATAATGAAATGCTGATTACTTAGACCATGAGTTTCAGACAATTACTGTAGGGAGACAGACCCAAAAGTAAGGTATGTATGCATCTCAAGGCAGAAAGTCTATTTGCCCTCAAAGAGAAGAGAAAACAGGAGAAGAAATAAATTGGGAGTGGACAGTCATGTCGATTGGCAAGATAAATTTTTTTCCTTGGTCTCCTTTCCTTGTTACTTCTTTTATTTTTGGGGATTGAGGTTTGAAATCAGTTTTGCATTTACAGAGCAGCGGCCAACCACTTTAACCTTATCTTCAGTCTATTTTGCTCTAGTTATTTTGGAAATGGGGTCTGGAAAGCAATTTTTCTAAGCCGATATTGAATGTAATCCTGATGTCAGTCTCATCAGTATGTATTTTTACAGGGAGGAGTTAGCAGTGCTAGGATCTCTGTGCTCTTTTTTTTGTTTGTTTGTTTGTTTTTCACTGCATTGGGATTTGAACTCAGGTTCTCACACTTACTAGACATGTGCTCTTACCACTTGACTGACTCCACTTTCTCTTTTTTGTGATGGGTTTTATCAAGATAGAATCTCAAGAAATTTTTCTAGCACAAGCTTTGAACCAAGACCCTCCTGATCTCTGTCTCCTAAGGAGCTAGGATTACAAATGTGAACCATAGGGACATGGATTCTTTGTGATCTTATGGTGACTCCAAAGTATGACTTGTTTGATGACTCAGGCTCAAATTTGTTAAATTCCTGTAACAATTATTTACAAATCATTTTGAAGATATTTGCACTGATTTCTTTGGCATTTGGAAAGTGTGTGGGTGAGTATCTGAGTGTGCAAAGGAGTATGGGAATAATGTTAGTTCTGTGCTCCTTTTTTACCACAGAAATGATTGGATGTGTGGGTTAGTTGCAGCTATTTATGAAGGTTACAACATTCGGAATATATCATTCCACCACTTTCCTTTTGTTTTGAGATAGTTGGTTAGACAGTGTAATTTGTGCCAATAGAGACAAGTCTTTGAGTTCCAGGCTAAGAGAAAGACACCTTTATGTTTTCCCTGAGGAGGCAAAAAGTTGGTGTATTTGGAAGGCAATGTGGGTGTCTAGTATAAATTGAAAGTTTTGGTTCTTACACGCACAGGAAATTAATGTGAGTCAACTCCCTGTATAGCTATCCTTATCTCAACCAGCAAAAACCCTTGTTCCTTCCTATTGTTGCTTATACTCTCTCTACAACAAAATTAGAAATAAGGGCAAAATAGTTTCTGCTGGGTATCGAGGGGGTGGGGGGCAGAGGGAGGGGGCAGAGTGGGTGGTAAGGGAGGGGGTGGGGGCAGGGGGGAGAAATGACCCAAGCCTTGTATGCACATATGAATAATAAAATTTAAAAAAGAGAAAAAAAAGAGAAAGTTTTGGTTCTTATATCAGTTTCTGTCACAGGGATTCTGAAATCCTTGAAATTTCTGAGGGAAGTAGGATTATATTTGGTTTCTTTCCTAAACCCCATTGAGGGAATGTTTGCATTTATTCTAATGACTTGTCTCAGGGTGGCACCTCTCTATGACTTTAGGAAGGTGACTAGTGTGTCCAGATATAGTAAACATGTGCTATGTCTTGTTGTCTGTTCCACACTGCCCCAAAGTTGGAGGGACTGTGCTAAGTCTGGACGGCGTCAGATTTGAATTGAAGAACAATACTTAGTATCTGAAAGTTGGTTGGTGTTGGTAGCACCACACATTTGTTATCAGAGGTGATGGCAAAGAAATGCAGCACAGGTTATAATATTTGATGTCTTTGGGGTAATGTTGCCATAGAGTCCATTCTTGGTGCTTATGTCTTGTGTGAGATGAACACAGGCAAGGTACTGAAGTTGAGCAAAACTGAAGCATGGTTCATGCAGGAAAGAGTACACATTGAATAGACTTCATAGGCAGCAGTTAGACATAAACCATGTGGATACACTAAGCAATCCTACAATGGTGGAAGAGATCAGAAGGTTTCTGAAAAGAAACATTGCAATTAATACATCTCAGTGTACATTGACAAAGATTAGGACAGCTCACTAAGGTCACAGGATGTCAGAAGATGACTCTGAGTATTTCACTCACCCTAAAGCAGGGGCATGACCACAGTTTCTGGAGCAATAGATCTTTCACAAAGACTCAAGCCCCTAAACCATATCCCTTGTGGTGAGGTTGACCCAACAGATTTTGCTCATTTTAATCATGTAAAGTTTCCCTAGTGTTCTACACTGTTAGCAGAATATTCTTTTAGGGTAGAGATTGTGGGATTGGTGCTCTGTAGATTATGGATAATTTAAATTTCTTAGGAAATTTTGATAGTGTATGAATTTATCTGAGGTTTTATGGATGTTTGCTTATTCTGTGATTTGCCAATGCATGGAATATTCTAATTTATTACACTTGTCCATTTAGCATTAAACAGCTTCTTTGTATACTGATGTTTGTACTATACTGATGACCTGTGGTGTTGAGCATTTTTCCTACTTGTTCCTTCATGTTATTCTCACTCCCATCTCACCTCTCATCTCTCTGCCTGTTATTCTTCTTTTGCTGTTTCTTTGTTCTGTGTAAATGATGTTCTTTTATTAATTTGAAGTTCAGGTGGTTATTATAATTTCAGCAAAATGATGTGCTGTGCATTTAGCTGGTGTAGTACAATCTTGCTGAAATCCTTTATTTACCTATTTAGTCACTTATTTATTACTCAGGATCTTGTGATTGATAAGGCAAGCAATACATGTCCAACAGGCATGGTCCTTTATTAAATGTATTATCACATTTTCTGTCCCCCTTTATAATACAAAGTACTTTAATTTCCTCAACTTGTAAAATCCTTTCCCAAGTAAGTTAAATGTATTTCAAATAAAGATGTGCAGCTTCATGGACAGGGAACTTATTTTGGTTTGTTCCCCACTGTTGTTTTTTAACCCATCTATAACTGCTCTTACTAATTTTTCATAAGGTATGAGCACCAAGTCCATGGTTCATTTGCAATGACTTTAAGCAAATGTTTTCCTTGAATACCTGTCATGAGGATGAAAGTAAAGAGTTTTTGTTCACCTCTTAATTTCCTAATATGGTTTTTCTTCATGTGATCTAAGTTCTTAGCTTATATGTTTTTGTTTCTCTCTAAAGATCTTTCAAAATTTACAAACTTCAGATACCGGTGACACATTCTGTGAATTTTAAAGTGTTTTCTTTCTGTTCTGGCTGCATAATTTCAATCTTTTTCATGTTGATTTTTTGTTCTTCTTGTTCTAGTCCACCATTGAGCACCAATAATGATGGTTTCGTTGAACTTGTTATAGATCCATCTTCATAATTTCTATGTAATCCTTTGATGATGTCTCAGTCTGTAATGATATTATCTTCTTTGTAAATAGTATTTCTACTTTGCTGTTTCTTCAACAGGCTTGCCTACATTCCTTTGATTCTACTTTTGTCTGTTCCAAGAAAGGATTTGTGAAATGAGTCCACCACCTGAGATTTTTCAGCAATCAATATTCTCATTCTGATTACAGAATTTTAGACACAGGGCCCAAGCTCCTGAGAGTCCACATTCTAAATCCAGCTAATTACCCTTCAATTTCAAACAAAGAAGCATGGTGAAAGCAGGGAAAGGAGAATTATTATATGGCTAGGGATATGCTGTGGGATGAGCAGAGTAAGTATTGAAGTCATGTTCACCATCTGCAGGGTACAGACATAAGATATAGATTTAAATACACAAGGAACTGGGGGTGGGGACCAAAGATATCCATAGTTAAACAGTTCCAGTTACAGGTGTGGTCTAGTTGTATAACTCAGCTGTACTTTTGGGAGAGGTTTTGCAGTTGTTATCTGGAGGATGGTCCATCCAAAGGAGTGTCTACTCTTGGGGGAAGCTTTGGATATCTCCTTCCCAAATTCCAAGGGGGTTGCAAGGTGACTGCCAAGAATGGCACAGGGAAAAGACTAATTGAAAATGGAGAGCTGCCATGTTTTTTCCTTCTTTTAGTTAATTCATAGACTGGTATGGAGTCCATGCTTTTCAGCGAAAGCAGTGTGAGGAACTGTTACGATGGTTTTCAACTGAGGATCCACATTTCTTGTCTCTTCGTACTTTTTGTTATTTGTTCCTTGTATGTGGAGAGTGGATATGATATTACCTTCATGAATAGTTGTTCCATTTTCCTGTTTCTTCACCATGTTTCCCTTTCTCTCATGAGGAAACTTTGCACTATCATACGCAACAGGTATTTCACATGATTACTGGTTCAATTTTGGTGGTACTCAGGTTTGAACTCAAGGACCCACACTTGATAGGCAGGCACTTTCTCCCTTGAACCACTCACTCCACCAGCCCTGTGATTTCTAAAATGTTCAACTTTTATCTTTCCCCTTTCAATGTATATATAAGCATATGATATCCATGGCTATATACTTCATGTGGCTCCCACAAGACCTCATTCAGGAAAAACCATGAATCTTAAGGGTTCATTGTGTTCTGTATTCTGAATTTACTCCAGTTTACTTCTACCATATGTACATTTGGTTTAAGCATCCATAATGTGAAATCACATGCAGTAGGCTATATTACTGTCTCCAAAATAATATCCTTGTAACATTAGCAGTAATCAAAAACCTTAATATTTTGTGCTCTGTATCTTGAATTTCCATGTACTTGTCTCATTTCCCCCATGACTCTGCCCAACTTATGTTAATGAAATGCTAGCTCTCCACAAATTTTAAATTTTTACTTACCAGAAAAATTCTGCAAATTTCGTGCTGTTTTTACAATGTGAGCATTGCCGTGTATTTTGCACTCTCATCCTATAGGATCCCTCTGAAGAACATAGCTGAGACATGCGAATAATCATAGTTATCACAGGGAGAGTGTTTGAGTTTACTGTCCTATAGGCTCCTGGTCATAGACATTGTAGAAACATGCAAATAATTATGTTTATAATAGGAGCAAATTCATTACCTACAGTAGGATGTTGTTGATGTAAATTGCATCAGAGACTTCTCCCCTTTTTACAGTTAAATTGTTGAAGTTCATCCCAATAGTGGTCACCAGATATTAGTAGACATGGAACTTTTCTCATGCATGTATAACATTATTCAGTCTTACGACACTTGGTGTTACTTTTATGGGAACAAGTAGTAGGAATTTGTAATGGGAAGCGCTAGAATCCCAGTGAACAACATACAATTGTTGGAACCTGCTACCAAACAGGTGTTTATGTTCTACTCTCAATTTAAAAATAGTTCCAGTGAGGTGTCAGAAGTACTATGTGATGTGTGAATGTAAATGGTGAATGAGAGTGTGATGACCCTGAACTGAAGTAAGTACTTCAAGGACCCATTATCATGTGACTTTCTTGCAAAGACAGTCTCTATCTCAACTACTATGACTTTCACATTTTTTCTTGTAGATGGTGTGGGATGTGGTAGGACCCACTGACCTTTAAGCATGTAATGCCACTTGTACTTGGCTTGGTTTCCTTCACAGGAAGGATAGATGATGTTATGAAGAGAAAATCTGACTGAAAAAGATGGGCAAAAGGGTTCATCTTTCCCATAAATGGAAATGCACCATGGATTGAAACTTGTCATTTTACTTACTGCTGTTTTACAAACATCTTCAGTAAAAACAGATAGACAACAAGTTTCAGGTCCATCAAGCAGTACAGCAAGATCAGGGCAGCCTGGACTAAATACAGAAACCCTGTTTCAATAAATAACACACAAAATATTTTTAAAAACAAGTAAAAGTCCAGTGAAAATTCTTCATGTAGTTGAATGCAGTATACATAATATAAACAAATTACAAATTTGTGCAGAGCAGTCCAGACAACAAAACAAAGCTATGAATGCATTATTTGAGCATCAGCTTTGCTTTATGTTTATCATTCTGGTTCCTACTTGTATACCTGGCTGCAATGTAACTTTAGGCAGAATGACTGCTATAGCAGTTAGACATTGGCAGCACCCTACTTCAAATAATAACAGCTTCATAAAAGAAAGTACATGGACTAATGTGACACAATTTTGTTAGATATATTTGAGTTTCATGGATGCTCTCTTTTTTAAAAAAAATATGTAATGCTTCAGGAATTTGCATGTCATCCTTGTGCATGGCCACGTTAATCTCTGTACCATTACAATTTCAGTGTATGTGCTGCTTAAGTCAACATGATACTGTTTTATTCAGATAAGATCATTTGATACTTTGATTTAAATCTGTGTTGGATTTATGAGTGATTCAGATACATTTTTCAAATTTTTCCAGTACGCATTAATTTTATGCAACATTTCAGTTTGTTTCCCTATCCGTGATCCAAATGCAGAGATTTCCTCTGTCCCCTTCATATCTGATCAGTTTCCCACCAAATGAAGCTCTGCCTTAATCTCACTTGAGGCCTTTCCCATAAGCTAGATCAGTACTCTAGGCCAGCACTCACTGGATCAGCAACTGACCCTTGCTGGGATTTTACAGAGATAGGACTATTCAGGGACCTTTCAGTGCTAAAGTTCCAGACTTAGGACCTTATCAGTATGGCCTGGCACCACTGCACCTTGACTAAATGCCTAGAAGATGAGAGAACATTCCTCATGCCAGCATGATGAAGAGTCCATATGTCTTTAGACTCTACACTGACAGTAGTGTTCATTGTGCTTCCTGAGTCTCTTTTTTCTTTCATTTCAGCCCCTGCTCTCTGCTACACACTGAGTCTCTCTTTATCTTCCAGTGTGCACTATGTACACATTGGGATGTTCATATATTTCTGTCTATTTTCTATGAAACTGCACTGCATGTTTTGTGAGATTCTTGCTTTCTATTACTTAAGTGTGTTCCCTGATCCTGTAGATGCCACAGGCTTGCTTTTTTTTTCTCTCTCTCTCTCTCCTGAACCTCAATTGTCTACTTTGTATAGGGTGCTGTCCACTACTGAGCCTTCAGTGCCTTCCCATCAATCCCCAATTTGAAAGATAATCCTTCACTGTCTTTCAGGCTCTATGCCTCAGAGTTACTAATAATTCACTGATGCACTAGTCCTTTCCACCATATTCACATTTATTAATAACTTGTGGAGATACTGATCCCTTCACTCAATCATATTTACATGTTTTATGTATTATTGATATGATATGCTTTTGTTTGTTTTTCTTTGTTTTTGTGTCTCTATTAGAGATGATTTCTTCACTGGCAGACTTTCTTAAGTTGTAGAGCACTTGCCTACCAAGCAGCATGCAGCCTGGAGTTCAAAATCCAGTACTGGCAAAAAAAAAAAAAAAGAGAGGGAGAGAGAGAGAGAAGAATGATTTCTTTGTAGTTTCCACAAGGGTTGCATAAAATATATTATGGCTATTCAAAATTTAGCCAACAAAACTTACCTTTAGTTGAATATAAAGACAATTTACTTTTATTTCCTTCCCATTACACATTCAATGTTATTCCTTTCACACTTTACATCTCTCTATACTTTATATTCATTAAGAAATAGTATGTTTGTTTCATTTTAGTTTTTGTTTCTCACTGAAGTTAAAAAAATTTTTTGGTAGTTCTAGGTTTTGAACACAGGGCTTCACATTTGCTAGGCAGGCACCCTACCACTTGAGCTACTCTGCTAGCCCTGAGGTTAAAAATTGTTTACACTCTGACTTAGAGTATTTGAGAATTCTAAAAATGACTAAAATTTACTTTTATCCAGTGAGATTAATACCATTTTCATGCCATTTTAAGGTCACTTTTTTTAATTTTTGCTTTTGTCATCTTAAGCTGTCTCACCACCTCCTTAAGGAGGATACCCACAGAATATTCTAAACCAATCAGCTTTGATAAGTGCAGGCCTTAGAAGACAAGACTGAGGAATCCATTATTGAATAAGGATGAGTGAGTTTTAGTGCTGTCCTCACCTAAAGTCAGTTTCATGGTCTTTCTCTTTGTGTATAATTGCTGAAAGCACAGTTTTGGTTGACTTTATTACCTAGAAATACCACCTCATAGAAAAAGTGCTTACTTATTTTATATTCTTATTCAATGAATGAACTCTTCATATACTGTTAAAAGGAATGAAAATCAGTGAGACTTTATTAGCATATATTAATTATGCAAATTAATGGATCTCAGGGTTTTGCACTTGCTTGGCACGTATTGTACTTCTGGAGTCACACCTCTAGCCCATTTTTCTCTGGGTTTTTTTGAGATTAGTTGTTTCCTTTTTTTTTTTTTTTTTTTTGGTTTTTTTGTTTTTTGTTTTTTTCGACATGGACTAGCCTGGACCCAATCCTCCTCATCTTGGCCTCCCAAGTACTTCAGATGATAAGCAATGGCCATTGGTGCCTGGCTCAGTATGACATTTTCATATATCTATGTGGTATACTTTGTCACAAACACTGTTTTACACACTCTTCTCACCCTCCTGGTTTTCCTCTTCCTTCCCTCAAATAGTCTCTACTACTTTCATGTCTTTCAAAATAGTCATCATATGTCACATAAAAACTCTTCCTGCATAGAATTATTTACAGATCTCTCATTCATCCTTGATCTTGATACTCATGAAAATACTAATTTTGCTTGGCACCCGTGGATCATGACTAAAATCCTAATTACTTGGAAAGCTGTGATTGGGAAGATTGTGTTGAGGGGTAGCCTGGGTGAGGAAGTGACCCACATCTTCTAAATAATGTGAGCAAAATGGACTGCAATAGGACACCTGGTTTAGAAGCAGCAAGCCATGAGTTCAAATCCTTTTCCCACAATCTAAAACAAATGAAAAACTAAAATATATACTTTACTGTATACCTTTCTCAGACTGGTGTATTTACTATTAGCAAGAGAAACTGGTGTAACTGAAGCAGGTTCTATAGTCATTCATGCCCAGAACCTGTTAAGAAAAAAGGTTTCTGCTAGCAAAAAAGGCCTTGGTATTTATGCATTCTTCCTGGATTTGAAGGATGACATTTACTAGGAAGAGACTTTCTAATGAACTGAGAACTGGGTATATAGTTAGGGAAACAGCTAGAGAGAGAGTGACATATATGAAAATGAATAACTCCACATAAGCAATGGATTTTGGAAGGTATTACCAGGATCCATAAAATGGAAGGAATGGTAGCTACACCTGATGGGCCTGGAGGATCTTCTTATTCAGAAAATAGAAAAGCTAAGGGAGAAGGTGCTACTCCTGATGATTTTGAGATCTTCAGGGAAAGAGGCAATAGGATGTCCTCAGAAGCTGGTGACGAACTTGCAGAATGAAAAAAGGTGTTGAGAATTATTTCTAAATTGATCTCATCATGTTTGAAATGGCAGATTCCAGGTGAGAGGAGCATAAGAAACAGTATACTAGTCAGCTTTCATTCTGTAACAATTTCTTGTGGTAGTGAAGCTATAGGGTTCAAGTTCTTTTTTACTTCCTAGTTAGGGAGGTCCCATCCATGATTAAAAGGCTCTATTGAATTTAGACATGGGGCCTAGCAGCATATAGGATGAAGAGCATGTGGTGGAGCAAAACCATAAATACCATGTTAGGGAGCAGAAGAGCAAAAGTAGAGCAGGGTCCAGTGAGCTCCCTTGATGGCTTGTCCCAAATATCTGAAGACCATACTGAGCCCCAACTCTTCCAGGTTTGAATACCATCCAATAGTCAAGCAAGGGACAAATCCCTCACTCATTTGCCTTTGGTTGACACTGGTTCAAACACCACCAGGTAGGAGGGAATGCGGAGTGGTTTGTCAATAAGTAGGAAGTTACAGCAACAATAAGGAGTAATACTTTCTGTATATGCAGATGTGTTTTTTCTATCTGTTCCAAGATTGTACCTTTATTTGGGGCATTTGTGAATGCCCTGAATTAGCTAAGTGTTTAGAAACTTGTCTCAGACCAAGGCCAGGTCCCTGGCCCAGTTCTTCTTATGGCTATTATAAATAAGTAAACTGAAGCTGTCTTCACATTGCCAAGCTCACTGGAAAGACTGTGTACGTGCATGTGGGGTTCATGGCAAAGGGAAGATGTTGGGAAGGTGTTGAAGGTTGGAGATGTTTTTACTCTCTGACACAATTGGAGTTGTCTAGATAGTATGTTCAAAAATTAATTTCAGATAGAGGCAGCACCTGACCTTACTGAAGTTACAGTATCAGAAGAGCATCAACTCTGAGGTATGCTGGGTCTCACGGGTGATGTTCAGCAGGACTGTACTTTCTAGGGAGGAGTATACTTTAGTGGATAACTATGGGAGAGGAAGGACAACAGAGGGGGCACCATCAGCTCCTGGACCAGATATCCTTTCACCTGAGCTGAGAATGTCTTTCAGGTGACAATAGAATGGGGTTGTTGTAGTACCTCAGTTTGAGGGTAGGTCATAGACTTCAGAAGTTTAAGAAGGAGATACAGTTCAGGAATGTTTGCTTATGAAGTATTCTGTTTCTTCTGACCAATTAAGGTAATGTTTTTGAGGCAGAATGTAGGAATCACAAAAGTATGACCCTTACTTTGTTTTAGATTTACTGAGGAAAGACATCTAAGTGTAATGGGAACACAAAGGATGGTGTTTTTTAATCACATGTGTTTTCTACGATTACTTTGCTTTGGTAGTATTTTAGCTGTTTGTATTTTCTTTTTTTGTGGGAATATGGTTTGAACTCAGTGTCTAACATTTGCTAGGGAGGAACTCTGCCACTTGAGCTCTGCAGCAGCAAGTTGTTTGCATTTTCATTAAGGGAGATGGTGTAATCAGTGTGTACCTTGTGACAATTGAGAAAGCCTGTAAAGTACAGAGGAGGAAACAAGATACATTTGCTTCTGTCTGCTAGAATACACATTTTTATTACCTTGAGGGTTTATTTTGGCCTATGGAATTGTTGTGAGAGCTACAACTTCTTTTCTAATTAATATTTGTGCTTGCTTTTGTATGTTCTTACTTTTTTTTTCTTTTTTTTGCAGAAGTAGGGCTAAAACTCAGGGCATATACCTTGAGTCATTCTGCCAGGCCTTTTTTGTGAAGGTTTTTTTTTTAAGATATTGACTCAAATACCATTTGCCTGGGCTGTCTGCAAACCATGATCCTCCTGATCTCTGCCTCCTGAGTAGCTAGGATTACAGGTGTGAGCCACTGGCACCCAGCTTCTAACTTTTTTCTGTGATAATGGGAAAATTTCTCACACAGAACAGGTGTGAGAAATCCTTGTCCGTAAAGACAAGTGACTGAAGTCGTGTTTGTGACCTGTGTCCCCAGTCTCAGGAGGATGAAGATGCTGGACCTGCTTGAAGCAGTGGTGAGGGACTTTAGCCTCCCCAGTACAGAGCTGGAGTCCGGGGTCTTAGTTGCCTGCAGTGCCTTTTGGTCCTCCATCTTCTCTGTAGGGTGTGGATCTGCATAGTTGAGCAGGACAGTGTCATGCTGTACTCTACCTCTGGGTAACCTCATCCATCCTGGAGCACTCAGTTCTCTCCCTAGATGAGATGATGACAGGAGGTAGTAAGTTCCCAGCAGGAGAAGCTGTGATCCTTGGTGTTCCCAGTGCATGATTTTTTGTGACCATGTTCTGCTTTGAATGTAACAAATAGATCCAGTGAGATGTCAGAATTACTATGAAGTGTCTGTGAGTATAGATGGGGAATCAGAGTATGATAAAAATGAAATGCATTGAATATGTAGAGACCACATCACCATGTGAATTACTATGCAGAGGTTTTCTGTTTCCACTGCTATGACATTCACAATTCTTATCACAAATGTGTGTGGGACATATTAGGAGCCACTGACCTTTGAGGATGTTACTGTGAACTTCACCCTGGAAGAATGGGGCTTTTTGGATCCTTCCCAAAAGAAGCTCTACAAAGAAGTGATGCTAGAAACCTACAGCAACCTCTCCTACATAGGTAAATGAAGCATTATTAACTTATTCAAACTGTGCACTGCTGTTCTGGCTTACTGTTGTTGCCTGGTGGGGTGTTTAAAAAGGGACAGTAATGGTACATATACATGCATGATCATATTATACCATGAAAATACTGAGCTTTCAAATTGTTCTTTCATATTGATTAAATACTAATGATTTCTCTGTGTCTATATCTTATCTTACAAACAAAGGAGAAAATGAAAATATTGAAGAGGTCTTCAGGAATCCCAGAAGAAATATGAGGTAATTGGTACTCATAACCAAAACAGTGAACATCATATGTGGCATGACAAGAAGATTGAAAACCAAGTAAATGAAACCCCAACTTCCTGTTGTAAATTGATGAAATTAGTGAAAATTTTCTCTAAGGCTGGAAAAATAAGTTAAACATCAGAATCAGAAAATTTAAAATGTGGTATGTGCCATTATTCATAAAATATTTTGTTCCAAGGAGTCACAAGAGACCCTGTCCAATTGCTCAATGTACAAAAATTATCAATAAGTTTGTGCACAAACTTACTTAACTATATTAAATTTCCTCAGAGTGGGAGTATCATGTGCACTGGCATAGACTGGCACACTTTTCAACCTATCTCCCTCATGTTCATTCTTGTACTTCACAATCCAACATGCTTTTGATCCAAGGCATCTCAGTAAGCACTTTAAGTGTATTTTAGTGTAGTAAAACTCATTCAGTGTTGTCAAACACCTAACATGGAAATAGTATTATGGAAACATATGTGAACACCACTCTTTTGATAATAGCTGATCACAGGCCCTACTGCAGAACATATAGTACATTTGTGTCCATAAATCCTTATAGTAATGAATGCCATCACTTCTCTTAACAAGTCATTAATAACATAACAATGATAATCTTTGTCTGTTTTACAGACCTGAAGTGTTTGAGGGACTACATGAACACAAACAATGTATTCAATGTGGAGAATCCTTTCAACAGACTCCAGAGAACACTGTAAGCAAGGAAACTCTGCTTAGAACAGCACCATGTAAAAGCAACATTTGTAATACTTACGGGAAAACCTTCCCTGATCGCAATGCTCTTCTAATCCATGGAAGGAAACACAATGCGAAGTCTCAAGGATGGAAGCAGTGTGGAAAAGCTCAACCTTATACCCTTCAAATTCATGAAACAACTCACATTAGAGGGAAACACTGTGGATGTAAACAATGTGGGAAAGCCTACACTTGTTCCAGTACCCTTCATGTTCATGAAAGAATTCACACTGGTGAGAAACCCTATGCATGTAAGCAATGTGGGAAAGACTTCACTCAATCTTGTACCCTTCAGATTCATGAAGCAACTCATATTAGAGGGAAACCCTATGTATGTAAGCTGTGTGGGAAAGCCTTTAATAGAGCCAGTCACCTTCAGAGACATAGAAGAACTCACACTGGAGAGAAACCCTATGTGTGTAAGAAATGTGGGAAAGCCTACACTTGTTCCAGTACTCTTCGTGTTCATGAAAGAACTCACACTGGAGAGAAACCCTATGTATGTAAGCAATGTGGGAAAGCCTACACTTATTCCAGTACCCTTCGTATTCATGAAAGAAATCACACTGGAGAGAAACCCTATGAATGTAAGCAATGTAGGAAAACCTTCACTCAATCTTGTACCCTTCAGATTCATGAAACAACTCACATTAAAGAGAAACCCTACAGATGTAAACAATGTGGGAAAGCCTACACTCGTTCCAGTACCCTTCATGTTCATGAAAAAATTCACACTGGAGAGAAATCCTTTGTATGTAATCAGTGTGGGAAAGCCTACTCTTATTCCAGTACCCTTCGTATTCATGAAAGAACTCACACTGGAGAAAAACTCTATGAATGTAAGCAATGTGGGAAAGCCTTCACTCAATCTTGTACCCTTCAGATTCATGAAACAATTCACATTAGAGGGAAACCCTATAGATGTAAACAATGTGGGAAAGCCTACACTCGTTCCAGTACCCTTCATATTCATGAAAGAACTCACACTGGAGAGAAACCTCATAGATGTAAGCAATGTGGGAAAGCCTTTAATCGAGCCATTCACCTTCAAATACATGAAAGAACTCACACTGGAGAGAAACCTCATGGATGTAAGCAATGTAAGAAAACCTTTAATCAAGCCATTTCTCTTCAAATACATGAAAGAACTCACACTGGTGAAAAACCCTATGGATGTAAGCAATGTGGGAAATTCTTCACACAAGCCAGTCACCTTCAATATCATGAAAGAACTCACACTGGAGAAAAACCCTATGGATGTAAGCAATGTGGGAAAGCCTACACTCAAGCCAGTTACCTTCGTATTCATGAAAGAACTCATACTGGGGAGAAACCTTATGTATGTAAGCTGTGTGGGAAAGCCTTTAATGGAGCCAGTCACCTTCACAGACATAGAAGAACTCACACTGGAGAGAAACCCTATGTATGTAAGCAATGTGGAAAAGCCTTTAATCGAGCCACTCACCTTCAGAGACATAGAAGAACTCACACTGGAGAGAAACCCTATGGATGTAAGCAATGTGGGAAAGCCTACACTTGTTCCAGTACTCTTCGTGTTCATGAAAGAACTCACACTGGAGAGAAACCCTATGTATGTAAGCAGTGTGGGAAAGCCTACACTTATTCTAGTACCCTTCATGTTCATGAAAGAACTCACACTGGAGAGAAACCCTATGTATGTAAGCAATGTGGGAAAGCCTTCACTCAAGGCACTAACCTTCAAGCACATAGAAGAATTCACACGCAAGTGAAACCCTATGGATATAAGCAATGTGGGAAAGCCTTTGCTCATTCCAATCACCTTTGAAGTCCTGAAAGAACTCACACTGGAGAGAAACCTTATGGTATAACCAATGAGGTGAAAATATTCACATCCTCCATGCCCTTAAAGGACATAACAGTAGAGAGAAAGGCTACGGATATGAGCAATTTCCATTGACATTAACAAATGTGAATTCACTATGCAGAGAAATTCAATGAATGTAAGGAATGAGAGACAACCTACCCTCTATCCAGTATCCTTCATCCTTCATACTCATCAAAGAACTCAAACAGGACAAACGCAATGGATGTAAGCAATGTGGAAAGCCTTCCTTAGTTCTAGTACCTTCATGCACCTGAACAAACTCATGTTGTAAATAAACACTTGGGACATGTCAAATATGGTAAAACATTCAGATATCCCAGTTTTCTTGAAAGATATGAATGATCTCAGAAATGCTATCAACATAAGCAATGTGGGAATGCCTTCACCTTTTCCTTTAATCTTCTTTGACATGACACAGTTCACATTAGATTACACAGTGCTACTCATGTGCATAATGAGGCTAAGCCTTCACACATTCCAGTGCACTTCCAAAACATACAAAATTATGAATGCAGAATAGTTGAATTAGGAAGGCAATGTGGAAAGTCTTCATTCATTTCCGTGACCTCAAACATGAACGTCCTCACATTGGAGAGAAAATCTATAGGAGTAAGCATAATGAACTTGTCTGTATTCATTCCGTTAACCATCAAACAAATGAAATAATGCAATCTGTGATGAACATGGCAGAAGTAACATATATGGGACTGTCTTCTCTCTTTCCCATTACCAAAAAATATATATAAGATATTACACTGGAGGGAAACTGTATTGAAGTAATTTGGGAAAGCCTTCACATACCTGCTTCCTTTTAGCACCATGAAGGAAATCCATTCTTGCACTCATGAAAATACCCAGTTCACATGACTTTTGTTAGCAAAACATGACATGTCAACTGCTTTCCTCCAGAGATATGATGAAAGGTGGTATGAAAAGAAAACTTGATTCATGTCTTTGTCCTTGAAGAGAAGGGACACTACCTCCAAGCCACAGGTCTCATCCAGTTCATTTTCTCCTAGTTATTTTGAACCAAGGGTCTGTGAACTACTTGCCCAGGCAAATACCAACTATGATCCCCTCTTTCCAACTATGTCTCACCCTCTCAAGTACTAGGATTATAGGCCTAAGCCTGTGGTAATTGGATTATACATTCTTAGAGATCCATGGGAAATGTATTTCTAAATTTTTCTCTGGGAAATTTTTATGCTTCTTATACTGGTGCTAGCCTATAAACACAGGATCATGGGATCCTGCATGAATAGTCTTGCTTAAATGATAGGAGGAGTGCCTTCTTTTATGTGGGAGTGGAATTTGGACTCAGGGCATCAAATCCCTAACTTTAAATCCCAGTATGTCCAATGGAGAGAAAGGATTTAGTGTACCTTCATGTAATTCTTTTCAGCACCCATTGTTTCTGGGATCTTTATTTCTAACCATCTTTTTCTTCTTTCCAAGAAGTCATTGCAATTTTTGCAGTACTAGTGTACATGTTATATATTATGCAAATATTATCCACATTTCATGCTCTCGTTTAGAATGAATAATTTCAAGTGCTTTAGGATGAGGTGTGGAACTGCAAAGAACTGCCTAAAGAGAAGATTCTCAAAATCCAAGTCATCTCTTATATGTGAGGAGGAGGTGTGACTTAAGCAGTGAACACCTGCTTTACAAGTGCAAAGCCCTGAGTCCAAAACCCAATTACACCAAAAAATGTGAAATACATCTTTGTTGGGAGAATTAAAGAATACTGAAACTATCAATTATAAGATTATTTTCTAAAGGATGGCAAAAAGGAAGTATCTGATTTCACAGTTTCAGATGGAATGCCAAAAAGGGGGGGGGGGTATTTGTTTTGGTAAACTTTGATGATGGTGACACCAAGGATAAATTTGTAATTTACAAATATCATAGTGTGTGCTGGTTTGGGGTGTCTGATGCCTGTCAACTCATCTACTCAGGAGAAAAAGATTGGTAAAATCATAGTTTGAGACCAACCTGGGCATAAAGTTAGTGCAAATCATCTCAGACAATAACTCTGTATAGTGATATTTGCAAACAATTCCACCTACATGTAAGGTATCTGTGGGAGGATTATAGTATGAGGCAGCAATGGTCAAAATGGGAGACCCTATATGAAAAGCAACTACAATAGCACTGAATAACTTAGGAGCCTTGCTTGAGCTCCAAATGCCCGTGTCCATGGTCAAAAATGCATGACAAAGCCTGTCAGAACAGAGCAAAACAGTGAAGGATGTTGTCTGTGGGACCTTGTCACAGACTTCAGCTATTGGTGGGCAGTTGTGTGGGTACAGTGGAGTGGACATTTGGGGAGAAATAGAGGCCTGGAAGAGCCTCAGGGTTTTCCCTGCATGACAGTGCTCCAGGGTAGTCAGTGAGCAATGGGTGTGATAAGCTATGTTTCTGAACAGTCTGTTAACAAAGGCCCCTCCTTATCTAAGGAAAAAACAAAGAAACATGGATTCTATTCTCTATGTCATGACAAAAACAAGAACAAAAAGACCATACCTTAAAATGTTCAACATCAGAGCTAATGAACACAAACCAGATATAATTTTTAAAATCTTGTTTAATAATAGATAAAATTAAATGTTTGCCACTCCAACATTTGACAAACAGCACAATAAATAAGTACACATCCTTGAAAGATCAAGTGAAAAATTCATGTACCATCAAATTTTCCAAACAATTTTATTTCATCAAGTACCCATAAAAGAATTTTTCCCAATTTTATACAAAATTTATGAAATTTGCATGCTAAGGCATCATTTCATCATTAAAATCTTACATGTAAAAAAGCAAACAATTCCTAACTGCTTATGTAAACAGCAATTTCACAGAAAATAAATTATTTAAGGCAAGAACCTCAAGGCACTAGTGACTGGATCAGTGTGCTATTCCTGGCTGTGCTGATCTATAGGATAGTACCCTCCAACAGCAAATGCTGGGGCTTCTTCATTCCTAAAAAATTTGTCATGACCCCCCAGAATAGGGACCTTCTTTGAATTATGCATCTGTGCCCTTCATGCTTATTCCTTCTGAAAATAGGACAAGTGTATGAAGGGAATTGAATGTACAGAGTCCCACAGAGATATGACGTCAGAGAAAGAGGGATAAGAACATCAGGCAAGGGTACTGCAAGTGAATTGAGGGCTCATGTCCACAATCAGGAATTTGGAACTAGGCAGAGGGCTGATGCATTCTCAGATGGTTTTCTTTTTGTCTGTTTTTAGCCATGAAACTGAAAATGTACCAGATATACATTATTTAATGTATAAAGTACTGTTATATGGAAACAAATTATACAAAGGAATCAAGTACAATGAAAGGCAACCTTTGAGCTAGCTCAGAGAAGGAGGCTTCATTGCACAGGGTCAAAAGGCAACCCCATATTTCCATGCTTCAACACAGCTCCAAGGGCGAAGAACACAACTGATCTATGTGAGGCCTAAGTTCCTACTGATGATCAGAGAAACGGGAAGATATAACACTGGGAGCCCATCTCCTAGTGACAAAACTGTACATTTGAACATCTTATATTCCTTACATAGACCATCTCAATTCAGTTACTTTAAGGTTCTTATCAAAAGAAACTGCCAAATCCAAAAACCCAGTCTCTAGGAGACTACTGAAATGTGGCTTTCTTGAGTCTGAGCTTCACTGATTTTCATCATGTATTCAAAGAGAAGTGTGAATCTAGAAAAACTATGCATGTTAAAATTGAAATGCTGTACAGAAAATGGTACCAGATAACCACAATAATACTTTCAGAAAGGAGAGAACACCCTCCAGCTCACCCAATTTCAAACTCTCTTATTGTGGAATACAAAACTGTGTTGAGTTCTACAGATCTACATTATTTAAAGTGCATATTATAGTACAGGATGTTAATAAAAATTGTTTTATCAGGCATTGACTAATGAATTCTGTAACAATTTCATCCAGTTGGCTGATGAGCATGGTTAGTTATCATTATTTTCTGGGTTTTTCTGTTGTTTATTTTTCCTGATTTTTTATGTAAGAACAGGGCTTTAAATTCATGTCTTTATGCTTGCAAAGCAAATTCTCCACCACTTAAGCCACACATTCAATATTTTAGCTCTGGTTATTTTTGGAAACAGGTTGTCAGGAACTATTTGCCCTTCACATGAAACATGAAAATAGATGAATCCTTCAGAAAAGAAATGAATAGCTTGGTGACAGGTCAATTGCCTAGCAGGAGCAAGGCCATAGTTTCCATCCCAAGCAGTTGAAAAACCTAAACTAAACAAAATAAGACAAACAAAAAAGAAATGAACTAAAGGAATTCAACCTTTAATTAACCCTACAAAAAGCACAGGACACCTTTATTATTTGTATTGGTTTCTTCCTAGTTTTGCCTTGCCTACTGCAAACCAGCTAATCAGTAACTGAGACCCCTTTCCAACAATGGTTATTTCAACTTCCAAATTAAAAGATCATTAAAATGCACAATACAGATGGGAGAACTTGTTGGATCCTGGTGGCTCACACCTGTCACCCTAGCTACTTGGTGGCTGAGGTCAGGAGGATTATGGTTTCAGGCCACCCTGTAGAAATAGGAGACTCTATACATAAATAACTAGTGAAAAATAAGCTTGAGATAGGTCTCAAGTGGTAGTGGTCGTTTCTTTGAAAGGGAAGTTTTCAAGTCCCAGTCCCACCATAAAAAGAAAAAAATCTTTATCTTTCATATGAATTTACCAAATTGTTTAATTTGGCTCACTAGGTCTATTAGATCTATTCTGTCACTCATTTACACCCCATTACATAACTATCCATCAACATAAATACGGTCATCTCATTTTGAGTTGGAGCAATGATTACTGAGTTTTGATATTAAACTGTTTGTCATTGCATCTCCCCATGGCCAAACATTTCTATGTGCTTGATCTAGTGCTAGCAGATGAAGAGCTTGGTTATGGCTCACCTGTTCTGAGAACCAGGACAACTCAGAGTAAACACAGGCAACTATGCACAAAAACCACACCTACTGGTTGATAGGCAAACACTACAAATAGGATACAAAGGTAACCAAATAATTCTTATAAGAAAAATGCTTAAACGAAATGCTAACAGGAATATAGAGGACTGTCATCAGCAAACAGCACATGTCATCATACTTCTACATAAGATAAAGGGCATATAAGAATGTTGGGGATTTTTGGTGTCACGTCTTTGTAAAAGAATTCACCAAGAATAGAAAATAGGATGTGCAAGAGGTTTACTTGGGAAGCAGTGGGCAACTGTACACAGGGTAGTCCTACTGCTCTGATATGAGAGTTGGGCAGGTTTGTTAATGTGATGCAAAGCCAAAGAAAATCAAAGGTGCACCCTCTAGTAGGAACATTGCACTGAGGATTATGAGAACTGAAGCTTTTATTGTGGTCTGTACAATGGGGATGGATCATTCCTGGAAAACTGGTTTATGTGTCATTAACTCTCATAGTGTGAACTAGATGCTTGCAGCTCAAGCCTTTAATGCTAATTGTTAGGGTGAACATAGGGCAGCTACATGAGGAGTGAACGCTTCCTCATCACAGTTGGCTTACTGAAAACTCTATACCCAGCCCTAAAGAGTAACAAACCTTTAGCCACTTACTAGAAATTTCCCACCCTCATAGAAAGACCCCATTATCTCAGAAGTGTCAGAGGGCTGATGGAGGATATTCCTGTCCAGTGACTTTCATGGGAGTTCTCCCTGGGACTTCCTTCTTCCTGGGACTCCTACCACTAACTTCCTATATCTATCCCTAGTCTGCAAGCACCTCTGGGCTCCTGGGCTCCTGCTGGGGACTGCCTCCAAAGAATCCTTCTACCAGTAAAGCATGTGCTGATGTATTGAGCTATCTCTGTGCTTCTTTCAATCTAACATCTCTGTCTCCTTATCTATCTCTGCATTCATTTCTGTCCAACATGCCTTTCTTCCAGTTAAAAGTAGGTACTCAGGAGGGAGAAACAAGGATGATTGCAATTCAAAGCCAGCCTGGACAATTAGTTCATGAGATCATATCTTTAAAACAATGAACAAAAATCAGGGCTAGTGGATAGCCCTGTTCAACTGGTAGAGCACCTGAAGTATGAGGCCACAAGTTTAAATCCAAATATGCCAAAAAAAAAAAAAAACCTCTCATAAATTTGCCTCATGTCATCAACATGTCCAAATGCTTGGTTAGAGGATATTTTGCCTTGTTTTTTGTAGGCTCCATGGGTTTTAGGTCAGCAAGACCCTGCAATATGTCACAGGCATTTGGTGGTCTTAGCTCTCCTAGGATGTGACAATATCAACAGACAAGCCAGGGTTTTCATCCATAAGGTTTTCTAATTCTTTCATTCATCCTAATCAGAGAGTTCCTGCTTCTTAGCCAAGACAGTCTCACCACAGCAGCCATTATTCCATCCTCTTTGTTATCCAATAAAATACAAGGTTTTTGCACATATTATTTTGGTAGTGGTTTGTCCATTCTCTTACACTGAGTGTGTAAACATTTTAAAAGGCATACAGAAGTCAGGGATACCTGAGGAAATGAGGAGAAAGGCTAACTTGTGCTATAACTTGAATGTATTAACTTCTTTAAAATGTTTATGATATAAATAAGTTGGGTATAAATTTGGTGACATAAGAATGAATTAAATGTTTCCATGTATTCAGGAGGAACAGAAGGAATATATTTTCAACTTAAGTTTATTTAACTTACATACTACTCCTTCTCTTCTGACTTTATTAACATAAGAGAGAAATAACTGCACAGTGAAATAAGACATCTACCATTGTCATAGACTTCATTCTCTGAATATCATATTAAATAAAAAATGAAGTGGACACTTAAAGGCATATTCTTTATATAACTGAAGGGTCACAGAGACTTCTTTAGGCCATTCATGGAGGTGGCAATTATCTTAATGCAGAAAGGAAAATAAGACTGTGCAGGGAGCTATACTGAGGTTAATGGGGAAGCTATGGAGAAAATGTACTCCAGGGTCAGAGCCTTGGATAGGCTGCTCTCCAATTTGTTGAAGGGAAGGGGCAGTGAGGGTAATACATGACCAAAATTGGTCATATACTTCTTCAGATTTCTGCATAGAAGGACATAGAGGGTGAAATCCCCAAACACAGAATAAATACAGTAAGAAACTTAATATTAACACTTCCAGCCTCTACAATGCACAATGCATTGTCCATTTATCATGGACATTTATTGTGTCTGAACTGAAGGCAAAAAAGGCACTGCAGAAAAGCATTAACTTCCTTCACCAGAAATCCATAAGAACAAAGTCCAGAAAACTAAAGTGTCAGTGAAAAATGGCTAAAGGGAGAGAGTAGTCAAGTTTGAAAGTTAAAATCTCTGTGGGGCTGGCTTTAGCAGGATCTACAAATTTATAAATTTCACCTACAAAATTCTATCAGGATGTCCCAATGACATTCAGAAGAATCCTTCCACCTTTTGATACTGGTTCTTTGGTTGGGGGGATTATTCCTTTTGAGATTTTAAATTTTTCCACAAGTATTGTCTTGGAGAGTAGTCTATTTCCCTAAGTCATCACTTGAAATTTCTACAACCAAACCTTCAAGGAATGTGGCAAATGTACTCTAATATCACTACCTCACACTAGATACAGAGAAGCACATATTGTGATATGTCAAAATCTGCAGATAGGAGGTAGTCTAGGATAGCCAGGGTGGGTATTGAAGAAGCACAGATCATAGGCTAGGCAAAAAAGGGCATTACAACACAAACATCTTTTAGAGACAATAGAAATTAGTGAAGGGAGTCACGTTGAAACAAAACCCAAGGGTGAGCATGGAAACACACATCTTTAAGATACAGATACAAAAATGTAGGAAGGAGTTGCCTTTAAAGTTGTCCTTAGTGCCAAATCTTTGTGACCAATCCACCTAAGAGATTTTTTTTCAAAATCCCCCTGTCAAGAAGATCCATGCAAACATTCATCTATCAGAAAGACTCCTGGAATTTCAACCCCCTCAAACTGCTCAGCAAATATTTTCAAACTGTGGAAATGTTAGAGTGGATGCTATTGGTCTCAGCAAACATTTTCACACTGTGGAAAGACTTCAATTATTTATTTGGCAGCAATGTATTATAACTCAGGGCTTCCACTGGCTTGGCAGGCACTTTTCCTCTTGAACACCATTCTCAGCCCAAATATCTTCAATTTTCTTCAATCTGACACATAGCCTCAATACACAGAAGAACATCATGTTGGCTTTCTGAAAGATGGAATTACTCTTGCTAGGGTTCAGAGAACAGACTCCCTGCTGCAATCATTGTTGATCCAACACTCTACTTCCTGGATATACTGAGGTAAGATTTGTGCCCACAAATCCATGTAGCCTTGCCTTCATAGATTTTCTGGCTGACTTTTGTGCTTCATATCACATGAACTTAACTTATATGCTTGAGAGCTCACATACCCATGATAGATGCATATTTCTGGGTGTCTGAGCAGTGTTTGCACTTCTATGGACCTTCTAGCCATTGTCATCAAAAAGGCTTTCCACAGCAATTGCCACCCAGCATATCATTTGCCCTAGTGGGGTCTTTCTGATGGGTCAGTCTCTGTGGTAGGTTTCCACCTGGGCCAAGGGATTCCATGTGATACTTTTTGCAGTAAATGTGGGAGAATACCACATTTCCCAGCTCTTGTACTTTGTGGACCTAGACAACTCATATGTGGACCAAAGTTTAGCCTTGGTAAGTTACCCTCAACATACTATGGGTGTACTGCCCCCCTCCATTATATTCTTGTGACCACACATTACTGGAACATTGGTCTGTAATGGGATACTCAACTCTGAAGGTCACAATGTCTTCATAGTCATTCCTCCACTCCCTAATGAGTAGAAATTCTGTTCATTCTGTCTTCAACCAAAATTTTTTGGGGCACTAATATTTGAATTTAGGGCCTCAGTCTTGCTAGGCAGACACTTTACAACTTGAGCTACTCTGTCAGACATGAACCCAGATATTAAGTCACCTCACTTAGTATTATTCCCAAATCATAAACTTTGGTTCCTTCCAAGGAAAGAAGGAATGTTTTCAATATGTTTCCTTTTCATTATAACTATACTTCCCTGTTTTTATTTACTATATAAGCTGTTAGGAGCACCATGTATCACTCAAATTTTTTTATTTAGATATATTTTTCTGCCAAATATCATAGCACATTACACTGCAGTTTTGTTTCATCATGTCAGAAGATGCAGAAAAATTTCAGTCAAATTATTTGCCACATTTCTTCAAACACCCAAAATAATCTTTTAAATGGCAGTGAAAATGTCCCCCCCCATTTTGATAATCTTGTAATCAATTGAAATATTAAGGTTTCACACAGAAGCAAAGACATTTCGACAGTGTTGCAAAGCACATTTTGAACCTCCATGAATAGAAGAAATAAAGAACTACAAAGATGAACAATGAGACAGTATAAAATACAAAATATTTTCCTTATAATTTACATGTGTATTATTATTGTATTCTAATCTCTGACAGTTTGCAATGCTGGCTGTAATAATGCAGCTATTTTTTTTCTTCTGATTCATTTATTCATTTTTTGATACAGACATATACACATTCATATGGGCAAAAACACATTCTTGATTTTCTTTTGTGGATGTAGTGGGCTTTGACATTGGGTCCTCATCCTTGCAGGCAAGCACTCTAACATCGTCAATTTTTTTTGGTACTGGGGTTTGAACTCAGGACCTTAACCTTCAGTCTTTCCAGCAGCCCTTTTCTAGGACGAGTTTTTTTGAGATAGAGTTTTGAAAACTATTTTCCCAGGGTTGCTTCCAGCAGTGATCCTCCTAATCTCTACCTCCTGAGTACCTAGAATTACAGATGTGAGTCACCAACACACAACTTACATCCTCAAAATTTAAGTAGAGAAAAAAATGATATATGAGCCTGTGAAGAAATCTTTTTAATTCAATGGCAAATATTGTTGGTAAAAAAATCACAGATGGCAGCACTGACTCATCATGTGTGGGACTCAGTTCACAAATGAAAATGTGAGTCTGCATTATGAAATCATAAAGAATATCAACACAGTGACAACAGATCATTAAACAAAATTCATGTCATGTGTCTGCCTAGAGGTGCGTTCCTTTTCACTTGCTCCCACTCCCAAACATGTAAAACAAATGAACCCAAACAGTAGAGACTTCAGGTAGATGTGATTCAGTGTCATGCACGAACCATGGTACAAATTAAATGTCTGAAAGAAGGAGGTTTCCACAAAGTGTCTTTCCTCTTCTTAGACAAAACAACTGCTTCATGCATTCTTCCAGAAGTCTTCATTCCAAAGAGTTTGGTCGAGCCAATAACCCATGATTTTGCAACTGACTATTCTTATTAGCTAAAAAATCATTTATGAAAATAAAAACATTATGTTTTCACTCACATAGTGAGAAGCTGTAGGAAGATAAAGTATGACACTTTTAAGACCAAATCCTAAGAGCCTCAGTACACCTGGGCAGCTCCTCTTATGTTATCATTGGATATCACAGAATTTAAATTTCTCAAGTAACTCTCTGCAAGAACTGGAGTAAAACATGGGCCCACTTTGCATGGTGAGAAGTTCTGCTAAAACTCCAAAAGTGAAGAATCCAGCAAATTTCAAATTCCAAAACTATTTTGCAAAGTTTTAGGACAAACAATTTAAAATAATGTACACAAATATGTGTACCATAGAGAAATCTCTTACATCCTCTGTTAGTAATACTTTAGGACAGCAACACTATTTTTTATATACCCATTTGCCATGTACACGTGAAACTTAATACACCCAGGAAAAACCAGTCATCCTCAAACTCAACTTAACACAAGTGCATAGCATGATTAACAGATCTACAAGTACTGACAAGTTCAAACAGTACAAAAACTGTTCAGAGACATTGAAGAAATAATACTCATTGTTAAAGCAAATATAATAGTTCTTTCTAAGTGTAAAATAAGGCAGGTTGATGGTTCCAACAAGAATATCAAGGTAGCAATCTAACCTGGCATTAGTCCCAAATTTTTCAGATGAAATAAAATAGAAAGGAAGATTTTATTGGGCACTGGTGGCTCACACCTATCATACTAGCTGAGGTCAGGGGGATCATGGTTTGAGCCTATCATGTGCAAAGAGTTCTGTAGACTCAATCTCCAAATAACTAGAGAAAAACAGTCTCAAGTGGTAGAGCACCTTCTTTGTAAGGGAAGCCCTGAATTCAAAACAGTCCACCCCCCCTAAAAAAAGAACAAAGGTCTTTGTCTTTCATATAAATTTACCTTTAATTTCATTCACTAAGTCTACTATGTCACTAGTGTATCCCCTATTACACAACTATCCATCAACATACGTACGGTCATTTCATTTTGAGTGAGAGTAGTGATTACTGAATTTTGAAGGCCCTGTTGTATGTTATCAAAATAATCACTTGTCTTTTCTGTCAATCTTGCCAAACTTTAAAGACTTCAAAAAATAAACCTTAACTAAATCAGAGTTCATTTAAGTATCTATTCTTGTAAAATACTCTTAAATGACCACCTTATATCTGTGTGATGAAACAACTATTATTTTAAATAATTCTAACACAATTAGTAAGCTGAAGATTTATGACTAAAAGTATGTAGAAGTATGTGTCTAGATTTTCTAAATATTGTACAAACAGTTATAGAGTTAAAAGTGTTTCAGTTTAATGTTTGCACAAATGACCAGCTAAAGCTTTCTTTAATCAAAAAGTTTAAATGCGCTTGTAGTATAGGAAATAAGACTATTTTTGTTTACAGGCACTGTCACCCTAATTTGTAACAGATCTAAAGTTTTGACTTTTGTCAGTGTTGTACACCGATTATTTAACCTTGGGAAAATTCTGAATTTTACTCCAAAAGAAAAAAAACTAAATTAACATGTATATTTAGCATCTATGAAGATGTAATACTAATTGTTTCCAGCTCCTTAATAATGTATTTATACTCCCTAACTATACAAGCTTTCTGAAGTGCAAAGCTTTTTTAAAAAATTTACCAAGCAGGTAAAGGTTTTATGTTCGTGTGTTCCTAATTGTAACAAGGAGCACTTAATGTTGCTGCCATAATGCTCTCAGTCATGATTATTTTCCTAAAATGCTGTCTTCAATGAAAATATCTATACATTTTGAAAACTACTGAACTATTTTTAAGTATTTTAACCATGGCTATTCCATGTTTTGTCACTCACAGAGTGGGTTCTTCTCTGGAATATTTGCAATCAGATCACCAAAATGACCCTAGTCAGCCTTTTGTTTTTGTTGACTTTTTGTGTTCTCCTTGTAAAACTTTTTAAACTCCTGTCTGTTGACATTCTGCAGCATTTTTAAGATGTCAGAACATCATCTATAGGAAAAAATGTTTAAAATGTATATCACATAAGCCCACTTCTTCTAGGCCTGTCTTAGAATTTGGACAAGGCAGCCAGGAATACAGACTGTCAGGAAGTGTATCAGGGAAGCCATTGGGCAGTGGGTCACTTGTCTCTCTTCTGAGCTCTTAGACCTTGGAAGGCTTCTCTCTATATTGTGCATGAAGGATAGGAGCACTGAAAGTAATGCATGCTCATCATTATGCAAAATAGAATCACATACTTCTTCAGAATTATGAATGGAAATAGATGCACTGAGACATCCCCTTATACATAAGAAAAAAGATAACCTTAACTTCAATAGCACTTTTAGACTCAAGGAATTAAGATGAAAAAACAATACATTTAATCTCAATTGAAGGCAAAAGAGGCACACCAGAGAAGTATTAACTTCTTTCACCAGAAATCCACAAAAGAACAAAGGTCAGAAAAACTAAAGTGTCCCTGAAAAAGACTGAAGACACAAAGGAATCACATGTGAAAGCCATTATCTCCAGGGGGATGACTTTAGCAGAAATTGCAAACCTGTTTATTTCATCCACATAAATCCTATCAGGATCTCTCAATGACATTCACAGAAAAATCCTGCTTCTTTTCATACTGGGGATTTTATAATGAAATATCAATTTCAAATTTAAATTACTGCATAAGTTCTACCATAGGAAACTGTGTATTTCCAACGTTCATACTGGAGATTTCTACAGCCCAGAGTTCATGATGAGGTGACAAACATACAATAGATTTTAAAAATCACATGTTGTGATGTCTGTTGTTCTAGTATTGACATGTCCACTCTACACAAAAATGGGAAAAAAAGATATATGAAGAGGCAGAAAAATGTGCATCATAAATGGAAAAGAATGAGAATGTGGATTTCTGAAAAAACTCATTCCATAAACACCTTTGGGAAACTGCCTAAAGTAGAATCAAAGGGTTGTGGGCAACCATCAAACAGGAAAATGGGGATACTATGTGTGAAGAAAATATTGTCATGTCCACTCTCCACAAACAATGAACAAATCATAAGAAATATGGTGACACAGAGAAATGTGGATTGTCAATAGAAAATAATGTAAGAGTTGGTCAAACTGCTTTTGGTGAAAAGCATGCACTCCTTATTGGGCATATGAATTAACTAAAAGTAGCAAAAATATGGCATCTCTCCATTTTGAATTGGTCTTTTCTCTGACCTTTGACTCTGAAGTCACCTTGAAAACACATTGGAATCTAGGGAGGACAGGATAGATATTATCTTCATGACATAGAACCAATAGTATCCCCATGAATGGTCCCTTCTATGGATGGACAAAACTGCACAAAACAACTACAGAATTCCTAGAACTGAGAAAATAAGCAACTGTGAATGGAAGTGTTTAATGATGCACAACTTTGGTCTCTAGCCCCACTTCTTTGTCTACTTAAACCTTTCTCCACAGATGGCTGAAGATGAGCTGAGTGCTACTCTACCATTTTCCAAGGTGTGATCCTAACCACATAATAAGTATAATTACTCTGCCTTCACCATGTCTCTTCATTTGGATTTCAGTTTAGTAGCTGAACCTGGCATGTTGAATCCCAGGAGATTGGGCCTGCAGTCCAAAATTCCATTTTCAGAATGAGAGTATTGATTTCTGAAAAATCCCCAGCAGTGGACCCATTTCAAAAAGACCTCTATAAACTGTCTAATGTACAATGAAAGGGTTGTGGGCATCTATGGTGAAGAAACAGGAAAATGGAAAAACTATGTATGAAGAAGAAATTGTCAATAGAGGATTATCATAAGGATTATAATGAAATTATGAAGATGCATGTAAAACAAGTCCAAAGTAACCATCACTGTTAAGTGCTCGGTGGTGGACAGGAAGAAGAACAAAGAATTAATGTCACAAGAAAATGATTGAAATTATGCAACTGGAAGAGAAAGAAGACACTATAAAATTCACAGAATGTGTCACCACTATCTGAATTTTGTAAATTGCTGAAAGGAGTTCTCCAAAGAAGCAAAAGGATATAAGAACTTAGAACACATAAAGAAAACATGTTTGGAAATTAATGAATGGGCATAAAAATATTTTTTTTGTTTCTACCTATTTGTATTCACAGAAAATAGATTCTCAAAGTCATTGCAAATCAACTATGGACTAGGCTGACTTTGAACCATGAGCCTCCTGATTTCTGCCTCCTGAGTAGCTAGGATTTACAGGTGTGAGCCACCTGCACATAGCTGAAGAGTAGATTTTTAACAAAATGGATTCGGCCATTCCAAGTTTCAATGAACAACAAAATACATAAGCACATATCCATGAATGATCTGAAGACAAATTCATATGCTAACAGAATTTCCTACTATATTTGAGTTTATCTATGTGTCCTTACAACAATACTATTTCACCAATTCTGCATAAAAGTTTAGGACACCTTACTACTTGGGGAAAAAAATCAACAATAAGAGTCAACAACTTCAAAGAGTGAACTTTTAACCCACATTTCATAGGCAGAGGTGGGAGTGAGTAAACATACTGAAATACAGCCATGCATGCCATCAAGAGTCACAACACCTTTTCCATACATGATTAATAATACATGAATGGCAGAATTAACACATTCAAACTCTTGGAAACCAAAACAAGTAAAACTCTGCTTTGAGATTAATAGAAAGTAATATTGTAAATAGACAAAAAAATCTATCAGTCAAGTCAATGTACAGAGCTAGCAGACATAGAGGGAAGCACCAGACATAATAATGGACTATTTATTCAGCTGCCTAGACATTCAAATGATATTTATAAATATTTTTAAATTCCCCTTTTGACAGGCACTAGGGGCTCACTTCTATAATCTTAGCTACTTGGAGACTGAGATTGGGGGACTATGGTTTGAGTTCACAAAGGCAAACAGTTTGTGAGATCCCTTTCCAAATAACAAGAGTAAAATAGACTGGTGGTGTGGATCAGGTGTAAAGCCTGGAGTTCAAGCCCCAGTCCATCAAAAGGAAAAAAATTAAGAATTCCTCTTGCAAACATAGAACTCATCAGTCTACCCACTCTGGTTCCAACCACTCTCGTTCCAATCTAGTAGATTAGGCAATGTGGAAACAGCTGTAAATTTAGGGTTTGATTACAGGCTTAAGAAACACTGGGCGAGGAGTTTCAAAATGGTGACTCAAGGGAAGTAGTTGACAGTGTGAGCTCTGTAAATCTGGAATCTTGCTGAGACACTGGAGCCACACTTGGCAGGAAAAAAAACAAGAAAAAGCAAAACTTGGACACTCTGAACCCCCAGTCCTTACAGGGCTTCTCCATGCCACATTACACTGAGGAAACAGGAGGGCTTCCATGCTGCCAGATGCCACAAGCTCCAAACCAGCTTGTGAGACACAGACCAACAGTACAGGATACAGAGGGAAATGATGAAAATGGATACTCAGTCACAGACCCCAACAAAACAGAGACAGACTATTCCAAGGAACCCAACCAAGCCCACAAGACCACCCTGAAAGAAGAAATCTTGTAAGAAATCACTGATAATTTCATGGAGATGTTACTAGACAAAGTCAACCAAAATGTACAGGAAACACTCAAGAAATTCAAAGACAACAAAAACAGAGAATATGAGAAGATACAAAAACAAATAAGTGAACTCATAGAAACCCTAAATAAATACCAAAGAGAAACAGAGAATACCATAAATAGAGAAATAAATTAATTAAGAGTGAAAATTGATAATATTAAAGAGGAAGTGAACCATGATATGGAAAATTTCAGAAAAAAAAGAAACAGAAATACAAAACACAGTGAAAGGCTACTCCAGCAGAATTGAACAAGCCAAACACAGAATCTCAGAACTTCAACATGAAATTGAACTTAAAGGAAAAACTGAGGAGAAATTACTGAAACAACTCAAGATCTATGAAAGGAATATGCAAGAACTCACCAATTCTAGCAAAAAACCAAACCTGATAATCATGGGCATTGAAGAAGGAGAGGAGGTGCAAGCAAAAGGAATTCATAATATGTTCAACAAAATAATAACAGAAAAATTTTCCAAATCTAGAGAAAACTATGCCCATTCAGGTACAGAAAGCCTTCAGGACACCCAACAGACTTGACCAAATAGAACTACCCCACAACATATTATCATTAAAACAACAAGCACAGAGAATAGAGAAAGAATATTGAAGCCTGTAAGAGAGAAAAACAAATAAAATACAAAGGTAAACCGATCAAAATCACAGCAGATTTCTCCTCAGAAACCTTAAAAGCAAGAAGAGCATGTAGTGAGATTTTACAGGCACTTAATGAAAATAACTTCAACCCTAGGATACTCTAACCAGCAAAACTATCAGCCACAATAGATAGAGTAACAAAAGTCTTCCATGACAAGCAGAAACTAAAACAGTATATGACCACCAAGCCAACACTACAAAAGATTCTTCAAGGAATCCTGCATACAGAAAATGAAAGCATACAAAACTTTGAAAGGACAGGCAGTAGCAAACCACAGGAAAAGAAAAGGCAAGAAAGAAGAGAGTAACAATGAATTAACTCCACACAAACCCTTAAACAAAAAAGACAACTAAATGACAGGAATCACCACATACCTATCAATAAGACACAATTTGGCAAACTGGATTAAAAAAAAGATCCAACAATTGTTGCTTAAAGGAGACACATCTCATCAACAGAAACAAACACTGGTTTAGGGAGAAAGGCTGGAAGAAAATTTAACAAGTTAATGGCCCCCCAAAACAGGCAGGAGTAGCAATACGTATCTCAGACAAAGTAGACTTCAAACCTACATTGATCAAATGAGACAAAGAAGGACACTCCATAATAGTAAAAGGGGAAATACATCCAAAGGAAATAATAATTATCAACATATATGCACCCAATGTCAATTCACCCAATTTTATCAAACATACTCTGAAGGACCTAAAACCATATATAAACTCTAACACAGTGATAGTGGGAGAATTTAATACCCCTCTATCACCAATAGATAGCTCATCCAAACAAAAAATCAACAAAGAAATCCTAGACATAAATTATACCATAGATCAAATGGACCTAAATGATGTCTAGAGAATATTTCATACAACCACTGCACGATATACATTGTTCTCAACAGTCCACAAAACCCTCTCCAAAACTGATCATATTTCTGGCACAAAGGAAGCCTCAGCAAATATAAGAAAATAGAAATAATACCATGCATTCTATCTGAACACAATACATTAAAACGCAACAAAAAAACAACAGTAAAAAACATGCTAACAGTTGGAAGCTGAACAACACATTGCTCAATGTTCAATGGGTCATTGACGAAATAAAAGAGGAAATTAAAAGGTTCCTGGAAGTCAATGAAAATGAAAACACAACCTACCAGAACCTATGGGACACAGCAAAGGCAGTCCTGAGAGGAAAGTTTATACCCATGAGTACATATATTAAAAGGACAGAAAGGTCTCAAATCAATGACCTAATGCTACATCTCACACTTCTAGAAAAACAAGAACAAGCAAATCCCAAAAGAAGCAGAAGGAGAGAAATAGTAAAAATAGGGGCTGAAATCAATGAAATAGAAACAAAAAACATACAGAGAATCAATGAAACAAAAAATGTTTCTTTGAAAAAATAAATAAAACTGACAAACCCCTGGCAAACCTGACTAAAATGAGGAGAGAAAGAACCCAAATCAGTAAAATCAGAAATGCAAAAGGGGAGAGCACATCAAACACCATGAAAATCCAGGGAATCATCAGAGACTACTTTGAGAACCTATATTCTAATAAATTTGAAAATCTTGACGAAATGGACAGATTTCTAGATATTTAGGACCATCCTAAATTGAACCAAGATGACATTAACTACCTGAATAGATCTATAACACAAAATGAAATTGAAGTAGCAATAAAGGGTCTCCCGAAAAAGAAAAGTCCAGGACCTGAAGGATTCTCTGCTGAATTCTATCAGACCTTTAAAGAAGAACTAATGTCAACCCTCCTTAAACTGTTGCATGAAATAGAAAGAGAAGGAAAACTGTTTAACTGATTTTATGAAGCCAGTATTACACTCATTCCAAAAGCAGACAAAGACACTTCCAAAAAGGAGAACTATAGGCCAATATCCTTAATGAACATCAATGCAAAAATCCTCAATAAAATAATGGCAAACCGAATCCAACAACACATCAGAAAATCATCCACCATGACCAAGCCAGCTTCATCCCAGGGATGCAGGGCTGTTTCAACAGATGTAAATCTATAAATGTAATACAGCACATCAATAGAAGTAAAGACAAAAGCCACTTGATCATTTCAATAGATGCAGAAAAAACCTTCAACAGGATCCAACACCACTTCGTGATAAAAACTCTGAGAAAGCTAGGAATAGAAGGAAAGTACCTCAACATCATAAAGGCTATATATGACAAACCTACATCCAACATCCTACTTAATGGTGAAAAACTGAAACCATTTCCCCTAAAATCAAGAACAAGACAAGGGTGCCCACTGTCGCCACTCCTATTCAACATAGTACTGGAATTCCTAGCCAGAGCTATCAAGCAAGAAGAAAGAAATAAAAGAAATACAAATAAGTAAAAACACTGTCAAAATATCCTTACTCGCAGACGATATGATCCTATACCTTAAAGACCCAAAAACCTCTACCCCAAAACTCTTAGACACCATTAAGAGCTACAGCAAGGTGGCAAGATACAAAATCAACTTACAAAAATCTTTAGCATTTCTATACACCGATAACAAACAAACTGAAATGGAATATATGGAAAAAATTCCATTTACAATAGCCTCAAAAAATCAAGTACCTAGGAGTAAACTTAACAAAGGATGCGATTGCCCTCTACAAAGAGAACCACAAACACCTAAAGAAAGAGATCAAGGAAGACTGCAGAAGGTGGAGAGATCTCCCATGCTTATGGATTGGTAGAATCAACATAGTAAAAATGGCTATACTACCAAAAGCAATCTACATGTTTAATGCAATTCCCATCAAAATCCCGATGACATTCTTCACAGAGATTGAAAAATCTACCCAAAATTTCATCTGGAAACACAAGCGACAAAGAATAGCCAGGACAATACACAGCCAAAAGAGGATGGCTCGAGGAATCACAATACCCAACATCAAACTATAATACAAAGCAATAGCAATAAAAAGAGCATAAAACTGGCACAAAAGCAGACACATGGACCAGTGGAACAGAATAGAGGACCTGACTATGAATCCACATAGCTATGCCCAACTTACCTTTGACAAAGGTGCTAAAAATATACAATGGAGAAAAGACATCCTCTTCAACAAATGTTGCTGGGAAAAGTGGTTATCTGTCTGCAAAAAGCTGAAATTAGATCCCTGTTTATCACCCTGTACCAGTATCAACTCAAAATGGATCTAGGATCTTAATATCAGACCCAAAAATCTGAAGTTGATACTGGGAAGAGTAGGAAACACACTGGAAGATAGGTATAGGCAAGGACTTCCTTAATAAAACCCCAACAGCTCAGCAACTAAGAGAAAGTATGGACAAATGGGACTTCATAAAATTAAAAAACTTCTTCACAGCAAAAGAAGTGGTCTGTAAACTGAAGAGACCACCCACAGAGTGGGAGAAAATATTTGCCAGCTACACATCAGACAAAGGACTGATAACCAGAATATACAAGGAACTCAAAAAAATTAAACTCCTCCAAAATCAATGAACCAATAAAGAAATGGGCAATTGAACTAAACAGGACTTTTTCAAAAGAAGAAATTCAAATGGCAAAAAAAAAACACATGAAAAAAATGCTCACCATCTCTAGCCACAAAGTAGGTGCAAATCAAAACCATATTAAGATTCCACCTCACCCCTGTTAGATTATTTTTTGTTTTTTGGCAGTGCTGGGGTTTAAACCATGAGCTTCACACTTGCTAGGCAGGTGCTTTACCACTTGAGCCACACCTCCAGCCCTTTTCCTCACCCGTTAGAATAGCTATCATCAAAAACACCAGTAATAACAGGAGTTGGCGAGGATATGGGAAAAAAGGAACCCTAGTAAACGCTAGTGGGAATGCAAGCAAGTGCAATCACTCTGGAAAACAATATGGAGGCTTCTTAAAAATATAAACATACATCTGCCATATGATCCAGCAATCCCACTCTTGAGGATATACCCAAAGGAATGTGACACGGGTTACTCCAGAGGCACCTGCTCACCTATGTTTATTGTAGCACTATTCACAATAGCCAAGATGCCCCACTACTGATGAATGGATTAAGAAAATGTGGTATTTATACACAATGGTATTTTACTCAGCCATGAAGAATGAAATCTTATCATTCTCAAGTAAATGGATGGAACTGGAGAATATCATCCTGAGCAAGGTTAGCCAGGCTCAGAAGATGAAAAATTGTATGTTCTCCCACATATACGGTCTTTAGATCTAGAGCAAGTGCAGCAATATGGTTGGACTTGGGTCACATCATAAGGGGTGAGCACACAAAGGAGGTATGGGATAGGTAAGAAACCCAAAACATGAAAGTATTTTATGTCCCTACTATAGAGGAACTAATACAGGAACCTTAAAGTGACAGAGCTCAACATGATCAGGAACTAGTGAAAAAGTCAATAAGAGATTAATTAACTTGGGATATAACACATTGGTACATGGAAGCAATGCTAGGAATCTCTATGTATAGCTATCCTTACTTCAACTAGCAAAAACGCTGTGTCTCTCTTATTATTGCTTTTGTTTTCTCTCCAATAAAATTAGAGATAAGGGCAGAACAGATTCTGCCTTGAAGCAAGAGTGAGTTGTGGGGAGCAATGACACAAACAATGTATGCACATGTGAATAAACAAATATAATTTTAAAAAAAGAAAAAGAAACACTGGGCTTGGAACCTGACACTGTATTTGAGAACATAATTCAAATCATTTAGTGTATTCAGGGCAATTAGCTCTGCCCTGAGGATACTGGAGGAAGTGGGGACACTTAAGGCCAACTGCTTCTCCAAGGCAGGAACCCACATACTCCCACCCACTGCCTGCTGGGAAGTCACAGGGCTCAGGTGCAGAGTTGCCCTGAGAGGGCTCTGAGCCAGGGCCACATCACCCTCAGTGCAGAGGACAGGACACCAGGGTTTGTCCACCAGCCAGGTCCCCAGTCATCACAAGGCAGAGAAGAATGAATGCAAAGCATCAGCAGCAGAGATTCAGGCCACACACCCCAGAGCTGTGCTGGGGAGGCCTGGGTCTGTAGCATCATTTCAAGCTGGTTGGAACCTCCTTATCCTCTTGGGGCTGTGGTTACTCCTCACAAACTCACCATTTCAGCCTTCTGTGGTGACTTGAGATCTACTCCTACCGCGGTGTAACACACAGGTCATAACAGGACACAGACTGACTCATAAAACAGGGCTGTCATCATCGTAAAGTTATCCTGAAAATTGTGGAAATAGAATGGTATTTCCTGTGTTAAGCCGAGGGTCTTCCATGTACCAGTCTCTGAAGTCAGTTCTTACAGTCCCTTCCCTCCAGCACTTCTCATTGGCTAGTGATCTTGGATCCATCCCTGAGATCTGAGTAACAGAAGAGATCCCTTACCTGGCACAGTTCAAGGAGTAATTGATGGATTCCAAGAAAGTCCTCAGCAGCCCAGGTGTCCTCCAGGACCCCTGCACAGCCAAGCCTGGTTCATGATCCCCAGAGTCTGCAGAACACACTTTTCAGAGTGGAACCTGTTCCTTCCACCAGAAAATGGGACCAGGAATATGCCAAGAAAATTCAACATTTTCCCAAGGGAAAAAGCCTATGATTTCTGATAAGGAGTGGTTCCTAGGCCATGAGAGGAACTTACTGGACCATCAGGGAAGACATGGTGTTGACATCTTGCGTGGTCCCTGATCAAATGACATGCAAATTCTTCATGTCTTGCCTGGAAGAATTGAGGCAGAACATATAGATATGTCAAGGAACTTCACTATCAGTGAGGGAGGGACTCACAAGGGTCCTGTGACCTCTGCTACAATGTAGATGAGCACTGAGCAGGGCAGAGAGGGTTGGGCTTTCAGTTTCAAGACTATTTTTTGCTGGGGCAGCATTAGGGTTTGAACTCAGATCTTCATGCTTGTTAGGCAGATGTCTACTATTTGAGCCATTCCACCAGCCCCTTTCCTGTTGGATATTTTTGAGATAGCATCCATGATTTATTTGGCTGTCATCTTTCTGATTCTTGTCTCCTGAGTATCTAGGATTACATGTAAAATCCAGTAGCACCTGGCAAAGACTTTTAAACCCTTGGTAACCTGTGGAAGAGGAAAGACTTGGGCAGTTTCTGGTGGCCAATAGCAAATGAGGAGGGATTAGGGTGGTCCTTAGGCTAGGTTGGAGATGATAGGGTGTTGGCTCAGTCAAAGCTTGATAAATCTTGGCATATTTGCAATTGAAAGGAGCCCTGCTCAGTGCTCATCTACATCTATTAAAACTGTTTTTGCAGCTGGGAATTGGGGTCTCATGCTTGTAAGCTGAACTATTTAGGAGACAAACACAAAAGGATTGATGTTTGAAGTCAGCCTTGGGCAATAGTTGAGGAGACCCTATCAGGAAAAAAACTATCCCATAAAGAGGGCTGGCAGAGTGGCTCAAGTGGAAGAGCACCTGCAAGCCTTGAGTTCAAATACCAGTAATGCAAAAAAGAAAAAAAAACAAAACCTCTATTTCAGGTAAAGTCCAATACCTAAACAAAAAGGTAGAATAATTGTGAAATTAAAATTATAAAAAACTTAAAAATAACAAAATGATGAACAGGGGGTGTTAAAGGAGAAAAAGAAGAAGAAAAAAATAAGATAATATGGATAAAAATGTGAGAAAGACAAAATAGCAAAAGATTAACAATATGCTGTCAGGTTGACAGTCACTCTATTGGTAAAGTGATTGCCTGTAATACTAGCTACTCAGGAGGCAGAGATCAAGAGGATCATGGTTTATCACTGGCCAGGGCAAATACTTCAAGAGACCATATTTTGAAAAAACCTTCACAGAAAAGGTCTGGTGGAGTGTCTGAGGGTGTAGGCCCTGGGTTCAAACCCCAGTACCACAAATGAAAAAAAAATAGGAACCATTGTATAAACAGAAATATTTACCTGATAAAGCAAATAATTTCCAAAAAAACTGCCCAGCGAAATGGTAGATATCATCAAGAAAGGAGAAATGTAGAAAGAATAATTAGGAAGCAGGAATAAAGGAAGGAAATAAGAAAGAAAGCATGGAAGCAAAGAAGAGACTCAGGGCAGAAACAAATGTCACCAAATGAAGGAAGGCATGTTTGTACAAGATGTCAATTCTGCACTTGGAAAGAATCAGACAGGAGGATCAAGAGTTCCACATCAGAACTGGTGCCAGTGACTCATACAAGTCAACCTTGCTACTCAATAGGCAGAGAACAGGAGGGTTGAGGTTCAGAGCCTGTCCAGGCCAATAAAAAAAGTACATAACATAATGTATGGTCCAGTAATGCTGATCAGGATACAGAAACAAAGGTAAGATGCACCTACAACAGGGTTTTTCAGGCTCAACACTAGCAACATTAGCAGCTGGATATTTAATTATGGGGGATGTCTTCAGCACTACACAATGTTTAGCAATATTCTTGACATTCACCCACTGGATGTCACTAAATCTAGAACCTGCTTCATGTCATTACAACAGAAAATCTCTGCACCCACATGCACCTGTTCCCTACGGATGAGAACCAGGTAGCAGAAGGGCTCATATTGTTGAGTCCCTGATTAGCAACTGTGAGGCCCTAAGTTCAAACCAAGAACAAAAACAACAACAAAAAGTCTTCAATAAATTTAAAGGATTATATCACAGGCAATTGTGGCCCAAAGGAAGAAAAAGTCTTAGCTCATGGCGTGTCCTGTTTGAACTCAAGATCACAAGTCACATGCCATAAAACTCAACTATTGCAAAATGACCTGCTAGGCCTATACTGTATAGAGAATTCATGAGTTGGCCAACACTATCTAAGTAACTCCTAATAAACTCAATGACACATCACCCTGTACATGTTGACATCCTTCTTTAGGCTGTTGTCAGTATCCCAATTCTGAGGCATAAATTTCTTTTACCTCTCCCTAGGAATTACAAAAACTCCCATAAGCAAAGGTTCACATTCTGGTGTTTTACCTTATCATGGACCTGAAAGTATTAAATAGAAAATTCCAGAAATAAACATTCACAATTGTCAAGTTATGACTGTTCCATTCTGAGTAATGTCACAAAATCTGGCATCCCATACCATCATTTTCCTCACTTCGATTTATCACCCAACTGTTGCATGATGTTATGTCATGAATGATGAATAAGGGTGAGTACATACAATATGATATATGGAGAGAGAACCAAGTTCCAAACACTTATAGTCTGTTGGTATAATACTTATTTTCACCATTAGGTGTTGAATCCAATCTGTTAAAGTGCACAATTTCTAATATATTGTAGATATGTATAGGGAAAACAGTATAAATAGGGGTAAATGTGATCCAATACCTGTGGAGTAAAACAAACAATATAGAGGTTGTTCAAATTATTAACACTCCAGTGCCAAAAACAGACACACAAGAGACAGAAAATCTTGACAAGGCAATTTTCTCTTGATCAAGAGGATGCAAGCATGTGCTCACCCAGCTAAGCAAACATGCAAGGACAAAATGGCTGACAGTGGCTCCTCCTTACATCCCTGATGCAGTTGTACCTGCTCCTCACCTGGGATTTGTCCAGGTCAAAGGTTCACAATCTTTCATGATTGGCTAACATGCTTGGGGGATGGGTTAGGACATGTAGTTTGGCAGGCAATGGAGTTACACAGAAATCCAGAAGGAGAAGCAAGGACCATTTAAACATGCAAGTCACCTAAGATGGTGACCTGGGGAATTTTTAAGTAATCTAAGAGAGTAACAAATACATTGATAGAAAAGATCATTTTTCTTACAAGATGACACTGCATGCTTTCAGTAATAAAAGTTCTATAAATTGTGCATTCTCCATTGTGAATTTTGAATGTTTTTGAAGAGCTCTGGAATGTGTGAAGGCTTTGCCCACTGTATACTTACATAGGGGTCTGCACTAATGTGAACGCTGTCATATCAAAGATTACTTCACTAAAAAGAGTGAAGACATTCCCACACTGCTTACATTGATAGGGTTTCTGAGTTCATTCATGTTTTTCAAGAAAACTGGGATATGTGAATGCTTTACCACATTTGCCACATTCCCAGTATATATTTACACCATGAATTCTCTCAGGTGCTTTAACATTACTAGAATTAATGAAGACTTTCACATTGCTTGTATCAATTAGGTTTCTCAACTGTATGACTTCTAAATTAATATGAAGGATACTGGATATAGTGAAAGTTGTCCTTAATTCTTTAGGTTCATACATTCTCTGGAATGTGAGTTCATTCTTGTTTCTTCAAGTCACTGGAAGTTACTTCTATCCATAGGCATTCTTTCTAGGTTGAGTTCTGTCATGCCTTTTAAGGGTATTGATCCATATGAATTCTCTCCCACATTGTTTACACTCACAGTGTTTCTCTCCAGTTTGACTTCTTTCATGTCTTTGAAGGTGACTGAAATGAGGGAGTATTCCATATTGCTTACATCCAAAGAGTTTCACTTGTATGTGAGGTCATCTCTGTGTCTGAGGGTTGAGTGACACCTTTTTCACATTGCCTAAATCCACTGGACAAGCATAAGTTCCAGATGAGCCATGGACACATATATAGTTCAAGACTTATGTATGAAGTCCCTGTCTCAAAGTAATGCAAAAAGTGGGGCATTTGGAGAATTATTACCAAAGGAATATACAAAATAAATGTAGAATGTTAATGTATTAATATTAATGAGAGCAAAAGACAAACAATGAGGACAAATATCTGCAATTAAAGCCAAACAAAAGGATTAGTATAAAGAATAAACTAAAGAATGAGAGCATTATTAAAAAATGAACATATCTATTGAGCATAAAACACCATGTGCAAATCAAGATCTATGTCCCTAATTCACACATTAGCTAATTAAATATGGCCCAAAACTCCAAGCATATAAGCAAAGCATAATGCTTCAGTGGAGTGGCAATTGATACATACACTCTTCAATGAATTTCTGTAATTAAAATTATGAAGCAATCTGCAATCCTGTAATATTTTCTAATACTCACAGAATGTATTATGCCTCTTAACCAGAACTATTTTTCATGACCTGCAGAAATCATCTTGAGAAGACCCAAACAACATCACCACTGTAAGTAATGTGAAAATAATTTAGTTCAATATCACATGTGAACTCAAGACCTGTGAAAAGAAAATGCAAGAACTCACTGACTCCATCAAAACACCAAACCTGAGAATGATGGGCATTGAAGAAGGAGAAGAGGTGCAAGTAAAGGGATTGCATAATATATTCAACAAAATAACAGAAAATTTCCCAAATGTAGAGAAATCTATTCCCATACAGTGCAAGAGGACTCCAGAACACCAAACAGACCAGACCAAAATAGAGCTACCCCACGGCATATTATCATCATCAAAACAACAAGTACAAAGACCAGAGAAAGAATATTGAAGGCTGTAAGAGAGAAAAAAACAAATAACATACAAAGGTAAACCCATCAAAATCACAGCAGACTTCTCAACAGAAACATTAAAAGCAAGAAGAGCTTGCAGTAAGATCTTCAGGGCACTGAATGAAAATAACTGGAATCCTAGGATTCTCTACCCAGCAAAACTATCATTCAAAATAGATGGAGCTATAAAAGTCTTCCATGATAAGCAGAGACTAAAACAATATATGACCACAAAGCCACAAATACAAAAGATTCTTCAAGAGATTCTGCACATAGAAAGTGAAACCAACATAACCATGAAAAGACAGGCAGCACCAAACTACAGGAAAAGAAAAAGCAAGAAAGTACAGAATAATCTCGGTTTAGGTACACACAATCAAACCTTCAAACAACTAAGACAACTAAATGACAGGAATCACCACATACCTATCAGTACTAACACTTAATGTTAATGGACTTAATTCCCCCAACAAAAGGCACCGTTTGACGAAATGGATTAAAAAGGAAGATCCAACAATTTGTTGCTTACAGGATACCCATCTCACTGACAGAAATAAGCATAAGCTTAGGATGAAAGGCTGGAAGAAGATTTACCAAGCCAATGGCCTCCGAAAACAGGCAGCATTAGCAATACTTATTTCTGACAAAATAGACTTCAAACCTACATTGATCAAATGAGATAAAGAAGGACATTCCATACTAATAAAAGGGGAAATAGACCAAAAGGAAATAACAATTATTGACCTATATGCACCCAATGTCAATGCACCCAGTTTCATCAAACATACCCTGAAGGATCTAAAGCATATATTAACTCCAACACAGTGGTCATGGGAGACTTTAACACTCCATTATCATCAATACATAGGGCATCCAAACAAAAAATCAATAAAGAAATCCTAGATCTAAAATATAACCTAGATCAACTGGACCTAGTTGATGTCTACAGAACATTTCATCCAACTTCTACACAATATATATTCTTCTCTGAAGCCCACAGAACCTTCTACAAAATAGATCATACACTAGGGCACAAAGCAAATATAAGAAAATAGAAATTATACCATGCATTCTATCTGATCACAATGCAATAAAACTAGAACTCAACAACAAAAATAAAGACAAAAAAAACATGAAAACATTTGGAAACTGAATAACTCATTACTTAATGAAAAATAGGTCATTGATGAAATAAAAGAGGAAATTAAAAAGTTCCTGGAAGTCAAAGAAAATGAAAACACAACCTACCGGAACCTATGGGACACAGCTAAGTCAGTTTTGAGAGGAAAGTTTATACCCATGAGTGCATATATTAAAAAGACTGAAAGATCCCAAACGAATGACCTAATGATACATATCAAACTCCTAAAAAAACAAAAACAAGCAAATCCCCCAAAAAATAGGAGAGAAATAATAAAAGTAAGAGCTGAAATCAACGAAACAGAAACCAAAAACACCATACAAAGAATTAATGAAAGAAAAAGTTGGTTCTTTGAAAAAATAAACAGTGACAGACCCCTGGCAAACCTGACTAAAATGAGAAGAGAAAAAACCCAAATTAGTAGAATCAGGAATGCAAAAGGGGAGACAACAACAAACAACATGGAAGTCCAGGAAATCATCAGAGACTACTTTGAGAACCTATATTCAAATAAATTTGAAAATCTTAAAGAAATGGACAGGTTTCTAGATACATATGATCATCCAAAACTGAACCAAGTGGATATTAATCAACTGAATAGATCTATAACACAAAATGAAATTGAAGCAGCAATCAAGAGTCTCCCCAAAAAGAAAAATCCAGGAGCTGATGGATTCTCTGCTGAATTCTATCAGACCTTTAAAGAAGAACTGATACCAACCCTCCTTAAACTGTTCCACAAAATAGAAGGGGAAGGAAAACTGCCTAACACATTTTATGAAGCCAGTATTACACTTATTCCAAAACCAGGCAAAGACACCTCCAAAAAGGAGAACTATAGACCAATCTCCTTAATGATCATTGATGCAAAAATCCTCAATAAAATAATGGCAAACCAAATTCAACAACACATCAAAAAGATCATACACCATGACCAATAGACTTCATCCCAGGAATGCAGGGGTGGTTCAACACATGAAAATCAATAAACGTAATAAATCACATTAACAGAAGCAAAGACAAAAACCACTTGATCATCTCAATAGATGCAGGAAAAGCCTTTGATAAGACCCAACACCATTTCATGATAAAGGCTCTAAGAAAACTAGGAATAGAAGGAAAGTACCTCAACATTATAAAAGCTATATAAGATAAACCTACAGCCAGCATTATACTTAACAGTGAAAAGCTGAAACCATTCCCTCTAAAATCAGGAACTAGACAAGGATGCCCACTATCTCCACTCCTATTCAATATAGTACTGGAATTCCTAGCCAGAGCAAATAGGCAAGAAGAAGGAATAAAAGGAATACAAATAGGTAAAGAAACAGTCAAAATATCCCTATTTGCAGACAATATGATCCTATACCTTAAAGACCCAAAAAACTCTACTAAAAAGCTTCTAGACACCATCAATAGCTATAGCAAGGTAGCAGGATATAAAATCAACATAGAAAAATTATTAGCATTTCTATACAATAATAATGTACAAACTGAGAAAGAATATATGAAAACAATTCCAATTACAACAGCCTCAAAAAAATCAAATACCTGGGTGTCAACCTAACAAAGGATGTGAAAGACCTCTACAAAGAAAACTCTAAACTTCTGAAGAAAGAGATTGAGGAAGACTATAGAAAGTGGAGAGATCTCCCATGCTCATGGATTGGTAGAATCAACATAGTAAAAATGTCAATACTCCCCAAAGTAATCTACATGTTTAATGCAATTCCCATCAAAATCCCAATGACATTCATCAAAGAGATTGGAAAATCTGTCATTAAATTTATATGGAAATACAAGAGGCCAAGAACAGCCAAGGCAATACTCAGTCAAAAGAACAATGCTGGAGGTATCATAATACCTGACTTCAAACTATATTACAAAGCAGTAGCAATAAAAACAGCATGGTACTGGCACAAAAACAGACATGAAGACCAGTGGAACAGAATAGAGGACCCAGATATGAAGCCACACAACTATAACCAACTTGTCTTTGATAAAGGCACTAAAAATATACAATGGAGAAAGGACAGCCTCTTCAACAAAAGTTGCTGGGAGAACTGGTTAGTAGTCTGCAAAAAACTGAAACTAGATCCATATATATCACCCTATACCAATATTAACTCAAAATGGATCAAGGATCTTAATATCAGACCACAAACTCTAAAGTTGACACAGGAAAGAGTAGGAAATACTCTGGAGTTAGTAGGTATAAGTAAGAACTTTCTCAATGGAACCCCAGCAGCACAGCAACTAAGAGATAGCATAGATAAATGGGACTTCATAAAACTAAAAAGCTCTGGTCAACAAAAGAAATTGTTTCTGCTGGGTATTGAGGGGGGGAGAGGGAGGGGGCAGAGTGGGTGGTAAGGGAGAAATGAACCAAGCCTTGTATGCACATATGAATAATAAAAGAAAAATGAAAAAAAAATAAAAAAAGAAAGAAATGGTCTCTAAACTGTAGAGATCACCCCCAGAGTGGGAGAAAATATTTGCCAGCTACACATCAGATAAAGGACTGATAACCAGAATATATAGAGAACTTAAAAAACTAAACTCTCACAAAATTAATGAACCAACAAAGAAATGGACAAGTGAACTAAACAGAACTTTCTCAAAAGAAGAAATTCAAATGGCCAAAAAGCACATGAAAAAATGCTCACCATCTCTAGCAATAAGGGAAATGCAAATTAAAACCACACTAAGATTCCACCTCACCCCTGTTAGAACAGCCATCATCAGCAACACCAACAACAACAGGTGTTGGCAAGGATGCGGGGAAAAAGGAACCCTCTTACACTGTTGGTGGGAATGTAAACGAGTACAACCACTCTGGAAAAATTTGGGGGCTACTTAAAAATCTAAACATTGATCTACCATTTGATCCAGCAATACCACTCTTGGGGATATACCCAAAAGACTGTGACACAGGTTACTCCAGAGGCACCTGCACACCCATGTTTATTGAGGCACTATTCACAATAGCCAAGTTATGGAAATAGCCAACATGCCCCACCACTGATGAATGGATTAAGAAAATGTGGTATTTATACACAATGGAATTTTATGCAGCCATGAAGAAGAACGAAGTGTTATCATTCGCAGGTAAATGGATGGAATTGGAGAACATCATTCTGAGTGAGGTTAGCGTGGCCCAAAAGACCAAACATCATATGTTCTCCCTCATATGCAGACATTAGATCAAGGGCAAACACAACAAGGGGACTGGGCTTTGATCACATGATAAAGCGAGAGCACACAAGGGAGGGGTGAGGATGGGTAAGACACCCAAAAAACTAGCTAGCATTTGTTGCCCTCAATGCAGAGAAACTAAAGCAGATACTTTAAAGCAACTGAGGCCAATAGGAAAAGGGGACCAGGATCTAGAGAAAAGGTTAGTTCAAGAAGAATTAACTAAGAAGATAACACACATGCACAGGAAATCAATGCAATTCAAGTCCCTGTATAGCTGTCCTTATCTCAACAAGCAAAAACCCTTAGTCCTTCCTATTATTGCTTATACTCTCTCTACAACAAAATTAGAGATAAGGGCAGAATAGTTTCTGCCAGGTAGTGAGGGGTAAGAGGGGGTAAGAAGGGGTAAGGGAGGGGGTTGGGAGGAAGGGGGGAGAAATGACCCAAACAGTGTATGCACAAATGAATAAAATAAAAATTTAAAAAAATATATCACATGTGAGCCATTGTAAAATATACTCAAAGCCAGCACCCAGATGGCTTTTATATGGATGGCTGTAATATTTTTGCAAGTTCCAAAAGGTCAAAAATACATGAGCACTCTCTATTGGATAAGATGGAAAATGCAGGGAAAAGACTAGCATAGTAGACATCTATGGGACATGAAAAGGATGAGTCAGACCACATAGGGACCATAAACACAGCATGAATTCCACTTACAAAACTTGAACATTCTCAGAGTATTATGAAAATACTGCAAAGCTTTTCTATCTTTTCAAGGTTTTTGGTTGTCATTTCTTTCACATAACCTCTGATTTATATGGATACGTTTTGATTATTTTTATGATTTGGTGGTACTGGGTTTGAACTCATACCTTCTAGCATGCTTCTAAGGTGCTCTACCACTTCAGCCTCCCCTTCAGCCCTTTTTGCTCTGGTTATTTGGGTGACAGAGTCTCCCTGGAATGACAGATATGTTGCTCCAAGTAGTTTTGTTGGTTTGTTTTTTCTGGTAATTATGAGATCTCATTTTTTTTGTTTTTTTTTCCCCTAAGGATGGAATAGGAAATGCCATCCTCATGATGTCAGTATCCCAAGGAGGTAGAGATATGGGTGGGAAACACCAGTGCACAGCCCCCTTAATATATGTCTTTCCTTCTATTTATTTTTGGTTTGTATCTTCTACTTACAAAGGTATTTAAATTAGATCATTCAAATTTTTAATGTACGCACTCCTACCTAGCAACTTCTCACTTTGATTCACCTTGGATCGTTACCAGGTGGTATGGTAAATTTTGTTCTCATTTTCATTCAACTTTAGGTATTTTCACAATTTCTCCTTATTTCTTAAATGGCCCAGTGATCACTCAAAACTATATTGTTCAATCTATATATTTTTCTTATTGATTTTCTGTAGTTTCTTTTAGTATACACTTCTAGTTTAGTTCCATTATGGTTTAGTAAGATACAAGATCTTGTTTCATTTTTCATAATTTCCTAAGCCATCCTTTATCCCAACATGTGATCTGTTTTGCAGAGTGTTCCATAGACTGCTATGAGTATACATTCTGCAATTTTGGATGCAACATTTCTAACATGTGTACAGATCCTTCTTGAATCATGTCTATCAGGGCATCTAGATCCCTCCTGTGCCTGGATGGCTAGATCTTTCCATGTATTTTGGAATTATCCTCAGTTTATTTCATAAAATAGTTTCCTATGTCTTTCTCTGTTATTGTACATCATGTTTAATGTCAAAAATTCATGTTTAGTAACTTAATCAAGTTCCAAGTGTCTTAAAAGTTGTGCTCATCTGTATGCCAGAAACTGACATATAACCAAATTGTAAAAAATTGACCACATACCCACATCTACTCTCAAACACACAAAAGATTTCCTCTAGCAGACATTCTCAGAAGGTACAAATTACTGTCTCACCAAAGACGTGGAGGCAAAATGAAATGTGTGAATTTTATTCACACATTCTGGTAAATAACTGTGATTAAAGAACACTGACTGCTCAATCATTTTTATTGTGGAAAAACAACAAAGAACAAATCTCTTCCTACTAGAGCTACATGATCCACCCAGCCATTATAAACTCCAACAGCCTCACACACATTGTAAATGTTCTTTTTTTGGTAAAAAAAGAAGCTACCTGAAAAAATCAGTGCAAACAAAACACCTATGAAGCGTGTTCTTTCTATTCTGTCTTGTCTTTCCCTCTCTTGGAAAACAAAGCTCTTTTCTGCCTAACTATTAGGATTCCTGCATTCCTTACATATGTGGTTACCAACACCATGCAATAATGCCATAAAACAAAGTTACATCCTACATCAATGAGCATTTCATTATAAAGCAATGTGTAGAAACAGTCCATGGATAGTAACAGTTATATCACAGAGAATAACATATCTCCCCTCCACTACAACAACAAACATGTGTCCATGCAACCCATTTCCAGTGAATCTGGCAATGTGGAGGATCTGTAGAAATTCAGGTATTTGGGAAAGTGCTAAGAAGAATTTGTCTGAGGGAGTGTTCTTAAAATTTAAGCCCTGCTTCTATTGAATCTGAAAGCCTCACAGAAAAACTGGGTTCCATGTTACAGAATGGAGAACTGGTGTATAGCACAAACCAATATGCCTTACCCACACAATAGTGCACCTGGGTTGTTTCCAAAGCTTGGCTATAGTGAAGTGTTGTGATGAACATTGGGGTACAGGTGTCTCTATTATATCCAGTCTTACCTTCCTTTGGGTAGATGCTCAAGAGTGGTTTCACTGGACCTATTTTTAGCTCTTTGAGGAAACTCCATACTGCTTCCCATACTGGTTGTACTAATTTGCATTCCCACCAACAATGTAGAAAAGTTCCGTTTTTTCCACACCCTCACCAGCATTTGATGTTTTCATTGTCCTTGATTATGGCCATTGTAACTGGGGTAAGATGATATATAAGTGTTGTTTTGGTCTGGATATCTTCTATAACCAGGGAAATTGAACTTTCTTCATGTATTTACTGGCCATTTGTACCTCTTCCTTTGAGAATTCCCTGTTTAACTCATATGTCCATTTCTTCATTAGGGTGTTGAATCTTTAGGGGTTGAGTTTCTTGAGTTCCCTGTAGATTCTGGATATTAGTCCCTTATTGGAAGAGTAGATGGCAAAGATTGTCTATCATTCTATGAGCTGTGTCTTTAGTGTAGTGAGTTTCTTAAGCTGTGCAGAAGCTCTTTGTTTTGGTGCAGTCCCATTTATTCATTTTTTATCTTAGATGCTGAGCCTTTTGAGTTCTACTTAGGAAGTCTTTCCCTATACCTGTTTGTTCCAGTGTATTTCCTAATACATGAGTTGTTTCAAAGTTTCAGGCCTTGTAGTAAGGTCTTTGATCCACTCAGAGTTGATTTTGGAAAAGTTGAAAGACAGGGATCTAGTTTGAATCTTCTCTATATGGACATAAAGTTTTCCCAGCAACATTTGTTAAAGAGGTTAGCTGTAGATGCATGTTATGTCTGGGTCTTCTATTCTGAGCCAATGGTCTTCCTGTCTGTTTTCATGAATGGTCTTCCTTTCTGTTTTATTGGTATGGCTCTATAACATAGTTTGAAGTCAGGTATTGTGATGCCTCCAGCACCAGATTTTCTGCTTACAATTGCTTGGGCAATTGAAGGTATTTCATGTTTCCATATGTATTTCAGGATTGATTTTTCTATTTCTGTGCAGCATGTCATGGGAATTTTGATAGGGATTGAACTGAACATGTAGATTGCTTTTAGTAGTATGGTAATTTTCACATGCACATGGGAGATCTTTCCATCTTCTGATTTCTTCATTGAATTTTCTGGTGTTATGGATGGAATCTAAGGCTTTGCTCATGCTAGACAATTGTGTCCATAATGGGGGCATAAGTCCCCTTCCTGAAGTGCTAGAGTGATGGCATCCTGAGATAGCTCATTGACATATATTCAGACATTGCCTGAAACGATGTTTGGAGAAGTGGACTCTCTGATACTCAGGATATTGCACAGGATTGTGCCAGAAACTGACACATTAACCAAATTGTAAAAATGGTATTACACACCCACATCTACTTTCAAACACACAAAACCATTTCTCTAGTAGGAAGAACCCAAGCATATGTTTCAGACCGGTTGTACAATTAGACTTTCTTAGTTTTTTCAAATTACAACTTCTCTCAACAACCACATGACAGCCAAGTGACAGGGATTAAATGATTGTTTTACCCAATTCCTGAGATTCTGGTAATATGATTGAAGACCATGACCTTATTAAATAAATAAAGCCAGCTGCTGGTTGCTCATGCCTGTAATTTTAGCTACTCAGGACACAGAGAGTAGGAGAAATGTGGCTCAAAGAAAATAGTTTGTGAGACCCTATCGTGAAAGTAACCTTCACAAAAATGACTTGTGGAGTGCTTCAAGGTGTAAGCCCTCAGTTCAAATACCAGTATCAGAAAAGAAAAAACAGAGAATTCCAAGATGGCGGCTAGAGGTAGGAAGCAGAAAGCGACCCTCCTATAGTGAAATCTTGGAGAGACGCTGGAGACACACTTTGCAGGCATAATCACTGAGAAAAGGCATAACTTTGACTCCTCCACATCTCCAGCCGGCGCAGAGAATCTCCACTTCACGTTAAACGGAGAACCGAGGAGGGCCCCCGGGGCCATCAGTGGCCGGCTCCCATACGGCTTGGGAAGACGCAGACCAGGTGAGCTTTGCGGTACCGCGGTTCCCCCACAGACAAGCCTGGGCCAGAGCAGCATAGCCCCCTGGACAGACTGATCCCCACCCGGGAAAAAAAGAGAAACTGAGTACAAAGCAATAAGAGCAATAAAGACATGCTGGAAAGAGGGTGGGGCGCCCTGAGCGCTGAAGATTGGGGAAAGGGAATCCTTCCTGAGACTGTAAATAAACAAGCCAGGTGGGCCGGAGAGGCTCTGGCGGGAGCGGGGCACGCCCAGCAACCAGGAGCGGGGACGCTTGTGAGAGGAGGGAAGACCCACTTCCCACGTGAACTGTAAATAAACATGCAGGCCTGACAATGCGGGGCAGTGTCACCTTTCCCAGTGCTTGGAAAGGGGAAAGCCTGTAGCAGAGGCTCCGGAACAGGAGAACTCTGAGCAAACAAAGCCTGTGGGACCAGGTGAGTGCGTAATATATTCAACAAAATAATAACGGAAAATTTCCCAAATCTAGAGAAAGATATTCCCATACAGATGCAAGAGGCCTCCAGGACACCAAACAGACCAGATCAAAATAGAACTACTCCACGACATATCATCATTAAAACAACAAGTTCAGAAACTAAGGAAAGAATATTGAAGGCTGTAAGAGAGAAAAAACAAGTAACATACAAAGGGAAACCCATCAAAATCACAGCAGACTTCTCAACAGAAACATTAAAAGCAAGAAGAGCGTGGGGTGAGATCTTCCGGGCACTGAATGAAAATAACTTCAACCCCAGGATACTCTACCCAGCAAAGCTATCATTCAAAATAGACGGAGCAATAAAAGTCTTCCATGATAAGCAGAAACTAAAACAATATGTAACCACAAAGCCACCATTACAAAAGATTCTGCAAGGGATCCTGCACACAGAAAGTGACACCCAACTTAACAATGAAAAGGCAGGCAGCACCAAACCACAGGATAAGAAAAAGCAAGACAGTAGAGAGTAACATCAAGTTAGGTACACACAATCAAACCTTCAAACAACTAAGATAACTAAATGGCAGGAATCACCACATACCTATCAGTACTAACACTTAATGTTAATGGACTTAATTCACCCATCAAAAGACACCGTTTGATAAAATGGATTAAAAAAGAAGATCCAACAATTTGTTGCTTACAGGAGACTCATCTCACCGACAGAAATAAGCATATGCTTAGGATGAAAGGCTGGAAGAAGATTTACCAAGCCAATGGCCCCCGAAAACAAGCAGGAGTAGCAATACTTATCTCTGACAAAATAGACTTCAAACCTACATTGATCAAACGAGATAAAGAAGGACATTCCATACTAATAAAAGGGGAAATAGACCAAAAGGAAATAATAATCATCAATCTGTACGCACCCAATGTCAACGCAACCAATTTCATCAAACATACCCTGAAAGACCTAAAAGCATATATAAACGCCAACACAGTGGTTGTGGGAGACTTTAACACTCCATTATCATCAATAGATAGATCATCCAAACAAAAACTCAATAAAGAAATCCAAGATCTAAAATATGCAATAGATCAAGTGGACCTAGTAGATGTCTACAGAACATTTCATCCAACCTCTACACAATATACATTCTTCTCAGCAGCCCATGGAACCTTCTCCAAAATAGATCACATACTAGGGCACAAAGCAAGCCTCAGCAAATATAAGAAAATAGAAATAATACCATGCCTACTATCTGACCACAATGCAGTAAAAGTAGAACTCAACAACAAAAGTAAAGACAAAAAACATGCAAACAGCTGGAAACTAAATAACTCATTACTTAATGAAGAATGGATCATCAATGAAATAACAGAGGAAATTAAAAAGTTCCTAAAAGTCAGTGAAAATGAAAACACAACCTACCGGAACCTATGGGACACAGCTAAGTCAGTTTTGAGAGGAAAGTTTATACCCATGAGTGCATATATTAAAAAGATTGAAAGATCCCAAATCAATGACCTAATGATACATCTCAAACTCCTAGAAAAACAAGAACAAGCAAATCCCAAAACAAATAGAAGGAGGGAAATAATAAAAATAAGAGCTGAAATCAACGAAATAGAAACCAAAAAAACCATACAAAGAATTAATGAAACAAAAAGTTGGTTCTTTGAAAAAATAAACAAGATCAATAGACCCCTGGCAAACCTGACTAAAATGAGGAGAGAAAAAACCCAAATTAGTAGAATTAGGAATGCAAAAGGGGAGATAACAACAAACACCATGGAAGTCCAGGAAATCAGAGACTACTTTGAGAACCTATATTCAAATAAATTTGAAAATCTAAAAGAAATGGACAGATTTCTAGATACATATGATCATCCAAAACTGAACCAAGAGGAAATTAATCACCTGAATAGACCTATAACACAAAATGAAATTGAAGCAGCAATCAAGAGTCTCCCCAAAAAGAAAAGTCCAGGACCTGATGGATTCTCTGCTGAATTCTATCAGACCTTTAAAGAAGAACTGATACCAACCCTCCTTAAACTGTTCCATGAAATAGAAAGGGAAGGAAAACTACCAAACACATTTTATGAAGCCACTATTACACTTATCCCAAAACCAGGCAAAGACACCTCCAAAAAGGAGAACTATAGGCCAATCTCCTTAATGAACATTGATGCAAAAATCCTCAACAAAATAATGGCAAATCGAATTCAGCAACACATCAAAAAGATTATTCACCACGACCAAGTAGGCTTCATCCCAGGGATGCAGGGGTGGTTCAACATACGAAAATCAATAAACGTAATAAACCACATTAACAGAAGCAAAGACAAAAACCACTTGATCATCTCAATAGATGCAGAAAAACCTTTGATAAGATCCAACACCATTTCATAATAAAAGCTCTAAGAAAACTAGGAATAGAAGGAAAGCACCTCAACATTATAAAAGCTATATATGACAAACCTACAGCCAGCATTATACTTAATGGAGAAAAACTGAAACCGTTCCCTCCAAAATCAGGAAGTAGACAAGGACACCCACTATCTCCACTCCTATTCAACATAGTACTGGAATTCCTAGCCAGAGCAATTAGGCAAGAAGAAGGAATAAAAGGAAAAGAAATAGGTAAAGAAACTGTCAAAATATCCCTATTTGCAGATGATTTGATCCTATACCTTAAACACCCAAAACACTCTACTCAAAAGCTCCCAGACACCATCAATAGCTATAGGAATGTAGCAGGATATAAAATCAACATAGAAAAATCATTAGCATTTCTATACACTAATAATGAACAAACTGAGAAAGAATATATGAAAACAACTCCATTTACAATAGCCTCAAAAAAATAATTACCTAGGTGTAAACCTAATAAAGGATGTGAATGACCTCTAAAAGGAAAACTATAAACTTCTGAAGAAAGAGATTGAGGAAGACTATAGAAAGTGGAGAGATCTCCCATGTTCATGGATTGGTAGAATCAACATAGTAAAAATGTCCATACTCCCAAAAGTAATCTACATGTTTAATGCAATTACCATCAAAATTCCAATGACATTCATTAAAGAGATTGAAAAATCTACCGTTAAATTTATATGGAAACACAAGAGGCCATGAATAGCCAAGGCAATACTCAGTCAAAAGAACAATGCTGGAGGTATTACAATACCTGACTTCAAACTATATTACAAAGCAATAACAATAAAAACAGCATGGTACTGGCACAAAAACAGACATGAAGACCAGTGGAACAGAATAGAGGATCCAGATATGAAGCCACACAACTATGAGCAACTTATCTTTGACAAAGGAGCTAAAAATATACGATGGAGAAATAGCAGCCTCTTCAACAAAAACTGCTGGGAAAACTGGTTAGCAGTCTGCAAAAAACTGAAACTAGATCCATGTATATCACCCTATACCAAGATTAACTCAAAATGGATCAAGGATCTTAATATCAGACCACAAACTCTTAAGTTGATACAAGAAAGAGTAGGAAATACTCTGGAGTTAGTAGGTATAGGTAAGAACTTTCTCAATGAAACCCCAGCAGCACAGCAACTAAGAGATAGCATAGATAAATGGGACCTCATAAAACTAAAAAGCTTCTGTTCATCAAAAGAAATGGTCTCTAAACTGAAGAGAACACCCACAGAGTGGGAGAAAATATTTGCCAATTATACATCAGACAAAGGACTGATAACCAGAATATACAGGGAACTTAAAAAACTAAATTCTCCCAAAACTAATGAACCAATAAAGAAATGGGCACGTGAACTAAACAGAACTTTCTCAAAAGAAGAAATTCAAATGGCCAGAAAACACATGAAAAAATGCTCACCATCTCTAGCAATAAAGGAAATGCAAATTAAAACCACACTAAGATTCCACCTCACCCCTGTTAGAACAGCCATCATCAGCAACACCACCAACAACAGGTGTTGGCGAGGATGCGGGGAAAAAGGAACCCTCTTACACTGTTGGTGGGAATGTAGACTAGTACAACCACTCTGTAAAAAAATTTGGAGGCTACTTAAAAAGCTGGACATCGATCTACCATTTGATCCAGCAATACCACTCTTGGGGATATACCCAAAAGATTGTTACTCCAGAGGCACCTGCACATCCATGTTTATTGCGGCACTATTCACAATAGCCAAGTTATGGAAACAGCCAAGATGCCCCACCACTGACGAATGGATTAAGAAAATGTGGTATCTATACACAATGGAATTTTATGCAGCCATGAAGAAGAACGAAATGTTATCATTCGCTGGTAAATGGATGGAATTGGAGAACATCATTCTGAGTGATGTTAGCCTGGCTCAAAAAACCAAAAATCGTATGTTCTCCCTCATATGTGGACATTAGATCAAGGGCAAACACAACAAGGGGATTGGACTATGAGCACATGATAAAAGTGAGAGCACACAAGGGAGGGGTGAGGATAGGTAAGACACCTAAAAAACTAGCTAGCATTTGTTGCCCTTAATGCAGAGAAACTAAAGCAGATACCTTAAAGCAACTGAGGCCAATAGGAAAAGGGGACCAGGTACTAGAGAAAAGGTTAGATCAAAAAGAATTAACCTAGAAGGTAACACCCACGCACAGGAAATCAATGTGAGTCAATGCCCTGTATAGCTATCTTTATCTCAACCAGCAAAACCCCTTGTTCCTTCCTATTATTGCTTATACTCTCTCTACAACAAAATTAGAGATAAGGGCAAAATAGTTTCTGCTGGGTATTGAGGGGGGGAGAGGGAGGGGGTGGAGTGGGTGGTAAGGGAGGGGGTGGGGGCAGGGGGGAGAAATAAACCAAGCCTTGTATGCACATATGAATAATAAAAGAAAAATGAAAACAAAACAAAACAAAAAAAAAAACTAAATTCTCCTAAAATTAATGAACCAATAAAGAAATCGGCAAGTGAACTAAACAGAACTTTCTCAAAAGAAGAAATTCAAATGCCCAAAAAACACATGAAAAAATGCTCACCATCTCTAGCAATAAAGGAAATGCAAATTCAAACCACACTAAGATTCCACCTCACCCCTGTTAGAACAGCCATCATCAGCAACACCACCAACAACAGGTGTTGGCGAGGATGCGGGGGAAAAAGGAAACCTCTTACACTGTTGGTGGGAATGTAAACTAGTACAACCATTCTGGAAAAAAATTGGAGGCTACTTAAAAAACTAAACATTGATCTACCATTTGATCCAGCAATACCACTCTTGGGGATATACCCAAAAGACTGTGACGCAGGTTACTCCAGAGGCACCTGCACACCCATGTTTATTGCAGCACTATTTACAATAGCCAAGTTATGGAAACAGCCAAGATTCCCCACCACTGATGAATGGATCAAGAAAATGTGGTATTTATACACAATGGTGCAGCCAGGAAGAAGAACAAAATGTTATCATTTGCTGGTAAATGGATGGAATTGGAGAACATGATTCTGAGTGAGGTTAGCCTGGCCCAAAAGACCAAAAATTGCATGTTCTCCCTCATATGTGGACATTAGATCAAGGGCAAACGCAACAAGGGGATTGGACTTTGAGCACATGATAAAGGGAGAGCACACAAAGGAGGTATGAGGATAAGTAAGACACTTAAGAAACTAGATAGCATTTGTTGCCCTCAATGCAGAGAAACTAAAGCAGATACTTTAAAGCAACTGAGGCCAATAGGAGAAGGGGACCAAGAACTAGAGGAAAGATTAGCTCAAGAAGAATTAACCTAGAAGGTAACACACATGCATAGGAAATCAATGCGAGTCAACCCCCTGTATAGCTATCCTTTTCTCTACTAGCAAAAACCCTTGGTCCTTCCTATTATTGCTTATACTCTCTCTTCTACAAAATTAGAGATAAGGGCAAAATAGTTTCTGCCAGGTAGTGAGGTGATGGGGGCTGGGAAAGGGAAGGGGCAGAAGTATGGGCAGGGAGAGCAAAGGGGGGAGAAATGACCCAAACATTGTATGCACATATGAATTAAAAAAATAATAATAATAATATGCATTTCCTGGTGCCACATTTTCTGGATCACTCTGTACTTCTGGGATACATCTCTGTGACTCAGTTTCTCACTGTGCCATGCTTGTGCCTCTGGTAATGCATGAGAACCGGTCACTACAGAAGCAGGAAATGGTGAGTTTTTGACCTGCATCTCCAGTCCCAGAAGGATCAGGGGTTTGACACTGGCCTTAGTCGCGCTGATGGAACTGGGCCTCTTCATCACAGCCCTGAAGCTTGCAGAGCAAGTCACCACTTTGCAGCTTGTTACTTGGTCTTCTCTTTTCTAGGATTGGGGCTGGGTAGAAGGGTCAAACCCTATCATCCTAACATGTACTTACCTGTGATGTGTTCCAGACCCAGAACACTGTCAGGGAGCTCTGCATTGGAGCTCATGCCTCTCCAGACTGTGGACATGGCAGAAGATCATGGGTTCCTGTGCAGCATGATCTGTGGTCCTTGGGTTCCCTGCACCCAGCAATCTCTAGGTATATCAGATTGACTTGAGTGATATAAATGTTTGAAGTCTCAAATCCAAGGTCAGTCCCCCTACACAGTACTTTATATGGCTACAATAAATCCTTAAATTTACAGGTATCCCTGCCTTGCCCAACCCACTGAAAAGGGATTGCATATGCATTTAGTGTTCAAGGTGAAGAATAGATTTGGGGAGGTGTTTAGGGTTTGAGGTTGTTGCCTTCTCTGACACAATTGCTGTTGACCTTGGCCTATGTGTAGATAGTATTTCCACAAATGAAATGCAGATTGAGGTAGCACACAAACATAGTGAAAGGAAGTCATAGTGTTGGTACAACACCAACTGCAAGTCATGCAGTATCTTAAGGATGAAACAGCGCAGGTCTGTGTTTTATAGGGAGGAGAAACAGAAGGAGAAAGAAGGTCAGAAACTAAGGATGATGGAAGGACAACATCTACTCCTGTAGCACAAGATCTTTCCCTGAGGCCATCCTGTTTTTAGAGTGTCAGTAAAGGAGGTGTCATTTGCTGGTTCTTGTTGGACATGGTCAGAGATCACAAACCTAGAGGAAGCAGAGAACACTCAGCGTAGTTTGCTAAATGAGTGTTCAGTTTCTTGTGATCAATTAAACTACTGATTTTGAGGCAAAGTGTGTGGAAATTGAAAGTTTGTGCTTACCTTGTTGTAGATTTAAATAGGAAGGACATCTAAATGTAATGAGAATAGGAAGTATGATGGGGTGGTGGTCTTTAATCACCAGTGTTCAGCAGGATTACTTTGGTAATTCTGAGTAAATTTTCAGCTATTTGTATTTGCATTCGGGTCATTGGTCTTGTCTCAATGTAGTTTGTGACAATTGAGAATGCTGTCATGAACAGTGGAAAAATAAGATATTTTGGGGACGTGCCCGCTGGAAAAATTGGTTTATTCATTTCAAAGTTTATTTTGTATTGCTCTTTGTCCCAGGCTCTGCTATGGATTAAGTAAAACTGAGAATGTCCTGAGCAATAGGAGCACTTTGGTTGTTTGTTCTTGGTCTTTTTTAGGTAGTATCTTTATAGTACTAGTGGGATGGTGCACAGTGCTATCACCAGATAACTTCAAGATAATAAATGGTTCTCTGTACCAGTGATTGACACCTGCAATCCTATCTTGAAACTAGATATCAGGAGGATCATGGCTTGAAACCAGCCTTGGGAAAATAAGCCAGCCCTGAGCAAATAGTTTGCAAGAACCTGCCTCAAAATTCCTGAACACAAGGAAGGGCTGGTGGAGTGGCTCACTTGGTAGAGCACCTACCTAGCAAGTGTCAGTCCCTTGATTCAAACCCCAGTACCACAAAAAAAAAGATGGGGAATGGTGACCACACAGAGCAAACATATGTGTGACTGGAACCTACAGTGGAACCAATGTGGTGAAATTCAGTGGCAAACTTCTTGAAAGGCTGCAGCTCTGCAATCCCAACTGTCCTCAGTTTGTATTGTATTTAAATACAAACTCCCTTTTCTTGCATTACATCAGGAACTGTGATTTTAGGCACATCATTTTTGGCATGCTTTACAAAATCATCTTATAAGTGATAATTTTCAGTATCCTCTTTAATGCTCCCTAATAAGATGTATTACACATTTTTTGGCGGGTTTGGATTTTGAACTCAGGGCTTTGTACTTGTAAAGCAGGTGTTCTACTGCTTAAGCCACACACATCTCCTTCTCTTCCTCACATTTAAGATATGACTTGGGTTTTGGGAATCTTCTCTTTAGGCCGCTCTCTGTGGTTCCACACCTCTTCCTAAAGCAATTGAAATTATTCATTCTGAACAACAGAATGAAAATTGAATACTTTTAACAGAATATATCACATGTATACCAGCATTCCAAAAATTGCAATGAGTGTTTGGAAAGAAGGAAAATGTGGTTAGAAATAAAGATCCCACAAAGAAATGTGCTGAAATGAAGATACATTAAATCCTTTCTCACTGTTGGGCATACTGGGGATTGAAGTTAGGGATTCAAATTTGCTAGGCACATGATCTAACACTTGAGCCATGCCTCCAGTCTGCAAAATCAGTTATTCACATTTGTTATCATATATAAATGTAAGTACTGGGTACTTACCGTTGCTGAGAAGGAAATGATAAATGAGAGCAATGGAAAATTGTATGGAAGGGAAGACACTGGAGCATGCCATGATACCTGCATTGATCCTGAACCTGTGTAATGTTATTGGAAACATAACTTTGATGTGCCTGCTGAAAAAGTGCTAGGACTGAGTTAAAAAATCAGAATCACAAAAAAGTGGATGAAAGGCTCAGTTGCAGTTGTACACAATTAAAATCCCAAGCCACTGAGGAGGATGTTGCACAAAGATTATCAACTCGATGCCAGTCTGGGTTATTTAGTGAGATTATGTTTAAAAATAAAAACTCTTAGGGATGTAGCTCTCCAATAGAAAGCTTCCTAGCAATTACAATGTATATTACAAACATACATTGCAAAGTGAAGGAAAGTAACAAATAAAAATAGTAAAAAATATATCATTAAGATATCAAATAAATTTGATATCCTAACAGTGAAAACAAAATGGAATACATGGGAAGCACAATTAAAATGAGAATTTAAGCCAGGGACTGTTGGCTCCAGCCTGTAATCTTAGCTACTCTGGAGGCAGAGATTAGGAGGACACAGTTCAGTGCCCATCCAGGCAAATCTAGTTTGCCACACCATTTCTCAAAAATATACAACACATGGAAGGTCTGGTGCAGTAGCTAAATTGGTAGAGTGCCTGCATAGCAAGCATGAAGTCCTGAGTTCAAAACCCAGTACTGCAAAAAGTGTCTCACTCCTGCAATCCTATATAATCAAGAGGCAGAAATAAGGAGGATCGGGGTTTGGAGCCAGTCCAGGAAAGTAGTTCCATGACAACCTATCTAAAAAAAAATCCATTAAAAAAAGGGCTGGAGTGGCTCAAGGTACTGAGGTCAAACCCCAGTACTGCAATAAATAAATAAATAAATAAATACATAAATAAATAAATTGGGGCACATGTTAATTAAATACAAGTTAGTGTTTAGGTTAAGGGATATTACAAGACATATTGGGCATACATGATGATAAAGCAATAAGTTGTCCACGAAGACATAAAAGTCCTTAATATGTACATTCATAAGCAGTATCACAAATTAAAAGAATGCAAGAGCTTATCAGAGTATAAGGAAAATCATCAATCAACAATTTCATTTGAGTTTTGCACTTCTATCTCCTAATTCTTGGGAGGCTGAGGTCAGGAGGTTTGACATTCCTGGCTCACCTGGGCAAATAGTTAACAAGACCCCATCTCCAAAGTATATAGAGCAAAATGGTCTGGAGGTGTGGCTCAAGCAGCACAGTATCTGTTTGCACGTGTGAAATCCTAAGTTCAAATCCCAGTCCAAGTGAAAAAAAATTACATGAACATTTCAACACACCAGTAAGTAACAGCTTAAGAAGGCAAAAATCAGTAATGAAAAGTCTATCTCAAAAATCTTATCAACCAAGCAGATTCAATTATTTTAACTGAAAGTTTCAGACAAAACCTGCGGAGTAACAGTTGCTTCATGATCCAGTGGAATATTTGCAAGGATATTTCATGTTCTGACCGGTAGCAGAAATCTTCACTAATGCAAACCTATAGAAATCAATCAATATCTGTTATTCCCTGAGAAGTGTTGAGTGTGAATCTGCAGAATAATTGAAAACATGAACAAAGTGTGAATGAGGTTGAGAGTTGTATCTTTCCTGAGGTTATAACTCTGGTTGTACTGGAACTGTTTTCTCCACAGTGTATTGATTTAATATGAATAGATATCCTGGAAAAAGACCAAATGTTTTACATGTTGAGAAAAATCAATGAATGTCAGGCTTTTGGAAAGCAATATTGTAGTCGAATTATGCATTTACAATTGCTTTACAGTTACCACCTTCAAGAGTCTGATGTGAGGTTTTCTCTCTCATCAATATTTTTACTGTAGACGTAGATATATTTTTCTGTAGGAGGAGGGGTAGAAAACCTTGATAGACTGCAACAGTTAAATCTTGAGGTTTCTCTGATTATTACTAGGAACTGATCCAATTTATGTCTCCCTTTCAGGAATAACGCTGGTCTTCATGATGGGAAATCTGTTCAAAATGAAAGTGGGTTTTATGGGTAATCATGGGCCACACAGCATCCTTGTCAGAGATTGTACACAGTACTCTTTTCATTCTCTCATGCTTTCCATGAAGGCTCTCTACTTCTTGAGCTCAAACTCCTTTATATAACTCTTGGAACTTTGGTGAGATACACTTGCCATATAACTCCATTTTCTCCATACATGAAACATAACTTTTTTGGTAATGTGTTTTATTGTCTTGTGTGAAAATGGTTAGATTGAAACATGAACTGTGATGAAGCTTTGGCCATTTGCTCCATTCCAGTTTCCAGAGTGTGAGCTACATTGACTTCCTGAGTCCCTTCCTTAACTGAGATGATGAGGTTTTTTCCATGGGATATTGAGTCTGGGATTTTCTGCACAAACCTGTTGTCCCATTTTCAGGAGAAATATGCAAGAAGGTCTCAGTGAGTATGATAAGAGGCAGGTACTGGGTCCAGAGAGCCAGGACAAATTCTTCTGGATGTAATTATCCCCCAAACTAAAAGATATCTCCAACACAGGAATCCTGATTTATCAAGGGCTGCTGGATTTTATGGTTTCGAACTGGCTCAGACACCTGCCCTGTATTTGAGGTTGTGTCCTGTATTTATTAACCAATCAGAGTAGCTGTTTAATCATTTGCACATCCCCTCCAATGAGAAGCAACAGTAGTTGGAGGTCTACCTGTGTATCATCTTATCGCCATATTTGCCATCGGTCTCCTGCTGGTTGAGTTGTCAGCTCCAGCAGCTGTGTGAAGTCTTCTGACTGCAGGACCATAGTGAGGTCACCTGGACCCATCAGAAATGGGAAATGGTGAGAGGGTGGCTGGGCATCTGCAGTGCTGGGTGGAGGGATTGTTAGGTCCAGAAGCAGCGGTGGTTTTGACTGGGCCCTGTCCGGTTGGTTCTGGAGTCTGTGCTCTGATTAAGTGGTTGGGGCCTTAGGTTCTCTGGCGACTGAAGGGTGGTGGTGTACTGGGGGCCTTGGACCCCATCCTGTGTGCTTGTGAGATGACTTTATCCCAGCACACAGCCCTGCTGGGAGTTTCTGCCTGCAAATCCCTATCTGGCACATTGAGTTGTCTGGGGATTGAGCTTTTGTGGAATTTGTGTAGGGACAGGGTTTCCTTTGCAGTGTCCCCATTACTCCTTACTGGAACCTGGCTTCCCTTTGAGTCCTTTAGGTTCAAGGGAGGCTGGGCTAAACTCTATGCTCTGTCTCCTAAATCAGTGCTTCTCAGCGCTGCCCAATAAGTCCCTAAATTCCCATGAATCCAACATATTGCCAGACTCATTGGAAATGCGGATCCTCACGTGCTCGTGGTTGGTTTGTGATTGCAGGGGACACTTTTTCCTCTTACTAACCTCCTAAGTGTCCACAGGTTGTTTCTAGAATATTGTTTCATACTGAAATGGTGATTAACTTAGATGGTGACTTTAAGAGAATTACTCTAGGGGGAAAGCCTCCAAAAGTAAGATATGTAGGCATCTCAAGGCAGAAAGGGTATTTGGTCTTAAAGAGAGGAGAGAAATGAGAAGAAAGAATTTGGGGTCAAACAGACATGTAGTTTCCTCCTGTGATCATCTTGGTCTTGTTTGTTTCCTGGCTTGCATGTTGTATTTTTGAGGAGTGAGGTTTGAACTCAGAACCTTGCATTTAGAGAGGAGTTGCTCAACCTCTTGAACCATAACTCCAGTCTATTTTCCTCTGGTTATTTTGGAGATGAGGTCTTGTAAACTATTTTTCTGAGCTGGCCTTAATGGTTATACCTAGATTTACAGGAAGGAGATACAAGTGCTAGAATAATCATGTTCTTTTTTTGTTTTTATGGCTGCACTGCGATTTGAATCAGGTCCTCATGTTTGCTCTTTCCACTTGAGCAACACTGCTAGCTCTTTTCTGTGATGGGTCTTTTCGAGATAGAGTCTCAAAAACTATTTGCTAGCATGTGTTTTGAACCTCAATTTTCCTGATCTCTACCTCCTGAGCAGCCAGGATTACAGGCATGAACAATGGGTATCCGGGTTGTTCCTGATCTTAGGATGACACTAAAGTGTGGTTTGTGTTCTGACTCAGGCTGAGGTTTATCAAAATTCACATTACAACTATTTATGCTAAGCAAACATAAAATGGCAGAAGAGAACAGAAGGTTTCTGAAAATAAGCATTGTAATTAAAATATCACAACATACATTGACAAAGATCAAATAGCTCACTAAGATCACAGAACATTTCAAGATGATTCTGAGTACTCCACTAACCTTATAGTCAGTGCATGACAACAATTTCTGCAGCAATAGACCCTTAACAAAGACTCAAGCCCACAAACCGTATACATAGTGGTGAGGTTGACCTAAACGATTTTGCTCATTTTAATTATGTAAAGTTGCCCTAGTGTTTTTCCCTATTAGCAGAATATTCTTTTAGGGCAGGAGCTGAGGGATTGGTGCTCTGTAGATTATGGATAACTTAAATTTACTAGGAAGTTTTAATAGTGTATGAATTTATCTGAAGTTTTACAGATGTTTGCTTATTCTGTGATTTACCAATACATGGAAAGTTATAGTTTATTTCACTTTTCCATTCAGAATTAAGCAACTTCTTTTATGCTTTTGCTTGCACTATACTGATAGCCTGGGGTGTTGAGCATTTCTCCTACTTGTTCCTTCATGTTACTCTTGTCCCCATCTCACCCCTCCCTGCCTGTCATTCTTCTTTTGCTGTTTCTTTATTCCATTTAAATGGTGTTCTCCTTTTAATTGGAAGTTTAGGTGGTTAAAATAAATTCAGAAAAATGATGTGTTATGCATTTAACTGGTATATTACTCTCTGCTGAAATCCTTTATTTACCTATTTGCTTATTTATTATTCAGGGTCTTGTGATTACCAAGGCAAGCATTATACCAGTTGAGCCAGTCTGACAGGTGTGGTCCTTTATGAAGTAATTATATTATCACATTTTCTATCCTCCTTTATAGTACCAAACATTTTGAAAATGTATTGTTAGTAATTTCCTATCCATGTAAAATCCTTTCCCAAGTAGCTAAATGCATTTCAAATAAAGATGTGCTGCTTCCTGGGGAGGACTGGTATATTGGTATGTTCCCCACTAGTGTTCCTTAAACCGTATATAACTGTTCTTACTAATTGTTCATATTATAAGGCATGATCGCCTAGTCCATAGTTCACTTTCAATGACTTTAAGCAAATGTTTTCCTTGAATACCAGTAGTGAGGAAGTGAAGGGTTTTTTGTTCATCCATTTTATTTCCTAACAGTGTTTTCTTTATGTGTTCTAAGTTCTTAGCTTATATGTTCTTGTTTCTGTCTAGAGAACTTCTTTCAACAGTTTCCATAATTCAGATACTGGTGATATGTTCTGTGAATTTTAAAGTACTTTTTCTCTTCTGGTTGTATAATTTCAATCATTTTCATGTTGATTCTCTCTTGTTCTTCTTCTAGTCCACCATTGAGCTCCTACAGTGATGGTTTGATTGAACTTGTATGTTCATCTTCATAATTTCTATATAATGCTTTTGATCATTTCCAAGTGTGTATTATCTCCTTTGTACATGGTATTTCCACTTTGCTGTTTCTTCAACATGCTTGCCTGTAACCCTTTGATTCTATTTTAGAGAGTTCCGTGAGAGACTTTTTGAAATGAGTGCATGCCTGAGATTTTTCAGAAATCAGTTTTCTCATTCTGAAAATAGAATTTTGGACCCAAGGCCCACACTCCTCAGATTCCACATTACAGATCCAGGCAATCACCCTTAGATGTCAAATAAAGAAGCCTGGTGAAGGCAAGGAAAGGAGAATTGGTAAATGGCTACAGATATGCTGTGGGAAGAGGCAGAGTAAGTATTCAGCTCATCTTCAGCCATCTGCAGGCTACAGATATGAGATAATGACTTAAATAGACAAAGAACTGGTGGCAGGGGAAAAGACATGCATAGCTAAAGGGTTCCAGTCACACATGTGGTCAATTTGGTATTAACTCAGCTGTAGTTTGGGGAGGGTTTCTGGCATTGTTATCTGGAGGATGGTCCATCCAAAGGAGGGTTTCTGTTGGGGGCAGTTTTGGTTCCATATCATGAAGATATTATCTATCTTGTCCTTTCTAGGTTCCAAGGGTAATGCAAGATTACCGCAGAGTGAACAGCTCAGAGCAAAGACAGATTCAAAATGGAGAGGTGCCATGTTTTTCCTGCATTTAGTTAATTTGTGTGCTGGGTAAGGAGTCCATGCTTTTCAGCAAAAGCAGTTTGAGGAACTCTTCCAATTCTTTTCCACCGACAATCCATGTTTTCCTGACTCCTCATATTTGTTGTTATTTGTTCCTTGTGTGTACAGAGTGGACATGATATTTATCTTCTTCATACATAGTTTTTCCATTTTCCTGTTTCTTTACCATGTTTGCTTACAACACTTTGATTTTTTCTTTAGGCTGTTTCAGAAAGTCATTGTGAAATGTGTCCACTGCCTGAGATATTTTAGAAATATACATTCTCATTCTTTTCCTTTGACAATCCACATTTCCTTATCTCTTCATATTTATTTCATTATTGAGAGAGGACTTGTCAAACCTAGAAAGACAGATATCACCAGATGTGATTCTTTTTATCTAGTGTTGAGATGGTTTTACTAAAGTGTGTATGTCACCTCCTTATGAACTTTTGACTGTAGCAGTTTCCAAGGTGATGTCTTTGGGAACTATATTCTTCCCCAAGACAGCACTTCTACAAATTTTTTCAGTTTCCAAATGGATTTATGACTGTGAAATCCTCAGTATCAAAACAGACAGGGATTCTTCTCTTAATGTCACTGGGAAATCCTGGTAGGGTTTTTGTAGATGAAATTAACTGATTCTGCTGAAGCCAGTACCCTGAATATTTTCTCTCATACTTGATTACTTTCTGCCTTCAGCCTTTCTTCAGGGACACTTTGATTTTTGTGACCATTCTTCTGGATTTCTGGTGAAGGAAGTTAATATTTCTCTGGAGTCCTTTATTCCCTTCAGTTTAAGCACATGCATTGACTTTTCATCTTAATTCTCTGTGAAAAGGTTGTTAATTTTCAGTTTCTTGCCTTTTGTCTTTTACGTATGGGGGTATCTCAGTGTATATCCATTCAGGAATCTGAAGTACATATATGTGCTTCTATTTTTTCATGATGATGAGCATATATAACATTTAGTGTTTCTTTTCTGTTTGCACAATATGGAGAGAAGCCTACCAAAGGCTAAGTGCTCCCAAAAGACTCTGATAACCTACCTCTGCTCCATTGCTTCCCTGCTAGGCTCCCTAGGCAAGCTGTTTTCCTTGCTGCCCTAAGATACTGGCTACCTGCATGAGTAGACTGTTCCCTGAACCTATAGTTGTGTGAGGAATAGGCCTTTGAATGTCCTTTTGCTTTTTATGCTATATCATCATCAGTTTAAACCTCACATCCCAATCTCTGCAGGTGAACCTAACAATATGCTTTCTTAGCAGCATACTAGTATTCACTTTTTATATCTGTGTTTTCACACAGAGACTTAAAAATATCTTCTCTTGCCTGATTGCCACCATATCGTTGAACCATTCTTGAGTGGGTGTTGGGGTATCTAGTCCTGTGATCAGTGTTTCTTCTTTTTTACTACCTTCTCTGTGAATATGAGTCACATTGCAACATACAAGGGAGAGCAAACAGAGAAACTGCTGTTTCCTTCACAAGCTTATTTTTTGTGCACATTATCCATGAGGAAGTATGTTGTAAAGGAATAGATAGAACATTTTTGGTAAGACTCTGTTATGAGAAGAAAAAGTTAAAGTAACAAGCAAGAATCCACCTTTCAAGAGGAGAAAGAGAGGAAAAACATAGGGAATGAAGAAAGAGGTGATTGGAATCTAGCTAGCATAGAAACACACAAAAAAATTATAAAGTTTCTCAGGAACTATTCTCCAGTTGGAACTCCTGTTCCCTGGTGAGATGAGAACCTGAAACTGCAAGTACAGTGGTTATCCTGGTAGAGAAGTGTGGCCCCAATGACTGTAATATCTGAATGTGCTGATTCAGTGGAATAATACATAGCTTTTTTGTTCAAAACAATTTAGGGATTCCCATTTCCCTTACAACAACTCTTCAAGTTGACTTCATGGTATTGAAAGTACTTGCCCCTCCTACTTGTCTGCTTTTATGTCTAGAATTCCTTCATAAGCCTCTTTCAGGTGACTCGATCTCACTGGACATTCACAAAACATAGCATATCTCTGTGAGCCTGAAACTTTGCAATTTGTATTCCTTCTACATAGAATTCTTTCATCCACATGCCTGCTTCACCTGAATCAGAATTATATACACTTTAAATATTACTTCAGACATTGCCATCCCTTGATGCTGTCTCTCTGACCACCCAGTCATACCTGTATACAGAATATCTTCCGAAATTGACCCATGTGAAGCTGAAAGCAGAAATCCCTTGGAACTACAACACTACTGACTTTTAACCCCTATAGTATTTCCATATCAAATAACCATAAATTCATAATTTTTGACTGTCTGAGGAAATAAGAGGACAGGGTCATGTGAGGTTTTAGGGAAGATTGTTTGACAGATTGGCAAGGTTGATTGAAGATACAGCTCTTTGTTGGAGGGACTTGGAAGAACAAGAAGCATTTCTCCAACATGTTTCAAAAGCAATTCTACCATTCAAGAGCTTGAGCAAATATATGCAGGTGCACTAAGGGTGGAGAGAAGAAACTCTTAAAGTGTGAACTGAAGTCAGGAGCTGGTGGCTCACACCTGCAATCCTAGCTACTTGAAGGCAGAGATCAGGAGGGTCACAGTTCAAATCCAGCTTAGGCAAATAGTTCCCAAGACCATATCAGCACAAAACAAGGTTGGTGCAGTGTCTCAAGTGATAGAGTGCCTATCTAGCAAGCATGAAGCCCTGCTGTCAAACCCCAGTATCACCAAAAATTATTAGGAGTAAAGCTATACCATTAAGGGCTTAAAAACACACACAGATTGATTAGTCATACACCAGAAGCAGGCTAGGTAAAAGACTGGGTGTCTGGTACATATAAACTATCTTGTAGTTAGAATGAGTGCCCTGTGTCACTCTATGCTCTTAATTTCCATGAAGGTATATATTGACCTTGGTACAGATTTGTGGAGGTTGGATAAAATTTACCTCCTGCTTGTTCAATAGTATATTTTCTTTTCTCAAGAGAAATGTAACAATGTAAATGGTCTATGATGCACAATGGGGCATTAAACCATCTGCCATGTTGTTCACTGTCCACTGATTAAAGACTTCCCAGGCACATCAACTTTCACAACTGCGTGATTTACACTGACTGCAGAATGTTACAAGACACCTGGTTTCATGACCAGTGTGAAATGAAGACAGTGCAGCCAGGACCTGCAGTTGGGTAAGAGGGGAAGGTCACAGACATGCTCGTGGCTTTACTTGGGTCACAGTTATCTTCTCAATGTGTGAATTGATCCAACTTTTGATGCCACTCATTCTTTGGTCCCCTGAAACCTTCACAACGGAGTAGGGTAGGGAATCAGGAGCTCTTTGTCCTTTCCTGCCTTGTCCATGTGAGGTGAATTCATCATGGCCCACAGTACTTGCTGGACAGCTCCACACCCAAACCTGAGGCTCCCTGTCTGTGTGGTGATGACAGCATATTCATTGGGCACTCTTGGCTTATTTATGGAGTTTGTGTGGGAAAGGAGCATTGCATTGCCATGTCCCCTCTCTCTCCTTTCTCTAAGATCAGTTCTGAGTCTCCTATGAGACTTTCAGATTCAGGGTAAACAGGGATTAAATCCCTGTCCTCTGAGGCCCCTCCTTCTTAGTGCTGCCAGTAACTCCCTGAATTTCCATATATCATCCTCCTTGCCAGAACCATTGCAAATGGGCATCCACATGCATACATGGTTCCTCTTAGAGTGGAGGAACAACTTATTCCCCTCTCTCACTTGCCTCTTAAGGTCCTCAGACTGTTTCTCATTGTTTAGTAGTGAAATCATGATTAACACAAGACATGATTTCAGTTCATGTAGTACACTAGAGGGTATGCCCAAAAGTAAGGTATGCAGGCATCCCGGTGGTTAGGCAGAGGAGCTTTGCTTTAAAAGGGAGGAGAAAACAACAGTTCAAAGAAATTCTGGGGCCTGGTGGAGTGGCTGAAGTGATAGAGTGCCTGCCTAGGAAGTTGAGGCTTTGAGCTCAAGCCTCAGTACCACACTGCCTCAACCCCCAGGAAAAGAAAAAACAAAACCTAAGAAATTTGGAGAGGAAAGATGACAAGGGTCACAAAATCAGCTTATACTGTAGGGAACAGTTTTTGCTCGGATCATCCTGTTCTGAAGGTGACAGTAAAGTGCACTTTGTTAGCCAGCTCAGTCTGAAGGTGGGTCAGAATGCACAGGACTGAAGGAAAGGGAGAAAATTTATAAATGCTTGCTTTATAGGTGGTTTGTTTGCACTGATTAATTCATGTAACCATTGCTGAGGCAAATTCATGAGTATTTGGGAAAATGTGGGAGCTTGTCAGAGGTTATGAAGGGTGGGTGGATGAGGTAACAGTAATAGGAAGATTATTTGCTCTGCTATTTACAGAAAAGGGGTTGGGAAGTCAGCGTTCTTTTTCCTCACTGTTTTTTCTTTTCTTTTTTTTTTTCATTTTTATTTTATTATTCATATGTGCATACAAGGCTTGGGTCATTTCTCCCCCCTGCCCCCACCCCCTCCCTTACCACCCACTCCACCCCCTCCCGCTCCCCCCCCTCAATACCCAGCAGAAATTATTTTGCCCTTATCTCTAATTTTGTTGTAGAGAGAGTATAAGCAATAATAGGAAGGAACAAGGGTTTTTGCTGGTTGAGATAAGGATAGCTATACAGGGCATTGACTCACATTGATTTCCTGTGTGTGGGTGTTACCTTCTAGGTTAATTCTTTTTGATATAACCTTTTCTCTAGTTCCTGGTCCCCTTTTCCTATTGGCCTCAGTTGCTTTTAAGGTATCTGCTTTAGTTTCTCTGCATTAAGGGCAACAAATGCTAGCTAGTTTTTTAGGTGTCTTACCTATCCTCACCCCTCCCTTGTGTGCTCTCGCTTTTATCATGTGCTCATAGTCCAATCCCCTTGTTGTGTTTGCCCTTGATCTAATGTCCACATATGAGGGAGAACATACGATTTTTGGTCTTTTGGGCCAGGCTAACCTCACTCAGAATGATGTTCTCCAATTCCATCCATTTACCAGCGAATGATAACATTTTGTTCTTCTTCATGGCTGCATAAAATTCCATTGTGTATAGATACCACATTTTCTTAATCCATTCATCAGTGCTGGGGCATCTTGGCTGTTTCCATAACTTGGCTATTGTGAATAGTGCCGCAATAAACATGGATGTGCAGGTGCCTCTGGAGTAACATTCTTTTGGGTATATCCCCAAGAGTAGTATTGCTGGATCAAATGGTAGATCGATGTCCAGCTTTTTAAGTAGCCTCCAAATTTTTTTCCAGAGTGGTTGTACTAGTCTACATTCCCACCAACAGTGTAAGAGGGTTCCTTTTTCCCCGCATCCTCGCCAACACCTGTTGGTGGTGGTGTTGCTGATGATGGCTATTCTAACAGGGGTGAGGTGGAATCTTAGTGTGGTTTGAATTTGCATTTCCTTTATTGCTAGAGATGGTGAGCATTTTTTCATGTGTTTTCTGGCCATTTGAATTTCTTCTTTTGAGAAAGTTCTGTTTAGTTCACGTGCCCATTTCTTTATTGGTTCATTAGTTTTGGGAGAATTTAGTTTTTTAAGTTCCCTGTATATTCTGGTTATCAGTCCTTTGTCTGATGTATAATTGGCAAATATTTTCTCCCACTCTGTGGGTGTTCTCTTCAGTTTAGAGACCATTTCTTTTGATGAACAGAAGCTTTTTAGTTTTATGAGGTCCCATTTATCTATGCTATCTCTTAGTTGCTGTGCTGCTGGGGTTTCATTGAGAAAGTTCTTACCTATACCTACTAACTCCAGAGTATTTCCTACTCTTTCTTGTATCAACTTAAGAGTTTGTGGTCTGATATTAAGATCCTTGATCCATTTTGAGTTAATCTTGGTATAGGGTGATATACATGGATCTAGTTTCAGTTTTTTGCAGACTGCTAACCAGTTTTCCCAGCAGTTTTTGTTGAAGAGGCTGCTATTTCTCCATCGTATATTTTTAGCTCCTTTGTCAAAGATAAGTTGCTCATAGTTGTGTGGCTTCATATCTGGATCCTCTATTCTGTTCCACTGGTCTTCATGTCTGTTTTGTGCCAGTACCATGCTGTTTTTATTGTTATTGCTTTGTAATATAGTTTGAAGTCAGGTATTGTAATACCTCCAGCATTGTTCTTTTGACTGAGTATTGCCTTGGCTATTCATGGCCTCTTGTGTTTCCATATAAATTTAACAGTAGATTTTTCAATCTCTTTAATGAATGTCATTGGAATTTTGATGGTAATTGCATTAAACATGTAGATTACTTTTGGGAGTATGGACATTTTTACTATGTTGATTCTACCAATCCATGAACATGGGAGATCTCTCCACTTTCTATAGTCTTCCTCAATCTCTTTCTTCAGAAGTTTATAGTTTTCCTTTTAGAGGTCATTCACATCCTTTATTAGGTTTACACCTAGGTAATTATTTTTTTGAGGCTATTGTAAATGGAGTTGTTTTCATATATTCTTTCTCAGTTTGTTCATTATTAGTGTATAGAAATGCTAATGATTTTTCTATGTTGATTTTATATCCTGCTACATTCCTATAGCTATTGATGGTGTCTGGGAGCTTTTGAGTAGAGTGTTTTGGGTGTTTAAGGTATAGGATCAAATCATCTGCAAATAGGGATATTTTGACAGTTTCTTTACCTATTTCTTTTCCTTTTATTCCTTCTTCTTGCCTAATTGCTCTGGCTAGGAATTCCAGTACTATGTTGAATAGGAGTGGAGATAGTGGGTGTCCTTGTCTACTTCCTGATTTTGGAGGGAACGGTTTCAGTTTTTCTCCATTAAGTATAATGCTGGCTGTAGGTTTGTCATATATAGCTTTTATAATGTTGAGGTGCTTTCCTTCTATTCCTAGTTTTCTTAGAGCTTTTATTATGAAATGGTGTTGGATCTTATCAAAGGCTTTTCTGCATCTATTGAGATGATCAAGTGGTTTTTGTCTTTGCTTCTGTTAACGTGGTTTATTACATTTATTGATTTTTGTATGTTGAACCACCCCTGCAGGAAATGCATATTATGTGTTAAGCAGCAGGGCCTCTTTCTGATGGCCACTGATTGGTCTTTCCCTACACTTTGCTCCTGGCACCACTTTTCTTTGGCTTCTGATCCAGGACCACTAAGAGGAGAAGTGATCCTTTTCCTGGCAGAGTGCCAGAACCAAATACCTGATTCCAGCTATAGTCCTTAGCAGGCTAAGCCTCCTTTCTGGCCCTCTTCAACCCAGCCTGGGCAAGGTCCCACACTTGTTAGGCTGACAGTCTACCAGTTAAGCCACTGCTCCAGCCTTCCTGATTTCTTTTTACTCTTATTTTCTTCTCTCTTTAAAAGCAAAGCTCTTCTGTGTAACAATTGGGGTGCCTGTATACCTTCTTTTTGGAGAAAACTTCTAGTGTAATACATAAACCAAAATTATGTCCTTCATTAATCATGATATCATTATAAAATGAGAACTAGTCTGATGTCAGTAACAGGTACATGAAAGAAGGGAACAAGTCCCCCCTCTAGTGCAAGAGCAACCAGTTATACATGCCTAATTCCAATGGTTTTGGCCATGTGGTGGTACATAGAAATTCAGGGATTTAGTGGCAGTGCTAAGAATCCTGGGCCATCGAGAACAGGTACTGGATTTAAGTCCTGTTTACTCTGAACATGAAAGTCTCATAGAGAACACAGAGACTCATCTTAGAGGAAGAGCAGAGTATACACTGCATTGCAATGCTTGTTCCCCACACAAACTTCATAAACAAGCCCAGACTGTCCAGTGAATACCCTGCCAACACCAGACAGACTGGGAGCCTCATGTTTGGTGTGGATGTGTCCAGTGAGGACTGTGGGCTAGGATGCATCACTTCACAGGGACATTCCAGAAAGCTCATGACTCCCTGCCTGGCCTGACCCTGCAGGCTTCCAGGACCCAATAAGTGAGAGGCATCAAAAGTGGATTCAATTCATACATTGAGAACATGACTGTGGCCCTCTTTGCCCAAATGCAGAGCCTGGACATGCTGTCACCATTTGCTGCTGTTATTGCAGTCAGGTGTCCTCTAAGGTTTTGCCTCAGTGTAAATCACTCAGCTTCCAAACTGAGTGTCTGAGAAGACTCTCATCAGTGGACACTGGACAGCATGGCACATAGCTTGATGCCCCATTGTGCATAATGGAACATTTACACTGGTGCTCACTGTTGGTACACGTTGGGTAGAAACTGTCTCTCTGATTGGCTAATGATTTAGGGCAAGAACCTCAAGGCACTAGTGACAGGATCATTATGTTATTCCTGGCTGTGCTGATCTATAGGATAGTATCCTCCAACATCCAATGCTCAGGTTTCCTCACTTCTAAAAATTTGTCATGGCCCCCCAGAATAGGCACCATTTTCATATTATACATCTGTGCCCTTCATGCTTATGAAGGTCCTGAAAATGGGACCAGTGTACTCAACAAACTCCATGTTCAGATTCCCAAGGAGATATTGTGACATCAGAGAAGGAGGGGTGAGAATTTCAGGCAAGTATACTGCTTGTGGATTGAGGGATCATGTCCACAATCAGGAATTTTGATGGAGGCAGAGGGCCAATGCTTTCTCAAACATTTTTTGTCTGTTTTCAGCCATGAAAATGGTGTATATGGTTGTCTTTGATAAACCCCATTCAGTGTGTGTTTAATTTAGCCTAATGAGTTGTCTCAAGGTACTACCCCTCTATGACTTTAGAAAGGTGACTGGAGACCAGAGAGCAAACATAAGGTATAGGCTGGTGTCTTTTTTGGAACCGATGACAGAAATTGTAGGGAGTATGTTAAATATGAGTGGTGTTTAAATTGTATGGTGTGACACCCAGTTGGTCTTTGAAATTTGGTTGGTGTTAACAACACCACATATTTGTTGTCAGAAGTGATAGCAAAGAAATACAGCACAGGCTCTTTGTCGAATGTTTGGTAATGTTATCTGGGTGTCCATTCTTGCTGTCTATGTATTGTGTGAGATGAGCTGAGGAAAGACACAGAAGTAGAGTGAGAGTGAAGTAAAGTTCATTAAGGAAAGAAAACATTTTCGATAGATTTCATAGGTAGCAGTTAGGCAGTAACCACATGGATATACAAAGCAAACCTAAAATGGAGGAAGAGATCACAAGGTTTCTGAAAACAAACATTGTAATTCAACCTCCCAACTCACATTGACCAAAGATTGAAATACCCTAACAAGGTCCCAAGATGTCACCAGATGATTTTGAGTATCCCACTCACTTACGGTGGGTGTATGACAACAGTTCCTGGAGCAATAGATCTTTACTTAAAAAATATTCAAGGCCATAAACCATATCCCTCATGATGAGGTGGACCCAAAGTATTGTATACCTTTTAATTATATAAAGTTACTCTGTCCTTGTTCCACTCTCAGTAGACTTTTCTTCTAATGGGTAATGGGGAATCACTGGTCTGTATGTTATGGATAGTTTAAATTTAGTGGAAGTTTTGATGGTGTATGGATTTCTCATCTGATCTTTTATGGATGTTTGCTTATTGTGTTCTTTGCCAGTACTTGGGATATTCTAATTTATTACACTTGACCTTTTAGCACTAATCAGCTTTTTGTATGCTGTCACTTTCATGGTACTGATGACTTCTAGTGTTGAAGTTTTTTCCTACTTATTTCTTCATGGTATTTAAAATTGGACCTCCCTCTTTCTCTTACACCCCAATTCACCTCTCCTGCCCTGAAAGTTGTCTTTCTTTAGCTGTTTCATTGTTCTATATAACTGGAGCTCTGCTTTTCATTTGAAGCCCACTTGCTCAGAATGTAAGATAAATGATTTTTCTATCAAAGTATATGTCACCATCTTAGATTAATTAAAATTCCTCAGGTTGCCATCTTATGTGACTTGCGTTGTTTAAAGGGTTCCTGTTTCTTCTTCCAGATTCTTCTACATCTCTATTGTCCATAAAAATTGCTCACAAAACCTTGTGTCCTAAGCCATAACCCAAGCCAGTAGCTAATTGAGAAAGACTATTAAGGTTTGACCTGGACAAATTCCAGGTAAGAGGCAGGTACAACTGCATCAGGGATATAAGAAGTCACTGTTGCCCATTTTGTGCCCACATATCCACTTAGCTGGAGTGAATATATGCTTGCACCCTTTTGATAAAAGAAATTGCCTTGTCAAGATTTTCTTTGTCTCTCACTTGTCCATTTTTGGCACCAGAGGGTCTTTAATTCCAACAATTTGGGGACTTATCCAGGATTTTCTATTCTGTCCAGGAAGGAGGAGCCCCTGACCCTTCCACATGAAGACACGACCTACTGCATGGTTGTGGTGGCCCCAAGGTTGAGCTGATGGCAACAACTTTCTGAATCTGTGAATGAGCTCAGACTCCAGAATTCCTTGACAATTTGGGTGAAAAATCTCTGAAGACAGGGACCACTGTGACCATGTAAGTATGTGCACAGACCAAGACAAGAAACATCGTGTGGATGACCAAGTAATATCTTGGTGGTCAGGATATTCGAGGCTGTGTGATATGTGAATGAGACATGTTGGGTGACATGAAGGGAAAGTGGAATCCTGATCTGCAGTTCCAGGGTGAATCTAATTCATACTGTTTAAGGTGGGATTAGATTCTTGAATCTAATCCAGATCCAGGATTTTATACTGATGTGCCAGCTATAAAGAGGTGCCTCCCTCACCCCTGTTAGAATAGCCATCATCAGCAACACCACCAACAACAGGTGTTGGCGAGGATGCGGGGAAAAAGGAACCCTCTTACACTGTTGGTGGGAATGTAGACTAGTACAACCACTCTGGAAAAAAATTTGGAGTCTACTTAAAAAGCTGGACATCGATCTACCATTTGATCCAGCAATACCACTCTTGGGGATATACCCAAAAGACTGTTACTCCAGAGGCACCTGCACATCCATGTTTATTGCGGCACTATTCACAATAGCCAAGTTATGGAAACAGCCAAGATGCCCCAGCACAGACGAATGGATTAAGAAAATGTGGTATCTATACACAATGGAATTTTATGCAGCCATGAAGAAGAACGAAATGTTATCATTCGCTGGTAAATGGAGGGAGTTGGAGAACATCATTCTGAGTGAGGTTAGCCTGGCTCAAAAGACCAAAAATCGTATGTTCTCCCTCATATGTGGACATTAGATCAAGGGCAAACACAACAAGGGGATTGGACTATGAGCACATGATAAAAGCGAGAGCACACAAGGGAGGGGTGAGGATAGGTAAGACACCTAAAAAACTAGCTAGCATTTGTTGCCCTTAATGCAGAGAAACTAAAGCAGATACCTTAAAGCAACTGAGGCCAATAGGAAAAGGGGACCAGGAACTAGAGAAAAGGTTAGATTAAAAAGAATTAACCTAGAAGGTAACACCCACGCACAGGAAATCAATGTGAGTCAATGCCCTGTATAGCTATCCTTACCTCAACCAGCAAAACCCCTTGTTCCTTCCTATTATTGCTTATACTCTCTCTACAACAAAATTAGAGATAAGGGCAAAATAGTTTCTGCTGGGTATTGAGGGGGGGAGTGGGAGGGTGTGGAGTGGGTGGTAAGGGAGGGGGTGGGGGCAGGGGGGAGAAATAAACCAAGCCTTGTATGCACATATGAATAATAAAAGAAAAATTAAAAAAAAAAAAGAGGTGCCTCAAGCTCCCATGAGGGATGCATCTGGAGACTGACAGACTGAAAGAGCATCAGAGTACAACAAACCTCCAAGGCAAAAGGGGGAGGGGTTGAGCTCCTGATAGACAGCTAGAGCACTGTCAACCAAATAGAGGAATGGAAATAAAGGCAGCAGAGAGGGAGGCCAACAACAAGTGTCCAGGGAAAAATGAACTCTGAGAGCCCCCTGGAAAGATGCTAAAATATTGGGATGATAGCCTCCCACTAAAAGGAAAAAGAAACAAAGAATGGTCAAATTCTGTTGTTTATCTGGCCCTAGGAACTGATCTTTTCTTTTAATTTTTTTGTTGTTGTTGTTGACCACAGAGTGGGTCAGCACTTTACATGTTGCTGGTGGGGTTTTATTATTTTTTTTTAATTTTTATTTTATTCATATGTGCATACAATGTTTGGGTCATTTATCCCCCCTTCCCCAACCCCTTCCCTTACCCCCTGTCCCCTCCCTCGCTACCCGGCAGAAATTATTTTGCCCTTATCTCTAATTTTGTTGAAGAGAGAGTATAAGCAATAATAGGAAGGACCAAGGGTTTTTGCTAGTTTATATAAGGATAGCTATACAAGGAGTTGACTCGCATTGATTTCCTGTGCATGTGTGTTACCTTCTAAGTTAATTCTTCTTTTTTTCAATTTTTTTGTTATTCATATGTGCATACAATGCTTGGGTCATTTCTCCCCCCTGCCCCCATCCCCTCCCTTTCTAACTGAGGTTATTCCTTTTATATGTGCCCCATCCTGGGACCCACAGGGAAGCCTGGTATCTGTCCAAAGTGGACAGATGTAGAGTGGAACACTGGGTATAAAGGATATATGTCCCCTTTTTATGACAATCCTAAGATCTTGAGCAGTCCCTGGGGCACTGTTGAGACTCCAATTTCCACCATCCAGAACAATCAGCAGTCATCTAACAGGCTACAGTCAAAATTATAGCTGTTTTGGACACACCCCTCTCCTTCTTGCAAAGATAAACAGTTTAACCCACTTAGATTGGTCATAGAAAGTTCTTTGAGTATGACATGAGAACAATCCATATTTTGCAAATATGGGTTGGGGCGGATGTCTCAGAAACAGATCCTTTAGGTGGCTTTGAACTCTGTCTAGCTTCCAAACCCTCCCAGGGAGGACCCAATTCTACCTTTGTTCCAACAGTGCCTCCACATTTATACAACAATTGATCTCAGATAACCATAGTAGAAGTCAAGGACCTAAGATAAACTGTGACTATTGAAATTGTATGCCCAGTATCATTTCATTCTTTCTAGTCATAATCAAGCTGAAAAAAGTTACTATTTCAGAATCCCCTCATATTTTGATTTACCAAGATGACTAGTGGTCTTCACATTAGTATGAGTGATTTCTCTACTCATAAATATTGATAAGAAGAGTTATCAAACAATAGATAAATTCTTTGAAGGTTTCTTTCTTTGAAAGCATATTGGGTCATCAACACTTTCTGTTATCGCTCAGCAATAAGTATTTTTCCAAGCTTTCTTAGTTAATATGGGTGTTGACAAACACAAAGCAAGTGTGAGGCCCTGAGTTCAAACCTTAGTACTGCAAAGAAAAAAAGAAGAACATTTGTGGAGACCATATTTACCTCTTTGGCAATACCCACATTTTTGATTTTCTGATAATAAATGTTGGTGTGCTAGAATTACATCTAAATAAGGATTATCTAATCTCCTTTGTGATTAATATGCAGCTTATTTTCAGAGCACACAGTACAATGGCTTGAAATACTTGAGCTAGCTAATATTCTACAAAATGTAGCTAATCAAAATAAATATTTTATGCACACGGGATTAACACTAGGTTCATATTCCTGATCTATCTGACCATAAAATTAACATTGAACCTGCCATTGTCAATCCTTTAATGTTTCTAGCTTAAAAAATACACTTTCCACAATTGTAGTTAAAAAATTAAAACACATTATTAACAGTCTAAGTTGAAAATGTTACGAGTGAAATTTTATGTTGTCAAGTTCATTCTCTTCTTAGAGACTAAGCTAAAAAACTATACAGTTAAAAATAATACATAATTTATTATGAAAATTTCAAAGAATACCACAAGCTTGCAGACAACAGATTGTTGGATTGTGCATTTTGATCCAATCTGACAATCTTTGTCTTTTGATTGGAGATTCAAGTCCATTTACATATAGGGTTATCATTAAGAGCTACCTACTGATTCCTGTGTTTCTATTGCTTTTTCCCCCAGATTGAGTCTCCTGTTGATTGTTCTTTATTTTTAGCTTTCTTCATCTTAAGGTTTTGCTGATTTACTGAGTTGAACATGCTTGTTACTTTCCCAGCTCTCATGGTTTCATCAATTCTCCTTTTGAATTTTATTCTTTGCTAGCCCCTCATGTTTGTAAATTTTTTTTCTTGGTCATCTTCTGTATGAATTATTTCCTTGAGTGTCCTTGGTAATGTAGGCTTTGTCAGCAAGAACTGCTTTAGTTTATAGATTAAGCAATAAGTGTTCTGGATATAGTATTCTTGGTTGGCAGTTATTCTCTCTCAAAGCTTGAATTATATTTGCTCCATGCTTTCTTGGTTTTTAGGGTCTGTGTTGAAAGGTCTGAGGTGATTCTTATGTATTTTCCTTTGTAAGAAGCAAGCATTTTTCTCTTGACTCTTGCATTATCCTTTCCTTGTTCTCTAGTTTGGGCAATTTAATTATGACATGACATAGGGCTATTCTTTTCTGGTCATGTCTATTTGGATTTGAAGTGCTTCCTGTACACTGGTGTTTATATCATACATACGTTTGAGGAAATTGCTATTATGATTTCATTGAATAAGTGTCCTATACTTTAGTTTGTATTTTAGTAACTTCATACACTCCATAAATTCTTACATTTGGTCTTTACATTGTGTCTCAAAGTTCTTGTATGTTGCCTTTGTGTGTTTTCATTTTCATTTTTTTTAATGTTTGCATGCAATAACTCCTTTTCTGATATTCTTTCATCTATTTGAACTTGTCTGCTGATAATAATATCCACTATAATTTGTTTTGATTTCTTCAGGCTTTCATTTCTGGCATTTCTCCTTGGTTATTTTTCATAATTTCCATATTCTTGTTGAATTTCTCTTCCATGTTTGTGACTTACTTGTCTAGTTCTTGAATTTATTTTCTACCATCACTTATCTATTTATTTGAATCTTCTTTGTGCTCACTGGTCATTTTTAACAATAAGATTCTGACTTCTATCTCAGATATTTGAGCCAATTTATTTTCCTTGGATTCAGATGTTGAGTTGTGGTGGGAGTTTGAAGGTGAGACATTGCCTTGATTCTTCATATTCAAATTTCTATGCTATGATGTACAATCTGTACATCTAAGTTTTCTTTTACTGCCTTGTATATGCAGAGAACCTACTTGAGGAGGTGCTAGGAGGGTTGAGTGCCACAAACTGTTTTTTCATCTTGATTTGCTTTCTTTTTCACATCTCCTCTCACTCTTTTCTTTTTCTCTGAGGTTTTCCCCTCTTTGACTCTTCTGTACATATTCTCTTCCTTGTTATACAGACTCTTATTGTGTGGACTGATATAGAAAACTTCTATTCCTCTGCCGTCTTGCTCACAACTCTAATAATGTTTCTTTTAAAGGCAGTCAATGTGATCAAACATAACCTTAAGAATAATGGAAGATAAGGAATTGTTCATGTATCAAATACCATCAGGTATTAAGGATATCACAGCATGTTTGGTTTGAAATGAGCATTGAATAGACAATCTGAGAAGTCCAGAATTGAAAATGATTTCATAGGAGAGTCAATTTATCATAGCACCAACCAGTCTTTCTCACAGAAGAAGGTAAGGTTGTCTTTTATGTCCCAGCAGACTCAGGCACACTGGCTTCTGGAAAAAGACTTTATTTCTCCTCACAGAAGCAAAGTGAGGCTCCTGGAATTTCTGTCCCTGATCTCCACACTCATCAATTCAGAGAGAAATGTGCCTCATGAAATGCATCTCTAATGACACATGCACTGGATATTGTATCTGTGCCTAAAATGTATAAAATTCATATTAAATGAGGCTTTTATATCCATGCTAACTTATCCATTAAACAGATGATGATAGAGCCCATAAGAATTTTTTGTCATTAAAAAAAAAATTTAGTATTCACCAATAGTACAACTGGGTTTCATATTATAATCCCATATATGAACATAATATATTTTAAAGAATTTCACCATCTCTATTATACTACCTTAAACTCTCTTCCCTTTCTCTTTTAAAAGCAACAGCTTGTGAGTTCCTTTATCCTATTTTTATAGAGATGTAAGTAACATTCTTTTATCCTCTTAATGCCACACCCTCTCCTTTCCCCTAACCCTCTTACTGATTGCCTGGACAGTGTGATTTTTGTGCTCAAGTCTCATTATTTTTATCATTTTCCCCTAGATACTAAATATTAGTGGAAAATGCCATATTTGCCTCTATGAGCTTGGTTTAGTTCCCTAAAATATGCTGATATTGAGCCCCATCACTTTCCTGCAAGTTTCATTCTTCTTTATGGCTGAGTAATACTACATTGTGTATTTTCTGTACCTGTTTATCAGTTTTTGAGTACCTTAGCTGATTTCACACTTGGTTCTTGTGACTAATGCTGCAATTAATATGAATGCTCAGGTTTCCCTCTTGCAGGTTCCCTTATAGTCTTTTAGATATATGCTCAAGAGTGGTATAGCAAGGTCATGAGGTAGGCCTATTTTTACCTTTTTGATGAACTCAACATTGATTTATGCAGTGGTTGGACTAATTTACACCCCATGTACAGCATATGAGTGGTCCTTTACTCCATACATCCTTGCTAACAATTGTTCTTATTTTTCTTTTTTTAAAAATGATATCCATACTGGCTGGGGTGTGATGGAATCTCAATGTAGTTGTAACTTACACTTCCCTTATGGCTAAAGACATTGAACATTTTTTCATGTATTTATTAACCCTTTGTACTTCTGAGAACTGTGGATTTTTAAAAATTCATTTGCCCCTTCTTACTTGGATTATTTTTTCTTTTGATGTTTAATTTTTGAGCTCTTGTATATTCTGGATAATAATCTTTTAGCTGATGAATAGCTGGCAGCAACTTTCTCTCATTCTCTGGTCACATCTTCATTCAAATAATTGCTTCCTTTGATGTAAAGAAACTTTTAAATTTGATGTATGTCCACTTATCAATTCTGATTCTATTTCCTAGGTGATTAGAAGATTCTAATTAAAAAAATGCTTGCATATGCCTATATCCTGAAGAGTTTCTCTATGCTTTTTTGTAGTAGTTTCAAGTCTTACATTAAAGGCTTTGGTCTGTTTTAGATTGATTTTTCTATCAGGTGAGAAAAAGGGGTCTAATTTCTGTCATTTTAATGTAGATAAGTTTTCCCTGTATTATTTGTTGAAGAGACTGCCTTTTCTCCTTGCGCTCCTTTGTCAAACATCAAATTGCTCTAGTAGGTATATTTATTTCTGTGTCTTTATTCAGGTCCATAAGTCATCATGCCTGTGTTTGAGCTGATACCAAGCTGCTTTTTTACTTTGACCCTATAGTATAATTTTAATTCCAGTACTGAAATAAGAAAGTTTTAATGTATTGTAAATCAAATTTAAAAGATTAACTTTAGGATAAGAAAATGTATTGCTAGACATTTTTTTCTTTCTACAACAGGCTTTTAAAATGCACATTAGAGATACCTATACACCAATGTTCATCACAGCACTGTTCACAATAGCTAATCTCTGGAAACATACCAGATTCCATACTGATGAATGGATCATGAAATTGTAGAACAAGGGAGTGTTACTCAGCCAAAAGGAATGATGACATGGGATTTGAAGGTAAATTGATGCAATTGGAGAAATCACGTTTAGTGAAGTTAGCCAGGAAAAGAAGCACAAAAGACACATGTTTTCCCTCAGATAGAGACAAAGATCAACATATAAACCAAACAAACATGGTCACATGCAAACTCAAATGTAGAGCATGCTTGTAACAGTGGAACTATTCTATGGAACCAAGAGAAAGAAAGAAAGGAAAAGAGAATGATAGAACATCAGCAATACTGCATACCACAAATGTAGAAGTAGAGGATATAAGGATGTGGGTTGAAAACTGTTGAAAAATGTGGGTAGAGAGGTAAAGGGGTAAGAGGGAGCAGTCAAAGGGATTGAACAGACCAGAGTAAAGCAAACCCATAGAGGTAATACATTGAGACTCCCCTTTGAATGCCAACTTAAATATTAACAACCAAAATCAGGACTGAAAAATAGGCACTGTGTGTATGTATGTGTAAGGGTCCTAGTGGGAAGGAGGACAGTGAAGGAAGGAGATTAAGGTAATGGTGTATAGTTGAGAACTTCCAGTACCTGTATGAAATAGAACTAAACAACATTTTGCATTGCTTTAAGTGGGATGGGGATGGGGCTGATGGGGAAATAATTATGTACAACATAAGTCTAATAATGTACAATATAATTCTAATCAGAATTGTCCTACAAATTTTCCCTGTATAATGAATATTTCCTAATAAAAACTATTAAAAAGTAAAAAATAAAATAAAATATACATCTCACTTTTAATGGGGCATGGGCACAAAATTCATGTATACATCATGGCCACAAAATTTATATCAAGGTCCTTATTATACTTCATTTACATTAGTTTTAATAAAAAATCCAATAATGTTCCTTCCAGTAGTTACTAAATTACATTCTTCCCAAAATATTTAAAAATTCACTTTCCTCCACATCTCACCTGCTTTTCTTTCTTTTTTTATTGTTTTATTATTCATATGTGCATACAAGGCTTGGGTCATTTCTCCTCCTTGCCCCCACCCCCTCTCTTACCACCCACTCTGTCCCTTCCCTCTCCCCCCAACCCCCTCAACACCCAGCAGAAACTGTTTTGCCCTTATCTCTAATTTTGTTGTAGAGAGAGTATGAGCAATAATAGGAAGGAACAAGGGATTTTGCTGGTTGAGATAGAATAGCTATACAGGGAGTTGACTCACATTAATTTCCTGTGCGTGTGTGTTACCTTCTAGGTTAATTCTTCTTGATCTAACCTTTTCTCTAGTTCCTGGTCCCCTTTTCCTATTGGCCTCAGTTGCTTTTAAGGTATCTGCTTTAGTTTCTCTGCGTTAAGGGCAACAAATGCTAGCTAATTTTTTAGGTGTCTTACCTATCCTCACCCCTCCCTTGTGTGCTCTCGCTTTTATCATGTGCTCAAAGTCCAATCCTCTTGTTGTGTTTGCCCTTGATCTAATGTCCACATATGAGGGAGAACATACGATTTTTGGTCTTTTGGGCCAGGCTAAACTCACTCAGAATGATATTCTCCAATTCCATCCATTTACCAGCAAATGATAACATTTCGTTCTACTTCATGGCTGCATAAAATTCCATTGCGTATAGATACCACATTTTCTTAATCCATTCGTCAGTGGTGGGGCATCTTGGCTGTTTCCATAACTTGGCTTTTGTGAATAGTGCTGCAATAAACATGGGGTGTGCAGGTGGCTCTGGAGTAACCTGTGTCACAGTCTTTTGGGTATATCTCCAAGAGTGGTATTGCTGGATCAAATGGTAGATCGATGTTTAGCTTTTTAAGTAGCCTCCACATTTTTTTCCAGAGTGGTTGTACTAGATTACATTCCCACCAACAGTGTAAGAGGGTTCCTTTTTCCCTGCATCCTTACCAACACCTGCTGTTAGTGGTGTTGCTAATGATGACTATTCTAACAGGGGTGAGGTGGAATCTTAGTGTGGTTTCAAATTGCATTTCCTTTATTGCTAGAGATGGTGAGCATTTTTTCATGTGTTTTCTGGCCATTTGAATTTCTTCTTTTGAGAAAGTTCTGTTTAGTTCACTTGCCCATTTCTTTATTGGTTCATTAGTTTTGGGAGAATTTAGTTTTTTAAGTTCCCTAAATATTCTGGTTATCAGTCCTTTGTCTGATGTGTAGCTGGCAAATATTATCTCCCACTCTGTGGGTGTTCTCTTCAGTTTAGAGACCATTTCTTTTGATGAACAGAAGCATTTTAGTTTTATGAAGTCCCATTTATCTATGCTATCTCTTAGTTGCTGTGATCCTGGGGTTTCGTTGAGAAAGTTCTTACCTATACCTACTAACTCCAGAGTATTTCCTACTCTTTCCTGTATCAACTTTAGAGTTTATGGTCTGATATTAAGATCCTTGATGCATTTTGAGGTAATCTTGGTATAGGGTGATATACATGGATCTAGTTTCAGTTTTTTGCAGACTACTAACCAGTTTTCCCAGCAGTTTTTGTTGAAGAGGCTGCTATTTCTCCATTGTATATTTTTAGCTCCTTTGTCAAAGACAAGTTGGTTATAGTTGTGTGGTTTCATATCTGGGTCCTCTATTCTGTCTAACTGGTCTTCATGTCTGTTTTTGTGCCAGTACCATGCTGTTTTTATTGTTATTGCTTTGTAATATAGTTTGAAGTTGGGTATCATGACACCTCCAGCATTGTTCTTTTGACTGAGTATTGCCTTGGCTTTTCATGGCCTCTTGTGTTTCCATATAAATTTCACAGTAGATTTTTCAATCTCTTTAACTAATGTCATTGGAATTTTGGTGGGAATTGCATTAAACATGTAGATTTCTTTTGGAAGTATAGACATTTTTACTATGTTGATTCTACCAATCCATGAGCATGGGAGATCTCTCCACTTTCTATAGTCTTCCTCAATCTCTTTCTTCAGAAGTTTATAGTTTTCCTTGTAGAGGTCTTTCACATCTTTTGTTAGGTTTACACCTAGGTATTTGATTTTTTTTTTGAGGCTATTGTAAATGAAATTGTTTTCATACGTTCTTTTTCAGTTTGCTCATTGTTAGTGTATAGAAATTATAATGATTTGTCTATGTTGATTTTATATCCTGCTACCTTGCTATAGCTATTGATGATGTCTAGAAGCTTCTGAGTAGAGTATTTTGGGTCTTTAAGGTATAGGATCATGTCGTCTGCAAATAGGGATATTTTGACAGTTTCTTTACCTATTTGTATTCCTTTTATTCCTTCTTCTTGCCTAATTGCTCTGGCTAGGAATTCCAGTACTATGTTGAATAGGAGTGGAGATAGTGGGCATCCTTGTCTGGTTCCTGATTTTAGAGGGAATGGTTTCAGTTTTTCTCCATTAAGTATAATGCTGACTGTAGGTTTGTCATATATAGCTTTTATAATGTTGAGGTACTTTCCTTCTATTCCTAGTTTTCTTAGAGCTTTTATCATGAAATGGTGTTGGATCTTATCAAAGGCTTTTTCTGAATCTATTGAGATGATCAAGTGGTTTTTGTCTTTGCTTCTGTTAATGTGGTTTATTACGTTTATTGATTTTCGTATGTTGAACCACCCCCTGCATCCCTGGGATGAAGCCTACCTGGTCGTGGTGAATAATCTTTTTGATGTGTTGCTGAATTCGGTTTGCCATTATTTTGTTGAGGATTTTTGCATCAATGTTCATTAAGGATATTGGCCTATAGTTCTCCTTTTTGGAGGTGTCTTTGCCTGGTTTTGGGATAAGTGTAATACTGGCTTCATAAAATGTGTTAGGAAGTTTTCCTTCCCTTTCTATTTCATGGAACAGTTTAAGGAGGGTTGGTATCATTTCATCTTTAAAGATCTGATAGAATTCAGCAGAGAATCCATCAGGTCCTGGACTTTTCTTTTTGGGGAGACTCTTGATTGCTGCTTCAATTTCATTTTGTGTTATAGATCTATTCAGGTGATTAATTTCCTCTTGGTTCAGTTTTGGATGATCATATGTATCTAGAAATCTGTCCATTTCTTTAAGATTTTCAAATACATTTGAATATAGGTTCTCAAAGTAGTCTCTGATGATTTCCTGGACTTCCATGGTGTTTGTTATTATCTCCCCTTTTGCATTCCTGATTCTACTAATTTGGGTTTTTTCTCTCCTCATTTTAGTCAGGTTTGCCTGGGGTCAATCGATCCTGTTTATTTTTTCAAAGAACCAACTTTTTGTTTCATTAATTCTTTGTATGTTTTTTTTTATTTCTATTTCATTGATTTCAGCTCTTATTTTTATTGTTTCTCTCCTATTTGTTTTGGGATTTGCTTGTTCTTGTTTTTTTAGGAGTTTGAGATGTATCATTAGGTCATTGATTTGGGATCTTTCAGTCTTTTTAATATATGCACTCATGGCTATAAACTTTCCTCTCAGGACTGACTAAGCTGTGTCCCATAGGTTCTGATAGGTTGTGTTTTCATTTTCATTGACTTCCAGGAACTTTTTAATTTCCTCTCTTATTTCATTGATGATCCATTGTTCATTAAGTAATGAGTTTTTTAGTTTCCAGTTCTTTGCATGTTTTTTGTCTTTACTTTTGTTGTTGAGTTCTACTTTTACTGCATTGTGATCAGATAGTATGCACGGTACAATTTCTATTTTCTTATATTTGCTGAGACTTGCTATGTGCCCTAGGATATGATCTATTTTGGAAAAGGTTCCATGGGCTGCTGAGAAGAATGTATATTGTGTAGAAGTTGGATGAAATGTTCTGTAGACATCAACTAGGTCCATCTGATCTATTGTATATTTTAGATATTGGATTTCTATATTGATTTTTTGTTTGGATGACCTATCTATTGATGATAATGGTGTGTTAAAGTCTCCCACAACCACTTATTTGGCATTAATATATGCTTTTATGTCTTTCAGGGTATGTTTGATGAAATTGGGTGCGTTGACATTGGGTGCATACAGGTTGATGATTATTATTTCCTTTTGGTCTATTTCCCTTTTTATTAGTATGGAATGTCCTTCTTTATCTCATTTGATCAATGTAGGTTTGAAGTCTACTTTGTTAGAGACAAGTATTACTACTAATGCCTGTTTTCAGGGGGCATTGGCTTGGTAACTCTTCTTCCAGCCTTTCATCCTAAGCCTAAGCTTATTTTTGTCAGTGAGATGGGTCTCCTGTAAGCAACAAATTGTTGACCTTCCCTTTTAATTCATTTCATCAAGCGGTGCCTTTTGATGAGTGAATTAAGTCCGTTAACATTAAGTGTTAGTACTGATAGGTATGTGGTGATTCCTGTCATTTAGTTGTCCTAGTTGTTTGAAGGTTTGATTGTGTGTTCTTAAGTTGAGATTACTCTCTACTTACTTGCTTTTTCTTTTCCTGTGGTTTGGTGCTGCCTGCCTTTTCATGGTTAAGTTGGGTTTCACTTTCTGTGTGCAGAATCCCTTGAAGAATCTTTTGTTGTGGTGGCTTTGTGGTGACATATTGTTTTAGTTTCTGCTTATCATGGAAGACTTTTATTGCTCCATCTATTTTGAATGATAGTTTTGCTTGGTAGAGTATCCTGTGGTTGAAGTTGTTTTCATTCAGTGCCCAGAAGATCTCACCCCATGCTCTTCTTGCTTTTAATGTTTCTGTTGAGAAGTCTACTGTGATTTTGATGGGTTTCCCTTTGTATGTTACTTGTTTTTTCTCTCTTACAGCCTTCAATATTCTTTCCCTAGTTTCTGAACTTGTTTTAATGATGATATGTCGTGGGATAGTTCTATTTTGATCTGGTCTGTTTGGTGTCCTGGAGGCCTCTTGCATCTGTATGGGAATATCTTTCTCTAGATTTGGGAAATTTTCCACTATTATTTTGTTGAATATATTATGCATTCCCTTCGCTTGCACCTCTTCTCCTTCTTCAATGCCCATGATTCTCAAGTTTGGTCTTTTGATGGAGTCAGTGAGTTCTTGTATTTTCTTATCATAGGTCTTGAGTTGTTTAATTGGTAGTTCTGCGGTTTTTCCTTTAATTACCATTTCATCTTCAAGTTCTGAGATTCTGTCTTCTGTTTGTTCTATTCTGTTGGATTGGCCTTCCGTTTTGTTTTGTAGTTCTGTTTCATTCTTTTTTCTGAGGTTTTCCATATCCTGGCTGTTTTTCTCTATAATGTCTATTTTTGTCCTGAGTTCATTTATCTGTTTATTCTTCATGTTCTCTCTTTCACTTTGGTGTTTATACAGTGCTTCTATGGTTTGCTTTATTTCTTCTTTTGCTTTTTCAAATTCTCTATTTTTGTTGTGTTGGAATTTATTGAGTATCTCTTGTACATTTTGGTTGACCCTATCCAGTATCATCTCTATAAAATTTTCATTGAGTACCTGTGGTATGTCTTCTTTTAAATTATTCTTGGCTTCATTGGGTCCTCTGGCATAGTTTATCTTCATTTTGTTGGAGTCTGGGTCTGAGTATCTGTTTTCTTCATTCCCCTGTGGTTCCTGTACTAATTTTTTGCTGTGGGGAAACTGGTTTCCCTGTTTTCTCTGTCTTCCCATCATTGTCCTTGGTGTTGTTACTGTCCCTGCACTGTGTGCAATTAAGTATTTTCTAGCTTGTAATAATAACAATGGTAATATTTAGAATGGAAGGGTGAGCAGAAATGGAAAGCAAGAAGTTGAAGAAAAGGGAAAAACAAATAAAGAGACAATGAGGAATCAGACAAGAAAGTTTGAAAGTTATAAGCAGGGAGCATTAGTGTACTAATCGACAGTAAGCTAAACACACATTAGAGAGACAGAGAGAGGATTGAAAATAAAAAATAAAAAATAAATAAAAAAATAAAAATAAATAAAGATAAGAATAATAATAAAAAATAAGTAAATGAAAGAAATATGTATATAAATAAAATAAAATAAAATGAAAAATAGAAAATTTAAAGAAAACTAAAAAACCAAAAAACCAAAAAACCTCCAAGTTCAAATGCAATGAAGTTTCAGTCTCAATAATTTGGGTGTCCATCTCAGTCTCCAATCCTGGAGATGGTGCCTCAGATGTTGTTCTGTAGTTGTCTCATCAAAGGGGATGCATAAAGTAGAACAAAACTACACACACAAAAAACCCCACCAAGTGTCCCAAGTTCAAATGCAATACAGTTTCAGTAAGTTTTTCAGCATGCAGGTGTAATTCAGTTCTCTCATCAAAGGTAGGGAGAAAAAGAGAAAAAAAAAGAGTCTGGAGACAGTTCTGAGAATGGTATCTGCGGCTGTGTCTTTCCTGCCCGCTGCTGTCAGCCTGCTGTTACTGGAGGCATTATTTATGCAGATCTCTGGGGTAAGCTTAGCACTCACCTGGCCCCGCAGGCTTTGTTTATTCAGAGTTCTCCTGTGCATGAGCCTCTGCTACAAGCTTTCCCCTTTCCAAGCACACTGGAGAATGTGACACTGCACTTGCTTTCTCAGGCCTGTGTGTTTTTTTACAGTTCATGTGGGAAGTGGATCTTCCCCCTCTCCTGTGCAGTTTTCTTCCCACCGCCACTTTTAGAAGCTTTCCTGCTCCTGATTACTGGGCAGTGCTGCTGCTCCTGCCAGCCGCCATGTTTGTTTACAGCTCACATGGGAAGTGGATCTTTCCCCCTCTCCTGTGGAGTTTTCCTCCCTCTGCCACTCTCACAATCTTTCCCGCTCCTGGTTGCTGGGTGCGCATCCCCGCTCCCGCTGGAGCCTCTCCTGCTCACCTGGCTAATTTATTTACAGTTCCGGGAAAGATTCCCTTCCCCCAATCTTTGGCACTCAGTGTGCCCCACCGTCTTTGCCGTGTGTCTTTATTGTTCTTATTGCTTATTACTCAGTTTCTCTTTTTTCCCCGGGTGGAGGTCAGTCTGTCCAGGCAGCTATGCTGCTCTGGCCCAGGGTTGTCTGTGGGAGTACCATGGTACTGTGAAGCTCACCTTGTCCACATCTTCCCAAGCCATCTGGGCACGGGTGACCGGCGGCCCAGGGGCCCTCCTTGATTCTCCATTTAACGTGAAGTGGAGATGCTCTGCACCAGCTGGAGTTGTGGAGGGGTCAAAGTTTTGCCTCTTCTCAGTGATTTTGCCTGAAAAGTGTGTCTCCAGCGTCTCTCCAAATTTCACTATAGGAGGCTCGCTTTCTGCTTCCTCCCTCTAGCTGCCATCTTGTAATCTCTCACCTGCTTTTCTTAATAATAGCCATCCTAACTTGTGTGAGATGATGTCTCATTGTGGTACTGATCTATAAATACTTGTCAGTTAAGAAACTTAATCATTTGTCCTGTTTAAATTTCTTGGGAATATGAATTACTTCTTTGGAAATATACCTATTCAGATCAATTAATTTTTAATTGAATTATTTCTGGGGTTTAGGAGTTTACTTTTTGAATTTTTGTTTTTCTTATCATATTATTGCTGTACTGGGTGTACATTGTGATATTTACAAAAGTGCTTACACTGTATCATAGTTAAATTCATCCCCTCCATCATTCTCCTTCATCTCTCATCCCCTCATTCCTGGAATGGTTTTAGCATTTTTCCAATTTCATATTTCTGTGCTATTTTTATTTAGTTTTACAAGTGTGATGTATAGTCTGGATACTAGTACTTCATCGTATGAATCACTTGCAAAGTCTTTTCTTCATTCTGTAGGTCTCCTCTCTCTATGGTTTTTTCCTTTCCATGAAGAAGATTCTCAACCTGCCATAATCCCTTCTCATTTTTTTCTTTAGTTCTCTTTGCTTTTGAGGCCTTATGCCCCCAAAATGTTAATCATACAAATTTTTAAATGTTTCCCATGTTTTTACATCTAGTATATTCATGACTTGTGGTCTTATATTTGGAAATTTAATTTTAAGTTTATTATTCTATAAGAAGAGAAATGTGTGGAGTATGTTTCAATACTCTGCATACACATATCCAATTTTCCCAGTTATAATTATTGAATAATTTTCCATGTTTCCAATATGTGCTTTTAGAATGTCTCAACTCTACTTTTTTGGACAGCATTGCTTTAGATATGCAAAATTTACAGTTAATACATATGAGTTTTGTGGTTGTGATTCCTTTTAAAAATAAAATTGTTATTGTCTTCATTTAGTATTTTCTTGAACTTTCTGTATAAATGCCACATAAAACTTAAATTTGTATATTAATGAATTAACTTGTAATGTTTCAGGATATTTATATAGTGGATAATATATATATGATATTAAGCACATTTGTCTTATCAAAGATTCAAAATTTCTTTATGGTAAATCTTAAAAAATTATATTACCTTTGTGGAATCCCATTCATATTTTAAAGTTGATTACATCAAACCTAAAACTCACTTTATATTCTATGACCACTGGCACGTTTTTAAATAAATCTTTTATTTTGATATTGGTAATATGGACAGCACTTTTTGGTGACCCATGGCATCTATGAAATATTATTTTTAATGTTTTCCTATTCATTGGTAGAATTTTCTAGTTTTGTTGAAGTAGCCAGCACAATTCTTCTCAACTGTTTTAGTACAACACATATTTCCCCCCAATGGTTTATGTTACTGACAATTTAAAGATATATTTATTTATTATTATTCATTCATTATTTTAAATAGCTTGATTATATTTTGGAACTAGCATTCTTTACAAACTGTGGTAATTCCATTCATGTACACAGTATACTTTGATTCTGGTAACTGTTTCTTTTGATGTGCAGAAACTTTAAATTGATGCATTCCCTTTTGTCAATTCTCATTCTTCTTTCCTGGGCATGTGTAGTCTATTCAGAAAATAATTACCTATGCCTATATCTTCCAGAAATTTCTTTCTTCCTATAGTAATTTCAATGTTTTATGTTTTATATTAAGATCTTCAAACCACTTAAACTTGATTTCTGTACAGGTTGAGAGAAAAGGGACATTTTCAGTCTTCTGCATGTAGATAATCAGTTTTCAAACACCATTTGTTGAAAGGTCTGGCTTTCTCCAAAGTATGTCTTGGACTCCTTTGTTAAAGATCAGATGATAGTAGCTGTGTGGTTTTATTTCTAGGGCTTCTATTCTGATCTGTCAGTCTTCCTACCTGTTCTTGTGCCTGTACAAGGCTTATGCTCTTTTTGTTACTATGTCTCTGTAGTATAATTTGAAGTCTGGTATTTTGATACCTGCAGCATAGTCCTTCTGCTCAGGGTTACTTTTGTTCTTTGGGATCTTTTACATTTTTGTATAAATTTGGGATTTGTCTTTCTCATTCTGTGAATAACAACATTGGGCATTGCATTTAATCTGTAGATTGCTTTCAGTAGTATAGACATTTTCATGACATTCTTTCTTTTGATATATAAAGATGGGAGGGCTCTTCATCTCCTGACATCTGCATCAATTTTGTTCTTCAAGGTTTTGAAGTTTTCATTGTAGAGACATTTGTCACTTGGATAAGTTTATACCTAGATATTTTTGAGGCCATGAATACAATTGTTTTCCTGACTTCTTCTCAGACTACTTGCTCATTCTTTGTGTATAGCAAAAGAATATCTATTTTTATATTAGATTGATTTATATTCTGCTACACTGCTGAAAGTGTTTTTCATATCCAGGAGATTTTTAATGGAGTCTTTATGGTTCTTTAAGTAAAGAATCATATCATTTGCCAACATGGAAATTTTTACTCCTTCCTTCTGGACTTTACTCCCTTTTATTTTTTTCTCTTGCCTTGTTCTAGCTAGTAGTTCCAGAACAAGATTGATTGAGAAGAGTGAATACACTTGTCTCATTATTGACTTTAGAGGAAATGATTTCATCTTTTCTACATTTAGCATGATTTTGGATATAGATTTGTCATTTACAGCCTTTATTATGTTGAGTTACATTTCTTCTATTCCAATTTTCCTCAGAAATTTTCTAATAAAAGTGATAAAATTTGTCAAAGTATTTTTCTGCATATATTCAGATGACCATGTGATTTATTTTCATTAATTCTGTTGATACACTATATTACATGTATTGAAGTATGTATGCTAAATCATTCTTGCATCCATGGAATGAAAACAATGTGATCAGGGTGTATGATCTTTTAAATACATTGCTTAATTTGGTTACCAAGTATTTTATTCAGAATTTTTGCATCTCTGTCTATTAAAGAGAGTGGTTTATCTTTTGTTGTTGCATCCTTGTCTGGTTTCCAAATGAGTGTAGCACTGAACTCATAGAATTGGCCTTGTAGTGTTCCTTCCATTCCTTTTCATGGAAAAGCTTGTGGAGTTTTGGTGTTTCTTCTATAAATATTTTGTAGAATTCACTAGTTGAATTCTTTATTACAGTCTCAATTTTATTGCTTCTTATAGACTTATTTAGGTAGTTTATCTCATCTTGCTTAAATTTTGGCTGGCCAATACATCTAGAAATTTGTCCATTTCTAGTGGTCTTTACAGATTATTTGAGTATCGATTCTCAAAGACTTCCCCAATAATTCTCTGGAATTCATTGGTATTTGTTTTTAATATCCCTCCCCCACTTTTCATCACTAATTTTATTTTCTCTCTTAGTAAGATTGGGTAAGGTTTTATCAATCATTTCTGTCTTTTCAAAGAGCAAACTTTTTGTTTTGTTGATATTTTGCATAGCTCTTTTAGTCTCTTTAATTGATATTATCACTTATTTTTATCATTTTTCTCCTGCTAATTTTGGGTTTACCTTGTTCCTGTATTTCTAGGAACTTGAGATGCACCATTAGATTATTTATTTGGGATCTCTGTGTTTTTAATGTTGGCACTCATAGCTATTAACTTTCTTCTTATCACTGCCTTTTCTCTATCCCATACGCTTTGCTTTGTTGTGTTTTCATTTTCAGTAGATTACATGAACTTCTTAAATTTATACTTTATTTCTCTGATGACCCACTGACCATTAAACAACACATTGTTCCATCTCCATGTGTTTGAATATTTTCTGTACTTTCTTTTGTTGTTGAGTTCTGGGTTTTTTCGTTGTACTCTGGCAGAATGGAGGAAATTATTTGAATTTTCTTCTATTTGTTTAGACTTGTTTTGTGTCCTAAAATATTATCTGTTTTGCAGAAAGTTCCATGGAAAGCTGAGGAATATATATATATTTGCTGGTGCTGGATGAAATCCTCTGTAGGTGTCTGTTAAGTTCATTTGGACTCTGATATCTTTTAATTCTAGAGTTTCCTTGTTGATTTTTTTTTGTCTGGATGAATTATCTGTTAGTGAAAGTAGAGAATTGAATTCTCATATGATTATTGTGTCAGGTGGTCTATCTGCACTTTTAAGTCCAGTAGTGTTTGTGTAATGAAGTTGGGTGCACCCACCCTGGGTGCATATAAGCTAATATTTGTTATATTCTCTGATCTATTGTTCCTTTCATTATCATTGAATGACCTTCTTTGTCCCCTACTAATTTAGGTTTGAAGTCTTGTTTATCAGATATAAGTATATCTACTCCTGCCCGTTTTCACAGTCCATTTGCCATTTGCTTGGGAAATCTTTTGCAGCCCTTTTACTTAAGCCAATATTTGTTTGTCAGGGAGATGCATTTCTTGAGTCCTGCTTGACAATCTACTGGGAAAGTTGAAACCACTTACATTGTATTTAATATCAAGAGGTATGTGGTAATTTCTGCCATATTCTTATTTTTATTCTCTTCTCTCTCTTGCCATCTCTCTCTATGTGTGTGTGTTTGTGTGTGTGTGTAATTGATCCTTTGCTACTCTACAATTGCTTATCTGCTTATCTAATGAAATGTAATTATTCCCATCCTTACATGGCTATGTTTATCTACATCTTCTGTGTGTATGGTTCCTTTGAGAATCTTTTGGAGTGCTGGTTAGTAGTCATATGTTTTAGTTTCTTTTTATTATGGAAGATTTTTGTTTTTTCTTCAATTGTGAATGATAGCTTTGCTGGACAGAGTAATCTAGGTTTGAAATTATTTTCTTTCATTCCTCAAGATACCTCATTGTCTGCCCTTCTTGCTTTTAAGGTTTCTGTTGATAAATCTGCTGTTACTCCTATGAGTTTGTCATTACAGGTGATTTAACTTTTCTCCCTTGCAACTTTCTATATTCTTTCTTTGTTCTCTGTACTTAATTTTTAAGTATAATATGCTGTGCAGAAGTTCTGCTTTTGTCATGTCTGCTTGGTGTCTGAGAGGCTTTCTGTACCTGAATGGGCACCTCTTTCTCAAGATTTAGTAAGTTTTTTGCTATTATTTTGTAGAATATATTTCCTATGATTTGGCTTGCACCTCTTTTCCTTCTGCAGTGCCCATGGTTTTCAGGTTTTCTCTTTTAAAGAAATTGCAGATTTCTTTCATATTCCTTTCATATTTCTTTTCTTTTTTCTCTATATATTTAATTGCTTCTTCTATCATATCTATTTGGTCTTCCAGTCGTGAAATTATGTCTTCCATATTCCAGTCTGTTGGGGGGCATTCTACAGTATTTTTAATTTAGCTTAAGGTGCTTTTTATTACCAGATTTTTCACTTAAGATTTTCTATAGCTTTAATAAATTCCCCTTTCATATCTTGTATTGTCTTCTTTATTTCATTAAGCTTTTTTTGTATTGTTCTTAATTCATTCAGATGTTTGTTGGTATCCTCTTGGATTCATTTAGTTGTGTCTTTGCCTTCTCCTGGAATTCATTTAGCTCTTTATCCATAGTCTCTTGAATTTCATTAACATATTTTTGCACATATTTTTAAACTTCTTAATTTTTCTTGTCATTCTTTTGAGATTGGAAATTGAGGTTTTATTCCTTTTTCTGTCCATCACATCTTCAGATTTTTTATTATTGAACTTTTGAGAAGTCATATTCCCTTGCCTTTTCCTATGTCTCATACCTGTATTTTGAAATTTACTCCATTATAGTCTATTATTTGGTGGGTGTTTTAGTCACTTGAAGTCTTCCCCTTGAATTAATTTCTATATAGTGGCAGGATTGGTTAAAGGCTTGGTTGTTATGATATTTTTGTCCACTGGTCTGGGAGTATAACTTAGTAATAGAAAATTCACCAATTTTTGACAAGCCAGGTGTTTACATGAAACATTGAAGTTTTGGTGGTATTATCTATAAGCAGAAGGGGCTTGGAAAAAACTTGTTTATATAAAATTAAAAAATATGTATGAAACATAATGGGAGTGGGAGAATTGATAGGAATGTAGGAAAATGGGAGAATGCAGAGGAGGGGTGAAGTGTGAGAGGTTCATATATGTAAGACCCTAGTTTGTAGAAATGCTGTTCATTTGTTGTGGAGAACTGTGCAATTGTCAAGGATTCCAGAAGGATAGAAAGGATAATAGCGATGTGATTCTTTGCAAACCATCAGCTGAGTGGTTTGTAAAGAAGAAATAGGAAAAATGAAGGAGAAAGGAGACAATGAATATAAAGAAGAAAAAAGGGTTGAGAATTGAAAAAGCAAGAAAAAATATAATGGGAATACAATGAGGGCTAGAAAAATTAAAATTTATGAAAATAGGAAAAGTGTTTTTTATGTCTGAATTTCTTTCATGCCCTTTATTTGGATAGATAGGCCTGTGCTTCTCTTTCCCTGCCAGGGTGGTGTGGGAGCCTTTACTCAGTTTAGCTAGAGGTTTTCTCTATCTTAGTGTCCCTCACTTGGATAGAGACACTGGCTGAGAAATACTTCTCTCCCACAAGTCAGATCTGAGAGCCTTCACAGGGTCTGTGTAGTCAGGCATTTTCTAACTCACTACCGCTCATGGATTGACACACTGGGCTGAGTCGTGATCAGTATCACACCCCCAAACCACACAGGTCTGGGAGCCTTCACTCAGTCTGTTTAGACAAAGGCTTTGTCATTAGAGGACATTCAGATGCAGTTTGCTTAACAACAAGTCTTTCCAGAAGTGGATAACAATTATCTCCCATGATCCGAGTTGGCTAGCCTGTTCAATTCCTGACCCTCTTTTAGATAGAGATGCGCCAGGATGAGTGGCTAGTTGCAGCACCTCTCCTCACCAGGCAGGTATGGGAGGCTTCACTCAGTCTATTTAGCAAAAAGTTTTCTCTGGAGTGATTCCTGTGAGCAGAGCTGACTTATGTGGTAGCCCTCAGGCTACTTTCCATTAGAAGGAATGAAACTGGAGATCAATCATGTTAAGTGAAATAAGACAGAGTTAGAAAGATATATATCACATGTTTTCTCTCATAGTGGGATCTAGAAAATTGGAGACATGAAAAGAGAAGGGGGCATGTTGGCTTTTTGAGGGAGTGGAGAATATGAAATGGTAACAAAGCATGAATATGATGAGACTTCGTTATATGTATGCATGACAATCTCTCAATAAATCACTTAATTTGTACAATTTATGTGTGTTAATGAATTTTTGAAAGCTTTTGTAAAATTGACTGCAGAATGCATCATTCAGGATAAGTTGAATATGTACTCCTGGACCATGGTCACTCATATTTGGGTAAGAATAAATTATATTTCTCTTTTCTTGAAAGTGGATTTTGTGTTAAAAAACATACTTTTGATTCCAACATTAACTAAAAGTTGTTTAAAAAAAACAAATATTAGCTGATATTCTTGTCACCTGACATGCCTTTGGCCAGCAGAGGATGAAGCTCTACAAGTAGAGCTTATAGCCAAATTTCACTAAAATATTAAGTACACACTCTGGTTGAATGCAGTCTGTCAAAGAATATAGACAATATTTAAAATACCAATATTAGACATATTGCTAATATTTCACCTATTAAATTTATCAGCTTCAGAGTATAAACAATTATACACTGTTCCTATGAATAAAAGTACTTACAAAACCCACATCAAACTGAAAGTTCTGCAAATGACACACTTAACAAAACTTATATTTTACTTTTAGAGGTTATGAACAATGAATCTGGGTATTATAGGAGCATAGAGAACAGAAAAGCATTTTAATTCTAAAAAATTGGTCAAAACCTGTGTAGAAAAATGAATTAGAAAGAAACCATAAAAGAGAATTTAGATAAGAGAGAGAATGAGAAGGTCTTCAGAAGTGCAGAAAGAGAACACTTTTACAGTAAAAATGGAGTCATGTCTGGAAAGATGGAAGTTAAAGTGTCCTTCAATTGCACGTGTAGAGTTTAGGCATAGAAGTATTTAAGATGATTAAACATAACAAAGTACACAATAAAATATTAAAGGAAATTTAAATAAATAAACAAATGGAAGAAAAGGTAATATAAGAATCATTTCAGTAATGAAAAGTCTCCCATGAAATAAAAGGCCAGGGATGGATGTCTGCTGAGAAATTTTACCAAGTCCTTGGAGAAAGAAGTGAAGGAAGAGGAAGAGGAGAAAATGAAAGATGTAAAGGAGATGAAGTAAAATAGGGGAAATATACAAATAAATGGAGGAATTTCTGTGTCTCACAAAAAAAAAACAGAATATGTAAAACACAAATTAGAGTTTGGTATTTTAGATGTGCAGAAAACCTGCATGTCAAAATTGAATATTATGTACTCTTCTCAAACGGAAATGTAGCATTGATAATCAGTAAACCCCAACTAGGAGTTGACTTTGGTCTGGAGAGATAGTTCTCTGCAAATGGTGGGAATGATGCAGTGAACAGGGCATTTTGGGAATATACAATGTCTCAGGTGGCAATGATTTTATACTGATGACACTTTCCTATTTTTAAAGAGAAAGTATTTAATTTACATGCTGGGTATCTTTAATTTCTGAGCATTTATAGTCTTCCCAGGCTTTCATGTTTCTCCCCAACGTTTCTGTCTCTCTAAACATCTCCTTTAGTTGAGGATGTGAAATTCATCTGTTTCCTTGTTTTGTATAGTGGCAGATATTTAATTTTGAAGGAAAAAAAGCTCAAGTGAGTTCATGGCCAGGCTTTTATCCCCCATTCTACACCTACAGAGGTTATGTCTTCTTTTTCAATTATTATTAGCTTACATTAATTCTGTGAATTATTTCATTATGACATCTCCATATGTGCGTGTCATGTACTTTGATCACAATCACCTACTCTATTGTCCTTCACTATATCTCCTGAAATCCTTCTTTCACCTTTCATAATGTCTCCCATTTATTTTCATGTATTTTCCCTAAATTATGTATATGATAGATATGTGGTAATTGATTCATGATACTTGCTTATTTTGCTTAACATGATGATCTCTAGTTACATTTATTTTTCTGAAAATGACATGACTTTATCACTGTTTGTGACTGAATAAAATTCCATTTCATAAATACATGTTTACATGTACAACATCTTCATCCATTTATCTATTGCTGAACATCTAGACTGATTTCATAAGTTGTCTGTCATGAATATGTAATTATCAATATAGGTATGCAAGGATGTGTGTAGAAAGTAAAGTTTGATACTTTTGGGTATCCATTCAGAAGTGATACAGCTGTGCCAAATGGTTGCTCTCTTTTTAATTTTTACAGGAAGCAGGATACAATTTTGATAGTGGGTAACTAATTTATATGCCATCCATGTATGAAGGTTACTATTTTCACATACCCTCTACAATATTTGCAATTTTTTGTGTTCTTGATGATAACTATTCTGAGATTAGAAGAAATCTCATTACATGTTTGTGTTGTATTTTCCTAATTGGTAATAATGTTGAGTATTTTTCATATATTTTATTGACCATTTGATGATCTTCATTTGGCAAGTGTCTGTTCAGTTCATGTACAAATTTCTTAATTTCATTTTTCCTTGTATTGTTTGATTTCAGGTTAATGCTGGCCTCATAGAATATGCTTGGAAGAACACCTACTTCTGTTCTTGAGAAAGCATGAAGAATTAGTATTAGTTGATACTTCAATTGTCAATAGGATTCAGAATTGAAGTGACATTGTCCTGGACCTTTCTTTGATGGGAGACTTCTTATTACTGACTACATCTCTTTGTGTGCTATAGGTCTATTCAGGTTTTCTTTGAAATCCTTATTCTGTTTGGTAACTGTATCATTAAATTAATCAATGTGTATTTGTCCCTAAAATCTTTAATGATCTTTTGTATTTCTCTCATATATCTTGATATCTGAATTTATTTCTGTTCTCCATTGTTCTTCATGTAGCTAAGGAATTATCCAGTTTTGCTTCGTTTTGAAGAACCAACTCTTTGTTTTATTGATCTTTATTGTGTTTTATGCTCCATTTTATTTCTGCTCTGGTATTTATTATTATTCCTTCTACTAATTTTAACTTTAGTTAATTCCTTTTTCCTTATTCCTTGAGATGCAGTGGTAGGTTTTTTAACTGAGATCTTTCTACCCTTTTGATTTAGTAATTGAGTGTTATAATAGCTTCTCTTAGTTCTTTTTTTGTTGTATTCCATACCTTTTGTTAGGCTGGTTGTCCATTTTCATTTGTTTAGATAATCACTTAAATTATTTATTTTTGCCTTGATATTTGGCTCCAAATAATTAATCAATTTTGCTATATTTCTTGATTTCTTGCTCTGTCAAAGCCTCATCAGAAAATATCCTCAATACTTTTTTTTAATTTTTCAGGGTAGTTTTGTGTCCTATCACATGATATACCTGGGAGAATGTTCAATATGCTGACAAAAGTAATGTTATTCAGCAGAGGTTGGATGAAATGTTCTCCAGATTCCTGCAAGGCCCAGTTGATTTAGGGTGAAATTTAACTCTGAGCTTGCTTTGTTGATTGATTGATTTTCAGTCTGGATGGTCAGCTCATTGCTGAAAGTGCTGTGATAAAGTCCTCAATTATTACTGTTTTTCAGACTACATGTTCAGTTAAGTCTGCTAATAATCCCTTTACATATTTGGGTGCTTGGATATTGGATAAATATATATTTAGAGCCGTTTTACCATCTTGCAAAATTGGCCCCATTATCATTATGTTATGAATTTCCTGGTCCCTTTTCATCACTCTGATTAATGCCTATTTTATCTGATGTTAGTATGGTTACTCCTGCTTTCTTTTGACTTCCATTTCCATCAGCTATTTTATTCTGTCCCTTCATTTTCTGTCTACTTATGACCTTAAACTTGAACTGAGTTTCTCAGAAGCAACATATAGCTTGATCTTGCCATTTTATTCACTCAGATGATGTGTTTTTATTCAAGTATTTAATCCATTGACATCCCAGGATTTGTGGATTCATATGTTCTCACTGCAGTCATTATGTAACTTTTCCTCCAGCTTTATTGTTATTCTTTCCATTCTTTCTCCTCCCTTTAGACGCTCCACATATTGATATGTGAGTTTCACTAGTAGTGTTTATTCATGACTGAATCATTACTTTTCATTTGTCAATTATAAGATTATGCTTCATATTTAACATGATGCTCAAAACCTTCTTTAATTGTAGAAATATATTTTTAATTGATGACAACTTAACATGATTCGAAGGATAAGAATATAAATACAAGGAGAACAGAAAATATACTCGTGAGAAATACAGGAATGAACATTATCAAACTACCATCAGTGAATGTATGTAAATATCATAATAAAGTCATTTAATTTATACCATTAAAAACAAGTAGAAATGAAAATGTTCAGTTGCATTCTATTCTTCCCTTACATTCAAAACATGATATCATATTTTACAACTTTCCATGCTAGCTGCTGGTTAATATATTAAGATAGTTATTTTAAATTGTTTTCTTTTTCCTACTAATACTAAATGTGTGGTTTATCTACCACACTTAAAATATTAAAATATCTCAATTTGTTTGTATAGCCACTCTTACCAGGAAATTTTATGCTTTTCTATATATTCTTCTTTCTCATTAATGGTTCCTTCTTTCAGTTTGAAGACTTTCTTCCAGCATTTCATTAAAATGAATCTGGTGGAGACATATTCTCCTAGCTTTTATTGCCTGCCTGCAAATCTCCTTACCCACCCATCAAAAATATTATATATATAAGTAGACTTAACTGAACATATAGTCTCAAATTCTAAAGATTATTTTTGCTTAGTATAGTACTCCCACTAGATTATGGGTTTTTTACCTTTATTGCTATAAAAATCATATGCCTTCTCTTTCTGACCTCTTCAAAATCTGCTGAGAAATCAGGTATCATAGAAGCAATTAAAGGGAAGGCATGTATTCTTTGTTCTGCTTCTCTGGGAGCTCTGTCATATCCTCGTCTTACAGACTACAAAGAGAAACACAACAATTGGTTAGTCCAACAAAGCTGCCTATTGCTGTGTTGGACACACAGTCCAAAACAGCTACAACTAGCCACAGGCCATGGGTAGTTGAGAATGAAATCTGACATTCAAGGGCTACATGTCTTCCCAATGCACTGGAGCACTTAGAGGGTTTAGCACAGGCAGGTCTGAGGATGGGGGTAATTAGTATCTGCCCAGTGCTAGCATCACCAACACTAAATTCCAAAGAGATATCATAATCTTCCTACCCAGTCCCTCCCAGCCTGAATGGGCCCTGAACCACACTGTACTGTACATGAATAGGGATGTGTTTGTAAAGGAACAACTTGTGGAGTTGTTCCTTAGCCAGTTACTCCACAATTATGTGGAGTAAAACTGTATCCTGGCTGAGGCTCACAGTCACAAGGCCCTCCACAGTCTTGTTGCTACACCATGGCCCACACTCCAGCTTGTGGTGATATAGGCAATACACAGGTCTCTGTCTGGGTTCTGAGCACTCTTTCTGATAGACTTCTTCCTTAGGTTGGGGGAGGAGTTGTGGTCACAGTTCCTTGTCCAACTAGGCTTGTGCCAAAATGGGTCAAAACTGAGTCTCATTGGTTCAGAGGCATCAACAGAATAGAAAAGAGCGTAGGTGCTCCCTTCCCCCCCTGTTGCTGAATGGGGTGTGGATAAAATTTGGGTATCCTTGGAAATTACAATAGAGCATGTGTAGAGGCTCTACTTGTGAGATTTAGCTATTGTACTGAATCAGGCCTATGTACTGGGTGTTTAGTCTGACCATTGCAAAGAGTTCTAATAGAAATTCCAGAGTTAGCTTTCATTCCCTACTCTCCAGGGGTGAAATCCCAGTATGTAATGTTCTACACAAATTCAGAGAGAGTGGAAGAAGAAACTTCATTAACTTGAATAACACAATTCAAGAAGCTCAAACTAAAGGTACTGGCATGACAGTAGGGAACATTGCATATTTTCCAGCACTGACTTTCACCATGGTTGTTTTGTTATTTGAATTTACATCTAAGGCCTGGATATAATTCCCATTTGTAGGCTCCTCTCTCCCTGATGGGCTACTTGGAGTTTGGTCTTTGGGCAAAAGATGAGAAACTGCTAACTTTAGCCTTTTTTCAGTGCATCTTTTTTTCTTATATGAAGGAACACTATGATTCCTAACATAATATTTTTTATACTGTCATAGATAGCGCATGAATATCTGTTCTCCTTGGAGTATCTATGAGGAGAATTTGCCAAGAAATCTCCCTTCACCTGCCACCTTGCTCTAATTTTGGGTGCTCATCATTGATAAACACATGGTCTTAGTTGGCTTAACCTTCCATATAACCATATAACATAAACTGGGTGGCTTAAAAAAGCAAAGGTTTTTTTCCCATGTGCACAGCTAGGAAGGCCAAGCTCAAAACACCAGAAAATGTGGTGTCTTATGCAGGGCCTGTTTCATGTATCATGGACAGCAGTTGTTTTCATGTGTCCACATGTGGCATCAGGATATAAATCTCATGCAGGAGAAATTCTTTCATGACCTTGCTTCATCCTAATTATCTGAATAAGACTCCACATTCTAATCTGGTTCCCTTAGGGGGTAATGTTTCAGCATGTTAATTTTTTTGTGAAATAATTCAATCCATAACATCATTGCACTGGATATGTAAATAACTACACTAATTCTTCACTACAAAAATTACTATGTTCTATCTGCAGGTTTAACTTCAGGAATTATGAGTTTGTTCTGGCTGTGGCTTTTGCTGTTGAAGAGATCAACAAGAACTCTGACATTTTACTCAACTTGACTCTGGGTTTTCACATTTACAATGTAGATTACAGTGTATGACAACTTTGTATAACCCCTTCATTTGGCTTTCTGGGAAGGACCATGTCCTGAATTATACCTGCATGAGAGAGAGCAAGTCTGCATCAGTATTATAGGAATATCAGAACCAATTTCTGCCTGGTTAAGAACACTGTTGGAACTCTACAAATTTCCATTGTGAGTCTGGGAGTAACAGAGAGTTGTGAAAATATGACTACTTTGGTGCCATTTTCAGGTGTCTAAAGGGAATGAACAGAAAAGAATGTATTTATGAATGTCTCAAAATGTATTATTTCAAAAGGTAAGCACTCCAAACTTGGTGCAGTATCCACATTTTCTGTTTGATACAAACAGGACAGAAGTATTGGAGCAGGGAAGCATTTACCAATATCTCTGAGCTTGATCAATAATCAGGATGTGGGAAATGACTTTAAAATGGGATGAGAAATCCTTCCTCCCTACCACTTTGAGCTGTTGCTTAGTACATACCAGAACTGAGACTCTGGTTTATGGGAACCCTTTTCCTCACATGGCTTCTAATTTTCATTCCATTTAGCTTACTTTTGGACCTTTTGATCCTATCCCGAGTGACTGTGGCCAGATTCCTTCTGTCTATCAGATGGCTCCCAAAGGCATATATCTAGCCCTACATATGATCTCCTTGATACTTCATTTCAGCTGGACCTGGATGGGGCTGTTGTTTTCAGAAGATGAGAATGATTTGTGGACTCTTCCAAAACTGAGAGAAGAGATGGACAAGAAAAGAATCTGTATGGAATTTGAAGGAATTCAGTCAACTTGAAGCCAGAATCACCAAAATCATCTTTAATTCATCAATACATTAGTAAATCATCAACAAATATGATTTCATTTATGGTGACACTGATTTCCTACAAGGATTACTGATCTATTTAAGGAAATTTTATTTTATTTTATTATTCATATGTGCATACAAGGCTTGGGTCATTTCTCCCCCCTGCCCTCACCCCCTCCCTTACCACCCACTCCACCCCCTCCCTCTCCCCCCACCCCCTCAATACCCAGCAGAAACTATTTTGCCCTTATTTCTAATTTTGCTGTAGAGAGAGTATAAGCAATAATAGGAAGGGACAAGGGTTTTTGCTGGTTGAGATAAGGATAGATATACAGGGCATTGACTCACATTAATTTTCTGTGTGTGTGTGTTACCTTCTAGGTTAATTCTTTTTGAACTAACTTTTTCTCTAGTTCCTGGTCCCCTTTTCCTATTGGCCTCAGTTGCTTTTAAGGTATCTGCTTTAGTTTCTCTGCGTTAAGGGCAACAAATGCTAGCTAATTTTTTAGGTGTCTTACCTATCCTCACCCCTCCCTTGTGTGCTAAAGCTTTTCTCATGTGCTCAAAGTCCAATCCCCTTGTTGTGTTTGCCCTTGATCTAATGTCCACATATGAGGGAGAACATACGATTTTTGGTCTTTTGGGCCAGGCTAACCTCACTCAGAATGATGTTCTCCAATTCCATCCATTTACCAGCAAATGATAACATTTTGTTCTTCTTCATGGCTGCATAAAATTCCATTGTGTATAGATACCACATTTTCTTAATCCATTAGTCAGTGGTGGGGCATCTTGGCTGTTTCCATAACTTGACTATTGTGAATAGTGCCGCAATAAACATGGGTGTGCAGGTGGCTCTGGAAAACCTGTGTCACAGTCTTTTGGGGATATCCCCAAGAGTGGTATTGCTGGATCAAATGGTAGACCAATGTTTAGCTTTTTAAGTAGCCTCCAATTTTTTTTCCAGAGTGCTTGTATTAGTTTACATTCCCACCAACAGTGTAAGAGGATTTCTTTTTCCCCGCATCCTTGCCAACATCTGTTGTTGGTGGTTTTGCTAATGATGGCTATTCTAACAAGGGTGAGGTGGAATTTTAGTGTGGTTTTAATTTGCATTTTAAGGAAATTTTTAATAACAGGAAAATTCTGGTTCATAAACTCACAATATGATGTATCCATCAGTAGGAGTTATTTAATGTTAGATTCATTCCATGGACCTCTTATTTTTCCACAGCACCATTGAAACATTTCTGGATTCACAAATTTGATACAGACAGTGAAAACTTTCAAATATCCAAAGGATTTTCATCTTGCGAAGGTGTGGTTTCATGCTTTTAATTGCTCATTTTCTGAGCTTGACTGTGTAATATGGGAGAACTGTCCTGAAAATGCCTCCCTGGAATGGTTGCCTGGGTACTTTTTTGATGTGACCCTGACTGAAGAGAGTTACAATATATATAATGCTGTATATGCTGTGACCCAGGCTTTGCATGAGATGTTTCTTCACCAAATAGAAGCACAACCAATGGAATATGGGAAAGATATGGTCTTTTCCTCCTTCACAGGTAATGCCTTTTTCATTAATGGCCTGCAATGGGGGCAAAGTTATGGTCTAATGGGGTTCTATAGGAAATCAAACTAAGTGGCTTAATATCCTTTTCCAATAACATAAGGAAAACTGTAGCTTTTTAGCTGTCTCTCAGTATACTCTACATCTTTGTAAGAATGTTCTTGAAGAAAAACATGCCACTGGCAAGGAGGAAATGTATTTTTAGACCCCATCAATGTTTTCTCTCACAATGACCTCAACATTCGCAGAGTTAATGTTTTCAATATTAATATCCAGATTTAATATATGAATTCCTTATATAATAAGTAAAGGTTGACAGTTCTTTAGGTACCCTAAAGAACTTTAGGTACTGCTAAACACAGTAATTCATAATATGCATAAATTATGTTGTTCAAATATTAAATACATTCTTTGGAAATTGAAACTCTGGGTACATTGCTAAAGTAAATGGTTATGTCTAGCTTTAGCTAACCAGTTGAGATTGGTTTATACAGCATTCTTTGGGTGGATGTGGCTTGGTATTTGTTCTTGAAACTGGGTATTTAGATCCTATCACCAGCCAGCAGGAGTTGGATACATTATATTTTACTTCTCCTAAGTCACTCATTATTTGTACTTCATTTGTACATGTCTTACATTTGAATTGCAAAACAGGAATTAAAACCAATGAGGGACTTTCCCTTTCCCTTATTTAAGTTGTCTGTCTTATCTCTGGGATACACTGCACTATAGGATTGTGAATATCTTTTAGCTGTGCCCCTCTCTTAAAAACATCCAATTTAACAATATTGCTGGAGACCAAGTGATTTTGGATGAGAAAAGGAAATTGGAGGCAGAGTATCACATTCTGAACTTTTAGAATTTCCCAGAAGGCTTTGGACTTAAGGTGAAAGTAGGAAAGTTTTCTCCATATGATTCACATGATCAACAATTGTCTTTATCTGATGATATAATAAAATGGGCTCCAGGAATAATAGAGGTGGGTTGAATCTAATCATAATGTTGTGAATGAGAATGAATAAGCAAAATTTCATCCTGCATTAATGGGGTCAAAATGTGCATTTAACAACTCCCAATTAAGTTTACCTTTTCAACTGACTCATGGATAGAAAAGGAGCACATTTATTTACCACTATTTCTAATTGTTCTTATATTCCCTAATAAAATGTAAATAACACCTGTACTAGTCACCTTGATATCACTACCAAAAATACCTTAAAAAATCATTTTAAAAGGCAGAATCATTTATTTTTTCACACTTTGGACATTTCATGCACTACTCAGTTGACCTGTTGCCTTTGGGTCATTGATGAGAGAAAACATAGTGTAAGAAACATATGTCAGAGGAAGACACTCTCTTTGTGGAAACTGGAAGGAAAGACAAAGATGTGATGGATCTGGAGTATTGCTATATCCCAAAGGGATATCTATGTGTCACAGCATGTTTTAAAGCTGTAATGAATGTTTTTTTCCATGCTTACAACTAATTTCCATGATTACAACTAATTCACCTGCTTACAACTAATAGCATGAGAGGCAACATATAATGACATGAATTCAAGAATTTTCCTTCAATTGCATAATTTCCTCCCACTAGTCAACAGGTACTAATTGCTCTCTCATTTCTTCAATAACACAATTGACTTGGGTCCAAGGCATTAATTCAAGGGCATTTAGGGTGAAGTCCTATCCAAACTATAACAGCATCAAATCAAGTTAATTTTATTTCCATCTACAAAGTTATGATTCTTAATGATCCAAGTCTATAAAACACTGAACTTTTTGAATTGCTAGGTAAATTCTGAACCATTACCAATGCATATCTTATTTTCTTCAGACTCCTCACTCTGCTTGCAGTAAGAGTTGTGGTCCTGGATTCAGGAAATACCCGCTGGAGGGAAAGGCTGCCTGCTGCTTTGATTGAACCTCTTGCCTGGAGATCAGAATTTTAAAGAGATGGGTAAGTCTGTGACTTACTGAGACATTCCCCACCCTTCTTTACAGTTTCCAGATCCATGCAAGAAAATGGAATAGATATGCAATGGTATTACAGGAAGAAAAAAAAAACCTTCCTTCCTTCTGTTAGTAATTTAATTTCTACAATTGGTAAAATTGCTCCTTGAAATAACTCAATGCATGGGCCTTTAATTATGTAGTTGATAAGTGTTTTGTGGTTCATTGCAGGCAGTATTATGTTGACAAAACTCATTTCACCACTCCTCAGTAAGATAGTTTCATCTCTACTACAGTATTGTACACAAAACATTATTAAAGACCTAGTCATTACCTTCTTTGTAACTGCATTTGGATCTTAGGGAAAACATGGTTCTTGTATGTCGGAGCCAGCAGTGGGACCTTGCCTGTGTGAGTTGATATCTGGCCTTGTGAGAAAGCTCCAAGGAACTGAGACAGAGGTCTCAGGACCAGACCTTCCATGTGTGATTTGGCATATGGCCTTGTGAGAAAACTCCAAGGAACTGAGGCAAAAGTCTCAGAACCAGACGTCCAGAAAAACAACAGTGCTCAAGTTTCCCCAGATGACTTCGTGTCCTTCAGCTGTAAATAAGAAGGTTATGCTGACTGTGTACTTCTCCAGCTTCTCTGTTCCCATTTTAAAGGAGACATAACAAAGAGTTAATTTTAACTGTGCTTCCCTGTGCTAATGTAACCTTGACACGCAATACTTGGCGTCCTTTTTCTGACCAAATGCTCTCTGTGAAAGAGGAGTTTATAAAAAGCAGAAGTGATCTTCATTAAAGTGGCTATTGAGCAAGACTCAGTAGTTCCCTCATGTTTTATGGCTCCGGTTACCCATGTCCAGCTGATAAATGGCAACACTTGTACATTTTTACTTTTCCCTTTCTCAGGATTGTCTTGACACAGAGAAAGTGCTCAGAATGTTGTTTTGACTTAAGAGATAGGTTATTTTTGTATACTATGCTTTAATTGTTTTCAAAGTAGTATAAAATTCACATTTGTAAAATTAGTGCAGAGAATAATTTATGAAGGAATTCTATGTAACTTACTTCATGTTTCTCTTTTAAATTTTTCATTAACATAAATTTGTTATACAAAGTAGTTTCATTGTGAAGCTTATAATATTGCTTAGCATGATTTTAAATCTTCAAATAAATGAACCTATAGGAGCCCTATATAAACAACAAAGTGAAGCAGAGAACACTATAAATACAGAGATAAGTGAATTAAAGACAAAAATTGACAATATTATAGAGGAAGTGACCCATGATATGGAAAACCTCAGAAAAAAGAATGAAACAGAAATACAAAACACAAAGGAAAGGCACTCCAGTGGACTAGAACAAGAGGAAGACAGAATCTCATAACTTGAAGAAATGGAAAAACTGAAGAACTATTAGTCAAATGACTCAAGGCCTGTGAAGGGATATGCAAGAACTCACCGACTCCATCAAAAGACCAAACCTAAGAACCATGGGCATTGAGGAAGGAGAAGAGGTACAAGCAAAAGGAATTCATAATATATTCAACAAAATAATAACAGAAAATTTCCCAAATCTAGAGAAAGCTATGCCCATTCAGGTACAGGAAGCCTCCAGGAACCCAAACAGACTTGACCAAAATAGAACTACCCCACGACATATTATCACTAAAACAACAAGCACAGAGAATAGGGAATACTCTGGAAGCAATAGGTATAGGCAAGGACTTCTTCAATAGAACCCCAGCAGCTCAGCAACCAAGAGAAAGTGTGGGCAAATGGGACTTCATAAAACTGAAAATCTTCTGCACAACAAAGTAAGTGATCTCTAAACTGAAACTAGATCCATGTTTATCACCGTGAACCAGTATCTACTCAAAATGGATCCAGGATCTTAACATCAGACCCGAAAATATGAAGTTGATTCAGGAAAGGGTAGGAAACACCTTGGAAGATAGGTATAGGCAAGGACTTCCTTAATAGAACCCCAGGAACTCAGAAAGTAAGAGAAGGTATGGACAAATGGGACTTCATAAAACTGAAAGGCTGCACAACAAAAGAAGTGGTCTCTGAACTGAAGAGACCACCCACAGAGTGGGGGAAAATATTTGCCAGCTGTACATCAGACAAAGGACTGATAACCAGAATATACAAGGAACTCAAAAAACTAGACTCCTCTAAAATCAATGAACCAATAAAGAAATGGGCAATTGAACTAAACAGAGCTTTCTCAGAAGAAGAAATTCAAATGGCTAAAAAACATTTGATGATGCTCACCATCTCTAGCCATAAAGAAAATGCGTATCAAAATGACACTAAGATTCCACCTCACCCCAGTTAGAATAGCCATCATCAAAAACACCACCAACAGGTATTTGGAGGATGTGGGGAAAATGGAATCCTTATACACTGCTAGCGGGAATGGAAGCTAGTGCAACCACTCTGGAAAAAAATATGGAGTGTTTTTAAAAATCTAAACATAAATCTGCCATATGATCCAGCAATACCACTCCTTGGGATATACCCAAAGGATTGCCACTCAGGTTATTCTAGAGGCACTGCACACCCATGGTTATTGCAGCACTATTCACAATAGCCAAGTTATGGAAACAGGCAAGATGCCCCACTACTGATGAATGGATTAAGAAAATGTGGTACTTATACACAATGGAGTTTTACTCAGCCATGAAGAAGAATGAAATCTTATCATCTGCAAGTAAATGGATGGAACTGGAGAACATCATTCTGAGTGAGGTTAGCCAGGCTCAACAGACCAAAAATCATATATTCTCCCTCATATGTGGAGTTTAGATCTAGGGCAAATGCAGCAATATTGTTGGACTTGGTCACATGCTAAGGGGAGAGCACATACAGGAGGTATGGGGATGAGTAGGAAACCCAAAAGTTGAAAGTATTTGATGTCCCACTGCAAAGGAGCCAATACAGAAACCTTAATGTGACAGAGGTCAATATGGGAAGGTAAAAGGAACTACTGAAAAGGTCAGGTAGAGGTGAATCAATTTGGGGTGTAACACACTTGTTCATGGAAGCAATGTTAGGAATCTGTATAGCTATCCTTATCTCAACTAGCAAAAATGCTTTGTCTTTCTTATTATTGCTTATGTCTACTCTTCAACAAAATTGGAGAAAATGGCAGAATAGGTTCTGCCTGGAAGCGGGGGGAGGGAGAGTGATGCAGTGGGGGCATGGGGGAGAAATGGCCCAAGCAATGTATGCACATATGAATAAATGAATAAAAGAATAAAATAAAGATTAAAACACATTATCAACAGCATGAATAGAAAATGCTATTAATGGGATTTTCCATGATAGAATAAATCACTTCTTAGATTCCAATGTAAAATCCTAGGTTTGTGTATAGTCATATGCTATTATATAAATTTCAAAGAAGCATATCTGAATTTCTATATATGTGGTATTCACCATAAACAAGAAACATAAAAAACAAGTGAGAAACACAATAGTTAACCAAAGACAAAGAACTTAGAAAATTAATTCAGGCATGGTGTTGCGAACTTGTAATCTCTGCACTTGGGAGTAAAGAGGATCATGAGTTGGAAGTTCCCTGAGCTACATAAGACAGTTTGAGGCCAGATTCAGATATATAGCTTCATCCTATCTCAAAGAAGGAAAAGTAAAGAAATATGATAGGAAAACATAATAAAATAAATCACAAAGAGAGGATGTTTAAAGCTAAGGTGTTTTCTATGAAAAATTTTATATATCCTTAAGAAAATAACCAATAAAGTATACAATTGAAAACATTTTTAGAATTCTGCACAAAAATATCTTGAAAACTTCATATGAAAAACTTCATATTGATGAACTAAAAATATAGATAAATTCACAAATTGTTAACCCAAGTTCATAATTTTACCAGGATGGAATAAAAATTCTCAAGGTATAGGAGTTTTTCACAGGGGGAGCAGCTCAATGCATAGGATGCAATCCCTACAGACATAACAAACATTCCATACACCTTTCTATAGTAATAAAGTAGAACCCATAGCTGAATCATTTCCCACAATTTTTATGGTCACCAAGAACCTTACCAGAGAAAATTACTGATATATCAAGAATGTAAGGACTGGAGGTATGACTCAAATTAGTAGAACACCTGTGTTGCAAGCATGAAGCCCAGTCACACCAAAAAAAGAGAATGTAATAATACTCATCTTGTCAATATATTTCAGAAATGGGGAAAACGAGTAAATCAAATTCATTTTATGAGAATAGCTAAAATTGGTTTTCATATCTGAGAAAGGTATTGCAATTTAGAATTTCATTGGTAATGTTATTTATTGAGTTAAGTCCATATTCCTGATACCAAACTTAACATTTTAAGGAAGCTATAACATGGTCAAAGGTATATGCAATATAATTCATTATACCACTTTTTGAAAAAAGAAATAATATTACCAACTTCAGAAAAATATGTAATAAAATTCAATACAGACTCAATACACATGCATGACTTCAAATTGAATAACAAAACAGGTCTTGTTATACAAAATGCAAGTAAAATTTGTCTTTATTATTTTACAAAATTTGTCTTATTATACTAAGTGTAAATAAAATTTTCCTTAAATCATAACAGATACTTACAGAATTTCAAATCATGCATCAAATATCATGTATCTGTGTTGAAGCAAAAAATGAGACAAGTGAGCAATATGACCAATTCTGCTACATGTTATGCTAGTTCTCTAGCCAACAGAATATTGTCAGCAAAACAAGTAAAAAGCATCATTTACAAAACATGAAGAAATAAGGCTGATATTTTCACGTAATAGTAATGTCAAATATAAAATCTATATAAAAAATTAACCATTGAATTTACTAGTGAATGACAAAGTTATTGTTAAAATGATTTATTTCTATATTTAAGGCAAAAGCCATTATAAATGAACTTTTTAAAGCGGAACTTTTTTACATTTTATTCTATAAATTATAGAGTCAAAAGTCATGATTTATGTGTAAAAGACTGTACCTAGAAATTAGATAAAATACATGAACAAATGTAAAACCACATTGGAAGATGTATAGATTTGCTCATCTCTCTCACATGCTGTTTTCTTTGCTACTTGCTATTCATTGGCCATCTCAACACAGCCACCTGCATCCTCCAGCAGATCACATTTGGAATTGTTTTCACTGTAGCTATTTCCACCGTATTGGCCAAAACTATTACTGTGTTTCTAGCCTTCAAAGTAACTTTTTCAGGGAGAAGGATGAGGAAGTTGTTAGTGTCAGGAGCATCTAACTTCATCATTTCCATCTGCACCCTGATCCAACTGACTCTCTGTGGAATCTGGGTGGGAACCTCTCCTCCCTTTATTGGCACAGATGCACATTCTGAACACGGCCATATCATCATCCTGCACAACAAAGGTTCCATGACTGCTTTCTACTGTGTCTTGGGATAACTGGGTTCCCTGGCCCTGACAAGCTTCACTGTAGCCTTCTTGTCTAGGAACCTGCCTGACACCTTCAATGAAACAAAGTTCCTGACATTCAGCTTGCTGGTGTTCTGCAGTGTCTGGGTCACCTTCCTGCCTACCTACCACAGCACCAAGGGGAAGGTCACAGTGGCTGTGGAGGTCTTTTCCATTTTGGTCTCCAATGCGGGGTTACTAGGCTACATCTTTGCCCCTAAGTGCTATATCATCTTATTAAAGCCAGATAGGTTCAGGGATAAAACATGTTCTGGGAGAAACAAGCCTTCTTAATAATTAAACATATGTGCTTCCTAAAAATGGATAGCGGGTCTGAGGTATGTCTGTACTATTTATGTCATGAGAATTACTTCAATGAATAAATTATTTTTACTCCATTCCAGTAGTGTTATAGTCAGTACAAATTATAATGACAACTCTATAAATTTTAATTTCCTTCGGGGTATTTTTTGGTTCCTCTAATTTAATCTGCACCTAATCCTGTCACTCACCATTTAACTATATTATCCACTACTCTTCTGCCTTCCCCTTTGCCTTCTCAATTGCTGTTTCTATATTTTTTAAGTACTCTAAATTCCTGCTTGTGCATCACTCATCCTGATCACTAATACTAATACATTTTATTAACATGTTTCCTCTTAAAATATTCCATGCTTTAATCTGCTAAATCTGGAATATTTTGTTAGCTAATTGTGAATCTCTTTTTACATATTTGCCTTTTTTCAATATTCCTGAGGCTAATTTTTTTCAGATTATCTCTCTTACATGTCCTTTGAATTCATGGATTAGCTCATTCTATGGTACAAAAATACGCTTCAGTTTATAATGGCCATGTATTGTATTTATGGACCAATTATTGAATGCACAAGTTTACTCATCCATGGTTTAATTTTCTTCGCATTTATCCTTGTTTAATCATGCTTTATTAACATGATCTATATGTATAAATATATGTATATAATTTTTTCTCTTTTCATGTTTATCACTGAATATTCTTAATGTTTGTTGATACCATAGAACTGTTTATCTGTCACATTTGCACAGTGTTTGTTTTATAAAGAAAATAATATCTTTTGTGTGAAAAAAACTAATTTTTGTTTCCTATACTTGTGTCAACAGAATATCTTGAATTCTTTTGGCATAAAATCTCATAATAGTAGTCAGCAGTCTTTCCTTAGCCCTTCTACTCACTACCATTATTTCTTCATCTGATTTTGTGTCTATTACTTTTATATTCTTCAGGAAAGGAATAATGCATTGTCCATTAAATCTTGTGTGCATTCTCCTTTTGGAGGCCATGCTACTTAGCAAATCAAGATGTGTTTTTACTTTTTGTAATTTTCTCAATATGCCTATCAAGTTATGGTAAAATATTCCTTGGTTTTCATTGGAGTTATTATTTAATTCCATATTTTTTATTTTTTCTCTTTTTGTTAGTGTATATTAATCATACAAAGTGATTTTGTTGTAATATTTGCATACATGCCTATGAAACATGGATGTTCAATTTCACTCCTACTTTTGCTTTCTTATCCTATATGCCCCTTCCTATGTAATTTTCATTGGCATTATTATTCTATTTCTGCAAAAAATTCTTTTCATGGTAACAACTGTTTGTGGAGTTACTTTACCAATACAAATTCTTTTCACTTTTATAACATTTAATAAAAGAGCTTTATTTTCATTCTGATTCTTTACCTGTCAAACATTAGTCAATATTGGAAGTAGTTAACTTTGTGTATAACACAAATCAAGTACAAATCTAGATACTTACTTTGTTCAAAACATGCTTTTGCCTCTTTGATTATTCAGTTACTCAGTAGCCAAAACTGAGTGATATTCATGTGTATTAAAGATGTTATGAAACATGGTAATTTAACTTTTTTGTACAAGGCTAAATTAAGTTAAATTATAAGTCTTAAAGTTTTTAACTACTTAAAGCCATAATTACATAGAAGTGATCAATAAATTCTTGTGTATTTTTCAATAAAATATAAAAATGTTCATTGTTTACAGTTCATAAGTGCCTAAAGTGGTTTCTTTAAAAGCTTATGCTCAAGAAAAATTCAGCAAACAACTAAATCTTGACAAGGCTTTTTCACAAATGTTTGGTTTGGTTATTTGGCCACTTCACAAACACATATTTATACTACAACTAGAGTAAACTGCCTGAAAATGCAATCCTATTCATCCTGATATGGTCTTAGGGATTGAACATAGGACTTTGCATGATCCTATGAAGTAGAATAGTATTAACTCTAACAACATCTTAGCAGTAAGAAGCATTATTTTTAGATTTCAAGCATTTTATTTATTTTGGGCTGGCAGACCACCTCAAGTCATAGAGAACCTACAGCAAGTGTGAGGTCCTGAGTTTCACCTCAGTTACACCAAAAAGTTTTATTTTCTTTCCAGGAATTGCCTATGGCATTGTATTTTGGAAATAAAAGAGTATAACTTTGTTTCTCTTGAAGACTATGTAGTTATCTGAAATATAACCAAATCAATGGAACTAAAATTTTCACATCAAATACAAATTAATCAAAGAATTCTTACAAGTAACATTGCATGCCACTATAATATTACTTGACCTATTTTAATCAACATGATTACAGATTTTCCAGGATATTGTAGTACTTGATTGGACTGTTACTATCCAAACATTAGAAAATAAACCATCAGAAAATAGATGAATTGGGGTCATAGTTACAAATTTTAAAGACTCTTTTAACAAACCACATTTGTTTGAAGTTGTAAGTAGAAAAACTAATTTTTGTGTTGCAGTATCCCAATCAGAAACTGTGTCACATATGCAGATTTCAAACATTCATGATAAAATATCTTTGAAGTATCTATACACACTGCAAATTTTGCACCCCTCCTGGACAAAGCTGTTGGCCTAATAAATGAAGTGAAACTAACCACCTCACATGGTGGAGAAGGGGTGGCAATCCAACATGCTAAGGTTAATTGTATTTCTGTGTGGGAGGGAAGCTCAGTCTGCACAGCCTAGAGAAAGTAACAGTGCATTCAAACCCCTAAGAGAAGCTTGTAGTGAGGTGAAAGTAACTGCTTTTATAGAGAAGGGCTATTGTATAAAATAGCTCAACTCCAGCTCGCAGGGACTGTCCACTGCTGATACATCCTGGTGGGAGCACTTCAGAGAATCTGCCTATTCAGACAAGCTGAATCTGACTGCCCAAATGCTCAAGAAGAGCCTGGGCTTAAACATCCTGAGTGGAACTCCCCAAAACCTGTCAGGTAGAGAAGGACACCACGAATTGCAACTTGACTGAACATATCTATCCTAAGGAGAGGCAGAGACCCAGAGAAAGTTCCTGTTTAAAGGGACAGCAATCAGAATGACAGCAGCAGTCTAAAACCTGAGGATTAGAAATTGGACAAGAGCACCCAATACACTCATGGGACTCAGAGGAAACCTGTTCCTCTAAACAAGAAAAAAGACAAAATTTCAGAGCTTGAAGACAAAATGTTAAAGAAAACAAAAAAATACTTAGAGAAAAGACTGAAAAGTTGTAAATGAAATATGCAAGAACTCTGCAAATCCATCAATAGAGCAAACCTGGGAATCATGGGCATCAAAGAAGGAGATGTGGAAGACAAGAGTATAGGAAACATAATCAACAAAATAATAGCCGGAAACTCCCCAAGTCTCCTTCTTTCTTGGTTTTGTTACTATTACTATTGTAACTTAGCTAATACTACATTACACATAGTCCCAGGACAGAAATTGTACCTAGTGGGACTATGGGAAGACAAAAAAGGGATGGAAACCATTCTCCTCCCAAAAATAAATTAGTAGAGGATTAAGAGTGAAATGAAGAAAAAGGTACTCAGATCGAGACTCCAACAAAACAAAGATAAGCTATACCAAAGAACCCAACAAAGCCCAAAAACACACTGAAAGAAGAAATCCTGCAGGTAATGAGAATTTCATAGAGATGTTACTAGACATGGTTAACCAAAACATACAGGAGGCACTCAAGAAATTCTAAGACAACAAAAATAAAGAATATGAGAAAACACAAAAACAAATAAATGAAATCATAGGAGCCCTAAACAAACACCAAACTGAAACAGAGAACACCAAAAACAAAGAGATAAATGAAGTAACACCAAAAACAAAGAGATAAGAGAAAACAAAGAGATAAGTGACCCATGATATGGAAAACACGAGAAAAAAGAATGGAACAGAAATGCAAAACAAAATGGAAGGCTATTCCAGCATAATAGAACAAACAGAAGACAAAATCTCAGAACTTGCAGATGAAATGGAAATTAAAGGCAAAAGTGAAGATCTATTAATCAAAGAACTCAAGGCCTGTGAAAAGAATATGTGAAAACTCACTAACTCCATTAAAAGACCAAACCTGAGAATCATGGTCATTGAAGAAGGAGAAGAGGTGCAAGCAAAAGGAATGTGTAATATATTCAACAAAATAATAACAGAAAATTTCCCAAATGTAGAGAAAACTATGCCCATTCAGGTACAGGAAGCCTCCAAGACACCAAACAGACTTGACCAAATAGAACTACCCCACGACATATTATCACTAAAACAACAAACACAGAGAATAGAGAAAGAATATTGAAGGTTGTAAGAGAGAAAAAACAAATAACATACAAAGGTAAACCAATCAAAATCACAGCAGATTTCTCAATGGAAACCTTAAAATCAAGAAAAGCATGGAGTGAGGTCTTCCGGGCACTGAATGAAAATAACTTCAACCCTACGATACTCTACCCAGCAAAACTTTCATTCAAAATAGATAGAGTAATAAAAGTCTTCCATAATAAGCAGAAACTAAAACAATATATGACCACCAAGCCAACACTACAAAAGATTCTCCAAGGAATTCTGCACACAGAAAGTGAAAGCAAACAAAACCATAAAAGGACAGGCAATACCAAACCACAAGAGAAGAAAAGGCAAGAAAATAGTAACATTGATTCAGCTGTACACTATCAAACCCTTAAACAACAAAGACAACTATATGACAGGGATCACCACATACCTATCAATACTAACACTGAATGTTAATGGGCTCCTCCATCAAAAGACACTCACTGGCAAACTGGATTAAAAAGGAAGATCCAACAATCTGCTGCCTACAGGAGACCCACCTCATCGACAGAAATAAGCACTGGCAGAGAGTGAAAGGCTGGAAGAAGATTTACCAAGCCAATGGCTCCTGAAAACAGGGGTAGCAATACTTATCTCAAACAAAGAAGACTTTTAACTTACATTGATCAAACGAGATAAAGAAGGACACTCCATACAAATAAATGGGGAAATACACCAGAAGGAAATAACAATTGTCAACCTATATGCCCCCAATGTCAATACACTCAATTTCATCAAAAATACTCTGAAGTACCTAAAAACATATATAAACTCCAACACAGTGGTAGTGGGAGACCTTATACCCCTTAGGTCACTCAAACAAAAAAATAATAAAGAAATCCTAGAACTAAATCACACCATACATCAAATGGACCAAGCTGATGTTTATAGAATATTTCATCCAACTTCTGCACAATAAACATTCTTCTCAGAAGTCCTTGGGACAGTCTCCAAAACTAATCATATCTTAAGGGACAAAACAAGCCTCAGCAAATATAAGAAAATAGAAATAATCTCATGCATTCTATCTGACCACAATGCATTAAAACTAGAAATCAACAACAAAAACAGCAGTAAAAAGCATGCAAACAATTGGAAGCTGAACAACACATTGCTCAATGATCAATCGGTCATGGATGACATAAAAGAGGAAACTAAAAGTTTCCTGGAAGTTAATGAAAATGAAAACACGGCCTACCAGAGTTGATGGGACACAGCAAAGGTAGTCCTAAGGGGAAAGTTTATAGCCATGAGTGCAGATACTAAAAGGACAGAAAGATCTTAAATCAATAATCTAATACTACAACTCAAACTCCTAGAAAAACAAGAACAAGAAAATCCCAAAGCAAGCAGAAGGAAAGAAATAATTAAAATATGGGATGAAATCAATGAAATAGAAACAAACAAAACCATACAAAGAATCAATGACACAAAAAGTTGGTTCTTTGAAAAAATACATAAGATTGACAGATTCCTGGCAAACCTGACTAAAATGAGGAGAGAAACAACCAAAATCACTAAAATCAGAAATGCAAAAGAGAAGATAACAACAAATGCCATGGAAATCATCAGAGACTACTTTGAGAGCCTATACTCTAACATATTTGAAAATTTCGAAGAAATGGACAGATTTCTAGAAACTTAACACCATCCAAAACTGAACCAAGAGGATATTAATCACCTGAATAGATCTATACCACAAAAAGAAATTGAAGCACCAATCAAGAGTCTCCCAAAACAGAAAAGTCCGGGACATGATGGATTCACTACTGAATTCTGTCAGACGTTTAAACAAGAACTAATACCAACTCTCCTTAAACTATCCCATGAAATAGAAAGGGAAGGAACACTGCCTAACTCATTTTATGAAACCAATATTACTTATCCCAAAACAAGGAAAAGACACCTCCAAAAAGGAGAACTATAGGCCAATCTCCTTAATGAACACTGATGCAAAAATCCTCAACAAAATAATGGCAACCCGAATTCAACAACACATCAGAAAGATCATCAAACATGACTTAGCCAGCTTCATCCCAGGGATGCAGGGATGGTTCAACATACGCAAATCTATGAATGTAATACAGAATATCAATAGAAGCAAAGCCAAAATCCACTTGATCATCTCAATAGATACAGAAAAGCCTTCCACAAGATCCAACACCACTTCATGATAAAAGCTCTAAGAAAACTAGGAATAGAAGGAATGTACCTCAACATTGTAAAGTCTATATATGACAAACCTACAGCCAACATTGTATTTAAGGGTGTAAAACTGAAAACATTTATCCTGAAATCAGGAACGAGACAAGGGTGCCCACTATCCCCACTCCTATTCAACATACTACTGGAATTTCTAGCCAGAGCAATTAGGCAAGAAAAAGAAATAAAAGGAATACAAGTAGGTAAAGAAGCTGTCAAAATATCCTTATTTGTAGATGATATGATCCTATACCTTAAAGACCCAAAAACCTCTACCCAAAGACTCTGAGACACCATAAACAGGTATTGCAAGGTGGCAGGATACAAAATCAACTTACAAAAATCATTAGCTTTTCTATACACCAACAATGAACAAACTGAGAAGGAATATATGGAAACAATTCCATTTATGATAGCCTCAAAAATCAATTACCTGGGAGCAAACTTAACAAAGGATGTGAATGACCCCTACAAGGAAAATTACAAACTGCTGAGGAAGACTACAGAAGATGGAAAGATCTCCTGTGCTCATCGATTGGTAGAATCAACACAGTAAAAATGGCTATACCACCAAAAGCAATCTACATGTTTAATGCAATTCCCATCAAAATCCCAATGACATTCATCACAAAGATTGAAAAATCTACCCTAAAGTTCATTTGGAAACACAAGAGAGCACAAATAGCAAAGGCAATACTCAGCAAAAAGAGCAAAGTTGGAGGTATCACAATACCAGACTTCAAAATATATTACAAAGCAATAGCAATAAAAACAGCATGGTACTGGCACAAAAACAGACATGAAGACCAGTGGAGCAGAATAGAGGACCAGGATAAGAATCCACACAACTATACCCACCTCATTTTTGAGAAAGGTGCCAAAAAAATATGATGGAGATTTGACAGCCTTTTCAACAAATGTTGCTGGGAAAAGTCGTTATCCATCTGCAATAAACTGAAACTAGATCCATGTCTATCACCCTGTACTAGTATCAACTCAAAATGGATCAAGGACCATAATATCTGACCAGAAAATCTGAAGTTAGTACAGGAAGGAGTAGGAAACACTCTGGAACTAATAGGTATAGGCAAGGACGTCTTCAATAGAACCCCAGCAGCTCAGCAACTAATAGAAAGGATGGACAAATGGGACTTCATAAAATAACAAAGCTTCTTCGCAACAAAAGAAATAGTCTCTAAATTGAAGAGACCACCCACAGAGTAGGAGAAAATATTTGCCAGATATACATCAGACAAAGGACTGATAAGCAGGATATGCAGGGAACTTAAGAAACTAAACTCTCCTAAAATCAATGAACCAATTAAGAAATGGGAAAGTGAACTAAACAGAACTTTCTCAAAAGAAGAAATTCAAATGGCCAAAAAATCTAAGAAAAAATATTCACCATCTCTAGCCATAAAGAAAATGCAAATCAAAACTACACTAAGATTCCACCTCAACCCTGTTACAATAGCCATCATCAAAAACAACAACAACAGGTGTTGGCAAGGATGTGGGGAAAAATGAACCCTCGTACACTGCTGATGGGAATGCAAACTAGTACAACCACTCTGTAAAAAAATTTGGAAGCTTCTTAAAAATCGAAACATAGACCTACCATATTATCAAGCAATCCCATTTCTGGGGATATGCCCATAGGAATTCAGCACAGGTTACTCAAGAGGCACCTGCACACCTATATTTATTGCAGGGCTATTCACAATAGCCAAGTAATGGAAATAACCAAGATGCCCCACTACTGATGAATAGATAAAGAAAATGTGGTATTTATACACAATGGAATTTTACTCACCCATGAAGAAGAATGAAATCTTATCATTTGAAGGTAAATGGATGGAACTAGAGAACATCATTCTGAGCGAGGTTAGCCAGGCTCAGAAAACCAAAAATCAAATGCATTTGATGTCTCCACTCCAATGGAATTAATACAGAAACCTTGAAGAAACAGAGATTAACATGAGAAGGGGATCAGGATCCAGTGTAAAGATCAGTTAGAGATGAATCAACTTGGGTTGTAACACATTTGTACATGAAAGCAATGCTAGGAATCTTTCTGTATAGCTATCCTTATCTCAACTAGTAAAAACGCTTTGTTTTCCTTATTATACTTGTATCTTTTCCTCAACAAAATTAGAGATAAGGGCAGAACAGATTCTACCTGGAAGTAAGGGGGAGGGGGGAGAGTGTAGGAAAGGGGGGCAGGGGGTAGAAATGACCCAAACAATTTACACACATGTGAATACATGAATAATAAAAAAAATGTTAATACGTGACCACTAAACCAGCCCCCCAGAAGATACTCAAAGGAATCTTACACAAAGAAGATGAAAATTCCAATAACATTAATCACAGAGATTGAAAAATCAACCCTAATGTTCATAAGGAAGCACAAAAGACCACATAACAAAATTCATGTTTAATACAAGGTCAGGGTGTATGTTCTTTAGTATGACATTTGCATTCAGCTATAATTTCACATTCCATCTTTTCATTAATTTTTTATTACCTCCTCTACCCAGCTACACATAGGTTGAAAAAGGGTTAATATTTATGAGTCATTGTGAATTTAAATCTTCATTTATATATATGTGTGTATATATAAAGTGTTTATAAAGCATTCAAAATTATAGCTTATATCCACATGAATTCTGCAAACAAAATAACACAATAAACATAATCTTCCTATTCTGTAAAAATATTGTGCACACACAGACATATGTTCAAAGCAATCATTTCTTGTCTGGTAAATTTCCTATGCACACTAATTAAACAAACAAACACAAAGTATTTCAGTGTTTCCCATACTAAAATTACTGGGTGTCATATAGTGTTCATTATCTGCAACTATTAATCTTTCAAATCTGAGTATATTTTAATTTTACTTTAACTTTTTATTCTTTTTAAAATTCTTTTATCATTTTTACATTTACTAACATGTGTATACATTGTTTGGACCACCAACCCTCCCCTACCCCCCAACCCGGCTACTGAGCAGAACCTGTGCTACCCTTTTGTTCTCTGATTTTGTTGAAGAGAAAACATAAGAGTTAAAAAGAAAGACAGCGTTTTTGTTAGTTTGAGACAAATATAGTTATACAGAGAGATTCCTACCATTGCTTCCATGCACAAGTGTATTGCAACCCACATTGGCTCATCTCTACCAGACCTCTTCACTACTTCCTAGTCCCCTTCCCATAGTGGCCTCTGCCAATTTAAGATTGCTATGTTTGCTCCTCTGCAGTAAGCACATCAACCACATTCAACTTTTAGGTTTCCTTCCTTTTCCTTATTCCTCTTTTCCCCTTAGTGTGTGACCCATGTCCAATAATATTACTGCATTTGTTTTGGGTCTATAACCTGCATATGAAGGAGAACATGTGATTTTTGGCCTTCTGAGCTTGGCTAACTTTACTTAAGATGATGTTCTCCAATTCCATCCATTTACTTGTGAATGACAAAATTTCATTCTTCCTTGTGGCTGAATAAAATTCCATTGTGGATAAATAGTACATTTTCTTAATCCATTCATTGATGCATCTTGGTATCTTGGCTGTTTCCATAGCTTGGCTATTGTAAATAGTACTGCAATAAACATAGGTGTGCAGGTGCCTTTGGAATAACCCAAGTCTCATTCCTTCAGGTATATCCATAGCAGTGATATTTCTGGATTATAGGGCAGATCTATGTTGAGTTTTTTAAGATGCCTACCTATTTTTTCCAAAGTGGTTGTACTAGCTTATATTCCCACCAGAAGTGTATGAGTGTTCCTTTTCCCCACATCACCAATATTTGTTGTTCATGGTGTTCTTGATGACAGCTATCCTAACAGGAGTGAGGTGGAATCTTATTGTAGTTTTGATTTGCATTTCCTTTATGGCCAGGGATGGTGAGCATTTTTTCATGTGTTTTTTTGGACATTTGAACTTCTTCCTTTTAAAAAGTTGTGCTTAGTTCAGTTGTCCACTTCTTTATTTGTTCATTGCTTTTGGGGGAATTTAGTTTTTTGAGCTCCCTGCATATTCTGGTTATCAGTCCATTGATGTATTCCTATCAAATATTACTGGATTCTGTGAGTGGTCTCTTCAATTTAGAGACCATTTCTTTTTTTGTGCAGAAGCTTTTTAATTTCATGTAATCCCATTTGTCCATCCTTTATCTTAATTGCTGGGCTGCTGGAGTTCTACTGAGAAAGTCCTTTTCTATACCTAGTGCTTCCAGAGTATTCCATGTTGTTTCCAGTACTATCTACAAAATTTTGGGTCTGATATTAATGTCCTTATTGCACTTTGAGTTGATACTAGTACAGGATGACAGGCCTGGATCTAGTTTCAGTTTTCTGCAGGCAGATAACCGCTTTTCCCAACAACATTTGTTGAAGATCCTGTGTTTTCTCTACTGTATGTTTTTGGCAACTTTGTCAAAAATAAGGTGAGCATACCTGTGTAGATTCATAGCCAGATCCTCTATTCTGTTCCACTGGTCTTCATGTCTTTCTTTGTGCCAGTACCATACTGTTTTTATTGCTATTGCTCTGTAGTATAGTTTGAAGTTGGGTATTGTGATACCTTCAACATTGTCCTTTTTGCTGAGTATTGCCTTGGCTATTTGTGGTATTTTGTGTTTCCCAATGAACTTTAGGATAATTTTTCAATGACTGTGATGAATGTCATTGGGATTTTGATGGGAATTACATAGAAAATGTAGATTGCTTTTGGTAGTACAGCAAATTTTGCTGTGTTGATTCTACCAATCCATGACATGGGAGATCTTTCCACCTTCTGTAGTCTTCTTAGATCTTTCTTCAGTGGTTTGCAGTTCTCTTTGAAGAGGTCATTTAAATCCTTTGTTAAGTTTATTCCTAGGTATTTGATTTTTTAAGGGTGTTGTAAATGGAATTCTTTCCCTATATTTTTCTCACTTTGTTCACTGCTGGTGTATAGAAAGGCTACAGATTTTTGTAAGTTGATTTTGTATCCTGCTCCATTGCTAAAGCTATTTCTGGTGTCTAGGAGTCTATGGGTGAGTTTTTTTGTGTCTTTGATGTATAGATCATGTCATCTGCAAATAGGGATACTTTGACTAACTCTTTACCTATTTTTATTCCATTTATCTCTTTTTCTTCTTGCCTTATTGCTCTGGCTAGGATTTCCAAGACTCTGTTGAATTGGAGTGGGGAGAGTGGGCACACTTTCTTTGCTCCTGACTTAAGAGGCAATGGTTTCAGTTTTTCCCCATTAAGTATGATATTCGTTATGTTTGTCATATGTAGCCTTTATAATATTGAGGTACATTCCTTCTATTCCTAGTTTTCTTAGAGATTTTATCATGAAATGGTGTTGAATCTTATTGACAGCTTTTTCTGTAACTATTGAGATGTTCAAGTGATTTTTGTCTTTGCTTCTATTAATGTGCTCTCTTACATTTATTGATTTGCATATGTTGAAGCATCTTTGCATCCCTGGGATGTTCATGAGATGTTTTTTCAAACAGGACTGCAACCATTGGAAAGTGGGGAAAGGATGGTGTCTTCACCTTGGGAAACAATGAATTTCATTAGGATGTCCCACACTGTGAACAAAGTGATGTCCTAAAGTGATTCTATATGAAATCAACCTAAGTAGATTAAGAACATTTCTGAAAGTACAAAAGAAAAACCTTTTAAACTGTCTCTGTGGTTACAATATAGGTGTGTAAATGTGTTTCATTTTTAAAGATTTTTCTTAGCATTCACTTGTACATGGATTTTATTGTGGCATTTCAATATATACATATAGTGTGACACATTTGGGTTCATCTCCAACATTATGCTCTATTGCCCACACTAATATTTAAAATGATTTTAACAGGTTTCCCTGTTTTATATTCCTATTGAGTGTTTAGGATCTTTACTTATAAGATAATTTTCTCTCTTAACAGGTCTAAATTCTTCCTTTCATATTGGTGTATATTTATTTATTTCTCATACCTGTTCTATCTACATAAAATTTTGAGTACTACATTGAACAACAGTGGTTAGAGTAGATTCTCTAATCACATTCCTTACTTTGGAGCAAATGCTTTCAGATTTTTCCTTTTGAGCATGATGTTAGCAGTGGATTTCTCATATAAACCATTATTGTGCTAAAATATAGTCCTCATACATCTAGTAAATTCATGTTTTTTATCACAAAGGGATATTGAAAATTTGCAACTATTTCCAGCATTTATTGACATGATCTTTTTTATGCTTTATTCCATTTATGTGCTATATTACTTTTACTGATTAACCTATTTTTCATCCATGGAATTCAGCCTACTAGCTTTCTTTATTTTTGTTCTGGCCTTGTAAACTCTTGGTGTGATGAAAATACTGGTTTCATAGAATGAGTGTGGAATTATCCTTTCTCCTTCTTTTTTATGGAATAGTTCAAGTAGCAATGACATTAGTTATTATTTAAAGGTCAGTGAGGCTTGCAGAGTTGCTCAACTGGTACAACACCTTCCTAGCAAGCATGAGGCCATGAGTTCAAACCTCAGTGCAGCTTAAATAAATAAAAATAAATAAATAAACGACCTGGTGAAATTCAGCAGTGAATATGTCTGAGCCTATGGGCCTTCTTGTCTTGGAAAAATTTAATTACACTCTATATAACTCCAAAACATAATACTTCAAAGAAGAACTCTTAATCACTAAGCAACCACTCCAGATTGCTCCTCTCCATTTATTATGCAATACCAAGCTGCTTTCTAGTCCTGTGGATTTAATTATTCTCAATATTTCACATAATAAAACCATATAATTCCTAACCATTGCTTAGTATAATGATTTCAAGGTTCATCCACATTGCAGCAGGTATTCTTTATTCATTTTATGTCCTAGAATTTTAAATATCCATATTTCTTCTCCTATAAGTTATTACAATGGTTATGCTTATGAATGTAGAACCATCAGGAAAGTTAATAAAAAGAAAATTTGATGAAAATGAAGAAACAACACTGGCACTTGCTCATTGAAAGAAGAAACACAGGTGATAGCCTATACAGGTTTAATTTAGTGAGGTAAGTAGGCCTTTTGCTATCTTGTGAGAAAAGAAAGATATTCTCATGCATATGCCAGATAAGAAAAAAATAGCTTTGTTTGTATAATTTTAAGTATGTTGGGTCACATTGATTGGGAATCATTCACTAAATGACATTTTATTATATATTTTTTTGTTCTAGTAAGTAAGAAAGGAAATTTGGCTCAATTTGCCCAATTTTCTTGTTTGGAAATCTGAGAATAATAGGGAATTGTGAACCTGTACTGTTTTTGCTTTGCATTTCTTGTCAGATGTGGTTCAGTGTATAAAATGTGCATACCATAAATGTACCATTAGCAATAGGGATCACTGCCCCCACCAAAAAAATCCCTTCCTGGTTTATGAAGATTACCTTCAGATGTCTCTGACTTGCATGTGTCTGGGCTGCTCTGTACTAATGGATATTGTCCTTGGGAAGTGGAACAAGATATGTCCACTTTGAAGGCCCATGACTGTTTTGCAGCTACATCTTGCTCATCTCCCTCAATTTCTGTTTGCTCTGTACTTTTTTTCTCACTGGTCATAAAAATAGAACCACTTGTATCTGCCATAGGAATGCATTGGAATCTGTATTCACTCTGGCTTTTCCAGTGTTTTGACTGAAACTATTCCTATAATTCTGACATTTAAGATCACTGCAAAGAGGGGGAAGATGATCCAGTTTCTGCTATCAGAAGTATTTAACTCCATGTGTTTCATTTACTCCCTGATACAACTGATTCTTTGGAATCTATCTAGAAATCTCTCTACCAATTATTGACACAGAAATATACTCTGACCATGACCACATAATCCTCTTGTGTAATACAAAACCATTCACTGCTTTATATTGTTTTAGGAAACATCTGAGCCTGTTGGGCCTGGCGAGCTTCACTGTGGCTTTACAAGCCAAAACACTTCCTGATAAATTAATTGAAGCTAAATTCATCATGTTTAGCCTGGTGGAGTCCTTTGCAGGTCTGGGTCATATTTATTCCTGTCTTCCACAGATCCAAGGGACTGAGCATGGTAACTAGGGAGATCTTCTCCATATTGTATGCAGGTGTGGATCTTGGGATACATTATTGCCCCTAAGTGCTACATTATTTTGTTAAGTCTATATATTTACTCTCCATATGGGTTCTGAGATAAAACACATTCTGGGAGCAATAACCCTAGTTGTGTTTTAACCCATATGTTTCTGAATATACATGAGGTTGAAAGTATAACTACACTATTCTAACAGTCTAATTTCAGATTGACACATAAGACTTACTTATTAAACTTTATTTCCTTTTTTAATAAAATTAGCCATACAACCTGCAATCAATAACATTTCAAACTTGATGGTCCTTCTGGATGTTTTTTCACATTCTCAAATTTAATCTTCCAACAAAGCTAGTCTTGGATAATTGCATTTGTAGTATCCACTTCTATGATGTCTCTCAATAGGTTATTTCAATTGCTTATTTTAACCTGATAGACACAAGTACAGCTTCCTTCCTTTCATCTATTTCTGGATATTCAAATGATGTACGAGTATTTACAGTATATTCCATTGTTTTCTGCACCTATTGGAAATGTCATATTTTGATGTGTTTTATATAAACTATACAAGGACACATTGAGTGATTTTTTTGGTTTATTGTAAATTGCCTAATGTCTAATTCTTCTTAATATATCAAAAGAGAAATACAAAATGTGCCTAATCCCCATCAGGTTTTGATAACACATTATATCAATGTAAGGTTTTTATATAACAACTTTCCACAAAAATTTCCAAATTAAAATCACTTTCCCATGCAGTTTTATCTGTCTTCTCAAATACTCCAATGGACTTTTTGCTCTTGGCTCTTAGAAAACTCTTGAAACCAGGGACCTCAACTGATATCAACCACCTTTTCTGTAAATCACTTCTATACTGAAAGGAGATTATAGAGTCTCTGTTGTTTTTCATTGTTTTCTGTTTGCTTTGTTTCATGAGCCTGATCATCTTTAACTGGGCTCTTGTCCTGCAACAAAGATCAAAAGAAGATTGGTTTAACATAACAAAAATATTTCTCTGTCCTAGAAAATAGGAATTCACAGTCAAGATTTTAACTGGCCTGTGCATCCTCTAAGGCTCTGGATAGAAATTTTCCCATGTATTCTTAGCATGTGGTGGTGACACTCAATTTGGCAATCCTTGTATTGCAGCTGCATCACTACATTCACTGTCCTTGCCACCTGATGGAATATTCCTCATTCTATGGGACTCAGATCATATGGGATTAATTATAATTTGATGATATCTTCAATCAATCTATTTCCAAATAAGAACATACTCCAGATACAAAGGATTAGGAGTTTAATACATGCTTTGTGGAGTCACAAATCAAATTATAACAATATGCTTTCTCCAAGTTAGAGGAGGTGGGATTGCTTGTGTCAGGAAATAAGTTTATGCAGTGGTTTCAGAAAGTCAAAGATGATTGGCTATAGCATCCTGTATTTTCTTGTGCATCTTGTGCACTCAGTAGACCTGTGATAGCTTAATTATTATCATTTAGTTTATTAAAATTACTAGCTAAAAAGTTTTAATATCTTAAGAAATAACCAATATAAAAGTAAAAATCAACACATGGAATAATGTATGTGTTCATAGAAAACTTTTGAAATTTGTTGTTTATGTTATATTCAAAGGACTTCTCTCTTTTGACTAGATAAGTTTGCAGTGTTTAGTAATGTTGTGAGACCAGGGGCAACCTGAGTAGAAATTGTGTTTTTCTTAAAACAAGTAGACTCTATTCAGAGACGTATTAAGTTTCATAAATTTGTTATTATTAAGTAAAGTCCATAAATTATATTATGATTCCATGTTTTTGTTGAACATTGTATGAGTGTAGGCTAATATATAATGTCATATATCCAACACTACATTATTATACAGAATAGTTTCACGGCCCTGAAATTTCACTATGTTCCAGGGCAATAGAGGTCTGCTCATGTGCCCTCATTCAAAATATTTTAGTGGTAAGAGATACAGGGTTATGTTTGGGATTTCCCACATAGCCTCATACTCTTGGATGACAAATGAGAGAAAAATCCAATACTATGGACTGTGGATATAGCAATGGAATATATATACATACGTGTGTGTGTGTGTGTGTTTGTGTGTGTATACAATGATTCTTATTCACAGATAAAAGTAAGTCTGTTTGTAGATGTTTCTCATGTATACTTCTTTTGTTAACAAACAAAATCCAGTAATGGGAGACCAGCTAATCCTCATATTCAGATTCATCTTCATCTTGACTCATCTGGAAATAAGTTCATAAGTCTCCTTATCAGATGCAATCACAAAGATTATTCTTCTTAAGGTACTTCTTGGTAAGATATTTCAAATAACTTTTAAAGAACTGTTTTACAGAAACAACAGTAGTTTTATTTTTGAAATATTCAATGTGAGCAACATTCCCTAGATTATCAGTTTTTCCATTGACTTTAATTTTCTCCAGAAGAAATTGTTCCTACTTCAAAACAGAAAAAAATGAAAAAATTGAGGATAAAACAATAGATGTTCATGAGGAAATGTACCAAAATTTCCAGAATCAAAAATTTCCTCTTTTATTAGTTGAACTCTTAGGTTTCTTGTCTTTTGGCACCATCTTCTCAGCCAGCAGTGCAGTCCAAGAATTCACCACAATATATTGATATAGGTAGTGAATATAAGCTCAAAGTTAAGAATGTAAAGAGGCAATGTGGTTTCTGTATTGACTTTGTTTTTTTTTTTTTCATTTTTCTTTTATTATTCATATGTGCATACAAGGCTTGGTTTATTTCTCCCCCCTGCCCCCACCCCCTCCCTTACCACCCACTCCACCCCCTCCCGCTCCCCCCCTCAATACCCAGCAGAAACTATTTTGCCCTTATCTCTAATTTTGTTGTAGAGAGAGTATAAGCAATAATAGGAAGGAACAAGGGGTTTTGCTGGTTGAGATAAGGATAGCTATACAGGGCATTGACTCACATTGATTTCCTGTGCGTGGGTGTTACCTTCTAGGTTAATTCTTTTTAATCTAACCTTTTCTCTAGTTCCTGGTCCCCTTTTCCTATTGGCCTCAGTTGCTTTAAGGTATCTGCTTTAGTTTCTCTGCATTAAGGGCAACAAATGCTAGCTAGTTTTTTAGGTGTCTTACCTATCCTCACCCCTCCCTTGTGTGCTCTCGCTTTTATCATGTGCTCAAAGTCCAATCCCCTTGTTGTGTTTGCCCTTGATCTAATGTCCACATATGAGGGAGAACATACGATTTTTGGTCTTTTGAGCCAGGCTAACCTCACTCAGAATGATGTTTTCCAATTCCATCCATTTACCAGCAAATGATAACATTTCGTTCTTCTTCATGGCTGCATAAAATTCCATTGTGTATAGATACCACATTTTCTTAATCCATTAGTCAGTGGTGGGGCATCTTGGCTGTTTCCATAACTTGGCTATTGTGAATAGTGCCGCAATAAACATGGATGTGCAGGTGCCTCTGGAGTAACAGTCTTTTGGGTATATCCCCAAGAGTGGTATTGCTGGATCAAATGGTAGATCGATGTCCAGCTTTTTAAGTAGCCTCCAAATTTTTTTCCAGAGTGGTTGTACTAGTCTACATTCCCACCAACAGTGTAAGAGGGTTCCTTTTTCCCCGCATCCTCGCCAACACCTGTTGTTGGTGGTGTTGCTGATGATGGCTATTCTAACAGGGGTGAGGTGGAATCTTAGTGTGGTTTTAATTTGCATTTCCTTTATTGATAGAGATGGTGAGCATTTTTTCATGTGTTTTCTGGCCATTTGAATTTCTTCTTTTGAGAAAGTTCTGTTTAGTTCACATGCCCATTTCTTTATTGGTTCATTAGTTTTGGGAGAATTTAGTTTTTTAAGTTCCCTGTATATTCTGGTTATCAGTCCTTTGTCTGATGTATAATTGGCAAATATTTTCTCCCACTCTGTGGGTGTTCTCTTCAGTTTAGAGACCATTTCTTTTGATGAACAGAAGCTTTTTAGTTTTATGAGGTCCCATTTATCTATGCTATCTCTTAGTTGCTGTGCTGCTGGGGTTTCATTGAGAAAGTTCTTACCTATACCTACTAACTCCAGAGTATTTCCTACTCTTTCTTGTATCAACTTAAGAGTTTGGGGTCTGATATTAAGATCCTTGATCCATTTTGAGTTAATCTTGGTATAGGGTGATATACATGGATCTAGTTTCAGTTTTTTGCAGACTGCTAACCAGTTTTCCCAGCAGTTTTTGTTGAAGAGGCTGCTATTTCTCCATCGTATATTTTTAGCTCCTTTGTCAAAGATAAGTTGCTCATAGTTGTGTGGCTTCATATCTGGATCCTCTATTCTGTTCCACTGGTCTTCATGTCTGTTTTTGTGCCAGTACCATGCTGTTTTTATTATTATTGCTTTGTAATATAGTTTGAAGTCAGGTATTGTGATACCTCCTGCATTGTTCTTTTGACTGAGTATTGCCTTGGCTATTCGTGGCCTCTTGTGTTTCCATATAAATTTAACAGTAGATTTTTCAATTTCTTTGATGAATGTCATTGGAATTTTGATGGGAATTGCATTAAACATGTAGATTACTTTTGGGAGTATAGACATTTTTACTATGTTGATTCTACCAATCCATGAGCATGGGAGATCTCTCCACTTTCTATAGTCTTCCTCAATCTCTTTCTTCAGAAGTGTATAGTTTTCCTTGTAGAGGTCTTTCACATCTTTTGTTAGGTTTACACCTAGGTATTTGATTTTTTTTTTGAGGCTATTGTAAATGAAATTGTTTTCATACGTTCTTTTTCAGTTTGCTCATTGTTAGTGTATAGAAATTATAATGATTTGTCTATGTTGATTTTATATCCTGCTACCTTGCTATAGCTATTGATGATGTCTAGAAGCTTCTGAGTAGAGTTTTTTGGGTCTTTAAGGTATAGGATCATGTCGTCTGCAAATAGGGATATTTTGACAGTTTCTTTACCTATTTGTATTCCTTTTATTCCTTCTTCTTGCCTAATTGCTCTGGCTAGGAATTCCAGTACTATGTTGAATAGGAGTGGAGATAGTGGGCATCCTTGTCTGGTTCCTGATTTTAGAGGGAATGGTTTTCATTTTTCTCCGTTAAGTATAATGCTGGCTGTAGGTTTGTCATATATAGCTTTTATAATGTTGAGGAACTTTCCTTCTGTTCCTAATTTTCTTAGAGCTTTTATCATAAAATGATGTTGGATCTTATCAAAGGCTTTTTCTGCATCTATTGAGATGATCAAGTGGTTTTTGTCTTTGCTTCTGTTAATGTGGTTTATTACGTTTATTGATTTTCGTATGTTGAACCACCCCTGCATCCCTGGGATGAAGCCTACCTGGTCGTGGTGAATAATCTTTTTGATGTGTTGCTGAATTCGATTTGCCATTATTTTGTTGAGGATTTTTGCATCAATGTTCATTAAGGAGATTGGCCTATAGTTCTCCTTTTTGGAGGTGTCTTTGCCTGGTTTTGGGATAAGTGTAATAGTGGCTTCATAAAATGTGTTTGGCAGTTTTCCTTCCCTTTCTATTTCATGGAACAGTTTAAGGAGGGTTGGTATCAGTTCTTCTTTAAAGGTCTGATAGAATTCAGCAGAGAATCCATCAGGTCCTGGACTTTTCTTTTGGGGGAGACTCTTGATTGCTGCTTCAATTTCATTTTGTGTTATAGGTCTATTCAGGTGATTAATTTCCTCTTGGTTCAGTTTTGGATGATCATATGTATCTAGAAATCTGTCCATTTCTTTTAGATTTTCAAATTTATTTGAATATAGGTTCTCAAAGTAGTCTCTGATGATTTCCTGGACTTCCATGGTGTTTGTTGTTATCTCCCCTTTTGCATTCCTGATTCTACTAATTTGGGTTTTTTCTCTCCTCATTTTAGTCAGGTTTGCCAGGGGTCTATCGATCTTGTTTATTTTTTCAAAGAACCAACTTTTTGTTTCATTAATTCTTTGTATGGTTTTTTTGGTTTCTATTTCGTTGATTTCAGCTCTTATTTTTATTATTTCTCTCCTTCTATTTGTTTTGGGATTTGCTTGTTCTTGTTTTTCTAGGAGTTTGAGATGTATCATTAGGTCATTGATTTGGGATCTTTCAATCTTTTTAATATATGCACTCATGGCTATAAACTTTCCTCTCAAGACTGCCTTAGTTGTGTCCCATAGGTTCTGATAGGTTGTGTTTTCATTTTCATTGACTTCTAGGAACTTTTTAATTTCCTCTTTTATTGCATCGATGATCCATTCTTCATTAAGTAATGAGTTATTTAGTTTCCAGCTGTTTGCATGTTTTTTGTCTTTACTTTTGTTGTTGAGTTCTACTTTTACTGCATTGTGGTCAGATAGTATGCATGGTATTATTTCTATTTTCTTATATTTGCTGAGGCTTGCTTTGTGCCCTAGGATATGATCTATTTTGGAGAAGGTTCCATGGGCTGCTGAGAAGAATGTATATTGTGTAGACGTTGGATGAAATGTTCTGTAGACATCTACTAGGTCCACTTGATCTATTGCATATTTTAGATCTTGGATTTCTTTATTGACTTTTTGTTTGGATGACCTATCTATTGATGCTAATGGAGTGTTAAAGTCTCCCACAACCACTGTGTTGGCGTTTATATATGCTTTTAGGTCTTTCAGGGTATGTTTGATGAAATTGGGTGCGTTGACATTGGGTGCGTACAGATTGATGATTATTATTTCCTTTTGGTCTATTTCCCCTTTTATTAGTATGGAATGTCCTTCTTTATCTCGTTTGATCAATGTAGGTTTGAAGTCTACTTTGTCAGAGATAAGTATTGCTACTCCTGCTTGTTTTCGGGGGCCATTGGCTTGGTAAATCTTCTTCCAGCCTTTCATCCTAAGCATATGCTTATTTCTGTCGGTGAGATGAGTCTCCTGTAAGCAACAAATTGTTGGATCTTCTTTTTTAATCCATTTTGTCAAACGGTGTCTTTTGATGGGTGAATTAAGTCCATTAACATTAAGTGTTAGTACTGATAGGTATGTGGTGATTCCTGCCATTTAGTTATCTTAGTTGTTTGAAGGTTTGATTGTGTGTACCTAACTTGATGTTACTCTCTACTGTCTTGCTTTTTCTTATCCTGTGGTTTGGTGCTGCCTGCCTTTTCATGGTTAAGTTGGGTGTCACTTTCTGTGTGCAGGATCCCTTGCAGAATCTTTTGTAATGGTGGCTTTGTGGTCACATATTGTTTTAGTTTCTGCTTATCATGGAAGACTTTTATTGCTCCATCTATTTTGAATGATACCTTTGCTGGGTAGAGTATCCTGGGGTTGAAGTTATTTTCATTCAGTGCCCGGAAGATCTCACCCCACGCTCTTCTTGCTTTTAATGTTTCTGTTGAGAAGTCTGCTGTGATTTTGATGGGTTTACCTTTGTATGTTACTTGTTTTTTCTCTCTTGCAGCCTTCAATATTCTTTCCTTAGTTTCTGAACTTGTTGTTTTAATGATGATATGTCGTGGAGTAGTTCTATTTTGATCTGGTCTGTTTGGTGTCCTGGAGGCCTCTTGCATTTGTATGGGAATATCTTTCTCTAGATTTGGGAAATTTTCCGTTATTATTTTGTTGAATATATTACACATTCCCTTCGCTTGCACCTCTTCTCCTTCTTCGATGCCCATGATTCTCAAGTTTGGTCTTTTGATGGAGTCAGTGAGTTCTTGCATTTTCTTTTCACAGGTCTTGAGTTGTTTAATTAATAGTTCTTCAGTTTTTCCTTTAATTACCATTTCATCTTCAAGTTCTGAGATTCTGTCTTCTGTTTGTTCTATTCTGCTGGATTGGCCTTCCGTGTTGTTTTGCAGTTCTGTTTCGTTCTTTTTTCTGAGGTTTTCCATATCCTGGCTGTTTTCTCCTTTATTGTTGTCTATTTTTGTCCTGAGTTCATTTATCCATTTATTCATTGTGTTCTCTCTTTCACTTTGGTGTTTATACAGTGCTTCTATGGTTTCCTTTATTTCTTCTTTTGCTTTTTCAAATTCTCTATTTTTATTGTCTTGGAATTTCTTGAGTGTCTCCTGTACATTTTGGTTGACCCTATCCAGTATCATCTCTATAAAATTCTCATTGAGTACTTGTAGTATGTCTTCTTTTAAATTATTCTTGTTGGCTTCATTTGGTCCTTTGGCATAGTTTATCTTCATTTTGTTGGAGTCTGGCTCTGAGTTTCTGTTCTCTTCATTCCCCTCTGGTTCCTGTACTAATTTTTTGCTGTGGGGAAACTGGTTTCCTTGTTTTTTCTGTCTTCCTGTCATTGTCCTTGGTGTTGTTACTGTCCCTGTACTGTGTGTAATTAAGTATTTTCTAGCTTGTAATAATAACAATGGTAATATTGAGAATGGAAGAGTGAGCTAAGATGGAAAGCAAGAAGTTAAAGAAAAGGGGAAAACAAATATACAGACAAGAGGGAGAAAGCAGAACAAGGTATCAGACAAGAGAGTTTCAAAGGTATAAACAGGGAGTGTTAGTGTACTAATCGACAGTAATCTGAACAGACAGTAGAGTGACAGAGAGAGGATTGAAAATCAAAGATAAAAAAAATAAAAAATAAGTATATGAAAGTAATATCTATTTATAAAAATGAATTAAAATAAAATGGAAAATAGAAAATTAAAAAAAAACAAAAAAACCCAAAAAACCAAAAAACTTCCAAGTTTATATGCAATGCAATTTCAGTCTTAATAATTTGGATGTCCGTCTCAATCTCCAGTCCTGGAGTTGGTGCCTCAGATGTTGTTCTGTAGTTGTCTCATCAAAGGGGATGCATAAAGTAGAACAAAACTACACTCACACACACACAGAAGAAAAAAAAAAAGCCCCACCATGTGTCCCCAGTTCAAATGCAATAGTTTCAGTAAGTTTTTCGGCTTGCAGGTGTAATTCGGTTGTTCTCTCATCAAAGGTAGGGAGAAAAAGAAAAAAAAGCGTCTGGAGACAGTTCTGAGAGTGGTATCTGCAACTGTGGCTTGCCTGCCTGCTGCTCTCAGCCTGTAGCTGGCGGCGTTATTTATGCAGATCTCTGGGGTGAGCTTAGCACTCACCTGGTCCCACAGGCTTTGTTTGCTCAGAGTTCTCCTGTGCGGGGGAGGGGGGCCTCTGCTACAGGCTTTTCCCTTTCCAAGCACTGGGAAAGGCGACACTGCCCTGCGTTGTCAGGCCTGCGTGTTTATTTAGAGTTCACGTGGGAAGTGGGTCTTCCCTCCTCTCACAAGCGTCCCCGCTCCTGGTTGCTGGCGCGCCCCGCTCCCGCCAGAGCCTCTCCGGCCCGCCCGGCTCGTTTATTTACAGTCCCGGGAAGGATTCCCTTCCCCCAATCTTCAGCGCTCAGGGCGCCCCACCCTCTTTCCAGCGTCTTAACTGTTCTTACTGCTTAGTACTCAGTTTCTCTTTTTTTCCCGGGTGGAGGTCAGTCTGTCCAGGGGGCTATGCTGCTCTGGCCCAGGCTTGTCTGTGGGGGAACCGCGGTACCGCAAAGCTCACCTGGTCCGCGTCTTCCCAAGCCGTATGGGCGCCGGCCCCTGGCGGTCCGGGGGCCTCCTCGGTTCTCCGTTTAACGTGAAGTGGAGATTCTCTGCGCCGGCTGGAGATGTGGAGGAGTCAAAGTTATGCCTTTTCTCGGTGATTATGCCTGCAAAGTGTGTCTCCAGCGTCTCTCCAAGATTTCACTATAGGAGGGTCCCTTTCTGCTTCCTCCCTCTAGCCGCCATCTTGGAATTCCCTGTATTGACTTTGATTGAATCAGAGTGATAGGGTAAATTAGGGAATAATTTGCATTTCCAGCCCTAGCTCCCCAGGAGGAAAGGAAGACAAAGCCTCCACTACAAAGTAAACTAGATGACCTTTGTGATGGACCGGTAGACCTAGCTGTGGAACAAGACCATGTCTCCCTCAAGCCTTAAACCCAGTAAGGGAATTTTGTTGGACAGTGACTACCTAGCATGACAAGATAGCTATGTACAATATAATCTTTCACTTAGCTTGGAGCGCAGTAGTGAGACACCATCTTGATAAACAGCCACTTTTCAAGACTGCAATACTCATGGGATTTGAAACCAAGAAGCAGTCACGGCTCAGGGAGATTTGAGACATGAACTAGTTTCTGGGATGGAGATGGGCTCAAAAGATGGTCATGCAGACAGAAAGGATCTGTTGTGGGAAAGCAGAAATTTTTAGTCATCTTGAATGTCAGGAAGTGAAGGAATTGGTTGCTATCACAAAAGAACAAGTTTTGTTGCAGTGGAATGTGTCAGAAAGAGAGCTTTGAGGCAAGTGCTGAAGATCCAAGAACTTAGAAGCTGACAGATTAGTCTGATATTTAGATAACTCAAGGATGAAAACAGCAAACAGTCACAACTCTGGGAGTCTTGGAACACGTAACCATAGTGTCTGGGAGGGAGAAAGCCACAAGATGTAATTTGGAGAAGGAGCAGGTTGACGTTTAAGCAACCAAGATCTCAGGCAGTAAAGAGCCTATGGTTGGAGGCCCTTCCTTCCCTGGCTAGAGCAAGTCCCAATGCCTGGGGATCACCTTAAAAACAAAAATGAGGTGACAAATAGAGGAGAGTTCCCATTCCTGAAGCTGCCTGCTGGCAGTGGGGATTTGCCATCAAGTATGATTTTGAGACTGAATTATTCTGGGAACGTAAAAACAATGAATAATCACAGCATAGGGAATCTTGGGACAGCAAGGCATGGTACCCAAGAAGGAGATGACCACAAGAGGTGATTGTGGAGAGAGGATGAAAGTCTGATATGAACCACAGATAAGTTAGAAGCTGGGAGCTTGGCAATGAAGGTCACAGTGGTTGGTGGCCCTGCCATCTCTGAACTGAGGAAACCCAATTCCCTGAAGATCACAACAGAAGACAGAGTCACCTGACAGCCACAGGAATTTGCTACCTAGCAGGGTTTGAGACTGAACTACCCTAGGGACTTCAAAACTAGGCAGTCTTGGAACACCCTGCTGTGGTGGTAGCAGGTCATGGAGAAGAAGCACATGTCATATTGGCCCACTGAGAAGTTTAAGAAGCAACTGTGATCTCAGATATTGAGGAATGTGGTGATTGTTGCCCCCACCCTCCTGGTGATATCAAGTTTCCATGCCTGAGAATTACTGCAAAAACAGCATCAAGTCCATGCCTGACAGAGTTCATGGCATTCATAACTATCTGCTGCTCTGGGTACTTGATACCAATCAGGCCGAGAACTCTGAACAAAAGACTTGGGGACCATGCAACCTTCCACAGCATCCTCCCTCCCACAGAATGAAAAACTGCTTGGCATGTTCAGAAAGAATGGAGAACCAAAGCCGGAGCACTTGTGTCTCTAATTTCTCTACCACCACAACAGAATTCAGGCCTCTGTCACCTTCCCAATATCATATACATTTGAGGACACCCTAAGGATACCACTTGTGCTGCCTCTGAGGTTACAAATGAGTGGACTATGCAGAAAGTGGGAACTGGCTTGGCACATAAATTAAAAAGTTCCATGTGGCCACCCCTGGTTTCCAGTATCAAAGAAGGGAAGTTTTTAAGGTGAAAGCGGCACAGAAGTGTAAAAACAATTATATTCTCAACCCACCTGTGACACCAACTCACAGGAACCACAGGAGACTAAACCTACCTCTTCTATCAGAATAGTTAAGGATCAGGCCTGGTTCCCTGAGCATATAAGCAAAAGTTTGGTTACTAGGCTATACCAGGTCCAGTGTTGAGAAACTGCGCTGCAACTCTCCCATTATACAGTCCTACCTGAACACTCAGAACACTTCAACTGCAAGACTGTAAGTGCCTAAAACTTCCAACCAAAAATTTGGCCTCAAATATACAAATCACCATGCAAAAACACAAAAAAAAATGTGAGTAAACCAAACCAACATGACACTTCCAAAAGTCAACAACACCACAGTAACAGACAATAAAAACAGTGAACAGGAAGGAAGTTTAAATAAATAACTAAAAAGCAGGATTATAAGAATGATCAATGAAATTTAAGAGGTTATGTATAAGCAACTTAATGATTCCAAGAGAGTACAAATAAACAGCTGAACGAAATAAAGAAGATAATGGCAGGACATGAAAGAAGAATTCAACAAAAATATAGAAATTCTGGCAAAAAATTGGAAGTGAAAAGTTAACAAATCAAAAAGAAAAAAACTCAGTACAAAGCCTGTCCAGTAGATTATATCAAATTTTAGACAGAAAATGGAGATTGGGGATGAGGTAATATTAGGACTGTCAGATACAGAACATAAAAAATGATAAGAGTATGAATGGAAAATTTAAGACTTCTGGGACACTATTACAAAACCAAACCTATGAACTGTGAGCATAGAAGGAGAGGATGTATAAGTGACAAGGATAGAAAATATAATCCATAAAACAATAGGAGAATATTTCCCAAATTATGACATCTACCAGACAACATCAGAAAATAAACATTACAAGTCTTATTATAGTTAAAACATTAAACATATGGAGCAAGAAACAAATATTGAAAACTGCAAGAAAGAAGCAATAAATCACATAAAAAGGAAAATGGATCAGAATAACTGCAGTTTTCTCAACAGAAGCTAAAAAATGTGGGAGTGTAGGGAATGATGCATTTCACACATTGAAAGAAAATAACCACTAACCTAAGTGATTGTATACAGCAAAACAATCCTTCATAATTGAAGGAAAAATAAAAGCCTTTCATGATAAACAAAACAAAAGGAATTCATGGCAAGTAACACAGCACTGATGAAGGTACTCAAAAGAATCCTACACACAAGAGGAAGATATACACAACCAAGAAAATATGGGAAAGAATAAATCTTGCTAGATGAATCAAAAGTCAATTAGAATTATGAAAGAACCAAGCATTACATAAAGAGCAAGATTAGGCAAGTATCCTAACATGCCTTTCCATAATTACATTAGCACTTCGTATATTAATAATTTGAACAATCAACCTTTTATGTGTTTTCATAGCAATATAAAAATATTATATATATATTTTTTTAGTCCTTGGAAACTTTCATTTTAACACTTTAACAATTTTTTATTTTTCTTTGGTCCTATTCATTTTTTTAAAAATTCAACATATTGAAGACTAGCATGTATAGTTGCCAGGTACTCTAAAAATATATTTCACAAGTTTCGCTTGCTTTAAACATTTTTGATATGTGTAAAAGATATGTATAAAAGAATATGAATGTTAAGGTTGACTAAAAAATTACCTTTTGTCTCCATCTTTTTCCATCCATCCATAATCTATAATTTTAGAAAGAAATATGATTATTCTAACTCTTTTCTTCAGAAATCATTCCAAACCTCTGGGATATATATTGTCCCTCAAAAGTGTAGATTGACATTTTCACATTAGACAATGGTTTGCCTTCACCAATTGCAACTGAATAATTCATTATTTCTGTGATCATTTTCAACACAAACTTTATGATAAATAAAACATTAACATATGCAACCTGTGATTTCTTTATTTTCTGTTCTTTATACTGACATATCTGCATATTCAGGGGCCATTATCACCATAATTATTCTGTTATCAGAATATTGGAGTTAATTAGTAATCGTAATTATTACTTCAGAAAAGCCACATTGTCTTTCTCATTTTAAATTATTTTCATTAATTTCCAAAAGTTGTAATGCTGCCAGAAATCTCTACTTTAATTTTCCTATGATCATAAATAAACCTCTTCTGGAAACTTATTAATTAATTAGTTAATTATTTCAATTATTCAAATATTTGGAGCATTTTATGATAATCTTATATAGGTATACAGTATATAATGGTCACATCAGCATATTTAGCATTTCCATCTCTATTTTTAAAAGTATTTGATTTAAATATATAAACTACATATGTAGAGGACACATGGGACATTTCAAAACATGTATAGTATAAACAGTGATGAAATAGGGCAATTAAGTCTCCATCTCCTCATCATCACTTTGTGTTGGTACCATCAAGATCATCTCTTCTAGCTATCAATGAAACATATCATGGCTGATTTTGAATTATAGTTGCCCTACTCTATGTTAAAACATTAGAAGTTATTGATTTCATCGAACTAGCTTTGTGTGATAATTATCCAACAATGGTCTATTCTGATTCCCCACCATATCTAGCTTGTAAAAATCATTGTTCTATATTTAAGTCAACTTTTTAAAAATATTATTATATGAAGCAGAACATAACTATTGTTATTCATGTGTCAAAGTTATTTCACTTAAAATATCCTCCATTCACATCCATTTTGCTGTAAAGGATAGTATATTATGGCTTTAGATAAATAGCATTCTATTTGTTCATAGATGTATATACACCCATGTGTCTATCACATTTTCTTTTTCCCTTCCTGATGGGCATCTATTTTGCTTCCATATAAAACATGCAGGTGTGTTTTTAGTATGCTAATATCTTCCTGTGCAGAGACATCAAAAAGTGGGAAGACTGGATGATATGGCACAGCTGTGTTTAGTCTTTCATGGACCTTGAAAATGGTCTTCATAGGAGCTTACTAAGTTACATTACTAACAAAAGTAATCAGGTGAGACTAAAATTGTCCTAAAATCAATGAAAATGATAACACAAAACAACTTGCAGTATACAGTGAAAGCTGTGTTAAGAGGGAACTTTATTACTTTTAGGACAAAAATGAACAACCAAATTAAGCATCTCAAGGCCTTAGAAAAACAAGAACAAACCAAACCCATAATCAAAAGAAAGAAGAAGCAATAATGATAAGAGCAGAAATAAACAATGTCAAAATTAAGAGAACAATACAAAAAAAATCAATGAAAACTTGAAAAAAAACAAGATTGAAAAAAGGGGACATTACTACAGATACCACTGAAATGCACACAATCATTAAAGGTTATTTCAAAAATTATATGCCACTAAATTGGAAAATTGAGAAGAAATGGATAAATTTCTAGACACATATAACATACTAAAATCAAACCAAAATGATATAAAATATTTAACATAGAAATAATAAGCAATGTGACTGAAGTAATAACAAAATGCCTCCCAAGAAAGAAAACCCAGGACCAGATGGATTCATTTCAGAATTTTTGGTGGTACCAGAGGTTGAATTCTGGGCTTCACATTAGCTAGGAAAGTACAAGGCCCCAGTGTGGATTTGGATGATGGTGGGAAGGCAATAAAATTTCAGTTTTGAACAGTCTTTTTAAAATGTTTTATTAGTATATAGTAGTTGTACAGGCAGTTTCTTTGCAGCGTTTCAATGTCTGTATACTATGTACCCACCCAGGTTAGGTTCAGTCCCTCCATTTTTCTCCCTTTTCCTCTTCCTCCTTTTTAAAATGGATTCAATAGGTTTAAGTGTTTTATACTCATATATGTGCAAAAAGTACATTGACCATATTCATCTTCCTTTACTCTCTTCATTTACCCTCCTAACCTTCCTTTAATGTGATCTCTTTTACATTCCAATCCTTCATTAAGTGTATGTTCATTGCACAGTGGGACTTTGCCTTGGTATTTCACCTGTAAATATATTGAATTTTAATTAATCTTACTTTTTCTTACCCTTTTCTTCCTACCCTATTTTGTTCAACAGATTTCAATGCCTTTCATTGTGTCTTGTTCCTACACAGATGCAATGTGTTTCAATTTTGTTCTCTTCACCATTTCCTCTTGCCCTAGTCTCATGAAACAGGCCCACTACTGGAAACATTCTCTCTCCATATATATCTATGTATATACATATATGTGCATATATATATATATGTGTGCATGTGATAATGCTAGAATTTGTATTTGTATCTATTTTCCACATATGAGAGAAAACATGTTACCTTTGTCTTTCTAAACCTGGCTTATCAATTAATATGGTGATCTCCAGTTCCATCCATTTACTTGCAAATGACACAATTTCACTCTTCTTTATGAATAAACAATATTCTACTATATACCTATCACATTATTACATGATATATAGTATATTATTATTTAATATTATACATATGATATATTATATATCACATTTTCTTAATCCATTCATCAGTTGTAGGAAGGACATCTGGGCTGTTTTCATAGCTTGTCTGTTGTGAATAATATTGCAATAAACATAGGTGTGCAAGTGTCTTTACTGTATCCTGACTTACATTCCTCATAAAATTGGAAACAGGAGATAGTGGACTAGTTGTCCCCAGTAATTGCTAGCATCTGCACAGGATAGCACTGGAACACCTGGAGAGCAGCACCACTTCAAAGTGGGTGATGGATGGATTGCATAGAAGTTTCAGTAGCAAGCAGTCATAACCTTAGTAAATAAAAATAGAAAATCTTAGGAACAGTTCAGGAAAGAATGACTGCTTTAGCGAGAAGAGTTTGAAGTGTGTAGCTTTGGAGCTTAGAGGCTGGGGCAAAAGAAAGGATGAGAGCTGAACAAAACATGCATTATTATTTTTTTCATTTTTCTTTTATTATTCATATGTGCATACAAGGCTTGGTTCATTTCTCCCCCCTGCCCCCACCCCCTCCCTTACCACCCACTCCGCCCCCTTCCTCTCCTCCCCCCCCAATACCCAGCAGAAACTATTTTGCCCTTATCTCTAATTTTGTTGTAGAGAGAGTATAAGCAATAATAGGAAGGAACAAGGGTTTTTGCTGGTTGAGGTAAGGATAGATATACAGGGCATTAACTCACATTGATTTCCTGTGCGTGGGTGTTACCTTCTAGGTTAATTCTTTTTGATCTAACCTTTTCTCTAGTACCTGTTCCCCTTTTCCTATTGGCCTCAGAAGCTTTTAAGGTATCTGCTTTAGTTTCTCTGCATTAAGGGCAACAAATGCTAGCTAATTTTTTAGGCGTCTTACCTATCCTCAACACTCCCTTGTGTGCTCTCACTTTTATCATGTGCTCATAGTCCAATCCCCTTGTTGTGTTTGCCCTTGATCTAATGTCCACATATGAGGGAGAACATACGATTTTTGGTCTTTTGGGCCAGGCTAACCTCACTCAAAATGATGTTCTCCAATTCCATCCATTTACCAGCGAATGATAACATTTCGTTCTTCTTCATGGCTGCATAAAATTCCATTGTGTATAGATACCACATTTTCTTAATCCATTCGTCAGTGCTGGGGCATCTTGGCTGTTTCCATAACTTGGCTATTGTGAATAGTGCCGCAATAAACATGGATGTGCAGGTGCCTCTGGAGTAACAGTCTTTTGGGTATATCCCCAAGAGTGGTATTGCTGGATCAAATGGTAGATCGATGTCCAGCTTTTTAAGTAGACTCCAAATTTTTTTCCAGAGTGGTTGTACTAGTCTACATTCCCACCAACAGTGTAAGAGGGTTCATTTTTCCCCGCATCCTCGCCAACACCTGTTGTTCGTGGTGTTGCTGATGATGGCTATTCTAACAGGGGTGAGGTGGAATCTTAGTGTGGTTTTAATTTGCATTTCCTTTATTGCTAGAGATGGTGAGCATTTTTTCATGTGTTTTCTGGCGATTTGAAATTCTTCTTTTGAGAAAGTTCTGTTTAGTTCACATGCCCATTTCTTTATTGGTTCATTAGTTTTGGGAGAATTTAGTTTTTTAAGTTCCCTGTATATTCTGGTTATCAGTCCTTTGTCTGATGTATAGTTGGCAAATATTTTCTCCCACTCTGTGGGTGTTCTCTTCAGTTTAGAGACCATTTTTTTTGATGAACAGAAGCTTTTTAGTTTTATGAGGTCCCATTTATCTATGCTATCTCTTAGTTGCTGTGCTGCTGGGGTTTCATTGAGAAAGTTCTTACCTATACCTACTAACTCCAGAGTATTTCCTACTCTTTCTTGTATCAACTTAAGAGTTTGGGGTCTAATATTAAGATCCTTGATCCATTTTGAGTTAATCTTGGTATAAGGTGATATATACATGGATCTAGTTTCAGTTTTTTGTAGACTGCTAACCAGTTTTCCCAGCAGATTTTATTGAAGAGGCTGCTATTTCTCCATCGTATATTTTTAGCTCCTTTGTCAAAGATAAGTTGCTTATAGTTGTGTGGCTTCATATCTGGATCCTCTATTCTGTTCCACTGGTCTTCATGTCTGTTTTTGTGCCAGTACCATGCTGTTTTTATTGTTATTGCTTTGTAATATAGTTTGAAGTCAGGTATTGTGATACCTCCTGCATTGTTCTTTTGACTGAGTATTGCCTTGGCTATTCGTGGCCTCTTGTTTTTCCACATAAATTTCACAGTAGATTTTTCAATCTCTTTAATGAATGTCATTGGAATTTTGATGGGAATTGCATTAAACATGTAGATTACTTTGGGGAGTATCAACATTTTTACTATGTTGATTCTACCAATCCATGAGCATGGGAGATCTCTCCACTTTCTATAGTCTTCCTCAATCTCTTTCTTCAGAAGTGTATAGTTTTCCTTGTAGAGGTCTTTCACATCTTTTGTTAGGTTTACACCTAGGTATTTGATTTTGTTTGAGGCTATTGTAAATGGAATTGTTTTCATACATTCTTTTTCCGTTTGCTCATTGTTAGTGTATAGAAATGCTAATGATTTTTCTATGTTGATTTTATATCCTGCTACCTTGCTATAGCTATTGATGATGTCTAGAAGCTTCTGAGTAGAGTTTTTTGGGTCTTTAAGGTATAGGATCATGTCGTCTGCAAATAGGGATATTTTGACAGTTTCTTTACCTATTTGTATTCCTTTTATTCCTTCTTCTTGCCTAATTGCTCTGGCTAGGAATTCCAGTACTATGTTGAATAGGAGTGGAGATAGTGGGCATCCTTGTCTGGTTCCTGATTTTAGAGGGAATGGTTTTAATTTTTCTCCGTTAAGTATAATGCTGGCTGTAGGTTTGTCATATATAGCTTTTATAATGTTGAGGAACTTTCCTTCTATTCCTAGTTTTCTTAGAGCTTTTATCATGAAATGATGTTGGATCTTATCAAAGGCTTTTTCTGCATCTATTGAGATGATCAAGTGGTTTTTGTCTTTGCTTCTGTTAATGTGGTTTATTACGTTTATTGATTTTCGTATGTTGAACCACCCCTGCATCCCTGGGATGAAGCCTACTTGGTCGTGGTGAATAATCTTTTTGATGTGTTGCTGAATTTGGTTTGCCATTATTTTATTGAGGATTCTTGCATCAATGTTCATTAAGGAGATTGGCCTATAGTTCTCCTTTTTGGAGGTGTCTTTGCCTGGTTTGGGGATAAGTGTAATACTGGCTTCATAAAATGTGTTTGGCAGTTTTCCTTCCCTTTCTATTTTGTGGAACAGTTTAAGGAGGGTTGGTATCAGTTCTTCTTTAAAGGTCTGATAGAATTCAGCAGAGAATCCATCAGCTCCTGGACTTTTCTTTTTGGGGAGACTCTTGATTGCTGCTTCAATTTCATTTTGTGTTATAGGTCTATTCAGGTGATTAATTTCCTCTTGGTTCAGTTTTGGATGATCATATGTATCTAGAAATCTGTCCATTTCTTTTAGATTTTCAAATTTATTTGAATATAGGTTCTCAAAGTAGTCTCTGGTGATTTCCTGGACTTCCATGGTGTTTGTTGTTATCTCCCCGTTTGCATTCCTAATTCTACTAATTTGGGTTTTTTCTCTCCTCATTTTAGTCAGGTTTGCCAGGGGTCTATCGATGTTGTTTATTTTTTCAAAGAACCAACTTTTTGTTTCATTAATTCTTTTTTTTTTTTAAATTGATTTAACACTTTATTTATTTATTTATTTATTTTCATTTTTCTTTTATTATTCATATGTGCATACAAGGCTTGGTTCATTTCTCCCCCCTGCCCCCACCCCCTCCCTTACCACCCACTCCACCCCCTCCCGCTCCCCCCCTCAATACCCAGCAGAAACTATTTTGCCCTTATCTCTAATTTTGTTGTAGAGAGAGTATAAGTAATAATAGGAAGGAACAAGGGGTTTTGCTGGTTGAGATAAGGATAGCTATACAGGGCATTGACTCACATTGATTTCCTGTGCGTGGGTGTTACCTTCTAGGTTAATTCTTTTTAATCTAACCTTTTCTCTAGTTCCTGGTCCCCTTTTCCTATTGGCCTCAGTTGCTTTAAGGTATCTGCTTTAGTTTCTCTGCATTAAGGGCAACAAATGCTAGCTAGTTTTTTAGGTGTCTTACCTATCCTCACCTCTCCCTTGTGTGCTCTCGCTTTTATCATGTGCTCAAAGTCCAATCCCCTTGTTGTGTTTGCCCTTGATCTAATGTCCACATATGAGGGAGAACATACGATTTTTCGTCTTTTGAGCCAGGCTAACCTCACTCAGAATGATGTTCTCCAATTCCATCCATTTACCAGCGAATGATAACATTTCGTTCTTCTTCATGGCTGCATAAAATTCCATTGTGTATAGATACCACATTTTCTTAATCCATTCGTCAGTGCTGGGGCATCTTGGCTGTTTCCATAACTTGGCTATTGTGAATAGTGCCGCAATAAACATGGATGTGCAGGTGCCTCTGGAGTAACAGTCTTTTGGGTATATCCCCAAGAGTGGTATTGCTGGATCAAATGGTAGATCGATGTCCAGCTTTTTAAGTAGCCTCCAAATTTTTTTCCAGAGTGGTTGTACTAGTCTACATTCCCACCAACAGTGTAAGAGGGTTCATTTTTCCCCGCATCCTCGCCAACACCTGTTGTTCGTGGTGTTGCTGATGATGGCTATTCTAACAGGGGTGAGGTGGAATCTTAGTGTGGTTTTAATTTGCATTTCCTTTATTGCTAGAGATGGTGAGCATTTTTTCATGTGTTTTCTGGCGATTTGAAATTCTTCTTTTGAGAAAGTTCTGTTTAGTTCACATGCCCATTTCTTTATTGGTTCATTAGTTTTGGGAGAATTTAGTTTTTTAAGTTCCCTGTATATTCTGGTTATCAGTCCTTTGTCTGATGTATAGTTGGCAAATATTTTCTCCCACTCTGTGGGTGTTCTCTTCAGTTTAGAGACCATTTCTTTTGATGAACAGAAGCTTTTTAGTTTTATGAGGTCCCATTTATCTATGCTATCTCTTAGTTGCTGTGCTGCTGGGGTTTCATTGAGAAAGTTCTTACCTATACCTACTAACTCCAGAGTATTTCCTACTTTTTCTTGTATCAACTTAAGAGTTTGGGGTCTGATATTAAGATCCTTGATCCATTTTGAGTTAATCTTGGTATAGGGTGATATACATGGATCTAGTTTCAGTTTTTTGTAGACTGCTAACCAGTTTTCCCAGCAGTTTTTGTTGAAGAGGCTGCTATTTCTCCATCGTATATTTTTAGCTCCTTTGTCAAAGATAAGTTGCTTATATTTGTGTGGCTTCATATCTGGATCCTCTATTCTGTTCCACTGGTCTTCATGTTCATTAATTCTTTCTATGGTTTTTTTGGTTTCTATTTCATTGATTTCAGCTCTTTTTTTTATTATTTCTCTCCTTCTATTTGTTTTGGGATTTGCTTGTTCTTGTTTTTCTAGGAGTTTGAGATGTATCATTAGGTCATTGATTTGGGATCTTTCAATCTTTTTAATATATGCACTCATGGCTATAAACTTTCCTCTCAAGACTGCCTTAGCTGTGTCCCATAGGTTCTGGTAGGTTGTGTTTTCATTTTCATTGACTTCCAGGAACTTTTTAATTTCCTCTTTTATTGCATCGATGATCCACTCTTCATTAAGTAATGAGTTATTTAGTTTCCAGCTGTTTGCATGATAACATGCATTCTAATTTCAGCTGCAAGTAGACAAAAAATGGTGGTAGGATTCAGGTTTGAACTCAGGGATTCATGATTGCTAAGCAGGAACTCTGTGGTTTGAGGCATACCTCCAGCCCAAGAATCTTATTTTTGAAAATCAACAAAATTTAGAGTGAAACAGATAGAGAAAACAAATGAAGCATCAATATTTGGACTTTTGAGAAGCACCTGAGATGATGGCAGAGACTGAGATGACAGAAAAAATGGCTTGAAAATATTACTAACATTGGCCTCAGCACCTGGTAACTTTGCAATATAACAAGTTAGGGGTTGTGAAGCTTGAGTAAAATTCTGAAACTGGAAAAGTCCTCTCTAATTCCTGGCATTCAGTTGCAGTGCAGTGGAGGGAAGCAATTTTTACAGGTTCCTATCTGAGTCCGAAAATTTAGAAGTTACTGTTCACTGTAAGAAACTAGCTCCCAGAACTCACAACAGGGGTCGGGTGTGTATCCAGTGAGTGCTGGCCTGAAGCACTGGGCTAGCTACTGGGGAAAGACTAGGAGTCAGAGATATGGAGATCTCCACATGGAAGGAAAATGGTCAGAGTCATGAGGGGGGAAAACTTGAGCTATCAATTAAGGAAACTAGCTAAAAGAACTCTAAGAAGGAATGTGCAAGTGATTACATTTACTTGCAAAATGTTAAAGACCCAAAGAGTGGATCAAGCCAAGGATCCTGATGAAGATTGCTGCATTGCCATGGGTTTTCCCTACCCCATGACCATACATCTGAAGGCAACAGAAATTAGAACCAGCTGGCATGTATCTTGTAGTCCACCCCATTTAGTCCTAAGAGCAGGGCACCTTAGAGTAATCACAGCCTGTTCTGTCCACAAATCATGCCATCTGTTCTCTAGGAAAACACAATAAAGGAAAAAAAAAGAAGGCCAAACATTTAACATACAGACTCTACTCTTACCAGGTGATGAATAGACAAAGTGACATAGAAAATGAGCTAGTCTGCAAAGAGCAAGATCCTTCACTATTGGCCACAAGACTGACCTCCTTGAAAAACTGGAAACCTGTCCTCTTTTTTAAAATTTCATTTCTCCTCTTTGTTATTTTGATGTTCTACTTTTTGTTTTGTTTTTTACAGAGACTTTTTTGATCAAACTTGTTGATTTAAATATTTAAATATGATTTCATTCTATTTTTGTGCAATATTTTTCTTTTGTCTTTTATATTTCCCTCTCATTACTTTACCTTTTAATGTATAATTTATTTGCTTTGTTTCTTCATATCCTGTTTTCCCTTTAGAGATGGATTCTCTCCATAGGTCCCAGGCCAGCCTTGGTCTTGTGGTCTTCCTGCTTTAGCCTCTTACACCCAGCTTTTAATATTTAATTTTTAACAATCTCTTTTCCTTCCTCTTTCTCTCCCCTTTTATTTTCTTTCTTAAATTTGATCTTTCTTGTTGCTCCTTCTTTCTTTCACTTTTATTCTTTTCTGTCTGTTTATGAGCTTGCTGTGGGTTTTCTTTTCTTATTTTGCCTTTAGCTGGATCTTTACTATCTCTTCTCTTCTTCTTTGCCCTTTCCTCTTTTGCTTTTTTCCTGTTTTTTCTATTATTATTCTCTAGTATTATTTTTATTATCTTTCTTCCACACCTGTCCTAATTAACTAATATCTTCTTAGTTCATGCAGAATTATCTTCCCCTTTTTCCTGTAATGTTACTGGTGTTGTGGTGGTAGCTGTCACTTTAATTAGTTATTACAGCATTTCATGGTGTGTTTGGCTGTATGTTGTGATTGTTACCACAGTTAATTTTGTCCTCTCTTAGTGATGCTTTACATAGAACTGGTGTCTAAAGCATGTTGCATTAATGTTCAGTTACTGAGATACACACTAGTCCTGTTGTGAGAACTTCACACAAAACCTAATAAAGTTTTCTTTCACATGCGCAATCTACAAAATAAAAAAAACATGAAAGTAGAAAAGTAGAAGGGGGACTATTAGGGAAAAGGATCAGGAAAAGTGAGAAACCAGATAAATGAGGGTAATATGGCGGGTGAATATGATCAAAGTGTGAAATATACATGTATGGAAATGTCATGATGATTTTCTATTATTAATATATGCTGGTAAAATTCATTGAGAGTACATTTCACCCCAATCAGAATGACCATTATTTAAAAAAATAACAATTGCTTGTCAGGATATAAAGAAAAATAAATCCTTGTACACTGTCATTGGGACTTTAAATTAGTACAGACATTATGAAAAACTGAAATTTCCTCAAAAAACCTAAAAATCTATCTACCATACAATGCAACTATCTTATGAATGTGTTTGTGCTTGGAAGGTAAAAAAGCCAGCATATAAAAGAGATAGCTGCATACCTGTATTTATTGTGGCACTATTCACAATAGACAAGATAAGGAATCAGTCTAGACACTCATCATAAGATGAATGGATACAAATTATGATATGTGTGTATATGAATGTATATATGTTATATATGGGTGTATATATACATGTATAAATATATACAATGGAGTATTGTCTAGTCATAAGAAAAGAATGGAATTTTGTCTTTTGTAAGAAATTTGAGGGGGGGTAAAGGAGGGGGCAAGGGGAAAGGGGAGAAATGACCAAACAATGTATGCACATATGAATAATTTTTATTTTTATTTTATTAAAAAAAAATTTGATGGTGCTGGAAGTTACCTTTCAAACACAGTTAGTGAAGCACAGAATGGTAAGCATCACACACTTTCTATAATAGTCGAAAAACAAAAAATGTCACCTTAAAGAAGAAGAGGTATGATTAGGAAAGAGGAAAGGGACTGGGGAAGAGTAAGAAAAGAGAAGGCAAAAGGCCTATTAAAGGGTATATATGATCAAACACAATATATTTTTCATGGAAATATCACAATAAAATCCTTAATTTATACAATTAATATGATTGAATTGTTAGAACTGTAAAATAATCACTAATAATCATCAAAGAAATATATCTGCAAGCTATAGTTTTAAGATATCATCACATGCCAGTTGGTCTGGTTATTATCCAAAACATGGAAGATAATATATGTCTGTTTAGATGCAGAAATGAGGGAACCCTTGCAAACTGCTGAGGGAAATGTAAGTTAGTGTATTCATTCTGTAAAACACTATGGAAGCTTCTCAAAATAAAAACAATGGAACTGCCACATCATCCAGAAATCCCAATTATTGGGCACATTTCCAAAGGATATTAAATAAGTATGCCTAAGTATCATCTACAGACCCGTGTTAATACAAAATGGTCAAGATACAGGACCTATGTTTTTAACAAAGGGTGAGTTCATTTTCTATCTCTAGCTCTATCTACATAGCTATATACATCTATATCTATATCACTGGAATATCCTATATACATAGGATACTGCTAAGCCTCTAAAGAAGAAGGAAACCCTGTCACTTTTGTCAACATAGATTAACCTATAAAACATTATGTTCAGTGAAAGAACTCAAAAAGTTAAAAAAAAAAGACAAATAGTTCCTGTTCTCGTCAGATTCAGAGTGTTTAAATGTTAAACTGATGCAGACAGAGTGTGGAATTGTGGTTATCAGAAGGCTGAGAAGGAGGTGGAATGGGAGATGCTGGTCAAAAAAAACAAGCTTTCAGTTAGACAGAAATAATTACAAAAGCTCAGTCATCCTACTCAATGTACTAATACATACATTGTACACCTGAAAACTGCTGAGAGTAGATTTTAAGTATCTGCACCACTAAAAATGTCAAGTATGAGAGGCAATGTGTATGTCAAATCACCTGATAGAGCCATCAGAAAATACATGTATACATCAAAGCATCTTGCTGTGAAACATACAATTTATGTTTGTCAATTAAAAAAACCTTGTAATAAAAAATAAATAAGAAATTAGAGGGCTGAGAGTGTGGCTTAAATGGTAGAGTGCCTGCCCAGCAACCATGAGGCCTTGAATTCAAATTCCAATATTACCCAAAAAGAAAACAAAGAAAATTCTATCACAAACCTTTTCTATGAGGAGTGGAAGAACAAAGGATATGACAAGAACATGTAAGTGTTGGCTCAAGAACACAGTTATTTTTAGTGATGATGTGTGAAACTATATAATGATGAGGACCTGAAACAAAATTCAGTGGACCAGCTCAGAACACCAGGTTGAGGAGTAAATAGTCTGAATTCATCAAGTGCTAGAAATTGCAGATGACCTTCTAGTCATCACTGCTATGCATCCCACTCCATGATTTGGGAATCAGGAAGCTCATTTATTTCAGGAGGGGTCACTATTATATGAGTGACACTGGACACTGTAAAAAGTACTTTCTGTGAGTTGCAACAGTGGTCCTCTGTAACTGAACTTAGCTCTTCCCCTGCTTACTAAAGCACCATATGGAGTTATGTTACCAGGAGTTTTGTTGATTCCAACACCTGCTCATTCAAAAACTGCCAAATTTCTCACAACAGACTTCTAACACATCAACCCATGGCCCCTTGAGGGTGCAGGATTAAACAGTCCCATGTGTCAGAACATGCTGGTCCCAAAAGCCTTGTTGAAACATAATGAAGTCATAGATCCTATAGAAGAAGTAGTCCAAACATGTTTTTCACAAGTATTTCTTCACCAAGTGGTAGGGTGACAGGTGCAAAGCCTCAGGCCCTCAGATCCCCAGAGTTCCTGGTTAGGACTGAAGTGAATTAGTGAAAAAACAGAGAGGCAGAGCTGCTCTGATCACCATGAAGGAAGAGTGAGTGGCGTCTCTGCATGGTGACTGTGTTGTTAATTCATCTATTTTGCTTCTGGCTGTGCCTTTGTCTAGCAGTCTAACATTTCACATGGTTTCCACAGCTTGAAGACACAGAGTGACAGTGGAAATTGTGGGGGACAAAGAGATTGACTTTTACTGCATGAGATTGAGCCTGTGGACATGATCCAGATCTGTCTTTTCATGTAGATTACACACAGGCTTTGTTTCTGTATTGAACAGTTCCTGGCATGTTGCTCTTTCTGATTTTTGTCTTCCTACTCTTGAGGCCTTTACACACATCATTGTTGGAAAGTCAGAGGTATTTATGGTATTTGAGTCCAACCCTCTACAGAGATGGAGATCTGGTGCTTAGTGGATTCTTACCCCTTTACTACGTGAAACAGGATGCAGAACTATCCCGGCTCTCCTTTCTACTGCAACCAAAAACTGATGTGAAAGTTACAAGGTAAGGTATAGAAATTGTGGATGTATTAAGTTTGATTAAGATTCATGTAAATAAATGTTCTGTGGGTGAAAGGGTTAATACTTCTTGAGAATTATGAAAACTGCACAGAAATACACACCAATGAATTCTGACATTCTCTTCTTTATGATTCCACAATTTTTTGTTTCCTTTTCTTCTGTCATCACTCCCTTAAAGACACAGGATAGAACTCAAAATCTTTTGTGTCCCCTCCATCAACCTGATAATCATGATCAGTCATTGGGTAATTAGAACAAATGAGAATGATAGAACTTCAGTCTATCCTCGAACAGTGGATATCCTAGACACTAGCCATAGCCCAAGGTCAATATATCAACTCCATGTCAGATGTATACTCCACAAATATCTTTTCCACTTCTGGAAATTTTCTCTACAATTATGGTTGTTTGTGGAGCAATCTTTTTATCTTAATGTAATCTGTTTTTCCATTTTTCTCTTGTATCTTAATCTTTTGGATAGTTGTCCAAACCTTCTTGTCCATTCCAGTGTCCTGAGTCAGTCCCCTGTTTTTAACTAGTAGATTTATTGTTTAAGGGTTTTATGTTTTGGTCTTTAATCTGTTTTGGGTTGATTTTTATCTTGTGATAGAAGTCTAATTTTTTTTCTTCTGCTTACAGATACCAAATTGTCCTAGCACCATTTATTAGAAAGCTATCTTTCTCCAATGTCTGCCCTTAGCACCTTTGCCCAAAAGTCAGTTATGAATGGGTGTGTTTACTTCTTAGCTCTCTATTTTCTTTCATTGGTTTATATATCTGCTTTTATGCCAACAGCATGCTGAGGTTTTGCTTGTTGTTTTGTGTCATTTTGTTCAGCAGAGTGCTGGAGATTGAATCCAGAACCTAACTGTCTGCCAGGAAGTGATCTAGCTCTGAGCCACACTCCAGCCTCTGTATGCTATTTTGGTTACTACAGCTTCATAGGACGTTTTGAAGTGCAGTACTGTAATGCCTTCAGCTTTTTTCCCCCATCCCTCAGAATTTCTTTGGCTATTTGGGATCATCTGTCATTTTATACAAATTCAGGCTTCTTTTTTCTTATTTTATGAAGAGTGCCATTGGTATTATGACTGAGACTGCTGTAAATCTGCAGACGGCTTTGTGTCATGTGGATCGTTCAGCAGTACGGATTCTTCCAATTCATAAACATGGAGTGTCATTCCATATTTTGTGCCCTCTTCATTTTCTTTCATCAATGTTTTATGATTCTAATTGTGAACTTCTTGATTTAATTGTTTGATTAAATTGATCACTGAGTGTTTTGTAGCTATATTGTAAATCAGATTGCTTTCTTGATCTCTATTTCAGATAATTCACTCTTGGTATATAGCAATGGTATAGATTTTTGCCTGTAGATTTTGTGTCTCAATTTTTCTGAATTTTCCATTAGTTTCCAAGACTTTGTTATGGAGTTTTTAGGGCTTTCTTTCTTTTCTTTTCTTGTTAATACTCTATTTATCCCTGTTCAGGCTCTTCGCTTTCATTTAACACTTTTTAGAGGGTTATGTTATGCTATTTTCATTCTTACATATATACTTCAATCATATTCACCTCCCATCACCCTCTACTTTCCCCTTCTATCCTCCTGCAGGTGATTTTTTTAAATGGAATTAAGGTTCAATATCAAGGTCTTGACTGTGCTAGGCAGCTGCTCTGTCACTATAACCATGCAACCAGTCCTTTTGTGCATTATTTTTCAAAAAGGGCCTTGCATTTTTGCTTGGAGCCAGGCTTAAGCTATGATCCTCCTATCTATCACCTACTGTCTATCTGAGATTATAGGAGTGAACTACCATGCCAGATTATTTGTATAGAAGGGAGCTCAATAACATTCTGCGTAGGATGCCCTCAATCTGTGAATTTCCCAATCTGACACTTGACTAGACTTCGAACAACAATCATCCCAATTATAGCCAGTTGAGTAGATGGGATTACAGGAATGAGCAACCAGGATCAGCTCATGTCATTTGCTTTTTATGTGTAGAGTCTACATGTGACAGAATATATGTGATATTTTTCTTTCTGACCCTGGCTTATTTTGCTTAACATGATGATCTCCATTTCCATCTATTTCTAAAAATGACATAATTTCATTCTTCATTATGGCCGAATATTAACATATTGTGTATGGACAACAAATTTTCTTAATTCTTTCTTTGTTTTTATGTATACTTCAGCTGATTCTGTACTTTGGCTATTGGAGTAATGCTATCATAAATAGGAGTATACAAGTGCCTCTATTATCTGCTGACTTCAATTCCTTCAAATACATTCCCAATATTTGAGCAGCAAGAGCATATGGTAGGTCTATTTTTATTTTTTGGTGAACTTCCATACTGATTTCCATATTGGCTGCACTGATTTACATCTCAATTTCCAGCATTTGTTATTGTTTTGTTTGTTGGTGATAGCCATTCTGACTAGAATAAGATGGCATCTTAATGTTTTTTTTGATTTGTATTTTCTTCAGGGCTAAGGATGTTAGACATTTCTTCAAATATTTATTGAATATTTGTATTTATTCTTTTGAGAATTGTCTGTTCAATTTGCTTGTCCATTTATTAATTGGAATATTTGTTTCATTGGTGTTTATATTTTGAGTTCTCTATAAATTCTGGATATTAATCATTCTGTATGCTGTCCATATATTCTGGTAATTGGTTCCCTTGATGTGCAGAAGCTTTTTAGGCAGGTGCTCTTACCTCTGAGCCACTCCACCAACCCCCAGAAGCTTTTTAATTTGATGTAATTCCACTGGTCAATTTTTGCTCCTATTTCCTGGGCTATTGGAGCACTATTCAGAAAGTTTCTGTCTCTGATATATTTCAAGGAGTGTCTCCCTATGTTTTCTTGCAGTAGGTTCAGAGTTTCAGCTCTTACATTAAGGTCATGTATCTATTTTGTAGTAAAAGACAAGGATTTAGTTTCAGTCTTCCACAATTGGTAATCCAGTCTCTAGAATCACTTGTTAAAGAGGCTATCTTTTCTTGAACATATGTTCTTGGCACCTTTGTCAAAAATTGCAGGGTTGTGTGGGCTTATTTCTGGGTCTTATATTCTATTCCATTGGTTTATGTGTCTGTTTTTGTACCAGTACCATTCTGTTTTTACTTAGCATGGCTCAGTACAAATCTATTTTAATTATCTACTGTGTATAGATACCAACTATAGATACTAAATATTCTTTATCGATTCATCAGTTGATGGTGCATTGGCTGATTCCTTAGTTCAGCTACGTGAATAGTGCTTTTTGTAAATATGGGTGTGCAAGTATCTCTTTTGCATAGTGCCTTACATAGAATTAATGATCAGGAATGGTATATCAGGATCATATGGTAGTTCTATTTTAAGTGTTCTTAGGAACTTTCATAATGATGTTTAGGAAACTACTTAAACTTCTCTTTCTCTAAGCCTGAGTTCACAGATTTTAATCATATAGAAATATTACAGTGTGACTTCACCAACTCTATGCATGAGGATATAAAAACTGTTCATAGAAGAGCCCCATGGCCCTGAAAGTTCCAACCTCAGAAAGGATAGTGTCACCCAGCTATGTCCAAGTGTGTGTCTGTTTTCCAGAGAGTGCTTTCCAGATTCTCTCTGACACCATCCCTCCTGAGCCAGAACTCATCTAGAAAGGATAGCAACTGTGCAAAAATCACCCAAAGGAGCTTGTTTTCCCTCTGTTTGCAGGCTAAAGACTTACCTCAGCTTAGAGATGCCCTACCTTAATGTGAGCTTTTATTGTAAACTTGGGTGAAGCAATCTGCTTATTGGAGCTGTTTCAAGGGTGTTTTTTAATTAGTTTTGTTGTTGTTGTTACTGTTGCTAATCCACACTCTTGAATCCTTTGTACAGAATTGGTGAGAAAGCTAAAGTTTCTCCTTATACTTAATAATTGTGTTTCTTTGTTGGCATGTTCTTACTTTCTTGGGTAATTTATTGTAGTTTGAGAAATCACTTGTGAGAAGTCCTTGTCTATGAAGCCAAGTGCTTAATCCCGAGTTCCTTAAGTGTGAGAACACCAGGCCTTTCCTTTCATCCAGCAAGTCAGCAGGCCTCACCTAGGACCCACCCCTTCTGTGAGATCACAAGCTGTGTCCATGGGAATTCTCTCAGCATTTCCAAGTGGAAGAAGCAGGGTGTGCTCTGAAAAGCAGGTTCTTAAATATAATGAATCCCCAGGCTGAGCTGGGTAAAAACCAGGAGTCCTGTGGCCTGCTGAGGGCTGTGTCTGGAATCAGCTATTTGATTCTGGCACTCTCCCAGGTAGAGGATCACTTCTACTGTTACTCAAATCACAGGGTCCTGGATCACTAGCCAATGAGAAGTGCTGGAGGGAAGGAAGTGTAAGTACTGACCAATCAGAGGCTGGTCCAAGGAGGACCCTCTGCTTAACTCAGGAAGTACCTGCATGGCACTGACATTTTCTGGATCATGCTGTATTGTTGAGAGCAATTTTATGTAATTCGACCTCTCTCCTACTGTGGCCTACAAGTAGCACAACAAGTAGGGTCCGTGGTAGAACGCAAATCACTACAGAATCCTAAAATGGTGAGTTTGTGACGGGTGTCCCTAAACTGCAAGGATGAGGAGGTGACAAGCATCCTGAAATGGCTGCTACAGCCCAGCCTTCCCAGCGCAGCTGGGGGCTGTGGCCGGAGTCGCTGGTGCCGCTTGTCACTCTGCCCCTCTGTCCTGGGATGGGGGTGGGGTAGGCAGATGAACCCTGGCGTCCTGTCCTCTATGTGCAGGCGACAATGGCCAGGCCCAGGCCCGGAGCCCTGAGGACAGCGCCGCGCCCGACCCGAGTCTCCCCAGCCTGCGGTGGCGGAGGTCGTGAGTCCAGCACCGGAGGAGCTGTGGTCCTTGGGGTCCCCGTGTCCTGCAGTGTCCTCGGCAGAGCTGATTGCCCCGCATCGGCTAAGTGTTTGCAAGCAGGGACTTTAACCCAAAGTCAGGCCCCTAGCCCAGTGCTCCTGAGGGCTGGAATAAATCCCTAAAGTCACAGCGATCCTACGTGGCCCAATGCACTGGGAAGTAGTGCACGTGCGTTTGTGTTGCTGGATGGGTGCAGTTTCTGCAAACTGGTCAGATGTTCCACGTGGACAGACCCAGGCAGGACACGGAGATGAAGTGAGGGGATAATAACGTTCATTAAAGGTAAAGGGGAAGGCATTGCAAAAGCTGTGGTCCCTACCGGGAGGAAGAAGAGACAGCTCTTGTGTTTCCAGCTGCTGTTTAATGACAAAGGCAGGAAAGGCTAGGGATAAAAGGGGATAGGGAAGGTGGGAACAAGGGAGTTTTCCTTGGCTGTTTTTTACAGAGGATTTGCAATTGAAAAGGGCTCTGCAGCTGCTAAGATTTTATAGTTGTCACTGGGAAAAATCACAGGGTGCCTGAGTTCCAATAACTTTTTTCCCTACTTTCTAGCCTGCTTCATTTGGGGTCCACAAGAAAGGGGGGACTGTGCGGAAGTGTCCAGGATTTGAGGCTGTTGTCCTCTCTGACCTAACTGGTTTTCTCCTAGGCCTATGTCTAGACATTTTCAAAAACACCATGCAGAGTGAGGCAGACCCTGAACTTAGGATCACAGTGGTGTGACAGCTCAGCTGCCAGGAGGTCTGCAGGCATCTCAGGGCATGGTAGAGGAAGGCTGTTCTTTCTAGGGAGGATCAAACTGGACTACAAAGAATATAGGGGAGCAGGGGCAAAGGAGGGGCCAAAATCAGCTCCAGGGCCAGAGATCAACTAATGTTGATCCAACAGTCAAGTCCACGGCCAGTGGCTTCTCTGATTGTTAGCTGTTAGTTGAATAGCTAATGCTATGGTGAAAGGGTACCAGTTATTATAACTAATACTGGAATAAGTACAATCAAGTTACTTTGGGGAGAAAATGGACTTCAGTTTGGTTTTGTTTTTATATCAAATTTCAATAATCTTTGCTTCTTCTCAGAGTGGGATGACCATACCTAAATTTACACATTGTTCTGTAATGAGGCTTGAATAAGTGACATTATAGCTCTAATAGATTTGGTGAGTTAGTACAAAAAAATGTGTTAAATTCAGATGAAAGCTGAAGTTCTTCCTTTTTTTTTTTTTGTGGGACTGGGGTTGGAACTCAGGACTTTTTACATGCAAAGAAGGTGCTCTATTACTTGGGCCACATATCCAGGCTATTTTGCTCTGGTTATTTGGAAGATGGGTCCTTGAGGATTAAACTGTGCCTGATCAGTCACTCGTTCCTCTGCCAATGGAATGTGGGTTAAAAGTTTTCTTTTTGATATTGCTAACTGTTAGTTTTGATGTTGTTCCCAAGTGCTAATGTTTCATAAACTTTATAGAGAATTGGGGGTGGGGGAATTTTAGTTTTATAGATACAGAGCTTAATTCTAATTTACAAAGAAATTTGTACCATACATGCATTTATCATTACCTCTTTTATAGATATGTGTTTATGTATTGGACTCCTTGTCAAAACTTGGAAAGACCTAGATCATTTTGTTTGAATATAGTATGGCTGTGTTGGTTATCTCTGGTGTTGTGTATTTTTCATGTTATGTGAAATGGTTTTCTTTCTATTTATGCTGAATTACTTGTGTTGTTTCTTTGTAATTTCATTCTAGTTTACTAAGATTTCTTCATAAAGATTAATAGATATTATTGTATGCAGACAGTTTTGTCTAATCTCACTACAGTCTGTTGGTAATTCCACCAATTTTTGTTGCTTTGGAGGGATTTTTCTATGTGGGCAGTGGATGTCTTCTGTGAGCGAAGACAGTTTTATTTGTTATTCTCAATCTCAAGTCCTTTCACTCACTGTTCTCATCTCATGTTTTCTCTATTTGCTGATTTGATATTAGGAGTTTAGTTCATGAGTTTATTAATATGATTTTTCAATATTCTGTTAGTCTTACCAGGGTTTCCTACTTGCCTGTGGTCTGTGATTCTATTCATACACTGGTGTATGGGTTTCGTATTTGTTCAGGAGTCTTTCTCTGGTACTGAGGATTGAACCCAGTGCCACATGCATGCTACATAAGCACTCCACTACTTGAACTACACCCTCATCCCTCCTGAAGATTATCCTATGTTTCTTACCTTGTTTTGTTTGCTTGTTTGCTAGCTTGTGTTTTGAGGATTGACCTCTCTATGTTGCTCAGTCAGGTTGGCCTTGAACTCAGTCTGCCAGCCTTACCAGTGCTAGAAAATCTTTTTCATCTTTGTTTATTTGATGTTTGTCTGAAGTTCTTGTTTACTGTAATGTCTCTGGCACAGTATCATGGCAGATTGGGCCTCATCACAAGTGTTCATAGAACACTCTGCTTCTGTTACCTGAAGAGGTTATAGATGATAGGCATCATAGTTACATTGAATGTTACTCAAACAGCCAGTGAGACCATGTGGCTATAGTCTTCCTTGTTTTGTAGTTATTGGTGTTTTTTTTCAATTTCTTTACATATAGGCTTATGTGTATTTTTTATCTTTTTGTGTAAGTTGTAATAAATGGTTTCCTTCCAGAATATCTTCATTATTAAATTTATAGGGATGAAATTGATATAATATTTCTTTTTTAAGAAAATATTTTATTAGCATATCATTGTTGTACTGGAGGTACATTGTGGCATTCACACGAATGTTTATATTATATCTTAATTAGATTCATCCCCTCCATCTTTCTCCTTTCTTTTTTCCTCCTTTTACCCTCTCCCATGATTGCCCTCTCTGTAGCATGACCTATTTTTTCATTAGTGTCCTTAATTGTTAAGGTGTCTGTTGTTGAGTGGGATTTTTGCCTTGGTATTGTACATGTACATGCAATGTGCTTAAGTCAATCTAACCACCCTCCACTGCAATGAATAGACATGTATAGTAAGAGTCATACTACATCAAAAAAATGTCGATGTCAAGCAGTAACTTCAAAGTCAAATTGATGCTTAGATATACCATGAAATATCAGATGGCATATAAAGAAAGTTGAATCAGTAATGACATACAATGAATGCAATCTTGCTGCTGTAAAAAATCTTGAACCAGGATTATTGTCTGAAATAGTGAAAGATGTTTCAAAGCATTTTGAAACTTTGTAAGTGTAAAATATGCTCCTAGAAAGATGGTAATTAGAAGGGCTTTTTTTTTAAGTTTATGATTTCCTTCTATTAAACTTTGCTGGAATCAAGCATTTGAAATGCCAGAGGTGAGTTAGGATAAATACATATATGTATATGCATTTATATTATATACATATGTGTGTATGCATATACATATATAATATACATATGTATACAGTATTGGAGCTTGAACTCAGGGCCTCATGCTTGCTATGGAGGCACTTTGCACCTTAAGCCACTCCACCAGCCTCAGAGATGAGATAGAATGAAGTGCTAAGTAATGGAAGTTGTACTTCATTAAATTGGTCAATAACTGTGGGTGGTCAACACTTTCCTAGTGTGTGGATGGTGGCTGAACTTGAGTGGTAGAAGGCTCAAACCAACCTTGCAAAGGAAACAATTCAGATGATAAATAAAACTATTCTATTTCACAATCCTTTTGAACAACAGATGTGTGCAGGTCTTAAAATATTCATTCTTATACTACATCTTGTGCCCCTGGTATATTTTTAGTTAGTTGGTTACTAAACTTAAAGATTGGAGAGGTATTGAGTTAAAGTGGAATAATATTGCTAGATCAGATGTCAGTAGTGAGGCAAAAAGGATTCCTGTTCACGCACAGGGGCTTGGGTTTACTATGTGATATACATAGGTTTGATGAGTCTCAATTTGCAGATTAGTTGTTCCAGCTAATGTTTTAACAGGTATTATCAGTAGGTAGTCTGAATGTGAACTATCTCTAATCAAGAAAGTTCCTTCTGGAACCTGTTTTAATTCCTCTGTGGCTTCATTAAGTCATCCTTCCCCAGTAACATCCTGTGTGATTGAGCTCCTGCAGGCCAGGGCTTGCCTTTGGTCTGGCTCCTCTGCAGAGGGATCCTACTGGCTTCTCCCATATCCAGATGCAAGCCAGGCCCTGCAGAGTCACCCCAGGCACATACAGGTGGTCGCCTGAGCTGGGGTCAGAGGGGCTGGAGTCCTTGCTGGAAGTCAGAGGGAGCCCCACAAAGAGTCCTACCGAGGGTGTTGGGAATGGTGGTGGAGGGGGAGGGGATGGAGAGCTGCTGATTCTCTCTTCCCAACTCCCTGGGCTTGATGGAGAAGTCATCCACAGATCATCTTGTCCTTTGGCCGCCATGCTTCCACACCATGCAGCCTCCACTGCTGATATGGGGTGGGGGTTCTGGAGAGGAGGTGTATCAGTCTGAGTTTCCTGTGTTGACATTTAATTTGGGAACCATATGACTGGGAATGTATGCTAAGGCCCTGTGCTCTGCAGGGGCACCTGGAGTTCTCTGAGCTCCAAAATCTTTTACTGTGAAAAATATGAAAATGTTACCTGTTTTAACCAAGTAAAATTCCAGTGAAAATTTCTCGTGTAAATGAATATTGTATAAGTAATATGAGCACGTTGTAATTTGTTCAGAATGTTCCAGACAACACAACCAGAGGGACTGCATTAAAATCTATAAATACTTATTTATTTTTTGCAGTATGTGGTTTGAACTCAAGGCCTACACCTTGAGCCATTCCACCAGTCCTTTTTTTGTGATGGGTTTTTTTGAGATAAGGTCTCTGAACTATTTGTCTGGGGCTGGCATCAAATTTGCAAATCTTCTGATTTCTGCCTCCTGAGTAGCTAGGATTACAGGCATGAGTCACTCTTGCCTGGTTGTTTATTATTCTTCAAAAACACTAGACTATGTATTTCTAATTTTTACTCCCCAACATCAGGTTTATGCTTATTCTTTCTTTTATGCTTTTTAAAACCTTATGAATTTTATTATTTCTTTTATAAAATAATAATTACAGGGAAAAATACAAAGTAAAATGTGAAAGTCTTAATGCAGGATATTTTGCATATTGGTTTGAATAAAGAAAAATTTAAAGTGTTGATTCTTCTTTTTGTTTCCTTATTGTTGTGCTGGGGTACATTATGGCATTTACAAAAGTTCTTACAATTTTTCAAATATATCATGCTTAGATTCAGTCTCTCCACTGCTCTCCTTTATCCTTCCTCCCCCCATTTCTGGAATAGTTTCAACAGGTATTATTTTTTTCATTTATATACATATGTACACATGTGTTTTTACAGTGTTCAGCCTCCTATTCCCTTCCCCTGTCACTTCCACCCTCCCACAGGTACCACTCCCCCCAAGACCTGTTCTGCCTTTCTCTACTTTGATTTTGTGGAAGAAAAACAGAAAAAATAATGACAGTTTTGCTAGGTTTATGCTTATTTTTATGCCTACCTGTAAACCTAGCTACATGGGAACCTGAGGCAGGAGTACTAAGCCCATAAATTGGGAACTACCACACCCTGTATCAAACAACAACGCTCAGTAAAAGGCAAGAAGTGGATTAATGTGACATAATCCTGTAAATTGTATTAAAGCAATTGTGTTTGAGCTTTATGGGTACTGACTTTTTTTTTTTAATGGAATACTTCGTGATTTTATGTGTCTAACTTGTGCAGGGGCCATGCTGTCTTCTCTGTAGCATTCCAGTTTTAGTATTTGTGCTGTTTTTTAAATTTATTCTTATTATATTCTTGTTGTACCAGGGGTACATTTTGACAGTTACAAAAGTTCTTATAGTTGAATTCACCCCATCCAGCATTCTCCTTTAACTCCCCTGCCCCAATTCCTGGAATAGTTTCAACAGGTCTCATTTTTCCATTTTCATACATGAGTACATAATATTCTACCACATTCACCCTCCTACATCCTTTCCTTATATCCTCACCCCTCCAACTGGTACCCACCCCCAGACAGGACATGTTTTACCTTCTTGTTCCCTACTTATTGAAGATAGCTCTACAGGGGGTTTCATTGTGCGTTTCCACATATGTGTGTAGTGTAATTGAAATTGGTTCATCCTCTCTAGTTTTCTCCTTGCTACTCAGGCCCCTTCTTATAGTGTTTTCAACAGGTTTTAACATCCTACATTCATTCTTGTATAGAAAGTACACCAACCATATTCACCTTCTTAACCTCCTTCTTTTACTCTCCCTGTAGCCTATGTGACCTGCCCTTGTTTTATAATATCACTTGTATTTGTATTTGGACTACGTTCCACATATGACAGAAAACATGCAGCCTTTGGCTTTCTGGGCCTGGCTAACTTCACTTAAGATTTTGTTCTCCAGTGCCGTCCATTTATCTGAGAATGACAGAATTTCATTCATCTTTATGACTGTATAAAATTCCATTGTGTATAAACACCACATTTTCTTAATCCATTCATCAGCAGTGGGGCATCTTAGCTGTTTCCATAGCTTAAAAATTGTGAGTAATGCTGCAATAAACATGGCTGTGCAGGTGGCCTTTATTATAACCTGACTTAGATTCCTTCTGGTATATTCCTAGGAGTGGAATTGTTGGATCATATTCTACTTTTAGCTTTTTTTTTTTAATACTGGGATTTGAACTCAGGACCTACACCTTGAGCCACTCCACCAGCCCTTTTTTGTGTTGGTGTTTTTCCCATCTAGTGTGTCATGAACTATTTGACAGGACTGGCTTCAAACTGCAATCCTCTTGATCTCTGCCTTCTGAGCAGCTAGGATACAGTCATGAGCCACCAGCACCTGGCTATTTTCAGTTTTTTGAGGAGCCTTCATACTGTTTTCGTAGTGGTTGTACTAATTTACATTCCCACCAGCAGTATATGAGAGTTTCTTTTCTCCCACATTCTTGCCAACATTTTTTGTTGTGTTCATTCTAACAGGAGTGAGGTATTTTTTTAAACAAACCAGTTGATAAAGTGTTTCTACTTTGATATGGAATTGTGTCAGATTCATTAGTGAATTCAAATACATTTTTATTTTCCAGATAGCTTAAATTTTATGTAGCATTTTAGTAATTGTCTTTAATGTGCTTCCCTACCTATGACCCAAATGGGAAGAGATTTCCTCACTCCGCTGTTCATCTCACCAGTTTCCCACCACATGGAGCTCTGCCCTTGATCTCTCTCATTCTAGTCTCCTATAGCTACACCAACAGTCCATACCAGCACTCACTAGATCAGCAACTGATCCTTGCCAGGAGTTTCCTGAGATAGGACAATGCAGGGACCTTTCCCTCCTAAAGACACAGACTTAAAAGCTTATCAAAATGGCCTCCTGCCACTGTACCTCAGCTGGATGCCTAGAAGAAAAGAGAACTTTCCTAGTGTGAGCATGTTTTGCAGATTCCATGTGTTTTTAGACTCAATCTTCTCTGTACTGAGTGCATTGTCAGTTGTGGTTCCTGAGACTTTTGTTTCTTTCATCTCAGGCCCTGCACCATGCTATGCATCCAGGCTTTCTTTCTCCCCAGTCTTCATTCTGTACATATTGTGATGATCTATGTATTTCTATGTATATTCCATAAAACCATAGTAAATGTTTTTTTCTTTTACTTAAATCTTCCATCTGACCCTGTGAGTTCCACACACTTAAGGTTTCATTCTCCCCCTCTCTCCTGATCTGCAATTTTCTATTTTGTATAAGGTTCTGTCCACTGCTGAACCTACAGTGCCTTCCCACCATCACCCACATTGAAAGGTAACTCCTTACCACCTTTCTGGCTCTGTTCCTCAGAGGTTCCAGTGACTGGCTGGGGCCACAAGTCTACCATCTTCACATTTATTAATGACTTTTGTAGATACTGATTCCTCCTTCAATCTTAGTCCCTTGCTCTGTGGGTTTTTTTTTTTCACTTGTATGTTATGCATTGATATTTTTTTCTTTGCACTGTGTCTCTATTAGAAATGTATTCTTTGTAATTACCACAGGATTATATAAAATATAATAATATATAAAAAATAATAAAATAATAGTTATTATTTTCAAAATTTAACAAACGTTATAATTGAATACAAAGAATCTTTATTTTCCCTTTCTGCTCCACATTTAATATTTTTGTATCACATTTTATATGTCTCTATACATTATTAAGAAATTTTTATATGTGTATTTGCGTTAATTTTCTTTTTTTACTTACTGAAAGTAAAATTTTTTACATTCTGCCTTACAGCACTTGATTATTCTGAATATGACTAAAATTTACATTTGCTCAGGGCAATTAACACTCTCACATTTTATGCTACTTTAAGATCACTTTGTTTAATTGCAAGAACCATTATCATTTTATTTAAGGTTAAACTCATGGTGATGAAGTTCTACCTCTTTTCTATGCAAGCCCTGCATGGAGCATGAAAGACGGCCTGATGTCATACTTAGGTAGTTGGAATGAGAAAGTTGGCTTCATGGCCTAGACTTTCTGTCTCCCCATTAGACAATCTATCCATTTTTAGCCAAGAGAGTTAAAATCTGCCAGCAGAGGGAATGCAGACATGGGAGTTACATGCCAGAAATATTCTAAACAGGAACCAAGATGGATTATAAGCAAACCTTTTTCTAGCTCAGGAAAGCAGATTGCTTTACCCAAGGCTACAGAATGCCCATTCAGAAGGTTAAGCAAACTCTGTAGCTTTGCATCCAGACAGCCTACTTGGGTGCACACTGCAGAGGATAAGTCTCTGTGTCGAGTTAGGAGGAGGTAAGTCTATCTCTGTCCACCATGGGTTGAAATCTCTTCTTCAACACCTTAGTGTTTGCCAGCAGGGAACAGCAGGATGCATGAAAAAGCAAGCACTGCTGGACCATTTTCTACAATGAATCCCCAGACAGCGCTGGTAAGGTTCAAGGCGGAGGCCTGGCCGGCTAAAGGCCGTGACTGATCATTTATATAGTTCTGGCAGTCTGCAGGGTAGGGAATCCCTTCTCCTGACCCTCAGGGGAGGGTCCCGGATCAACGCCAGCCAATGAGAAGTGCTGGGGGGCGGGACCTGTAAGAACTGACCATTCAGAGACCGTTACGCTTAACACAGGAAATGCGCTCCCCGCTCGCCATTTTCTGGAGCGGAGAGTGACGCTGTGTGACTCAGACTCCTGTTGTGACCTGCGTGTGGCACCAGAGTTGTAGGCAGAACTCAAGTCGCTGTGGAAGCCTGACATGGTGAGTTTGTGACGGGTGTCCCCAAACTGCAAGGATGAGGAGGTGACAAGCATCCTGAAATGGCTGCTACAGACCCGGCCTCCCCAGTGCAGCTGGGGGCTGTGGCCGGAGTCGCTGGTGCCGCTTGTCACTCTGCCCCTCTGTCCTGGGATGGGGGTGCGGTGGGCAGATGAACCCTGGCGTCCTGTCCTCTGCGCGCAGGCGACAATGGCCAGGCCCAGGCCCGGAGCCCTGAGGACAGCGCCGCGCCCGACCCGAGTCTCCCCAGCCTGCGGTGGCGGAGGTCGTGAGTCCAGCACCGGAGGAGCTGTGGTCCTTGGGGTCCCCGTGTCCTGCAGTGTCCTCGGCAGAGCTGATTGCCCCGCATCGGCTAAGTGTTTGCAACCAGGGACTTCAGTCCAGGGCCAGGCCCCCAGCCCAGTGCTCCTGAGGGCTGGAATAAATCCCTAAAGTCACAGCGATCCTACGTGGCCCAATGCACTGGGAAGTAGTGCACGTGCGTTTGTGTTGCTGGATGGGTGCAGTTTCTGCAAACTGGTCAGATGTTCCACGTGGACAGACCCAGGCAGGACACGGAGATGAAGTGAGGGGATAATAACGTTCATTAAAGGTAAAGGGGACGGCATTGCAAAAGCGGTGGTGGTCCCTGCCAGGAGGAAGGAGAGGAAGAAGGAGAGACAGCTCTTGTGTTTCCAGCTGCTTTTTAATTTTTATTTATTTATTTTTCTTTTATTCATATGTGCATACAGTGTTTGGGTCTTTTCCCGCCCCCCAACCCCCTACCAGGCAGAAACTATTTTGCCCTTATCTGTAATTTTGTTGTAGAGAGAGTATAAGCTATAATAGGAAGGAACAAGGGTTTTTGCTGGTTGAGATAAGGATAGCTATACAGGGCATTGACTCACATTGATTTCCTGTGCATGTGTGTTACCTTCTAGGTTAATTCTTTTTGATCTAACCTTTTCTCTAGTTCCTGGTCCCCTTCTCCTATTGGCCTCAGTCGCTTTAAAGTATCTGCTTTAGTTTCTCTGCATTGAGGGCAACAAATGCTAATTTTTTGGATGTGTTAACCTATCCTCATATCTCCCTTGTGTGCTCTCACGTTATCATGTGATCAAAGTCCAATCCCCTTGTGTTTGCCCTTGATCTAATGTCCGCATAGGAGGGAGAACATACAATTTTTGGTCTTTTGGGCCAGTCTAATCTCACTCAGAATGACGTTCTCCAGTTTCATCCATTTACTTTCGAATGATAAGATTTCATTCTTCTTCATGTCCAGCTGCTTTTTTAAATCACAAAGCACTGTCTCTGTGGGATTGACTAGGGATAAATGGGGGTGGGGTGAGGGGGTTCTGCAGAGTGTACATTGACTTTTTACAAGGAATTTGCAATTTAAAAGGGCCCTGCAACTGCTAAGGATTTACAGTTTTCAGCAGGAAAAGTCACCTGGCACCTGAGTTCCAATAACTGCTTTCCCTTTTTTCTAGCCTGCCTAATTCTGGGTTCACAGGGAAGGTGTTGAAGGTTTGGGGGCTTTGCCTTCTCAGGCAGTGGTGGTGTCCTTGGCATGTGTCTAAACTGTGTCCTCAAAATTTAAATGCAGATAGAAGCAGATCCTGACCTTAATGAAAGGAGGGTCGCAGTAGCAGGACAGCCCCAACTGCAAGGTGTGCAGGTGTCTCCGGGGTGAGGCAGAGCAGGGCTGTGCTTTTGAGGGGGAAGAAAATAGGAGAAGAAAGATGGGAGAGGATGGCAAGGGAGAGGGCAGCATCAGTAACAGTGCTTCCTAATCTTATGAATGTGTTCAGCTCCTGAACTGTGGGTCAAACAGGCTGCTTCCTTTTTGTTCCCTTTGTAGAAACTTTTTCCTATAAAATAGCAGTACAGTTAAGCATTTTTTTTCTATAAAATAGCAGTATAGTTAAGAATTTATGATTGCTATGTAAGGAAGTAATGGATGTTAGTATATTAAGCCAGTGTTGCCCAATTTGGTTACATTCTGTTGATAATTCAAAGCATTTTTGTTGTTTCAGTGGGGTTTGATTTTTGTCTATTTAATTTTGAGTGTTAGTGGGTTGGCTCAAGTGCTGTAGTGCCTGCCTATCAAGCCCAAGGCCCTGAGTTCAAACTCCAGTGCAGCCAAAAGAAAGGACATTATATTTTATTATAGGTTATTGAAGTAATGGTTCATACTAATTGACTTTACAGTATTCTATTATTCTTACTTAATTTGGATTCCCACTTGCCGGTGGCATATGATTCTATTTATGCTTTGATGTATGGGTTTTGAGATATTTGTTCATGAGTTTTTCTCTTGTCCTGAGAGTTGAACCTGATTCTACACGCATGCTAGGTAAATTACTCTACACTTGAGCTACACACCTTCATTCCTTTTCAGGATTGTTTCATTCCTGGGTTTGTTTGCTTGATTGATTGCTTGTGATTTGAGGAATAATGTCCCTATGTACTTCAGGTTGGCCTTGAACTTGAAATCCTCCAGCTTTTCCAGTGCTAGAAAAATTTTCCCATCTCAGTTCATGAGGTATTTGTCTGAAGTTCTTTTTTTGTGTAATGCTTCCATTTTGTATGGTATCATGACAGATACAAATTGTCATGTTACTTTTTTTTTTTGGCTGTTCTGGGGCTTGAGCTCAGAGCCTCACACTGCTAGGCTTTCTGGGCAAGCACTCACTATCACTCCACCAGCACTTTTTTTTTTTTTTTGTATTAGGAGTTTTTGAGATAGCGTCTCAGGAACTGTTTGCTTTGGGCTGTTTTAAAACTTATTTTACTAATCTCTGCCTCCTCAGTAGCTAGGATTACAGGTGTGAACCACCAGTGGTTGTGTTACAGCTGTTTCTATTTCCTGGTAGAGATTATGGATGCTAGGTACCATATTTGCATTGAATGTTCGTTAAAATAAATCAGTGAGACCCTGTGGTCTAGTCTTCTGAGTTTTGTGGTTACTCATTATTTCAATTTCTTTTACATATAGGCTTATTTCTCTTTTTTATCTATTTGTGTGAGGATCAATAGTTTTCTTTGCAGAGTATGTTTATTATTAAATCTGTAGGTGTGGAAACTAACACTCCTTTTTGGTCCTGATAGTGTGCATGGCTTCAGTAGGGATGGCATTCTTTTCAGTTAATAATGTTTATTCTTGGTTGTTTTAATTTTTTTTGGCTTGGCTAAAGGATATAGTTTATCGCTATGATTAAATTTTGTTATTTATTTTTTATTTCTAGTGGTGCTGGGGTGTGAAGTCAGGGCCTTGCACTTGCTAACTTATGCCATAACCCCAGCCTAATCTTCTAAAAGAAACAGCTTTTGGTTTTGTTGATTGCTTCTTTTTTTTGTGAGCACTGGGGTTTAAAAGTGAGGCTTTGTACTTGCAAAGCAGGTGCTCTGTCACTTGGCCCACATTTCTAGTCCATTTTGCTATGATTATGTTGCAGATGGGCCTCACAATCTGTTTGCTTGGTGTTCTAGTATTGTAGGTGTGAGCCAACTGTGCCTAGCTAATTTTTTCTATTGACTTTTTGTTTGTTAGTTCACAGATACCTTTTTTTTTTAAAACTGGGAATTGAACTCAGGGCCTCTATCACCTATACAGTCACCTTACCAGTTGAGCCACTCTCCCACCTCCCCCTTCCCCCCTTTTTTGGTTGGATATTTTTTAGAAGTGTCTGGCTAACTATTTCCTCAGGCTGTCCTTAAACTGCATTTCTCTTAGTCTCTCCCTCCTGAGTAGCTAGGATTACAGACGTGAGCCACCAGTGCACAGTTTCACTGATAAGTTTAGTAATACTTATTTTCCTGTGCTTCCCTGAACATCATCTTCTTCTGGTTTCTGTGGATTTCTGAAGGAAATAGCTAGACATTTGAGTTGAGATCTTTCATTTCTTGTGTATGCACTCATTGTTTTAAGTTTCTTCATAGGAGCTGCTTTTCTGGTTTTTTTTTTTTTTTTCAGTACTGGGGTTTGAACTCAGGGGTTACACCTTGAGCCATTGCACCAGCCCTTTATTTTGATGTTTTTTTTCAAGATTGGGTCTTGTGAACTATTTTCCCTGCTGACTTTGAACCATGAGCTCCTGACCTCTGCCTCCTGAGTAGCTAGGATTACAGGCATGAGCCATTGGTGCCCGGCCTCTTGTTCCTTTGGTCTCAGCCCCTGCTCTATGCCACACACTGAAGCCCTTTTTCTCTCCTTTTGTGTAATGTCTATATCTTTGTGGCAGCTTTTTATGTTTCTGTCTGTTTACAATGAGACTACACTACATGTTTTCTTTTGCCTGACTCTGCCCTCTTCCACAGTGAACTACCCATGCTTAATCTTTCTCTCCTGATCTCTGGATTTCCTATTTGGTATAAGGTTTTTCTATCTAGTACTGAATCTTCAGTACCTTCTCACTAGCTCTTCTGGCTCTGTGCCTGGGAGATACTAGTGATTGGTGACACTAGTACCGCATCTTCACATTTGTTAATGGCTCTTTTGTATTTCCTGATCTCTTTCTTTCAATATTGTTGTTTTACTTTGTGATTTATTTTTATTGGTATGCTTTGATTCTTTTTTGCTTTATCATTTGTGTCTCTATCAGATGTTTCCTTGCTTGCTGTTATTACAATACTCTACACAAATATCTTACAGTCATTATATTCTAACTTCTTCTATCAATATTTTAGATGTAGCTACTTAAGAACTCTATCATTTTATGTGTTTCCCTTTGCACAGTTTATGTTATTCCTGTTACAGTTTATAGCCTTGGGTATTATATATGTACCCACTTACAAAATATTATCAGTAGATTTGTATTTAATAATTTGTCACTTTAATCCTGAAGTTTCATTCTCTCACACTTGCATGCCAATTTTAGCATCCTTTTATGTAACTGTAAGAACAGGTACCATTCTTTTTAGGGCTGATGTTATCATAATGAATAGAAGTTGAAACTCATGACTGTGTGCATCATTTTAACTGTTCACCTGTACTCTGATGACTCAGATGAACTAGGATGATACTTTGGCCAATAATAAAATTAATATTTTAATAGCAAGATCCATAACTTCTGCAGCCACTATTGCTGCAAGCCTTTCTTCTAGAAAAGTAGTGCCAGTGTTCAATTCCAGACATAATATGGCAGGATAATATAGTCAGGGACTGAAAAAGATGTGTATATTTGTGAAGATTCACCTTCTCCTCTAGCTGAAGGAATTCAGAATCTTTTATTAGTAAGTGAATGCAATATACTGATAAGATCTAAATGGAGTGAATATCAAAGTCAGGGGTGGCCTGAACAAGGAGAATGTGAAGCCTTTTAACCTGTTAATATGAAAAATGAGGTTTTATATGTGCTGTGGAAAATGGGAAGGTCCAAGAGATCTACCTTCAGAACAGACATGATTCAGGGAGGTAAAAGTACTTTAAAGACAATTGTAGCTGGGCACTTGGAGCTCATGCTTGTGATCCTAACTACTCAGGGAGCAGCGATCAGGAGGATCACTGTTTGAGACTAGCCTGGGCAATATAGTTCAGGAGACCCTATTTCAAAAATATCCAGCAGATAAAAGGACTGGCAGAGTGGCTCAAGTGCAGAGTACCTGCTTAGCAAGTATGAGGCCCTGAAAACCCCAGTACCTCTAAAATAGCATATAAGTGAAGTACACTTGAAAAGTCAAATGCCACTGAAAGTCAGGTTTGTTGTATTGTATCTATAAAATTTGGTACTGACAGAATAGATTGTTCCCTTAATACTTTTGTTGGGACTCTACCTTCCTTGTTCTACACTTAGGAAAAAGCATTATAAATGATTTATTTTTTATACAATAATTATTATCACCTTCATTCCTCTTAGCACTTTTCACACTGCTTATACCTTTCAATATCTGTAGACCTGGAGTAGACTTTTTAATACAGTAATACATTTATGGTAAGTTGAGTTGAAGCATGCATGTTTTCTGGTTTTATCGTGTGTGCATGGTTTTATTACTTCCTATGTATATATTAGTATTGTTAAGTGATTTTTTTGGGGAGACTGTGGTTTGCACTCAGGACTTCGTGCTTGTTAGGCAGGCATTCTGCCAGCCCTTTTTTGTACTGGGTATTTCTGAGATGGGTCTCATGAACTATTTATGAGGACTGGCTTCAAACTGTGATCCTCCTGATTGCTGCCTCCTGAGTAGCTAGGACTATAGGCATCAACCACAAGGCCTGACAAAAAATGAACTTTTAACCCACATCCCATAGGCAGAGTAAGAGAGCACACTGAACTACAGACTTATGTGCCATTGAAGAATGTTATGTTCTAGGAAGAACCTTGTTTTTGAACTGAGCACGGTGAGTATATAGATAGGCAGAGGGGTAGAGAAGAACACATAGGAGAAGGAAGATTATAATTCTGCATACGCAATTGACTACGAAAGGTACTATAAGAATTGAGAAAATGGAATAATTGGTGTTTATACCTCATGAGCTAGGGGCTTTGCTTAGGTGGAAAGCAGAAATGCAAGTGGGAGAGATCCTTCTACTGCTAATGCTGAGATCTTTAGGGGAAGAGGGCATTGAAAGCATATATGGAAATGTCACACCAAAACCCCCTGCACAAGTTTTATGTACTAATAAAAATGTTTTTTAAAAAGGAAAGCAGATATCAGTTGCTGGGAGTCTAGGAAGAAGTTATTAACACTGTCCATGCTTCCACAAATCTACACAGTAATGAAATTACAAGCTTAAGTTGGGTTTGGCTCCCAGTTGTAGAGCCAACCATGATTGTTGGTTTTGGACATGGAGCCAGACTACATATAGGATGTCAAGTGTATGGTGGAGCAAAACAACTCACATCATGGCAGGGAGCAAAAGTGAAGACACAGAGGAGGCTAGGATCCCATGAACTCTCTTCCAGGTATGTTTCCAAAGATCTGAAGACCATGCACTTGGCTCAACCTCTTTTTTTTTTTATTCATATGTGCATACAATGTTTGGGTCATTTCTCCCCCCTGCCCCCACCCCCTCCCTCTGCCCCCCACCCCCTCCCTCTGCCCCCCACCCTCTCGATACCCAGCAGAAACTATTTTGCTCTTATTTCTAATTTTGTTGTAGAGAGAGTATAAGCAATAATAGGAAGGACCAAGGGTTTTTGCTAGTTGAGATAAGGATAGCTATACAGGGAGTTGACTCGCATTGCTTTCCTGTACATGTGTGTTACCTTCTAAGTTAATTCTTCTTGATCAAACCTTTTCTCTAGTTCCTGGTCCCCTTCTCCTGTTGGCCTCAGTTGCTTTAAAGTATCTGCTTTAGTTTCTCTGCATTGAGGGCAACAAATACTATCTAGTTTTTTGGGTTTCTTACCTATCCTCATACCTTCCCTGTGTGTTCTTGCTTTATCATGTGATCAAAGTCCAATCCCCTTGTTGTGTTTCCCCTTGATCTGAGGATATGAGGGAGAACATACAATTTTTGGTCTTTGGGGCCAGGCTAACCTCACTCAGAATGATGTTCTCCAATTCCATCCGTTTACCTGCAAATGATAACATTTCATTCTTCTTCATGGCTGCATAAAATTCCATTGTGTATAAATACCACATTTTCTTGATCCATTCGTCAGTAGTTGGGCATCTTGGCTGTTTCCATAACTTGGCTATTGTGAATAGTGCCACAATAAACATGGGTGTGCAGGTGCCTCTGGAGTAACCTGTGTTACAGTGTTTTGGGTATATCCCCAAGAGTGGTATTGCTGGATCATATGGTAGATCAATGTTTAGATTTTTAAGATTGGCTCAACCTCTTCAAGGTTGCAACATATTCCATTAGTACCAAATGGGTCAAAAAATCTCACACATTGGCCTTTGGGCGGCACTTGTTGAAACAACACCATGGGGGAAGGAATGGCAGTGGTTTGTCAATAACTACTAAGTTACAGTGACTATAAGGAGGAATATTGTTCTGCACAGGCAGATTGGTTGAGGTTTAAGTCTAACTGTTTGCTTCTAGGCCTTTATCTGGGCAGTATTGGTTTGGCAAGCATGGATGTTAGAAATATGAGGGCACTGCTGCAATCACAAATCAGGCAGCTTTCTTTTTCTTCACATTTAATACTATTCATGTCAACTTCATATCCCTCTGAATATTATGTCCATTAACAATATATAGATATATATATGTATAAAATTGTTTTTAATACATTGGTTTGCAGGGCTGGCAGAGTGGCTCAAGTGGTAGAGTGCCTGCCTAGGATGCATGAGACCATGAGTTCAATGCACACTGCCAAAAATGCATTCAGCCTTTCCACATTTGAAATTTCTGAATATACGTAAAATTCATCTTTTCCTGTGGGATTAATATTGTCACATTTTCATGCCATTTTCACATCATTTTGCTCTTGGTTTGGTGTGCATGGAGTTCCTGGAGACAGAGTGTAATTTCTACTTATTAAGAAAGCCTGTGGAAGTCAGGCTTGGAGAAGGACTCGTGCAAACATTTTCCTGAAGAGAGGGATTATGAATATGACATCTTCTTTTTTTTCAGAACGTTAAAATGACTCCATCTGAGAGTCCCTCTGTTACCATGTGTTGAAGGAAGTGGAATATACATCCGGGGAGTAGGGCACAGCAGACATGTTGAGACCCTAGAGTTTAATCCTTCAGTGTCACTGACCTGTGCAACAGAGATGAATCGGTTCTGGGGCTCCATTTCAGGGTAAAGCCTGGCTCTCCAGCTTGGGAATATGCTTAAACTTCTGAATAGTGGTCTTCATGATGACCTTGGATAAAGCCTGCTGCTTGCCTGAGCTGGTTCAAAGTTTTATTTATTTATTTACTTAAGGCTTTGCTCCAGAATCCTTTGTGCTGGTTGAAAAGCTCCAGTTTCTCCTGGTACTTGGTAATTGTATTCTTTTGTTGGCAGGTTGTTACTTTCTTGGCTGATAATGGATACAGAGTGATCTTTTGTGATAGATCTTTGCCAATGAATGCAACTGCTTGATTCCTAGTTCCTGAAGTGGCACAAAACCAGGCCTTTGCTTCTGTCCAGAGAGACCTCATCTGGCTTGGCCTAGGCCCGACTCTCTGTGAGATCAAGGGCTGTCTCCTTGAATACTGAGTGTGGAATTCTGTCAGTAGAGTCTTGGCTCCATTTTTACATGGAAGAAGCAATGTCCACTCTCACTGGAGTTGGAGAATTTGTTGTTCTTCAACAAACCCTACACATTCACATTGGAGTGAGGTCAGAAAAAGGCAGTACAGGCCGGAACCTTCCAATGACTCTGGATGAGTGTTTCACAATGGTTATACTTGAGCCTGTAGAATAGGAAGAAGTAATGTGTATGGTAGGAAAAGAAGTAGTATATATGGAGGTCCCAGAGTGAAATTTCCTGGTTGTTCAGGTTTTTCTCTCTCTCTCCTTGAGACTGAGCTGCCATGAGCTGCATCTGCACAGAGGCAGAGGTTTCTAAACATGGGAATGTGTTCAACTTTCTCCTGTACTGCGGTAAAACAGGCAACTTCCTCCAGTGGCTTCCCTTTTTAGAATCTTGTGTTTGTGTGTATGTTTTGTTTTCCTGTCAAATAGCTTTTTACTTAAGCAGTTAAGAATTTTTTTTCTGTCATGGGGTGAACTTAAATAAGAGGTATTGAAAGCACTTATGTAAATGTCACAGTATACCCATGTACACCAATAATATGATAATAAAAAAGAATTTAAAAATATTTGTCAAGATTTGAGTGGAAGATTTTAATTTTTTCTGGTTAGAACCTAAGTGGATAAAATGATGAGATTTTAGGACAGAAAGGGAACTTAAAACTTTTTTTAATACTAATTTAAAATGAGAATATAAATATTACTTAAATCTCCATGCAGGTGAATAAAGAGGTCCTGATAAACTCTGGTGTATTTCTTCCATCTCTGGTAGTTCTGCACAGAGGTCTGACCAGGTGGTGTCTTTTATTGTACATTCTTCATCATGTCACCATCTGTTCTCCAAGCAGAGTTTTACTTGCATTTATCTGTGAATTCTTCATGTTAATAATGTCATACTCATGTCATTAATAATATATGGAAAAGGTGTCGTGACTTCTTTCCTCATTCTGTCACCCATATGATGGCATATAAGGCTGTAGTTCAGTCTCTTCAGTAAGTCATCTACATACCTATGGGATGAGGGTTCAAATTTTCCTTTTTCTTTCTTTGAGGTATTGGGGTTTGAACTCAGGGCCTACACCATGAGCAACTCTGCTAGCCCTTTTTTTGTGATGGGTGTTTACAGGATAGGTTCTCCAAAACTGTTTGCCTGGGCTGGCTTTGAATTGTGGTCCTCCTGATCTTTGCCTCCTGAATAGCTAGGATTACGGTCATGGGTCACCAGCGTCCAGCCCTCTCTCTTTTTTTCTTTTTGGTGGGAGAGTAGTTTGAACTCAGGGCTTCCTGCTTAGAAGGCAGGTGGTATACCTCTAGAGCCATGCCTCCAGTCCATTTTTTCTCTGTAATTTCTGGAAATGGGTATTTGTAAACTATTTGCCTCTGCTGGCCTTGAATCTTGATCCTTCCAATCTCAGCCTCACAAGAAGATAGGATTACAGGCATGAGCAACTAATGCCCAGCAATATTTACATATTGATGGTGTTGATTGTCATTCTTCATTTATCCTCAAGTTCTAATGTATATTTCTTGTATAGGTAAATCAATTCAGATTTACTAAGAAGTTTTGATAGTATGTGAATTTGTCATCAGATCTTTCATGAATGGTGCTTGTTTCTTGTGTGGTTTGTCAAAACTTGGAATGACATAATCCATTCATTTTTGTCTAGCATTAAATGGCATTGCTGTCTGATTTTTGTCTTGTTTCTGTTGGTTACTTTTCATGTTACCCGTTCTTCATGTTATATGAAATTGTTCCTCTTTCTACTCATGCTGTATTAGTTTACTATGACTCCTATGTAAGAAAATAGTGGGTGTTAGTTTATTTAACCAGTGTTACGCAACCTTGTTACACTTCACTGTTAATTCCAGCCTTTTTTTGTTGCTTTTGGGGGAATTTCTATGTAGAATGATGTCCTTAGTAAGCAAAGGCCGTTTTAGTTATTTCTGCTTGTCAGTTTCTTTAACTAGTTATTCTCATCCTGTGTTTTCTCTGCATCTGTTGATATGATCTTAGGAGTTTTATTCATGAGCTTGTTGAAGTGATGGGTTTTACTAATTGACTTGCTTTGTCAGCATGGTGTTTTGAACTCAGGACCCCACCCTTACTAGGTAGGTGCTCTTATGGCTTGAGCGACTCCCTAAGCCCTTTTATTGTGATGGTTATTATGGAGATAAGAGTCTCTGGAATTATTTGCCCAGGTTGGCTTCCAGCTGCAGCCCTTGTCATCTCTTCCTCCTGAGAAGCTAAGATTATAGGCATGAGTCATAGATGCCTGGCTATTTGATCTTTCAGTGTTCTGTTAGTCTTGCATGATGGGGATTCCTACTTGCTGGAGGTATTCTGTTCATACACTGATATATGGAGTGTCTACCATGAGTTCAGCAGTTTTCCTCTGATAGTGAGGTTTGGTTCCAGTGCCACATGCATAATAGGTAAACACTCTACCACTTTAGCTACCCGCTCATCCCTGCGAAAGATTTTTTTGTTTTTCTTTCTTAGTTTTGTTTACTTGTTTGCTTGCCTGTGCTTTGAGAGGTGTTCTCCCTGTGTAGTTCAGGTTGTTCTTGAACCCAAGATCCTCCAGTCTCTTCTAACTAGGAAAATTTGTTCATCTTTATTCATGAGATAATTGTCTGAAGCTCTTGTTTTTTGCAATATCTTAGTTTGGTATGGTCCTCATTACATGTGATCAGTTATCTCTGCTTCTATTTCCTAGATGTTAAAGAAATAGATATTTATATTGAATGTGGGCACAAACCTGTGAGACCATGTGAGTCTAGTCTTCTGAGTTTTGTATTTATTGATGATTATTTCAATTTCTTTTATATATAGAATTATTTGTCTTTTTTATCTGTTTGCATATGAATAGTTTTCTTTGCACTGTTGGTCTTTTATTAAATTTGTGGGTGTAGAATCTTTTATAATACTTCTCTCTGTCTTTTTAATGTCTGTGGCTTTAGTAGGTATGACATTGTTTCCATAGTCATGTTAATAATTTTTATTATTGGTTGTCTTTCTGCTAAGTTGGCCAACAGAATAGTTTATCGTTGTTGATGATCTTCTACTATTTACTTATTTATTTTTTGGTGCTGCCTGGGTTTGAACTCAGTGCCTTGCACTTGCTACTCAGGGATGTAAACCACACCCCCAGACCAATTGATTTTTTAAACAGCTTTTTGTTTTGTTGATTTCATTTTGTGTATGTGTGTGTGTGTGTGTGTGTGTGTTTGTGTTTGCTGGCACTGGGATTTGAACTTGAGGTTTTATTTTTACTTATAGAGCAGAAGCTCTGCCACTTGATTCATACTTTAGTCCATTTTGCTCTGGTTATTTTTAAGATGGGTCTCACAATCTATCTGCCTGTCTAAGCTTAGATTGCAGATGTGAGCCAGTGGTGTCTGACTGATTTCTTATTTGTAACTTAATTGATATATCTTGGAATGTTTATTTTCTTGTGCTCCCCTGAACATCATCTTCCTCTGGTTTGTGTGGATTTCTTTTTTTTTTTTTTTTTTTTGGCAGTATTGGGGTTTGAATTCAGGGCCTCATGCTTGTTAGGCAGGTGCTCTACCTCTTGAGCCATTCCCCAGCCCTTTGTGTGGATTTTGAAGACAAAAGCTAGACCTTTGAGTTGAGATCTTTAATTTTTGTAGTATATGCATTCACTGTTTTAAATTTCTCTTTCAGAGCTGGTTTTTATACATTCCTGAGTTGAAGGGAACATGTAAGTTGATAGCAACAAGGAGATTGAAGCAGGAGTACTGGAATTTCCAGACTAGGCTAGTATATGTGGCAGAACTGATTCCAAAACAAAAATAAACATACAAAAATAATCCACCTACAGGAACTTATGTTTCCATCATATACAATAAAAAACATAAAACACAAAAGAAATCAAGTTAAAAACTCTACCCATCATTATAACAACAAAGATATGTACATTGATTTTTATGTTATTTGAGCTAAAGGTGTGGCTCAAGTAAAAGAGTGCCTGCCTAGTAATCACAAAGCTTTGATTTCAAACAATACTGCAACAATAACCACAAGACAATGTCTTTTGAGCCTTCCCTTCCATACCTGTTCTATTTGAAATTTTATTGTTTAATCTTTTCGTTGTGGGTTTTCCAACCTGATTCCTGCTATTGAGTTCCAATTTTATTCCAGTATGTTTTGAAATCATGCCTTATATAACTTTTATTCTTGGTTTGTCTTTGTTTTATTTTTGGGTTACTGGAGCTTGAACTCAAGTTGTCATGCTTGCTAGGCAGGCACTATATTATTTGAGCCACCCTGCCAGCCCTTTTTTTGGTGGGTATTTTTTGACATAGGGTCTCCTGAACTATTTGCACATGCTGGATTTTAAGCATGATCTTCCTAATCTCTGCCTCCTCAGTAGCTAGGATTATAGGTGGAAGCACTGGCACCCACCATATGATTTCTGTTCCTTTTGATTGGTCATTTTAAATGAAGGCTTTTGTTGTTGTTGTTTTCTAGTCAGTCTGGTGTTTGAACTCAAGGCTTTGTGCTTGCAAAGCAGGCACTCTACAACTTGAGGTACATCTCCAGCCTATTTTGTGCTGCTTGTTTGGAGAAGGGATGTAGAGAACTTTTGCTCCAGCTGACTAACCACAATTCTGCAGATGTCAGCCTGCCTTGTACCTAGGATTATAGGCGTGAGCCACCGATGCCTAGCAAAACAAGAAGTTTTAAATCCAAAAGTAGTAGAAAGAAAGAGATAATGAAGATCAGAGCTGAAATTAATAAAATGTAGAGCAAGTAACACTACAAATGATCAATGAAACAAAGATTTGGTTCATAGAATAAACATGACTTATTAATATTATTATAAACACTCTGGAAATCCTCATCAAGATTCCAAACTGGATCTTTGGCAATGTTTAGAGTCAGCATGTAATGTTCTTCCTGACTCATCCATGTCTTGTTTCATACATGACTATGACAACAAAGATGGCTACCACTGGGAGAATGTTCTCTGATATTCTACAAAAAAGTGTAATTTTTCTGAATTACTTCTCATGAGCCTTAGTTTTTAACTAATGTTGCTTTTTAAAGACTGAGTCAGATGATTTCAAGTGTTGTCGCTCAGGGTAGTCCCAGAGAAGGTGCTCAATTTGCCAAAAAATAAATTTGGGCAGGAGGTGTTAAATATCTGTTTTACCAGTTATTTATAGATTCATCATTGAGCGTATGGTTTGTGTTGTGATCAGGTAGGCTCTCCTTGATGAAGATTTCAAAACCCTAAAAATAATTATGGGCATCACAGGAGGAAACAGTATATTTATGTTAGAATATTTTCAACATAACTGTTTTAGAACACTGTCCTTATCTTTTTTTTTTTAATGCTTCTGAGGTCCTCCCCAATGCAGTACCTAGATACCAGTTTGCATGGAAATTTGTCTTCATCCAATTCTCTATAACATTCAGTCTCAGGAGAGTTTGTTTTAGTATTGTGAGTGCTAAGTAGTATAATGAACTTAAGTTAAAAATATGATTTAAGCCAGGCAGCAGTGGCTCATGCCTGTAATCCTAGCTACTTAGGAGACTTAGATCAGAAGAATCAAGGCTCAAGGCCAGCCTAGGCAAATAGTTTGCCAGACCCCAACCACAAAATAACCAGAGCAAAAATAGACTGGAGATGTGGCTCAAGGAGTAGAGGACTTGCATTGCATGCATGAAGCCCTGAGTTTAAACTGCACACTCACCAAAAAGAAAAATATATATGTATATGTACCCACATTTGTGTATATATATATATATGTATATATATATATATACATATATGTATATATATACATATATATATATATATATATAATTTATCCAGGAATGAACATGTAAATTCATGGTTTGTCATCAGATTGATACCCAGGTCATTTTTGATGATAGAAAGATTTGTAAAATATTAGTAATTTCCTGTGGTGGCAAAAATTAACCTGTCCTTTCCCCTTGTTTTTGGAGCACATCCTGAGTTGTGTAGACCTTATACAGCATTTACACCATATGTCAGACAGTAGGCAAAGAATTACCAAAAAGGTCTGGGTAGAAATCTATTTAATCCCACACCAAATACTAATTTTCATTTTAGAATCCATGTACAAAAGCAGCAACTCAGTTACACACTAAATGTGAGAATACTCTCATCTTGTTTACACTGGCTGGCAAAGAAGGTGGAGTCATGGCTCCTGTGGTTGGACTTACTGGCTCAGAAGCAGTGGCTGTACTTACATGCCTTTAATCCTGTATGAAACTTTATCTGCTATGAAGTGACCCCAGGTGCTTGTGAGGACAGCCCTTCATAGTCCCCTTAGTGTCTGTGTAGCCCTTTTACTTAAGGATGGTATTTGGCTTCTTTTTTATTTCATTTGTAGTATTTGCTTAGTAACCAAAAGGTGTGGTTTATGGGCAGAATGGGCTGGGTTTACTCTGGGTTGTCCTGTTTCTCAGGACCAGATGAGGCATACCCAAAGCTTTCCGCCTGCTCATCCTAGTTTCTGGAATCTTCAAGTGTTTAGTCATGGGGTGGGTAAGCTCTGTTGTGTGATGCAGTGTTCTACAGTACAAGCATCAGTGTCTACCACCTTCCTGGTCTCTACTTTCTGCAGCTTGGCTGTGCATGTAATCACTTGCAAATGCACATTCCCCTTCCCAGAGCATTCAGCTAGCTTCCCTAATTCTGTTCTCAACAGGAAGAATTTCCACTCCCACTTGTGTCTCTCACCCATTTCTCACCACATGGAGCTCTGCACTTAATGTTACTCAAGGCCTTTCCATAAGAGTTAGACCAACACTCCAGGCTATCATTCACTGAATCAGCATCTGACCCTTGCTGGGAGTTCCCTTTAGAAAGGGCAATGCAAGAGCCTTTCTCTCCTCAATTCCCAGAGTGAGGAACCTGTCAAAATGGTCTCCTGCCAATGTACCTCAATGAGTGCTATGATAAAAAGAGCTTTCCTAGTGCCAGCACGTTACGCAGACTCCACGTGTCTTTAAACTAACTCTTCTCCATACTGAGATCAAAGTTAATTGTAGTTTCTGAGTCTCTTGATTCTTGAGTTTCACCCCTGTCCCATGCCAACCCTGAAGCTTTCTCTCCCTATGCGCATTCTCTGTAATTTATGACAGCTTTCTATGTTTGTCTGCTTACAATGAAACTACACTGCATCTTTGTTTTTGTCTGACCCTGCCCTTTTCCACTATGAACAACACATGCTTAATATTTCTCTCCTGATCTCTGGCTTTTCTATGTGATAGAAGGATTTTCTGTCTAGTACTGAATCTTTGGTATCGTCTCGCTGTTACCCTCCTTGAATGTTACTTGGTCACAAGCTGTTCCTGCTCTGTGCGTGGGAGATACTAACGATTGACTGGTGCTATTAGCCCACCATCTTTACTTTTGTTAATGGCTGTTTTATACTTAATGATTTCTTTCTATCTTGTTGTTTTACTATGTGATTTGTTTTTTAGTGGTATCGTTTGATTCCAATTTGTCCCTCTCTCAGATGTTCTTTTCTTTGCTGTTCTCACAAAGCTTTATATAAGCTATCTTATGGTCATTATATTCTACTTCATCTGTCACTATTTTATATATAATTACCTACAAGGATTCATTTTTACTTGTTTCCCTTTGTACAGTTTATGTTATTCCTTTTATACTTTATATCCCTGTGTACCATTTGTGTATCCACTTACAAAATATTACAGGTACAGTTGTTTTTGTTAATTGTCACTTTTACCCTAAAGTTGAAAATTATTTACATGGTGTCTTAAGCTATTAGAGTATTCTGAATATGGCTATAACTTACTTTTGCCCTCTGGATTTCATTCTCTCACATATTCATGCCAATATTAGCATCCTTTTATTTAACTGTAAGAACAGTTACCATTTTGTTTAGGGCAGATGTAATGGTGATGAACAGAAGTTGAAACCCACGACCTTGTGGATCTTTTTAAAAGTTCACCTATCAGAGCTCCCATGACTTTAGTAACCCTCTTCACACTGCTGACTAAGATGAAAGGAACGGGGGTGGTACTATGTGCAATAATAAAATTAATATTTCAATAGCAGGTGCCACAGCTTCTGCAGCCATCACTGATATAACCCTTTCTTCTAGGAAAGTAGGGCCAGTCCACTGCCAGACATAATATTGCAGGACAATACATTGAGACAGTGAAAAACGTGGATGGTTTTGATCCGCATTTACTGCCTTAACTACCTGAATGAATTTCTGAATCTTTTATTAGCAAGTGAATACAATATACCTTTAAATTCTGAATAAAATGAATATCAAAGTCAGGAGTGGCCTGAACAAGGAGAAGGTGAAGCCTTTTAACCTCTGAAAATGAAAATGTTGTTTTATATGTGCTGTGGAAAACAGAAAGGACCAAGAGATCCACTTTCAGAGTGGACGTGATTTAAGAAGCTAAAAGACACTTTGAAGTTCACTGGAAATTCCAAGTGCCACTGAAAGCCAGGTTTATTGTACTTTGTCTATAAATTTTGGACTGACTTGATAGACTGTACCTTAATATTGTTGTTGGGACCATCTGCCTGCCTTTCTTCTACAGTGAGGAAAAAGCATTACATATGGTTTATTCCTTTATACTAAGTATTATCACCATAACACCTCTTAATCCTTTTTCACACTGCCTGCAATTGTTACTACCTGTGCACCTGTTGTAGACCTGTCTATATATACAGTGATACATTTATGAAACATTGAGTTTAAGCATGACTGATGTGGTTTTTATCATGTTGGCATGATTTTATACATGTGTACAGGGCCAATAGGAATATGTTGAGATAAAGTTGTAGTCATAAAGTATTACTTTTAGAGGATGTAATTAACTTCTGCATGGCATAAGTCTTCACGTAATGTATTTGTAAATTATTTACCGTCCATGTTTAGAAACTAGTTTTTGATTTGAAAATTGGTGGATTCATACAGCCAGCATTATAGGCTATTGGGGATTAGGGTATAATAATAATACATTTAGTAACATATAAGGAAAAAGTTATTTGTATATTGTATATTCACTGCCTCATGGTTTAGCCTGATCATTCTTGTTTTATCTAGTCATGGAGGTTCAGTTTTGAACAATACTGAGTTCTCCTAGCTCGTTGTTTTACTTTAATATTTGAGTTCAATTGCTATTAGATGTCTGTCAGTATGTCAGTTGTAGGGCATTTGACCTATGATTTAAATAAAGAAAAATAATTTTATATTCCCTCAAAATGAAGGTGAAGAATTTAACTGGAATTGTTTCTGTGTCCTATGAATAGGATGAGATGAAATTGCATAGTAATGAACTATGATATTTTGCACGTGAAACCTCTTTGTGGTGGGTTTCAGGACCACACGTCTCTTTTTATTAGCTTACGAAGTAAAATTCAAACAGAGAGAAAGAACTAAATGATTGATGTTATAGTAAAAAGGGAAGTAGAATGGAAATATCTGGACAACTCTGTCCATGGAAGGAATCAAAATTTATACTTGGGGTGCAATGCCAAACTTCTGTCCAAGTGATGTTCCTTAGGATATTGGTGTGGACAGAAGGAAGTCACATGGATGAGTCAATGGAGGAATGTGAAGGGAATGTGATCTTCAGATCTGAGCATCTCATCACAGGCCAGTGTTCTAGTGACATGAGGGCAGAAATATTTGGTGGATTTGCCTGAGGACATCAGTGGAATATAGATGCTTATTTGCCAAGACCACTATGGATCTCTATTACTTCTTTCCCATTCATTAAGCAGCAGCCCCCCTAACCCCCCGCCAGGTGTAGCTGAAGAGGGATAGTGTTCAGCTCATTCCACTGCTCCGGAGTCACAATGGATAAATCTTGGTCCCCGTGGTATCAGTTCTCCCAGCCACAGAGTAGAAGAGCAGGGGATGATTGACATTCTGCACATCTACTGCATATCTGAGGGTGTCCATTGGCTCACACAGAAACCTAAATGAGGGACAATCCATCATGGAGAGACCCTACTAAGGCAAGGATCTGGGGAATTGTGGGCTTGGGGCTACTACAGAGAGTCTCTCCAATGGCAGTAGGTGTACATGGGTGTGTGACTCATCTGTGAGACCCCCAGATCTGTAGATCTGACGATCTGACATTGACCTCTGATGGTCTCAAGGATATTAGTTATGTGCATGAGAGCTTCACAGGTTCATGCTGTGAAGAACCACACTCTTTACCCAGATTATGCTTTGGGGCTACTTGGGCTTTGTGAGTACAAACCTTGCCCTGCTGTGCCAAGGGATAGGATATTGGGTCAAATGGTATGGTAGTAGGAAAACCAATTCCCCGAATTCTAGACTGTGTGAGTCCATCTTTCAGAAAAGTAACATTTAGCTCTTATGTATAATGAGGCCAAGTGCCTGACTTTTGCAAAATAAAGCCATCCTACCCATAGCGTGGGTGATTGCTGACATGATAGTATCCTTAATACAGATAAAGATTGAGAGTATGTAATCATATATCTTTGCCAGAAACTGATTTTCTGTGTTCCTTATTTTATGAGTCTGTAATCAGTTTCGGTTTAGCATAAAGTAGCAGAGTAAGGGCAGGTTTGTATTATTTCTGTTGCAGACTTAGAGATGTATAAAATGAACACTGTGGGAGTTGCTTGGCCATCTGTAGGTTGACAACTACTCTGTAGTAACCAGTAATAAACTCAGTTTCTCATCAGGCTGTACTTGTTGGTGTCCTTCTTTAGTTTGTTGTCATCATTCCCATCTCCTTGAGAAAATTCATACCACATCCCTTATCCAAAAGTTTTTATTCTGATGTTTCAACTCAACCTTGGTCTGAAAGTATTACATGGAAAATTCCACAAAGAAACATTCATAACTTACAACTTTTGAATGTTCTGTTCTGAGTATTGTGATTAAAACCTGGCATCTCACTTCATCATTCAACTGAGTTCAACTCATCACCCAGCTCTTGCATGATGTTACATCATCACAACATGAAACAGGTTGAGTACTGTATAATATGATATACTAAAACAGAAAACAACTTTGCAGTACGTTAGGTTTTGTTGCTAATCTCATAGTGTGCATAATATGTAAACTTTTATCTTAGAAATGTATAGGGAAAAGCAGAGTATGTGTAGAGTTAACAGTACTCCACTATTTTGATTATACATTAGGGGTCTGAGACTGCATCGCTTTCAGATAATTATGTTCTACAGGTTGTATTTTCAATCTCATTATTTAGAGGAACATTACTCATGTCAGACTATCTTGAGCATCTCTAAAACATGAGGGGCTAAAGTAGAACTGTTGGAGAGAGGTGGGGTGAGCAAGTTTCTCCATAAGACCTGAGAATATGCATTTCCAAGAGAAGCCATTCTTCTACCCTGAGATGTAAATTATTGATTCTGGGAATTATTCAGACATCGCCTCCCATCCCCCCAGCTCCTGTCCTCCATCTTATGCTACCTTGAATTTAAGGGTTCAATCCAGCTCTGTCTCTCCTTGAGTTTGGTGCTCCTCACCCTTGGCAGTGGGTGAAGTCATGCTGGTTAGGATAAGGGGAGGAAGCCTTTGCTAAGTGCTGGAGAACAGAGTGGAGGGTGCATTCCTGAATGATGCTAAGCCCACCCTGACCACTGCAGACTCTGGAAAAACCTTTTCTGTTCTGGGTTGGGTTATTGAAGTATACCATGATAATCCCTTGTGTGAAAGAACACAACAGATACATAGCACTGAGACTGAGTTCAAGGTGTTCCTCTGGTGTTTACACCTTCCTGTGGATGACATCTGATTGTATCAAGCACTTTCGGCCACTTTCTGGAAGGCAGTGAAAGTATATAGGGACCATGAGGGAAAAGATACAAGGACAGAATTGGGCTTACTTGGGAAGAGTCACCCAGCCTATGGTGGGATTGGACAGCTGAAGAGAAGGAAGTCCTCCAGCTTGGGAAGACTTTCCCTGGGCCTTTTGCCCATTCACTGTGACTTATAAGTTTGTCTTTTCCTAGGTCTAACTGCAGTTACATTGTCAGTGGCTGTCTATCTGTGATGATCTGGTCATGTTTTAGGGAACATATGGTTGAGTGTGGAGATAGTTTTTGTTCTCCTGATGTGAAGGCGCAGAAATACTTAGTAGCATCTAGTGGGTGGATTCCAGCGATGTTACTGAGGATCATGTAAAGCACAGGACAGCCCCCACCACAAGGAAATATCCAGCCCCAAGTGTTGGCAGTGCTAAGGTTAATAATACTTGTTATAGGTGGATATGCCCTTGCTGTTCTGCCCCATCCTCATCATTTCCAGATCATACAGAAGGGTTTCATGCCAATGTTTTGGTGCCAGGTTAGAATTGAGGTCTTTTTGTAGGTTCAGCATATACTGTTATCATTGAGCCATATCCTCAGCATCATGGCTACATATATTTAAGACAGGGTCTCACTATGTATAGCCAGGCTGCTCTTGAACTCATGATGATCCTCTTTCTGCTTACCAAATACTAGGACTACAGGCATGTTCCAACATGTGAAGCAAACAAAAAACTGTGGTTCTGTTGTTGAATCCCAGGGCCAGATGTGTACTGGGTAAGTCTTGTACCACTGAAGTACATCCCTAGTCTTTTAAAAATATGTACTCTTTTTTTTTTTTTTTTGGTTGGGACAGATGTTTGTACTCAGGACATCTTGCTTGCAAGGCAGGCCACAAGTCCAGTCTGGTTTGCTCTGGTAATTTTGGAGATGGGGTCCACATTGACCTAGAATCATGATTTTCCCGATGTCAGCCTTCAAAGTAACTATAAATATAGGCAGGAGCCACTGGCATATGGCTACATGTATTTCCAATGTGACCAAATGGAATTGTATGAGAGTTCATTCAATTTTGTTTTATTCTATTCACTAAAAATTGTTCTCAAGATTAATTTATGTTTTGATGTGGATATCTAATTCTCACCAGTGCCTCCACTGTTTGCCTCTATCTCATCACAATCACCTTCTCTTCATGTTCTCTTCTCTTATGTTATAGCAAGTGTAGGGAACATAAAGCCTCACTTAAGCTGCAAAGTTTTTCTGAACTTTGGGCGTAGTGCAGTTAAGAATCAGTGAGCTACCAAATCTCGAGTACAGATAAACAGCTGTTGCCAACACCAGGACACCATCTGTATGGACAGGACTGACATGGCATGTAATCAACACAGTGTCCAGTATGGCTACACTTAATGCAAAGATGTTATGATGTCTAGAGCAGCACCCACTTTTGGGTGTAAACAATCAGCAAAGGACTAAATAACATCAGAGGGGAACACCCTGGAGGAAAAAATCACATAAAAAGGATACCTGCTGAGGGCACAACAGAGTGTGCTCTCTAATGTTCTCTGATCCTCACAAGCAATGTATGGTAGCATCAAGGGACTCCCTCCTGCATGCACCTCTTCTTGCCAGGGGGACTCTCTCTCTCTCCCGAGTAAGATAGGTACTGCCCTGTGATAGCTCTCCCTCCTGAGCAGATTAAGCTCCTGGCCCTCTCAGCCCGAAGAAGCTGACTGCTGCCAACTGGGCAGGGCTCCCCTTTGGAGTGCTGGCTTTGCCTGCCAACAGTCTGAGCCCAAACGATCTGATTGCTTGGTGGTGCTCCATCCCATGGAGCACAAGCCTTACCTGCTGCGGTGCCCTGCAAGGTGACTGACTGTGTGCTGATTCCCTCTTGCACCTTGTAAGTGTGCTTTTAAAGTGTGACTATATATTGCATTGACTCAAATGTCTGTGTGGTCTTTGAGTGACATTGCCATGGTTTCGTTAACTCTACCCTAAGTCTGCCTTGGGCCATATCCCAGTTCCACCCAGTATTGACATTGCTAACTCCCTCTAGAGGGGAAAAGGATGAAATCCTGTTTAAGACAGCAAGCTTCTCCATTTGCCTCATAAAAAATGCATGACATGAGAAACATTCTCTTCTATGTTGCCTCACAAATATGTGAGACCCTTTTACATATACAAGCAGTGTGCTTGCCAGTGTATACACAGCCTGACACATCTTTTTGTGTTCTATCAGCAAAGTTCAAGGACTATTTACTACTCTAGTACAACCAATTTGGGGCATTTTCTCATTGTGTAAGTTACATTAATACATAGCGTAATGCGTTTGCTTGTTTTTGTTTTCTTAGTTTGCTTGTTTCTTTGTTATGAGACAGTGTTTTGACATGTAACCCAGATGGGCCTGGAACTCTTGATCTTCTGAACTGATCATTCCCAAGTGCTGGAATTACAAGTTTACACCATCATGTATGGTTTCAGTTGCTGTTAGTCCTTTTTGCGCTGAATCTCTTCCTTCCTCCCTTGCTTCCTTCCTTCCCTCCCTCTCTTCTTCCCTCCCTCCCTCCCTTCCTTCCTTCCTTCCTTCCTTTTCCTTATTCCTTCTTCATTCTTTCTGTCTTTTGGTTATACTTGCATATTCCTGGGCAATTCTTTTGCAAAGTATTTGCTTATATCCTGTAACCACTTTTTTCCCCACTTAGGTTCCAACTTTTTTATAATGTTCTTGTTTTGTAGATAATTATTTTTATCTCTGATTTGGACAAAGAAATGTGTTTCTCCAATATTCCACTTATGTCTTAACTTTATCCAGGATTTTTTACTTTGATCAGAAGTGCTGAATATTAAGCCACATATGGTGGTATACACCTGTACTTGAACATTTATGAGGCTGACTCATGAGGATCAAATGTTTGAGGCCAACCTGAGGTTTATAATTCCAGGCCAGTGTATATCTCAAAAACATATATGCATACACATGGACATATATCACATGAATGTCATGGTAGGTCAGAGAGTAATATTAGAGGGTCAAGAGATGAAGAGAATAATAGGAGCTGAACAGTAATTAAATATATTTTGTGTGTATTTCAGTACCATAATAAAGCCCACTAAAATCTATTAAAGTTAGGCATGAAGTTTGGATGGAGAAACGAAAGAGTCACAGAGGCTTAATCTGATCACAGTATAAAATGCACATGTATGAAATATCACTTTGGAATCCCTTTGTATTTTTACCGTATACAAATGTAAGGATGATACTGCATCAAACCATACAATTAAAAATCTTGTTTAAAAATTGTCACTGGTTTTGTTTGCAGTCCAGCCCAGACAAAAAAAAATCATCATTTAATATGTAAGCATCGAGCAGTCTGCCACATTTTCCCTGTGTGCATGGATGAATGAGTTCTCAGACATCTCAACTTCAACAGTTGTGTGATTATCACTAACTGCATATAGAGGACAGCTGAATACATCAGAAGCCAGAAATGGTGAGAATGCAGTCTGATTCTACTGTTAGTGCTATTCAGCCCTAGGTCCCCTGCTGCTTGCAATATGGGGCCAGGAAGTAAATAGGAACTCATCGCATCTTCCCTTGAGGTGCCTTCATCACACCCATCCTGTCTTTTCCCATGAGGTGACTTCATCACAGCTTGTAGCCTTGGTGTGTGTGTGGCTAACTGCATCACCAACCTGTATCTCCCACACTATGTGATGATGGTGAGGTGGTCATTGAACACTTACCTCATATTTATGGAGTTTGTTTTCAGAGGGGCATTGCTCTGTGCTGTTCTCATCTCTCTTTTCTCTAAGGTAGGGCCCAGTTTTCCTATGAGACTTTGAGTTTCAAGACAAGCAGTGTATAAATTCCAAGACCTGATCAGTGACTTAGTGCTGCCCATAAATGCCTAAAACAGAAAAAAAAAACCAACAGATTATACAAAAAAAAAAAACATAGATTGAACAATATACTTGTGAATGATCATTGATTGGGTCATTGAAGTAAATGGAGGAGAATTTTAAATATACCTAATGTGAAGTGAAAATGAAAACACAATTTACCAGACCCTATGGGAAACAGCCAAGGTGGTTAAGAGAAAGATTTCTAGTGAGTGCCTACATTAAAAAAATATGAAAGTTCTCCAATAACTTTGAAAGTAGACCATACAAACCAGAATGAGTAGAAGGAAGACAAGAGATCAGAGGTTGCCAAGCACTGGTGGTTCTCACCCATATTCCTAGGTATTTGGGAGACTGAGATCATAGATGGCATTTCCCATGCAGCCCAGTTAAAAAAATTCATGATACCCCATTTTAACTAAGACAATTGTGCTTGGAGGGCGATGCCTGTCATTCCAGCTCTTTGGAATGATTGTGCAGGATGGACTGGGCCATCCCAGTCCAAAGTGAGACTCTGACCCCAAAATAATCAGATTAAAAGAACTGATGGTGTAGCTCAAGTGGTAGAGCACTTTCCATGTAAGCAAGAAGTCCTGAGTTCAAATTTGAGTACTACCAAAACATAAAAATAATAAAAATAAAAACCAGAGCTGAAATGAGAACCCCCCCACCCAAAAAAACAATACAAAGGATCAAAGAAAAAAGAGCTGTTTTATAGAAAACAGAAAAAGATTTGGTAGGAATCCTAAGTATTCCTGTGTCAGTATGCTGTTGTTATGGTCACCATGTGGTCACCTGCCAGACTCATCCCTTTCCTGTCCCATTGGTGAGTTCTTACCATGTCTCATTCCTGTCTTATCCTATACATGACTACTACCCTAACACTTTTCCTTTTTTTTTCTGTGGTACCCACTAATCTGTATTCTTGTATTTTTGGCCCCTTGGAATTTGCAAAAAGTATTATAGCTATTCTCTTAAAAGTCTTCTGGGCTCTGTGTTTGAGTATTTCACATATGCTCATGAGTCTTGCTGACCTGCCCTGTTTTCTCAATTGTTTCAGTTGTCATGGTGTTGGGGGCTTTTTCAAGATGATTTTCTGGCCTGTGAATAATAGTTCAGGTTATTGTCCATAACACATTGAATGGGTATTAGAAAAAAATACTGTAATGTGGATTGTGTCCTAATTCAAATTAAAGAAATGTCAGTGGAGTGGGTATCAGTTGCCACTCCATTCAAGCATTATGCTTTGCTTCTATATTCAGATTTATTTTTTATTTATTATTATTTTAGTGATACTGGGTTTTCAACACAGAGTCTCATTTTTGCTACGCAGGTGCCACTTGAACTACTTCACTAGACCCCCTTTTTTGTTTGTGTGTTGGGTGTTTTCAGGATAGGTTCTCCCAAACTATTTGTTTGGGCTGGCCTCTAACCATGATCCTCCTGATCTGTGCTCCTGAGTAACTAAGGCTTGGAGGGGACTTTTGGAACAAAAAAATTTAAAGTTCAGAGAAGCAGTAACTGGTTTTGGTTATCAGCTTTGGAACCAGGGCATCTAAAGGAATTCTTGCCCCACTAAGGATAACAACCCTTTGTTCTTTATAAAAACTTTTATCATGTTGAACAGAGTCCACGAAGCAAGCATAATGAGAAGCGAGTTAATGGGACTAACATTTGTTACAGCAGTGATTACTGATCAAATCCTTTGACAGAGAAGACCCAAACTAAGTTGATACCCACAATTCCTCCCTTTTCTTTTATTTACAGTTCTTTTCTTCAAACTTAACTGGTATTATCTTTTGGTCAAGCCTGGCCATCTAGTCCCCATCTGTATCAGACTGGACATTTTAAGAGGCCCTCATTAGTTCATTTTGTTCTTTAGTCTTGTCACTTATATTTTATGACTGTTTATTATTTTGGTGAGACCCCTTTTTGTTTATTTTGGGAAAGTGTTGTGCCTCAGCACCTCTGTGCAAAGTTGATTTTTTTTATGTCTTTTTTTCTCCTTTATTTAAAACAAAGTTACTTTTGTTATTTGTCCCTTTACATTTACATTTCTAGGGACATTTTTATTTCACTTTATTTTTTACAATTGTCCCCTCATATCCCCTCCCTCTCCAGAGGTAACCCTGACTTCTGTCAGGAAAAGGGGCGTTGTCTCGGAGTCCCAGAACAGTCAGTCAACGTCTGAGATGTTGAAAGGAGCCTGTCAAGGGATCTGTGACACCAGGAGGAGGTCTTTGGCGTGTGTGGCTGTGTCTCCACCACCATTTGGAGCTTGATTGTCTCTAACCTTGAAGAAACAAACTTGACAAGCAGATTAAGAGACCAGGTGCCGAGTAGAGGGAGGAACCAGGTTATCGATGGTAGTCAAGATTAATTTTTTTAAAAATACTTTTAGCAGGATGTGTTGGCTATGGTACATTTTTTTTAAAAAATGTCTGGACCTGTGGTTTTTTCTTGCATTGAGTAGAATTACCGTGGCAGAAATACGTTATCAGTATATATATATATCCAAGAAAACCCATTGTTTAAAAAAAAAGATAAAAACAACATCTTTAAATATCAAAGGACATGTCCAGAGTCACTTTGTCTCTATTTAAGTAGAAGACCCTGGCTAAAAATACGAGTTTGTGCCTGGAAGGGCCTTAATGATGGATAGCCACCCATGCATAAGAACCATTTCCTCAAACCTCTTGTCTTTGGTTATTTTTGAGAGATCTGGCATGAGTGACTCCCTATGAATGCATTCCCCCCTTGTCTCCAAACTGCTTGTCTGAACAGTCTCCTCTGAAGATCTTTCTCCCATTCAAGTACTAACCAGGCCTGACCCTGCTTAGCTTTTGACATCAGATGAGATTGGGTGCATTCAGTAGAGTGTGGCTGTAAACTGAAGAGCTTTCTTAGTTGGTCATTTTCATTTTTTGCAATGAGGATTTGGTTTTTCCTAGAATTTTTGATTTTGTTCCCTCATGGGGGGAACTAACAAGCAGATCAGATGGGATTCAGTGCCAACTAGACCCTTTTGGCCAAATTTAAGCAAGAAAGAAGCTTAGAAGGAGTGGCCATTAGGCAGTAGGCTTCTGGGCAAGAACAATACAAAACAAAATCCAACAAAGGCAGTCATCCTAAAAACTAATCTGGTTGACAGATAAGTACTTGTTAGTCATTTTTTTTATGGACTCAATTGCAAATTCCCCAGAAGGATCAGAACTGTAATGACCAAGGCTTCACAGAGCAATGGTTAAAATTTTGATGGACAATTTCACAGCTAACAGAACAGTATATCAGTATCATTAACTTCTTTTTTACACTGTTACCTAAGTTTTGTATTTTAGAAGTCTTGATATACTTGAAAAACACAAATATATTTAATATGCAGGAGCCAGCAACAGCATCAGCATCACATCTTTATAGAGGTTTTATATATATATAGTTATTTCTCTTGGAGGAAAGCCTTTGTGGGGGTGGTGGGCAATGTCAATAACCCCAAATAGCCTAGTAACAGAAACATTTCGGGTACTGACAGCATTAGAATTACCCAAGACAATAGTTATTTAACCATAATTATGAGGTCATCTAGAAGACTTTACATAAACCAACTCTTAAACTTTGAACTTTTATTTAGTTAGGACTCAGTCACCTCACTAGTGAAAACCCTGCCAGAGAACAAGTAAATATTCATGTGACTAAGTGTGGAGTTAGGAATCCTAATGGCCAAGAATCATGGCTCAGATATTGATAAGGGATCCTTGTCCCAGATTGCTTACATTAATAGATGGCTTGTGACATACAGCAGGATCCCACCAACCTGTAGTCAATGGAGCCCCCCTAGAAGAACAGGCTCAATCTGGCCATCCCAAGCTATAAATTTCCTCTGCCCAACAAGTGGAAGGAGTAGGACTAACACATCTACTATGTTGACTTTAATTAAACAAAAAAAAAAAGAAAGAAAGAAGAAAGTACTCAAGACCTCCAGTAGTGCTTCTTTTTGAGTTTTTTCTTTATCCTATCTGGAGGGTGCACTTTGACTTTGTTTTTACTTTGCTTTACATAAGTAAATTTGTTTCAACCCTCTTATCTGTGCAGCAGCACAGCCTGTGCTCAGCTACCTATTGCTGAGCACCCTGTGTTTTAATAAACTCTTTCTGTCTTGATAAGTTTTTGGATCAATCTGTAGCACCAAAAATCTCTGACAGTTATTTTGACAAAACAAAATCCTTTTAGATAGATTTTTTGTAAATGTTGTCAAGAACAGAACAATATTTTTAAGAATGCCTTGTTATGAGCTCAGAGAATTAAGTTTTTGTTTCTTAATATCAGTGTATTAGATTTTGACTTTACAAAACCTTTAATGTAGCTTTTAGATTTTCTTCCATTTAATTATTTACATAAGCATTTATAAATTCCATCTTTCTATGATCATGACAACTTACTTTGTAATTGTTGAGACCTTGCTGTGCTCTCATTTTAATAAATAGTTCCAGTGAGATGTCAGAATTACTGTGTGAGTGCCTATACATGTAGATAAAGAATGAGTGTGATAACAGAAATGCATTCACATTTGGAGAACTTATCACTATGTAGGTTTCTTTCAAAAAGCATCTTTTTCTCCAGTGATGTGATTCTCACAGTTCTTCTCACAGATATATGTTGGACATTTTAGGAGCCACTGACCTTTGAAGATGTTGTGGTGAACTTCACGCATGAAGAGTGGAGCTTTTTGGATCCTTCCCAAAAGAGACTCTATCGAGAAGTGATGCTGGAAACCTGCAGGAACCTGTCTTGTATAAGTAAATTTGACATTACCATCTTATTCAAACTGTGAACTACTGTTTTTCTCTTCAGTGCTGTTGCCTCATTTTGAGTATAAAATAATGAACATTTTGGTGAAGTACTGCATGATCATATTATACTATGAAACTAGCTGGGATCTCAAAATTTTTCTGTCATACCAATTAAATAATAATTTCTCTCTTTATATCTATATTAGGAACAAAAGAGGATAAAGAAAACATTGAAGAAGATTGCAGAAATCCCAGAAGAAATATGAGGTAATTTGCACTCACAAGAGTGCATGCCAGTGTTGTGGCATGACAGGAAATTTTAAAACCATGGAAATGATGGCAATATTAGCTGTAAATTGATTTACAGGGAAAATTTTCTCTGGAAGTGCAAAAAAGTCTTAGTGTCCAAAATTAGAAGATTCAAAATGAGGTTTGTGTCATTTTTGGTAACATGTGGAGCCCCTTCAAGACACAAGAGACACTTTTCAATGGCTCAGTACTCAAAAGAACAAAACAAAACTCTATGCTTAAACTTATTAACTGTATTGTATCAGATTCCTTCAGGATGTGATTTTCATATCCATATTAAATGAAAAGGAGTTCTGGCATAGACTGGAACCCATCTCTTTATGTTAATTAATGTAGTTGTAAGTCCAACCTGATTTTGATAAAAGACATCTCAGAAAACTGAATTTGAACGTAGTAACAACATTCAGTGCTTGCGAATCACCTAACATGGAAGTAGTGTTATGCAAGTACATATGCACGCCACTGTTTTGATAATAGCTCTCTTTATGTTCCGGTGCATATCATTTAATGTTCATTAAATGAACATATATAGGACACAACACCAACACTTCTCAGTAAATCTTTAATATAATAACTGTGCTATTCTCATTTTTAACAGAAATGATGTGTTAGAGTTACTATGTGGACATGAGCAAAGTATTCAATGTGGTGAAACCTTTCAACAGTGTCTAAAGCATTGTGTAAAAAGTGAAAATCATCCAAGAACATCAGCATGTAAATGCTATATATGTGAGACTTGTGCGCAGACCTTCACTGATCCCAAGGGTACTCTGATCCATGAAAAGATGCACAAGGCAGAGAAGCCCCATGAAAGCAAATACTGTGAGAGGGCCTTCAGTCCTTTCAGCCATGTTCAGAGACCTGAAAGAATTCACATTGGAGATATACCCTATGGATGTAAGCAATGTGGGAAAGCCTTTGCATATTACAGTGCCTTTGAAATACATAAAAGAATACACACTGGGGAGAAACCCTATGGATGTAAGAAATGTCTGAAAGCCTACGCATATGCTGGTGACCTTCAAAAACATGAAAGTACTCACAGTGGAGAGAAACCATATGAATGTAAGCAGTGTGGGAAAGCCTTTGCGTATTCCAGTGTCCTTCAAGTACATAAAAGAAAACACACTGGAGAGAAACCCTATGGATGTGAAAAATGTGGGAAAGCCTATGCATGTGCCAGTGACCTTCAAAAACATGAAAGAACTCACAGTGGAGAGAAACCTTATGGATGTAAACATTGCGGGAAAGCTTTCACTGCTTTCAGTCATCTTAATGTACATGAAAAAATTCACACTGGAGAAAAATCATATGAATGTAAGTATTGTGGAAAAGGTTTCATTGAAGCCAATAAACTTAGAACTCATGAAATTTGTCACTCTGGACAGAAACCTTATTCATGTAAGCAATGTGGGGGATCCTTTGCATATTCCAGTACCCTTCTTATGAATAAAAGAAAACACACAGGAGAGGAACCCTATGCATGTAAGCAATGTGGGAAAGTCTTTCCATATTCCAGTGCCCTTCAAGTACATGAAAGAAAACATACTGGAGAAAAACCCTATGGATGTAAACAATGTGGGAGAGCCTTCAGGTTTTCCAGTCATCTTAAAGTTCATGAAAGAACTCACAGCATAGAAAAACCATTTGCATGTAAGTATTGTGGGAAAGCCTTCACTGTTTCCTATCACTTTAGAAGACATGAACTTTCTCACTCTAGAAAGAACCCCTATGCACATGAGAAAGCATTCTCTTATTCTGGTACTCTTCATACTCATGAAAGAATTCACTCTGGAGAGAAAGCCTTTGGATGTAAACAATGTGGGAAAGCCTTTTCTTATTACAGTCGCCTTAAAGAACATGAAAAGACTCACACTGGAGAAAAACCTTTTGGATGTAAGTATTGTGGGAAAGCCTTCACTCGTTCCACCTCCCTTAAAAGACATGGAAGAACGCATACAGGTGAGAAACCTTTTGGATGCAAACAATGTGGGAAAGCCTTTGCTCTTTACAGTTCTCTTAAAGAACATGAAAAAACTCACACTGGAGAAAAACCATATGGATGTAAACGTTGTGGGAAAGCCTTCACTCGTTCTACTTCCCTTAAGGTACATGAAAGAACTCACACTGGAGAGAAACCCTATGAATGTAAGCAATGTGGGAAGGTCTTTGCATATTTTAGTGCCCTTCAAATACATAAAAGAAGACATACTGGAGAGAAACCTTATGTATGTAAGCAATGTGGGAAAGCTTATGGTCATTCTAATACCCTTCATATTCATGAAAGAACTCACACTGGAGAGAAACCCTATAGTTGTAAGCAATGTGGCAAAGCCTATACTCGCTCCAGTTGCCTTAAAAAACATGAAATCATTCACTCTGCAGAGAACCCCTATGCATGTAAGCAGTGTGGGAAAGCCTTTTTAACTTCCAGTTTTCTTAAAAAACATGAACGAACTCACTTTGGTTAGAAACTCTATGGATGTGGGAAATGTGTGGAAGCATTCAGATATACCAGTCTCCTTGAAAGACATGAAAGAACTCAGAGGAGAGAGACACCCTGTTTGAAGTGAGGAAAAATGTAATTTACCTGAGTTTCATTCATTGACAAAAGAAGTACACTCCTTTTCCATTTCTCCGTTTGAGTTATTTCTTCACACTGTGTGATGCCATAATTGCTAATATTTCACTTGATGCTTTCTTTCCTTCTCTTCTTCCATCTGTCTAGTGTTTTTTTGGAGCTGCCCTAATATCCCTAAACATCCAGAGCCTCCCCACCCCTATTTCCAAAGCCAACTACCCTTCTGAAATTCATGATTGCATTTCAAGTATTTGTCACTGGTGCTATATTTCATTTGTTTCTGTCTTTGTATCATTTTTCCCACACAGCAATAAATGTACATGAGATTAGACATTTCTGTATGGGAACATGAGAAAAAGCTGAGCAGACCTGCCTGCTAAGCATGTTTGGCCAGGTGACAGTTCCTCACTCCTGTAATCCTAGCTTCTTGGGAGGCTGAGATCAGGAGAATGTATTCTGTTTTACCACTTTTTCTTTCATCCATCCTTTTCCCTGAGTCATATCATTTACGTTGGAGGTATGTTGTATGTCTTTTCATTTGAGTTCACCTTGCTCTGAATGGGAGACCACTTCCAGTCCTTATTTTTTCTTTATTGACTATTTAAATGATAAACACTTTTCTACAATGCATTGAACTCTGTCCTCCCAACAATAGAGAGACATTTCAAATTTGGTGGTGTTATGTTACCCTAAGCCCATAGTTATATGAAAGTATAAGTTGAAAGTACACTTAGTTCACCTGCCCTACTAATTTCAAAGATTAGCTGAGCCTTGTAGTTTCTCATTGCACAAATTCACCAAAATATTACTATATTATAATAAAGGATTGAGTATCTCATGTAATTCATTGATTATGGTTCATTGCAAAGGATGAATTTGTATGCTCTTCAACAGGAAGCCTACTGTGGTGTAGCAAGCTGTTACTGACCAGTCTCACCAAACAATACTATACTGCCCATCACTAAACAGAATGAAGCTTGAATCATGTAGGTACTTTATGTACTGTAACTGGTGATATGAGAAAATGATCTGGTCAGTGTTGGTCATTGTATTTTTGTGAGAAAATTTAAGTGTTGAGGAAATGTGCAAATACCCATTAGAAGCTGAAACAATCAAAGTTTGTGAAGGAAAATAAATGATGTCAAGTGACACAGTATAGAAGCTATGGTAGAGCAAGCAATTACTATTTAATGATGTAATGAACACAGGGAAATATCCCTGCTTTACTGGTCTTCCAGTATTTAAAATTAATGTCTTTTGAATATGACTTCTTAGAAATAGACACCAGAGCTGATATGAAAATTGATACAGACATGTAGTTTTCCCTTGTGTTCTGAAGGTGTCCCCCACATCTTGTTTTAAAAGTGGTATGTATAGCTCATGAAGTTTTATTCAATAATAAAGAAGAAGGAAATTACAACATCTGCAGAAAAATGGATGGAACTGAAGGTCATCATGGTAAGCAAAATAAGCCAAGTTCAGTGGGGCATTTATTGCAAATTTCCTCTCAGATGTGGACTCTAGTCCAAATTTTATTTATACAGACATTTACACACATACATACTTGCATATATACACAAATAGCAGGAATACAGTGGTGAGACAGAGAGTCGTGACTGGCAGTGTCAACAGGGCAAGAAATGATGGGGGGAAATGTATCAGCATATATTTTGGGTGTATGATGATGGCATAATAAAACCCAATAAAATCTATTAAAATTAGAGATTGGGGTTAGGTGGGTAAAGGAAAGAACAATTGGGGCTTAATCTGATCACATACAATATGTGCATATAAGAAACACCGCAGTGGAATCCCTTTGTGCAACTAACAATCAAATATAAATAAAACATTGTAGCAGGGCAAGCAATTCAAAATGTCATTTAAAAGTTGTCATCACTAATATTTTCAAGGTTTTAGAGGCAGAAATCTACTCTACTCACATTTACTGGGTGCCTTTTCTTTGTCTTGATCTACCACATCTACAATAAATGATGGCTTCAGCCAATATAAAAATCCATAAAAGTAAGCCACATAAAAATAAAAAGCCCACTCAAAGCCTCAGGAATATGTACACTCCTTTTCATGTACTTCAAAATTCTTAAATTTTTTTGAGACTTCCCTTCAATACACACTTTATTCATAAGTTTATACTTTATTAATTGCTGGAAAATTTTGCAAATATGGTTTTGCTATTGATTTTCAGTTCTATTGCAATATGATTTGAAATCATGCTTAATATGATTGCTATTCTTTTAGATTAGCTAACAGCTGTTTTTTTCTGGCTGTGTTCATTTTCTTGAGATGGGGTCTGTATAAGTGCTATGCTTACCTCAAACTCATTACCTTCCTACCTCTACTTGCAGCCATGTGTGTATTTTAGGTAGGAACATGTTCCTACCTAAACATAGGACCTATGTCAGCGGATGCTTGATGTCATCTTGAGAAGGATATGTACTTTGCAGTTGGATAAAATATTCTGTAATATCACAGTAACAACTGTGAAAAGAAACATCGTTACAGCAATACATAACTAAGAATTACAAAAGAAACAAACATTATTAAGCCTGTTAACCACTAGGACAGATGAGGGAAAGAGAGGAATGTGTTTGGTGTAGCCCCAGGTCATGGAGTGGAGTTCAAGGATAGCCCAGGAAACAGCAGATCCTCCCCCACAACTGAGAAAAATGATTTTTTTTTGTGAAGTTCATGGGAGATGCATTCACAGGCCAATTTCTAGATCAAGTGTTTCAAAAGTAAAGACAGATAAGAATTTTGTTAAGAATCTTAGTCATAATAGTCTTATAGAGACCAGTGATATGTCAAATCCCATTGACATAGACTTGAGTTTTCGGTATAAATGTGACCATCAGCATTCAGAGTAATTAATACATAGAGAGTGTGGAGAAAGTTAACAATAGGCTCATTCTGTTTCCGAATTTAACTAAAGCTAGTTGATTGGAAGTCAGCTTAACTGATTAATACTAAGTGATTAATACCAAGACCACAGCAATGAATAGAGATGTGTAGGACTATTCAATATACATCTGGAAAATGTCAGTGTCAAGCAGTGGCTTCAAAGCTCAAGTGATGAGTAGATGTGCAGTGACATTTCAGATAGCATAGAAAAACTATCAAGGAAGTTGAATTGGTAATGACTTAATCTGTGCGATCCTTTAGGTATAAAAATGGTAAGGCAGAAATTCTTGGAGAAATAGTGAAAGATGTTTCAAAGCCTTCTGAAGCTTGAAAAGTATGCAGTATGCTTTTAGATAGATTTTAATGAGAGGGGCCTGTTTTTCATGTTTATGATTTTTATTCTATTAAACTTAAGTGGGGCCAAGTACTTGAAACTCTAGAGATGAGTTAGACTGAAGGGTTAAGTAATGGAAGTTGTAGTGCATAACTAAGTAATTGAGAGAGTCATACTTTCTTATTTTATGGGTGGGGGCTACACCTGAATGGTAGAAGGCTCACATGAACCCTGCAAAGAAAAAAACTTTAAAGGCAGTAACACAAATGACTCCCTATCATAATACTTTTTGTGAAGTAGATGCATGGTGATCTTGAAATGTCCATTTTTATTATGCATCTTGTCTCCCCAGTATATTTTTAATTAATTTGTTAGTAAATGAAAAGATACTACATGTGTTAAAGTTGAGTAATATTACTGGATTAATTATCAGTAGTGAGGAAAAAGGGTTTCTGTTCAGGTTAGGGGCTTGTATCTACCATATGATATACATAGGTTTGTTGGGTTCCTCAGTGTCATTATATTGAAATAATCTGATTGAGTGCAAATACATAGGATTTAGCACTATAGCCAATCTGTAAAGTCTGCAGGATTTAAATTATAAAATCATCACAGTTGTAGGATGGAGTGATGTTGAAAGTAATGTTGATCCAACAGCCCAAGTCCTTGGGCAAGTGGCCTGAATGATGTTAGCTTGTTAATTGAATGGATAATTCCATAGGTAAATAAAAAAGCTATTGGTTTCTCTAACTTGTACCAGAATTAAGTTTCAAGTGCCTTTGGGTACAAAATGGGCTTTAGTTTTATGTCAAACTTCAGTGATCACTTTTCCCAGTCAATATGGGATGACCACACCTCGATTTGTGGATAGTTGTGTAATGGTATGTGAGTGAGGGAGTGAGTGAATGGCATAAGAGTCCTATCAGATTTGGGATGCCAATAAAATAGGAAATTCATGCGAAGGATCAAGTTATTTATTTCTTTATTTTTGTGGGACTGTAAGTTGAACACAGCAGTTCATACTTGCAAAGAAGGCCCTCTATTGTTTGCGTTACATCTCTAACCTGTGTTATTTTGCTTATTTGGAGATAGGATCTGCAGAACTGTCTGCCTAAACTGGCTTTGAACCCCAATCTTACTGATCTCAGCCTCCTGAGTACCTAGGATTACAGGTGTGAGCCTCTGGTGCCCATCGATTCTTTCCTTTGTATTGTGTAGTATTATCATCTTTTTAATTGGGAGTTGAAATAACACTTGCTGGAAGAGATCAGTCGATTATTGATAAGATGTTTAGAAGTAGGGAAGATAGCACTAAGAAGAAATCGATAAAATATTGAAGGTAATGTATTATTGTAGGCTCACTTAATAGGACAAAACATTTAGTTGATTTCTTCTTTTAAAAATGTATTATTTTGTTTTTATGCAGTGCTGGGGATGGAATCCAGGGCCTTGCTCATGGTAAGCAATTGCTATGCCATTGAGCTATGCATTTCTTTTATCAAGGACTTATTTTCATATTTTAATGTTTTCATTGAAGGGCAAATAGTCTGAAACTCCATCTCCAAAACCTCAGCAAAATTGAGGGGGTGTGGTGTGGCTGACATGGTAGAGTACCTGCAATTTCAAACACCTGTCCTAGAAAAGAAGAAAAAAATGCAGAAATTATTAATACAGATAACATGATCATCAGGTAAGTGGATGCAATTGTTACAGAAGTCATTAGCTCATACCTGCAGAAAACCGTTTCTTATGAACATAAGGAATACTCAAAAGATATACTGCACATTCTAAGCTATAGCATGCACTTTAACATAAATCTATAGAAATAAAGGTGTTCCCAGTGAGGTCTGTTGACAGTGTGCATCTACAGAGTAGTTGGAATTGGGTGAGCCACATATACATGTGGTTGGGTTTTCTCTCCTTTCTAAAGGTGTAACTCTGGTTATGGGACTGTTTTCTGTACAGGTTTTTAATCTTGACATGCATAATTATCCTAGAGTCACACTGATACATGTACTTAGGAAGAAAATCTGTGAAGGTCAGACTTTGGGAAAGTTGCATTTAGGTTGTCTCCTGGAAAACAGCTTTATGCATTTGACAGTTTCTTTCAACTATAACCTTAAAGTGAATGAGGGAAATTTGTCTATCTGAGAACTATTAGTGGAAAAGCCTAGAGTTTTCTCAGTAGGAGGATGGAACAGCAGTATGTGATGGGCCCCCAGCGTTATATCCTCAGTTTTCACTGGTCATCAATAGGTACTCACACACTGCAGGATCCCTTTTCAGCATTCAATGTGCTCTTCTCTCTCTCAGATATGTTAAAATGTGAATGCGTGTTTTCCTTGTGCTCTGCACAAAGAAGCCTCCTGTGAGTTTATTCAAAGGTTGCTTTTCATTCCTCTGGATTTCTTTGTATAGTTTGTTGCCCTGTAACTCCATTTTCTCTAAAAAATTTAATTACATTGTTGGTGCATTTTTATGTTTGTTCCTAGCAATGAACATTTAAAAATAATATCTGAGTTGGGCACCAATGGCTCATGCTTATAATCCTAGCAAGTAGGGAGAGTGAGGTCAGGAGGATCCTGGTTCAAAACCAGGTAGTGGTTGATTCAGTGTGTAATTTTTATGATCTGAGATATTCTGACAAACAGAATCTGAAAGAAACCTTTGGGTTCTTCCTGCTGGAATAAAACTTTTGCATGTTTGAGAGTAGATGTGGGTGTGTAGTACAATTTTTACAATTTGGTCCTTGTGTCAGTTTTTGGCTCAGAGATAATCAGAACATTTAAGACTTTAGGAAATTGCTTAAGAGAACAAACTTATGAATGTTTGGCCTGGAAAGTGGTGTAGAACAACAGACAAAAGACATGGGAATCTGTTCTGTTAAAAAAATCTCAGGCTAATACCCAAATACATGGGAAGATCTATATATCAAGATAGAGGAGGCATCTAGATACCCTGATAGACATGATGAAAGAAGTGTCTATACACATATTATCACAGTCATAAGCCAAGAAGAGCTAACAAAGAATATAGAAGCTTCACGATAGAATAGCCACGAGTTACAAAGGTAAACCCATGTAAATAATATCAGATATTTCAACTGAAACCCTAGATGCCTGGGGATCACAAAAGATTTGTGTCAAGCAGAAAACATTTGCCCAATTTTTTCTGTTTTCTAGAAGAGTCTGTCCAATACTGAATCTTCAATGCCTTCCCACCATCACCAGGCTTGAAAGGTATCCACTCACTGGCCCTACGCCTCAGAGATACTAGAGATTGGTTGGTGCCACTAGTCCACCAGCTTCACATTTATTAAGGAATATTTTGTATTTACTGTGATCCCTTCCTTTCAATCTTTCTCTAATTATCTGTCATTTATTTTTTACTGGCATGCTTTGATTTTTTTCTTTTATTATTTGTCTCTACTAATAATGTTTTCTTTGTAGTAACCAGAAAATATCTTATGGTTATTATATTTTAAATTTAGGAAACAAAAGCTTCGGGGGAAAATGGAGCAGCAGGTTCTGCAACTGACATCAGGACATCCAAGTCCCTGCATTGGTCAGATATAACTAATGTGTCCTTCCCATTTTGAAACACCTGGCCCCAGCAGGACCCATTGCTATCTGTATTCCCTTATTGACATGTTCTTACTTTCTTGAGTGGTACAGTGTAGATTGAGAGATCAGATGTGAGAAATTCTTATCCAAGCAGCCAAGTGCCTGATAACCAAGTTCCCAAAGTATGACAATACCAGGTCTTTCTTCCAGTTCCACTGAGGGCTCACCCTTCCTGGTCTGTATAGCAGTCCTTCTGTGAGATCAGAAGCCATCTGCTAGGACACTGTGTGGAATTTTCTCAGCAGATTTCTGGCCCCAGTTTCAGTTGGAAGAAACAGTGTCTACTCTGAATAGCCAAGGGGTAAGTTCTGCTAAAGTACAATGAATCCCCAGGCTGGGCTGGGTAGGGTCCAGGGAGTAGGCCTGGCCTGCTAAGGGCTGTGGCTGGAATCAGTTATTTGGCTCTGGTACCCTCCAGTTCTCCTGTCACTCAGATTTTTGGGATAGGTCCTAAATTGGTACCCAAAGAAAAGTGATGGAGGGAAGGAACTTTATGGGCTAACCAATCAGAAGGAGGAGGAACCACTGTAACCCAGGAAATACTTTTTTAAGTGATACCATTTTCTGGATCATATGATGCTTCTAAAATTAGCTGTGCAGGACTCAGTCTACTTCCCCTGTGATAGATTTGGCCAACCAGGATTGTGGGTTGAACACAGTTCACTGAGGGAAGGTGGAAATGGTGAGGAAAAGGAGGTTGGGACCAACCTGAAATGCCTGTCTCCCCTGAACTCTGGAGTCTGGGGACAAAGTCAGTACTCTTGCTCCGTGGCACTGGTGGATGGCCTGGTGGATGGCCAGGACCCTGGTGTCCTGTCCTCTACCTTTGGGAGATATGGCCCACGCCCAGCACCCTGAGGGAAAGTCAGAGCTCAAGGCCCTCATGTCTACAGACTCTGTGATGTTAGGAGGTTGTGGGATCCTATGTGGAAGGATCTGTGGTTCTCAGGGATCCTGCTCCCCCAAGTGTCCTAATTATCTAAATTACCCCATTTATCTAAAACTTTGGAAGTAGGGTCTCAAATCTATGATCAGATTGCAGGCAGATGCTTCTTTGGGCTCTGGCAAATCCCTGAATTTACAGGTAACCCACATTGCACATTCACTGCAGAAGCAGTGCACATGCTCTTGGGGTTCAAGTGGAAGGGGAGACTCTGGGGAGGTGAGCAGGGTTGGCGGTTGTTGCCCTCTCTGACATATTTAGTGTTCTTGTTCTGTATCTAGACAGTATATTCCAGATAAAATGCAGATTTAGGCAACACAAATTTAAGGTCACAATGGTGGGACATCTCCCAACAGCAAGGTCTGCAGGCATCTCAAGGTGAGACAGAGAAGGACTGTTCTTTCTAGGAAGGAGTAAAGAGAAATAGAACAAAGATGGGAGAGGAAGGGCCAAGATCAGCTCCTTGGACCAGGGACCCTTTCCCCTGAGGCAAAACTGTCTTTAAGGTCACAATAAAGAAGGACTTTGTATGGTGGGTCAGAGTCTTTATACCTGGAGAAAGGGGAGAAAGTTAAGTAAGATTGCTTAGTAAGTGTTCTGTTTCAGTTGCTCAAGTAAGCTAATGATTTAAGGTGGAACATGGAGGTTTCAAAAGTATGTGAATCACCTTATTGTAGAGCTAAACAAATCACATCCAACTAATAGGAACAGAAAGGATGGTGAGGCAGTGGTGTTTAATCACCAGTGTTACCAAGTTTACTCTGCCTGGATAAGTTTTCATTTGAATTCAGGGAGTTGGTCTTGTCAGAATGTATTATGTGACAATTGAGGAAGGCTGTGATGGAAATGGAATATATTGGTAAATGGAGTTTGATACTGTTTTGTTCAGAAACCTTTTCTCTGGTACTGAGGATGGAACCCAATGCCATGTGCATGCTAGGTAAGCACTCTGCCTTTATCACTTGAGCTATAACCTCATCCATGTTGAAGATTTTTTCAATGTTTTCTTGCTTTTGTTTGCTGGTTTGCTTGATTGTGTTTTGAGAAATGATCTCCCTATGTAGCTCAGGTTGGCTTTCAACTTGAGCTCCTCCAGTCTGCCTAGGTATGAAATTTTTGCATCTGTATGCAGGAGATGTTTCTCTGAAATTCTTGCTTTGTGTAATGTCTCAGTTTGATATGATATTATGGTTGTTTGGGACTCATGAGATGTGTTCATGTTACCTCTGCTTCTATTTCCTGGAAGAGATTGTAGATGATAGGTATCATATTTACACTGAATGACAGTTAAAATGAGCCAGTGAGATCAAGTGTGTCTAGTCCTCCTAGTTTTCTATTATTGATGATCATTTCAATATCTCTTACACATAAACTTACTTGCATTGTTTCTCTACTTGTGTAAGTTTTAATCTATTTTTTCTGTCCAGGGTGGGCTCATTGTTAAATTTATAGCTGTCTAATTGCTGAATGTTACTGTATTGTCCTTTTAATGTCTGGAATTAGTAGTGGTGTCATCTTTCCTTAGGGATGACTGGAATTTTTATTACTTGATGTATTTTGTGGCAGCTTGACTCTCCAAATTTATCAATGCTGATGATTTTTTAAAAGAAACATCTTTGGGTTTGGCTGACTTCCTGTAGATTTTTGGTTTTTTTATTATTATTTATTCATTCACATGTGCATATATTGTTTGGGTCATTTCTCCCTCCTGCCCCCGCCCCCCCCCACCTTCTCCCCCCTCCCACCTTCCTTCCAGGTAGAACCTGTTCTGTGCTTTTCTCCAGTTCGTTGAAGAGTAGAAATAAGCAATAATAAGAAAGACATAGCATTTTTGCTAGTTGACAGCTATACTGAGGGATTCCTAGATTCTAACTGATCCTTACACTGGTTCCTGATCCCCTTCTCCTGTTGACCTCTGTCACTTTAAGGTTTCTGTATTGATTCCTCTGGAGTAGGGACATCAAATGCTTTCATGTTTTGGGTTTTCTATCTAACCCCGTACCTCCCGTATATGTTCTCCCTTTGTCATGTAACCCAAGTCCTACAACATTGCTGTATTTGCCTTAGATCTAAAGACCATATATGAGGGAGAACATACAATTTTTGTTCTTCTGAGTCTGGCTAATCTCGCTCAGAATGATGTTTTCCATTGTATATAAATACCACATTTTCTTGATCCATTAGTCAGTAGTGTGGCATCTTGGTTGTTTCCATAACTTGGTATTAGTTCTTCTTTAAACCTCTGATAGAATTCAGAAGTGAATCCATCAGGTCCTGGACTTTTTTTTTTTTTTTTTTTGGGAGACTCTTTATTACTGCTTCCCTGATTTTTCCAGGTTTTGAAAGAATGGGTATATCTAAAAGCAGTTCATTTCCCAGAATTGATTTAGGTTATTATGTAGAACCCATTTCAATTTTCACCCAAAGTACCACATGGAGAGCTTTGGATTAGTGTGTATCTGAGGATTTTTTTAATCATCCTGTATTTGGTCATCAATTGTGTTTGGCTATTTTATCCTACATTTGGAAATATTTTGAGATAATGTTTAATTTAATAGCTTGAAATCACAGCCCCTAGTAGCAGAATTCTCCCAATAGAAATAAACACATAACACAACACATACATGTACATGCAGTGTGCAAAAATCCATATTGCATTTTACCTGATACGGCTGATCTTGAGAAGAAATTATGATCATGATTGTATACCTCAGTAAAATACGCGAAGATGGTTTTAGGTGCTCAGTTAGTGTCCTGCTTCTGGAAAAGGCTTACCTGCCAGGGAAGCATCCTTGGCTTGTCTGTATGTCCTGAGGACCCCATTTCAATTTTCTCCAAAAGCATTTGATGGAGAACATGGGCTATAGCATACACAGCAATATAGATGAAATAGCTGGAGTCTGATATGGTCATGATGTCAATATTTCCTGGTATAAACTCTGAGGAAGAATTTGGAGGGCACACTACAATTTTTCCACACAGTGACCCAACAGGTGAACACTGAAAAGCGTGAAGCCACAATTTACTGAAGTAAAAGTCTCCTGGGTATTGGGAAGGGTTGACTCTCTTGAGAAAGTGCCTGAAGCCAGGGATTTCCCCCTTGTGGTGTGAAAATGAGAAGCTTCCATGGAAAAAGTGTAGCATGTGGTTCATTTCATACACAACAATATCCCATTTTCTTGTCATGATCCACACCTTCCCTGTGGTTAAAAAGAATTCTGCTGCAATGTCCATGGTCATAAGGCTGTCTATTTCACCATACAGTATATGAACATTTGCAGATGAAACTCTAATCCTACTCATGAAAGTGATATCACTTGATCCGTACATTGTCTTAGGGGCAGAGAGCTTTTCTGTAAAGGCCATGCAGATACCATTCTTTATCATCTCTACTTTCAGATCCCAAAGGAACTGCTTTCCTTTCACATCATCAGATACAAACAGTGCCACTCATGTCCAGCCAAAATGCAGCAATAATGAGATCATTGCATGGGCCAAATAACTGTCCTTGGGTGCCATCTGATACAGTGATGGAAACTGGTTTCTGTCACTTAGCGTGGGATGAAAAGGTCCATATGTTACCTGAAGGAGCAAAGAAATATATCATGATTCTGAGTTTAGTGTGATTTTACATTGCTTCTCTTAAGGGGAGCAAGAGAGAATTCTCTACAAGAGATGGCTGAAGAATGTCTTAGTATTGGTTAAAGAAAAAGACTGGTGTAGATATTACCCAGTTCTCTCACTCAGGGCACACAGAAGTTGTTCTTTCCCAATACCATTGCATTAAAAAAAAGTGTGACTTTTGATGAACAGTGTGTGTGATAACCACATGTTCTTTTCATCTTGAGAAGTGAGAACAAGGAAAGGAATAACTTCAAATTTGGGTTTGTCAAAATAATGGCATTTGTCTCATCTTATAACTTGAGACCTGTAGAGTATAACCATCTGCTATAACCAACATTTGATGTAAATTGTTGGAAAGAAATCAATATTTACTTTATTGACCTCTCAATACATTCAATTTAATTTATTACCACAGCATAACCTAGAATTTCTTGAAGAGTGCAAACACTTATCTGTGTTATTTTCTAAGGTGTAATTCTTCCAGATCATATATCTTCTTTTCAAGTGAATACATTTGTTACTAATGCCTCCTGATTGCTGCTTGCTTGAGATGGGTCTCCAGCAAAGAATATCTGATACAGAGAAGTGGATGTGTGAAGTACACTGGTAGTGCTCTCACAGATGTGCATTTAAGGCAGGAATGGACAGAAAGAGAATGCAAATCTCAGTAGAAGTGTAACTGAGCTCACCACTACTTGGGAGTTTTTGGAACCTTTATGACTCTCAGTGTTGCCCCAAATGGCAATCAGATGTTCAGTTGTTACTATCCTCACAAATGATAGCTGTCAGTCTCGGGATGCCCCTATGACTATCATATCCTAGACTGGAGCACTCTTGTGCTGTGGAAATTTGACATGAAGTACACTGCTGTGTATAGTTGGAAGTCAGTGTTCTCAGTGACCGGAAGACAGATACCTTGGCCCTAGAAAGGAGAGTCTCAGTATGGTTCTGTGTTGTTTATCTTCCTCTCTTTTCCCATTGTAAATAATCTCACAACTCAGGGAATTTCCTAGGATTTGCATTTAAATACTTGTGTATTATGCATTCTTGGTTTCCACAATTCCTTTTCATCACAGGTGCATGGATGGCATTGAGGAAAATCCAAACATTTTTCTTCACAATTCACAACACATTTACCTGTGGGATTCTGTAGAGTTCCAAAAGTGTTCCAATCTCAGCTGAAAATGCTTAGTTCCTTAAATTATGCCAATAGACTTGTTGTTTGTCTGGAAGTTGTAATTAGGGAGAGCTTTCTAATATTTTCTGACAGCCAAAACAGAGTGCTCCACAAAGTGAACTGGTTATTGGCAAAGGCATTATAGAAATGGAAACTCAGGAATATGTTGGGGAGAAGATGGCAGTCCCTGTTTATCTCCTTAGTGGTAAAGTACAAAACCAATACAAATTGGTAGTTCTTCCAAAACCACCTTAATATAAGAGCTGAAACTACTATAGAAAAACTTAAGTAAACATTTGAAGTACAAGCATAGGCAACAACTTTCTGAATAAGAATAAAAATTTCAGGAAATAAAGCCAGAATTGATAAATGGGATTATTTCAAATTTTAGATCTTCTGTACATCAAAAGAAATAACAGATTGAAGACATAGCCTATAGAATGGGAGAAAATTTGTGAGCTATTCATCTGATGAAGGATTAATATTCAGAACATACAGAGCTCAAACACCTATACAAATATTCCAATTAATAAATGACAAGTGAGTTGAACAGAGTTCTCAGTAGGGGAAATACAAATATCCAATAAAAATGAAGATATGCTCAACATTCTTAGCCTGAATAAAACATAAATCAAAACAAAACTGAGACAACATTGTACTTCAGTAAGAATGACTATCATCAATAAAACAAACAGCAACAAATTCTGGTGGGGATATAAATTAATGCAGATCCTATGGATGTCATTGTGACAGTTCCTAAGGAAACTTAAAAGAGAACTATGACATGGTATGATCCTGATATACCATTACTGAGCATTACTCCAATGTAAGGAATTATACTGTAGAGATTCTTGCACACCCATATTTACAAAAAGTACTAATCAAGTAGCTGAGCTAAGGAATCAGCCAGTGCACCCATCAACTGATGAATGGATAAAGAAAATTTTATATCTATAGACAGTAAATAACTAAAATAGATTGCTACAGTGCTATGCTAAATAAACAGAATGGTACTGGCATAAAAATAGACACATAAAGCAATGGAATAGTATAGAAGACCCAGAAATAAGTCCACACATTCCTACAATTTTTGACAAAGGCGCCAAGAACATGTGTTCAAGAAAAGATAGTCTCTTTAACAAGTGGTTCTAGAAAGACTGGATTTACAGTTGTGGAAGACTGAAACTAAATCCTTGTCTTTTACTCTGTACAAAAATCACTACAAAATAGTTAGATGACCTTAATGTTAGAGCTGAAACTCTGAACCTACTACAGGAAAACACTTTTGAAATATGTAAGAGGCAGAGCCTTTCTGAACAGTACTCCAATAACTCAGGAAATAGGAGCAAGAATTGACCAATGGAATTGCATCAAATTAAAAAGCTTCTGTACATCTAAGTAACCATTTACCAGAATAGAGGGACAGCCTACAGAATGGGAGAAAAATCTTTGTGAGATATTTGCGTTTTAACTGATTAATATCCAATATTTATAGAGAATTCAAAACCTAAACAACAAAATAAATGTTACAGTTAATAAATGGGCAAATAGATTGAATAGACAATTCTCAAAAGCATAAAAACAAATGTCCAATAAATATGTAAAGAAAGGTTTAACATCTTTAGCCCTGAAGGAAATACAAATCAAAACAACATTAAGGTTTGTTACTTACTCCAGTCAGAATGGGTATCACCAAGTAACAAAACAACAAAAATGCTGGAAGTGGAGATGTAACGGTGCAGCCAATATGCAAATCAGCATGGAAGTTCATCAAAAAATAACAATAGACCTGCCATATGAGCCTGCTATTCAAATCTTGGGCTTATATCTGAAGGAATTGAAGTCAGCAGACAATACAGACACTTACACACCCATGTTTATGTAGCACTACTCACAATAGCCAAACTACTGAATCAGATTAGTTATACATAAAACAAAGAAAGAGTAAAGAAAATTTCTTGTCTATACACAATATGTTAATATTCAGTCATAACAAAGAATGAAATTGTGTCATTTTTTGGAACAGCTGGAATTGGAGATCATCATGTTAAGCAAAATAAGCCATGGTCAGAAAGATAAATATCATATGTTTTCTGTCATATGTAGACTATACATAAAAAATGACATGGGATAGTCCTGGTTGCTTATTCCTGTAATCCCAGCTACTCAACTGGCAGTAATTGAGAAGACTTGTCAAGTGTCAGAGATTGGGAGGATCACAGATTGAGGGCAGCCTAGGCAAAATGTTATTGAGGTCCCATATGAACAAATAATCTGGCATGGTGTTTCACCTCTATAATCTCAGCTACACAGTAGGTGACAGGTAGGAGGATTATAGCCTAAGGCTGACTCCAAACAAAAATGCGAGACCATTTCTGAAAAACAACTAATGCACAAAAAGACTGGGGGAATGGCTTAAGTGACAGAGCAGCTACCTAGCAAGGTCAAGACCTTGATTTCAAACCTTAATACCATTTTAAAAATCACCTGCAGGTGGATAGAATGGGAAAGGAGAGAGTGATCAGACATGAATATGATTGAAGCACAGATGTAAGGATGAAAATAGCATAACAAATCCTCTGAAAAGAGTTAAATATAAGTGAGGAGGCAGGACAGGAATATGATAGAGTATAAAGAAGAAAAGAAAGCAACCCCTAAAATCTCCTTAACAAAGTCTTAGAAACTAATAAGTCAGAAAAATTGCAAGGCACAAAATTGACAGGCAAAATTCTATACCATTGTTATATACCAATAGCAAATTATCTGAAAGAGAGATCAAGAAAGCAATCTGATTTACAATAGCTACAAAATTAGAATTATGACATTGATGAAAGAAAATGAAGAGGGCACAAAAATATGGAATGATACTCCATGTTTATTCATTGGAAGAAACAGTATTACTAAACTATCCACATGATACAAAGCTATCTGTAGATTTGCAGCAATCTCAGTCATAATGCCAATGACACTCTTCATAAGATAAGAAAACCCGAATTTTTATGAAATGACAGATGATTCCAAATAGCCAAAGAAATTCTGAGGAATGGGGAAGTAAAGCTGAAGTCATTACACTCCCACACTTCAAAACGTCCTATGAAGCTGTAGTAACCAAAATAGCATACAGAGGCTGCAGTGTGGCTCAGAGATAGATCACTTCCTAATCTTCCTGACATTCTGTTCACTTTGCTGAACAGAATGACACAAAACAAAGCAAAACCTCAGCATGCTGTTTCCATAAAAGCAGATAAATGAGCCAATGAAAGAGAATAGAGCACTAAGAAGTAAATGCACACATTCATGGCTAATTGATTTTGGGGCAAAGATGCTAAGGGCAGGTATTGGAGAAAAAAATCTTTCTAATGGTGCTAGAACTATTTGCCATCTGTAAGCAGAAGCAGAAAACTAGACTTCCATCTCCCACAAGATAAAAATCAACCCAAAATAGATTAAAGACTGAAACATAAAATCCTTAAACAATAAATCTACTAGTTAAAAACAAGGGACTGACTCAACACAGTAGAATGAACAACAGTGTTTTGGACAACTGTCCAAAGGCTTAAGATATAAGAAAAAAATGGACAGATTAAATTAAGCTAAAAAGATTGCTCCACAATTTCACTCTGCAAAAATAATTGTAGAGAAATTTCCCAGAATTGGAGAAAATACTCATAAAGCATACATTTGACAAGCAGTTGATATTCAAAATATTTGAAGAATACAAATACAATATCATGAAAACAAAACAAATGACCTGATTCTGAAAAAAATGGCCAAAAATGCCTAAATAAACAGTTCTCAAAAGAAGACACACAAATAACTAACAGGCATATGAAGAAAATCTCAACATCATTATTCATCAAGACAATGCAAATCAAAACCTGTTTCAGTGTCTGTTATTGAAAAGGTGTTAGAGTCAAGTAGCAGAGCACTTGCATAGCAAGCATGAGGTCTGTGTTTAATCCCCAGTACCACATAAAAAGATTAAAGTGCTAGAGAAGATGTGTGGAAAATGGGACCCTTACCTAGAGTTGATGGGAATGTAAATGAGCGCAGCCATTATTGAAAACAGTATGGAAGGTCATAAGCAAATTAAAAACAAGACTACCACATGATGCAGTTATTGTATTACTGGGTATCTATCCAAAGGAAATGAAATATGTCAAAGGCTCAGCTTCACTCTTGTGTTTAGTGTAGAAGTCATCACTATATGTATGTAATACACTCAAAAAATGTGTTGAAATGGCTTTAGTCTCATTATAAATACAAACAGAACCAGTCATTCTACATAAGATATTAGCTAAATGGAATCTAAGTCAGAGTCAGAATTATAGTAGCATAAGATTTATTACAGGATTCCAAGCTTGCAAAAAAAAGATCGGCAATTTTAACCAACTACTACAGGTAAAAGTAATATGAATCCTAGAAACTGTGTCCAGAAAATTGCAAATCAAAGAATACTTCCTATCTTATTCTATGCAACCAAAAGTAAATTAATATCAAAGCACACAAACATATTAGGATTTTATAAGAAAAGTACACTACACACATCTGTTGCAGCATGGATAAAACTTGAGAATACGGAAAAACCTGTGATAAAACACCACAAACGACATGAATATACTTGTAGGAAATGTCCAGATCTTAGAGATGCAAAACAAATTAGTGATCACTGGGGCTGGGGGGGATGAAGAGATAAATGCTAGAACGTGCAAATGGTATAATAAAAAGATGCTGGTTTTGCAGCAAGTATTTAGAGAGAAGAAGCAACAGCTTTATGAATGAGCAATCTAATTTTCAATAATTTTGTTTCAATTATCTTATTCACAGAAAAATGCAAACTTTGTTAAAATAGTTATCATCTTGGTGTTATTTATAGTCATACAAAATTAATAACATCCCAAATACCCAATATCAGATAAAGAAGTGTTGCCATTTGGGTACAAAATGACACTTGGAAGGGGTGAAAACACCCACCACAATGCCCATTACTTATAGGAAACAACATTCATGATACACTATTAGGTATGATGAGCACAATTACACAATGAAGGTGACATTCTATTCCCATATTGAGAGTTACAAAAGTTTAGGAATAAAAATTGTAGGACTTGATATTCCAGATGATCCTAGACATATTAAATAAAGATTATGAGTGGCCAGAAACTCCTCTAACTGTAATACACAAGGCAGTTTGCAAAATCTGGTTTCTAGCTTTGTGACATGGGATGAAGGCTCACATACTTCTCTTTAAACAGGACTCGAGGAAAATTCGGTGCTCTAATAATGTCTGCCTGCCTCTCTAATTCTAATAGAATGAACACAAGAAGTAGCTATAAGTTACAGAGAAATTCATATGCATGAAGTAATATCCGTGAAATACCCCATTTCAGACTTTGGCTGATGATAGACCAAGTGACAAAGAAAAAGAACACTAAAAATGAAACAATTTGAAGGCACAGATAATGGGCAGGCAGAAGACCTCAGACATATGAGAGGTGACCAGGCTGAAGTCTAACTCAAGGGTCAGCAGCCCCACTAATAACTCCCTCCAGGGATAGACAAACTGGTGAAGTGACAAGTGCTAAATAATGTCAAAATGAACCACTAAGGATGGAGACACTCCATGGAAACAAACTGCATATCACTTAAACATTTTCTGAGGACATAAGGATGTTCATTTGCTGAATGTTTTAGAAGCATACTTGGCTATGACAACCAATGGGGCCTGTGGGAAGCATGGGCTGTCTGCTGGTAAACTGTCATGGAGCATCAACATGAGGACTCAGGTATTAGAGACACATGCCACACAGTTTCATAAAGCTCAGAATTAATGCAGTTCCTGTGCTTTTTTTGTTTTTTAGAAAAGTTAATAATTGGGATCTAAGAGAAGAACATTTACGCCTTCTGAAAGATGATTTCCTTTTCTTTTTTCGACTGTCAGGACCAGCGTTGACATGCCTCAAGTGTGATAGGATTCAGTTATTGATCTTTTAGGAGACACAGCCTGGTAAGGGTTTTGGATACCCATGGCTTCTCTTTCAGGCACACTTCATCAATGTGCAGTAGAAACCTGGAGTGAGTTCCTGATCTTGATACTGACCTTGGGCTATGGCTAGTGTCTAGGATGTCCATGTGCCCCACTCCATGTTCCTATTCGAGGATAGACAGAAGTCCCATCACACTCATTTGTTCTAATTTCCCTGGTGACTGATCATGATTATCAGGTTGATGGAGGGGACACAAAAGATTTTGAGTTCTATCCTTTGTCTGTAAATGGAGTGAAGAACAGAAGAAAGGAAATGAGAAATTGTGGAATCGTAAAGGAGAAAATGTAAGAATTCACTGGTATGGTTTTTCTGTACAGTTTTCATAATTCTCAAGAGGTATGAACCCATACACCCACAGAACATTTACCTACATGAATCTTAATCACACTTAATACATGCACACAATCTAGACCTTACCTTGTAACTTGCACATCAGTTTTTGGTTGAAATAGAAAGGAGAGCCGGGATATTTCTGCGTCCTGTTTCATGTAGTAAAGGGGTAAGAATACACCAAGCATGAGATCTCCATCTCTGTAGAGGGTTGGACTCAAGTACTGCAAACACCTCTGACTTTCCAACAGTGATGTGTGTAAAGGCTTCAGGAGTAGGAAGACAAAAATCAGAAAGAGCAACATGCCAGGAACTGTTCAACACAGATACAAAGCCTGCGTGTAATCTACATGAAAAGACAGATCTGGATCATGTCCACAGGCTCAATCTCATGCAGTAAAAGTCAATCTCTTTGTTCCCCACAATTCCCACTGTCACTCTGTGTCCTCAAGCTGTGGAAAACATGTGAAAGACTGGCTTGCTAGACAAAGACACAGCCAGAAGCAAAATAGATGAATTAACAATGCAGTCACAGTGCAGTGACCCCACTCACCCTTACTTCATTGTGATCAGAGCAGCTCTGCCTCTCTGTCTTTTCACTAATTCACTTCAGTCCTAACCAGGAACTCTGGGGATCTCAGGGCCTGAGGCTTTGCACCTATCACCCTACCACTTGGTGAAGATATACTTGTGAAAAACATGTTTGGACTACTTCTTCTATAGGATCTATGACTTCATTATGTTTCAACAAGGCTTTTGGGACCACCATGTTCTGACGCATGGGACTGTTTAATCCTGCACCCTCAAGGGGTCATGGGTTGTTGTGTTAGAAGTCTGTTTTGAGAAATTTGGCAGTTTTTGAATGAGCAGGTGTTGGAATCAACAAAACTCTGGTAACATAATTCCACATGGTGCTTTAGAAAGCAGGGGAATGGCTGAGTTCAGTTACAGATGACCACTGTTGCAACTCACAGAAAGTACTTTTTATGGTGTCCAGTGTCACTCATATAATAGTGACCCCTCCTGAAATAAATGATCTTCATGCTTCACAAATCATGGAGTGGGATGCATAGCAGTGATGATGCAATTTCTAGCACTTGATGAATTCAGACTATTTACTCCTCAACCTGGTGTTCTGAGCTGGTCCACTGAATTTTGTTTCAGGTCCTCATCATTATATAGTTTCACACATCATCACTAAAAATAACTGTGTTCTTGAGCCAACACTTACATGCTGTTGTCATATCCTTTGTTCTACTACTCCTCATAGAAAAGGTTGGTGATAGAATTTTTTTTTTGCTTTTATTTTTTGGGCAATACTAGGATTTGAATTTAGGGCCTCATGCTTGCTGAGCAGGCACTCTATCACTTAAGCCACATCTCAGCCCTTAAATCTCTTATTTATTTTTTATCACAAAGTTTTTTTTTATTGACAAGCATAAATTTTATGTTTCACAGCAAGATGCTTTGATGTATGTATGTATTTTCTGATAACTATGTCAAGTTATTTGACATACACATTGCCTCTCATACTTGACATTTTCAGTGGTGCAGACACTTGGACTCTGTTCTCAGCAGTTTTCTGGCATACAGTGTAGTTATTAGTGGTATTGAGTATGATGACTGATCTCTTGAAATTACTTCTAACTGAAAACTTGTTTCTTTTAACAGTATCTCTCATTCCACGTCCTTCTCAGCCTATGATAACCACAATTCCACACTCTGTCTGCATCTGTTTAACATTTAAACACTCTGCCTCTGACTGAGAATAGGAACTGTTTATCTTTTTTTACTTTTTGGATTCTTTCACTGAACATAATGTTCTCTAGGTTAATCTCTGTTGACAAAAATTACAGGGTTTCCTTCTTCTTTAGAGGCTTAGCAGTATCCCTGTATGTAGGATGTTCTAGTGATATAGATATAGATGTATGTAGATATATAGACAGAGCTAGAGATATAAAATGCACTCACCCTTTGTTGAAAACATAGGTTGATCGTGTATCTTGACTATTTTGAATTAACAGGGGTCCGTAGATGATACTTAGGCATACTTATTTAATATCCTTTGGATGATGTGGTAAATCCACTGTTGTTGATTTTTTTTTGAGAAGCTTCCATAGTGTTTTACAGAATGAATACACTAGCTTACATTCCCCTCAGCAGTTTGCAAGGCTTCCCTCATTTCTGCATCTAAACAGACACATATTGCCTTCCCTGTTTTTAATAATAACCAGCCCAAGATAGGGGCACCACCTTTTTGTGATTTTTTTTTTTGGTTTATGCAACTTTATTGAAGAAAAATAAATCAATTACTAGCAGAGCTATTAGTTGATCACTCATCCGTTGACAACTTGCATCATTTATTCAGTGCTATATTAAACAGTGTATTGGAAGATAGATTAACTAATAGCTCCAAGCCTCCTAACAATTTAAATGAAAATTACAAAATGTTTTGAGACCCTATTTTGGAATACAAAGGGTGTTTTGACTTCCAATTTCCATTCTCTGTAGAACAAGAACAGGTCATTCCTTTATTGACATGCATAAAATACATCACATTTTCTGTTCTGCTGATGCTATAAATTCAATACCAATTCTCCAGCCACATCAGTTATGAGCATAAAGTATTTCATATTACCTCAACACTCTAACAGTGGAAGGCCTAAACAAGAAGGGATGCTGCTAAAATAACGCTGCTTCCTTTGATGTGACAACTGAGCATCCATCTCCCTCCCCCTCAGATGATTTCTTCAGCGTGTTAGAGCAGTGAGGAATGGTTTAGTCTCATAACCAAGTTAATAGTGAAGACATTGGCCACATAATACACATGCTCCATTTTTTAAAAAATTTCTGAATCTTGGGCAACTGTTCTCTTGTAACTACTTTACAGTTTCTAAAAGCAGTTATTGTCCAAAGCTGGAAGAACTTAATTCTTCTCAGATGAGCATGTGAATGAATGGAGGGAGGTAAACAAAAAATAAAATTAAAAAAGATGAGGTCTGATAGGGGAGCAGCCGGATAAGAAAATCAAAAAAAGGAACAGTAATTTAAAGTTTATTCCAGCTATAATGCAGGTTATTCTGACTTTAAGGTAGCATCACATGGCATACTTCTGAGTCCATTCCCGAGATATTCTGTTGTACTTATCTCTGTCTGTTTTATAGATCCGTGCAATCTCTGGCACTAGGGGGTCATCTGGGTTTGGATCACATAGCAGTGAACAAATGGATAAAAGAACTTTAGAAATAGTTAAAGCAGGAGACCACTGTGATCTTAGAATATCGAGACAAATGCTGCCATTACTGTTAATATTTGGATGATAAATTCTTGTTGTAAATGCAACCTTAGGTGGTTTGAAGGGGTAGTCTGTAGGAAAATGAATTGTCAAAAAGAATACACCGCCTTGATATGGGCTGTCATTAGGTCCCATAATTGTAGCTTGCCAGTGAAACATATCATCCCCAACTGGACCTGCAGAACATTGTGCTGGAGGGTCACGGGCCAAATCACTAAGTTCCTTATTAATCCGTTTCAGCGCCATAGTCTGTGCTTTCCGCCTGGCTCCTCTCTATCTCGGTGTGCTCAAATGTCCGGCCAATGCTCTTTTGATTATCCGGGCGGCGGGGAAGGATTGTCTCTTCGTCTCACACCGTCTCTGCCAGACAGGCGCAGAGGGGCCGGGGCCTCCCTCAAGCAGCGGCCTCGGCCTCCTCCCCGCGCGGCAGCTGGTGCCTCCCCGGCCCTACGGGGCTCACGCGCACGACACAGCCACAAGATGTCCGCTCTTGTGATTTTTTTTTGAGATAGGGTCTTGTGAACTGTTTGCCCAGTGTGGCTGAGATCCTCCTAACCTCTGCCTCCTGAGTATCTAGGATTACATGTGTGAACATCCAGCACCTGGATTTTCTTTCTTTCTTTTGGCGTACTGAGGTTTGAAAACAGGGCCTACACCTTGAACCACTGCACTAACCCTTTTTGTTATGGGTTTTTTTTACATAGGGTCTCACAACTATTTGCCCAGCCTGGCCTCACACCTCAGTCCTCCTGATCTCTGCCCCGTGAGTAGCTAGGTTTACAGGCATGAGCCCCCAGAGCCCAGATGGCTTTTCTTTTTAATTTTTTTTCAGTACTGGGGCTTGAACTCAGGGCCTCACCTTGGTTAGGCAGGCACTCTTAACACTTCAGCGACTCTAGCAGCTCAGTTTTGTGTTGGGTATTTTGATGTGGGGGTCTCACTTGGAACTGCTTTCCTGCTGATTTCTGCCTCTTGAGTAGCTAAACAATACTTTACCTAAGCAGGTTAAGAATTTTGTATTGTCATTTGAGCTTAGGGTTGTGTTTTTCTTTGGGCTGGGATATAGCTCTGTGGTAGAGTACCTGCCTAGCATGTGTGAGGCTCTGTATTCAATTCCAGCAACAAAAAAAGAAAAACCAAGAAATAAAAAAAAAAAGTGCTGGGAGAGTGGCTCAAGTGTTGCAGTGCCTGCCTAGCAAGTGTTAGAACCTGACTTCCATGCAAAAGATACTCAGAGATATTTTAATTCTGTTGAAACTCCTAAAAAAGAAAACAGAAGCAGCAAGGAGAATTCTCATAAGAAATTGTTTCATACCAAGTTTAAGTATGAATGTAAACATTCACAGGACTCCATGCAGGTGAATCCATGGTCATTGCTGGTGTGTCTGCCTGTTCTCATGTAGTTCCTCATCCAGAGGTAACCCAGGATGGATTTTACAGATGTTTCTTATAGCTTTGCCATCTATGTATCACAGAGTTTTACCTGACTTTGGCTTTTTAGATTTTTTTTCCAGCAGTACTAGAGTTTGAACTCCTGGCCTCACCCTTGCTAGGCAGGGACTCTATCACTTAAGCCACTCCACCAGCCCATTTTACCTTGGGTATTTTGAAGATAGGATCTTATCTTTGCCCATGCTGATCTGGACCTTGATCCTTCTGTTCTATGCTTCCCAGGTAGCTAGGATTACAAGCATTAGCCACCAGTGTCAGACTCAATATGCAGACATTTAAATAACCAAATAGGCCATGCTTCCCTGACTCTTGGCTATAATCCTAGCTACACAAGAGGCAGAGATCGAGAGGATTTTGGTTTGAAACCAATCTTGGCAAATAGTTGGTGAGACCCTATGTCAAAAATATGCAGTATAGAAAAGACCTGGTAGAGTGGCTCAAATGGTAAAGTACCTGCCTAGCAAGCATGCTCTGAGTTCAAACCACAGAACCATGAAAAAAATAAATATATAGTCTAATAAAGTACATTGGGAAATCTGGTTATCCTTTATACTGGTTGAGGGAGAATGATTCAAGGTGGTCAAAATGGTTTTTCTCTTGTCTCCAAACTATTGTCTTTAAAAATCTTTTGGTTGATTAACATGTTGGGAAAGACTTTTTAAGACATAACTTTTAAAAAACCCAGAATTTTCACAATGGCTTCATTCCACCAAACCATTGTTGAAAGAAAGAATTAATTTTACTTTTTTTCTATGAGAACTTTGTCAGTTTTCAGGATTAAAACAAAAATTTGAGCCAAGTGCCAGTGGCTAAGATCTGTAATCCTAGTTACTCAGGATGCAGAGATCAGGGAAGGTCATGGTTTGAAGCCAGCCCTGCCTGGCAGATAGTTTTCCAGACCTTATCTTGAAAAAACACATCACAAAAAAGGGCTGGCAGAGTGAGGCAAACAGTAAGAGTGCCTGTCTTGCAAGTGTGAGGCCCTGAGTTCAAACCCCAGGACCAAAAAAAAAGCCCACAAATTTGTAGGCCCTCTAAATCTGGGCCCTGTAATGGCTTTAACTCCCAACCTTATCCTCTTTCAGCCTTCAGAAGTTCATCTGGGACACTTAGTTTTCCTCCCATCCTTATGCTAATAGGTTTCTGTTAGGAGTAAGTCATGCTTCTCTCTGTCAACCTGTGTCTCTAGTTTGGGGACAATAAATTGGATTTCTTTCTTTAACTTCAACTGAGTTTTTTATGGTTTTGTATTTTTGCACTATTGAGGTTTGAACTCAGGGTGTCATGCTTGCTAGGCAGGCTGTCTGCCACTTGAGCCCTTTTTTTTGGTGTCTGGTGTTTTTGAGATAGGGTTTCACTTTTTTTTCTTTTTGCCCTGGCTGGCCTCAAACCATGATCCTCCTCATCTCTGCCTCCTGAGAGCCTAGGATTGCAGGCATGAGCCACTGGCACTGGGCAAAAAGAGTTTGTGTTTGTTTGTTTGTTTTCCTTGAGGTATTTAAACCCAAGGCCTTCACCTTGTGTCACTCCACCAGCCTTTTTTGTGATGAGTATTTTCAAGATAGGGTTTCTCAAAACTATTTGTCTGGGCTGACTTCAAACCAATCCTCCTGATCGCTGTCTCCTGAGTACTAGGATTATAGGCTTGAGCCACTGGTGCCCAGCAAAAAGAGGTTTTGATCTGACATTCCTTTGCTTTTTTCTTATATGATGGGAATGTCCCCTTCCATGTCCTGGTGTGTTGGAATGGAAATAGCAAGTGTGTGACTCCTTTTTTTTGATGTTTGGTCAGAGGGTTTAACCCTCAATGTTCCTTCTTCCCCTTGTTTCTTACATCAGGAGAAGGTGATCAAAAGTCTGGGGGCTCCCTCCTATGGAGATGGTAGGAAACAGGCCAGCCAAACCTCTGCTCCTGGAGTGGGAATGAATTCTCACCATAGCATCGCTATTAACTTCAGTAAAGCTCTCAGACCAAACTTGTTTCCTTGCTCTCTCAAGATACTTGCTACCTGCTCATGAGACCTGCTCCATTCTCCCTGCACCACTCTCTCCAAACCCTCAGTTACATGAGGAATAAGCGTTACCTATGCTCTCAGTTTTGTATTATGTATTCTCCATGTCCACATCACAACTTCAGCTCTGCAGGTGACCACAGAAGCCTACACCAAAAGCAGGATGTCTGGACATTGGCTGCCTCCTGTGTTCTTGCCCTGACTTTCTAAGCTGCTCTCCTTCCTGATGGCCAGTATGCACTATGACATCTGCCTAAAGAGGATCTTGTGTTGGGACTTGGTTTTGGTGATCCTGAAATTGAACTCAGTGCCTTGCTGTGGCTGGTCTAGTGCTGTACTACTTGAGCCATGCCTGCAGATCTCTTGTAACTTGTGCTGCTTTCTCCCCACCCACCGTGTTACTGGGGTTTGTACTCGGCCTAAGGCTTGGTAGGGTGGCAATCTACCACTTCAGTCACCCACAAGTCCTTTTTTAGGTGTGATTTGTTTTGGGGGAGTGTCTCGAACTGTTTTCTCAGGCAGGTCTCAAACTGCAGTGTTCCTGATCTCTGCCTCCCAAGTAGCTAGGATTACAGATAAGAGCCACAGGTGCCTAGCTATGTGCTGTTTTCTTTATTACCATTCAGTGTTAATTCCAACTACACAGCACATTACAAGGAAGGTAAACATCAAAATGAGTATATTCTTTCTCAAATTTAACGGTCTGTTTAAATTACACTTGATAAAGTATACTCACAAAAGAATAAATGAAATGTTTGTGGTGAGATTAAGCAATAATAACAGCATAAAATTCCTGTTAATCCTCTTGAGGATTCATAACTCAGTCTTGGGCAGTCATTAGATTCTTTTGTGACTTTTCAGTTGGCAGTCTTCATTCCATTTTGCAGTCTTTAAACTTTCAAATAAGTGACTAGTGAAGGAATTTTGAAGAAAAGCATTATGGGTCTGTCTTTCAAAAAGAAAAAAAGGATGCCAAGCACCTTATGCATGGGTGGCAGTGCTCATGGTGGTCAGGACTTTTCAGGGTTTCTTTCCATTGCTGTGGAAAACAGCACATCAGTATCTGAGGACAAATGCAGTGTACATTCTCTGGATTTTAGGGAAAACTAAATGGACTGTAGACTGTGGTAAAATTCAAATTAGAGGAAATGGCAGTGGAGGGTTTCAGTGCATCACTCATGCACTGAAACATAGCTTGTTTGCTATGGCCATCACTTTTTATTTAGTTGATTCCTCATTCAAGGCCATGGATCTTGTTTCCTATTTCAAATTCTTGTTTTTTTCTTGTTGTCTTGTGGTCCTGGGGTTTAAAATCTAGCCCTAACACTTGCTAGGCAGTTACTGTTTTTCAGGAGCTTTTTATCCTGAGCAGGGCCACTGACATTCATCCTCACACCCATGTCTGCCAGTCATACCTCCAATGGTGTTTTATCTTGAGCTAAACATGTTTTGGTCATTTTTCTATCATGTGTTATTCTGCACAGTACAATTTACATTTGCATTTATGGCAGATGTTCTGCTTCATTGGCATGTCTTACCTCCTTCATGTTCCTTTCCTCTTTTTTATTAGTGTGCATTAATTAATTACACAAATCAATGGTTTCACTGTGACATTTCTATACATGCATGTATTATGCCTTGATCATGTCCACCCTACCTAATAGAGTTTCCTGTCCTCTCCTCTTTTCCTCATGGTTTTTTTTTTCTTTTTTTCGGTGGTGGAATTGGGGTTTGAACTTGGGGCTTAGCACTTGCAAAGCAGGTGCTCTAGATCCTGAACCAGGCCTCTAGGCCTTGAATTTTGTTTTATTTTGCTTTACTTTGTCTTATTTTTTCAATTTTATTTGAAACAGGATGTTGCTCTGTAGCCCAAACTGTCCTCAAACTAGTGATCCTGTTCCCAGCCTCCCAAATGCCAGGGTTACAAACGTGTGCTGCCATGACCAACTCCTCATTCTTTTAATCTCCGATAGGCCCTGCTACCTTCAGCTCACTTATTTTTTTTTAGTTTCCACACATAAGAGAAAGCATGTGATATTTATCTTCTTGTGTGTGACTAGTTCTGCTCAGAACTGTTCCTTCCATTTTTCTCCATGTGTCAGGATTTCAGTTATTTTTTTTTTTTTGGTACTGGGGTTTGAACTCAGGGCCTACACCTTGAGCCACTACACCAGCCCTTTTTTGTGATAGGTTTTTTCAAGGTAGGGTCTTGCAAACTATTTGCCCAGGCTGGCTTTGAACTGTGATCCTCCTGACCTCTGCCTCCTAAGTAGCTGGGATTACAAATGTCAGCTACAGGGGCCTGGATAAATTTCAATATTGATGGCTGAATAACATTCTGTTGTGTATGCATATACATATTGTAATTTTTTTGGAAGTACTGGAGTTTGAACTCAGGACTTTGAGCTTGCTAGATAAGCAGTCCATCACTTGACCAAGCAATTGCCAAGGATGGCTTCCAACTGCAAACTTCCTGATAGATCCTGAGTAGCTACAGTCACAGGTTCGAACCAGTGACTTCAGGCCTCTTTTGAATTTTTTTTCTCTGATAACAATTTATTATGCTAGTAGCTCACAGACCAAGTATTAATTAAACAGGAGCTATGGCTACATACAAGTAGTTAACAGTATATGCCATTCTATGGGGAACTGTGTGCATTTAATTAATATATTTTAGCTTTTTGATCTTCTGCTTAACGCCATTCAACTTGTTTCTGCAGATGTTTAATCTCCTCGTGATCTTGATCTCATCTTCATGATGTTTCTTCAAGGCTATCAGTTGTTGTTTAGTCTTCTCTTGGAAATATTGGTCCTCTTCAGCCTTCTCTTTCTTTCTGAAGGCTCCACCACCTCCCTGGATGGAGCCTGCAGCGGGGTCAAGATTCTCTGCCTGGCTTGAACTCAGGGCCTTATGCTACCACTTGGGCCATTCTGCCAGCTCCACAGTCCTTTTTGCTTGAGTTGTTTTGGGAATAGCATCTCACTTGGTCACAGTTGATGTACTTATGCTTACCACATATCTGAGATGACTGACACATGCCACCACATGCAGCTTTTATTGACATGGGTCTCAGTAACTTTCCCCAGGCTGACCTGCACTAACAGTCATCCAGTTCTCCTGTCCCAAGTAGCCAGGATTATAGGTGTGCGTCAGGAGACCCTGCTTTCTGTGTAAAATTCTTACTCGTATAGTTCTAGTAGATCAAGTTTATACATGAAAATAGAATAAATATGTAATTTAAACATAATCATTTGAACTACATACATACTTGGGTTTTTTCTCTCTTTTTGTTTTTTTGCAGTACTGGGGCTTGAACTCAGAGCCTTGAGTCACTCCACCAGTCCTATTTTTGTGAAGGGTTTTTTGAGACAGGATCTCTCAAACTATTTGCCCAGGCTGCCTTCAAGCCACTATCTTCCTGATCTCTGCCTCCTGAGTAGCTAGGATTACAGGAGTGAGCCACCTGTGCCTGGCCTTACACTTGTTAAATGTGTGAATTGAGGTAATTAGCACATGCTTAACATACCTATCATTTTTTTGGTGAAATCACATAAATTCCTATCCTATCACAATTTTCCAGAACACAATAAAATATCGTAAACTATAATCACCCTTTTGTGTAAAAGATCTAGTGAGCTCATTTCTCCTATCCAACAGGAATTTTGATTCCTTAAGATTATCTCTGCATATCCGCAGTCGTGTTTTCCTTTTTTGATGGCACCGAGGTTTGAACTCTGGCCTCACACTTGGTAGGCAGCTACTCTATCACTTGAGCCACTCTACCAGCCCTGTTTTGGGGTAGGTATTTTCTTCTTTGCTGGGGTACTGGGTCTTGAACTCAGGGCCTTCTCCTGGAGCCACTCTGCCAGCCCTTTTTTTGTGTGTGTGATGGGTATTTTTGAGATAGGGTCTTGCAAACTATTTGCCTGGACTGGTTTCAAACTGTAATTCCCCTGATCTCTGCCTCCTGAGTAGCTAGGATTACAGGTGTGAGCCACTGGCTCCCAGACTGGGTTGGGTATTTTCTAGATAGGGTCTCGAGAACTATTTGCTTGTGGCTGGCTTCGAACCACTATCTTTCTGATCTCTGCCTCCTGAATGGCTAGAATTATATTCATAACCAACTGATACCCAGCTAGGAACTTATTTTCTAATAGATCATGTCACTCTGCTTTTAATTGGTGTATTCAGATAATTCATATTTAAAATGATTATTGACACATTTGGAGTAGTAGGTTCCACTGTTAGTATTTTCTATTTAGGTTTTTCTTTTTTCTACTTCCTGTTTTCTGCTGATTTGTTTGTTGTGGGGTTTTTTTTGTGTTTTCCATCTTCCTGTGTTTTTCTGCATTCTCATTTAATGTGGACCTTTCTTTTGACATTTTCGTCTCATTCTGTTTTCTGTCTTCTACTAGCATATCATTGCAATTTGGGCAAAGTTTATTCAAATAAGAAAGTTGCAGGGCTATTTGCAGGACCTGCTAAAACTGCAAATAAGGAATAAGGAAAAGAAAGATTGTGTTGCACCAACATTTAATTCTTTCTTACCACTCTTTTATGTATCCCAGTTCTTAATTTTGAACTATTTCCTTCTTTTTTAGAGAACTTTCTTCACAAATTTATGCAGTTATAGGGTTGGCCTCATAGCTCAAGTGCAGAGCATTTGCCTAGAAAATTCATGAACCACCAAAAAAAATTCATGCAGTGCTTATATAGTGGTGACCCATTCTGTTCACTGGAATTTTTATTCTCTTTTTCAGTTTGCATAAGTTAAATCACTTCAGATTCATGTTATTTGATTCATTGTACTGTCACTCAGTCACAATTAAATACCTATAGGGATGGCTCCATTTACCTTGAATTTTGAACGTGCATAATTTCTATATGGTGCTTTTGAACATTTCTAATTTGTTGGCATTACTTTATTCACACATGCTTTTCCTGCTTTTCTTTAGTTCTTTCACCATGGTTTCCTGTACCCTTGTGATTATAGGCGGTTACCTCTAAACCTTTGTCTAGTGAGTTCTGTGTCAGCGTTTCTCAGAAATGGTGTCAGTCAATTCATTTTTATCCTGTGAAGAACTGTATTTTACACACTGTATTTTGTATGAGTTCTTTTCATTGTTGTGGAAAAGAGAGATTCCTAGCATTGCTTCCATGCACAGATGTATTTCAACCCAAACTGATTCATCTTTACCTGACCTTTTCACTAGTTCCTGATCACCTTCCCATATTGACCTCTGTTGCATTAAGGTTTCTGTATTGGCTCCTCTGCAGTGGGGACATCAAACACTTTCAACTTTTGGGTTTCCTACTCATCCCCTTACCTCCCATATGTGCTCTCCCCTTAGTGTGTGACCCAAGTCCAACCACATTGCTGCATTTTCCCTAGATCTAAACTCTGTATATGAGGGAGAACGTATGATTTTTTGGTCTTCTGAGCCTGGCTAACCTCACTCAGAATGATGTTCTCCAGTTCCATCCATTTACTTGTGAATGGTAAGATTTCATTCTTCTTCATGGCTGAGTAGAAGTCCATTGTGTATAAATACCACATTTTCTTAATCCATTCATCAGTAGTGGGGCATCTTGGCTGTTTCCATAACTTGGCTATTGTGAATAGTGCTGCAATAAACATGGGTATGCAGGTGCCTCTGGAATAACCTGAGTTGCAATCCTTTGGGTATATCCCAAGGAGTGGGATTGCTGGATCATATGGCAGATTTATGTTTAGATTTTTAAGAAGCCTCCATATTTTTTTCCAGAGTGGTTGTACTAGCTTGCATTCCCACCAGCAGTGTACAAGGGTTCCTTTTTCTCCACATCCTCGCCAACATTTGCTGTTGGTTGTGTTTTTGATGATAGCTATTGTATCAGGGGTGAGGTGGAATCTTAGTGTGGTTTTGATTTGCATTTCCTTTATGTCCAAAGATGGTGAGCATTTTTTCATGTGTTTTTTTTTGCCATTTGAATTTCTTCTTTTGAAAAAGTTCTGTTTAGTTCAGTTGCCCATTTCCTTATTGGTTCATTGATTTTAGCAGAGTTTAGTTTTTTGAGCTTCCTGTGTATTCTGGTTATCAGTCCTTTGTCTGATGTATGGCTGGCAAATATTTTCTCCCACTCTGTGAGTGGTGTCTTCAGTTTAGAGACCATTTCTCTTGTTGTGCAGAAGCTTTTTAATTTTATGTAGTCCCATTTGTCCATCCTTTCCGTTAGTTGCTGAGCTGCTGGGGTTCTATTGAGGAAGTCCTTGCCTATACCTATTGCTTCCAGAGTATTCCCTGCTCTTTCCTGTACTATATTCAGAGATTTGGTTCTGATATTAAGGTCCTTGATCCATTTTGAGTTGATACTAATACAGGGTGATAAACGTGGATCTAGTTTTAGTTTTCTGTAGGCAGATAACCACTTTTCCCAGCAACATTTATTGAAGAGGCTATCTTTTCTCCATCATATATTTTTAGCACCTTTGTCAAAAAACACTATTCATATCTGCGTCCTCTATTCTGTTCCAGTGGTCTTCATGTCTGTTTTTTTGCCAGTACCATGCTGTTTTTATTGCTATTGCTTTGTAATATAGTTTGAAGTCGGGTATTGTGATACCTCCAGCATTGCTCTTTTTGCTCAGTATTGCCTTGACTATTCATGGTCTCTTGTATTTCCAAATGAACTTTAGGGTAGATTTTTCAATCTCTGTGATGAATGTCATTGGGATTTTGATGGGAATTGCATTAAACATGTAGATTGCTTTTGATAGTATAACCATTTTTATTATGTTGATTTTACCAATCCATTAGCATGGGAGATCTTTCCACCTTCTGTAGTCTTCCTCAATCTCTTTTTTGATCATTTTCAATCACATGTTAATTCATTTTTATTCTGTACATCAGTCCCTTTCTGCTATTTGTGTGGTAGATTTTGTTCTACTTTGTTATTTGCATTTTAGCCATCTCAGTTTTCTTTTCTTAGCAGCATATGTTGATTGTAGCTATCATTTCCATTGACATGCACCCAAGTGGCATAGCTGAATTGTGTGGTATTTATATTTGTAGATTTTTGTGGAACCTCCACACTTTGTTACATTGTGGTTGGGCTAATTTCTATTCCCAGTATCAGAGTACAAGGGTTTCCTTTTCTTTTTGAGATAATAGCCATTGCAGATTTCATCATATATTTATTGGTTGCTCCAGGAGTGTGAGAAACAGTATGTGGATGAGGCACTCAGTTTGATCACCAGACCAGAGGTTAATATAAAAAAAAAAGGAAAAAGAGACAAAGAGAAATAATAATAACACTGAAGAGTAAAAATAGATGAATGAATTTACAGTGGAAAGAAAGCCTATGCTGCTTCTTTGTAATAACATTTATTTTGATTATCATTTGTCCTTTAGTCAGCATAGAAAAATGATATCATGGTGATGTGAGTGCCCTCTTGGCATACTGCAAAGACCATACCTTCTGTTAAACAAGATGTAATATAAAATGTCCTCATAAATATATCTACATACCTGAACTGACCTTGTGGTTCCTCATTAAGTGCAGTGTTCATTGAGGGTCTGATTAGATTAGAATTTGTTTTAGGGGAATCAATTGCTATTAAGTGTAGTGTGTTGTCCCCCTCTCCTGGATGCACTGAGGACAGGAATGCAATTCTATGTTTGGTAATCATAATCATTCTTACCTAGAAGGCTGTAATAGTGCAGTGAAGGGAAACCTAATTCATGAGAAGTCCCAGACAATCACATTACTGAGAAGGAGGCAATTCTCTTTATTTCTCTTTCAGAATGTATTGTGTTTGCTGGGTGCTGGTGGCTTATACTTCTAATCTTATTCAGGAGGCAGAGATCAGGAGGATTGAGGTTTAAAGCCAGCCCAGGAAAATAGTTCACAAGACCCTATCTTGAAAAAAACCATTGCAAAAAAGGGCTGGTAGAGTGGCTCAAGGTGTAGGCCCTGAGTTCAAACCCCAGTACTACAAAAAAAAAAAAGAGGAATGTATTGTTTTGTGTTTTTACAGACACAGGTACAGGATGTTTTTGTTCATCTTTACTGAGAATTTTCTACTTCTGGAGGTGTGTGATGAGTCTCATCATAAGTGTTGACCCTCTAAAGCCAATTCCAGTCCTCTTTTTCTGGTTTTCCACTTATGACTAATTATTATACAATCAAGTATTTTCTACAGTGCAGTGAAGATTGTTGCCCCATAAGTACACATGCTTTTCAACTTTGGTGATGTCATCTTATGTCAACCCATGGTTAGATGAGGATACCGTTAGCGGATAATGCACATAACACACCTAAGCACTAAATGTTAAAGCTGAGCTCAGCTTACCCTCCATATGTTCAGATCACTCTCATGAGCCTATAGTGGGCAAAATCATCTAAAGCACAAAGTAATGTATGATAAAGTATTGACTATCTCATATACTTGCTTGAATATGAAATGCTGAAGTGATAGTGCACCCAATCACATTAGTGCCTTTATTCCCTTGATTAGCACAAAACCTTCCTGACCTCATGACATTTTAAAGGTCCCAGTTCTCAGTGAGTTACATTAAAGATGCAGTTCTCAACATAGAACCTTTGGGATGAATTCAAACTCAGTATTCATTACTGATATGAACTTATCATCTAAGACGGAACAACCAGAGCAGATGGAAATTGCCACCTACTCAAAGATCTTCTGTGACAAGACCCAAAAGCCCTCAGCCCTGCCTGTGTCCATTTATTAGGTTGGGGTCGAAGCCCAAGATATGATCCTGTCCTATGGCATCGCTTGTTGTAAAACAAGTAGCATGAACTGTTTGCCCAGACTGGTCTTGAATCACAATCCTCCTGAGCTGTACCTCCTACTTAGCTAGGAGTATAGGTGAGAGAGACACCAGTGGCTAGCTGAGCATATAACTCTTGAACCATTTTGGGAAGTTCTGTTCTTCTCCATCCCCACTTTCTACACAAAGACAATCATATACCCTTTCTTTTTCATGTATATACTCAATCCCCATATCTATGCCTGATGTTACAAGCTGCCTTCGTCCACCTGACTCCCCATTGTCTTCAGACTTCCTGAGGTAGAGAGATGATGTGACACATTTGTCCCCTGAGGCCAAAGCAAGTGCCTGATCCAAAGGCTATACTTGGGATGAATGAATGAGTGCTTCAATTAAGGGAGATGAATGGACAATAAAAGAAATGGAAGAGACTCAATGGCAGACCAAACATATAGCAGACTCTACATGTAAATATTGTGAAAGGATGTTAGGATGATCTGGTTCTCATGGCTGTCTCCACATTGATCTTCAGGGTTGATTGCACTGATCTTGCTGACTAGGTGAGTCCCCTACATGTTCCAGATATTATTTCTGCACTCTATTGATTATTTGCCGCAGTGCAAAGTGAATGGTAGCCAGAATGTCACTTGTCCAAATACACCAAGATGTCCCCAGATTTGGGCTGTGACAGACAGTTAAATAAGCTATCACATATACAGGGAAAGAGACAAACAAGTGTTAATCACTCAGAGGTGGTTCTGTAGTAATGACCAAGACTGTGCAAATTCTATTATGTCACCTTTGTCAGATAATTTCCTCTTCCTGAGCCTCAGTTTCTCTTGTACAGTCAGTGGGGTTGACCAGAAACCAACTCTGTGAGCTGACATTAGGATCCCCTTTGGTATCCTACTGTCCAAGGTACTAGATGCTTGGTTTGGAGTAACAAGGTCAATTCTGTCACCCTTGAACCAAAGAAGCCATCTTCCTTGTCACTTTACAAGTTGATTTTTCTTTTCTTAAATGTGGTGGTACTAGGGCTTGAACTTAGAACCTCATGCTTACTAGGCAGTCTCTCTACTCCTTGAGCCATACCTCTAGCCCAAGACATCTTTCTTAAGCCTGATGTCACCCATGCCTTTACACAGAAATGGGAACCTTGGGGAGTAAGCAAAACACATGATGCTGAGTGAAGTATCAGGATGTGCTACTATGTTATATAGTGTTCCTTCTGGTAGGATGGACACCTGAGAAGTAGGTCTATGAGAAACTGCAAAGCTTTAGCCTACCCCTGTGCCTGAACCCTGGGTCCTTTGCATCTTGGGACTTTGAAGCATCAATAAAGGATGAGTTCATGGAGCCCACTATTTCTTGTCAGATTGTCACTGCCTCATGACCTTCTAGATTTCTGCTGAGCTAAGGAAACATACTATCAATGAGCATTCATGAGGTAGTTTTTTTTCCAAGAAATCCAGATCCAGGATGGACTAGACCTATCTGAACTTAGGAGAAATGAATGAAAAGGCCCTTCATTCTAACAGATCTGGACTCAATTTGCAAGATGCCACTGCTTTTTACCTGTGCTCCTATGTCCAAAGACTCTATGAGGAGAAAATTATGTTCCCTTGTCAGCATCTCAAGTCATCCCTCTCCATGCCCAACACACATCTGGGCTTTTGTTCACACTATTCACTCTGCCAAGAATGCTGTTTCTACACCCTGGGATTCTCGTTTTGGTCCTTCAGAGTCCTCCAGGTAAAATGCACCACTTCTGTAACTCTAGTCAGGTGTCAGTCTCCTGCATGTTCTCAAATCATGTCACCCGTTTTTTTTTTTTGTCATAGAGTGAACACATGTGTTTCACCTCATTCAATACTGAGACATTTAAAAACAAAAGTTAGAGCCAGATGCGTGAAATTTCAGTGCTACCATTTTAGTATCACCAGCCAAGCAAGATACCTCACAGGTCATCTGCCATGTATTCTCCACCAGCAAAGCAAGACCTTCAGACTTCCTTTAGTCTATCTAAATTTTTACCATTTTCTCTTCTTCAGTCAAAGGCAGGCATGGCTGAATTACTTCATGCTGGAAAATAGAATCATAAGGCCCTTTCAAAATGGGAAGCCAGTTCTGAAGTGATATTATGATGAATATAAATTGAAATATCAGAAATATTTCAAGTTTATGTTAGAAATGCTCTTAGGTAGAAAATTCCAAAAATATGAAAGGATAGACATTGCTCAAAAATAATGTCACCAAGGAATCAGAATTCAGCAGAAATTGACATTGAATCTCTTCTGTTATCAAAAGAGACACAAAGTCACACAGCTACCTTTGTTGCTACTAAGTACTTAATTCTTTTGTTGTTAACAAGCCTCTTTGGGACACTCTTCTTATGAAATCCTATGACTTTCTGAATTGTATCATTATCTATGCTTTTCTAGAGTCTCTATTGAAAGACTATTCCTTATTGTTTGTCTAAAACCCTAATACAGCAGTAGTGAACATAAAACCCTGAACATTCCTCTGAAAAGTCCCAGACTCTGTCATTTCCCATACTAGACATATTGATGTTAGAAAAGAAATGGGTGAAGGATGAAAACTTCTGACCCACATCTTCATGCTGATAAAATAGGAAAATTAAACTTACTATTTCTCAGATCAATGTGCATTTAGTTAGAGATGGAGAAATAGGAAATACCAAATATTGAGCTATCACCTTTAAGACCATCCAAAATATGCCCATGGTGGAGGTGGGGGGAATCAAAGATGTTAGAAAAGGTACCATGGCAGCAAAGGGCCACTGTCAACTTATCCCAGACCTTCAGTATTGTAATTTTGATATTCTGCTCTATGAGGCTCTTGGATAGTGCGTCTTCCTCACTGGGTCTGTTTGCTTCCTTTTCAGGATTCATGTTACTGTACTAAGTTGTGCAGTAACTGCCAGTCATCACCCTTACGTCTACTCCCTTATCTCTTACATGCACTATCTCCTGCCTATAATTACTAATTCAGTACTGACACACTAGCAGGTTTTTGGTAACACAACCTACTTACAAATCACCAAGATAATGATAGAGCAGGTTGCCAGCATTCAAGAATCTTGGTCTTATTGCATGTGTAACAAGCCTAAGAGTTATTTATGAGCAAATATATGGCATTGACTATAAACTACATCTGCCATCTAAAGTGATTTTGATAATAAAAGGGACTATGATCACTTTTCAATATATTCCATTTTCCCAAAGAAAATGAAAAAGAAAGTTTGGTTTAAAATATATATTGACTGTTATCATTGCTAGTGTTAATAGTTGAATCCAAGAAATAATGCATACTTTTATGGGTACAAGATCAGTTAGAAATCCCTGGTAAGTTAATGTAAAGAAGCATATTTTGGGGCTGAGGATATAGGTCAGTGGTAGAGGATTTACCTAGCATGCACCAGGCCTAGGGTTTGATCCCCAGCACCATAGAAAAGATATTCTGATACAATGAATGACTACAGAGTGTTAGAATGATACAGAAACAGAAATGTTAAATGTGTTGGGTATGTCAATGTTCTTTGGCTATGCTTTTTAAAAATCTCTTATGTATTAGAGCAATTCCTCAAATGCTGCGTAAAATTTAAGCCAACTAGAAAAGAAAGATATATTTATACTTATTCATGAATGTAACACAGTTCTCTATCAACACAGAAATGCTTTGTCAATTGATTTGTTTGAAAAAGCACCTCACTTCTGATAGAATGCCTGTCATCAAGAATACAAATAATAAATATTGGAAAAGATGTGGGAGAAAGGAACCCTCATACACTCTGTGGGAATGTAAATTAGTCCAATATGGCGGCTTCTCAAAAACTAAAAGTAGAACTGCCATATGATCCAGCAATACCACTCCTTGAGATATACCCAAAGTAATGTAAGTCAGGTTACAATAGAGGCACCATCTTCTGTCATATCTATGAAGGGAAGGAAGTCAACTACAAGTGACTGCAAACACATCCAACACACATTTACAAGGGGAATTGTGAAAGTCCCGTCAGTCAAGATAGAAATCGTCTTTTTAAGAAAGTCACATGATATGTGCTGCACATACTCAATTTCATGGCCATCACCCTCTCATTCTCCATCTATATTCACAAATCACATAGTAATTCTGACACCTCACTGGAACTATTTGTTAAACTGAGAATAGTACATAAACACCCACCCTGTAGCTGATCACAACAATTACATATTGTACACGGGGATACTAGGAATTCTCATTACAAAATCCTTATAGTAGTTTCCATAAGAGCAACACCAGTTGTCCTGAAACTGAATAATGTTAAAAATGCATAATAAAATGTTCCATGTCTACTGGTATCTGGGAACTGCTATTGGGATGAACCTCACCAACCTAAATTTAAAAAGCGGAGTTGTTCTGAAATCATTTATGCCAACAATATTCAGTGGTAAATACAGTATTTACTCCTTTTACATCTGTAACCATCTACATGTTTCTATTATAAATATACTGTTGTCCCCAAAATACATGTCAATCCTCAAAGTGCAAAAAGGAGCACATAATATGCTTAATTTTAGTGATGAAGTAAAACCTTAAGACTTGTGGGAAAGTGGCATTTTTTTACAATAAATTGGACAGAGTCATGGGAAAATGAATCAAGCATACCTAATACTGAAGATAGCATAAATAAGAAGATCTAGGTTGTGATTAGTGTTAATGTTCACATGAGCATTTTTGTGACAGTAATGTAGCCTGCATCATGTGGTTTCAAATTACAGGTGCTCAGACCTAATGTCCATATTGCAGTGGAATATTTCAGAAATTTTAGAGTACTGAACACTATGCATCCTGAACATTCATGACATTTCCTGAATGGAGGTCCCCTGGGGACCATATACCATGGATACCAGATGTTCACACATATAATGAAATGGGAAAAATAAAACATGAATATTTTGAAAAATTCTGATGAATTACCTATTTTATGTAACAGATAAAAATTTACTAAGAAAAAGCAAGCCCCATAAGAAATGAACAGAGACCTTTAAATTTATGAATACTGGGGGCAGCATGCAAGATGACAGAATAGAACCAATTAGCTCTACTTTCTTCCTCCATAGGATGGGAGCAGTGCAACTGATATATAGTAGCTGATGGAGGTGAGTGCAATTGAGAATTGAAAGCATAGAAAATGCAATGTGGTGGACTGATGAGAATAGAGTGATTAATAAAGCAAGAGATGCAGAATGACCAAACTCCCAACACCTGGTACTATTGGTGGAAGGGGATCCTCCATTATGAGGGAGAAGATGGTGACAGAGTCACGTGTTGATACTAAAGCCTATAGCCTGCAGATGTACATTTTAACTAAATAGAAGGCCTAGATTTTACACCACAGGTTTTTGGAGAATGAACTCACTGAAGGTCTCAGCAAATCCTCAGTGTGCTATAGCCAGGGAATTGTGAAGGGTTTCATTTTGAGGGACTCAAGTGCCCTAGAGTTCAGCACACCCAGCAAAGTCATATGTCAGTGTCTCAATGCATGCCTTTTTTCACTGACTGGGTAGGAGCTGGCATTCTGAAATGATTGTAGCTTTGGAGGTTTTCTCTGACATAAAAACCCTTACAGGATGGGGCTGCATGGTGGATGACCTGTGACAAGAAGGGAAATGAAAGGTACAACATTTCGCCAGGCCTCGGGTCTGTGCTGTGGTGCTGTGAATTGACATCAGGTGTGCTTTTTTTCTCAAGGGGCACCTGTCCTGTGTATTACAGAAGTGGTTGGTTCAGTTCCTCTCCATAACCATGCAACATTCCAGCAATCTCCTGAGATTTGGACTTCTGCCACATCCCTGAGCACACAGTCTAAAAATGCCCAAATGAAAACATGCTTCTCTGGCATGGTCCACATTTTGAAAGAATTTAGTTAGCGAGAAAATTTTGTTCTGCAAGGCGCCATTGTCTCATTGAAGATTATGCCTGTAATCTTCAGTACCAGGGACTGTGGCTCTATGGGGTGCCATTTCAATGTTCAGTCAGGTTCTCAAGCTTAGAATATGCCGTACATTCTGAATGTGGGTGTTCATGGTAAATTTGGTGAAACAGTATACTTGTCTGTAAAGGGTTTGTTTCTTTTTAATGGGTGTGAGGTGTTTTTTTTTTAATCTACACTGTTGAATTCTTAGTACAATATAAGTGCAAAAGCTATAGTTCTCTTTGTACTTAAGAATTCTGTTCCCTTGTTAGCATGTTCTTACTTTTTTGGACAATAAAGGGTAGATCAGGTGTGAGAAATCCTTGTCTGTGAAGCCAAGTAAGTACCCGGTCCCAATATCTGAAGTGTGGCAACACCAGGCCTTTTCTCCTGGTCCAGTGAGTCCTCATCTGGATTGGCCTGGGAACCACCACTTTTCTGAGACTACAGCCTGTCTCCTTGGTCCAAAGATTGTGTAATTCTCTCAGCATAATCCTGGCCCCATTTCCAGATGGAAGAATCAGGGTCTGCTCTGAAAAAGAGGTTCAGTTTAATAACAATGAATCTTTAGGCTCCTCTGCGAAAGATCCAGGGAGGAGACCTGGCATATTAAGGGATGTGGCTGGAAGTGGTTAATTTTTTTCCTTCTACAATCCTGTTGATTTATTCTGTATTCAACTAACTAATGAATACATTTGTCTATCATAGTTAGAATAAAAAAAGTTAGAAAGAGCTAAACTTACATTGCTCATGAACATTTTTACAGCAGAAAACCATGTCTTGCAGGCTAACAACATAACTAAATGACAACATGGAATTCTATTCCTCAGAAAAATGAAATGATCTCTATTCATGAAAAGTTATTTTCTGTTTTTCTAGTTAACTTTTCCTTAACACTCTCCTTTAATTTGAGAATGTTGTAACATTTTCATTAAAATTCAAATATTGAAACAGAGAAGACAGCTGTCATTTAAATGTGAGTGTGTGGTAAGAATTTTGGGGCAAAACACAATGATGAATTGTAAGTATTGCATAATTACATTCTCAACTCATAATATAGACTGTAAGAACTTCTGTAGAGAATCGAGGACCAGAAAGTGCTTTAAAATGTAGAAGGTAATATTTTTGTAAATAAAAGAACTCTTAAGTTCTGGATCCAAATCTAGAAATAAATTCCATTCCTACTGCTAACTTGCTGCTTGAGTTTGGTTGGGTTGCTAAACTTCTGTGATCCTCCACAATCTGATCTATAAAATGGAATAAATCATACCTTCCTAGTATGTTCATATGTTATATATAAGATAGAATAAATGAAAGGTCTAGAAATGTCCCTGGTTTGGAGGAGACTGTCAGTAAATATTAGTTTTACTTAAATCCCTATTTTGCTCTGGCACTCTGCCAGGTAGGGGACAGATTCTCCTTTGGCTAGGCTGTCAGGGGGTGGATCTTGGATCAGTAGCCCATGAAAAGTACTGGAGTGGTGGACCTGTAAGAACTGAGTAATCAGAGGCTGGTCCAAGCAGGACACCCTGCTTAACACAGGAAATGCCTTCTAGGCTTCCCGATTTTCTGGATCATGCTGTACTGCAAGAGCAGCTCTGTGCAATGGAACATTTTCTAGCAGTATTGGTTTGGCATGCATGGAGTTGCTAAAGACAGATTTTATTTCTATGTGTGAATAAACTGTGAATGTCACAGAGAAAGAGAAAGACTCATGGAAGCTGGCTCATGAAGAATGGGTTTAGGAATATGGTATTTCTTTTTTTAAGAACTTTAAGGTGAATCCAAGTGAGAGTTCCTCTGTTGATTATAAAGGTGTTGTGTGATGCTATGAGGAGAGGCCAACAGACAGGCTATGTTCCTAGAATGAAATCCTTATGTGTTCTGCCACAGCACCAGGGTCTGCTGATCTATGGGTCACCATTTCAGTGTTCAGTCTGGTTCTCAGGATTAAGAATATGCTGTACTGCCTGAATGTGGGTTTTCTGTTTGTAACAGTCCCATAAAATAAATCAGCTCCATGACATCTTAGGAATGTGGAAGCCCCTGGGAGAAGCAGAGGACCAGGAGGTACAGGAGGCCCATGTGCACCAAGAATAGATCTATAGGATTCCACTATGAGCTGTGCTTTAGGTTAGGGTGGAATCCTTACACATATCTATCTCCTCCCACTCCAATGCTCAGGAGGCACCTGATTGCTGGACCCTGCTGTGCATCTCTCCACTCAGCCTTTCTCTATCAATAAAGTTTCCTTCTTGCCTACAGCTCTGGTGCTCCAGTCTCTTAATCTTAAGAGTGTTGGAGAGCAAGAGCCCTCTAACACATCCATGGACCCCCATAACATCTTGACAACACACGAAGAGGATGAAAGGTTGGTATCAGTTGTGCCTAACTGGGGACAGTTTGCCTGGGAGGTGACCATGATCATCTGACACTCTTGTGAACTCTGTCTTCTGGAAGAGTCCCTTGCTGCAGAATAGCTGAAAGCATAACTCTCGGCTTCCCCTTCCCGTCTTCCTTCTATCAATAGGGAGGTTTCTGCTGAAAGCAGAGGGGGGATTTTTTTTTCAATTTTTATTGTTTTATTATTCATATGTGCATACAAGGCTTGGGTCATTTCTCCCCTGGCCCCCACCCCCTCCCTTACCACCCACTCCGCCCCCTCCCTGTCTCCCCCACCCCCTCAATACCCAGCAGAAACTATTTTGCCCTTATTTCTAATTTTGTCGTAGAGAGAGTATAAGCAATAATAGGAAGGAACAAGGGGTTTTGCTGGTTGAGATAAGGATAGCTATACAGGGCATTGACTCACATTGATTTCCTGTGCGTGGGTGTTACCTTCTAGGTTAATTCTTTTCGATCTAACCCACTGAGCCTTCTGGCAGAATCCAGCACATCCTTCTCCAGAGTGTTAACATTCTGAGGTTGTCCAGGGGTTTATAAGGGACTGCCTTACTGCCACATGGGGGAGTCTGGACCCCCCCTCTGACTGCCAGGCTTTTCTCTCTTGCTCTCATTTCTGCACTATGACCCAGTGGCCCTTTTGCCCCTGACAACACTGGGTGACTTTCTTAAGGGATATATGGGAGGACACCACACCTGCATTTAGTAGGGAGATCATGAAATGCTTGTGCATTCAGGAACTCCCCTGCCCTTTTTGCTCCCCCGCTTTTTCTTGGATGATGTGTGCCCTTCTGACTAAATGCTGATTTCCAGGATTTTTATGACACCTCACTGAGCACTGATCTCCTTTGCACCCTCACTACCCTATATTTGCCCTTCGGGATTGCCCTAGGGAACGTATTTGCACTGTGGTTGTGGCATATGCCATTTGGGTCTTCTCCTGCATCCATCCTGAGTGCCTAGATTATATTCTCCCCAAACACCTCTTTTCCCCATGGTCTTATCCACAAGACATGATTAACCCCAGGCTCACCCAACACCCCCCTGCCCTTCTGGGCCCTCATGTCTCTCATTGAGCCCTTCCTCTGGCAAGCTTTCTTTGAGCTATATGCCTCCACTAACGGGAGACATTATAAGTATTTTGGCTTTAAGGCTGGCAGAATCACATGTGGTTGAGGCCACACCAGTAGGGTGACTGCAATGCACAAGGCCTTTTTAGCTTTTCCCTCAGTCTTAGTCACAGATTACAGAAGGGACAAAACAGAGGGGAGAGGAGGCTCTCCCCAGGAAGGGATTTCCTTATCGGGATGCTGATAAATACAAATACCCCCTCCATTGTAGATCACATGTTCTTTTTCCAAGTGGGAACTTCCTCTTTTCAGGTCCCAGAGGGGTCTCCCCTTGTCTGTCTGCTAAAACGCTGGAAGGACATTGATCCTGACAACCTTTGCAAAAAGGCTTTGATTTTCTTTTGCACTCAGGTCTGGCCCCAACCTTGGAGATCAGGAAATATGGCCCAATAGTGGAACACTTAACTACAATACTAACCTCCAGTTAGACCTGTTTTTCATGAGGGAAGGCAAGTGGACAGAAATCCCCTATGTGCAGCTGTTCTTTTTCCTTAAAGAACATAGTCAATTGGTGAAACAGTGAAAGGGAGGTGCTCAAACCCTGACCATGGTTTGTAAAAACATACCTAAAGAAGGGGATGCCTCTAAGGCACCCCCAGTTGCCCCTAAGAAAGCCTCTGCTCCCCTTCAGCCCAAGGGACGTGAGGGTGGCCACCCAACCCCCACAGCTCCCTTGCCTCCTTACTCAGCAGCTGTAAGCTGCTATCCCCTCCAACAGGGTCCCAGTGGGGAGGGAGGGCCACCCAGAAAGATTCCATGTCCCCTTCAGATTAAGTGACCTTTAGGAAATTAGACAGGACTTCAGCAGCTTTACCAATGACCCAGACCAATACTTTTCAGCCTTTATTACTGTTATCCAAACTTTTGAACTGGCCCAGAAAGATGTCATGGTACTCCTAGACCAACCCCTCACTTACTCTGAGTGACAAAGAGTCCTTGATCATGCCACTCAGGTGGCCAATGATTATCACCTACAAAAGTCTTCTGTTAAGCCCGCACTCCTAGAGGGGAAGAGGAGGACCCTGAAGACCTGTCTGGAGCCCAAACGGTCCCCAGGACAGAACCTGGATGGGACCCCTGAAGTGAGACCAATGAATGGCCTAGACACCATTTCATTCACCTCACCATTGAAGGTTTAAAAAGGTCTAAGGCCAAGCCTCTTAATTACACCCAGGTTACTGCTGTCCAACAAGGACCCAATGAATCCCACATGGCCTTCTTACAGCATCTTAAAGAGGTCATTACAAAACACCACAGTGGATCCTGAGTCACATGTTGGGGAGGTCCCCCTAAGAGAAAAATTCTTTACCCAGTTGGCCCCAGACATTCATAGAAAATTTCAAAAGCCTTGGCTGGTGGCCAAGGGCAACAAAACATTAGATCAGCTGTTACAGATAGCTACTTCTATATTCTACCATCAGGACCTTATTCAAAGAGAAAAAAAAGGCACCACAACTTAATGGCACTTAGAGAGTTCCACTCCTGATGGGGAACTCATGTCAGGACTTGCTACCATTGTGGACAGGAGGGACACTTCAAACAAGAGTGCCCACAAGGGGCACAGCAGAGGAGACAGCCCTGGCTCCCTCCAGGACCTTACTGGAAGTCACACTGTCCCTGGCTCCATTCAGAGAAGAGGCAAGATGGCTCCCTTGAGTGATGGGTTCAGTGCTTCCTTTCCAGGCTCTGGCTCTTGACATCCAGACCAAGGAGCCCAGGGTAGTCCTGACAGTTAAGAAGAACAAGGTCATTTCCTTTTGGATAGTGGATCCCGCTTCCCTGTAATTCCTTTCTCTCCAGGTCCCAGGTCTACCAACAAAGTCAACATTTGAGACATATTGCCCAGCCCTTAGAATAATATAAACCTAGCCTTTGTGATGCTCTTGGGGGAATCTCTACTGCTGTCACTCATTTCTGCTACTCCCTGAGACCCCTAAGCCCTTGTTGGGAAGAGACCTCCTGTCCAAACTTAAGCTCCAAATATTACTCTCCCACAGAGAATATTTCTGTATGCCCCTAATTGAGGAACAAGTGGGTCCATCAGTCTGGACAGATGGCTCCACCATTGGAAGTGCAAAACAGCCTCTCCTGTTTGGGTTCACCTAAAGGATCCCCTCCAGTTCCCTCACCCAAAACAATACCCCTTAAAACCGGGGTCTCTTGCCTATCATAAGTAATCTCAAATAAGAGGGCCTCCTGGTTGAGTGCTCTAGTCCCTACAAACTTGCAGTACAAAATGGTCCCAATAAATGGAGGTTGGTACAGACTTCTGACTCATCAATGAGGCTGTAGCGCTTCTACACCCAGTGGTACCAAATCCTTATACTCTTCTGGTTCAGATTCCCCCTGATGCCCAATACTACTCAGTTCTAGATTTAAAGGATGCTTTCTTCTGCATACCACTCCACACTGGCCGCCAACCACTCTTTGTTTTTGAGGATCCCACCAAACTGGAAGGACAACTAGTTTGGAAGGTCCTGCCGCAGAGGTTTCAGGATAGCCCTAACATTTTTGGGCAGACACTGGCATAAGATTTAATAGACTGGCACTCCCAGGGGGTTACTTTACTACAATACATACATGATCTTCTCCTTTGTGCTCCAACTGAAGCCACTACTTCCAGGGCCATAGAGCCCCTATGAAACTTCCTGGTGGTCAGGATAAAAGGTCTCCAGGGTAAAAAGTTCAGTTATGTAGCCCTAAGGTGAAATACCTTGGGTTCGTTCTTGAAAAACAAACTAGTTCCCTAGGCCCAGAGCAACTTCACCAATTGTAAACCATCCTCTCCCTAAAACCATTCAACAACTAAGGGCTTTTCTGGGAGTAACTGAAATCTGTCGAATCTGGATTCCCAGCTATGCTGATATTGCTCATCCCCCTATATCGCCTTCAGTGAGAGGCTCAACAACACTCACAATCCCTCCTTGAGTGGGACAAAGACAAGATGCATTTCTTAAGCTCAAACAGTCTCTTGGCTCTACCCTGGCCTTAAGCTTACCCAATCAAGACACATCCCATCTATACGTCTAAGAAAAAGGGGGGCTGGCCCTTGGAGTTGTCACACAACTTTGAGGAAACACTCCTCAATCTGGCAGTACAACTGCCTTTTGTACTCCCCAAACTAGACAATGTAGCTAAGGAATGGCCAGTATGCCTGAGGACCATCACTGCTGTTAGCATTCTGACAACTGAGGCTCAAAACCTTGTGTTAGAAAAACCTCTTACTGTTTACACTCCCATGATCTGGGAGGCATTTTAATCTCTAAGGGAGGATTATGGCTGTCTGATAACCAACTACTCAGGTACCAGACCCAGCTCCAAGATTGTCTGGGGATAACCCTCAAAACCTGCCCTAATCTCAACCCCGCTTCCCTCTTCCCCACAGAGGCAGATGTCCTCAGTCACTCCTATGAGAAAGTCTTGGCTGAAAATTACACCCCAAGCTCCTCAACAAGGCTGCACCAGATCCAGATCTTACACTTTTTAGTGATGGGGGCTCCTACAGTAATAACGGAGAGCGACAGGCTGGAGCAGTCTGCTCAAGTCTTGTAGGCAGAACCCCTTCCCCTAAACACCAGTGCCCAATTAGCTAAACTTATTGCCCTCACCAAGGCCTTACATCTCTCCCAGGGCAAAAGAGTCAACATTTATACTGACTTCAAATAAGCCTTTCTGATTTTACATGCCCATACAGCCATCTGCATGGAATGGGGAATGCTCACTGCCTCTGGGTCTCCCATCAAACATTCTTGGAAGATCCTAAAATTTTGGATGCAGTCCTCTTGCCACAACTAGTGGCAATTATCCACTGTCCAGGACACCAAAAGACTGATGACCCCATAGCTCTGGGCAATAAAAAGGCAGATGCAGCTGCAAAAGAGGTAGCTCAGTGACCCTACATCAGGGGTCCTTTTTTGTGGGAAGAATCTGTTCTCCCACCTGAAAGACCTCATTACCTTACCTCTGAGGCCCAAATGGTCCTGTCTCAGGGCTATCACCTGGACGACCAAGGATGGTGGTTCTCACCTGAAGACAAGCTTCTCCTACTCCAGAGCCTACAAGTGGAAGGTCCTCAAAACTTTACATCAAACCTACCACTTGGGAGTACAAAACACCCTGTCCTTGGTCAAATGCATGTCTAAGGGTATAAAAATTAGTGAGACCCTACAAGACATAATTAAGGGATGCGAGATCTGTCAGCATAATAATCCTTGCAACCTACCTCTGCCCCCTGCCAGGACTCAAAGAAAAGGTTCCTATCCCCAAGAGGACTGGCAAATTGATTTCAACCACATGCCAGTGAGTCCTCACTCCTGTTTCCTTCTAGTGCTAATGGACACCTATACAGGCTGGATTGAGGCTTTTCCTTGCCCCACTAAAAAGGCCTGGGAAGTGGTCAAGGTTCTAATTCAGGAAATCATTCCCTGTTTCGGTCTCCCTCACAGCCTCGAGTGACAACTTCCCAGCATTCTGAGCAGAAGTGACTCAGGGGGTATCCAAGGCCCTAGGGATAAAATATCACCTCCACTGTGTCTGGAGGCCCCAGTCCTCAGGGAAGGTGGAAAGGGCCAATGGATTAATCAAGTGCCACCTAGCCAAATTGGCCCTGGGAACACATCTTCCCTTCCCCAAAATTCTGCCCTTGGTCCTCCTCTGCCTCAGAAACACCCTGGGCAATCTGGGTATCACTCTTTCTAAGTCTCTTTATGGCTGTCCATTTCTCACTAATGAACGCATTCTGGATGGTGAAACAGCCAGACTTACCTCCCATATCACCCAGCTAGCTAAGTTCCAATAACTCCTAACCGAGTTACACCAAGGCATCTCTCATGCCCCCTCTTCTCCTCCACACTTTCATCCCAGTGATTTGGTGCTCATTACAATTCCTCATGTATCCAGGGAGCCTTCAGAGCCCCTATGGTTGAGACCATACCCTGTGCTCCTTTCCACCCCAACAGGAGTCCAAGGGGCTGCATGGAATCTTGGATCCACATCTCCAGAGTCAAGCTGTGGAACCCCTTAAATGACTCTTCTCTTCAAGATTCAACTCAGATGAAGCACAGCACTCATGCAAGCCTCTAGAGGGCCTCTGACACCTCTTCAAGAAGACCCCTCAGGACAAGTGACCTTGTCTGCCTTCTCCCTTTGGACCTCAGATTCTTGGAATACATAACCGTGAGACTCACTACGGCTCTCCTCTATATACTTAAACTCTTACTTTTCACTGTGACCCTCACCTGACCACCCCCATGTAGTGAATGTTTTATAACCACCTACACTGGGAGCTCCAGACATTCATACTTAACATCCTACACCCACCAACTGAGTGGATGTTACTTGGACAAATGTAACCCTCAGACTTGCATACACTCCAGTAAGAGGTACTGGAATTCTAGGAGTTTGGGAAACAAAGCAGGCTACATTTGCAATGGGAGGTTAGAAGAATGAGTCTGTTGGACATATCTGGGACACTGGGGAGTATCAGACAGTGGAGGAGTCCAGGACTTAGCCCCAAATAGCTTTTTAAGGAGACAATAAAAATCTCTCTCCCCCCAACCAAAGCCAATGGTCACTCAAGGCCCTGGTTTATACAGTGATCTCAGGGCTGACAATAGGAAAGAATCTCTTCATAGACCTGGCAGAGAAAATCATCAGAGAACTAAATGTCTCAAATTGTTGGATATGTGGAGGTGCCCTCATGAGTGAGAAGTGACCTTGGAAAGGGTCTAGTTTAAATGCTTACCGACTTCTGTTATGGAATCATTCTATAAATATCAAGTAGAGTGACGGTCCCCAATCCTGGATTCTCACATCAGAAGTAATCAGGGAGAATGTCTCAAAAAAATCTGGGCCCACATATGATAAATGGGTGGAAGAGACCTTTTGCTAATGGGTAATCTCTTACAATGGGACAAATGTAACCTGGTAACCTGAAAAGCCTACCTGGTACTGGGCATCGTCCACACCCAATAATGGCTCCCAGTGCTACAAATCTCTAACCAACCACAGCCTCTTAAAAACGCTCTACTAACAAGGTAAATCCATTTAGAGGTATCCCTGAGATTGGCAAATATTGGGATAACCTCACTAGCACTGCCCAAGGGTGTTGGAAAATTCCAGATGGGTTATTCTGGATATGTGGGAAATGGGCCTACTCCAGATTCCCTCCCACTTGAACAGGAAGTTGTACTATAGGGAATGTCCAGTCCGGGTATTTCCTTTTGCCCAACTGCCAAGGAAAACAACTGCGAGTCCCTCACTTTAAAACCCTGCTGGCAAGAACAAAGAGAAGTATAGCATAGGGGGAAATCAGAAGTGGGGAGAAGATAAATGACTCAGATGAAGGCCCATTATCACTTTGAAGAATGTGGGGGAGTCCAAGTCTAGGGATAATCTCACTAATTTGGACCTTAATTACCTCCCGGGCCTCATCAGAGAAGCAGGGGAATGCTTCAACCCACCCTTTACAGGTACTGTACCAGAACTAGGGGCATTCTAGATGGTGGGCCCCCTGGCAGGCATGTGAAATCAAGCTGCCAGTCCTCCTCTGGATATGATTCCCACCTCTGAGTTCCAGGGATAGGCAGGGCAGTCTTGTGGGGGTTGTTATGCTGACAGATTTCACATCTTCTAATAATATCCCAGAGAGTATCTCTGAGTTTTAACCCCTTGAATAACCTCCCTGCCAAGGAGAGTGTCATATAGGTGATGTAGGGTTTTTAACACTTTCCATTGGCTACTCTGTGGGAGAAATAATTTACCTTCAGGAGTTATCCACCATCCTCTATGATCTAAGCAATACTTTCTCTTTGAAGCCTGTGAATAGTACGTGAGTATTGAGGGCGTTCAGAAGGAAAAATGGATTGTTTCCACAAGAGAGGAGACTGAACATAAGACCTCCCCACAGCCTCCTTTGCTGCCATATCAGCTCTCTGGTTTCCCTTAGAAACTTGATCTTCTGACCTTTGATGTCTGGGGCAGTGAATTACTGCTATTTGCCTTGGAAGAAAAACTGCTTTTAAGAGATTTAGGATTTCCCTGGAATGTTTGATTGGAGCTCCTTCCGTAGTTAACAATTATCTGTCTTCAAAGTACTACAGGGGCATGTAGGACCAAGAAAGCATACTTAGATTCTGTATAGATGTTGGCAGTCTTTCCCTCAGATAGTTGTAATGCCTTAGTAAGAGCTATCAGTTCAGCCAATTGGGCACTAGTGGAAGGAGGCAGAGGTTCAGCCCACAGGGTCTCAGTGAGAGAGAACACAGATGTCCTTGCTCATCTAGTTCCCTCACAAGTGAATGAACTTCCAACATGTGACTAGAGTGAGGTCTGGGTCCAGAAGTGGCTGGTCAAGGAGGTCAGACCTAGCTGAATAACATTCAGCTAGCACCTCCTCACAGGAATGTATGAGTGGGTCCCTTTCAGTGGGGAGAAGTGATGCCGGATTTAGGGCAGAGCACACCTGAAGGCTTACATCTGGACCTTCTAATAATTGGGCCTGATACTTAAATAGCCTGTTGTCTGATAACCATAGCCCTCCTTTAGCTGTTAGAAGCCTTCCTAGATCATGTGGAGTATATATGGTTAAGGGCCATCCAAGAATTAATTTTTGGGCCTCTGGGATCAAGAAGCAGGATGCCACTAGGGCCCTTACACACCCAGACCATCCTTTAGCTACATTGTCTAGTTCTTTGCTCAGATATCCCACTGGTTGTGGAGGGGGTCCTTGGAGCTGGGGTAGTACTCCTAGGGCTGCCCCCCTTTTTCATAGACATATAGCTGGAAGCTGTCTTGGGTGGGCAAGCTCAATGCTGGGGCAGTTTGGAATGACCATTTGAGGGCCTGAAAAGCTTTTGTTTTCAGGGTCCCATTCTAAAAGGGATTGAGAGCCTTGCTATGCAATTTTTAGGAGCTAGTATAGGGGTCTGGCAATGGCTGCATATCTAGGGATCCAGATTCTGCAAAATCCTTTAACTCCCAAGAAAGCTCTAAACTGCTTTATAGTCTTGGGGAGTGGGAAATGGAGGATTGGGTTGATCTGCTCATGACTCAGGGAGCAAGTCTGTCCCTTTAAGATCATGCCTAGGTAGGTGACCTCAGGGAGGCATAATTGAGCCTTTTCCTTAGAGACTTTGTATCCCTGGGAGGCCAGAAAGTTTAATGGGACTCAGTTGCCCTAGAGATGAGGGGCTCTGTGGCTCCTCACAGAAGAAGTCACGAATATTTTGAAGAAGGGTGGCCTCACAGAAGAACTCATCCATACTTTGAAGAAGAACACTCTCTGGTTAGGGCCTGTCCAAAACATGAGGACCGTCTCTAAATATTTGAGTCAAAACTGTCCAAGTTATTTGTTGTGAAGGGTTAGTGGGGTCTTCAAAGGCAAACAGAGGCTGATTGTCAGGGTGCATAGGAATGCAAAAGAAAGCATCCTTTAAATCCAGTACAGAGTGATATTGGGCTTTTGAGGATATTTGAGCCCATAAAGTATAGGTATTGGGAACAACTGGGTGGAGGGGCATGACTACTTCATTAGTGAGCTGGAGGTCTTGAACCAACCTCCATTTGTTTGGCCCTTGCAGACAACAAGAATAGAGGTATTGTAGGGGCTAGAGCAACTAATTAGTAGCCCTTGTTGTTTTAAGGAATTTATGATAGGTAAGAGGCCTCATCGTCCCTCAGGCTTGAGAGGATACTGTTTTTGATGTGGAAACTGTCAGGGATCTTTGAGTTTTATTTGAATTGAGAGGGCCATTTTGTCTCACCCTATAGTCACTCCATCAGTCCACATTGTGGGATCTACTTGTTCCTGAAGAAGGAGGCAGCAGAGATAGTCGTCTGGGGGGAGTAGAATTTGAGCCTTTAGTTGAGATAGTAAATCCCATCCCAGCAGGGGCACTGGAGTTCCAGGGACTTTGAGAAAAGAGTGACAGAAGTGGAGGTCAGAGGCTGAGTAAAATAGCACTCTTGCAGCTGGCCAGATATGTCCTGAACAATAACCTTGTTATTGGACTGGGGACCACGAGAGAAAGTAAGACAGAGAAACAGGCTCCACTGTCTAAGAGGTAAATGAGCTTTTGCTTCTCTACCATTATTGCTGCCTGAGGCTTTTCAACATTTATGTTAAGAAGTGGAGCCTCGACAGGAGGCCCTGGAACCCATCAATCCATAGGAGGTGGCACCCCATCTTGCATCTGGAGATGGGGGCGCTCAGACCTCCAGTGATTACCTTTGCAGAGAGGACAGGATCCTGGTTATAGTATACAAACATGGCTAGTTACATTAGTTGGTCCAATTCTTTTTCTCCTTCAGCCACAGACTTTTGGAGTTTTCTACAGATATCTGGGGCTGATTTAGTTAGAAATTTAACTTTGAGGAGAACCTCTCCCACCTGTGACTCTGGGTCCACTGTGGTATGCTTTTTGATAGCATCCTTAAGATGCTGTAGAAAGGTAAGGGGATCTTGTTCAGGTTCTTGTTGTACTACAGTCACCTGGGAATAGTTTAGAGGTTTGACTTTAGCCCCTTTTTAGCCCTTCCACTATAAGATGGATGAAGTGGCATCAATGCCATTCATCCCCCTCACCATTTTGATCTCAATGTGGATCTGCCAAGGGGACTGCCTGTGCCCCTGTGGGTATAGGCATATTCATTCCCTCATTTCCAGGTGCCATGGGTATTGGGGCTCATTGTAAATGGAAATCGTCTCCACCCTGAGTGGGTTGGAATAGGACCTGTTGCTTTTCTAATGAGGAAAAAGTCTGGTCTAATAGAAGCATAATATCCTTCCATGCCAGTTCAAAGGTTTGGATCACAGAGATAAAGGCTTGGATGTATTTGTCTGGGGCATCAGTATAGCTACCCAGATCCTTTTTAAAATCTTCCTTAGATCTGATTACTGGAAGGGGACATAGAGTCACCCTCTTCCTACCATGGCCAGTTGAAGTGGGAAAAATCCATATTAGTGCCTACATTAGAAGAAACAGACTTCAAAATTAAACAATGTAATGGTGCAACTTGAGCTCCTAGAAAAATAAGACCAATGCAAACCCAAAACCACCAGACAGAAACATTACAGATCAGGGATGAGATCAATGCAATTGAGACAAAAAAAAAAACTATGTAAAGAATCAATGAAACAAAAAAATTGATCCTTTGAAAAGATTAACAAAATCAACATACCCTTAGCCAACATGACAACATGGAGGAGGAAGAATACCTAATTAATAAATCAGAGATGAAAAGGGGGACATAACCACAAATACTAATAAATACAGAGGATATTTAAAGAAAACTTATATTAAAATTATATTAAATAAACTGGAAAACCTAGAAGAAATGGATAAATTTCTAGATGCAATAAACAACCAAAACAAACAACAAGATATTAATTATCTAAATAGACAAATTAAAAGCAATAAAAATGAAGCAGTAATAAAAAGACCCCTATAATGAAGAAACCAGGACCTGATGGATTCATGGCTGAATTGTACCAAACCTTTAAAAATTTCCTCAAACTTTTCCAGGAAATAGAAAGGAAAGGGACACTACCAAAGTCATTCTGTTAAGCCAGCATTACATACCTTCCAAAACCTAATAAAGATGCAACCAAAAAACAGAATGATAGACCAATAGCTTTAATGAATATAGACTCAAATATTGTCAATGAACTACTGGCAAACAGAATTTAACAACACATCAGTGTGATAATACACCATGACCTAATTAGTTTCATTCCAGGGATCAAGAATGGTTCATATGCTAGAATGGTTTACATATGTAAATCTGTAAATGTAATAGAGCATATAAATAGAAGAAAGGACAAAAGCCACATGATCCTCTCAATAGATGCAGAAAAAAGCCTTTGAAAAAATTCATCACCCTTTCATGATAAAAGCTCTGAAGAACTAGGAATAGATGTATTTTCCTCAGCATAATAAAGGCCTTGCCAACAATCTTATATTCAACATCATACTAAATGGAGATTAACTGAAGCCATTCCCATTAAAGTCAGAAATGCAACTGTGATGCCCACTTTCCCCTGCTCCTATTCAATATAGTTTTTGAATTCCTAGTCAGAGCAATAAGACAAGAGCAAGAAATAAAAGATTCAAATTGGGAAGGAAGAAGTCAAACTATCCTATTTGAAGATGACATGATCCTATGCTTAAGAGACCCTAAAAACTCCAGCAAAAATTATTAGAAATCATAAACACTTTCAGCAAAGTAGTTAGATACAAAATTAACATACACAAATCAGTAGTCTTCCTATATATGAACAATGAACCGTCTGAGAAAGAAATGAGGGGAAAATCCCACTTACAATAGCCTCAAAACAATAAAGGAAACCAAAGACAGCTTTAAGGACAGCTATAAACTACTGAAGAGAGAAATCAAAGAAAATATCAGAAGATGGAAAGATCTCTAATCCTCGGGGATTGGTCGAGTCAACATTGTGAAAATGTCCATACTACCCAAAGGAATCTACATGTTCAATGCAATCCCTATCAATATTTCAATGTCATTCTGCACAGAAATACAAAAAATCAATCCTGAAATACATATGAAAACACAAAAAGACTTTGAAAAGTCAAAGCAATTGTGAGGAAAAAGTCAATTGAGGAAGGCATCACAATTCCTCACTTCAAACTATACTACAGAGTCATGAAAATACAAACAACATGATCTTGTCACAAAAACAGGAAGACCCATGGATCTGAATAGAAGACCCAGACATAAACCCACACATCTATATCCAACTGATCTTTGACAAAGGATACATTAACAGGCAATGGAGAAAAGACAGCCTGTTAGGCAAATGTTGCTGGGAAATCTGGATATCCACATGTAGAAGAATGAAACTAGTTCCCTGTCTTTAACCCCATAACAAAATCAACTCAAAGCCAATCAAACACCTTAATATAGGTCTGAAACTTTTCAAAAAAATAGTCCAAGAAGTAGTAGGAAATACAGTGGAACATATAGTTAAAGGGAATGACTTCCTAAGTAGAACTCAAAAGGCTCAGCACCTAAGAGAAAGAATGAACAAATGGGACTCTATCCAACTAAAGAACACAGCAACAGAAACACTCACCAGACTTGACAGACAGCCAACACAATGACAGAAAATTGTTGCCAGCTACTCAACTGATAAGGGACTAATATCCAGAATCTGCAGAGAACTGCAAAAATTCAACTCCCAAACAGTCAACATTCCAGTGAAGAAATGGGCACACAAACCAAATAGGGAATTCTCAAAGGAAGAGTTTCACATAAACATTTACACAAATTCAAGTGTGACCATACACAAGTGCATATATATATATATATATATATATATATATATATATATATATAACATGTGCAATAGCAAAAGTACTCTGTTGTACTGGGCTAAAGAGGGAAAAGAAAAGAGAATGATAGAGTATCAGTTACATCATAAAACATAACATCTGTGAAAGTAGAGAATATAGGATGTGTATTGAAAGCTGTTGATAAGGGGGGAATGTAAAGAGGTATGGGAGAGAAATGGAAGGGGTGAATGGACCAAAGTAATGTATACCCACAGTGAGGTTAAATTGAGAAACCTCTGTGAAAATCAACATAAATATTTTAAGTGAAGTTAGGCTCAGAAGGCCAAAAATCACATGTGCTCCATCATATGCAGATGATACACCTAAAACAATATTATTGGACATGAGTCACACAGTATGGAGAGACCACACATGGGAGCAATAGAGAAAGGGAAGAAAACCTAAAAATTTAAATGTGGTTATTATGGTCACTGTATAGAAGTGAATACAGCAATCTTAAACTGGAAGAGGCCACTATTGAAAGGAGATGAGGAATTAGTGAAGAGGTCTGGTAGAAATGAACCAATATGGGTTGTAATACATATATGCATGGTAACAGCACTAGGGATTTCTCTGTATAGCTATCGTTATCTCTTATGTTCTCTCTTCAACAATGTTGGAGAGCAAGAGGGCGGAAAAGCTTCTGCCCAGAATGGGGAGAGGGTAGGTGGCCCAAAAATTGTATACACATGTAAGTAAATGTAAAAATAATAAAATAAATTTTTTAAAAGATAGTACTGTAAAATAGATTCAGTGTGTGTGACAGTCATACTTGTTTAAGAGTGGAAGGTAAATGAAGGAGATTAAGGTGAGAGTATATGGTTGATGAATCTCATATACTTACATGACATTAACAAAGAAACCTCTTGCATTGCTTTAAGTAAGGTGGGTTTGTGAGTTGAGTGGGAGAGAGGATGTGTGTACTATAAGTAACATATAACATAACCCTGACTGGAATTGTCACTATAAATTTGCCCCCTGTATAACAAATACATCCTTATAAAAATTTGTAAAAAGTAAAAAGTATGACAGCTGGGCATCAGTGGTGCATACCTATAATTCCAGGTACTCAGGTTGCAGAGATCAGGAGGATCCCAATTTCGATGACAAATATTTTGTGACACCATGTCTTTTTTTTTAATTGTTGAAGTTTTATTTACACCATGAATGGAAACCCATATCTCACTTTCTTTTTTTTTTCATTTTTCTTTTATTATTCATATGTGCATACAAGGCTTGCTTCATTTCTCCCCCATGCCCCCACCTCCTCCCTTACCACCCACTCCGCCCCTTCCTACCCCCTCAATACCCAGCAGAAACTATTCTGCCCTTATTTCTAGTTTTGTTGTAGAGAGAGTATAAGCAATAATAGGAAGGAACAAGGGTTTTTGCTGGTTGAGATAAGGATAGCTATACAGGGCATTGACTCACATTGATTTCCTGTGCGTGGGTGTTACCTTCTAGGTAAATTCTTTTTGATCTAACCTTTTCTCTAGTACCTGTTCCCCTTTTCCTATTGGCCTCAGTTGCTTTAAGGTATCTGCTTTAGTTTCTCTGCGTTAAGGGCAACAAATGCTAGCTAGTTTTTTAGGTGTCTTACCTATCCTCACCCCTCCCTTGTGTGCTCTCGCTTTTATCATGTGCTCATAGTCCAATCCCCTTGTTGTGTTTGCCCTTGATCTTATGTCCACATATGAGGGAGAACATACGATTTTTGGTTTTTTGAGCCAGGCTAACCTCACTCAGAATGATGTTCTCCAATTCCATCCATTTACCAGCAAATGATAACATTTCGTTCTTCTTCATGGCTGCATAAAATTCCATTGTGTGACACCATGTCTTGAAAAAGCCCTTCAAAATAAAGGTCTTGTAGAGTGGCTCAAGTTGTAGGGCCTGAGTTCAAACCCAGTATGGCAAAAAAAAGAAAGACAGGAATGACCCAAATTAATAAAAGTAGAACTGAGAAACACATAGTATGTGTGTATTTAATGTATATAAATTTCTTCAGCCAGTATGACTTTTAATTCCACATACTTGGTTCACATAGTATCAAATCACCATATTTTTTTCTTATTATTTACACTATTTTTCCTTTACTTGTGTTCTGGGGTGGTACTAGGGTTTGCTCAAGGGTGCATTAGGCAGGTGTTCTACCACTTGAGCTATGCCCTCATATTTTTCTTTTCATTAATTTTCAAATAGGGTTGCACTTTTATACTCTGATGCCTTCGATCTCAATCCAAATATTTAAGCCTCTCATGTATCTGAGTTGACAGGGATGTCATTTTGTTAACAACATTTTGTTAAGTGAGATGTGGTATCATGGACTTTGAGCCTAGATTAGTCTTGAACCACCATCCTCCCAATCTCTGCCTCCTAAGAAACTTGAATTACATTGGTGATCCACCATGCCTGACTTCCTTTACTTCTTTTAAGGGATTAAATGTCCTTACTGTAACCTAAACTTGACATTGCCTTTTAATGACTGATAGTCCTCAGTAAATGTATCTCATAACTCTTAATGACTGTGGCTTCACAATACTAAAACTTTACTCAAAAGAAGCAAAGTCAGCTTCTTTGGAAATGATGCATACCAAGGTTTATCATGATGCCACTCACAGAAACTGAGTTATGGAATCAGCCTAGCAGGTCAACAAGAGATGAAAGGACAATGGTAAATGTACACAATAGAGTTTGAAACAGCCAAGAAACTAGAACAGAATTATATTGTATGCAGGAAAATGAAAGGAACAGGATATTTGCTTTAAGCCAAATTGGTCAGGTTCACAGACACACATACACAATATGTTCTACATTGCTTGGGACTAGAGAGAAATATTGCATGATGAGAAAAGGAATAATATTCATGATGTGGACGTGAAAGGGGGAGAAGGAATTAAGGAAGGATTACAGAGGGGGTGAATATTACATACACAATATGTTCTACATTGCTTGGGATTAGAGAGAAATATTGCCTGATGAGAAAAGGAACAATATTCATGATGTGGACGTGAAAGGGGGAGAAGGAATTAAGGAAGGATTACAGAGGGGGTGAATATTGCCAAATTCCATTATTTCCATTTCTCTGGATAGTATACTAAATTCTCCTACATGCTATAATCAATATGCACTAACAAAAAGTAAGAAAAACTCCTCTGGATGGACATTTTAACTTACTGTACCTAGGTGAAATTCTTGTCAGTTATAAAAGAGTTGGAAGTATGACAATGTGCTTCTCCCAGTTAAAGAAGGGTAGTTAACTGGAGTAAGAAATAAGTTTATGAGGATATTGTAGCAGTAGAACATCCTGGAAGTGTTTGGTGCATTTTGAAATTACCAGCTCTGCAGACATATAAGATCTTAATGTTCATAATTTACTTTATTAAAACAAATACATTCCATGCTTTATCATCAAAACATGTCCCAACATAAAAGTAATAGTGGAGGGTTCATTATTCTCTTGTTCATAGAATCTTGAAAGTCATTGTTTATTTAGTACACAAAGCACTTTTCTCTTTAGCTAACTTTTCAATGTTTAATAATGATATGAAACCAGTGGATACCAGAGCAGAAAGTGTGTTTTGCTTAAAACTATGAGAATCTATTTTCAGAGCTGTATTATCTTTTCAGAGAAACGAAGGAGAAAGTTCCTATGAAAGCCACACCTTCACAGATGTCCCGTTTATAACATCTTGCTTTAGTGTGTTACATGGCAAAATGTATGAGCAAACATGTCATTAGGAAGTGAAGACCATAATTTACATTGTAATTCACATTTTTAGTGGCATATGTTTGGTTTGGACAAACAAATAATAGCATGTGTCCAGGACGACAGCATCATACAGAAGAATTTCGCTGTTCTGAATTATTTTGGTTCTCTTTGTGTATTAGGATCTGTTTAGGTGGTTAATATCCTCTTGATTTAGTTTCAATAGTCATAAGCATCTAGAAATTTGTCCATTTATTCAAGATTTTCTAATTTATCAGAATATAGGTTCTCAAAGTGTACTCTGATGATTTCCTTAGTGTTTGTTGTTATCTCGTTTTCATTTTTGATTTTTCTAATTTAGATCTTTTCCCTCTGGATTTTTGTCAGATTTACCAGGGGCTTGTCAATCTTGTTGATTTTGTCAAAGAATCAGCTTTTTCATTGATTCTTTGTATTTTTTTTTTTGGTGACTAGTTCATTAATTTTGGTCTTTATTTTTATTATTTCTCTCCTGCTTGTTTTCACTTTTGCTTGTTCTTGTTTTTCTAGGAGTTTGAGATGAAGCATTAGATCATTTATTTGGGATCTTCCTTCCTTTTAATATATGCACTCATGGCCATAAACTTTCCTCTTAGGACTGCCTTTTCTGTGTCCCATAAGTTTGGTAGGTCGTGTTTTCATTTTCATTAAATTCCAGAAACCTTTGATTTCCTTTCTTATTTCTGCTATGACCCACTTATTGTTGAGACATGTGTTACTCAGCCTCCAATTGTTTGCATATTTTTGCTATTGTTTTTGTTGTTGAGTTCAAATTTTAATGCAGTGTGATCAGATAGAATGCAGGGGGTTATTAGCATTTTCTTATATTTGCTGAGGCTTGCTTTGTGCCCTAAGATACTATCTATTTTGTAGAAAGTTCCATGGGCTGTTAAGAAGAATGTATATTGTGCTATTGTTGTATGAAATAAGATGTAGACATCAATTAGGTCCATTTGGTTCATAGTGTCCTTTAGCTTTCTGCTTTTTCCAGTATGGTGTTATGTAGGGGGGCTTTCCATGGGCTAGGGATCCAAGATGTCACAGAGTTTGATTCTGATTGATGCTCTGTTTTCTTCTTGTTAGGAGAAGAAAAACGAAAAAAAAAAAAAAAAACAAGAGAAATGGCTGAGGGGCTTTTTCCCAGAGCTGTGGGCCATGCACACCTTGATAGCTGTGCCGTGTGGGATTTTTATGGCAATTAGGTGCAATTAAAGCCTGATTTAAGAGTCAGTCTTTGGATTTTATCTGCATCTAATGAAATGGTGGTATTATTTTGGCTAGGAGCAATCAAAATTACCCAAGTGTAGACCCAATGTCTCAAGTAAGTTTCTGGAGTCACAGAGCTTAGGATTTCTGATTCCCTACCCTAGCTACCACTTTGGGTCTCTCTCCTACTTTCTCTCAGGTCTCCCACCTCAGTGTAATTCTGCTTGCAAAGGGTAGAAGAGTATTCTGTTTCCATTCTATTTATCTTTCCCTTTCAGGACTGAAAATTTCCACTTTTCTCCATCATCACTCCATCTCCCAGTCTGGACAGTGAATGATCAACAGAGGTTACTGAGAAAAAAAAATCCCAGTTATTTGCATAAGTTGTATAGTAAGAGGCTACAATTTTTCCTTCATAAGATGAATGGTTATAAGGTTTCTTTAATAAAGATAATTCCTAATATTCTTAGAGAAGGACCAGTATTTTAGACATTATTTATGGGAAGCTTTCTTACTGTAAAGACCATGCTACTCTTTCAAGCAATGTCCATGTTATTATTTGATTCCATGGGTACTTCATGAATCTGGGAGTTACCAGGACGCAAGGAATAAGAGGCCCACACTGTTAGGTTCTTATTCCTTAAGTTAACTCTGTCTCACTCGTACAGATGCACATCATCAGGGTTTGGATATTATCAATGTCAGGGCTACGGAAGAGGCACTAATGAATAAAATGGTAGAGTAGAATTTCCACAATCTATTTGTACTTCTACCAGAAGAGAAAATGTCACTGAAAGTATCAGTTGTTTGCTTCCTTTTTCAAGCTGACATGACAAGAATTGCCTCTGCCCACCTTTGGTACAAGAAATGTCAGGGCTATGATTTAGTCACTTCTCTGATGTAAACTTGTACCTCTCTCATATGCCATGTCTAGATGTTTGTCTGATTATCATGCTTATTAACCAACAAGTTTTACATGATTTTTCCTTCCTCTTACTTTATAAAAGATATTTTAATATCTTTGTCATTGTGCTTATATAAACACATTGATAATTATGGCTTGTGCTGATGGTTGTACCCTGATTAGTGTTAAATCTGCAAGATTTGTTGGTGTTTGTCAAGGAAATGAAGTCTGAATGTCTTTAGACATAGTGTAGTAAAAATTCATGAAAGGTATACATGTTAAATTTAGTCATCAATGAGGAAAGAGTCCTTTGGCCACCAGGGCTGGTGCTAAGATATATCACACTTGATTTTCATAGCCACAGACACCTATTCAGTCTAGGGAGGAGGATAGGTAAGCCCCAGGCCCTCTCCATGGATGTGTTGATGAAATCTTACTCTTAACCCTAGTCAGTTCAAGGCCTGTTTAAAGGACCTTCCTGTCAGATTTGAGCTTTGTGCTAACAGAGCTGTCCATTTGTAATGGGTGTTTGGTTGATCCATTTGTATGGCCCAGGATTCTGAGAAAAAGCTCAAAGCTACCTTTCATACCATGCTCCACATCTAACACTGTCCTATCAAAGATTGGGAAAATGATTGTGGAGGCAGTGTATTTACCCACTGGCCTCAAACTGTTCTATATTCTCAATCTAAAGGATTGAGTGTAGGGATCATGGTGTAATCATGGTGTATTTCCTAATGCTGGGTTTCACCATGGTGGTCTTCGAACTGATATGTAATTCAGTGGCATGGATGTGATCCATTCCTTCTCACCCAGATGAAGGTGCTCTCTCCATGCTGGGCTACATGGATTTTGTGGAAGGAAGTTACCACAAAACTACATTCTCCTGCATTTTTAATCCATCTCATTTAGTGTTATATAAATTAGAACCATAGGCCTTCTCCTGAACATTCAGCTATTGTTTTGGTAGATGGTGAATGAAGAGCTGCTCAATTTGGTGTGTCTTTAAGGAGAGCTGTCTAGAGGGTCTTTTTAAACTGCCATCTTAGTCTACTTCTGGCTGTTCATCATTCATTAAGATATGGTCTTATTCAGCTTGACCTACAATGAACCACATATCATAACTGGATGGCTTATTGTTCACATGTATTGAACTAGAAAGACAAAATGGGAGGATTCCAAGATGGCGGCTAGAGGGAGGAAGCAGAAAGCGAGCCTCCTCTAATGAAATCTTGGAGAGATGCTGGAGACACACTTTGCAGGCAAAATCACTGAGAAGAGGCAAAACTTTGACCCCTCCACACCTCCAGCTGGCACAGAGAACCTCCACTTCACATTAAATGGAGAAACCAGGGGGGCCCCCAGGCCGCCATTCGCCCACACCCAGACGGCTTGGGAAGACGTGGACCAGGTGAGCTTCATGGTACTGCAGTACTCCCACAGACAAGCCTGGGCCAGAGCAGCATAGCCCCTGGACAGACAGATCCCCACCCAGGGAACAAAAGAGAAACTAAGTAATAAGCAGTAAGAACAATAAAGACACACGGGAAAGAGGGTGGGGCACATTGAACGAAGAAGATTGGGGGAAGGGAATCCATCCCGGGACTGTAAATAAACAAGCCAGGCAGGCCGGAGAGGCTCTGGCAGGAGCGGGGGTGCACGCCCAGAAACCAGGAGCGGGAAAGCTTGTGAGAGTGGCAGAGGGAGGAAAACTCCACAGGAGAGGAGGGAAGACCCACTTCCCACATGAGCTTTAAACAAACATGGCAGCTGGCAGGAGCAGCAGCACTGCCCAGTAATTAGGAGCAGGAAAGCCTGTAAAAGTGGTGGTGGGAGGAAAACTGCACAGGAGAGGGGGGAAGATCCACTTCCCACATGAACTGTAAATAAACACGCAGGCTTGAGAACACGGGTGCAGTGTCACCTTTCCCAGTGCTTGGAAAGGGGAAAGCTTGTAGCAGAGGCTCACAGGAAAACTCTGAGTAAACAATGCCTGCAGGGCCAGGTGAGTGCTAAGCTCACCCCAGAGAACTGCATAAATAGCGCCTCCAACGACAGCAGGCTGACAGCAACGGGCAGGCAAGGCACAGCTGCAGATACCATTCTCAGAACTGTCTCTACACTCTTTTTTTTGTTTTTTTTCTTTTTTTCTCTTTTTCTCCCTACCTTTGATGAGAGAACAACCGAATTACACCTGCATGCTGAAAAACTTACTGAAACTATAATGCATTTGAACTTGGGACACTTGGTGGGGTTTTTATGTGTGTGTGTACTTTTGTTCTACTTATGCATCCCCTTTGATGAGACAACTACAGAACAACATCTGAGGCACCATTTCCAGGATTGGAGACTGAGATGGACACCCAAATTATTGAGGCTGAAACTTCATTGCATTTGAACTTGGAGGTGTTTTTGGTTTTTTAAAAAATTTTTCTATTTTGCATTTTATTTTATTTTATTTTTATACACAGATATTTCTTTCATTTACCTATTTTTTATTTTTATTCTTATCTTTTTTTTTATTTTCAATCCTCTCTCTGTCTCTCTAATGCCTGTTCAGCTTACTGTCAATTAGTACACTAACGCTCCCTGTTTATCCCTTTGAAACTTTCTTGTCTGATTCCTTGTTCTGTTTTCTTCTTGTTGTCTGTTTATTTACTTTTCACTTTCCTTTAACTTCTTGCTTTCCATCTCCGCTCACCATTACATTCTAAATATTACCACTGTTATTATTACAAGCTAGAAAATACTTAATTGCACACAGTACAGGGACAGTAACAACACCAAAAACAATGACGGGAAGACAGAAAAAACAGGGAAACCAGTTTCCCCACAGCAAAAAATTAGTACAGGAACCAGAGGGGAATGAAGAAAACAGAAACTCAGATCCAGACTCCAACAAAATGAAGATAAATTCTGCCAAAGGACCCAATGAAGCCCACAAGAATAATTTAAAAGAAGACATACTACAGGTACTCAATGAGAATTTTATAGAGATGATACTGGATAGGGTCAACCAAAATGTACAGGAGACACTCAAGAAATTCCAAGACAATAAAAATAGAGAATTGAAAAAGCAAAAGAAGAAATAAGAAAACCACAGAAGCATTGTATAAACACCAAAGTGAAAGAGACAATACGAAGAATAAACAGATAAATGAACTCATGACAAAAATAGACAACATTAAAGAGGAAACCACTCAGGATATGGAAAACCTCAGAAAAAAGAATGAAACAGAACTGCAAAACAAATCGGAAGGCCAATCCAGCAGAATAGAACAAACAGAAGACAGAATCTCAGAACTTGAAGATGAAATGGTAATTAAAGGAAAAACCAAAGGACTATTAATTAAACAACTCAAGACCTGTGAAAAGAAAACGCAAGAAATCACCAACTCCATCAAAAGACCAAACTTGAGAATCATGGGCACCGAAGAAGGAGAAGAGGTGCAAGCGAATGGAATGTGTAATCTATTCAACAAAATAACAACGGAAAATTTCCCAAATCTAGAGAAAGATATTCCCATATAGATGCAAGAGGACTCCAGGACACCAAACAGACCAGATCAAAATAGAGCTACCCCACGACATATCATCATTAAAACAAGTTCAGAAACTAGGGAAAGAATATTGAAGGCTGTAAGAGAGAAAAAACAAGTAACATACAAAGGTAAACCCATCAAAATCACAGACTTCTCAACAGAAACACTGAAAGCAAGAAGAGCATGGGGTGAGATCTTCCGGGCACTGAATGAAAATAACTTCAAACCAAGGATACTCTACCCAGCAAAACTATCATTGAAAATAGAAGGAGCGAGAAGGAATTCCAAGATGGCGGCTAGAGGGAGGAAGCAGAAAGCGAGCCTCCTATAGTGAAATCTTGGAGAGACGCTGGAGACACACTTTGCAGGCATAATCACCGAGAAAAGGCATAACTTTGACTCCTCCACACCTCCAGCTGGCGCAGAGAATCTCCACTTCACCTTAAACGGAGAACCAAGGAGGGCCCCCGGGGCCGCCAGTGGCCGGCGCCCATACGGCTTGGGAAGACGCGGACCAGGTGAGCTTCGCGGTACCGCGGTTCCCCCACAGACAAGCCTGGGCCAGAGCAGCATAGCCCCCTGGACAGACTGACCTCCACCCGGGAAAAAAAAGAGAAACTGAGTACTAAGCAATAAGAACAGTTAAGACACACTGGAAAGAGGGTGGTGCGCCCTGAGCGCTGAAGACTGGGGGAAGGGAATCCTTCCTGGGACTGTAAATAAACAAGCCGGGCAGGCCGGAGAGCCTCTGGCGGGAGCGGGGCACGCCCAGCAACAATTAGCAGGACGCTTGTGAGAGGAGGGAAGACCCACTTCCCACGTGAACTGTAAATAAACATGCAGGCCTGACAACGCTGGGGAGTGTCACCTTTCCCAGTGCTTGGAAAGGGGAAAGCCTGTGGCAGAGGCCTCCGCACAGGAGAACTCTGAGCAAACAAAGCCTGTGGGACCTGATGAGTGCTAGCTCACCCCAGAGATCTGCATAAATAACGCCGCCAGCTACAGGCTGAGAGCAGCAGGCAGGCAAGCCACAGTTGCAGATACCACTCTCAGAACTGCCTCCAGACGCTTTTTTCTCTTTTTCTCCCTACCTTTGATGAGAGAACAACCGAATTACACCTGCAAGCCAAAAAACTTACTGAAACTGTATTGCATTTGAACTGGGGACACTTGGGGGGGCTTTTTTTTTTCTTCTCTGTGTGTGTGAGTGTAGTTTTGTTCTACTTTATGCATCCCCTTTGATGAGACAACTACAGAACAACATCTGAGGCACCAACTCCAGGACTGGAGATTGAGACGGACATCCAAATTATTAAGACTGAAATTTCATTGCATATAAACTTGGAAGTTTTTTGGTTTTTTTTTTTTTTTTTAATTTTCTACTTTCCATTTTATTTTAATTCATTTTTATAAATAGATATTACTTTCATATACTTATTTTTTATTTTTTTTTATCTTTGATTTTCAATCCTCTCTCTGTCACTCTATTGTCTGTTCAGCTTACTGTCGATTAGTACACTAACACTCCCTGTTTATACCTTTGAAACTCTCTTGTCTGATACCTTGTTCTGCTTTCTCCCTCTAGTCTGTATATTTGTTTTCCCCTTTTCTTTAACTTCTTGCTTTCCATCTCAGCTCACTCTTCCATCTCAATATTACCATTGTTATTATTACAAGCTAGAAAATACTTAATTACACACAGTACAGGGACAGTAACAACACCAAGGACAATGACAGGAAGACAGAAAAAACAAGGAAACCAGTTTCCCCACAGCAAAAAATTAGTACAGGAACCAGAGGGGAATGAAGAGAACAGAAACTCAGAGCCAGACTCCAACAAAATGAAGATAAACTATGCCAAAGGACCCAATGAAGCCTACAAGAATAATTTAAAAGAAGACATACTACAAGTACTCAATGAGAATTTTATAGAGATGATACTGGATAGGGTCAACCAAAATGTACAGGAGACACTCAAGAAATTCCAAGACAATAAAAATAGAGAATTTGAAAAAGCAAAAGAAGAAATAAAGGAAACCATAGAAGCACTGTATAAACACCAAAGTGAAAGAGAGAACACAATGAATAAATGGATAAATGAACTCAGGACAAAAATAGACAACAATAAAGAAGAAAACAGCCAGGATATGGAAAACCTCAGAAAAAAGAACGAAACAGAACTGCAAAACAAAACGGAAGGCCAATCCAGCAGAATAGAACAAACAGAAGACAGAATCTCAGAACTTGAAGATGAAATGGTAATTAAAGGAAAAACTGAAGAACTATTAATTAAACAACTCAAGACCTGTGAAAAGAAAATGCAAGAACTCACTGACTCCATCAAAAGACCAAACTTGAGAATCATGGGCCTCGAAGAAGGAGAAGAGGTGCAAGCGAAGGGAATGTGTAATATATTCAACAAAATAATAACGGAAAATTTCCCAAATCTAGAGAAAGATATTCCCATACAAATGCAAGAGGCCTCCAGGACACCAAACAGACCAGATCAAAATAGAACTACTCCACGACATATCATCATTAAAACAACAAGTTCAGAAACTAAGGAAAGAATATTGAAGGCTGCAAGAGGGAAAAAACAAGTAACATACAAAGGTAAACCCATCAAAATCACAGCAGACTTCTCAACAGAAACATTAAAAGCAAGAAGAGCGTGGGGTGAGATCTTCCGGGCACTGAATGAAAATAACTTCAACCCCAGGATACTCTACCCAACAAAGCTATCATTCAAAATAGATGGAGCAATAAAAGTCTTCCATGATAAGCAGAAACTAAAACAATATGTGACCACAAAGCCACCATTACAAAAGATTCTGCAAGGGATCCTGCACACAGAAAGTGACACCCAACTTAACCATGAAAAGGCAGGCAGCACCAAACCACAGGATAAGAAAAAGCAAGACAGTAGAGAGTAACATCAAGTTAGGTACACACAATCAAACCTTCAAACAACTAAGATAACTAAATGGCAGGAATCACCACATACCTATCAGTACTAACACTTAATGTTAATGGACTTAATTCACCCATCAAAAGAAACCGTTTGACAAAATCGATTAAAAAAGAAGATCCAACAATTTGTTGCTTACAGGAGACTCATCTCACCGACAGAAATAAGCATATGCTTAGGATGAAAGGCTGGAAGAAGATTTACCAAGCCAATGGCCCCCAAAAACAAGCAGGAGTAGCAATACTTATCTCTGACAAAGTAGACTTCAAACCTACATTGATCAAATGAGATAAAGAAGGACATTCCATACTAATAAAAGGGGAAATAGACCAAAAGGAAATAATAATCATCAATCTGTACGCACCCAACGTCAACGCACCCAATTTCATCAAACATACCCTGAAAGACCTAAAAGCATATATAAACGCCAACACAGTGGTTGTGGGAGACTTTAACACTCCATTATCATCAATGGATAGATCATCCAAACAAAAACTCAATAAAGAAATCCAAGATCTAAAATATGCAATAGATCAAGTGGACCTAGTAGATGTCTACAGAACATTTCATCCAACCTCTACACAATATACATTCTTCTCAGCAGCCCATGGAACCTTCTCCAAAATAGATCATATCCTAGGGCACAAAGCAAGCCTCAGCAAATATAAGAAAATAGAAATAATACCATGCATACTATCTGACCACAATGCAGTAAAAGTAGAACTCAACAACAAAAATAAAGACAAAAAACATGCAAACAGCTGGAAACTAAATAACTCATTACTTAATGAAGAATGAATCATCGATGCAATAAAAGAGGAAATTAAAAAGTTCCTAGAAGTCAATGAAAATGAAAACACAACCTACCGGAACCTATGGGACACAGCTAAGGCAGTCTTGAGAGGAAAGTTTATAGCCATGAGTGCATATATTAAAAAGATTGAAAGATCCCAAATCAATGACCTAATGATACATCTCAAACTCCTAGAAAAACAAGAACAAGCAAATCCCAAAACAAATAGAAGGAGAGAAATAATAAAAATAAGAGCTGAAATCAACGAAACAGAAACCAAAAAAACCATACAAAGAATTAATGAAACAAAAAGTTGGTTCTTTGAAAAAATAAACAAGATCGATAGACCCCTGGCAAACCTGACTAAAATGAGGAGAGAAAAAACCCAAATTAGTAGAATCAGGAATGCAAAAGGGGAAATAACAACAAACACCATGGAGGTCCAGGAAATCATCAGAGACTACTTTGAGAACCTATATTCAAATAAATTTGAAAATCAAAAAGAAATGGACAGATTTCTAGATACATATGATCATCCAAAACTGAACCAAGAGGAAATTAATCACCTGAATAGACCTATAACACAAAATGAAATTGAAGCAGCAATCAAGAGTCTCCTGAAAAAGAAAAGTCCAGGACCTGATGGAGTCTCTGCTGAATTCTATCAGACCTTTAAAGAAGAACTGATACCAACCCTCCTTAAACTGTTCCATGAAATAGAAAGGGAAGGAAAACTGCCAAACACATTTTATGAAGCCAGTATTACACTTATCCCTAAACCAGGCAAAGACACCTCCAAAAAGGAGAACTATAGGCCAATCTCCTTAATGAACATTGATGCAAAAATCCTCAACAAAATAATGGCAAATCGAATTCAGCAACACATCAAAAAGATTATTCACCACGACCAGGTAGGCTTCATCCCAGGGATGCAGGGGTGGTT